>NC_065578.1:55665948-57112198 GCF_024542745.1 Macaca thibetana thibetana | reverse complement strand
CCAACCTTAACATGTATGAGGTCTCCATCATGAAGGCATGAAGCAGCCTCTAACCAAGGGAATTGAGAAGATGTGCTAATTGGAAAGACTCAGTGTTGCTAAACTGAAAATTTTGTGAAATCAATTGAGAGAAAAATCAATATGGGATTTTTTTTTCCACAATGAGAAGACAAGATTCCCACACAATTAAGAATCGGGCCATGGTTTCCACACTCTGCCTGTCTTGTTCTCTTGTTCCTGTGCCACAACTGTTCATCAGAAATAATTAAACATTTTCCCATGGGCAACAATTACTTGCTTAAAATATTATGAGTAAGGAGAATACATTTATAATTACCTAACCTTTCTGAAGGTGAAAATATATATTATCCTTTGATAGAACATAGAAAGGAGTTCCTGGATCTGCCAGTGTGCTCTGCTCTATCCATCCTGATTACGCTAATTGCCTTAAGGAATAGAACAATACTTTTTTACACATGCGGACCTTTACTTTCATTTTCTGTAACTTTTAGGGATCAAACATGGTTTCTTTTTCTTGTTGTTTTTGTCAGTCATTAAACAGCCAGCCTGTTGCTATTACAATGGCCAGATAGCGTCTTTGAATTGCCCCAAGGCTATAATAATGAGAGTGTTGACATCTCTCTTTTCTTTGGAGTAGGTCTTTTTTTTTTGCCACATGCAGACACAAACTATGAATCCAGTGCTTCATGTTTTCAGTAGTTTTCTGATTTTGCTTTAAACACACACACAGTGGAAACAATAAATCAATAATCACAATGGCTGACACTTAATAAGTCCTCAGGGGCCTATTTCTAAATACTTTATATATACTATCTCATTTAATGCTCTGGACAATTCCATGAGGAAGGTTACTGTTAATGCTCACATCATAAAGATGGGAGAGCTTATAGATAAGAGACCGTAAGCCCAGAGATGTTAAGTAACTTGCCCAGGATCACACAGCTAATAGGTGGTGAAGCCGGGGTTTGGTCAGAGACTATTCCCTTACCACTCCACTGAAGTCTCTCTCAGATTTCTCTATCAAGTCATTTTGGTCCAGTGTTTTTTGTTAACTGGCAAAGAACATATTTCCTATAAAATATTTATATAAAAGAGCTGACTACAATCATGCTTTCACATTCAAGCTTTTTTTTTTTTTTTCCTTTCTAATTTGTTTGGCCTTAATGTTCATTGTCAAGTTGACGAGCATATAATAGTATTAGTAGCAGTAATAATAATAATAACAATAAGAGTAGTGGTACCACTTAGTGAGTATATGCCCTAGGCTAAGCACTGATCTAGGACTTTCTCTTCATACATGATAGTGACACTGGGTAGATAATATCATCCTTGGTTGACATGAAGAAACTGAGACCCAGAAGGGTTGTGTGACATAACTAGGGTCACACAGCTAATAGGTTGTAAAACAGGGGCATCAAGGCAAGTGCCCATCCCACTCAGCCAGTTTTAGCCTACATATTATGAGCCAAGCACTTTCCTTGGCTCTGTCAATACCAAAGTGAATCAAGCCTCATCCCTTCTGCTAGCTAATCTTGGTTGATTCACACATTCACCAGGTTTTGGGGTCAGTAGTTGGTATAGCCACATGCATGCTTTCCTCTGTAATAGTATCTCTTTTATTTTAGGAAAACTGGGTTTTGATAGCTCTTTCATAGGCTGTAAAGTTATATAACATTTTGTTGAAATTCTGCAGATATTTTTAAAAACAGCAGTATGCATATTTGTGTTTGCATTCACCATTGTTATGAGGATGTTATCTCAGAACTCAGTACCTTTCTCTGACTTTGATCCTATTCTTTACTCCATAAGGGCAGGCAGTGAAGCTCTGTATTTAGTATTAGCTCATTGTCCAAACTAGATTACTGTGCCAGGAATTATTCTAGGAATACAAAAAAAGTTTAAAATGTGGGCGTCTACCTCTCAATGAGTAGTTACTTCTTATTTTATGAATATGTCAACCTTTCTTGCTACACTGTATGCTTCCTGAGGGCAGGGACCAGGGCTGTCTGGGTCCTCACTGTATCCCGAGTGCTTGACACAGAGATCCCAGTGCAAAGTATACAATACTCTAATGGTTGATTTAGTTGTTTCTGGAATATCTAGAGGCAATAATATAATGGTTAAGGCCACAAGTCTGTAGCCAGACTGCCTGGTTTCAAGCCTTAATTCCAACATTAACTAGCTGTGTGACCTTGGGCAGATTACTTAGCTCCTCAGCTTCTTCATCCATCATATTAGGATAATGAAATCATACTGTTTACCCCCATAGGTTTGTCCTGGGGATTAAATTAGTAAATATGCATCACAGCCTTGGACAACAGGGTTTGGCACACAGGCACTAGGTAAGTGTTGACCATTGTTACCCATAGTTACCCATTAGACTTGAGTATCATTTATAACTTGAAAAGGACTTATTTTTTAAGAAAGAACACCAGTCCTTCACTATCTACTTTTTTTTTTTTTTCAGCTTTCAAAGGGCTATTGTGCATTTTAATCTTCCCTTTTCAGGATTATATACAGCCATACAGGTGTGAGCACTGCAAGCCTTTTACAAACTTTCATGAGGAGCTGTACGTCTACATTGTAGCAATTTGCTACAATTTGCTCAGACCAATTTATGTATGTTGTCTTTAAATTGTGTGATGTGAGTGGATTATTTGAATGGGCTGTAAAGTTTTAATTGGTGCAGCTGATAAACCTTCCCTCTCCCACCCCCTACAAACCCTTGGGTGTTTCATGTTTCACGGCGCATGGCAAAATTAACTCCTGACTGATCCTTTCCCTTTTGCTGTTGCCCCTTACAAACCTTTCTCCACAGGGCAGCCAGAGTGATCTTTTCAAATGCAAATCAGTTAAGATACTTCTGCTTAAACCCTTCTAGGTTTTTTTCCCATTGCACTAAGAATCCAATCCAGACTGTTCCCTGTGAAGTACAAGGCTCACCTCACACCATGTGTCAAGCACGTCAGCTTCCTTTAGGTTTCTAAAGCATGCCAAGCTCCTTCTAAGACCAGGGTGTTTACCTTTGTGAATCCTTCTACAATATTCTCTCCTGGTGATTCGGGAGGTTGGCATTTTCTCATCTTTGTGGGATCAATTTAAGATGTCACTTCCTTAAAGAGGCCTCCCCCAACCTCCCTACCTAAAATGAGCACATACCATATCTCCCCCTGTCAGCGGTGGCAAATCCATGCAGGTCTGCAGCAATCTCAATTCTTGCGTCCTTAGAAGAAAGAATTTGACTGAGTGACAGAGAGCAGAAGGAGAGACAGAGGCAAACTGTAGAGCAGGAGTGAATGTTTATTAAAAAGCTTTAGAGCAGGAACAAAAGGAAGGAATGTCCACTTGGAAGAGGCCCAAGTGGGCAACGTGAAGAAGACGTGCAGGGTCTGACCTTTTGACCTGGGGTCTTACACGTTGGCATACTTCCGGGGTCAGGTGTCCCTTCTCCCCTAATTCTTCCCTCAGGCTTGGCTGTCCACACGCTCAGTGGCCTGCTAGTGCTTGGGAGAGCATGCACAGTGTGTTTACTGAGTTGTATGCATGCTCAATTGAGGCGTTCTTCCCTCCCCAGCCGGATGCCCCTAGGAGGCCGTATACAAGTTAAAACGCTGCCATTTTGCCTCTTAGTGCTCAGGTGTCAGCCCTCTTACCCAACTCCTGAGATCTTATCAGGAAGGTACTGATCACCAGTTTCAGGTTTTTCCTATCTATAGAGAGCCTGCCTTTCCTTGGTACTGGCTGCAACCAATTATTATTTTAGAGAGACAGTTAACAACCTCCTAACCATCACCTGATGGTGACCTGACATTCCTGGTGGTGGTGGGAGCCTTTCCTGCCCTGTTTATGTCTGACTAGCTACTTGCTATAACACCCCTGCCACCCCATTATTCTTTATTTTAGCATGCCGTTTATTTCCTTGTTACAGCATTTCCTGATCTTAATTATTTTATTTCCTTCTAGGTTTGTTTGTCTCTTGCTGGCCTTTCTTGATAGACTGTATGCTTCCTGAGGGCAGGGATTAGGGCTGCCTGGCTGCTCACTGTATCCTGAGTGCCAGGCACAGAGAATTCCAGTGAAAAGTACACAGTACACTGACAATTGATTGAGTTGCCTCTGGAATATCTAGAACAAAAAATACACCATTTGATTTTGGCTTATGCTCTAAATGTCGTTTGCTAACTTACATGATTTCTGTATTTTCTCCCCTGTAATAACCCCTCAAAGACTGGAGAGATGGTGTGTATGTGTGTGGCTGTTGTCCAACCTGTCGTTTCCAGACTACAGACCCATTATGCCTCCAGTCCCCTAACTCCAGCACATTTTTTCATTTTTTCACTCAAACCTCTAAGACCCTCCAGAGTCCTTAGGAAGCACCCCTCACGCCGGTCTTAATCACCGCTTGCTCCTCCTACTCGCCCATAGGCTCCATGCCACTCTTCCTGCTTTCTATCTCTTCTTTCTTGTATTCTGTGTTTCCTCTTGTTTCTTCTTCACTTTTCAGCCTTGTTATGAGAAGAAAGCCTACCACTTTGAATGATCATCAGCCAGTCAGAACATTCCTCTACTCTAGTGATTTCTTCCCGCCCCCCTCAATTTGCTGTACCATCTGCGAATCTGAGGAGCTTGTAGAAAATTTCCTGTGTGCAAGCTCACCCACATAGACTGTGATTCACTAGGTTGGGGTGGAGCCAGCACTTCATTAACGTATAAAGTTCCCCAGGGAACTCCAATATGCAGCCAGTCTAAGAACCAATTCTCCAATCTATGTGAAGAGTGCCTCATACTCACTGGGCCTTTGGGCTCTTCTTAGAGGCCTGTCCATAGCTTCCCTGCATAAAGATCCTGAGCTGTTCTGGGAGCATGCAGGGCAGAAGGCTGGTCCCTTGATAGCCACCAAGACTTTGCTGTAGTCAGGCTTAGTGACATATTCCCAGGCTTGTTACACTGTTGTCTTGTTCATAAAAAATATGTTTTAGCCTTCTAGATATCTAGTTTTGCAAATCAGTGTCAGGTATAGAAAGAATCCTGTCACTTGAACAGCATATTCAATAATTTTAAAGGTCAAGACCTGTGTGGAAATTAGCTTTCAGCTGTTGAAACATACTGACTTATACATACATAACAGAAAATATGGTCCTGTGGCACACTGGATATTTATGCATATATAAATTAGCCTGCTAGATATACTGATAAGCAATATCTCAAGTACTCACTGATGATCATGTCCAGCATAGTAGGAAAACAGTGAAAGCGCAGAAACAGGTTTCGTCTTAAGGACACTGCAGTAATAGCTCTTGATTATAGAGTGCCTACTTTACGACAGGCACTATGCTGCAAGTTAGTTTACCTGAAATACTCATCACAACCCAGAAAAGTAGGAAACACAAGCTCGTGAAAGGAAGGAAACTCACCCAGGATAATACAGTAAAATGTGCTAGTGGCAGGATTCCATGCCAGACGTTCTGAGCTCAGGCACTGCCAGCTCTCCATCACACACTCCTTACCATCGATGACACCAGTGTGCAATGAGCATGCTCCCTGTGAATGGGTACCTAGGAACAGGGCTGCCCACCTAGGAACAGGGCTGCCCACCTAGGAACAGGGCTGCCCACAGAGGAGGGTAGGAGAATCTGTCCCCAGAACCCTTGCCCACACTAAATATTCTTTACTTTTTAATGAGTATTACTAATTTGACAAGTAAAATATGATGCACATATTAATTTAATTTACATATTTTTTTACAGATGTTGATGCAGATTAATTTTCTCATTTGTATGCTATCTGATTTAAGTCTATTTTATTGGTGATAAAACACCAGGACAGGCTTGTTTCTTTGAACAATTAAAGTAAGAAAGGGGGAAAGAAGAATAAGCTTTTGAGCACTGATTTTATATTTATCTATCAATTAGTCATCAAGGTAGAGAAGAACAAATTCTTAGTCATCCTCACCAAAAGATTGCAAAGCACATTTTGTTTCTTTTTTCAATTGGCCAAAAATTGTGTCTTCTAACCGTTTGGTGTCTAGCAGTAAAACTGAAGTCACTAGCAAAATGTCTGTTTTGATAAATCGGGAACAAAAAGACCAAAACTAATGACTTCCACAATGGAAGGTGCCCTGGGAAATACAATATAGAATAGTGGAATCGAGGGCTTGTTTACTATGATTCTGTATATCCATCTGATGGGGAGTATAAATAGGTTTCTTTACACAAAGGGACCCCAGGAATGGTGAATCGGGGAATAATTGACTTGTCTCGGTATGTTTGTGAATGTGCATTTTTATCTGATGGCAAATATGCTGTTGGCCTTTGAGTCAGACACCCACCATAAAATTTCCTCAGCTTCATATGAACCAAGATAGTGTGCCCATCCCCCCCTCAAAGAAAACATTTCAAATTAGCATTAATCATCCAATGTCGTGGTCGGGGCCCTACGGTGAAAGCCACCTACTGCAGCTGAATGCCATTCAGCAGGCAAGAAGTGATTTGCAATATAATTTAAATGAAGAGTTGGTTTCTTTTCCTATTTAGAACACACCAGTATGGAAAACTGATTGTCAGACATTCTGGTGATGTGCATCAACTTGGCTATTCACTCAGAAAATGAAGTTTCCTGAGACACCCGCACATTTAATTTATTTTTTTCCCTATGAAGTTAACTTCAGCTTGTTAAATACAATGACTATCCAAACCACAGAAAAACCAACACCATTAATTTTAATGCTTATAATGTAATGGAAGGAGATTATATTCATTTGGGATTTTTCTCCTTTTAATAGAATGTTTACTTGCCCCTCTCCTTATGAGTTAATTATTATCTTCTCTCCATAATGCTCTGCTTGTATCTGAGCAGCAAACAGAGTCTGTTAATGTCTTGAGTTTATAGATTACTGGTGATTCTATCATTTTGCAGTGTCGATCACTAAAGCATCAATAGCTTGCCAGTGTGGTAAGTGAATATGTGACTGATAGGAATGCAACTACTTCCTTACATAACTCTCCTGTCTATTTTTATAAAACATTTAGTTTTAGCACAGTGTCTTTTCTATGCGTTGACTGGCATATTGAAGGACTTTTCAGTAAATTATACAGTAGTGAGTTAAGAATTGGTGACTTCTGTTATCATTTGGGTATTTATGTTTAATTCATCAGTTTATTCATTTAATAGACACTTAGTGAGTACCTGGCTTATTTCAGTAGTGTGCTGAGTATTAGGGATTAAGACATAGTCCCCATGTTCAGGGAGCCCACAGTTCTGAGCAGGAATTGCCATAAGGAATTGCAGCATAGGCTCAATGAGATGAGTGGTACCAAAAAACTGGGTATAAAGGGTAATAGAGGGTGCAATGGAAGAAGCTTTTCCTGGAAAGAAGACTACCAAAGAAAGCTTTGCAGATACTGGAGCTGATCTTGAAGTCCCAGACCTTGAGTTCTTCAAGTTGGCAGTAGAATGATTTGTGAGGGAGAGAGGAGACAGTAAAGGCAGAGGGAACAGCATATGCAAGGTAGTGATTTAAAAAAAAAAGAAAACAAAGTAGTGATGAACACCTATTGAAAACCTTCTGTATGTTTTTAAGGAATAAAAGCTGACATTTTCCAAACTTACCATTTGTCAACCACTGTTTCAAATTCTGACATCTGCAAACTCAAGCCTCACTATGACACTTTGAAGTAGGTATTATCAGTACTCCTTTTTACAAATTAAAATACGTGCCTAGAGAGATTCAGTAACTTGCCAAATGTCACACAGCTGGTAGGATCAGGAAAAAGACTAGAACTCAGGTTCTTTAAGTCCGAAGTCTACAAGTTTAAATATTACACTAATATTTCAGTGTAATATGGCATCTTTGCTCTTTAGATCCCTTACTCCAGCTGTGCAGAGAAGACATGCAAATAGTGGCTGCCATTCATGACAGTGTCTAAGGGGGATAACAGCAGCATCTATGACTTACAGAGAGTGTTAAATGAGATATGAAATGTTAAATGAGATATGAAGTATACGAAGGGCTTAGAACAGTGCCTGGTACATGGCAAATAATTTGTTAACTGCTGGGATTATGATGATTAATGTGTTAAAGGTAGTAGAATATGCCAGGTGCAGTGGCTCACGCCTGTAACCCCAGCACTTTGGGAGGCTGAGGCAGGTGGATCACAAGGTCAGGAGTTTGAGACCAGCCTGGCCAACATGGCGAAACCCAGTCTCTACTAAAAACACAAAAATTAGCTGGGCGTGGTGGCATGCACCTGTAATCCCAGGTACTCCAGAGGCTGAGGCAGGAGAATTGCTTGAACCCGGGAGGTGGAGGTTGCAGTGAGCTGAGATGATACCACTGAGAAATTTGGAGTTGGTGGCATTTGATGTAGACCTGGACTCCTTAATCGATTATTTCAGCAAGAGAAAGCAGAATGCAGAGATGAAAGCTGACTGGAAAATTCCAGTATGTTTAAGAACAGTAAATAAACTAATTTGATTAAAGCAGAGGTCTTTAAAGAGAAGCAGAAAGAGTAAGATTAAATAGGAGGGTAGAAATTGCTTATAATTAATTATATTTGTTGAGTGACTGGTACTGTTTATACTTTGGTTTTAGTCATCATAACGTTTTCCTGGGATTATAGACTCATTTTTTCCTTTTGAAGAAAATGAGGCTCAGATAATTGATGTAATATTTCTCAGGTCATCCAGCAAGAGTAGTTAAACTTGGACTTGAACTCAGACCTGTGTTAAAGTGCCAAGTGCTTTTGACCACACCATACTTTCATTTTGCAGCTCTGATCTTTCTAACACATCATCAATATTTATAGAATAATTTTTCTAGTGAAAGGGGTAGAAAAAAAGTAAGAACATATTTTGTTAATGTTTTCTTCTTTGGGTTCTGCTTATCAATCACTATAGCCCAACATTTCCCCAGTTAATAGCCTGTGTCTGCTTTCATTAAAATAGAAAGAACTGGTCTCTCTGTTTGATTTCCTGTACACACATACACCCCTCAGGTTTCCTATTTGTGTGTATCTGTTATAACATATACCATCAATAATAAGCCATTGCCTGAAATGAGAGCTAACAGTTAAGAGTATGGACTTTGAAGGACTGCAGGGTGCCAGGGCTAGAATTCTGGCTCTGCCCTTCATAGCTGTGGTCATAAGCAACTTTTCTACATTCTCTATACTTCTATTTCTTTATCTGTTTAATGACAGTTATAATAGTACCTACATTATTGGTTTGCTGTTATGAATAAGTGGATTAGTACATATAAAAACTAAAAACTATGCTTAAAATGCTATGGTAATTCATTTAATATTAGCATCATTGTGGCTTATAATCTAACATCTATTGAGATGAAGATCTGTGATTAGCTCTGTCCTTGGTCTGTTTGTGTTTCTATAAAGGCATGCCTGAGACTGGGTAATTTATAAAGAGAAGAGGTTTACTGCAGACTCAGTTCTGCAGGCTATACAGAAGGCATTTTGCCAACATCTGCTTCTGAGGAGGGACTCTGACTGCTTTCCCTCATGGTGGAAGGGGAAGGGAGCCTGCATGTGCAAAGATCACACAGCTAGAGAGGAAACAAGAGATAGAGGGGAGGGAGGTGCCACGCTCCTTTTAACAACCAGCTCTCATAGGAACTAACAGAGCAGGAACTCACTCATTACTGTGAGGATGGCACCATGCTCTTCATGAGGGATCCACCAAGTGACCCAAACACCTGCCATTAGGCCTCACCTCCAACACCGGGTATCAAATTTCAACATGAGGTTTGGGGGACAAACATCCAAACTATAGCAGTGAGGATATGGAAAAGGCATTCCTTCATACATTTGCTGAAGAGCATGTAAAATTGTACAGACTTTGTGAATGGTAATTTGACAATATCTATCAAAATTTAAAATACACATTTTCTTTATCCAATAATTCTGCTTTAGGGTATTTATCCTACAGATAGATTCATCCAAGTGAAAAATATACAATTTATACCTTTTGAATTTTAGACTGTGTACGTATAACCTAGTCTAACATTTTAAAATAAAGATGAATGAGCATGTTTGCTTTTATTCATGTCCTTCCCATAACCTAGCACAGTGCTAGGCTCAGAGACCCTGACAAGTTCCCTTTTGTTTAGCCTAGCACACGTCCTGTGGCTCTCTGTGCCCCATGACCATCTACCCTACGTGTACCATGCACACTTTCAAATCATACACTTCATCCTGAACCATTCACTTCAAACCCCATTGTGATGACCATTGTACTTTATCCTCTTTCTCCTTTGGTTTGCCTTCAAAATTGACATCACTTTTCCATTGCAGCTATTTCCTTGGCTTCTCTCATGACGATTCCTGACTTCTGGCCCTGGCAGTCTTGGGAAGACATCATCCAGCTTCTTCAATCCAGACCCTGGGCCCCTCCTTTCCCCAGGATCGCCCCCACCCAGCCCGGACACATTGACTGAACTGTTTTCTAGGACACTGGTGAGTAAAATGCTTGGCTACTTCACGAAAACAGTTCCAATCATCCCCTCCCAATACCATCTCCTCCACTTTTGAGCGTGATTTTGTTTCTTTCAAAAGCGGCTCCAATACTCTTCCTTTCTGGAACTGCCTCTCCTGTAGTTAATACCCCAAGGTTCATTATTTGTTTAATCACTGACTTATTCAATGAGGTGGTAGCCAGCAGAATCTGAGAACTGAAAGGTGCATGCCTTTGTCCCCCTCCTATGTGGTTCCATTCAGTGTTACTTGTCTCTGACTTAGATTGGAGACTAAATGGATTAGAATAAAACCAATTTAGGGGAAAAAAGAAATGTTCACAGAAACAGAAATAGAGAGTCCTGCTATCTTGGCTGCCTAAGATCTGCAGGCCTCACCAAGGAATTTAAAAAGTAATGTTTCTTATCATAAGTGACAGAAATATGCTGCTTTCTGCATCAATAGATATGAAGATTAAAGGGTCTGACCATATTAAACAATTTTGCACAGCACCAGGCACTCTGGGCTGTGCTCTCTGCCTTATTACCCTTCATCGTGTGGCTATTTCAGGCCCAATTTAAGAATACAATGCCGTCTGGCTTTGCAAATTGACATCCTTTAATTTAAACTGTCTTGTGGGAGAATTAAGAAATTATGGAACAATTATTCGCCCTCAGTTGAAAGCTGGATGACATCCTGAGATTCTTGTACATTAGCCATTTGAATTGATTAAGTCACGTAATTGAATTACACCTTTGCCCCCATAATATCTTGTGGCACATATGTTGGTGGTTCTTGTTGGGAAATGCTTCCATAAAAATAGGAGAGGGGTTGGTATTAGAGATTGACCTGGATATCAAAGAAAACCTCAGAGCAGAGTGGGCTGACACTCTGAGATTCTGTGAGGGAGGTTGATTAACAGAGCAAGTGTTCTATTTGGAGTTGCAATGGAAGTTCACAGATCAAAACTGTATGCATGATACAGTGTACCTCCTTCCTTAATCTCTCTTTGCATTGTCCTTGAACATTCGGCTTCAGTGGCTGGCATTCATTCTCAAAGCTTTTTCTAACATCTCCCATGGACAAAAAAACTGGGTTTGGTGTACCTTCCTTTGTCTTACATGGTTTTCCAAATATGCTTCCATTAGAGTAGCTACCACACTGGTGACAGGTTTCTTTCACCAGGCAATGAGGCTGGAAACCATGTCCAGCTTACCTAGGTTAGTAATAGCGCTCAATAGGTGTTTGCTGAGCGAGGTTTTATTAGTAAGTCTCCATGGTTTTGTCTCTGTTTCCTTTTGTTTCATGGTGTGCAGGGAGGTAGAATCTGTTAGTAATTTTGTAAGCATCATTCTTAAGTAGGAGTTTTTTCACTACTTGTGTTATTAGACAATTTCATAGGGAGTTTATTAAAGGCTAACTCTATCTGTTTAACACCTATGAGGCGCCTATTATGTACAAAAGCTAGGCTAGATGCTGAGGGGAAAAATTAGCCAAAACATACTTCCTTTTCTTTAGAGGAGCTCAAAATCCAGTGGGGAAATTGAAGAGGTCTGTGCAAGAAATAGCTCTGGTGACTGAGCAAGCACGTAGGAGGCTGTTCCATAGTCTAGGACTCTGAGAAGGGGCCATGATACATTCCATTTCGTTCCTCTCTGAAGTTCGTACTGTCGTTGGTCTGCCCTGTGCCCCCTCCCACATCGTCCATTTTGGAATCCAGCAGAGAAGAAAACTCTTAGACGAATGTCCTGTGGACAGGCTGGATGTGTGCCTTTCATTTAAAAACTCCTCTAAAGGAGAGAGGTTTTAAAGCACTGTTTCCCCTCACCCCACCCCCACACTGACTTCCAACTCTCTATCACACTGTGCAGCATTCTGGGTCTTCCTATTCTTTGTCTATTCTGTGTGGCACAAGAATCTCTCTTTTTAAAGGCTCTTTACGTTTTCTTTACCTTTATCAAAGAACGCTCTTGGAGCTTTAAAACCCAACCACAGCTATCTTCCTGAATATTTCTGTGGGGAAGGGATTAATCAAGCCTGTCAAACATTGAGCTGTAAAACCTTTAATATTTCTAAAAGGTTTAAAGCCAGCATATTTATCACATGCATCATTGAGAATAATCTTTCCTTTTATAGAACAAATTAAATGTTCACTGTAAAATATTGTGGTGATGAGCACAGTGGGCGAAAGACGCATGCAGGGGCCCGATGTGATATTGCAATGGAGATTCTGGTTAAATCTTTCCCTGACATCACCCTGCTAGAAACCACCCATCATCCCCCACACATCTATTTATATGAATGCTTTATACTTTGGAATCCTAGAATCTTGGTGCTCAAAGGGAAAGGGGCTAATATTTGTTGAGTGCCTGCTATGTCATGCATTGTGTCTGCATGCTTTAAGTGGGCTTCCACATTTTAATTTTCTAAACAATCCTTTATAATAGGTACTGGCATATCTGATTTATAGATAAGGAAACTAAGATTCAAAAAGTGAAGAATTCTCTCAAGATCACATAAATATTTATTTGCAAATCTGGGACTTGACCCTATGCCCGGCTAATTCTTTCCTTCTGTTTATGTGGCAAATGCCTAGCAAATGTTTAGCAGAAGGCAGGTGCCCACTAAAGAGTTGCTAAAGTTATTATGACTGTTAGCATCAAAGTCTCTGGAGATTTTTATTGAAAGATCATTATTCTATAGACAGAGAGACAGTGAATATTGTTGTGTCTGATTCTGGGAATCTGAGATGTCTAACCCAGCAGTGGTGGTAGTGTTCCTTAGGGTAGGGAGAGACTCACTTGGGACTTTTGATTACTATAACTAATACAAACACTGTATTTTGTTGTTTATAAAGTGCATTCATGTGCACAGTCTAATTTAATCTACTCAACAGCTTAGTGAAGTAAAGTCAGCACTACTGCCATTTTACAGGTAGCGAAACTGAGGTACAAAGACATGATAAATCATACCCAGGTCATTCAGCTAGAAGCAACTTGTGCTCCAACTCCATTCTTCTTATTCGAAAGCCACCATCTTTCTGCTAATACCTTAAAACCATTTAGTTATTATTCCTAAGAATTCAACTAGTAAAATAAAGAGGTTTTTATGTTTTGAAATTTTATTGATATCAAATGTATAAAATTTCAAAAGAGCACTTTAACGACTGTTTTGATACTGGATTTCAATTTAATACATTGATTCGAAGTCTTTTGCAAACACCATTCTTTTAAAATATCTGAAAGAGTTATATGGTGCTTTGTAAGAATCCATATATAATAAGTTTTTCAGCTTTGTTCAGTTATAATTGGCAAAAAAATATAAAGTATTCAAGCTTGCAAGGACTTTAGAGACTGATGACTCTTGGTTTTCGATTAGATAACTGAGGTGTAGACATTGAAAGTAGTGTGACAGAAGCCCAGGCAAAATACTGGGATAACAGAGAACAAAGATACATTCATTCAGATAGGGATGGGTGGTATGAAACCATGGAAGGCTTCACTGAGGAGGTGACTCTTGATGGTGTCTTGAAAGGAGGAGGATTTTAGTAGGGGGAGAAGAGTCAACGAGTGAAGCTACAACAGAAGAAAAGAATGGCCATGTATGAAAATGATAACATGATGGTTCTATGGGTGGGGGCCCTTCATGGAAGCTCAAGTTTGTTGTTTCAATATAATTAGTTGTATAATTGCATTCCCAGACTACCGCATAGGGCTGCACACACATGTAATTAGACCCCCTACCAGCCAGATGGTATCTTCTGCACGCCTCCACTTTAGACCTCCAGCTTTGTAGCAGAGCAGGCAACCAAAAGAGAGGTCCTGGGGCTCGGAATACTTGCAGTTCCAAACTCCCCTCTTCTATGAGCATACCTCTCTGTGTTTGCCAACTGTACTAGGTGGGGGAAACAGACAAAAGACTTAGGAGGAGGAACAGCTTTCTCTTCCTAGGTTACTATGAAGACAACAGGCCCATTTCTGGAACTGTTGGGTGGGCGAGATGTTTCACCAGTTTACATTTAGCAAACTGTAATTAGCGTCAGCAGGAGAAGAGAAATGACTGTGTTGGGAAACTCCACTTTCCTCTGCGCAACAGCCTCTGTTCAGAAGGGCTGTTCCTTGCATTTGGGCTTCTGTGATGGGGAAGCAGTGTACAGCTGCCTTATATAGTAGCAGTGGGCTTGTTCTGGGCATGAAGCTCTTAACTGCAGCAGGGGACAGAGGCCAATGGATGATCCTCTTTGAATGGCAGAGTGAATCTTGCTTAGGTGTCAGCCAGGTGGAGTCACTGGGCTCTTGTAAGGTTTCATTCATTCCATAAATACACCTAAGCCCACACCCACATAAACCCTACTGTGTGCTGAAAACTAGGCTTGATTTTTAGGAGCTACAGATCCCCACAGGCCTCTGTGAAAGGGCATGCTGGCCAACAGCAGATTAATGGCTAGATACACAAAGTGCCATCTGAGGCTTCTTAGTTTGGGGACCATTGAGTAAATCAGACACTCGCTGTACTCGTTAGGATGAGTAGTGCTAGCTGCCTTAACCAACAACATAATTTTAAAAAGTTCATTATGGTACTTAATACAACCATTCAGAAAGCTAGGTTTCCCCGTCTTATCTGTGTCACCATCATCTTCAACATGTGGCCTCTAAGGTCTCTGAAGATGGGGAAAGAGAGAGGAAGATCATACTTGGGAGATGTTTAGGGACCATTTCTGGAAATGGCAGACAGCCCTTCCACCCATATTCCATTGGCCAGAATTCAGTTATATGGCCCAATTTAATTGTTAGGGGAATGTAAATGTAGCTTAGCTATGTGCCCAGGGCAAAAATGACATAGATGAAGAGATGTCTGCACTCCCATGTTTATTGTAGCACTGTTCACTATAGCCAAGACAGAATCAGCGTAAGTGTTCATCAACAGATGAATGGATAAAAAAATGAGATATAGATACAAAATGGAATAATATTCCACCATAAAAAAGAATAAAATCCTGTCATTCACAGGAAAATGAATAAGCCCGGAGGACATTATATTAAATGAAATAATCCAGGCACAGGAAGACAAACATCACATGTTCTCACTTGTATGTGGGGGCTAAAAAAGCTTATTTTATAGAAGTAGGGAGTAGAACTGTGGTTACTAGAGGCAGGGAAGGATGGAGGGAGGAGGGAATAGTGAATTTGGTTAATGGATACAAAATTAGAGCTAGATAGGGAAAAAAGTTCTAGTGTTCTACAGCACTGTAGGGTAGCTATAGATAATATTTTATTGCATAATTTCAAGTAGAAAGGATTTTGAACATTCCCAACACAAATTAATAATAAATGTTTGAGGTAAGAAATATACTAAATACCCTGACTTGATCATTACACATTGTATACATGTATCAAAATATCACTTTGTACCCCATTCTGTCTATCAAAAATAATTTTTAAAAGTGAAACAGGCCAGGCGCGGTGGCTCAAGCCTGTAATCCCAGCACTTTGGGAGGCCGAGACGGGCGGATCACGAGGTCAGGAGATCGAGAGACCATCCCGGCTAACACGGTGAAACCCCGTCTCTACTAAAAAATACAAAAAAACTAGCCGGGCGAGGTGGCGGGCGCCTGTAGTCCCAGCTACTCGGGAGGCTGAGGCAGGAGAATGGCGTGAACCCGGGGGCAGAGCTTGCAGTGAGCTGAGAACCGGCCACTGCACTCCAGCCTGGGTGACAGAGCAAGACTCCGTCTCAAAAAAAAAAAAAAAAAAAAAAAAAAAAAAGTGAAACAGACATAATCTTTTCCTAACATGTTTCATTAAAGTCAGTTCCCATTCAAACAAATGCAAGATCATCTAAAAGAATTACCCTTTATTACCATTTTGAGGAACCTTTCCAGGAAAAATGCTCTTCCAGCGCAGAATGGAACTCAACTGGTGAGAATTTAATTAACACAAATTATCTAGAAGTGTCTGAAATGAATGACTTCATAATTCTTCAGTCCAGAATTCCTCTTATGGTATTTGATCCTAAAAATATAAATAACAAAAATTTCTGAACACAAAATTTATTTCCACATTACTTGTAATGTTGACAAAAGGCAAACAACCAAAATTTCCAAAAATAAGAAGATTTTACTGAAGTTCTTCACACTTAAATAAAGCAGTCATTAAATAAAACATATTTCTAAATAATTTTTCATATTGTTATTGACATATGGACATAAAGATAGGCTTCAGAACTTTATATACAACAGGATTCCAATTTTGTTCCAAACATGTTTAGGTGTGTAATTATAGACACCTGAAAAGACTAAAGACAATGCATTAAGATATTAAGAGGAAACCTCTCTACATAGCAGTATAATAAGGGCTTTTATTTTTCTCTTTATATTTTTTTCTTCTAAATCTGATGCAATGATGAGTATGCGTAGCTTTTGTAACTATAAAAAATAAATCAATTAGGATCTTTAAAAAATGAAGCAGAATGAAGAATGAATTTGGACTAGGACTGACTCAGGATGAAGAGAATTATCCCAAGTGCTTCAGGTGGGAACAGCCAAAGGGTGTGTGTGGGAATGTCCTAGAATTGTGTCAGATCCAGAGAGGGAGCTGCAGGGTGGAGAACAGAGTGTATCATAATGGTCAAGACTTATGCAAACTCAGGGGGCCCACAATAATTCCCTTAGCTGGGACAGAGGGTACAAATCTTTAGTTGGCTTTCAAAACTAGGCAACTGAGCTGATTAAATAATTCAAACCTAGGGCAATGGGTTCAAGTCCTGGCTCTTCTAATAACCAACTCTGTGGCTTTGGGCATGTGTCTTTACCACTCTGAACCTCATTTGTAAAAGAAATAATACCTTCCTTATAGTATCACCGTGACACTAAATGTAATCACATTTTCAAGTATTTAACACATATCTACATATACCTATACATACATATTTACACACGCATATATACACACACACCTAGACCCTTCCCACCAAGCTTGGAGGGGTGCCCTTTGGGATAAAGCCCCTTCCTCACTGCAACTTTTCATAATCCTCTCCATGCTTCATTTCCCATCCCTCTCCCTATCCCCATAGTACCATTACTAGGACCACCTGAAGTTTTAGCCCAGAGGCATTTCTTCCCTATGACCTTCACCTGCAATTTGGAGCTATTCCTCTTGAGAGGTTTCTCCTGTCTTCTTTTCTTGGTGAGTTCAGTTTGGCTTCTAAGCAATCGAGGCCCCCTCTATGTCCAGCCTGCATGTCAACTAGGAGAAAGGTGAAAAATCCTAAACTGTATGTTCTAAGACAAATATCCAAGCAAAATAATAGAAGGCAAAAGGATTGTAGGGTACCATCACATGTATCTGGGTGAGAGAGCACTCAGGCTGTGACACTGCGCAATGCTGCAGAATCAGGAAAAAGGAAATGCAGCCCAAGGCGCTGTGACTTTACACCCTGCTGCTTCAACATGAGGTCCTGAATCATTTCCCCAGTTCTGTCTGAAGCCAGCCTCAACAGATCATCACAACAATCACCTTAAGTGATGAATACATATATGTGCCAGGTACTGTGCACGAGATTGTCACACCTGGTACATCTGGCTCTTTCATTGCATCGTGTTTCTTCAAGTAAGAATTTTGTTTTTCTCCTCTGCTGCCTCCTTTTTTTTCTCCTTCTGGGGATGTCTTTATTTATATGGCTACTAAACTGAGTAAAGGTGTGACAGGAGTTCCTAAGAAGGTACTATCCAGATGTGTTATTGTGGTTGCCTATATCCTCTTTCCCTGCACAGCTGAAGAGGACAGGTTGGCTAATGATCTTGGCGGGTCCTTGAACATTCAGCCTCAAGGTCTTGACCTTCGTTTAAATAGTGCTCAGTGACTTCCAACAAAAAAGAGCATGAAAGAAAACTGTTTTGTTTCCAGCTTAGAGACTCTCCCAAATTCTAGGCTGGTCACTGATTTATGCTGCCAAGAAGCCTGTTGCTGATTATGCTGGATGCCCCATAAATTAATGAGAGCTGGACTTAGCAGTGACAACGATCGCTGAGTCTGTGGAGCAGAAAATGCAACACTAATATATATGTTTCAGAAATATCCTTTTGTCTATATGTTCGGAGGAGAAAGTGCTGATGAGGATCAATTTCATATTGACTTTAAATTTTTCATTTGACCCAGAGCTCTTTTTATTAAGTAATGCACATGAGAACATTTCATCCCAGGCCAACTTGATGGCTTGGAGAATTCCCTTCAGAATATGGCAACCTGGATAGAATTTGAAATGCAGTTCATTCATTTATTCTTTTATTCATCCTTTAATAATTATTTATTGGGTACCTGCTATGTGCTTAATTCTAAAAACTATGCTAGTCTGTGAGCAAGACATAATCTGCCCTCAAGGAATCTAAAATCTAATGAGCTAGACACACATTAATAAACAATCCTGGCCCAGAGCAGTATGTTTCGTTAGCAGTAAGTGCAGGTATACAGAAGCACAGAGGAAGGACTCCCAGAAGGTATCAGGTACTTGGGAAGTATTTAGTTCTTGTTGAAAGAATGAATGAGTTGATGAACAAAAGCATGAGATGGCCCTTGAGCTGGTCGAAGAGCAAGGTAGAAATTGACTAAGCTGAAAAGGAGCTATAATAGCATGTTCAAAGACAGCAAGGTGTGATGTTTTAAATAGAGCTCAGGTGTGAGGAGAGGCAGGCGGTAGGGCTCCAGAACCAGACATAAGGAACTTGGGTGTTAAGTCACCATCTACCTGTGCAAATAGACATACTTGTAGATGGCAGAGTGGACCCAAGGGGCCTTGCACCTCTTCAGAGAGCAGGCATAACCACACAATAAATGACTCATCTGGAGGGATTATCTTCAGTGCTTAGTATGGAGATTCACTAGGTAGTTGAGCTTACCCTCTCTGGACAATTTTCCTGAAGAGGCAGTCCAGTAGAACCAAAGCACTTGCTCTGAGAAAGTTTCAAATCTGGGTTCAACATCTTAAACTAAGCAGTGAATGTTTCTAGGAGCATTTATCCTGCGTGCTACAAAGCCCTGTTGTGTCTTCAGTTTTGTCTGAATGTTGGGACCACGTTGTGAAATCTTCTTGTATTTATCGCCTTCCTGCACTCTCCTCAGCTCGTATTTCCCACATTTTTAGTTACTGTCTGTGTGTTTGCTAGTGGTGCAGTTTTGTTCTGTTTTAACCTTGTTTGAACCCCCAAGCCAGTCTGGGAAAATGTGACCATCACTCTTCCGAGCATCTACCTCTGGGACGTGGTCCCGGGGCTTTGACTCACAGGTTAGAAATCTTGTCATGCTCCCCTGAACTTGACTCAATGGCTGCAGTGGCCTGGCTGATTTATGGCTGTTTCTTCCTCTGTTTGATCTTAGCAAACAGACAGCTGTGATGTAGCGGCTTCATTCTACTCACCTGCTGGCACCTTCATGTTTGGTCTAATAGCTTGTTAACTGCTCTGAGGACAGGCACTGCCCTTCCTGGCTACCATCTAGAGTGGTCTCTATGGCAACTGCATCACATCAGGGATGATGCTCATTCTTCAAGGCTTTCCTTCTCCATTTTTCTCTGGTGGCTTCTGGGTAACCTGTAATGGTTGGAGCCCTGCCTCACCCTGCCAGGAAGCCACTGCTGATTTAAAGCCTTGCAAAGAAACTTAACAAGACACACTGCTTTCTTCTGGTCTTGTTGCTTGTTCTGTGTTGCACTTGGTCCAGGCCTGCAGGGACTTGTCATCCCTTCTTTATCATCTCTCCTTTTGGTGCTCCCCAGGTATTGTTCCTGGTCTCTCTCGGAAAGCTTTGACATGGTTTCTCCAGATCTCTCTGCTCATTAATATCATTCAGCAGTCCAGTCTGAATCCTGACATTTGGTATGTTCTTTGTTTGCCTCATCCACCTTTGTTTACTCATTCACTCTTCTCTTCAGAAGTGACCCCCAAGCTCTCTGGTCTTCATCTGTACCAAAGAGACTTGTGTCAAAGAGACTCATATAGACTGTTCAGATATATGAAGAAAGAACTGATTTATGTGTGATAGGAGTCTAGAGTGTTCAGTCTGCCGATGGCAGTCAGAGTCCAGCAATAATACTGTTAATAACAGTAAATACTATTATATACAGTATTTCTATACAATATCTGTGCATAAATAGTATTATTGTGATAAGAACTTTACATCTATACAATAATCCTATAAGGTGAGTACTCTTATTGTCCCCATTGTACAGATGAGGAAACTGAGGCACAGAGGGCTAAGAAACATGCTGTAGAGCCCCAGCTATTAAATGGCAGAGCTAGAACTTGAACTCTGGCTCCAGAATTTATGCTCTTCAACCCTTTCCTGTACATTGGGCAGTGATATTGTTTTCTGTACATGTGGTCCTACCACCAGAAATTGCTCACTTCTGCAAGGCTAAATTGTACCCATCTACAATGCCAAGATTAAATGCCACCTGCTTTGTGAAACTACTTGGCTTCCTCTACATTCAAGATGTAAATTCATTGGTTCATTCAGCAAACATCAAATGATAGTGATTATAGCTTATTCATTCATCTACTCCAGTACAAGGTTTTTTCAAGTTCTTTCAGTGTTACCATGCTAAGTGCTATGGCTGTGACGATGAATAAGGAGCAAGCAGACCCTGCTCTCACCCTACTCATTTTTTTAAAAAATAACAAGACAATAAAATATAGATAGAGATAGCTTTATGCATGTAAATACTGATATCTCAGTAATATTTCTATATCTCTATGTTTGTCCATCAGTTGATTAATAGATATTAGGGATTTTTTTCAGTCAATTCCTCCTGCCTGTTCATATGATCAAGTTAACCTCCTTAGCTTGACACCTAAGGCCCTTCATGATCTGGCCTTAGATTCCTTTACTTAGGAATCTTATCTCAGATTCCTCTACAGTCTCCATCTGGAGACTGAACACTCTAGAGTCCTAATACACGTAAGTCAGAACAAGGGGCTCAGATCTTGCCACCTGTTCTCTAACCATCCACTCCGGACGTAGTCTTCCAGAAAGTGTTTACTCATTGGAAACTATCCAAGCCCAATCACACCATCCTGCTTTGGCTCAGCCTTTTTCTCTCCTTCAAGTTCCCTTTTCATACTTCCCATTTCACATTTCTTCTTTTCCAACCCTTTCCAAACATCAAGTCCAGGTTTAAACATGCCTTCTCTGTGGAACACCCCAAATCATCTTCTTATTCACATTCCCATCAGTGAGGAATTAATCAATCCTTCCTTTGGGCTCCACAACGCTGACCATACCCCTCTGGTACAGCAGCACCTCCAAACCCAAGGCCAGCTGTCCGTTACATGTTGTTCTCCCAATGGGGACTGTGGACCCCTTGAAGATGAGGAATGGGCCCTCTTTCTTGCTGCACTCAGAGAACCGAGCACAGTGACCAGTAGGTAGCTATCTTAGTCCATTTGAGTTGCTGTAACAAAATACCAAAACTTAATAGCTTATGAACAACAGAAATTTATTTCTCACAGTTCTAAAGGCTGGGAATTCCAACATCAAGGCTTCAGCAGATTTGGTGTCTGATGAGTGTCTACTTCCTGGTTCATAGATATACCTCTCACTGTGTCTTCACATGGGAGAAGGGATGAGGGGTCTCTTTGAGGCCTCTTCTTATAAGGGCATTAATTCTATTCATAAGGGCTCCACTCCCATGAGCTAATTATGTCCCAAAGTCCCTGCCTCTTAATACCATCACATTGGAAATTAGGTTTTAACATATGAGTTTTGGGGAAACATATACATTCAGATCATAGGAGTGCTAGACTTATATTATTTAACTATTAATAATAATAACTTTATAATATTTGATTGCCATCTGCATCTGGCATTCTGATAAGCATTTCATTTATTTCATTTTATCATAAGAATCTTTTGATATAGATTATGATATATACTATAGACGGAGTCTCGCCCTGCCGCCCAGGCTGGGAGTGCAGTGGCCGGATCTCAGCTCACTGCAAGCTCCGCCTCCCGGGTTCACGCCATTCTCCTGCCTCAGCCTCCCGAGTAGCTGGGACTATAGGCGCCCGCCACCTCGCCCGGCTAGTTTTTTGTATTTTTAAAGTAGAAACGGGGTTTCACGGTGTCAGCCAGGATGGTCTCGATCTCCTGACCTCGTGATCCGCCCGTCTCGGCCTCCCAAAGTGCTGGGATTACAGGCTTGAGCCACCGCGCCCGGCCGATATATACTATTGTTAACTCCATTTTACAGATGAGGAAGCCAAGGCTTAGAAACTATGCAATACCTACTCCAAGTCACAGTCCCCTAAATAGCAGAGTCTGACTGGATACCCTACACTTTGGTGTCTGTTGAATGAACAAATGAACTTACACCTTGAGCAGAGAGAAAGGAAGTAATCTAGGAGAGCTGTCACTCCTAAAGTGTACATACTTTTATACACACATACCCATACATAACCTAAGTTATGTAATTCCATTCCTGAATATGGAAAAGGAAACCACAGAAGGATTCTATAAAATTCTGATAAAAAAGGCCACCGGTTGCAAGCTGCATATTTTCATTTTTTTTTATAGAAGTTGTCTTTGTGTTTAGGTGAAGCTATTGACAAACCTAGAGCAAAACTGTCTTTTAGATGCTTGTAAGCTAGAAGGGTTAGACGTGGAGTCCGTAAAACCTGTTTGGATCTCAGCTTTGCCATGGTTTCTATGTGACCTTGAGCAAGACACTTAACCTCTCTGAAGTTTAGCATAGTGATTGATCTGCGGGTTCTACAACCTGATGACCTGGTTTAAACAACCCAGCACTAAGCTTACTAGCTGTGTGATCTTCGGAAAGATAATTTCTCTGTGCTTCAGTTTTCCCATTTGTAAAATGGGTACAATACAGTAATAACATTTGCCTCATATGATTGATCTGATAATTAAATAAATCAATTCACTTGAAGGATTTAAAACAGCACCTGATACCCATGAAACTATTATTACTTCTTAGATAGTTATATCTATTTCAGGGGAATGTTGTGAGAAGCAATGAGTAATATATTTTTGACACACTAAGCCTTCTGAAGGCTTTGACCCAGAACTAGCACAGCAACTCTTCCAACACATTCCATTGGTGAGACCCACAGGGCCAGCCAGGACTCAGGGGCTATGGAAGGAACTAAGCATAGGTGTAAAGGCAGGAGGTGTGGCTCACCAGGGGCCACGAGGGAGCAGATTCCCACAACATCAGAAGACATAATTTGGGCTGTGGATCTAGGTCAGGGTCAATGCGTGGAATGCAGGCAAAGGAGCTCTCAGCAATTTCACCCATCAACAGTCATATATTCTACTCACAGAAGAACCCTCAGGCCTCCACTCAGAATCTGTTTCTCATTTTCTACAAAATTCTAACCAAGCATAGTCGATGCTTTCTAAGGCCACAAGAAACCAGAAGAATGCTTGAGAGATAAAACTGATTCTACAGACAGGTGCTGTGGCAACAAAAAAAGGGTGAAAAGTGACAAAAACCAAAATGTAAAAAACTATAAGATGAAAAAAATCTTAAAATGAAGAACAAATGAGGGCACTTGAAACACAGACCACCCTACACACAAAGGTGTATACTTCCCACAGATGACATTTCTGTCATCAGATGTTAGATGGAGAATACACACCCTTATCTTTCCAGTCCCTTCATTGGTCTTGAAGGGGAGGAGGCTGATATTACTGCTGCTCCTCCAAAGAGGGAGGGATCCTGGTATATCTCATTCACAAGGAAAGCCCATTGCTGGCACTTTTAAGTGCTTTATGATTGTCTGTTAAAGCTATTGTCAGCCATTTATTGAATGGTGTACTGTTTTTGGGTGCTATACTAAATACTTTTCAAATATCATGAGAGTCTGCTTTGCAACTGATAAATTCTCCCTGCCAATGTCAACTCTTTCATCTTTATTAGGATCACCCTCTTTTACAGATGAGAAAATGGAGACTTGGCAAGATGTGAGTTTGTCTAATTGTCCAATTGGGATACAAACTGATGTGGTTCTGTCTCCTAGTCCAGTGTCCTTTTTTCTGTTCCCCATTCATTCCAGATTATAGTAAATTCTGTCCAAATTATTTACTCGTTTAGCACATTTACTGAGTATGTGCTGTATGCCTAGCAGAGTCTGGGACCAGCCTCTGCCTCATCATGCTCAGTTATTTTGCTCTTACTAGGTACTGTGCATTCTTATATGCATAATATAAATTCATTTTTCACAACAGCTATGTGAGTTAATTACTCCTGCCCATATTGCAGATGAGAAAACTCAGCTCAGAGAAGTTAAGCAAATTTTCCAAGACCTGTAGTGGAAAGTGCTAGAGCTGAGATTCCAGCTCTAGCACTAATGTATGCCTAAGTCCATTGTCTTTCCACCCATCATATCACAATGCTTCCTCCATCATTCTCCAATAAAATGGCTTCTCAGTTTTACTCCAGCCATCTCCCTATTATGCTGGCCCCATAACTCTATCCCGCCCCAAGTGCAGAGCCTAGAATGAGACTGAAGATGTGTTGGCACTCACAGGCAGCACCAGAGTTTTCCACAGCAAACACCTAGACATACACATAGTTCTAGGCTAACATTTACTGAGGGGCCTAATATTTAATGTATGCCTCCTGTATGTACCTGGTCTTGCATATGCCACTTAGGTATTGTACATTTCATCCTCATATCAAACTTGCAAGGTAAGTATGATTGCCCCCATTATACAGAGGAGGAAACAGAGGCTCAGAGAGGGTATTTTTCCAAAACTCATCCAATTTTCCTGACTCCAATACATTGTCCAGTCCTCCAGACAGCTTCAGAAAGGGTTTGAATCCCACAGAACATATTCTGGGAAGAACTTCATTGAAAGAGATGCAGCCTAAGCTGCACCTTGGAAAACTTCTCATGCAGCCAGGATTATATTGAGAGCCAGTGAGCATGTTATGATAGTTATGATTAGGTTTCCATGTACTTCTCAAATCAGATGTGTAAATATAATCAAGAGCATTTCTCTTTGCAGCACAGACCTCCAACAGACTCTACCCAGCATCGTAGTTCGGAGAGAAGTAATAAATTAGCTCTAATTAGCTTTCCCACATGCTGAAGCAAGTTTCCCTTGTCACCACTTTGCAAACAGGAAAGAGGGAGGCTCCACTGGACTTCTACGGAGTGTGGTCCGTGGTGGTTAGGAGGGTAGCAGGCCTAGTTGGCAACTGATTTTGACTTCTATTACCTTGTGTGGCTGTGGACAAGCCATTTTTACCCTCTGGCCTTCATTTTTTCCTTAAGTAAAATGAGGAGCTCAGAGTAGGCTTCTTCTCCTCTTGCACAGAAAGAGTCCATGACTCTACTGTCCTGGAGAATTTTCCAGCTTGAAGTGTCAACTTTGTCTGTGCATGAATAGAGTAATTGAGTACCTACTATTTATCAGGCATTGACCCTGAAACTGGAGATACAAGGATGAACATTAACTTGATTTTGTCTGTAGGAAACTTCCATTCCAAAGTGAGAATAATAATAACAGCTACTCCTTCCTACATGCCAGGAACTTAGCCATGGCCATTAAATACATCATCGCATTTAATCTCTGCAGGTAATTTTTGTTACCTGCATTTTACCCATGAGGAAATACTCTCAGAGAGGAAGGATAAGTCACTTTTCCTTAGTTTTACTGGCAGTAAAGGATGGAACTGTAATTCTAATTCAGTCTGATCTCTTCTCTAGTAGATTATATTACCTTTCCCAGAAAGAGTTGGATATCATAAAAGAAACAGAGACAACAAGTCTTAGGGAGGCCAGGGGATAATGAGATGTATTCCATGTGGGTGATCAGGGATGGCTTTGGTTAAGACGGTGTTTGAACAGAACCTTGAAGGAAAAAAATCTTGAAGGCATCAAGATGCCTTCTGAATACATGAAGATGGAAGAAGAAAAACAGTTTAGGTGGAAGAGTGAAGACACAGAGGCAAGAAGGGAAATCACTGGGCACCAATAAGGAAGACTGTGTTGTGTAGAGGAAGCCTAGCAGAACATGAGCCTGGGCTGTATGCTACATTCATTCAAAGGGCATAAAATACCTACTATGTGTCAGGCACAGTGATAGCCTCTGGGAATAACACTGAGAACAATACAGAGTCCACATCCTCAAGGAACTCAGTACTCTACTGCAGTGGTTCTCAACTGGGGGCAATTTTGCCCCCCAGCTGACCTTTGGAAATGTCTAGAGATAGTTTTGTTTGTGCTGTAACATATCCTAAAATACACAGGACAGTTCTCCACACCACATAATTGTCTGTCCTAAAAGGTCAGTAACTCCAATGGAATGACAAGACCAGGCCAGCTCATGGGGAATTTTGTAAGCCGGACTGAAGAATATGCCCATGCCTTTTTCAGATCAGATGGCCTCTGGCAACCAAAACAGCAGAAGTGATAACAGGAAAATCTTTCCATTGCAAATGACCTCCTAGCACAAAAGAAATCAGTCTAGTTGCTTGAGCAATTTTGTTACAGGCCTGGGACACCCTGAAAATGCTCTTCTACCACCCCTGGTTCAAAAGCACACAGTGCTTATGAGAATATACGGCCCACCAAAAGGAAATGTCAGATGGCTTCTTCCTTATTAATCAAATTAATAGTGCCTCTGCAGAAATTCTGCACAGCTGAGGAATTTATTACAAATTACCTAATCACTTGGTTCTCCCATGAAAAGTAAATAGACGGAACCATGCCTAGCCCTCTCATCCTGAGTATTTCAGTGTACCAGAGCTGGGCCGGAGCCTAGCTACTCAGTTAAGCAGTATTTACTGGACCTAGCTAGTGAGTATGCAGTGGAACTTAACTGCATTTAAAAATGCAAGTCCACTTTTCATGGTTATCTCAAAGACAGCTGGTGCCATTCTGCTTTTCTAATGCTGGTTAAGAGTAAAACAGGGATTCATTTGTGGCTGTGAGGAGACTTCAGATGCCAGTCCAAGGAAGAAAAGATAATGACCAGGGCACTCTGCAGCATCACAGAAAGGGCACTTGATTTGCAATCTGGCATGCTTGTTTGGCTATCACCTCTGTCCTTACCTGTGCAAACTTGGACAAGCCATTCACTTAGACTCTCTGAACCTCAGTGTCTTTATCTAGAAAAATGGAGAGCCCTGGAATGATTCAGATTAATTGTGGAGAGGCAATGTGGCCACACCTAGCACAAAGCAAGCACTCAGCAAATTGCAGATGATGATGTCGTTTCGTTCTCCCACCCAGATCTGGCTGCAGAGATGTGGGCTGTGGCAAAAAATGAGGATCTGATGTTACAGTTTAGTTACCTTTTTGTCTATTAAGAGAAGAAGAAAAGGGAAATTCCTTGTAGACTAGCAGCTTCTTAGCAATTCATACAGTTCAGGCAATGTCTCTGGATCCAGGCAAAGGCTGGCAAGTGAGTTCTTGACATATTGGAGGGAATAGGAAGAAAAATCAATTAAAAGGGCTTTTCAGTGAATGAGGGGTGGCAAACGCCAGGGTTAATCCCAAAGGGAGACTCATATTTCCATAAGAGGCGAGGCCTTCCCTTTAACCTGTTGGCACCACAAGTTGGAGTTTTCCGGGGTAAAGTCCATTACTGGCAATGGGCGTGCCGTGTGTGATTAATGACAGTGGTTACGGGCCAGTTAGCAATGGAGAGCTCCATCCATCTCACTTCATGGAAGCATCACACACCATTTATTGTCTGCAGGCAGAATGTGTTCCTTTGCAATTAGGTAAATGCCTTCTTTCTGAGTAGGCATGGTGATTCCTGCATTAGTGCCCCCATGCCTCCGCCTGACATCCAACAGAAAGGCAAAGGCTGAGAGAGCCCAAGAGGAAATAGGTAGTGACCATGTCCAGTGCTATTTCATGACTTCAGATAAACTTGGCCCAGGAGCTTTCACCTGCTCTCAGATACCTTCTTTCAAGGAGACATTCGGCCCAGGGAATTCATAAATATGATGGCTTTAAAGTCCATTCAAGGGAAAGAAGGAAGGGCACAGCATGTTAAGCACAAACCTGTGCTCATTTTCTGCTATTAAAAGAAAGCCTTCAAAACTAATCTTTAGAAAATAACACCTGTCATTTGTGGAGTGCTTCCTCTGTGCAGACACTGTGTTGCCCTCATAAGAGCTCTGGAAGGCATGCCCGAATCATCTCCATTTACAGTCAGGGCAACTGAGGTGTCAAAAAGAAAAATAACTTCCTCTAGGTTAGATGGCTGGAAAACACTATGCTGAGCCCCACAGTCCTCCTCTAGAATTGTACTCTTCACTAAAGTGCTCTACTGAAATTCTGTCTCCATAGAAGCACGTGAACCAGCACACAAAGAATGACAAACTACAGATACATGGTCTTTAAGAAAACCCACCACACAAGAGGAAACAGAGAGCATTAATTTACCCCATAGTTATTTATTGAAAATCCACTATGGTCAGACATCGTGCTAAGTTCTGGGGATGTAAGTGAATAGGAGAGGTGGTCTGGGAGTTCACCCCGTACCTGTGAAGAGGAACGGTAACAGTAACAACAGTGACAACTGCTATTAGGTTGATGCAAAAGTAATTGTAGTTTTTGGCGTTAATGTACAGCTAATACTATACTAATTATTTTGTGTACATTATTGCATTTAGTCTTCATAATCAATGAAGAATGAGTCATAATTATCCACATTTTATAAATGAAGAAATAGTGGCAAGAAAATGTTGTGTCCCCACAAAATTCATGTGTTGAAATCCTTTGCTCTCATGAATCCTCTGCCCCTATAAAAGAGACCACAGGGATCTAGCTGGCTCCCTCTACCATGTGAGGACACAGCTACAAGGCACCATCTTTGAGTCAGAAAGCTGGCTATCACCAAACACCAAATCTGCTGGCACCTTAATTTTGGATTTCCCAGACCCCAGAATTATAAAAAATATTCTGCTGTTTACAAGTCACCCAGTGTATGGCATTTTGTTATAGCAGCCCATAAGGAATAAGAAAGTTTAAATAACCTGGCCAAGTTTATACAGCCAGTTGGTAGTAGATCTATACTTTGAATTCACACAGTCTAAACTCTAACTTGTGCTTTTAAAATACTGAACAAATAATTACAAATGTGTTGAGATTTGCTGAGAGTACAGCGGCGAGCAGATGGGGATAGTGAGGTGATGATGAGCATTTAGAACAGGAGGGACAAGTGCAGCCTTGGGGGAAGAGGAGAGAGCCAATAATGAAGAGGTGGGAGAGTTTATCATGCCCAGTGAACCTGAAGCGCACACCATGTTTGAGACATAAAGGCCAGTGTTGCTGGAATGTTGACACCAAGAAGAATGGCATGATTTGAAGTTGGGTGTGTGGGTCAGGGAGACCAACATATTTAGGGCCCAGTGGGCTGTGTTAAATTTCATCATATGGACCTTAAGCAAAAGAGGGAGGGGCTATGCCAGAAATAGCTAATTATCCACCAAAAAGTTGTGATCTTCATTCTATCAAGTGCGGTTGTCCCTAGGGGCAGCTGTCTCAACAAGGACTGCCTTTTCTGGCTCCTCCCTTGTTTCCCGAGTGCATGCACATGTTTGTTTCTTGCCAAGGAATGTGAATGGATGTGACATGTGTTGTTCCAAGGCCGGGGTTTTGAAGAGGCAGATATGACTTTTCTGGGTTCTTTTTACATTTCTACTCCCTAGAAGGAGACATCTGTGAGCCCCTAGGTGATGACCAAGCCACAAGGTGAAAGGAGCCTGCCTGGTTCCCTGAGTCACCATTTGGCACACACCTCCATGGGCACGGTATTTATTTGTGAACAAGAAGTAAACTTCTACAGGGTTAAACTGCTGTCATACTGAGGTTTATTTGTTACGGTAGCTAGCATTAGGATATCTAATTACAGGGACTTCTTTGGTATTCTAAATATATCTTTATAAAGTACGTTCATGGTTTACAAAACATTGTTTCATTTCGAATAAACAAAGAGGGGCTGGGTAGAGTGGTTCATGCCTGTAATCCCAGCATTTTGGGATGCTGAGGCGGGAGGATCACTTGAGCCCAGGAGTTCGAAACCAGCCTGGGCAACATAGTGAGACCCTGTGTCTATAATAAAAATAAATAAATAAATAAAAATTATTTTTAAAATAAGGAAGGAATTAGATACAGTGCACAAACTGTGAGGTTAAGTAACTTACCCGCAATCATACTGCTGGAGTCTTCACAAACCCATGCACCCTCACTGGATACGCATGAGCTCAGGATCAAAAGTCAGACAGTTCTGGTAGATTTGAGGCTCTTCCTCAGCTAATTATTCCTGTGATTTTTCAGCAACTTATGTAGTTTGTCTCAATTTCTTTAGCTATAAAATGAGAATGACGCTAGCACTTGTCTTACGAGGTTGCTCTAAGCATTAAAGCTCATAGTCAAGATCATGGGGCATAGAGAAAGTTTAATAAGATGAAGAAATTATGTTATTGTTATCATTGCACCATTATGGAAGGACTTACTTTAGACTCCCACCACTACCCCCATTTCCTAATAGGCCTTGCATTTCTTCTCCAGAAGGGAGTCATCTTCCCCACCATCCACATGGCACATGCTTGATTCACTCAGGTTCCTATTCAAATTGCTCTTCAGAGGACATTTCACAGACTACCCAATGTCAAATAGGCCCCTGCCTTGCCACCCCCTGCTTACTCTGCTCTCCTTTTTCTTCCTAGCACACATCACCTCCTGATATTGTAGAGTTTTCATGTACATATTAATGTCCCAGCTCATTCCACTAGAATGGGAGCACTTGGACAGCAGGGATTTTATCTCTTGTTCAGAGCTGTATCTCTGGCATCTAGAATAGTGTCTGGTATAAAGTAGGAGACCAATATACATTTGATGAGTGAATAAAGGAATAAATGATGATTGTATAACATGTGAGCTATGTTCCAGGTCCTATATTAACTTCAGTTCTTACTGTTTCTTTTTCTTTGGTGATGCCCTAGTGGATCATTCATCAATCCAAAACTTGTGTGCAAATTTTATTCTTTTTCTCCTCTTTAAATGCAACCCACTCCACCTCCAAGATCTCTTGTTTCTAATACGCTTCCATAACACCTCTGTTCCTGAGACAGGAGATCTGTAGCCTTCCCAGAGTGGGTGATGGGCCCTGGCCTCAGTGCCCAGCCATTCCCTGTGGCATTCATCACCAACACTGTAGAACACACACACTTTCACACCACCCAAGTTGTCAAAGCCTACAGATTAGAATTATTGCTCAGTAAACTTGACTGGACTACAGGGCCATCTTGCTATATGATCACGTTTCCACCAAGATTTTTAAGTTCTGTTGGGATATATTTGATGTATAATAAACTGTATATATTTGAAGTATATAATTCGATGAGTCTTGATACATGTATGCACCTGTGAAACCATCACTACATTTAAAATAATACATATATCCATCATAGCCCAAAGTTTTCTTATGTTCCTTTATAATCTAACCCTCCTTATACATCCCCCATACACATACAACCCCCATACCCAGGCAACCACTGGTTTACTTTCTGCCACTCCAGTTAGTTTTCATTTTCTAACACTTTATAGAAATTGAATCATACAGTATAAAATATTTGGGTTCTTTCTCTCAGCATAGTCATTATGATTTATATCCACATTGTCAAATGTATTAATAGTTCCTTTTCATTCCTATTTAGTACTTAATTGTATGGATATACTATAGTGAGTTTGTCCACTCACCTGTTGGACACTTGGAAATTTTCTAGGTTTTAGCAATTACCACAAAGCTGCTACTGTCATTTGTGCACAAGTCTTTGTGTGGGCATATATTGTAATTTTCCTTGGATAAATACCTGGAAGTGGGATTGTTGGTTTGCATGATAGGTCTATTTTTAACTTTTTACAAAGTTACTGAACTCATTTCCAAAGAAGTTTTAGCATTTTACACTCCTTCCAGCAGTGTGAGAGTCTCAGTGTCCCTGTTTCTTGCCAACACCTGGTTAGTCTGATTAATTTTAGTCAGTTTAGTAGGTTGTAGTGGTATCTCATTATGCTTTAGCTTGTAACTTCCTAATAATAAATAAGTGATTTTCAGCATCTTTGAATGTATTTGTCATTTTTATCTCTCCTTTGGTAGAATTCACATTTTTAAGGAGTTATCTTATTTTAGAGTTGTAAGAATATCTAAAAATATTTTGATAATCCAGAAAGAAGTTCTTTGTCAGATAAATCTATTTCAAATATTTTCTTCCAGACTGTGCCTCACCTTTTCAATTTCCTTTCCAAGTCCCCTGAGCAGAGCAGTTTTGTTTCATTCTCCCTTCATATTCCTAGAAACAAGAACAAGAACATTGAAAATGTTATGTAATTTCAGTTCAATGATGAGAAAAGCTCTAACTTGAAATACTTCATAGCCACGCACATGAAAGGTGACTGTTTCGTCAATTTACCAATCTGCAAAATCAAGATAATACTATCTATTTCATGAGGCTGTCAGAATGAATAATAGTGAATAAATTACCCAGACCCATGCTTAGCATACAGTACTATTTCAGTAAGTATTAGCTTGCTTTTATTCTGTAATCTTAGGGAACAGAAGTGAGACCAAAGGGTAGAAATCTTAAAGATTCCGATCTTTTGAATTTAGTGAATTATTTTCCATTGTAGTCCAGTTAATGAAATAAAATAGGTACCCATAGAAGCTGCTGAGCTTCCCATCACTAGGAGCATTTAAGTAGAGAAAACATAACCATGTGAGCAGGTTATAGAAGAGATTATTGCTACCTTGCGAGAAATACTGGACTTCTCGTGTGTCTCCTATTCCTAAAAATGGTTTGGTTCTTGGTAGGAGATAATAATGACAATAGCATATCTTCATATTTAATACATATTATATATTATATTATATATAATACATATTATAAAATATCATATGATATGTATATCCTATGATATGTTATATATAATACTAGTAATTATTGATGATATAATATTGTGTGAAGTACTTAAAAACTATTCTATTATTTAATCATAACAACCCTTTGAGGTAGAGGTAAATATTAGTTCTATTTAATAGATTAGAAAAATGAGCTCAGAAGTATTAGATACCTTCCCTAATAGTACATGGCCTGGAAAAGGAGGGCCTTGAATGCAGGTTGGCAATGGATTGAATGTTTCTGTCCTTGTAGAATTCATATGTTTAAATCTTAATCCCAGCATAATGGTATTTAGAGGTGGGGCCTTTGCCAGGTAATTAGGTCATGAGGGTGGAGCCCTCATGACTGGGATTAGCACCCTTGTAAGAAAAGGCTAGACAGCTAGCTGCAATGCGTAACCCAGAAGGGGGCCCTTATCAGAATCTGACCATGCTAGCACCCTGATCTCAGGCTTCCAGCCTCCTGAATTGTAAGAAATACATTTCTCTTGTATGTAAGCCATCCACTTTATGGTACTTTGTTATAGCAAGCAAGAAAGTACCATAAACTAAGACAAGGTCTGTCTGAGTAAAGTCCATGCTTACAGCCCAGGTGCCCTGTGGCCAGTGAGCCCCTGCTTACTCATAGCTATGGGCAAGTGTTGCTGAAACAAACTTTTCTCCAACACCTGTGTCTCTATATTCTCTCACCTGCCCCACCCTCGGCTATAGCGTGTCTCTGAGTCAGTGGGAATGAGTATTTAGGTCTTGGTCCACAGCTGCAGAATTCCACTGCTGTTGGCTCAACAGGTCACCCCGTGAAGTGGCCAAAAACCAAGGCTGCCATGCCTGAGGTCAGCTACCCAACTCACTCTCCACCTGGCACTACCAGCTGGATCTCAGCTTCTTGAAGAAATGACATTCACCATCTCCAGTTGGAATAGGTCTTCCCTGGGCTTTTCCTTCTGGCATACGGAGTGTTTATTTGTTTTGGAAGGCCTCAAAAGTGGCAGCTTTCTCATCACACAGCAGGATGGAATGTCCCCATTTGGTGCCTGTCCATCCAGCCCACAATATTTATGCTGTTATTGCAAAGCTGTTGGCCCCTTAGATCCTAATCATCCAAAGAAACTTTTGTGGCTTCTTAAAAACCTAGGCCTGTTCTTCTGCAAGCAAGTGTCTGCCTCACTGCCATCCTGATTACCAGCTCCTGTTGGCAAAAGAACCATTATGATGTGAACCAGATTGTACCAAACAGACGTTACCTAGCAACCAGCGGGAGCCATCAGGATTCATCCTTGTGTTCCAAACACTGTGTGGAATTCCTTAAGCATCTTGGACACAGTGGAGACTAAAAGCATGCCATGATTTGGCCGGGCGCGGTGGCTCAAGCCTGTAATCCCAGCACTTTGGGAGGCCGAGGCGGGCGGATCACAAGGTCAGGAGATCGAGACCACAGTGAAACCCCGTCTCTACTAAAAATACAAAAAATTAGCCGGGCGCGGTGGCGGGCGCCTGTAGTCCCAGCTACTCAGGAGGCTGAGGCAGGAGAATGGCGGGAACCCGGGAGGCGGAGCTTGCAGTGAGCCGAGATCGCGCCACTGCACTCCAGCCTGGGCAACAGCGTGAGACTCCGTCTCAAAAAAAAAAAAAAAAAAAAAAAAAAAAAAAGCATGCCATGAGGGAGCCTTAAGAGAATGGCTTTGGAGTCAGACACACCCTTATGCAGTCTTGACTCTCAGTGACTACTGTGATCTTGGGCAAGTTACATAACTCTTCAAGCCTCAATTTCCTAACCTAGAAAATGGAGAACAATAATAGCACTTACTTCATACGAGTGTCTCAAATGTAATACATGATGGAAAGAATAATCTTTCATATTAAGTAGGCATTCAACAAATGTTAGTTCCCTTGAAAATACAATTTTTTTCTATGTGTTACATTTGTGAAAGACACAAACCCAAGCATCCAAAGGACCAGGATCCAGTTACCCATATCCTATATTAGTAATTCACTGTGTCCTTAAGGAAGTCTCTTAACCTCTCTTTGGTTTATTTTCCTCATCTATACCATGGGGACAATAATAAGTGTTGTTCAGGAGCCCACATGAAATTAGGGATATGAAAAAGCTCTGAAGATCAGAATACAAATGCAAGAGGTGACCTAAGTCTATTGCTGGTAGTATTTTCACTTGAGAGGAAGTTAGCAACACTGGGAGACTTACTAGAGGTCTTTGTCTCATAATAGCTTTTACCTTCATCCAGGTATAGTCCTGGTATTCATATCGGTGCAAGAGATATTTGAAATACACTGAAGTCCATGTGTTCCTCACTCCCTTATTTTTTTCACTTCCATCTGTCTGTTGATTTCAGGAAATGTATTCCATCTCAGATACCAAGAGAGCCCATTATCAGGAAAGATGAAAGGGTTTCAGGGGATGTAGTTAAACTAGTTAGTCTGGAAAAATTAAGGGGCAGAACCACCTAAAGGATGAATGAGAATTAGACAGCAGTGCACAAAGTTCTCAGATTTTGAAGTGAAGTAAAGATAGGTTCAAGTCCTCCTGGTCTACCGCTTTCTGGCTCTGAGGACTTCTTAAGCCTCAGCCTTTTCATCTGTAAGATGGGCATATTACGATTTATTTTTGCAAGGTTCTTGAAAGGATGGGGGTTTTGGTGAATATAAAGTGCCTATTAAGGCATCTGGCACATAAACTATCTACAATATAAGATATATATTAAATAAAATATTAATAAGAGCAATAATAATAACATATATAGTCAGAGGGATACAGAGCCCAAACAAGAGGAAAGGTTCCAAAGGTTTGGTCTGAGCAGCAAATACGAATCACTAATAGGAAGTAAATGCAAAAGGTCAAGAGGCAGGGAGATGAGAAACGAGTCAGCAGGCAGATTGATGGAGACAAATAATTTGGGGTCTAGGTTAGGAAATAGGTTTAGGTTTTGCAGCCCCGGCTGAAAGGTACAAACCAGAACAGCCATCTTGGCCGCTTAGGGAAGTTCCGTCCTCATGCCTTTGTTTATACAGGCCGTCGCTTTTTCCTTCAGGACTCAAATGACAACCCCCTGCAGAAGTGCCTGATGGAAAATAGGTTGTTAGCAAGAGGATGCCGGGATGCTCCGGGCACAGGGTTCTGACCAATGGCAAGTCTGCATTCCACACTTGGAATCGCAACTCTGGAATGTCAGAGAGTGGGATTTCCCTGAAGAGTTGCCCATGTGACTAAGTACCCCTCAGGTTAGTGGAGTGAACTGTTTCCCCAACTTCAGTTTCTTTGTAATCAGGTAAAATCTCAGCACATCTAGAATGCCTTTTGGCCATTGTCTCACTGACTTCTTACCTCAGGGAGCCCAATTTGAAGGAGTTGCTAGAAGCAAAGAGAGAAAGTTTGAAATGAATTCAGTCAGTTGTCAGCCAGACCTGTGGTAGGGGATATTTCCCTGCTTGCTGACTGTGCTGGCTCCCACAGCCACCCCCTAACAAGCACCTGGCCTGGCAGAGTTAGGAGGTGGAGTTCTGTGTCTGTTATTAATATCAGTGAGAATGCCTTTTTTTCCTGTTAAATCTGAGTACTAATTATCATCTCTTTATATCACAGAGTTCAGGGAAATCACAGAGCAGACTAAGAACAATACTGCATATGGATGCCTTACTTTGCAACAAGCTGGCTCTAAGAAAGTGGCGCAGCTCATCTGTACAAACAGTTGTCTTTTCCCTGCCATTAAAGCAGGAAGGTGTTGAATTCATGATGGTAATGGACATTCTTTAACCTACCAAGAAAGCTAGGGCATTTTATTTTATCATATGGAGCCGTAATCTCCCAATAGTTTAAATAACAATGGTGAACAGATAATTACTAAGGTTCTCTTAGATTCTAAAAAAATAATACTCTTCCAAGTGAAATAATTGCCAACTAGAATCAAATGGGTGAGTCAGTGGTAGAGCTTGACACTTCCACAGAAGGAACCCAGGTTCAACTCCTGAGTAATACAGTATGTTTCGGTGGCCTGCCTGGTTTTTGAAAAGTAACATAATTAAGAGTTAATAGACTTAGGATCTTGATCTGGTTCTGTCACTATTAGCTGTGTGTCAATGAGTGAGTCACTTCCCCTCTCTAGGCTTCAGGGTTTTTTTTTTTTTTTTTTTTTTAATTTTAAAAATAAAAACCTTGAACCAGATCACTTCTAAGGTCTTTTTTTGTTTTTGTTTTTGGCATGAACATTCTATGCTTCCGTACTGATAAAACTGCAATACTTTAAAAATACTTACATTTTGACTACAGTCTTCACTTTGTCACATCTTAAACACTTCTCTATAAAGCCTAAGCCTAACCTCTAACACAGTACCTGATGCACAGCTAGTACTTAGTAAATGGTAGATTGTTGAATGGATAACTCCTGCCTATATCCATCTTATATTTTCCACTTGTGGCAACTTTCTAACTGTGTGACCATTGACAAACTGCTTACTGTGTATAGCTCAGATTCATCATCTGTAAAATAGAGGTAATAATAGTACCTGTCTCATAAAGTTGTTACAAGGATAAAATGAGTTCTTACATGTAAAGTATCTATAGCAGGGCCTGGCACACAGAAAGTTCTTTGTAAGTCTTAGCTATCATCCCCATCCCCATCATCATCATCATCATCATTACCATCATCTCTACTCACTCTATTATTCTTCATACATGTACATTGTCTTCAGAATCATCTCCAGATGCCTGTGTCATTTAGTCATTCAGAGATTACTTCCTTTCACTTTTGATGGTTAATCCTCTTTTGCCATATTAAAAATCAACCTAGCACTTTTTCTCAGAACTTTGGGAAGTGAGTTTTTCCTTGTCTAACAATGCCCATTTGGCTTTTTTGTTTCTCTCAAATTATTTCAAACTGCCGTATCACATAGTTACTTTACTTCCAAGTGTCTCACTTCTTCTATACTCTTACCAACTTCTTTCTTTGGCTTAAACAAAGCCCTTCATTGCATCTTCTCATTTCTGAGAGACACCACTAGCAATACCAGTGAACACTTTCCAAAGATGCTTGGGTTTCAGCTGAGTGGGAGTCTCATCAGATATCTGCACAGGTCATGATCATCATGGTGGCATCCTTTTAATCAGTGAAAATGTACTTATTACGCATCTTATGTGTGCCAGGCTCTTTTCTAGGTGCCAATAATTTCAGACCTTGAGTGTATCATTCACATCCCCATAGGTCCGGCCATCTGTTGAACACATCCCCATTGAGACCCTTCTGTTAGAAGTATAATCTTTATTTATTTATTTGTTTGTTTGTTTATTTATTTATTTATTTAGATATGGAGGCTCACTCTGCTGCCCAGGCTGGAGTGCAGTGGCTCAATTTCAGCTCACTGCAGCCTCTACCTCCCAGGTTCAAGTGATTCTCATGCCTCAGCCTCCCATGTAGCTGGGATTACAGGTGTGCACCACCCCTGTAATTTTTGTATTTTTAGTAGAGATATAGTTTCATCATGTTGACCAGGCTGGTCTCAAACTCCTGACCTACGGTGACCTGCTTGCCTCGGCCTCCCAAAGTGCTGGGATTACAGGTGTGAGCCACCATGCCTGGCCCAATCATCACTTTTTGTATGTAAACTTTTCATATGTACAGTAACTAGTTGTATTTGCAGTTGCTCGATGCTAGAAATAAAAAGCTGTGTGCAGCACACTTGTTGTCCTTGAATAGCAGATCTATACAAGGATTGTAGCCCATCATGGTAAGGGCTCTAATAGAGGTACAGTGGCTAAAAGAAGCATCCTGCTTCTCTGAGGCTACCTTTCTTAATCTGTAAGGTGGGCATGATCTTACTCACGTCCTCAGACTCTTGTGAAGCAATCCTCCAGCTTCTTCTCTTCTCTAGCTACACTTGCTCTCCAGGGGCTTCAGCCAGTCCCGGGGCTCTGGATACCACCTCTCTGCTGATGAGTCCCAGGCAGTAGCAGCTCAGACCCAAGTCTTGGTAATTATTCTCTACTCCTATCTTTCTTTCACATCGTATATTTACCTGACAGCAAATCCTCCCAACTCTATCATTAGAATATATTCTGATTCTTCCCTCCTCACATCCCATCTACTCTCATCCAAGCTAGCATCTTGCCTCCTGGGACCTTTTCAGCAGCCTCCTAGGTCTCTATGCATCCATCCTTGTCAACCTGCAGTTGGTCGTCTCCAGAGCAGTCAAAGTAATAATTTCAAACTAAAGTCAGATCATGTCACTCCCCTTCTCGACCTCCTGTGGTCTCCATATTGTGCTTAGAACCCAAAGTGCTGTGCAGGCCCTATAAGACCATCAGAGTCTGGCCTCCACCTACCACTTTTCTTCTTGTTCACACTGAGCTACTGATTTCCTTATTCATCTTCGAATGTGCTGCCTCAGATGTGAAGACCTTTTCCCTCTTCCTCCGTTGCTTTGCCTCCAGGTAGTTGTATGGCCCACCCTTCATTTCATTTCAGTCTCTGTCCCTATGTCCCTATATCAAAGACCCCTTTTTTAATACCCCAACCTGAAGTAGCACCATCACTGTGTTCTACAAACTCACCTTCCTTAGTACTCTTCATCACATCTCTCTTTGCCATCCATTATAAGAGTTGTTTATTAATTGGTTTATGAAATGACCCTCACCTAGAATGCCAGCTTCATGGGGGCAGGGATGTTGTCAGCTTTGTTCACTTCTATGTCCTCGGGGATATGGCCTAGGGTGGGCACTCAACAAGTATTTTTTGAATGAGTAAATGAATGAATCAGGATTAAATAAGATCATATTTGGAAAACACCAAGTATCAAGTGTTGAGTTTGAGAATTGGTTACTTCTTGCTACCACTACCTCACTGCACCCCACCCCATACCCCCTCAACCTCCCCCAGCTCTGCAGAAGGTGCTGTGCACTCATAGATGTCCTCACAGCCTTCTTTCTTTCAGGTGAGTAATTAATCAAAATCTAGTCTCCTGCTGTTCCTTTTCTCAAGCTCATTCATTCTGAAATACACTGTCCTTCTGTGTTAGCAAGGCCAGGATATTTATTCCTGTGAGTTAAAAAGAAAAAAAAGAAAAACTACGGAAAATGTAGTGACCATTTCATTTTACAATGAGTTGATAAGTTATTAGTTTTTCTTTCATTTACTTTGTCTTTGGAGATTTGTATCCAAGGGTTCAAGCAGAATTAACCCACATGAAGAAGTCACATAAAAGGCCCTTTTCAGGGTGTCCTTATTTTAAATTCCCTGTCTCTGGCATCATAACCGCCCTATCCAATCTTCCCCAGATCTCCCAACACATAAATCTTCTGCTCTCACCCATTAATGGAGCTCAGCACATTCACTCCTGTGCCAAGTTGAGTCTGCATATTAGAGATTGAGAAGCAACTAGACCACCAGCTTGCAAACATCTGACTGTTCCCAGTGTGGTGGAAAACGAAGGGCATTGACAGCAGAGACTTGGGTTCAAATCCAGGATTATCATGTTCATGATCTTGGACAAATTGCTTACTGTCTGGGACCCTCTGTTTTACCATCTGTAAACGATCTTCCTTGGGGTTGTTATGAAGATTAGAATGAAGGATCATTCAAAGAGTGTGTTGCTCAGAGACTTGACGAATGCAAGTCTCGCCCCCTTCCCACGTTGGGCTCTTCCTCTTACAATGGTGACATTCATACTCCCCCTTTTTGCAGAAACAGACACATAGGCCCAGTAATGAGACCTTGAAGATATCCATTCCCCTTCTTATACTCATTCATTCTGAAATGTACTGTTTTTCTGTTTTAGCAGGGCTGTAGTATTTATTGATCTGAGCTACAATGAAAAGAAAAAAGTCAAGAAAGTGTAATTACCCTTAATTTTTAGACACAGTAGTACACGGAGTAATAATTATTTACTCGGTCTGTGGAAGTGTCACAGTCTTAAAGTCTCAAGAGTTCCAGTATCATTTGAATTTTTTTAACTTAAAAACTATTTCAAAAGAACAGTCTATTTTTGTAGAAACAGTGCAGTATATGCAGCATAGAGGCATTTAATATTTACTCTATATATGTGTTGAATGATTAATGAATAAATAAATGAAATAATGAATGAATAAATGTGTAATACAAGCAAAAACAGAGCTGCTCTGGTAAAAACAGATGGGGAGGTCTCAGAAGCCTGTGTGCTGGGCCCTCCCTCAACCCAGAAAATAACCTTTGAAATGTGACAACCATCACCTTCTCACCTCTTGTAACACAGTCTGGGTACCATTAATCTGGCCCAATGCCATTCCTATTGCAGACATTTTTTTTTTTTCTACAGGGTTTTTGATGAGGTTATTATCTTGTTGCTTCTTGGGAAAAAAAATCAGTAAAGGGAACTCATTCTAGTTCTGGACAATTTGGAACTTTAAGAAATATTTCATATTGAGACAAAATTGATCCATTGATTATAGTTCACTTATTCATTAATTCATTTATTCATTCATTCATTTTAAACACATGTTGAGCACCAATTCTGGGTCCTGCCTGAAGCTTCACTCTTAGCATACACCTTTCTTTTTCATTTTAAATGCATTTCTTCTTATGGTGTCACTCACTGAAGGTCAGTGTAGATTTATACTGAAGGTTTTCTTGAGGAAAGGGAGAATCACATCACAAAATATACAGCAAGAATTTCTTAAAATGGTTTTCCAAGTATTAAGCCTCTTGGACCTGTTCAGTACATCACCAACTTAGCTAACTACCTCCTCCTGTTAGCCACCTGGTTCTCTACCTTTCTTTCCCTGTTCATTTTCCTCCCAAATGACTTCTTTTTTTTTTTTTCTCTTTCTTTTTATTTTTTATTTTTTTATTTTTTTATTTTTTATTATTATTATACTTTAAGTTCTAGGGTACATGTGCATAACGTGCAGGTTTGTTACATATGTATACTTGTGCCATGTTGCTGTGCTGCACCCATCAACTCGTCAGCACCCATCAACTCGTCTTTTACATCAGGTATAACTCCCAATGCAATCCCTGCCCCCTCCCCCCTCCCCATGATAGGCCCTGGTGTGTGATGTTCCCCTTCCCGAGTCCAAGTGATCTCATTGTTCAGTTCCCACCTATGAGTGAGAACATGCGGTGTTTGGTTTTCTGTTCTTGTGATAGTTTGCTAAGAATGATGGTTTCCAGCTGCATCCATGTCCCTACAAAGGACACAAACTCATCCTTTTTTATGGCTGCATAGTATTCCATGGTGTATATGTGCCACATTTTCTTAATCCAGTCTGTCGCTGATGGACATTTGGGTTGATTCCAAGTCTTTGCTATTGTGAATAGTGCCGCAATAAACATACGTGTGCATGTGTCTTTATAGCAGCATGATTTATAATCCTTTGGGTATATCCCCAGTAATGGGATGGCTGGGTCATATGGTACTTCTAGTTCTAGATCCTTGAGGAATCGCCATACTGTTTTCCATAATTTTTTTTTTTTTTTTTAAAGATAGCCCCAAGCCCTTTCCTATGTATTTTGGTCTAATAACCCTTTTCTAACCTTCTACTTAGAGCATCATCCTAACCACACAAAAGTTCTTCCTGGTGGCCTGCCCTTCTTAGAATGGGTGGGAAGAAAGAGATTGTAATTAATTACATGTTATTTTTAACCCTATGTGACAAATACATTATAATTAATTATACATTTTTAACTATATTTGACAAAAAAGAATAAACTGTGATCCCAGCCCTCCAGCAGTTAATTATCACACTTAGTGTAGTGTAAAAAATATTAGAATTCACTCATTCAACAGATATCTATTGAGCACAAACTATGTGTCCATCACTTTTCTAGGTCCTGAGGATACTGCTGTCACGAACAAAACAGTCAGCATTCTTTGCCCTCATAGAGTTTCCATTCTGCAGGAGGGAGATAGACTGATAGAAAAATAAATAAATAATAAGTGTAAGTGTGACAGATAATAATAAATGTACATGAGAAACATAAAGCAGGGACAGATGCTGGGGCAGGAGGAGAGGTTGGGTTACCTTATTGCCCATAGAGCCACGTAGTGATTAAAATCTAGGACTGCGGGTTGGCCTGGATTCCTGGGCTTATCAGTGTGTGTGTGACATTATTCCTGAGGGTCTCAAGCAAGATGGCAGTGGTGAGATGTGGGGTGATGAGGAGGGGAGAAGTGAGGTTCATAGTTGAGAATCTCTGTTCTTCTGCCAGTGGTGATGTGGGCATTCACCACGGATGGTTCTCTCTGCATCCCAGAGCTCCTGGGATTCCTCCTTAATTTTCCCAGCAGAGGGAGGTGGGAAATATGTGGAGCTGTGGAAAGACAGATGAGTATTTGGAATGTAGGAAAGCTTTTGTACTTTTATACTTAGGTGCTATGAAGAATAGACAGTCATGTGAAAATGTGCCTGAACAAAGAATGGTATGAAAAATAGTAACAAACTGAGGGAGAACCAAGCAAGGCCTGACTGTCCAGGTTCTTCTTGGCCTCTCTGTGTGGCATTCCTTTCCCCTGGGGAAAAAGGCAGGACACCTATCATATGAGGGTCTTCAGGTGAAAAGGGAAAAGGTCAGGGAATGACCCTTCTAGGTTTTATGCTTTGGGAGATAAATTCTAATTTATATGACCCAGCTCAGGGGAGAAAGAAGAGGAAGAGACAGGAGGGCCAGGGAAGGTCAGAAGGACCTTGTGCCTGAGACCCCCTCAGTCTCCTTCAGTTTGAAGTGCTCAGCATGCAAAGGCACTATGCTTTGTGGTATTGCGTTCTGAGCCCCAAGGGAACAAAGAGGTGGAGAGAGGCAATTAGGAAAGACTCCTCAGCACAGGAGTTAGCCATTTGTGAATGACAGTGCAGAATGCATTCTGATGGCCAAAGGGAGCAGGAACCTAGGATGCAAAGTGAAATCAAGAGATACAACCAGAGAAACATAAGCTACTATCATGAAGGAACTTGCATGTCATGAGGGATTGGAGCTTTCACACCACTAGCAATGGGAGAACATCAGAAGTCAGAGAATGAAATGCCCAGATCTTCAGAAAGACTCTTCTAATATCTATTTTTTTCAGGCAAAATGTCACATAGGAAGAATAGAAATGCTTCTTCCAGGAGCAAGGGCAGAGGGGAGTAGGGAAGGAGATATGGAGACCCGCCCAGCCATCCAGTACAATCCCAGTACTCCTCTGCTCAGCAGTCCTGCAGCTATGCCAATACTCCTCAGATAGCCTGAGGTCTTCTCTCCGCCAGACAGAACCTCCCAACTGGTAGAATCAGCCCACCTCAGAGGTGTGCTCTAGTATTTGGGGCTTTCACTGCTGGTTTGTGTCCTTTGTCTTCATTGTCCTATTGTCCTCTAGGCAGAAATCAACGTCAAAGTGAACAGGTGTTGCTAATGGTACTAGAGACTAAGAATCAGGAAACAACATCTTCAAGGCCAAAATAATAACATTTTAATTGGAAATCTACTGCAAAGAGACTAACCTATGTAGATATATGCAAATCCTATGCAAATACACATGTGGTCTCTCTAACTATTGTCAGAACCTCGATTTGACCCATGGGAATTCTTAATGGTAGATGCTAGCATTCAGCTGAGTCCAAGGGCTGTTGATGAACAATTCTAGGTTTTACCTATGTTTAAACCATAATTAAGAAATATATTGATGGCAACCTGAAATTAATTAGCTTAACTGAATGTTGGAATTGTGTGGGTCTTGAGAGAGCCTTGTCTCTGAAGCTAAGCTTTGGGGGGCTTGCAGGGGGTGGAAGGAAAACTAAACTTAAAAGCACCTAGCAGAAATGAAAAGGAATGGGCAAGGAGCCACTGGGAGCATTATTAAAGGGGAAAGATTCTTATCAGAGAGTTGAAAGAGGAATGCTTAAATTTCATGTCACGCACAGCTGTTCTAGGTCAGACCACCCAGTCAAATGGGAAAAAAATGATGTTGGAAGGCAAGATTATGTGAGATACGGAGGGGGAAGCAGGCATCTGAGTGTCAGAGTGTATCACATTGAATGTGCCGTCACATAAGATGGACAGGGTCCAGCCCGGCACTTGCAGGTCAGGCCATGGGGCCCCCTCCAGAGCCCACAGGCCGCTCCACAGGACATGAGGAGGAGCCACAGAGACTAACGGTCAGGAGTAAAGGATTTCCCCTATGAGGTGTGTCTTGTCTTTTATTTCTTAGGCACTAATTATGTAAGCTATCGAGTTATATAATAAATGGTTTCATTTTCTCAGTTAAAGAAAAGCAAACAAAATTACATTATCTGAAGTTAGGCAATCCTGAAGTTAAATCTCACCTCTGCTCCTTTTTACAGCATGTCCTGTCAGAGATGCTTTGCATCTCTGAGCCTCGCGTTCTTTACTGGTCAGAGTACAGATCAAATCTAATGTGAAGGCAGAAAGGCACTAAGCCACTTTGGTACTGATTAATCCTTACCTTATGTTTGTGTGCGGTCCTAGGATTTGTAAATGGTTGAGCTGAGGTGCAAATCGCAAGGCTTTGTTCCAAGCCTACATTCTTTCCATTAAAGCTTTCTGCTGTAAGACCCTCAGCCCATCTGTCCTGGTTCTCTCCTCTTCAGAGCAGCTTCTTGAGTTTCTGTCCAGAGGTGCTGTCTCCACTTCCTCCCCTCCCATTTTCTCCTGTGCAAGCCAGGTGTCCCCACCTATGTCAACAGAGACCTAGCTGTTGAGTCCAATGTCAACCTTGCTGTCTGTATCTCTTAGCAGGACTATTGAGGCTCACTTCCCACATAAAATCTCTCCCTTGCACATCTGTGATAATGGACTAATGATAAGAATAAACCAGGATACAAAATTTGAATTATGCTTTCTATTTCATATTTTTTTCTTTTTTTTTTTTTGAGATGGAGTCTCGCTCTGTTGCCAGGCTAGAGTGCAGTGGTGCAATCTTGGTTCACTGCAACCTCTGCCTCCGGGGTTCAAGCAATTCTCCTGCCTCAGCCTCCCGAGTAGCTGGGACTACAGGCGAGCGCCACCACGCCCAGCTAATTTTTGTACTTTTAGTACTTTTAGTAGAGTACTTTTGTACTTTTAGTAGAGACTAAAAGTAGGGTTTCACCATGTTGGCCAGAATGGTCTTGATCTCTTGACCTCATGATCCGCCCACCTCGGCCTCCCAAAGTGCTGGGATTACAGGCCGTACCCGGCCTCCATTTCATTTTTATAATGTGTGCATACACATACATGCACATATCTATACAAAGGGAAAAGAAATTACTGTCAGGAAAAAAGCCAAAATGTGTCCAGGTGTTAATTCTGGGCATTGTTGGGATTTTTCAGACTGTACACAAAGGATATATTATTTTTAACTGGGAAAGATAAACATGGTTTTAAAAATGCTGCACGTGCTGGGCTAGGAAGTCCACTAACCTGGGTCTCAACCTGCTCCTTAACGCCTCAAGCCCTGTCCCTAGAGAAGATCATTTCTTTTCTAAAAGTGAGAAAGTTTCTCAAATTCTGCTTGCCTCCTGCATCCTGAGACTCTGTGAATCATGCCTTCAACTTCCAGATCCTATTAGATCTGAAATTCTGAAATTCTCAAGGACTGGAGAGCCTTCCTTAGACATTGGCCTGTCTCTTTGCTTTATTTTGTTAGATTTTGCACTTCCTGGTTTGTATTTTCATTTACAAGGGTCTTGGTGTGGAGTTACTGCGGGCAATAAGGAGAGGCTGAAAGGTCCAGATGGAGAATAAGAAAGGCAGGCAGAGATAGAGGCCAAGGAGCAGACGGAGCAGCGCCTTCTTCATGCATTTGGTGTAGCAGTGAGGACCTCATACCTGACTCAGTGCTACTCTGGCCCGTCTGGTGTTTCTGCTGACCTTTTATAAACTTTCCTGGGGATGTAGTGCTCCAGGGCTGGTATTTCAGAGAATGAACACCTTGGAGAAATGTAAATTCCCCTATCTCAAGCATCCTATCCCAAGTTTTAGCTGCAAGAGAGGCACATATTCAAGAGAACAGCAGCCCAAACTTGGAATATTACAGAAACAGAAGCTCCGTTTTAAAGATTCCGTTGAAATAATATTTACCTTTCCACAAATATCTTACGACATGACCTTTAATCTTGATGTAGCATTTTCTTCTTTCAGATGTGAGGATTATATCCTGGAGTGATGGGAATTCCAGGCCCTGTTAAGTGTCTAATTTCATCAGCACCCCCTTTGAAAAATAGGAATCATATAGCTGCTCCCCATTACTAAACACTCACATACCACCCTCCTGCCCATGACCACCACATGCAGCTTCAGCTCCAGCTCTAGACTAACCTGGATTTGGGGCAGTTCAGAATCAACTTAGGTTTCTTCAACCTTAGGTTATTTTGCTCCTGTTTTGGCTTGGACACTCCTGATCACTTCTGCATCATTGCTTGTGTTTGAGTCATTGCTCCTGGTATATAACAACTACTTCTGTCTGGCCTAGACCTCTTCTTAACACAACCATCCCTGTCCCCAACTTCACAAGGCTGTGACTCAGTAGAAGTGATCCATCAAGATGTCCAAGTGGTTTTCTCCTTTGAGTTACGACAAGTATTATATTATATTACTATATTTACCTGTGTAGTCCAGGATAAATCCCAGTTGATCATGATAATTCTTTAAATAAAGGATAAAATAGGTTTTCATATATTTGATTTAGAATTGTAGTGTAGCATTTTTATGATTGGTTTACATGGTGTATGTGCATGACTGTGCATGAGTGTGCTATCTTGGTTAGATTTAGGTATCATTAGTGTCTAGATTTATTACATTGTGTTCAGATCTTACAGACTATACCTTTTGTCTGTTTTGGTTCTTTTGAAGTTTTCTTTTATCCTATATGATCACTTTGGATTGTCAATGTTTTAGAACGCATGTCTTGAAAGGATATGCGTTCTTTCTTTAAGGTTGTTTAACATAATAGTTGAAAGGGGCAGGCTCTGGGGATCCCTGCGTTAGTTTCAAACCAGGCTTACTCTTATAGTGATAGTGCAACTGTGTTAAAATCTCAGGAAAATTAGTTAGCCTCTTTGTTCTTCAGTTTTCTTATCTTTAATACAGGGATAATAATCTCCTACCTCATAATAGCCTTTCTCCAACATTAAATGAGGCAATAGTAAATAGTTAGAACAATGCCTGGAACATTGTAAGCACTCAATATGGCTTTTAGTAATTTTTAAAGATATATACATAACTTACTAATAATAGTATTCTATTTTTGTCTTTTCATTGTTAATTCAATATCAAGAAGGTTATTTCTATCATGATCTCTTTACATTTCTAAGAGTTTTTCTTAATATATTTTGACATTAGGTAACAGCTCATTTCTTATTGTTTCTATCAATATAAAAATAACCTTCTTGGTCTCATATAATGCTTTTACCCTGAATCCTACTTTGAAATGTTCCCAATTACTGCTTTCTTTTTGTTTGTTTTGTATACTTGATAAATATTTGCCTAGCTCTCACCAATTCCCCTTTTCTCTCTCGTTTTTCTTTTACCATTTATCTTTTGTAAGCAGCATATGGTTGAGTTTTGCTTTTAACCCAATCTGAAAGACTTTATTTTTTATTAGAAGAACTTAAACCATTTATATTTACTGTCATAACTGATATGTTTGGTCTTATTCCTGTCTTTTTATTTTATGCTTTTTCTTCTGTGTGCTTTCTTGGGGCTTCCTTTGTTTTCCTTTTTTTTTTTTTTTTTTCTTTCTATATAGGCTATCTTATCTTTGTTGTTGTTGTTATGTTCTTGTTTTTTTTTTTCCTTCTGTGATTTAAAAGCTGAATGTCTGTTTTTAGCCAGTCCTAGGTAGAACTAAAAAAATCATCCCTGAGCTTATATAGTGACAGAAGTGTAATGGTAGGTAGGCAGCCAGGCTACTGAGCGTGGAAGTCAATAAAATTGGTCTTAAACCTCAGAGGAATAGTGATGGCTGTTCCCTGAGCCACCTTATCGCAGCTGTATAAAGCCCAAGCTCTGCAGCTCTGCATCGTATTTCTGTGCTTCACATGTGGGTCCCAGCCTGCTTATCTAGCCCCATCTCCTACAAGACTTAGTTAAGTACTATGTGCTTCAGGCATGTCTCACTCCAACCATTTCCCAAATCATACAGATTCTTAAGTAGGCATCTCCACACTATGGTTCAGACTGTTTCCTCTTTGCCTGGAAAAACTCTTCAGGACCTAATGCATATTTTCTGTGTGTGTGTGTGTGTGTGTGTGTGTGTGTGTGTTTTGTTCTCTTACTGCCCCATTCTTCCATAGATATAATTATGCAGTAGAACTCACTGGACAAATCTGGCTGGCTTTGAATTCCAGCTCCGTTACTTGTAGTTCTAGATGCCCTGGAAAAAAAATTGACATGGAATCAAAGTTTTCTCACTGGTACAATGGACATAGTAATATGTCTCCCTCAGAGTAAGGACTGAATAAAATAATGAAATCAACATGGAAAGAGCTTAGCAGAGTAAACAGCACAGAGTAGGCATTCAATGTATTTTTAATAAGTGAACAAAGGAGGGAAGAAATACAGTAGGGAGGAGAGGAAGCACTGATTTTTTTAATTAAAAAAAACAAGTTCTAAGTTGACTTGCTTTAGGAAGACTAAAGCTTATATTTCTGACCACTACTACCAGCTCATTTTCAATAACCCTCCCCCACACTCTTCCCTCTCTCTCTGGGGCAGAGTGGCAGTCACGTGACCCACAAAGCATTTCATGTGCAGACAGCATCTTCATTTATATTGGCCTTCCTTGCAAAGGCCCACGGGCCTAGGGCAAATTTATTAAAGTGGAGTCTATTTATTCAATTTATTAAACAGGAATATTTGAAGGGTTTTCATTTAGTAGAGTGAGTTGATTTACTCTGTTTGGCTTTAGATGGCAGGGCTAAGTCCAATGGGTAAAAGTTATAGGAAGGCAGATTTTAGCTCAACTGAAGTATATCAAAAGGTTTTTTGAAAGAGGATTTATTCATTTAATCATTTGACATGTATTCATCAGTCAGAATCAGTGAAGAGAGAATGACCTTTTATAGGGCTCTTCCTCTGTCTGGGACACTGTGGTAGGGTCTCTCACATACTTTAATGTCATGTACTTTTCTTTAATGTATAAGGAAGCTTATTATCCCCCATTATACAGATATCAAAAACTGAGTTTCCAAAAGGTTGTCACTTGCCCAAGCTGAACAATAGCTAGGATGTGACCGAGTCTGGCTGAAACTCAAATCTCTATTTTATGGAGAATTCATTCTCTTTCCACTTGACTGTGCTGTCTACCAAAACAGATAGAGGATCATATCTGCAAGACTACCAGAAATTGGATACAAGACTGAAAAATCCATCAGTTCACTTTTTCCCCATAATTCTTTCTCCTTTACCTCCCCCTGTCTCTCTATCTTATCCCTGCCAAGCCCCAAACCAGCCCCAACATGCAGTACAAAATTAAACACTTCACAGTTTAATCATCAGATTGTGAATGTTGTCAGACCACTTCTCCAAAGCATTGCTCATCACAGGGACACTTCCTCCCTCGCACAGCCTCACATGTAAGTGGATTCCTCATTCAGATTTAACTTAGAGGTTTTCTAAGGGCCAAATCATGAATGAGACTGGAAAGAGAAGAGTAGCTCTTGCCCGATGCTATCTATGGGAGGATGTGCCAACCAGGGCCCTGTTAGGAAGCAGAATTAATCTCAGATGGTTCTGGGAAGATACTTTAATGAAAGTACCCCTTACAGAACTCTAAACAGGGTTGAAGCATCAAGTAAGGAGTGGTAAAGTACCCAAGGCTGTCAATAGTGGGAAGCTATTGCCATTTCCAGGGCCGAAGGAGCTGGCGGGGGCGGGGAGCAGGTAACTGTTATCTGGGCAGGTGGGAGTCAAAGCTATGAAGGAAGGGCTGCCAGGGACCTACATTCCTGGATGGTTACAGCTACTGAAGAAGAGGCACTAAGTCAGCAAGGGAGAAAATAAGGGCCCCAGTATCTCTCTCTTCCTGTCCCTTGACCTCTCTGAGCTTCCCTTTGACAGAACCCAGCCAGGAACAAGAATGCAATGGAGACCCATGAAGCTGTCCGTAGAACTTAGAGCAGGACAGAGAAGGAACCAAAGAGAAAATAACCATCTCATATGGGAAGATTGGATAAGTGATATGGTGGGCAGAACTGAGAGTGAAAACCCATTGTGAATCACCCGGCAGACCTTTTCCTGCTTCTCTGGGCCCAACCTTCAGAAAGGAAGGGGTTAGAAAATTCTGTAATGATTTATTCTTGAGGCAGCTGCCATTCACACTGCAGCCCCTGCCAAATGCCTTGCTGGTCTCAATATGTCTGAGTCTCTTGAAGGAATTCTTCTGGATAAGATTCGTATTCATTCATGCATATAGATTTACTATACATCATACTTTATTCTGAATACCGATAATAAAAAGAGGAAAAAGCAGGACTGCTGTCCTGCAACCCATCATAATATACTAAGGGAAACAGATACATGAATCAATTACTTTAATGTGTTAGAAATAACATAAAAGTATGAATGCTGGTCAGAGAGATCTCAGGTAGGGTGAGTAATTCTCCCTGTAAGAATTACAAAAGAAGATTTGGGGTCTTAAGGGATGAGGAGTTTTACTGTGGTAGACAAAGGCAGGACCATTCCTGGAATATGGCATGGCAAATGCCAAGTTATGTAAGATTGAAAAGAGATGGTGTGTTCAGGGAACAGCCAGAAAGTAATTGTGGCTGGAACATCAGGCACAGATTTTACAGTGGGCCATTAGGCTAGAGAACTTCCAGAATGGGTCAAACTTGGCCAAATTCTTCCTTCTTCCTATATACCACATCATGAGCAAGTGTTTCCAAAGAGGTCAAGTATTGCTGTTCTTGCTTGTTTCTTCCCACAGCCTTCTAAGAGAAAGCAAAGGAAAAGAGATCCCAGAGCCCAGGTTTGCAGCTGTGGGAGGAAAAGAGCCTGAAGGTACATAGGCGAAGCTCCTAGCTGTGCATGGGGCAAAGCCAGGGTAGTTCGTTTCACCTGATATTTCTCCAAAACCTTCTGTATTCAAAGTTTTTTTCTGGGAAAATTTTAACATAGGGTATGTCCCTAACCTTAGGCAATTTCTAAATTGGTGAATCTGGGAAGGCTTCCTGGAAAAGACAAATTTTGGCTAATGTCTAAGGATAGAAGGAAGGAAACCAGCAAATTTCAAATCCCTACTCTGCGACCAGATAATGTAGCAGGTGCTTTTGATATGTTATTTCCCATAAGTCTCATGGTGACCCCTTGAGATGGGTATCATTAGTCCCATTTTGCAGATAGGAAACTGAAGCTCAGAGAAGTGACTTGTCCAGAATCACCCAGCTAGATAATAACCAAAGAAGAATTCAGACTTGACTGGGCATAAATCTAAAACCTACATTCTTGCCATTGTGTTATGTTTGCCTTCAAAGAACCATGCAAGGAGCACACAGTCAAGGGTACACAAAAGAAAAAACCTTTTATTCTGTAAATGGATGCTGGGAGGACTTGGTGAAATAAGATGTGAATGGTCCCTGACTTACAGGGTTCCACTTATGATTTTTAGACTTTATGATGGTGCAAAAGTGATACACCTTCAGTAGAAACCACACTTTGAATTTTAAGTGTTTATCTTTTTTCATTCTAGTGATGATATGTGGTACGATACTCTTTTATGATGCTGGGCAGTGGCAGTGAGCTGCGACTCCCAGTCAGCCAGGCAGTCACTAGGACAGACAACCCATACTGTGCTATATAATTTACTGTATTCAACAAATCACATAAGATATTCAGCACTGGATTGTAAAATAGACTTTGAGTTATAGGATTTTGCCCAACTGTACACTAATATAAGTGTTCTGAGCACACTGAAGGTACACTAGGTGATATGTTTTGGCTCTGTGTCCCCACCCAAATCTTATCTTAGAATTGTAATCCTCACATGTGGAGGGAAGGACCTGGTGGGAGGTGATTGGATCATGCCATTGGATTTCCCCCATGCTGTCCTCATGATAGTGAGTGAGTTCTAACAAGATCTGATGGTTTTAAAGTATGGCACATTCCCCTAGCTTGCCCTCTTCCCTACCTCCATGTGAAGAAGGTTCTTGCCTTGCCTTTGCCTTCTGCCATGATTGTAAGTTTCCTGACGCCTCTTCAGCCATTCAGAACTGTGAGTCAATTAGACCTTTTTTTTTTTTTTTAATTCACAAATTACCCAGTCTCAGGTAGTTCTTGAATAGCAGTGTTAAAAAATGGACTAGTACAGAAAATTGGTACTGAGAGAAGTGGGGCATTGGTATAAAGATACTTGAAAATGTGGAAGTGACTTTTGAACTAGGTAATGGGCAGAGGTTGGACCAGTTTGGAGGGCTCAAAGAGAGGAAGATATGGGAATGTTTGGAACTTCCTAGAGACTTGTTGAATAGTTTTGACCAAAATGCTGATAGTGGTATGGACAATGAAGTTCAGGCTGAGATGGTCTTATATGGAGATGAGGAACTTACTAGGAACTGGAGTAAAGATCACTCTTGCTTTGCATTAGCGAAGAGACTTGTAGCATTTTTCCATGCCCTAGAGATCTATGGAACTTTGAACTTGAGAGAGATGATTTAGGGTAGGTGGTGGAAGAAATTTCTAAGCAGCAAAGTGTTCAAGATGTAGCTTAGGTGCTCTTAACAGCATATACCCATATGTGTTCACAAAAAATTGGTCTGAAATTGGAACTTATGTTTAAAAAGGAAGCAGATCATAAAGGTTTGGAAAATTTACAGCCCGACCATGCAGTAGAAAAGAAAAATTCATTTTCTGGGGAGAAATTCAAGTTGGTTGCAGAAATTTACATAATTAACAAGGAGCCAAATGTTAATTGCCAAGACAATGAGGAAAATGCCTCCAAGGCATTCCAGAGATCTTCACAACAGCCCCTCCCATCACAAACCCAAAGGCCTAGAAGGGAAAAATGGTTTTGGGGACCAGGCCCAGGGCCCCACTGCTCCATGCAGCCTTGAGACATGGCACCCTGTATTCTAGCCACTCCAGCACCAGCTGTGGCTAAAAGGGACCAAGGTACAGCTCAGGCCATTGATTCAGAGGTTGCAAGCCCCAAGCCTTGGTGGCTTCCATATGGTGTTAGGCCTGCAAGTGTGCAGAAGACAAGAATTGAGCTTTGGGAGCCCTTGCCTCAAGAAGTCCAGGCAGAAGTCTGCTGCAGGGACAGAGTCCTCATGAAGAACTTCTACTAGAGTAATGCAGAGGGGAAATGTGGGGTTGGAGCCCCCACACAGAGTCCCCATTGGGGTACTTTCTAGTGGACCTGTGAGAAGAGGGCCATCATCCTCCAGACCCCAGACTGGTAGATCCACCAACAGCTTTTACTGTGCATCTAGAAAAGCTACAGACACTCAACGCTGGCCCATGAAAGCAGCTGCAGGGGCTGAACCCTGCAGAGTCACAAGGGCAGAGGTGTCCAAGGCCATGGGAGCCTACTTCTTGCATCAGTTTGTCTTGGATGTGAGACATGTGGTCAAAGGAGATTATTTTGGAGCTTTAAGATTTAATGACTACCCTGTTGGGTTTTGGACTTGCATGGGGCCTGTAGCCCATTTGTTTTGGCCAATTGCTCACATCTACCCAATTCCTGTGCCCACATTGTATCTTGGAAGTAACTAGCTTGCTTTTGATTTTACAGGCTCATAAGCAGAAGGAACTTGCCTTGTCTCAGATGAGACTTTGTACTTGGACTTTTGAGTTAATGCTGGAATGAGTTAAGACTTTGAGAGACTGTTGGGAAGGCATGATTGGTTTTTAAATGTGAGAATGACATGAGATTTAGGAGGGGTCAGGGTGGAATGATACGGTTTGGTTCTGTGTCCCCACCCAAATCTCATCTTGAATTGTAATTTCCATGTGTGGAGGGAGGGATCTGGTGGAGGTGATTGGATCATGGGAGTGGATTTTCCCCATGCTGTTCACATGATAGTGAGTTCTCATGAGATCTAATGGTTTTAAAGTGTGGCACTTGCCCCCCTTGCTCACTTTCTTTCCTGCTGCCATGTGAAGAAGGTTCTTGCTTCCCCTCTGCCTTCCACCATGATTATAAGTTTTCTGAGGCTTTCCCAGCCATGTGGAACTGTGAGTCAATTAAACCTTTTTTTTTCTTTTTCATAAATTACCCAGTCTGAAGTAGTTCTTTATAGCAGTGTGAAAATGGACTAATACCCTAGGCTAAGCTGTGGTATTAGGTAGGTTAGATGTATTAAATGCATTTTTGACTTCTTATATTTTCAACATATATCCTAAGTTCAGGAACATCAGTACCCTCTTGTTTCACACTTCTCTGCCTTTGGATGTGCTGATCCCAGAGTCTGGAATACACTCTGTCCCATCTCCACAACTCCCCATAGCTCTTGTTGCTCATACTTTTTCTATATCCTTTTAGCTTTAGCTCAGATATTCCTTCTGCTAGGAAACCTTACACTGATTACATAGTATTAGATATACCTTAATTATTTACCTCTCCCACCAGACACTGAGTTTTCTTCTAACATTTCTATGTGACTTCAGCATCACCCACAAAATGCATCCTGGTGACTAAATAAATGCCTATCAGGGAAAGCCCATGGATAACAGGTGTTTTATCAATAATAGTCTCCTACTTATCCTCTTTCTGGAGACAGCATTTTGAATAAAGACTTAAAGGCCAACAAGAAAACAATTTTATATGAAATTAGCCTCTTCCAGGAAGTCTTGTCACATGGAAGGCTGCCTCCATGCCTGTCTCTTATCGAAAGAGGTAAGCACTGTGACACTGACTTTTTCCAAGCTGACCCTGCACAATGACATCCAAGTCCCCTTAACCTTACACGGAAAGGCTGGGATCCTACTTTTCCCAGTGGCTGTCTTTTGCCTGGTAAAGTGCAAAGCCTTTTCCACTTACAGGGCAGAGGCAGGGCTAACTGATGGATTGACAAGAGCAGAGTAGCACACAAAGTAACAGTAAAACAGAATGATAATGCATTTCCTAATGGCCTCCTTCACAGCTGTGTACACTGATTTAATCTTTGCAAAGCACTCTATTGTTTATGAGGCCTCTGGGTACAATTTTATGCCTGACTGAAGAGGTTGCTAATAGCTGCCATATTTGTGTTTAAGGACCTGCAAAGGATTAAACGAAGTATTTTAGGGCAATGAGCCATAATAAACTAATAATATATTGCAAATAATAAATGTTTTTCAGCCAATAATTGACTACAAATCTGGTGAACTTTAAATGACAAAAAATACTAATTATAAATACAGTTGTTCCATGTATCTGCCAATGGAGGTGAAAAATCAGAGAAGAATAGGTGAGATCTGGGGCACTTCAGGTCATAGGGAATGTTGGCACAGACAATGAACTCTTTCCCTGGCATCATGGCTGAGAACTGTCAAAGTCACTTAGTGAAATGCTGGGTTTCATTTCTATTTTTTTAAGGATGGAGCAGGAGTCTGAGGCCTAAGTCACTCACTTAGATGGGTTGTTATTTATTTATTTTTTTTACTGATTCATTTTCTAGGCCTAAGATTTCTAGTGCTTGGTTTGCATTTAGGAGAATTACTAGAGAAATCCTCCAGAGAATCCTGAAAAGAAGGGCTGGGACTTTTGAGAAAGAATGTGGCTGGGTGCAGTGGCTCATACCTGTAATCCTAGGACTTTGGGAGGCCTAGATGGGAGGATCACTTGAGGCTAGGAGTTTGAGAACAGCCTGAACAACATAGTGAGACCCTGTCTTTACAATAAATAAATAAATACATTAGCTGAGCGTGTTAGCATGCTTCTGTAGTCCCAGCTACTTGGGACACTGAGACAGGAGAATTACTTGAGCCCAGGACGTTAAGGCTACAGTGAGCCATGATTGTGCCACTGCACTCTAGCCTGGGTGACAGAGAGAAACCCTGTCTAAAAAAAAAAAAAAAAAAAAAAGGATAAATAAGTTATGTTTACCTAAGTAAGTCTCTGCAATGAGCCAGTTTGTCTCATTCTTTGGATGAGAAACCTGAGACACAGAGAGATGAAGTGTTTGGTCTGAGGTGGTATGGTTGGTAAATGGCAGAGCCACAGTCAGCTACTGGGACTCCAACACCCATGCTCTTTTCACCAAATCATAATATATCTCTTTTATGAAGCCATTATGGGACACAGAAGAGGAATTTTTTTCTTTCCAACACTTTGTAAGAATATATTTCTATACTTTCCACATCTTTCAATCATACCAGTTATTTTTTTCTGTTCTTATACATAATATATGTTCATTACCTAAATTTTAAACCATATTTTTTAAAACTCATGATGAAAATTAGAATTACCCATGTTTATGCCACCCAAATAAATCATTCTCAACTTTCTGTTGCATTTTCTTTAAGATTTTTTTTCCATGTAAATGTAACAAAATATTTGGATTCTTTGTTACATTTATTCTATTGACTTCTCAATAGCCTAACTTTTTGAAAACACCGTTCTTTGATATTATTGCATGTTCTTTGAAAAATGTCATTTTATAAGTCTGTGATATTCCATGGGCACAGGGATAAAGTAGCCTAGAACATTCAGAGAACTCCAAGTGAGAGAAAGAGGGAATAATACTTAAGAGTCTGGATTCTGGAGTCACAGTGCCTAGGTTCAAATCCAGATATGTGACAAAATATAGAGAGGCTTAGCAGAATGCCTATAGCAGAGTAAACACTCAGTAAATATCCACTGGTGGTAACAGTGGGGGGAAATGATGGTGGTAGTAGCATGGAGATAGTTGCTGATACTGGGGATTGGGGTGATGGAAGTGATAATAATAGTAAGGATAGAAGCAGTGGAGGTGGTGGGGGATGGAGTTGGGAGCGGAAATGGTGGAGATGGTGGTAGTAATGGTAGTGGGGGCGGAGGTAGTGGTAGAGGTGGAGGTGGGGTTGGTGAAGGTGGTGGAGGTGGTAGGCATGGTGGTGATAGAGGATAAAACTGCTCAAGTATTAAATGCAAGAAAGGTGAATCAAGCATGTGTGTATGGGGGAAATCACAGCAAGAGATGAAGCCAGAAGGATGTGCAGATATCAGGATAATGAGGATTTTGTGCATGATCTTAATATGTTGGGCCATTTTCCTGGAGGCTTTGGGAGGGGAGGGCAGAAGAGGGTCTCAAGTAGGGAAGTGATGTGGTCAAATTTGGAGTGGGCGAGATATTTTAGGACAGGAATCCTTCAAATATCACCATCTAGGCATCCACCCACTCTGCATATGTACAAGGTCAGATATGATTTGGATCACAGAATAACCATGCTTCAGGCCAAAGAAACACAACCTGGATGTTACCTGGGAGAAGTCAAGTAGAAAGGTGAGAGGACTAGAAAGCATGGGGCAAGGGTGGAAACATGAGTGTACTAGAGATGTTTCACTAGCCAAAAAGGAGATTTGGGGAAATGAACAAATAAAACCATTAGCACCCGCTGAATGGTTTTAAGAATAGGAAAGTGGCACAATCAGATTTGTTTTTTATAAAGATCATTCTGGTTACTGCTTGGAGAATGTATTTTGGGAGAGGGATAGAAAATCAAATAGGAAAGAGGGATCCATTATGAGACTACTGTTGTAGCCTGAGAAAGACTGCCAGTTTGGACTAGGTTAGTGGCCATGGAAATGGATTGACACACATTCAGGAGGTGGGTTTGGGTTTTGTGATGGATTAGAAGGAAGCGATGAAGGAGAGAGTAGAGCCAAGGATCACTCCTAGGTTTCGGGTTTGAGCAGTCAGATGGATGGAGATGCATTCTCTGAAACAGAGCCGCTGAGAGGAAAGTATGTCCAGGGGGCCGTGAAGAAGTGCTCGGTTTATTGAACAAATGAAGAGACTGTATGCCACAGATCAGGGCATATTTCTGGCTTTTATTTTTTAGTAGGGAGATAGGAAGGGTGTCAGGAGAAAGGTGTGTAAGGCTCTGAAATAGGAAAAAAGACAAGATCTCTGTTAGCTATTATGTGTGGCAATAACCCTTGCTGTGTTTATTGCCCATTTAATAGAATGTACATTACAACCCACAGTGATAATCAAGAGATGGGGGATGCCGAATGAGATGCGGAGATACCATAGGTGGGAAATTTATTTCACTGCAAAAAGGTTCACATTTATGAAAATGGATTCTGAATGAGTCAGCCCCTGGCTCCCTCCATCTCTCCTTCCCTCATCTCTAAAAGAGTGAGCGTAGAAGCTTTTGAACCAGAATGGTTGGAGGCAGACAGTCATCCTGAAAAGAAAAGTACCATCGGAGAGAAGGAGATAGGATGATGAGTGGCTTACCCGGGGATTCTAGAGTCAGTTATTTTACTTGACATGCCAGGTATTGAAAATAATCTTTGCTGACATTTTCCTGGAAACTGTGTAGGCATGGAACACTTCAGACCAGTGGTCAAAACCCTTCTTTACCCCAGATTAACTATATTACAGTTTGATGAATTTCATCACCTTTCTAGCTTCCATTTCTCACCTGTTAGAGGGATCATCATAATTTCTTCACAGAGTTGTTGTAATGATTAAATGAAAAAGTATTCATTAGACATCAAGTGCAGTAGTGGTAAGGTAATAAATATGAATTCCTTCCTCTTTCTCTCCCATTCTTTTCTTTCCACACTTTATGGACTTGAACTTGTCCATGAAGTATGACTGGCCTTGAGTTGGGTTTTAAGTGAGCCTCAGTGAAGGCAAGGAGTTCTGATATCTGGAATTACTAATCCTTCATTTGCCTTGGGGCTTTGACCCAAATGGGTAGAGTGCTTGTGTTAGCAAAGGATCAAGGCAGCTATTAATGAATGTCATGGGGCGTTGGTGACCTAAGCAGTCCTCCTTGTGTGTTCCCAGGAGCTTGGCCGCATTCAGGTGTCTTTTGGAAACAGCAGCATCTGGTGGCTGCTTGAGTAGTAACCCTGCTGCAGGCTTCAGGAGGAGCAAATCGCAACATCTGTGTTTCTCCAGCAAAACAGCAGGGCTATTAAAATAGCTCTTAGGCACGATCTATCACTGCACTGTCTCCCTTGTTTGCACAGGCAGTAGCTGGGGAAGTGAGAGTCTGACGAGACAGTAATCATGGAGGACTAGAAGAGAACTCTGGAGTCTTGGGCTCATATCTAGGCTTTCCCAACAACTTGCTGGGTGACCTTGGCCAAGTCACTTGGACTCTCTGGGCCCCTGTTTCCTGACTTGAAAGCTCCCAGAGGCATTCTGTGGTTTCTAATGACAATTTCTGCTTGGGAATAGTTAGAATTAATGACGGAAGTCTCCTTTGTTATATGACATTGGAAAAAGTGTTCAATTTTTAAATGAGTCAGTTTCCTTATCTGAAAACAGGGTTGATGATAGCTAACGTAAAGAGTGGCTATGAAAGTTGACAGTGATGCTGATTATAAAGCCCTAGACATGGTTTCCTGGCTTATAACAAGCTCTCAGAAAATGTCAGATGCCTTTCTGCCCCTAGATCATAGCGTTGCCTGATATCAACACTGAATCATAAAGCCACTGTTCTTTAGTCTATGCATAGAATCTAAAATCATGTTGACGATTATTATTATCAAGTATGAGCTGCCCATTATTCCCACCCTACACCCTAGCCACGTTAGCTTCTCATAGGTGCTTTTTGCACATGCCAATCCATCAGTCAAAGAATATCCTTCCTTTATCATTCTTTAAGATTGAGCACAAATGTCCTCTTTCATGAAACTTTAAACTCTCTGTAAGGAGAACGGATGACTCATTTAGCGAAATTGAACCCAGACCTCTCTTAACAAGTTTAACAAAAGTGGGGAAAATAGACTTGGGAAGGAGGGCCTGGGTTATCCTGTTCACTGAAATACACTTCAGTTGACCACACAGGAGGACAAGGTTGGCCTCAGCCCTCGAAGACACACATGGCCTTTTCATTTCCTCTGCTCCCTGGCATCTTTTACACTTCTAATTATAGCTTTTATCATATTTTATGTATATATATTTTAAACCATATATATAGTCATGTCTAGTTGTACATATATAATATATATCTATACACATATGTATATATATACACACATATGTATGTGCACACAGTTTTATATATATGTAAAACTGTGTGTGCGTATATCTATAACTGTGCACACACATATATATATAAAAAAACTGTGCATATATAAAAGATATATATATATATTCCCTTCACAGACTGAAACATTTAATAAGGCAACAATGACTGCTGAATCCCTTTTTGCTTTGGTATATATAACCTAGTGCCTGGTACATGGTATGTACTAATGAAATATTCAAAGAATGAAGGAAATATATATCAGTTCCACAATAATTATTCATTGAGTATCTACTGTGTTCAAAAAAGCAGTCAACATAAGCTTTCTCCTTATATTAGTTAGCCTCTGTGTATGTTATTTTATTTTCAAGACAAAACTAATTGATTTCTTTTAGTAGAATGGGTGAGAGTATGGCAGCAAAATTTATATTTCCTTAAAGCTTCATTTTGTACTTCAAACCAGCCATTTCTTATCTCTGTGGTGTTGTGGACAAAACTGTGAATTTACTGCAATCTAAAATCACTGCATTACTATTACAGTGCTTATTATTATATTTGCAGTTGTTTAACGCTACTTTATATTTCCACATTTTATATTCTAATGCATTAGACTGCAAAATATTCCAATTCATCTTCTTCTGTTTGAGATTTTAAATAGGTTAATAGGATGCAAATACAAGCTTTGTTTTTGCATTCTGTTACAAATATTGTACACAGATATTGCTATGCTGTTTGGGCAAAATGTAATGAAATGTAATTTAATATGATACTTTCAAGCACATTAGATTGTTCCTGAGGGCTTTATGGCCATGGTCCTAAACTGTGTTAAACCATAGCTAAAACAAGTCTGAACAAAATGAGTTTCTTTCTTCATTTTACTGGCCTCTCCTAGTTTGATGACTTTTTGTCATCCATGTCAAATGATGTTTTGGGTATCATGCAGTTAGGCTAGGCTAGAAATTGAGTTTGAAAATATTCAGTTACCCTCATGAGAAAATATTGCTGTTTCTACATTTAGCCTACTCGTCAATTCACCAACTACTTTTATTTATTTATTAATTCACCAAACTCACTAACTCATTCACTTATTTATTCAACTCTCCATCTTGCTTTATTAATGCTCCTGACATTAATCTTTCTGTTCCCCAACACTGCCCTGAAGCATAAGCTGTGTGGTCCTGGGCAGCCAACTTAACTGGAACCAAGGACAGTGCCTGACTCTTAAAGGGGCTGAATGTACAAGAACAGGAAGCATGGATGTGAGCTTTCTTTTTTATAGTGAAGATTCCTTTATTATAAGAATTAAATGAAATAATGTCTGCAAAGTACTTGGTATGATGTGAAACATGCAACAGTTAATGTTCATATAAAAGAAATGCATAAATGAACCTATTTCCAAATCTATAGAATAGGAACTAAACACCTATTTACAGGTTTGTTCTCAGTGCCTGGCATATAATAAAGTTTAATCTGTTCTCTTTTCTAAGAGAAATAGTAGGATTCACCACCAATAATAGGCAATAACAACAACCAAGTAAACACATTGGGAGCAAATTTGTAGGTTTCTGACTTACAAATATCCTAGAAAAGTACTGTGAGCACAGGATTTTTTTTTTTTTTTTTTTTTTTTTGAGAGGGAGTCTCGCTCTGTCGCCCAGGCTGGAGTGCAGTGGTCGGATCTCAGCTCACTGCAAGCTCCGCCTCCCGGGTTTACGCCATTCTCCTGCCTCAGCCTCCCGAGTAGCTGGGACTACAGGCGCCCGCCACCTCGCCCGCCACCTCGCCCGGCTAGTTGGTTTTTTTTTTTTTTTTTTTTTTTTTTTGTATTTTTTAGTAGAGATGGGGTTTCACCGTGTTAGCCAGGATGGTCTCGATCTCCTGACCTCGTGATCCGCCCATCTCGGCCTCCCAAAGTGCTGGGATTACAGGCTTGAGCCACTGCGCCCGGCCAGGATTGTTTTTTTTCAGTCTCAGTCCTTCCCAGGCTCACTTATTTCCTTTTTGTGTCACCATTACAGAGCTTCCCTATCCACAGCCTGAGAGGCATCACTGTAGGTTCATATGTGTGTTAGGATTTGTGATGGAAAAGGAAAAGAAGAGAATCTTCACAGTTTTTTATCCCTGTCTTCCAAGCCCATAATAACTCCTTAAGGCCGGTTTTGGATGGACTGTATAGCACACCCCCAACCCCTACAAAAATACCCAGGCATCTGAGCCCAGTTCCCTTGGAAACATAAACAAATCCACTTCAGTCCTTTGAGTAACCAAAGACTCAGGAGAGAACAAATAGAAAGACTGCAGCTACTTTGATTCCCTCTGTCTTTTCTCTCTTTGCCCCTCCAGAAATTGAATCTTCTCCATTGACTGCACATCTGCATTTCAGTAGGCAAGCTGCAATTATTCAATGACAGCATGCCCTGATTTTTACCATGGAAAACTGGGGCTGGTTGAGATGACCCAGGTGTGACCGTCCTCTGTCAGCAATGCAAGAAGGAAGTATCTGACTAAAAATCTCACAGCAATGGAGAGCATCGCTGTTTACCGTTCTCATAGGCTGTTCAAAATGTTGGACCAAGATCTGTCCCATCTAGGGCCCAGACACCCCTGAAGATTCCTTTCTCTGTACACCTCAATAGATCCCATTTATGCTCTTAAAATTGTCCTTGTGACAAGAATGGCTATCCAGTGATATGATTGTCACTTTTTTTCTTTTCATTTATTGGCCCAGGTTTTAAAGCTTGGAAGAGAAATAGGAAGTATCCCCAAAAGTCGTATTATTCTATTTCCCACCCTCTTTTCATCTAGTTGCTCTTGACTTGTCCTTCAGACATCAGCTCAGATGTCATTTTCTCAAGGACACTTTCTGTGACATTGGCATGGCTCTTTGTACTGCTCTTCATGCCTCAGATCACAGTTGATCTTACATATACATATGCATGGATTTATGATTTAATTATACATGTCATATGCAAGTATATATGATGTAATTATGCATGTACACATGCATATGATTTAATTGTTATGTGTTTGTCCTATTATGTAACATGTGTCTTCTCCACTCGAATATAAGTTTTATATGAGGAAGAGCCATGTCTGTGTGTTCACCTTTGTTTCCACAGAACAAAGCATAGTCTCTGGCACATAGTATGTTCTTGATGAGTGTTTATTCAATGAATCATTGGAAAAATAAAAGAAAATGGTCATGGTGACTCATACCTGTATTCCCAGCACTTTGAGAGGATGAGATAGAAGGAATACTTGAGCCCAGGAATTTGAGACCAGCCTGGGCAACAAGTGAGACCGTCTCTACAAAAGATACAAAAAATTAGGCAGGCACAATGGCATGCACCTGTAGTCCCAGATATTCAGGAGGCTGAGGGGGGAGGATCACTTGTTCTCCAGAAAGTCAAGGCTGCAGTGAGCCGTGATCCTGTCACTGCACTCCAGCCGGGGCAACAGGGTGAGAACCTTTCTCAAAAAAAAAAAAAAAAAAAAGAGCGAGAAGAAAGAAAATAAATATGCATTATTTGGTTAATATAATTTTTTCATGGCTTATGAATGAAGCAATATTTGGTGGGGCTACGTAAGACTAACCATGCTTTCAGTGATTCACTCGAAGGACTCACAGGACTCAATATCTTAACATATAGTAATACTCAGGGCTAAGATTTATGATGGAAGTACCCCCCAGATATACAGCTAGATGAGTAAGGGAAAAACATTAGTAGAGTCTGAAGGAATTCATATTAGGTTTCTTAATCTCTCTCCTTCCCGGGAAGTATTACACAGAATGTACTCTACCCACAGCTGCCAAAATACAGCAACATTTGTGATGTTTCTGGCCTAAAGAAGCCCGCTTGGGACTTAGTACTCAAGATTTTTTTTGGGCACTAGTCACATATGCAGTCTCCATCTAGCAACTACTAAAATTCTAGACTCCCAGAAAGAAAGGAGGTTTTCTGCACAAACTGCATTGTTTGCATAAACAGTCTAGGTATAGTGAATCAATCTTATCAGTTAGGGACTATTTAAAGAGCCAAGTTGCCAGACATCAGCAAAGAACCAATCTTGTAGGCAGGCCCTTCAAAAGGTGTGCTTCAGGCCTATGTGTCAATTCTTTCCTGCACAGGGAACTCTATATATATATTTTTTTTCATGTGTAAGGAGACATACATACTCACATACATGTATACACATTAGCCAATAACTGGGTGAGAGATGCTGTTCAGAGACATGTTTGAGAAGGCCAACTTTGAGGTCAAGCTGCCAGGGTTTAAATCCTGCCTCTACTACTTGCTCTGTTGCCTTGGACAAGTTTTATAATCTACCTGCTATTTAGTTATGTGTTAAAAATAGGAAAAGTAATAGGCCTACCTCATAGTATTACTGCCAAGATTGAAAATGATGAAGTACTCATTCAACAGTGTTTGGTAGGGAGTAAGAACATGTTAACTGATAGTGTCACCATTATTTTTGTCATTCTTTTTCCGAGGATTCCAGAGGCTTCATGGTCTTTCGTTGCTCAGGGCATCTAAGCTGAGTGACTGAATGAATCTGTAAGTGACAAGGTACCTGCGTTCTAATCATGTCTCTGTCAGTCACTTACAGAACATTCTTGGGCAAGTTAATTCCTCTCCCTAGCCTCAGTTTCCTCATCTTCACAAGATAGCAGTCCTTGTCTGGCCATTTCTCACAGCAGAGCAGGAGAGAGTGTAGAGTGTCGTGAGAAGGAGTCAGATACAATTGGACAAACACCAGTCTCCAACCTGTAATGTGAACATATCAACATAGTATCATACTTCTTAAGTACTGACTGCTGTTATTATTAGCACTGCAGTAATGCTCACATGAGATAATGGATGTAAGAATGGTCTGTATTTACCCATGTAAGGAATTATTTTATTATCAGAAAAAGCAATTTGGGGCTGTTGTTGTACTTTAAAGAAATCTTGCTACTTACGAACCTTCAGCTGGGGTGGGAATCTCTGGGTGGAAGGGAGCAGGCTGAGCAAAGAGGTGGCAGAGAAAGAGCTGGGCCTCCACCAGACTGTGAGTTACCCAGACCCAGAGACTGTCTACCATATTGTTTCCCTGGCATCTGGCACAGTGCTTGTCACCTGGCAAGAAGCTCTCAATAAACGTTTGTTAGATGAATAAATGAATCCTATCAACTGGAAATATTATTACTCCAGAGAAACCATTGATTGAATGTTTACTGCCTAGCAAGAATTTTGTGCATTATCTCTTTACAGAATAATAGCAGTCTTGTAAGGTAGGCGGCATTCTTCTCATCTTATGCAGATGAGAAAACTGAAGCCCTGTGAGCTGAAGATCAGAAAACAAATACAAAACAGCCAAAATCAAAGCTATGTTCTCTGAGGTTTAAAACTACAAAACACTTTTGACTACCTACCACTGAAATTGTTTTATTGTTTTTATACTTCATTTTTCTTAAGCGAGCTTCTTAAATTTTTAATACAATTGTTAGTTAACAATCAGATACTGTCTCGTAATTCACTTTTAAATTTTTCATAATGCACCATGGCAAGAGAAGAATGAGCCTCAGCTCAGATGCTATAAGTGAACCTCTGCCTGTCAGTTAAGGCTGTAATCCAAACAAGGTGAATGCTTGATGGGAGGGGGTTGGGAAAAATTAAACATTTATTGAATTATCTAAAAGAGTGCTCTACTAGGCTTTCTTAAAATGTGCTTTCAAGGTGATAGATTAACTGAAATAAAATTATTGAATTGAGAAGCCATTCACTAAGAGGGAATTTGAGGAAACCAGAATGCTTTTTATAATATTACCACCAGAGCTGCCCATAAAATGAAAGTTACGTATTCTTAGGTGATATTGAAATCACTGGTTTGTCATCTTTTCCTCTCAGTCTTTTTTCTAAGAGTGTAAAAACTTATAATTTACAACTTCTGATATCATTAGAAAGTTAATTAGTTTTTCTCAGATTCCACCTGCTTTATTTTAACCACAATTTTCTTAGCCCATCCTCCTCTTTTTCTGGATTGTCATTTATGTCAAAAGTAGGATACATTTTTCTTTTTGTCTATCCTTGCTGTCAATTGAAATCTAAGACTCAATACATTAGCCAAGTCAGTCTCTGCATGCATACACGGCTGCATCCATTTTTCTTGTCTCATTTTTTTTTTCCTTGACTTGATTCTAATACTTTCTAATCATCCGGTTTTTGTTGAGCATATAATATGTGGTATCACTGAAACAGGGGAAAAGCCAGAACAGAAAGAAAAAAAAAAAATGAAAGCCCACTCTCAGTCCCCAAGATTACTGCGGCAGGAGGTGTGGTGGGAGATAAGATAAAAATGTATCAAAAGGAAAACTGTATGGTGCTGTGGAAAAAGCAGGAGTTTTAAAATCAAACGTCCACAGATTTACCATGTATAAGCAGTGAGAACTTCAGAAAAGTTTTAAACCTCTCTGAACCTCAGCTCTCTCCTCTGTAAGATGGGGATGATTGGCCGGGCACGGTGGCTCATGCCTGTAATCCCAGCACTTTGGGAGGCCGAGGCAGGCGGATCACGAGGTCAAGAGATCGAGACCATCCTGGCTAATGCGGTGAAATCCTGTCTCTACTAAAACTACAAAAAATTAACCAGGTGTTGTGGCAGGCGCCTGTAGTCTCCGCTACTCAGGAGGCTGAGACAGGAGAATGGCGTGAACCTGGGAGGCAGAGCTTGCAATGAGCCGAGATCGCGCCACTGCATTCCAGCCTGGGCGACAGAGCAAGACTCCGTCTCAGAAACAAAAACAAACAAACAAACAAAAAACTGTGGGGATGATCACGTCAACACCGTTGGAGTGTTTTAACAAATAATAAAGTAATATAAGTGAGGGGCCTGGCATAGGACCTGGAGCAAGGTAAGCTCTCAGGGATTGTCAGTGGCACTGGAGCTTTCCTGCTCTTTCCTTGCCCCCATCCTAGTGCCACCTTTATGATACCGGTAGGCAGGCCAAAGGGAGTACAGAAGGAAGTAGCCTTTGTGTGTTCCAGATAAGTCATGAAAGGTAGAAGACATGGCTCTTAAACTGGACCTTGAAATACTAATAAAATAATAGTTATCCTCCCCATTATCATTATAGGAGGAGGAAAAAGAGGAATGGCTACTAATTATGGAGTACGAAGTATTGCCTGGCACTCCTGGTACTGTGATAAATTCTTCACCATCTTCCATAATTTATTTTTCCTCACAAAATTTGATGAGGTGGATGTTATTATTATTCTCATCTTGAATATTGAGAAATAGGTCCAGAAAGTTTAATTGTCCAAGGTCACAGAATGACTAAGTAGTAAAGCTGGGATTGCAGAAAAGGAATGTTGACTGCAAAGCTAGAATTGAGCCACCTTTTGAGTTATCCTAGGCACAGACACTAACATGTGTAATTGACTTCTTTCTTCCTGACCAATGGGTCCTAGTTGGTTTTCTATAGTACAGGATCCCTTTAACAATGGCTGAACTGTTCTTCATTTTGATATGTGTTTGAAGTCCTACAGGAGAAGGGCAGGTTATGAAGGGGAAACAGGCATAAATGTTAAATAAAAAAAGGGAATCAAAAACTGGATCTGGCCTTTGGCAGCATTAATTTTTCTCCCAGTAACTTATCTAAGATTTAGCTCGTCTTATATTAAACAATAAAGAGTTACCATAGCAACCTCATTGCCATGTAATAACATTCACATCCTTCCCAACCGTAAAATCAAAGCCAGAGAGGCAAATAGAAACCATCAAATTACCAAATACCCATCTTCTTCATCTCTTTTTCCTTTGTAGAATGATTATTGATTACTTTCTTTATTGTAGGTCAGTGACACTATTACTAATTTTTTTCCCTTCCCCCTGTCTCTTGGTCTCTATGTGAATAAGAAGAAATGGGAGAGGAGCACATGGCAAGTGCCTCCAGTCCTCAGAGTGGCAGAGCACTTCCTATTCCAGGAGGACAAAGCTTGAGTCAGTGCCATCTCCTGCCAGCTGCTGCCAGTATTGCTCTGGGGGCATTTATATCTCTTGCTGGCTGCAGAATGCTTGATTAACCCTGTGCACTTGCCACATCTGCTCCGATGCCTGTTTGCTGTATCTCTTCACCTTCTGGCAGGAATTCGCTGTCCATGTTGGAGCCCTGGGAGGCAGTGTCTACAGCAGATGTTCCATCCATGGTGCACAGAGTGGGGCAACTTGCTGCCCCTCCCCACTATCTCCGCATACCTGCTGCTGCTTTCTCCCTCTCTTCCTTTTGGATAATTCCTAGTTTTCCTGCAAGATTCAGGTCAGGTATTACCTCCATCACAAAGCCTTCCCTAATGTTCTCAGCATGGATGAGATGCTCCTCTTCTGATATTCTACAGGTCCTGTTTATTCCTCTTCCACAGCAGTGCTCACACTGTGTCACAAGAATGTACTCATATCCTGCTCATCATTATATGTAAACTACTGGAGGTAACTCTCTGCATACATATATCATATTTCCTAATATGCGAAGCACACAGTAGGAACTCAATAAACATCGCACACCCCACTTCCTTGGCAGTGGATAGCATGAAACTGTTTATTGGCACTAACCTATGGATAGTTAATCAGACTGATTGGTTCTCTGTTTCCTTCTTCTGAGGTTTTTACATGTGAATAAAAGTAGATGGACTGAGAAGCAAGTTTGGTTGATCTGCTGTACCGTAGCAAACCACATCTTTTTAATTTCATGCACCAACGGAATGATACACCACACCTGTTACAGCAGGACAGCTTGCTACTTTGTATAACTCAACATGCTGATGCAGCTGGGCTTGCAAAATTATTCTGGGGGAGCAGAGTCAGATCCAGGAGATCAGAAATGGTACCAAGTCTCCTGAGATGGTGTTTCTTTACCCTTTCCTCATGACCTCATCCTCTTGTGGGACCTGACCTGAACAACATTCACACATTCACTCAATGAAGGACAATTACACCTTACTATACACCGGGTCCCAGCAGCAAAATGCCTAATAAGAAAATTTATCTTATTTGAGATCATATAGTCATTTATTCAATCAACAAATGTTCATTGAGGACCTCAATACTTGTTTGTAGAATAAATGAGTGAATGAATGAAGAATTAAGGGTTTGTCCACTCTTCAGTCCAGTTTCTGCCCTGCTACCAGATCTATTATTCTAAAACCCGCTCAAGTCACCTTCCTCCTGCCCTTAACTCCTGTGATGATTCTTCAACTTTTATAGAATAAAGTCCGGAGATCTAAACTCAGTGAGGCATTCACATGCTTTGACAATCTGGCTTCAATTCCTACTATAGCCCTGTGTGCCTTCTTCTATACAGTCTTGCCTCCTCTGATGTTCTCACTTACTTGTTCTCTACTGGAAAGTAACTATCCTGAAGCTATCCTATTCATATTCTTGAATTTGAGGGCTTACGAAATAAGTTCCTCTTGGACATCCAAAATCTGCTGTTTCAAGCTGGATGATCATCTTCAAAGATGGTAAAGATGTTAGAGCTTTCCTTCTGAGCAAGCTAGGGGCCCTAAACTCTGACTCAGTCTGGGGTCACCAGGAGCCAGGGCTTTGTTCCAGAGTGGCAATGAAGTTGACTATGTTAGCATAAAATTGTAAGGATCTTCAGTGAAACTGGGTCAACCTTTTCATGTTACTTCTGAGAAAGCTGAGACACAGGGTATGAAGTAGCTTGTCTGAAGCCATGACATTAAATCACTACGTGGGCACTAACACCCAGTCTAGGCCTTTCCCAGTTTATCCTGATCAATATCCAGTATCCCCATGGGAAGCACTCCTCCAAGGCCACTCATCAGTGCAGTCTGGGATCATTCATGTCTTTCTCCATGCAGGTCACCGGTCAGCTCTTTCTCCCAACTGTGGAGTTGTGAATCTCTCCAGGAAACTTTAGTGCTCCTCTGCCCATCTGCTGCTGGAATCTCTGAAGCTCGACAAAGCAGACTGTCTGCTGGCTAGTGCTCTGGATGAATGCCATAAATATTAGCTGCAGGCAATGAATGACTGACACAGGGAATAAATATTTGTTTTCTCTGAGAGGCTACACTATGGTGTTGGTTAAGAGGCATATCCCACTGTTGGCTTTGGGCAAAATTGCTACTAAAAATGTGACATGCATCAGTCTGTGTGCATGTTATTGGTGAGGTTAAATATAAATCCTGTGCTGAGAATGTCTGTGTTGTGTTACACTCTGGTCAGTAATGAAGCTCTCAGGCTCTCCTGTAAACACATTATGAGGTAACATGTCTTAGATACCCTATTTCTCTAAATCACACCCTGGAAGAAGAATTAGTCAAATTTCAAAAGCAATCCACCATCGTTCATATCCCAAGAACAAAATATAGTAAGTCTGTGTGCTGGGCAAATCTCTGACTATTCCCCTACAGTGTGACCACATTCACAGCACAGAATGTGAACCCCCACCCTCAGCCACAATAAGCACTTGTGGGTGAGCAAATGCTATGGATGCTGGGACCAAACCACCAAGCTTCAAATCCCAGCTTGGCCACTCACTGGCTGTGTGATTTTTGACAAGTGGCTTAAACTTCCTGCCTTCAGCTTATTCTATAACATGGAGATTATAGTAACATCTACCTCATGGGATGGTTGAATAGACTAAATGAATTGACATAAATGCTTAGAACTGTGCTGGCAACCTAGCAAGTGGCATATATATATTAACCATGATTATTACCATCAGCAGCACATTATTACACTTATCCTTCTCAAAAGACATTCACCAGCTGGTTGGACAGCGTGATATGGTAAAACGAACATGGGCTTCCTAATCAGACAGGTCTAGGGTCAAATCCCAGCTTTGCTATTTGCTAGCTGGTAAGGCCTTAGGCAAGTTTGACCTCTTTGAGTCTCTGCTTCCTCATCCATAAAGTACGCTTAGCATTCCCTCTCTCAGTGTTACTGTATTAGACGACAAAAGCCTCATGAGGTTCCCAGAGAATGGGGGACCCAAAAATGGCAGTTACCCTCCCTTTGTGTCAGGGCCAGTTTCCTTTTATACATCAATTCCTGGCAAGTCATTTACCCAACAATTGGGATGAAGTTAATACTTTGCACCAGACACTCTGCTAGGTGCTGGAGATACAAAAATGAATTATGTACTCACACCTGAGGAAGCTGGTAGTCTTGTCCACATCCTGCTTGATTATCTATTTCTTTCTAGAAATGCAGAATTTTTTCTCCTGTATTCCATAGATGCGTAACCTGTTTCATCTTCTCCAGAAGACCCCTCCTTACTTTTTGCACGAAAAACGTTACATTTATGGTGTCCAATGTACCATTGATTTCCCTTCCTCCTCCTCGGTGTCCAACCTCCCCAGTCATAACCTTTGCTTCCAACTCAGGTTTAGAATCCCTTCCACTTGAATAAAATGTGGTTTTTATTCTTTTCTTTTCTTTTTAAAAATTTTTTCAGCTGGGCACGGTGGCTCCCGCCTGTAATCCCACCACTTTGGGAGTTCAAGGTGGGTGGATCACAAGGTCAGGAGTTCGAGACCAGCCTGGCCAACATAGTGAAACCCCATCTCTACTAAAAATACAAAAATTAGCCGGGTGTGGTGGCACATGCCTATAATCTCAGCTACTCAAGAGGCTGAGGCAGGAGAATTGCTTGAACCCGGGAGGCAGAGGTTGCAGTGAGCCAAGATTGTGCCACTGCACTCCAGCCTGGGTGACAGAGTGAGACTACATCTCAAAAAAAAAAAAAAAAAAAAAAAAAAGAAAGAAAGAAAGAAAAAGAAAAAAGAAAGAAAAGAAACAAAAAATTTTTCCTACCTTATTTTCTTCATTTTATCTAAGAAATCTAAACAGTTCTTTCTTTTCTCTTGGGAGCCTCTACCTCAATACACTCAAAGCCTACCTATTCTTCAAAATCTGGTTGGAAAAAAGGAATATAAATATCTGACTAATTTTTTATATTGATTCCATGTTGAAATGGTAATAATTTAGATTTACTGGTCTAAAAATATATTATTAAAATTAATTTTATCTTTGTCTTTTTACTTTTTAAATGTGGCTACTAGAAAATGTAAACTTACATATGTGGCTGACTTATATTTCTGTTGGATGGTGCTGATCTAGAGTAACATCAGCAACCTTCTTAAGTCGGAACAGGACAATGTTAAATATTTTACCTGGACTTTCATGCAATCACCTTATGAGTGGAGTGATAATGCTGCTAAGTTTGCCCAGGTCAGTCCCACTTTATGTCGATTGTACAAGGGTAACTTATTAGTAGTGACCCCTTTTACTATTGAAAGAGCCCTGGTTGAAATAAGTTCTGAGTAAAGGTACATCTGGAGCTCTTGGGTTACTCTGCAGATTCTTCTCTCAGGAGAACCAGTGATCCCCCTAACCAGTGTGCAAGGGTCTCAGCTCTGTCCAGAGAGACCTTCTTCTCTGTGGTCTTGAAAGTTATCTGCCTGCCCTATCAGCACTCCCTTTGGATAGAAGAAACACTTCCTACTTGGAATCTCAACTAGAAATAGTCTTTCATTTATGATTACCATGGACAGCATGACACTTCCTGTCCAACACTATGAAACATTTATCTGGCAAATAATTCTAGGTTGAATTCACAGGTATTACCCTTTAATTCACTCATGATATGTTTTGTGTACATTGTATATGTAAACTACAAAAATGGTCAGATACGTACTGCACCTACTGTTGGCCGTTCCACTTCCCAGTTCCACCACCTGAAGGAAGCCTGCAGCCTCGTGGGCTAGGGACGGAGACGAGATACAGCCCTTGCTGAACCTCAGGTTCTTCACCTCCAAGCAGATTTGAGGATAAGTTCTACCTCACAGAAATCGTGAAAATTTAATAAGATCATAGATATTAATTAAGTCCTCATCAGAGTACCATGCACATGCAGGGGCTCAGTTAACACTTTTTCTCTTGCCCTTTCCTACAGGCAAATTCACTCTCTAAAAAAACGGAAGAAGGTGACGATTATTTTGAGTTTTTAACTTATTATGGAAAGCCTGCTGGCATTTCTGCCTCTTCCTTGGCTCTTGGTGCAAAGTAGCCTCGGCCTTATTAGAGTCTTTTGCATCTAACCTGTGGGGTGCGTTCCATCAAGTGAGGAAAGACTTCCTCAAATATTCTCTTAGTCAATATAGTATCCATAATACCTCCAGGTAAGCCTGATAACCCAGGGAGCTGCCTAAGGAATCTGTTCCTTTGGGTAGTCTATGGCTCCCAAATGGTTGTGAAAGTTTTATTTAAACCTATAATGGGAAAGGGAGAAATTCCACTTAATGCATAAGCTGCTACCACCATCATAGCTGTGACAAATGGACAACTGACAGTGTAGATCCTGCCAATTACAGAGCTGCTCATTGCCTCTGCTTTTGATAAACATCAGTCATTGCAGGGGCTGGAGAAGCTGTGTTTCCCAGTCATTTGGGAAGGGTGCTTTTTATTATTATTATTCCCTCCATCTCTTCCTTATTGAGTGTACCTTCTGGCATGAGCCATACATGCTGGTTGCATCATTAGGTGCTGAAACTTCACATCTTAATTCTGTGTGAGAGGTTTTCCCTGGGGGCGATGGTGCATCTGTGGAAAAAGAACTTGAGTATACAATGAAGGTGATACGTTAGAGGATGTTGATGGTATATTTAAGGAAACAGCTGTCCAGAAACGCTTTTCTTTTTGGGGAGTGAGTGAAAGGGAGAAGAGTAAGAACTGGCTTGGTTTGGTTGTCCAGAGACTAATGTGGAAAGTGTTGGCCAGGCTTAGAGGTTTGCTAAGGAAAAGCTATAAAGTACTTAACTCGAGCAGAAAAGAACATGGATTTAGGATGTGGAATAATTTGCGGAACTTATGTTCTCTTTATGTCTGAGAGGCTCATAAGCTATTGAGCAATATCTGCAATTCCCACTTTCTTTTGGATGCCTCTTAATATTACTTAATACTCTTTTTGACAGAAAGGGGACTAAACCAGGATGAAATTATCATTTAATTTTTTAATGTAATTCCTTGTGAAACAAAAAGATGTCTGTGTTCAGTAGCTGGATAGATGTATGGCAAATAGGGGAAAGGCAAGCTGTGTAACATCAGGACTAGTTTCTATAGCAACAAAAATGTCAGCCATCCTTTTGGCTGATCCTATTAATCTGGAGTAGAAGCAATGATACTGACACATTCGAAATGTATTTAAACCAGAAGGTGAAAATATAACCCAGCTGTAGATTTTAAATAGAGGTAGAGTTAGGCACCAGTATGATAGGACTTTGAAATAGCTATGATGTAAAAGAAAGTACGAAATTCTCAAATGCAGCTTCTGGATTTAATTTTTTTTTTAAGTGACTAAGCTTTTCACCAGAAGTTAATTTAAATCTTCTTGGACCCAACTACGAAAGAAGGAAAAGGGGAAGTTTTAATCAGTGTGTACTATTCAGAGCTGGGCTGTCTTTTCAGTAGTGTCAGCTCAGAGGAAACACTTGACATTAATTGTTTTTAAGATGGTGAAATGTGTAACTTTGAGAAGCTCCTGACAATTGTGCACCTTCTCAGCAAGGAAACAGTGCGAGAAGGAATCCGGTCTTTGGCCCAAGCATCATGTGGCTGATTTCTGCTCTTTTAACTACAACAGGGCTAGTTTGACGCCTGTGAACAGTCACTGGTTTCTGTTAATGGAGGTAATTGTCTTGGCCCTGTGTACTTTGCACGGCTGCTCTTAAGACCAAATGAGATAATGGATGTGGAAATACTTCGAAAGAAGCCTAAAGTGCTATAGGGATGTAAAGGATTATTATTATTAAGGAACTGCCAAAGAAATACTCTTTTCTAAATAGCACGAGTTGCAGACAGAGTTTAGGAGGTGAGTTATAAATTCTAAAATCTGGGTCAGCAATTTGAGTTTTTTTTTCTCCTAGGGAGACTATAAAGCTATTATTCTGTGCTATTCCCCTTTGGTGCCTCTTTTTACTTTCGGATTATTTAAATGGCTAAATATTTTCTCACTTTTCAAAGCAGCATGACAGTTCCCAGTATATTTTGCTGTGGGAGCACAAAATAAATGGGAATGCAGATCCGTGTCATTATGATAAAACATCATCTTTTCATCTTTATCTTAGAATTTCAGACTCCTCAGGAAAGATGACCGCCTCTCTTTATGGAAAATGAATTTGCCAGCAAAGAAAGCTCTCTCTTAACTTGTTCTTGATTCTCCCTGTTTCCAAAAGCATAAAGAAAAATTAGGTCTAGCTACTATCATCAACTTATTATTATTAAAACTGTTTCCATTCCCTCCACCCACTCCTTAAATCTCTAAAAATGACTGTGAAACAACAGAAAAGAATGGAGACAGAAACCAGCAAGGAAAATTGAAAGAGCACATACTGTTTTGATTAAACAGGATATCCTCCGTAAAGGAACAGAATCTGTTTTTAGAAATGAGTAGCAAAAGGTCTGGATGTTTCTACCCCTGTCTGGATGCACTTTCTTATATTTCAGAAATAATTAACAAACACAAAGCAAAGGAGATGCTTTTAACGGCACCTTGAAATAAAATCTTTCTACACAAACTGCAGCTGGGGATATGTTGCTGTCATCTTGAAGCCCTGCTTCATGACTGATGATCTGGGAGGTTCCCCAAATCTCAGACTTTGTCTACATCCATCAGTCATGTAGTCAAATATGTATATAGCACTATGCTAGGCTCATGGGGATAGAAGAAGGGAGGGTAAGAGAGCATAATAACTAGAATTTTTAAAAATATTTACTAAATTTCGGGCACCAAGTTGCTATCTTTCTATTAGTTCATAAAATTAAGGTAAAATTAACTTCATAGACTTGTGTAATTGAAGAGGCTAGTTGATTAGTTAGAATTAACAGATTTCAAAATTCCTGTTTGTCTTTCAGCACTCACCTCTTCTGTGAAGGTTTCCTAATTGCCCTGTTAACCATATGCATATACACACACACACATTATATACAAATAAATATTATGTATATATATAAAATGTAGTTATTAGCAGACTTGATTTAGTAATCAGCTATATATTCAAGTTTAAGCTATATCACATACTAGCTGGGTGACTCTGGGCAACTTTTGTGACTTCCATTTCAACTGCTGTAAAATGAAGAGCAATAGAACATAATGCATAGGGTTTCACAAGCATTAAATAAGAAAGTGTATGTAAGGTGCTTAGCCAAATGGGTAACATATACTAAGAATCCAGTAACTAATATTAATAATAATTATAATTGTTAGCATTACCGTCAATATTATCTAGTATTTTGACCCATCTATTTTATTTCATGTATAAAACAAAGAAACATATTTTACTACCGACTGAAAGGTATAATAAATATCTTCATGTCTCTGATGCTTGCCTATTCTAGGGAGGACTTAGAGATAGAGAAATATTTAGGGATATGGGGTGTTAGAAGTGTAGTGAGACTCAGAGTTTGAGAAGGACTTGGCAGTGGAGGAATGCATGTCTGTTGCACATATTCCTTTGTATTTTAAGGCAGCATTTTTATATCTTACTCAATCATTTTGTTTATATTTTCAAATGCCTTGCCCATGTCGTGACATGTACTGACCATCATTATAACACTCCTCACACTCCATAGTATTATCTAGCTCTCTTTCTCTAACTGTTATCTTGTGATCAATAGAAAGCAGAAATTATATATGGTTCTTTTTCAACTTACCCATCTAAATATCAAGTACTATTCCAGGGAGTTTAGGAGATGAGTATTTGTTGGGTGAATAAATAGACAAAGTAATTTTTTAAAAACTGAATAAAAGTCCTTATTTTAAAAAATTTCTAAGGAAGCATTGAAGTCCTCCCTCAGACAGTGTGATAATGAGTAAATATTGCTGCCTATATGCTTTGAGCTGGCCAGTTTGCAGCTAGGCAGAAGAATAAGCCCTTGAAACCTTTTGGAATATGAGCTCTGTCCTTGGGTGAACAGTGACATTTTTCTGGGCTTGAGGAAAGCACAGACTTAGATACTCTAAGAGGGTATGAGGACAACCTCTCACAGTATACCAGCCCTATTATGGGTAGGAAACAGGCCCCTTTGCAGCTCTTGCCCTCATTTCTGATTCACATACTCAAATCAATAATTTTGAGTGGGGCTGCCAGAAGAAGAGCCAGTGTTGCCTGACATTGAGTGTTGCCTGAGGAGCCCTCCACCCTTGGCTGCCAAGAAGTGTGACCTGCTCACTCAACGTTGGCAGCCTGAGCTGAGAGCCCCAGGCAGCTCCTCCTGAAAGGCCAGAACAGAAATTATCTTCCAGAGCTGCAGGGGGATGGGGATGGAGAGATGAGGATGCTCGTGATGTCTGAACCTTCATGGGCGACTGGCCATGGCCTGGACCTGACATCTGAAGCAATCAGAAAAATGCTTCTAGCATTATCTATTTTGATTCTAAAACCATCTTCTTCCTTTTATGCACTTGGTCCAGTAAGGAATCTCCACATTACCAATGCTTTGGATCTTTGCCTCCTCTCTTTGAATGACCCATCTCAATGCCAACCTCCCTCCAATTACTGGTTTCTGCCAATTACAATGATAAATATAATAATCATAGTAGCTAATATTTGTCTAATATCTATTTTGTGCCTGGCACAATTTAAGTGCTTTGCCTCTCTTTATTCATTCAGTCTTCCCCATACATTAAGGAAACTGAGGCACAAGGTAAAATATGTGATGACTAGAGAGAAATTCAGGTATAGCTGAGTAAGCCTATGACGATTGGGTCAGAAATGGCATAATAGAATTATGAGACAATTTCGTCTTGAGGGATAAGGAACAGAATGAGAAGGGGACATGCCATTGCAGAAGGACATAGATATGTAAAGGACTCTTTTGTTTACTGCTCATGGTTAGCGCGGTACCTGGTACATAAGAGGCATATGGTAATCCTAGGTTGAAATGAATCAAATAACATATTTGTGTGAACATTGCAAATTTTGAAAAATGGAGTGGTAGGCCAGATGTAGGAATGATAGCCTGGTATTATCATTTTCAGAAGAAGTGGATGAGTGATGAAGGCTTTTATAAAAGTGAGAGTAAATTTTATGACTGCAACTCACAGATTTCTCATAATAATGACTTCTCCATTAAATGTCCTCCTAATCCACAGTGGCTGATGAATAGACCCTCGAAACAGAAAGTTCTCAGGAAAGTCTATGGGAGTAGCAACATATCAGAGCAGATGAATGCAGTGTGTCATCAAAAATTGCAGGAGTCAAAAGGAAGATGGGACTGTTTGCCTGGACTGTGTTTGAAAGCCAGATAATGAATGATGATCCCAGCTATGTGTTGTCATCCATATTATCTGTGTGTTTTCTATCCATATTAGCCATAGCTTTAGTCACTCGTAACTTAGCTGGCTTTGAGGAAAGAACATAACTAGAGGAAGGTGTTGGGGTGAACCTGCAAGAGCATCTCACTGGGAGTCATGACGGCTGAATGGCATAGTGAGATGGAACCTTAGAGATCACCTAGTCAAAAGAAATCTTAAGGTAGAGCCAAAATCAGTGAAATAGGTAAAAGCAATGAACAGACTCCTTTAGTGGTGTAAATCTTCATCATTTGGCAGACAAGGACTTCTCACTGTTTATGGATCCCCCAGAGCACACACATATATGGAGAGAATTACTTTGAGTTCAGTACCCTCACTTTACCAGTGAGGGAAACATTGGCACACAGCAGAGAAATGGCTCCCTCAATATCATCCAGAAGGCCAGTGGCAAAGTCTGAGCCCAATAGGCATCCAGAAATCTTGACTCTGCTTTTGTTTGAGAAATATTTATTGAACAGCTACTATGTTAAGGACACTGCCAGGCTGGAGGATACATTAAAAGCTCATGTTCCTGTTCTTAAGATGTTTGGAGACAATTGCAAAAACCATTTTAATTCAGTGCAAAAAAGTGCAAAATTAGAGATATGTACGTATTACGGTTTACCCAGACATCACAAATTCAGACGTTTCGGGGGTCAAGCAGATAGCATGCTGAGAATAAGCCATAGTGGCAGCTGAAGAAACCAGAATATGCCTGTTTGTTGAGTGCATTCTGTTCTTTTTTTTTTTTTTTTTTTTTTTTTTTTTTAGTTGAAAATATGGAGGAAGGAAAACAAAATACATTTATGATTTCTGGACAACTAGTTTGCTCCCTTGGGTACCTCTCTTTACATTTTACAAATCTCTTTCATATTTCAAGGCTTAAATGTATAGTAACAAATGCATTTAGCATCACAATTTAGTACCTACATACAGATATATAAGCGAAAAATGAATTTTACAAAACTGTACTTACTATGGGTGAGCTACTTCCCATTCCAGTCCAGTCCAGTCCATTTCATTCTATGTGATTCCATTCCAATTATATTTTGCTTGGAAAATTGTAGTTTTGGCCTGGCGCGGTGGCTCACGCCTGTAATCCCAGCACTTTGGGAGTCCGAGGCGGGCAGATCACGAGGTCAGGAGATCGAGACCATCCTGGCTAACATGGTGAAACCCCGTCTCTACTAAAAACACAAAAAATTAACCGGGCGTGGTGGCGGGCGCCTGTAGTCCCAGCTACTCGGGAGGTTGAGGCCAGAGAATGGCATGAACCCAGGAGGTGGAGCTTGCAGTGAGCCAAGATCACATCACTGCACTCTAGCCTGGGAGACAGCGAGATTCTGTCTCACACACACACAAAAAAAGTAGTTTTAATTCAGGAAACTGATTTCCAGACCCACAAATGGTTCCTGAATCACAGTTTGTAAACTCCTACTACAGCATCATAGCCTCAAACAGCCCTGCGAGCTACGTAGGTCATGTTTGCCATTCCCATTTTAGGTATGAGAAGAACAGACTCTCAGGGCACTAAGCAGTTTGCTCATGCTCATACAATGAATGAGTGGCAGTCCTGGACTGGAAACACAGTCTCCTGATGCCTGGTCCATGTGGTCCTTCAAGGAAACCTCACAGCCCTGACAGACTAGAAGACACTAATGAGAGCAGGTTCCAACTCAGACTCAAATCTTGATTTTGCATTGCCCTTGATAACAGGAAGTTCTTCATTCTGGCATTTATTTCTTGTCTCCATCTATTTGTTGGAATTGCCTCTTCTTGGGCTATGGAATAGCCTTCCAAGAAGGAAACAGATTTAAATACAAACTTGATAGCTCATACATGCTGTTTGCAGTGCCCTGTGTGCAGTTTGAGAAATCCCAGCAAGCCGTTTTCCTGATGTTTTTGTGCTATTTCTTGACCCTGAGATAGTGGCAAATGAATATATATTTTTCTAGAAATTTCAGGCAGTTGCCGTCATGGTGCTGGTTGAAGGAGGCTTCTTGAGCCCATATGTAAACCCTGCTGCTGCTGTTTTCCTGCAAGTTTAATAAGGCCAGGGCCATAATTGTAAATATTTAAAAACTCTATGTGTGGCCAGATGGATTCATTATAGACTATATCTGTACTTAGATTCATATTTTCCAGTTCAGCGCTGGAAATGTCACATAGAAAGACACACGGGGTTCAGGATCAGCTCTGCATCTAAATGCCAAAGGTAAAACACTCATTTGTGTCCTCGCCTCCAATTTTTCTAACAGTTCTTCTTATTTAGCCTTGCCCACACATAGACGGCAGCCTGATGAAAAAATAATAGATATAAATTGTGCTTTAGTTATTGGCTGTTTATCTTAAGAAGAGAAACTTGTTTCCAGTCTGCCTGATAATTGTACATCCAAAAAGTTCACTGAGAAAGTGAAAGAATGGGATAATCCAGAGTGAAAAGAGACAAAAATATTTATTTTCTTTCATTAGAAAATGGGAAGAGGGTGCTGATCCTTTCATTTTTCTAAGTTGTGGACTTTATTGTTTATTGAATTTGACATCTGCTACCTAAACAGTCTATGAATTATCTATAAGGCTTTGATGCAATGAATTCCCATATTTGACTCTCTACGGAGGGTGGAGAGCTGCAGCAGATCAGGCTTGTGGAAAGAAACTGTAGTCTTCTCCTCATTTAGTTATTCCTCCATTGTTTCATTCAATAAATATTTATTCTGTGCTTTTCATCTAACAGCTCCTACACAGCATACTCACTTCAACATCAACTCTATCTGAAATGTCTCCTATGAACTAAACATGACTTAGACATCCCCCTTCTGTGTTCCCATGGGTTAGTGCAATGAAAGCACTTGCCACATTGTGAGATAATTGCTAGATTTACACATCTGCCTGTTCCTCTGCTGTGAGCTCCTTGAAGGCAGGGACTGTGTCTTAATTTGTCTTTGTGTCCCAATACAATGCACAGTGCTTACCACACAAAACAATCTCGATGTTTGAGATCTTTGAAAATATGATGATGAATGAGTCTTTACTCAGGAGGAGTAAGGTACATATACTCATCAGACTCTAGCCTTGCAATCTAAAACATATACAAGTGTTCTATATTGGTTCTTAAGAATTGATTATCATTTGTCATTCCTTTAGTTATTCAAGGTAAAGAAAGGCTTCCATGTTATTTCATATTTCACCTGAACATAATGCTTTTCTCTTTGCACTCTCTCATTGCTATGTCAAGTGCTTCCCTGTTAGACATCTGTATTATAGGTACATGTAAGCATGTCTTTGGGTAGGATACATTATGATATACATACATATGTATAAGTGTGTATATTTATATGTGTGTGTATTCACACATAAACACATATATAATGTGTGATATGATCCTTTAAAAGACTAGCTTGAAGACTGAGTTTTATACATGTAGTAGTGTAGACCACACACCAGAGCAGCAGTTGAAACAATCCATCTAGACTCACTAAGGATATGGCCACAAGGAGAAATTCACATTCTCTCTGAGCCTCTGTTTCTTCGTCTGTAAAATAGGGATTGTGAAAGCTGTCAAGCCTTCCCCTAAGGGGTTAGTATGAATCTCAAGTGAGCTAAAACAGGAAAACCTTTTGCTGATTGAATCTATGTAAAGAATTAGAAAATATTAAATGAGCCATGTTTATGACAAGATTGCATTTAACAATGCCATTTACTGTTTGTGAATCTGAATGAGAAAAAACACACTTTCAGAGAGGTTCCTGGCACAGGGCTGCGGTTTTGAGAGTAGTGCTGGCACTGCTGAATGTATTCCTGCATGTTTGGCAGCTGCAGAGCCCACTTGTCAAATTCCTTGGGATCTGTTCCCTTGCTAACCCTGACCTCTATCTGTGGCCTCCCCTTTCTTTGCCTCCACTGTTGGCGTGCATGCACATATCTTCACTCAAGGGAAGCATATAAGTCTACATTTTAGGGTCATTTCTAAGTGATCTGTGGCCCCTTCTTTGTCTCTGAGTCTCCCCCTGCCTTTTTTCTTTCTTTCTTGTTTTTTTGTTTTGTTTTGTTTTGTTTTTTGCAATGAATCCCAGAGTGTGTGGTTTTTCAGGGACTTGGGCAGCTGGAAAGGAGACTTCTTGAGAGCTGTTTCCTAAAGAAAGACCATGAACTCTTCCCTTTGGAATACACTAATCTTTAGTTTATGCAGGGATTTTGTCTTTTTATACTGGCACCTTCTCCATGAGGCTACTTCATGGGATGTGTCCCATTCCATCAACAAATAAAACTAAAAGCAGGATACCTTTGCCATTCAGAAGAGGAAATTCTATTTCCTAAATTTAAACAGGAGAGGTGTAGGCTTCAGAGGCTAGGTGGGAACCAATATTATTCTTTACATGGTGACACAAGACTCTTTAAAAATGTTCTTCTGCCTGAAGCCCTTTGGTGACTTCCTACTGACCATCTCCTCTATAGGCTAAGTTCCTCACTAGGCCCTGTAGAACTTTACATATTCTATCCCTGCCCTGCGAACAGCCTTGTCAACAGTCACATCCACATGGCTTGGGTTACCTAGAGCCTTAATTTTTCCATTCATCCACTAGTTTTGTTTCTTTTCAACACATTCCTTGAGCACATACTATGGGCTGGACAACTGTGTGGGGCACTAGGAATGCAGCAGGTAACAAGATCATGTCCATGATAGCAAGGACTTGGTGGTAGGCTAAATAATGGTTCCTGAACATACTCAGTTCTTAATCCCCAAAACTTGTGAATGTTACTGCATTTGTCCATTCTCGCATTGCTATAAAGAAAAACCTGAGACTGGGTAAATTATAAAGAAAATAGATTTAATTGGCTCATGGTTCCACAGGCTGTACCAGAAGCATGATGGTACAACTGCTCAACTTTTTGGGAGGCCTCAGAAAACTTAGAATCATGGCAGAAGGCAAAGGGGAAGTCCGAACTTCGCATGGCTGGAGCAGGAGGAAGAGGAGATGCGGGGAGGTGCTACAGACTTTTAAACAACCAGATCTCAGGAGAACTCACTGTCACAAGAACAGCACCAAGGGGGATGGTGTTAAACCATTCGTGAGAAACCACCCCCATGATCTAATCACCTCCCAGCAGCCCCCACCTTCAACATTGGGGGTTACAATTTCACATGAGATTTGGGTGGGGACACAGATTCAAACCATATCAGTTATCTAATAGGGCAAAAGACACTTTGTAGATGTGATTAAGTTAAGGATCTTACAGTAGGAAGATTATCTTGGATTATCAGGTGGGACTTAAATGCAATAGCAAGTGTCCTTACAAATGAGAAACAAGGGGAGATTTGATAGAAGAAAAGGAGAAGGCAATGTGACCATGGAAGAGAGATTGGAGTGATGTGGCCAGAGCCAAGAAATGCTGGCAACTGCTAGAAGCTGGGAGAGGCAAAAGCCAGATTCTCCCTAGAGCTTCCAGAAGGAAATAGTCCTACTAACACTATGAATTTAGCCCTGTAAGACTCAGTTCAGACCTATGGCATACAGGACTGTGAAAGAGTAACTTTCTGTTGCTTTAAGCCACTAAATGGTGATAATTTGTTATAGCAGCAATAGGAAGCTAATAGAGACCTTGGGCCTAGTTGTAAGCAGGCAACTTCAGTATAAGAAGTCTAACTTTTAGGGAAGTACAGGACTTTTGGGAGATGCAAAGTGAGGAAACATATCTTGGTATTGGGCCATTGGTGAAGGCTTTTTGGAGGGTATGACATCTCAGCTGTACCCTGACAGCTGAGGATGAGTTGTTAATCAAATGAAAGAGGTAAGGCCAGGTCATATGGTCATACGTAGAGCAAGATTTATGTACAAAGTGTACCTCACCGCTTCGCACCTTTATGCCTCTCACCTGCTAGTTTCTTTTCCCTTTTCCTCCCTGCCCTCCCAACCTACTCCCACACAAATACACACACACAGTTATTTCGCATATGCACACTTCCTAATTTGTTCACTTGGCTAATATTTAATCATTATTCAAGATTGCTCCCGTGTCCCCTCTATAGAAAAGCCTTCCTCTTCTCTCCCTCCATTGCTCCGTGCCAGCCTCCTTTGTTTCCCAGGCAGGGTTCATCAACAGGCAATAGGCCCTCTTCTCTTAAGGAGCACCCCTTCTTAATGATACGGCTCTGAATTGTAGAAATGATGTGATGATGTGTTAGAAAAATCCCTAAGCAGAACTGAATGCCAGCCTCAGCTACTGCCTTTTTCTCCCTCTCCCCTAATGAATCTAAAAGGTTGGGGGATAGAAGGTTTTAACAGAGATACTCTTATGGCAGTGGCAACTGAGTTGGAAACTCATTAGGGAAGATTTTATGGTCTCCCAGCAAATCTCTGAAGGCTTCTGTGTTAGGATCTTTGGTAGAGGTGCTGTGCAACAGGAAATTTGGAAAGCCCTAGTAACACTTTCGGATTAGCTGGATCTTCTGGGTCAGATGGGGTTTTGTCTTGGTTGCTGCTAGAATAGTTTAAGATCTTTCAAGGAAGAGAAGCACAGTAGGAAACGTGGATGTTCTGGTTGTATTTGACATGTAAGAGTAAGAAGTCAGGTCAGTTATCTCTTTCTCCTTCCTTCCACCTAGAATAAAAGACAACAACAGTGTGATCGTAGATTTTTGTTTTCCATTTTTCAACTGATTGCTATGGTGTCATGTGGGGAGAACACATCTGCAACTCACAGTGTTTTGTATCAGGAGGTGACTGTCAGTCCTCAATTAATTATTTATGCTTTCATTAGGAGCAATAATGAGAAATAGTTTAAATGACAGGTTTCTCAGATTACCAAGAACCCTAAAATATTTATTTATCCTTTGCTTAGCAAATCTTTTTAAGGTAAAGAGAGTACTAACTTTGAAATCAGAAAGATCTTAGTTTAAATCCCAGCCACTTAATAGCTATGTTTTAATGTAACATTTACTTTACTTCTTTGAGCATCAGTTTCCTTGTCTAAAATAGGGATAATGATACCTGCCTCTGGGAAATGCCTAAGGTTAAAGATAGTGATGATAAAGTATTTAACACAGTGCCTGATACAATAGTTGGCTCAGTGTAGCTGTTCAATTAATAGTATTTCTTAGTGATAGGAAAGCTATAATGAACAAGGTGTTATTATCTGGTTTAACTTAATTCACAGTTAGTCATCCTGTTGATTTTGAATGATGCTTTTCTGCTCTTGAATACAAAACTTTTACTTGGAGATATAATTGCCAGTATGCAAATGGTCATGTATCTATATATGGAATACATTCATCACAGTTATGAAATTTGAGGGCATTAAATTGCATTTATTAAATATATCAAATGCTTCTCTGTTTGTAGGTTTATATTTTCCAAGGAGCTTCTGTGATTCTGTTTAGCCCCCAAAGTCTGTGAAGCAGCGTCTGTCCTTGAGAACACTATGTTCCATTATGTTCACTGGAAAATAGAAAGGTTACACCTTCTCCGAAAGCTCACACAGAGTTGCAACCTAGTTCACAAGCAGCTGAGTTCAGCAAAGGATAAATGACATGAAAACCTGCTCATGTTATATGATGAGGCATAAGTGATTCTATGACTTCTTTGTCCCTAAATAATTGGAGTAGAATCAAATGAGATAATGCATGTGAAAGCATTTTGAAAACTAAAGTTTTCATTATAATGGATCATTATTATTCTAATTACTACTAATATGAAGAACCTAATATAGCATGGACCAATTATCAAAATAAGAGTATTTCTAAAGTTGTGAACATTTGGTACTTAGTTTTACACTGTTTTGCTTTGTTCTGTAATTGTTTCATACATTTTAATCTTACCATTCTACCCCAAGTAAGTTCTGGGTATGAACATTTACTCATTCAGTACAATTCATTATTTCAAAGCCATTTTCTGAATGCTTACCATGTGCCAAGCACAGAGCTAGGTAATATAGCCAACTGGGTGAATCAGATGCTTTTCCTGCCCTCACTAAGCTTTCTCTCTGGTGGAGGAAGCTATCAACTGAGGGTTGACTAGAATACAGGGTACCGAGTGCTCTGACAAGCTCAGGGGCCCTGAGAGCACAGAGGGTGGACTAGGGCTAAGATTCAAAGAATAGTTACAGTTAACCAGAGAAAACTAGAGGAGTTTTTTCTAAGGAGAGAAAACAGCATGTGGAAAGGCTCAGGGGTGTGTGTGTTTATGTGTGCATGTGCGTGTGTGTGTGTGTGTAAGAGAGAGAGAGAGAGTCAGAGACAGAGAGGGAGAATATAATACAGTTGACCCTTGAGCAATGCAGGAAATAGGGGCACTGATCCCCACATAGTTGAAAAACAACATATATCTTTTGACTCCTCCAAAACTTGACTAATAGCCACTTTTGACCAGAAGCATCGCTTATGAACAGTCTAATAACAAACACATCTTTTGAGTGGTATATGTATTATGAACTGTATTTTTATGATAAAGTAAGCTAGAGAAAAGAAAATGTTATTAAGAATATCGTAAGGAAGAGAAAATATATTGACTATTAAGTGGAAATGGATTATTATAAAGATCTGCATCCTCATCATCTTCACGTTAAATAGGCTGAGGGAGGAGGAGAAAGAAGAGGGTTGGTTTTGCTGTCTGAAGGGTGGCTGAGGTGGAGAGATGAAGGATGTGAAAGGCAAGGTGGGAGAGGCGGGCACACTCAGTGTAACTTTTATTGAAAAACAATTTTTAATATAAATTGTGGGTATAAATGGATCCACACAATTTGAATTTATGTTGTTCAAAGGTCAACTATGCATTCATAGGACTACAATAATTCAGCATAGAAGACAGGATATGATGAGGCAGTATTTGGGATGAAGCTGAAGAAGTTTTAATTATCTATTGCTGCAAAACAGGTTAGCCAAAATCTTGGTGACATAAAACAATAAGAAAACGATTTAATTGCTCATGCTGTTTTAATTTGGTCAGGGGCCTGGGGGAAAGTTGTCTCTGTTCCAAGTGATACTGACCTACGCTGCATAGTCACAGGGCATCACTGTGACTGCCAATTGTGCAATTGTATTGCACGATCTGGCCCTCCCAGATCGAAGGTAAAGGGAAATAAGGTCTACAGGGGCAGAGTAAGTATACAGAGATGGAAGGAATTGTTAGTAGCTATGATTTTCCAGACAGTCCACTACAGAAGTGTAAACATAGAGAATGGACTGGAGAAGGTGGAGCCAGCACCGAAAGGCCAGTTAAGAGCTAGTGCTATCGTCTGGGGAGCACTGAGAGAATTGACTGTGATCATGGCAGTGGGCGAGAGCACACATAGGTTCATTCATTCATTTACTCACTCAAAAACATTTACTGAGTGACTACTACATGCAGGTGTGCTAAGAATTCAGCAACAGACAAAACAAACAAAATTCCTGTCCTCCTGGAGCTTACCTTGTAGTGGGGGAAACAGAAAGTAAACATAATAAGTATATAAAACATGTTTTAAAGAATAAAAACAATGGAGAGAAGGGAGGTGGGACATATTAGCGAATGTGTTAGTTTTTGGCAAAGTGCCCAAAGAATGCTTTAGTGAATAAAGAGGTAAAGGAGTTAAGGAAATATGTCATGTGGGCGACTGGGGGAAGACTATTCCAGGTAGATGGAAGAACAAGCAAAAAGGTTTTATATTCCTTTTCTAGGGATGCCATAACAAAGTACCACAAGCCAGGCAGCTTAAACAACAGAAATGTCTTGTCTCACAGGTCTGGAGGCTAGAAGTTTGAGATCAAAGTGTCAATAGGGTTGGTTTCTTTTGAGGGCAGTGAGGAGAGAGTCTGTTCCAGGCCTTCCCCCTAGCTTCTGGGGTTTGTGGCCAGTTGTTGCCTTGGTTTGAAGACATGTTACCCCGATCCCTGCCTTCATCTTCACAGACCATGCTTCCTTATGTGCATGTCACTGTGTCCAGATGCCCCCTTTTCACAGGGCCATCAGTCTCATTAGTTGAGGTTCTATCCTAATGACCTCATTTTAACTTGATTACCTATGTAAAGGCCCTATCCCCAAATATGGTCACATTCTAGGTACTAGGGGTTAGGACTCCAATTTATAATTTTGGAGGGATACAATTCAACTCATAACAGGCCCCAAAGTATGAATAGATCAGGCAGATAAAGCTGAAAGGAGGCCACATGACTAAGTAGAGTGAACAAAGGAAAGAGTACGTGGAGACAAGTTCACAGAGATAACGGGGCCCAGAATGGGTTATAGGAAGAATGGCAGCTTTTCCTCTGTGAAATGGGAAGCCATTGAAGTATTGAGGCACAGGAATGACATCACTTATCTTCTATTTTTCTAAGTTTGCGTTACCTAATTTGTTAGGAGTAGACTGAAAGAGGGTAAGGGAAAATGGAGGGACATAGTGAGAAGGTGCCTCAGTAATTTAGAGGAGAAATAATGATGGTTGAACCAAAGTAACAACAGCAGAGTTGGTGAAAAATGGTCAGATTCTGGGTGTAAGGATTAGTTGATGAATCAGATAAGGGACTAAGCACAAAGGAGGATTTCAAGGTTCAGGATCTGAGCAATGGAAAGGTGGAGTTGCCATAAGCTCCAGGTTTAAGGAAATATATGAAGAACTCAGTCATGGGCATGTTAAGTGTGAGATGCCTGTTGGATATCCAAATGGTGATGTCAGGACACAGCTGGATATGCAAGACTGTATTTCCAGAAACAGTCCAGACTAGGGATATAAATTTGGAAGACATAAATACGTTAATGATATTTGAAGACATACAACACAGAATTATCTATAACAGTAAGTTACCTTCGCTGAGTTTTTCTATGCAAAACAAAAGTTTGTACTTCTCCCTCACAGCATTAAGTAATAATCAACTGAAAATAACCTGGGGAAAAGCCGAGAAAACTGCAAAGCAGGATCCAAATGTGAGGGATTCATATAAAGGTCTCTCAATAAATGCTCATTATGTGGGCTAAATTTTAAATTAGTGAAACCTTGGTGACTATCCTGTGAATTTCTGCCCCTTGTTGATCTCTCCTAATGGCTGGACTTCATTTCCAAGCATCTTGAAATACTTATGTATTTCTTAAGGAAAGTCCAGCCTCTTGCAGACAGATACAACAGCTTCATAATCCTTGCCCATCCACAGTTCAGAAGTGGTTCCGAGAAAGTCCGTAGCAGCATGTAGAGGGTTAATCCTGTGCCAGTGGGGATGTGTAAACCAGGAGCCATTCCAAATCTCAATACCACATGCTGTCTTAGGGATCATCATGTACTAAAGCCCAAGATAAAAAGGCCTGACAAAGATTATTGACGGTTTACCTTTTAATGAGCAGCTTGGATTGATTCTGTTCCCCTCTGGGATAGCTTTCTCTGTCCTTCCTCCACCCGAGAGGCTGTGGGGAACAACAACAACAAAAAATACAAATCTCCAATTTGAATAATTGCAAGGATCTGCTTGCTAGCAAATAAAGTTTCCACGGGTGAGAAATGGCTCATAGCTTTAAAAATATATATTTAGAATTGTTATGATTATCATGATGATTATTAAGCACTACCAGTACACTGGATATTTTCGAAGAGTCTGGTTGCCTCTAATTGGATATTCCTTGCAATTTCCCTCTGGGTAGGTCAGCAGTGTTAACTCTTAATCATCCAAAGCAATTAAATGCATGCAATTGTAACCTATGCACCAAAGCCTGCTGAATTGTTAATATAGTTATAATAGTGGGGCCAGACATAAGGGTGCAGCTTAGGAGGAAGAGACTGACAAGCAGTTCTGTGAACTCTTACATGTCTACTTTGGAGAGAGAAATCATGTATCTGCAAATGGTAATGGGTAGAAATTCAGGAAATATTGAACCCCAGGCTCATCCCAGGTGCTTCTCTCTGGATTTAATTTCCCCTTTGCAGAGGGCCAGAGCTCCATCCAGACCACTGAGCCATTTGCCAAGCTCCAAAAAAGGCCTTCATGTCACCCCTTGTGGTTCCTAGAAGTGATTGGTGGTAAGAAGGATCAAAGAAGAAAAGAAGGAAGTTTGAGATAATATTTTGGATAATTTTAATATGTTGTGATCCTAAGAAAGCAGTTAAGTTCCATACCAGCTTTACCACCTCCCAACCATGAATCTCACACTAACCCTGATTTTCAGCCCTGCGCCCCCAGTTTTGATCCATTGTAAAAATGGAAGGGGGAATGTCTGTAATACATATTTTTGATAGTTATGTTCTATGACCTCAAACTTACAATTCCAAACCATATCACAATGCCAGTAACCAGACTTTTTATTAGAACCCATAGGAGACACATATTTTACGTTTTGACTCAGCTCATATATTTACAGCTGAAACATAGAACAACAATCACCTTTTTTACATGCAGTACATTCTGATATAATCTGTTCTATTCCATTTTTTGTAAAAAAAAAAAAAAAAAAAAAAAAAAGTAACCATCACAATTAAATTGATGAGTTATAATACACAGTTTGTAAAACACTGAGCTAGGAAAAAGCAAGGAAGTCTCCGGCGTATGGTCTCAAAAATCAGTGACACATAGTTAGAGTAGCTTATCTCAAGAGAAAACAGAGCCGTGCCAAGTGAGAGCTTCACAAAGACTTTCTTCCTGTAGCTTTTTTCAAGGTCTAGTTCTAGATCCAGAGAAGAAGTCTAATGCACTAAAACTGACATTGAAGGAGTCACAGGATTTCACCATGGGCTCTTAATTTTGGTCAGACTCTGGATTTTTTGGTCAGTGACCTGGATTTTCCCAGATCGTCTAACAACCATTTAAATCTTAGATCTGGCACCAGATCGCTGGGTATTTGTGGTTTGTCCCTCCATATATTCCGTCCTGCTTTGTGGCAGGAAGACTGCATCGACTTAGGTTGTTTTCCTCTGGCTTCTATATGGGTTCCCCAATGGTAGGCACCAGCAGAGGAAAGGAACATAGGAGAAAGAGGTCAGAAACCCTATGTTCTTAGCTCCCCACTAACAGGTTATGGGTTGATAGTTGCTGCGTCACATCCCGTGTAGTGTAGCTTCCTGTAGTTACAGCCACGACTGCAGTCCACTCTAGGTTATGGCAACTTTCCTTTGCCCTTGAGATCAATGAATACAGTTCACTACAATTTGCAAGTAACGATGTGGCATCTTTGTAAATTGCTCCTTCTCTGAACCCTCCTCAATCATCCATTTTTCCATCAATTTCATTTTGGGTCTTGTGGTAGACAGCTTAGAAATTCTTTCAAGGAAGGACAAGTTACCGAGCTGCATGGAGTGAGGTCAGCAGGCAGATAGCCTCCAGGTGGCAGCTCCTTCAGGGTCTACCTCAGCTTCAGAGACACACCTGGGTCCTGCTCTTCCTGGGCAGCCCTCTTGTGGTGACTGATTGAGGCAAACAAGTAGACCTAGAAAGGCCAGGCTATTTAGGCCAGATGCAGGACAACCATGACAGACTGTTAATCTGTTCTCACACTGCTATTTAAAAAATACCAAAAACTGGGCAATTTACAAAGACAAGAGGTTTAATTGGCTCACAGTTATGCAGGCTGTACAGGAAGCATGGCTGGGGAGGCTGCAGGAAACTTTCAATCGTGGTGGAAGGGGAAGCAGGCATGTCTTACATGGCAGAGCAGGAGGAAGAGAGAGAAGGTGCTACACAGTTTTAAACAACCAGATCTTGTGAGAACTCACTCACTATCATGAGAACATCAAGTGGGAAGTCTGCCCCCATAATCCAGTCACCTCCTACTAGGCCCCCCCTCGAACAATGGGGGTTATGATTTGACACAGGATTTGGGTAGGGACACAATTCCAAACTGTATCACAGACAATATTCATTCCAGAGCTCTCCACCAGGCTGGACAGACTTTGTTGGGTCTGCCTCCCAATTCAACTTCTCCCTCTGTGCAGTCCTACTCTTCCGCCTTCCCCTTTAGGTGTTGATCTCTGTTTAAAATCTGGTACCCCAACTGTGTCTCTGCATCTTCCTCCAGAGAACTCAATCTGTGACAGGAAACAAACTGACATCCAGGGTTATCCAAAGGCCTATTTTAGCACCAGAGATATCACTGTATTGGTCTTTCTACCAAAAGGACAACAGCAAAGTAAGTAACAGCCTCACCCACCAGTCCCCACTGTTGGACTCGAGGCAGAGAAAGTTATTCTCAGAGTTGGAGGCTCTTTCTTAAGAATGGGTGTGACTGAATAAATGTTCAAACGTTAGCTTTTTGGCTCTTATTGCACCATGTCTTGCTTTTTGTTGGAACCTAATCTCCCCAGTGTGTTCAAGGGCTACTGAAGGAACCTATTCCAATCTGGATCTTAGCCAGAAGGGTATGCACCCCAATAGTCTCTACCTGTGACTGGTGTGAAATACTTTTATAATATTCTGCCAGGTGCAGTGACTCACACCTATAATCCCAGCACTTTGGGGAGCCTAGGCAATTGGATTGCTTGAGATCAGGAGTTTGAGACCAGTCTGGGCAACATAGTGAAACTCTATCTTTATCAAAAATACAAAAATTAACCAGGTGTGGTGGCATGTGCCTGTAGTCCAAGCTACAAGTAGACTGAGGCAGGAGGATCGCCTGAGCCCAGGAAGTTGAGGCTGCAGTGAGCTATGATTGTGCCATTGCACACCAGGCTGGTTAACAGAGTAAGAGCCTGTCTCAAAAAAAAAAAAAAAAAAAAGAGTATTATTCCCTGGGCTCCTCATTCTGAGGCGGAGGAGGAGGACCTTTTCACACCTAGGTGACACAGTTCCTTTGTCTTGCTTAGCACAGTGGTTGTAATAGGTAAAGGGAAGATGTAACCATGCATAATTTTGTTTCCTTCTCGAAAAGTAACCATGCATAATTTTGTTTCCTTCTCGAAAAATTTGTTTCCTTCCAAAGGTAAGTCTTCCATTTTTTTTTTCATGCCACTGAATGGTATTCCATAAGATTCCTTTGTGAATGGGAAAGCATGAGAAAAAGAAGAGGTTCTGTGTTTCCCAACTCTCTCCCTGCTTCTCCCCCATTGAACCCAGTTCATTTTCTTTACATACCCATGGCTAACCCAGTCTGTCATCTTACAGGTGAGAAACCAAAGGTCCAGATAAGACAAGTAACTTGTCCAAGGTCTCTCAACAAATCCATATCAGAGCTAGGAATAGATGCCCGTCTTCTTGCTCACGCCTTTACTTATAGTCCAGTGTGGCTCTTTCTTATAAATTCATCTATCAGAAAATGACAGCATATTCAGATACAAATGACCAGAGGGTGAAGAGAAATGCTATGTCTTGATGTTGTGTTTTGATGAAATGTGTGAGATCTCCTTATCCTATTTAAAATCATATGCTAGACTCACCACTTTATTGGTAGAGATATGATTTATTCTTCTTTGGAATTCTAGCACCAATTTCAAGCTTGGCATAGAATAGGTTCTCTGTAAATGCTTGTCTATGGATGAATAAATGAATGAATCAATAAAATGTTTAAAATTCCTAATACCAGCAGCTCAGAGCTAAGACAGTCACATCCATTGTCCTACTTTACGGGTAGGACTCATCTTAGCTGATGCTTGATATTTCAGGTGGGCAGCAGGGAAAGAGCCAAATTATACTGCTAACAGGTCACTGGAACTGATGAAACAGGGTTGGGGTGGGGGTGAAAATTAGATGTAGGTTGCCATTAATGCAAGTAATCATGCGATGTGATGTATTTCTTCCCGAGACTGTAACTTAAATCCCAATTACCTTCTGGTGACAAATTAACTCGCTGAGTAATTCATTTTGACTGTTGGAGCTCCCACCTTCTGTGTTACCATCGCATGGGGAAGGTGTATGACAAATTTCCAGATTTAATTTTAGTGCTTGGGAGCCCAAGTGGCACAATTACCACATCAAGAGTGATGGCAGAATATTAACATGAAGAGTTCATGTGAAACTGAGTTCTAACTAAGAATGCTCATACTCATACTCTTGCAAGCAATGTGAAGCTCTAACTGGTCCCAGGCACCTAGACTTTGGGTTTTTTTCTTTTCTAGCTTCATTCTGATCATTCCCATTCAAAAGTCCCCTGGGTCCTGCTGATTGTGTCTCCAGCACATCTCTTGAATTCTTCTCTTTCTGCCATTCCCTGCCATCTTTCATTTTGACTGTTGAAAGCAGTAGGCATAACGATCAAGGGCACAGATCCTATGGTCCATTGGTAGGATTTCAAATCATGCCTCTGCCTTGCCCTCCCCATGTAACCTTGGCCAAGTTGCTTAGATGCTATAGAGTTGTCCTGAGTATTAACATAATTATACAGATAAAACACATGGCAGATCGTAAATGCACAATTGATTGTAGTGTTTATATTAGCATTAGCATCCTAATCTGGCTCCTGTCCATTATTCAATGACTCTGGTCCAGGAGTCTGCAAACATTTTCTGCAAAGGGCCAGATAGTAAATATTTAAGCTTTGTGGGCCCCATGGTTTCTGTTGTCACTACTCATTTCTGCCCTTGAAGCAAAAGCAGCTACATACAGTAAGCACACAAGTGAATGTGGCTGTGTTCCAATAAAGTTTGCTTTAGGAACTCTGAAATTTGAATTTCATATAATTTTCATGTGTCACGAAAAATTATTCTTTTGATTATTTTTAACCACTCAAAAATGTAAAAACCATTCTTAGCTTGCATATTGTATAAAAACAGATGGCAAGCCAGATTTGGTCTGTGAGCTGTAGTTTGTTGACCCTGGTTCTGATCCATTGTCTCCTCTATGGCCAGTTTAATCTTCCTGAAAGCCCCTCTAGATCTTTTTTTTTTTTTTTTTTTTTTTTTTTTCCTTGTCTCAAAACCTTCAGTGACCCTATATTGCCTAAAATCAAAACAAATCAGTCTGGCCTGGAAACACTTTGAAACCATGGCTCTGGCAAACCTCTCCATTTGTCATTCCCAAACAGGGTCTGCCCAGGTTTTTAAGTCATATTCCCAATGAGTTCCATCCACTCTTTTCAAAAGTTTATGGACTTTATCAATTTACCTAGTATAGAAAGAAGTGGAAGCCACCAAAGGCTTAAGGAAGGGGCTGTTCTAACAGCAGCCCAGTTTCTCTGGACAAAGGAGCCCATTCACAGCTGTGGGGCTGGGGCTACCGAGGAAACCCTTCCCTAGCTGCTCTATAACTGCTCTCCCTAACTTGCTCTGTTGTCCCAAAGGCTTTCCATTCATCACATCTCATTTCACCTTCACAGACACTTGATACAAATATACACCCATTTTGCAGCCAAAGAAACTCATTCACAGAGAGGTTATGTAACTGCCCTAAGATCACACAGCTAGTATGTAATGAAGCCAGGACTTGAATTCGGGTATCAAGAATGAGGCAGTTCATTCTCTTAATCATTACATTGTACTATCTTATTGAATATTTTCTTGCATGACAGCTGGTGACCTTCTGAGAGGAGCTTCTTCAATTGACAAAAATAAACGTTCCATTATGTGCATGAATGTGTATAGGCATATGTAATACCTTCCCCCAAAGTTAAATTTCCCCTTTCTGTCAAACTCAATGATAACAGAAGGAACACAAGATACCTTATTTACAATTGCAAAACCGTACTGTTCCCTAATCCACACAGACAGTCTTGAAAGTGAGCCCAGACATGGAAGAAATGCTGCTTTGAATGTATACTAATCCACAGTGAAGGACTTATCATATTAAAACATTTCCCATCTCCCTGCATTATCATCACCAGAGGACACGTTTTAGGCAGAAAGGGAGAAGCTGCTAAAATGAATTAGTTGCCTCGTTTTCCAGCAGAGAGAGGTGAGACCACATGAATGTAATATTCCATGACATGAAATGGCCAAGTTCCTTAACAAGACTAATTCAACCTGATCGGCACATAGGTAGGGGAGGTGTGAGATGCTTGCATCTTTCTCCTCTGGATCTTGAGACTTCTGAGAAGATCTTAGTGGCACAGCAAGCATAGAAGACAAAATGCCTGAGGTTGTCTGTCTTTGGCTTCCTGACCCCTGTCAAAGCAGGCAGCCAATACGGTGTAAAGTTGTCCATAGACCAGAAGTTACGTACCTTCATTCCCCACTCAGGTTTGCCCTTAATTTGCTGTGTTATTTTGAACAAGTCACTGCAGCTCTCTGCTTTGTGTCTCTGGCATGACAAACCTTACATCGTTGTCCTTCCACTCTTTTTCAGAGTGGAAAGCACTGCAGCTCGGTCAGTGGTAAAGAGCTTCAGCCATGAAGGCGAGCCATTTAGGTTTGAATATTGAATCTGTCACTCATTGCTGAGTGACTTGGGCCTGCTATTTAGCCACCTCACGCCTTGATTTTCTCATCTGCAAAATGGAAGTATTAATAACAGTACCTCTCTCACATGGTGTTGTAAGGATTTAGTGACCTAATCCCCATAAAGGTTTTAACCACACTACTAGCACATGCTAAGCACATAATAAATGATGATGGTAATTATCATAGTCTTCTGTGAGACTCTAATTAATACAGCAATAACTAGCATTTGTATAGCTTGTTACAACTTTCTATATAAATTAATCCCATTTAATCTTCCTGAAAACCTCAAACAATATTACAGGTATGGCTTATTCCTAATTCAGGTGAGGAATTTAAGAACCACATGGGATAAGTAACCAGTCCAAGTCTACACAAATAGTTATTGTAGGTTATTGACTGAACAATGCACTCTTTTCTGTCTTCTTTCCACAGCTTGTAAGCAATAACCTCTTTTATACATACAAGGAATGATTACTATCACTGAAGAATCAGGGATCTCTGAACTTCAACATGTTCTGGTGTTTTAGGTTTTCTCATATTTCCTTTTATACAACACTAAAAATGCTTTGAGTTTTCCAACTAAAGGTAAGAGTAGTGTTCTAAGTGGCTAAGACATCTATCTGCTTTAGCCAAGATTAGATTAAATGTGTCATAGAGGAATGCAAAGAGAAAGAGGGGAAGTATTATTAATCTTTTGCAAAGTAGGATCATACAGTGACACAACAGGCTTGTAAACCGGAATTTGCCTTCAGAGATAAATTCCCAAGCCTTGATTCTCCCCTTTACCCTGTCTGGGGCTGAGCCTAAGGGACCTAGTTCTTAGCATATGACAAGAAAGCCATGGGAGCAGCTGCTCCTTGGTAGGAGGATCTAATTCAGAAGAAAGTCCCTTTCTATCCCAGAGAGTTGTCTGGTGAAGAGGAAAAAGAGAAACAAGGTGGACACATGTGTTCTGATATTCCCCTCTTTAGGCCAAAGCCAGGAGCTACATTGGAGAAATACGGGAACTATATTGATGGCACCATGTTTTCATTTTCATTCATTCCTTAGGACTCTAGAATGAGCACACTTTTGTGACTACACCACAGGAACCTGCAGTGGGGCATAATGTTGTCAAGCAGAGAGACACAGAAGGGGAAAACGGCATTCAAACCACCGGGCTCCCCAGGCAGAGATCATCACAACAGGCTGCAGGAGAAATGACTGGTCAGTGAACCGGATGTAGGATATGACAGAGATGTGGGGATCTGCAGCCAGTAGACAGTGAAGGGAGGGTGACCAGGATCAGACCAAGCTGAGGGAGGGACCAGACTATGACTCATTCCAGCCACAGAGAGAGGAGGGCAGCAGAACCAAGCAGTCAAGGCTGATGGTTCCAGAGGCCAAAGCAGGTAGAGGCTGCTATGCCCAGTGACTCAGCTCCCCTTTGCTTTCTCCAGTGGGTGTCAGCCACGGCCTCAGCCTTGTGTATCTGGACACTATATGAAGGCAGGTGCAGGAGAAGAGAGAGACCATCCAAGAAATAGATTATTATTTTTTAAATCAGAGAAACTGAGCACCACCTAAAGGGACTTAAATTATGCAATTGGAATGAACCTAAAGTGAATTGAACATTTAGTTTCATTTAAATTTTATTTTTCCTGCCAACTATCCTGTGAGAGTTTGAGAGGGAGCCCAGATTAGACTTCAGGAAAAATAAATAAATTGCATTTTATCTGCACACATGAATTCTCAAGTGAGTTAAATTTACCACAGCGTGCATATATATGTATATATATGATACTTTGTTTTATATAGCTCCTTATAGTTTTAAAAGCACTTTGTACATTAACGACATTTGATTCTTACAATATTTTCAAGACTTTTGCAGGACATAAGTTATTTTTCCCACTATACTGACTAAAAAACTGAGGGCTAATTATTTCTTCAGCATTATAGTTTTAAGCGATTGAAAGGATTGGGCTTAAATTTATCCTCTAAATCTAAAACTAGTATTTCTCCCACTATATCATGTTGCTGAAATACATGTGTATGAGATATATATATATATATATATATATATATATATATATATATATATATATCTCCAAGCATAATGTCTCATGGATGGTTATATTTTGAAGAGTATAAGTAAAGTAAAAAGTCATTCAGACTATACGTAAAGAGACAAGTCATTCAGAAATGTTTTATAGGACTCTGCAATACTCTGAATCCTACTAATGAAGATGTAGAAAATGTATAATAATTACACTTCTTTGGTACTTGAGAACTTCCCAGATCTACCCTCTTCCTGTGTTTCCATTTCTATGTTCTTTTGTCTGGAAATCTTGTCCTGTCAAAGATGCTTCCCTGGTCCTCCAGGGAATTTCTTCTTCCAGTGATTCCCAAACCATGTTTTACAGAATACTAGTTCCCTATGGTGTAAATAGGTATAAAAAGGAAAAGGAGTTCTAATGCTCAAATAAATTTAGAAAACATGAAGTTAAACATATTAAATAGATGTCTTTGCTAACAATTTTTTTAGATGCTTTGATGTGATAACTTAGGTTTATGACTCCTAAAGGGAGATAAATGTGTGGCATTTCCTACCTTATATAAACATGGAACCATTTTGGTTAGTGGTATTCTGTATTATTCATGCTCATGTTCTTTCAAGCACATGTTAACACTGCCACCTTAATCAGTAACTCTGATGGATGGCAGAGAGTTCGGGCTATGACATGGGTCATTCCATTGACCATTAAGGTTGATTCAGCTGATTGGGTGGATGGATGGTTATAGCCTGGTGCTACATGCTCCAGCAAACAGTGTCATCTTCCCATGAGGACCACTATTAGGCCAAGTGGCTGTAGTCCCCTAAGATCTTGATTCCTGCTTGAGCACTTCTTGCCATAAGTCAGATATCTATAGCCATGGGTCATTCTGGAAGAAAATTAGGTCTAGGTGAGAAGAGTGCTAGGAAAACTAATTTCATTCATTAAAGCAACAAATATTTTTGAACACCTGCAAAGAGCCAGACATTGTGCCATGAGCTCGGGATATAGTAATAAATAAATAAAGTATAGTCACCATTTTCTTGGGCCTCACAGTCTAGGGGGCTGGGAGTTGAGAAACAACACACATGGAGACTAGAATGATAAAATAGTGTCATGTTACCTAAGTGTATGCTTTGGTACAATGGAGGCATGTGACAAGAAGTGCCTGGGTCTGTCCAGAAGAATCAGAAAAGGCTTTAGAGGAGAGAGAGTACCAAGGCTGAGGCTTGTAGGATGAGCTGTATTTTTGTCTGCTGAAAATGTAGAACATCCCAAGAAGAAAGAAGAACATGTAATAGAGACCTCTTAAAGAACATGGTATTGTTAGAAAACAACAAGCAATACAGAAACTGAAGGATGTGTTGGAGGATCTAATGCTAGAGAGATACACAGAAACCAAATTACGATAAGCCTTGAGCCCCATGCTGAGGAGTTTGGACCTTAGCCTGTTGGTGATGAGAATCTGTTTACTATTTTCCTAGGCTGTTCTGACTCTCCTCCTTCTGCACTGATGTTGACAAAAAGTTGGATTGTGATAGAAGCAACCAGCAACCCAAATCTTGGGTCCCTGGGGGTAGAGAATCTAGGATTCAGCCAGTCCAAGGGAACAAGTCTTGCATTTGGAACACAGTAGCAGGATTATTCTGAGGCACAGGTAGGATTTATGGTTCAAGGAGGATCCAACACCATGGGGCAAGATCAATGAGGAGCCTCAGGACCCCAGCCTAGCAGCCAAAATATAGCTGTCTCTCACTCGTGGCAGGGCATTCAAAAGTAATCAGGACACCGGGACAGATGCTATGCCCCATCAAATAGGCAAACACTCTGTGGATTCAGAAATGGGCTGCTAGTCATGAGACACACTGAGGACTAGAAAACTGATCCCCAAAGCTGCCTCCTTGTGAGGTTGAGTCCTCTTACTAAAAGCCTAGTGATTTACAACCGTTGTCTCATGTAATCATCACAACAACCCTAGAAGGAGGTTTCACTATCCTTGTTTTACAAAAATGGAAGCTGAGTTTTTGAGGCATAGTGAAACTTGTCCAAGTATACACTGGGAGTTAGCAGACAAACCAGAACTTAAAATCTGGTCTGTGTCACTCTGAAGTCTGACACAGCTCAACCAGCATGCTACACTTGCTATGCAACACTGACCAGCATTGGTCAGTATTGGCCAAAGGATGAGCTGGGACTCCCTTGAAGTTCCTCAGTACCAGCAGCAGAGAGGAATAGAGTAAATCATGGCCCACTGTATCTGCTGACTTTGCCACTCAAAAGCCACCTGTCTCTTCTTCATGACTTTCTAGGTACTTCCATACAAATTGTTATCAGGATCAACATTCCTATGGCACCTTCCTCTGAGAAACACAATGCATTATGAAAAAATTATCGCTTTAATCCCCAGCCATCCATCTGAGGTAACAGTCATTTCTAGTCTTTTATTTCCAGTACCCAAATTAAGGGGACTAATTTACAAGGTAATAGAGAAAATTCTTCCAGGAGTCCCCAGCTAGGAAAAATGTCCTGTTCATTTATTTTCTCTGCCTACTAGAGGCTATGCACTCTATTCTGTACCTTGGGGCTCTAGCCTAGATATTGTGTCTGTATTACTAAAATTGCTTAATGAATTCACCAGCAAATTTCTATTAAGTGCCATTAAGCTCAGATTTTGGGCCTAAAAGCCCACTTTAGATAAGACTTTTCCCCACTTGGAGCCTTAGCTTCCTCATCTACCAAAGGAAAAGATGAGCTCTGTGATATTTAAAATCATGTGTAACAATGTGATTCATACCCATTTTACAGATGATGAAATTGAAGATCACAGGGTTAATGGTTCAAATACATTTCAGAACTGTAATTCTAACCAGTTAGAATTCTAACCAGTTGGTAAGGTGTTACTTTCAAAGAAATCAATGCTTAAAAATATGTATTGAGCTCCTATTACATGCAAGGCCCTATGGGGGTACATAAATAAAAAGAAACCAAGCTCTCTAAACAACTATTGATATATTAGAGGAGAAAGATATATTTCAAAATTCCAACATGATATGAGAGGAGTTACAGTGAAAACATTAATAAGGTTTCAGGAGAACAGAGAGAAAAATTGCTACCTAAGCCCAGGATTTCTAAGAAAGCTTAAAACAAAGGCAACACCTCAGCTGGGAGGAAGAATTAAACTGTGAGTTGATGAAATTGACCAATGACCAGTTGCTCCTTGGTAGCTTCTAGAAGAAGACATCCTAACTTTACTTTCACTGCTTTTGGAATCTAAAAATAGAAAACTTTAGCAAATAGAGTCTTAGGATCTGCCCAGTGGAAAAAGAGCTGTAAAGAGATCATAGAAAGGCTAAATAGAGAAGGTCTTCAAAAATAAGAGGCGTACGCCTAGAACATCAGCCTGCTATCTAGCAATAAATATGGTGGGCATAAAAATAAATAAATGTTGTCCCCCCCCCCCCCCCCCCCCCCCCCCCCCCCCCCCCCCCCCCCCCCCCCCCCCCCCCCCCCCCCCCCCCCCCCCCCCCCCCCCCCCCCCCCCCCCCCCCCCCCCCCCCCCCCCCCCCCCTGTCTGACAAGAACAAGGGGAAATAAAAGGAAAAGGCATTGAAAATAATAGGAACCTGCACATTGTCCAAGCTATCCAAAAACCCCTGGTAAGACTAGAGTGATTTTAAAAGACAAAACCAAATTGATAAGGGGATGTCAAGATGAGAATAGCAAGGGAGACAACAGTAAGGATAGAGATAAATAAGCTGTTTTTTCAAGTCCACATTCAATAAGTCCTCAGTGGAAGGGCTGTCAGGGCCTCAGAGACTCACTCAGTGTAATTTATAGACAAGGGAAAGGCATTCCTTTAAAAAATTAAGTCTTTGCCTCAGTGACTGTTAACAGAAGAGGCTGGGAAATGAATGCTAGAAGAGAGCATAAATTCCCTTATAGAGGAGAGAGAGCAGCACTTGGAAGAAACAAAGGTGAATCCAGACAAGAGGAAGTTGATTAAGAAGTAAGTGTGCTTGGAGATTGAGAGGGTGGTCAAGCCTGGGGTGATTAACTGGTGTGTCTGAAAAGGCACCTTCCAAATTGCATAACATCTCAGCATCTCTGGACTGTCAGTGGGGAGGACAAGGTGAGTGTGAGGAGCCCGGGTCTCAGGCACACAATGAACTGTCTTGCTGTTAGATATGCAGAAGATGGGGAACTGGTATTTGTTGAAAAATAAATTACCTGCTGGGCACTGTGATAGGTGCTTTACATGGCTTGTCTCACTGATTTCTCATCTAACTCTGCAAGGCGGTTATTATCATCAGAAGACTGAGGATTAGAGATGTTCAATAACCTGACCAAGATCACATGGTAAGTAGCAGACCTAGGATTCGAACTCCAGATCTGTCTGATTATAAATATGCACTTTTCACTCCACTCCATATGTGAAATAGTCATATCCTTTTATATTTTCACACTGAACGTGTCAAGCCTAGTAACTGGTAGGAGCTCAAATAATAGTAGCTAGTAAAAGTAGAAGTAGGAATGGAAAGAGAAGGAAAGGGAGGATCTATGTGTAAAAGGATCATAATATGTATCTCAAAGAGCTGTTGTGAGAAACAAAATAATGTATGTCAAGTTCCAGCATAGGGGGGCCTAGGGCATAGTGGGAATTCAAAACTGGTGGATCCTTCCTTGGTACTAGACACCTTGTATCATATTTCTTCATAAGTTTTCTATCTGTTTGAATTCCTCTATTAGGCTATAAGCTACTAGAGGGTAGAAATTTGCCTAATTAATCTGTATTTTTCACAGAATCCTCCACATAATGAACCCAATGTGGATTTATTGAATGTGGGCAAGTGCAAATGAATGCAGATTAGGACTAAACAGTATAAAAATGTCATATTTCCCTTTGCAATGACTATTGTCACTAATATTATTTTATTATTCCTAATAGCTATCTACCATATTTAAAATACACACACACATATGAGTGCACATGCATATGAGTGTGACTGTGTGTGTAGTAATGTACCAGGTGCTTTATATACATGTAAAACCAGTTTATTGAGGAACCCAAAATCAAACACATATAAACATGATGTTTTCCCCCACTCACTGTTTGCAACATGCTGGTAAAATCTCCTTTTCTGATTCTTTAGCGATAGATATCTTGGGCAGAATCTATAACTTTTCAATCATCTTCTGGTATTAAAAGTTCATCCAATATACACCTCCCATCTCATACCAGATTTCATACCTGCCCCTCCTCTGTGCTGCCTAGAATTGTGACTCAGGGACGGTAGGAGAAAGTTGCTTTGGGCTTGTTCTGGGATACTTCTACTTGTCTTTCCCACATTCATCTCCTCTGACATTGGGAGTTGGAGGATGAGGGGAGTATGGATGGGAGTATGAAGAAATACCTGAGACTGGGTAATTTATAAAGGAAAGAGATTTAATTGACTCACAGTTCTGCAGCGCTGGGGAGGCCTCAGGAAACCTACAGTCATAGAGCAAGGGGAAGCAGACATGTCCTTATTCACATGGCAGCAGCAAGGAGAAGTGCAGAGTAAAGACATGGGGAAAGCCCCTTGTAACCCATCAGATCTTGTGAGAACTCCCTTGCTGTCATGAGAACAGCATGGCGGTAACTTCACCTATGATTCAATTGCCTCTTGCTAGGTCCCTCCTATGACATGTGGGGATTATGGGAACTACAATTCAAGATGAGATTTGGGTGAGGACATAGCCAAACCATATCAGAAACGCAACAGAGCAGGAGGGGCAACTACCACTTTCTTACCAGCTCATGAAAATAGTTCCACTCTCTTGGCTGGGTGCTGCTTCTATGGTTGACCCTCTTATGGTCTGTTGGTGCCTCCTGTTAGGCATATATTCAAATGCTGACCTGGAAACGTGTATTTGTGAGGTTCTTGACAGGGCTCAGTGTGGTACACTCTATACTGCTCGACCTCTGCCATACCTTGGCAGGTCACAGCAAAACTTCTTGTTGAGAATCCTTTCCTGACAAGAAATCTTCTTGGTCAGCAATCAAGACAGCCCATACCTACCTGACTTCTGTGACTTCTGAACCACAGATAATTACTCATCCTTGCTACATCAAACCATAGGAGTACGTGAAGACTGTGTTGTTAATTGAATGTTTGTGTCCCACCAAAATGTATGTGTTGAAACTGTAAGCCCCAGTTGTGACGGTATTTGGAGATGGGGCCTTTAGGAGGTAATTAGATCGGAAGGGTGAAGCCTTTATGATAGATTAGTCTCCTTCTAAGAAGAGACACCAGACAGCGTGCTTGCCTTTTCTCTGCTCCCTTCCATGTAAGGACATAGGAGGAAGACAGATAACTACAAACTATGAAGAGGGTCCTCACCAGAACCCAACCATGCTGGCACCCTGATCTAGGACTTCTAGCCTCCACAACTGTGGGAAATAGATTTCTGTTGTTCAAGTCACCCATTTCTGTTGTGTAAGTCTAAGGTATTCTGTTATATCAGCCTGAGCTAAGACAGACAGACTGATTTGAGGCCATACCCTCTGTTTCCTATCATCTCTCCCAATTCCCTTCTACCTCTTCTCCTGTGGGCCCAAGAAGCTGCTTGGCTGGTCTGCTGCATGAATAGATTCTCAGAGAGAATACCTGGCCTTTTCCCTTGTAGGCACCCCATGCTCGCAGCAGGGGTGGGGGCGGGACCGGGGGGCAGGATCTTCCTGGCACCTTTTCTCCTTTTCCCTGGGGGCAGGTGGTGGTTCAGGGAGGTGAAGGAAAGGCCTCTACACTAAGCTCTCAACCGTTCCAAAGCCTCTAGTATCTTCCTCCTCAGCCCTCTTCTCCAAGATTTTTGTTTTGATTTGTTTTGTTTGTTTAAGTGAAGGGTGGGGGGAGTTGGTAATGCTTGAGAAGTAGGGTCACGGGGGTGACAGCAAAGTCAGTTTTGCTACTTTTAAATAAGTCCTAAGGGAAATGTCTGACCTAAATTTTTGGTGGCAGCTCTTAGATATGAACCCTTTTGTCTCAACACTGAGTTCCAGCTGCCAATTTTGAAGCAAGATAGAGTCTCAATCAACAACCATTTACACATACTTACAATATACACATGTGTACTCTATGAAGTAAAACTTCTCCTCCTTTCATAGTTAGAAGAATCAGGCTCAGAAAAGGAAAAGTGAGTTGTCCCAAGTTCCTCACAGGAAGTAACAGAGCTGGTGTCCAAACTAGGTCTGCCTGACTCTAGAGTCCATCCTGAGGAAAGAGACTCTCTCTCTTAAGCATGGGTGGGAAATACATAGAATATTTTCATCGCCCCAAAAGTTAGTTCCCTCATACTTCTTTGTGGTTTGTGCTCTCCCCGACCTCCAGTTCCTGGAAACCACTAATTTGATTTCTATCTGTACAGTTTTGCCTTTTGTAGAAGGTCATATAAAGGTCATCACACAGCATGTAGCCTTTTGTGTCTGGCTTCTTTCACTTAGCATAATGATTTTAAGGTTATCCATGTTGTTGCTGCAAGCATCACTCATACAATCCTGTTTATCACTGAGTGGTATCCCGTCATATGAATGTACCCAATTTTTTTTTTACCCATTCCTCAGGTTATAGACACTTGTGTTGTTTCCAGTTTGGGGAAATTATTAATATAGCTACTATACATATTAACGTTATTTGTGTACAACTCTTTGTGTGGACATATGTTTTCATTTCCCCTGGATAAATATCTAAGAATGGAATTGCTGGATTATTGGGTAAGCATATATTTAGTTTTATAAGAAACTGCTAAACTGTTTTCCAAAGAGATTGTAACATTTACTTTCCACCAATAGTATTTGAGAGTTCCATTTGCTCCATATTTTCTCCATCACTTGATATTCTCAATTCTTTTCTTTTTAATATTTAATCATTATAGGTGTCTAGTGGTATTTAATAATGACTTCATTTTTATTTCCATAATGATGAATGATACTGAGTATCTTTTCATGGGCTTATTTGGTATTCTCATCTTTTTCTGATAAAGTACATATTAAATTATTTCCTCATTTTAAAAATTGTGTTGTCTTATTGAGTTTTAGGAGGTTTCTATGTATTCTGCTTATGAGTCCTTTAACAAATACGTGTTTTGCAAATAAACATTTTCTACCAGGCTGTAGTTTGCCATTTAATATTCTTAATAGTTTGTTTTGAAAAGCCAAAGATTTTAATTTTAGTAAAATTCAATGTATCAATTTTTTTTCTTTTATGGTTCATGCTTTTTGTGTCCCATAAAAGCATTTTTGCCTAATCCAAGATTACCAAGACTTTTTTCCTATGTTTCTTTCTAGAAGTTTTACAATCTTAGATTTTTAGTTTATGTCTGTGATCTCTTTTAATTAATTTTTGTATATGGTGTGACTTTGTCATGTTTTTTCCTTTGCAAATGGGCATCTAATTGTTCCAGTGCTATTTGAAAAGACTATTCTTTCTCCATTAAATTGCCATTGTACTTGGTTAAAAAAAATCAATTGATTATATACATGCAGGTCTATGTTAGACACTGTTCTGTTCCACTGATGTATTTGTCTATTTATATGGCAATACCACACTGTCCGCACTGCTTTGACCACTGTAGTTTTATGGTAAGTCTTGAAATCAAATACTCTAACTCCTACAATGTTGTTCTTCTTTTTCAACATTGATTTGGCCATATTAGGTATTTACATTTTTATATACATTTTATAATTGTAATGCCTGACAATTTTTTCTTAAGTATCTACTAGAATTTTGACTGGGATTGTGTTGAAACTATAGATCAATTTGAGGATAATTGATATGTTAATATATTGAGGTTTCTAGTCCACTAATACAGTTTATCTTTTCATTTATTTAGGTCTTTTCTAAATTCTCTCACTGATTTTTTTTAATGGTAGCAGCATAAAAATTTGCATCATTTTTGTTAGATTTATGCCCATTTCATTTTTTTTAATGCTGTTGTGAAGGATTAGCTTATTGAAGAAAACCATAATGGTATTTTATTCACAGAATTTTCCCCAGAATCCAGTCATGTTCCATAGTCGTTAGGGTGGAAACTTTGCTCAGATAGAGCTATCTCTAAACTCGAGCACTACCAGTTTGAGAAAGTAACCCAGCATAGTTTTCAAGAGCCTATATTCTAGAGTTAGGCTGCCTGGGTTTGAAGCCTCACTGGACCATCACTGACTGACTTTTTAACCCTTGGTTTTCCAGGGTTCAGTGTCTTCATCTGTTAAGTGTGCATAATAATGTACTTACCTCATAGGGTTGTTAACAGGATTTAATGAACAGTGTCAAGCAACGTCAAGCACATAGAAATAACTCAAAACATATTAGCTTTTATTATTTCTTACTAGCTATATGATCTTGGGCAAGCTAATTTTGATAAGCTTCCATGTCTACTTTTGTAAGTTAGAGATAATAATAGCATTAAAAGGATTGTGTTGATGATTAAATTAAAATTAAGACTTGAAAAGACAGCATACATTGCCTGGCACATAGTAAGTCCTTATTAATGGTAGCTATTAATAGCATCTATATTGGTACACTGTTTGACATGTATGGGCATACCTTAGAGGTATTGTGGGTTTAGTTCCAGGCCACAATGAAGTTCCTGTCTCAGTAAAGACAGTCATGAATTTTTTGGCTCCCAGTGCGTGTAAAAGTTATGTTTACACTATACTGTAGTCCAAAATCATATAATGCTTTTGCATTGTGTCTTTAAAAGACAGCGTGAATACCTTAATTAGAAAATACTTTGTTGCTAAAAACCGTGAATGTTTGTCGGAACCTTCAGTAAGTGGAGTTGTGATCTTCTTTGCTGGTGGAGAGTCACGCTATGATATTGATAGCTGCTGATCGATCAGGGTAGTAATTGCTGAAGATTGGGGTGGCTGCAGTAATTTCTCCAAATAAGACAACAATGAAGTTTGCTGCGTCAATTGACTCTTCGTTTTGTGAAAGATTTTTCTATACATGTGATACTGTTTGATAGCATTTTGTCTGCAGAACTTCTTTCAAAATTGGAGTCGATCCTCTCAAACCCTGCTACTGCTTTATCAATCAAGTTTATGTAATATTCTAAATCTTTTGCTATCATCTCAACAATGTTCACAGCATCTTCACCAGGAGTATATTTCACCTCAAGAATTTTGATTTTGAACTTTCTGTGATCATCTATAAGAAGCAACTCCTTATCTGTTAATTTTGTCATGAGGTTACAGAAATTCAGTCACATCTTCAGGCTCCACTTCTAATCCTAGTTCTCTTGGTATTTCCACCACATCTGCAGTTTCTTCCTCCAGTGAAATCTTGAACCCCTTTTCAAAGTCATCCATGAGGGCTGGAATCAACTTCTTCCAAACTCCTGCTAATGTTGATATTTTGACTTCCTCCCATGAATCACAATGTTTCCAATGGTATGAAGAATGATTAATCTTTTTCCAGAAGGGTTTCAATTCACTTTGCACAGATTCATCAGAAGTACTCTCTATGGCATCTATATCCTTATGAACTGTATTTCTTAAATATTTGAAAGTCAAAATTACTCCTTGATTGATGGGCTGCAGAATGGATGTTACATTAATAGCCATGAAAATAATTTTAATCTCCTTGTAGATATCCATCGGAGTTCTTGGGTGACTATGTGTGTCAATGAGCAGTAATTTTTTTGAAAGGAATCTTTTTTCTGAGCAATAAGTCCCAACAGTGGATTTAAAATATTCAGTAAATTATACCATAAACAGATGTACTGTCATTCAGGCTTTGTTGTTATACTTCTAGAGCACAGGCAGAGATTTAGCATAATTCTGAAGGGGCCTAGAATTTTCAGAATACTAAATGAGTATTGGTTTCAACTTAAAGTCTCCAGCTACATTAGCCTCAAACAAAAAAGTAAGCTATTTTTTGGAGCTTTAAAGCCAAGCATTGACTTCTCCTGTCTAGCTATGCAAGTACTAGATGGCATCTTCTTCCAATACAAGGCTGTTTTATCTTCAGTGAAAATCTGTGGTTTAGTGTAGCCACTTTCATCAGTGATCTTAGCTAGATCGTCTGGATAACTTGCTGCTTCACCTTGCACTTTTCTGTTATGGAGATACTTCTTTTGTTATGGAGATGCCTGCACGTTTATGTTATGGAGATGCTTCTTTCCTTAAACCACAGGAACCAACTTCTGCTAGCTTCCAACTTTCCTTCTGCAGCTTCTTCACCTCTTTCAGCCTTCATGAAATTGAAGAGTTCAGGGCCTTGCTCTGGATTATGCTTTGCATTAAGGGAATGGCTCAGCTGGTTTGATATTTTATCAAGACCCCTCAAAACTTTCTCCATCAGCAATAAGGGTGTTTCACTTCCTTATCATTGATGTGTTCACTGGAGTAGCACTTTTAATTTTCTTTAAGAACCTTTCTTTTGCATTTATAACTTGGCTGTTTAGCACAAGATACCTATCTCAGCTTTTTTTTTTTGACACAGGATCTCCCTTCAACACCCAGCCTAAGTACAGTGGCACAATCTCGACTCACTGCAACCTCCACCTTCAAGGCTCAAGTGATCCTCCCATCTCAGACTCCTGAGTAGCTGAGACCACAGGTGCATGCCACCATACTTGGCTAATATTTGGATTCTTTTGTAGAGACAGGGTCTTGCCATTTTGCCCAGACTGGTCTCAAACTCCTGAGCTCAAGTGATCCACTGGCCTCCAGTTTGAGCTCAAGCTCCCATATTGCTAGGATTATAGGCATGAGCCACTCATTACGCCTGGCTAATAAGCTATACTTCTCTCAACTTTTGACATACCTTCCTCACTAAGCTTAACCCTTTCTAGTTTTTGACTTAAAGTGAGAGATATGTGACTCTTCCTTTCACTTGAACACTTAGAGGACATTGCTAGGGTTATTAATTGCCCTCATTTCAATATTGCTGTATCTTGGGAAATGGAGAAGCCTGAACAGAAGGAGAGAGATGGGGGAATGATCAGTTGGTGGAGCAGCCAAAACACACACAACATCTGTGGATTAAGTTGTTGATTTTATATGGGTGCAGTTTGTGGTGCCCCACAACAATTACAATAGTAACTTCAAAGATCACTGATTACAGATCACCATAGCAGATCTAACAATAATGAAAAACTTTGAAATATCACAAGTATTCCTACCAAAATGGGACACAGGCACGAAGTGACCACATATGGTTGAAAAAATGACACTGATAGAATTGCTAAACACGAGGTTTCCACAAACCTTCAATTTGTAAAAAATGCAGTATCTGCTAAGGCAATAAAGTGGTGCACGATAAAGCAAGGTGCCAAAATGGACATTAAGCAAATCACTATTTTAAAAATAAAATACCTACTGGACAATGAGTACTTGCAGAAAAGCTTGCAGGAGAAATTAAAAAGTCATAAAAGTGGACTGCTGCATATTTAGATGATGCACAGACTGACATTGAAAACTATTTTCAGCCGGGTACAGTGGCACACGCCTATAATCCCCACACTTCGGGAGACCAAGATGGGCGAGATCGCATAAGTTCAGGAGTTGCCTGGGCAAGATGGTGAAACTCCATCTCTACAAATAATGAAAAATTAGCCATGAGTGGTGGCACATGCCTCTAGTCCCAGCTATTCAAGAGGCTGAGGCAAGAGGATTGCTTGAGCCTGGGAGGTCGATGCTGCAATGAGCCGAGATCATGCCACTGCACTCCAGCCTGGACCTGGGCAATAGAATAAGACCCTGAAAAAGAAAAGAAAAGAAAAAGAAAAAGAAAGAAGGAGGAAGGAAGGAAGGCAGGCAGGCAGGCAGGCAGGCAGGAAGGCAGGAAGGAAGGAAGGAAGGAAGGAAGGAAGGAAGGAAGGAAGGAAGGAGGGAGGGGAAAGAAAGGAAAAGAAAGAGAGAGAGAAAAAGAAAGAGAGAAAGAGAGAAAGAAAGAGAGAAGAAAGAAAAAAGGAAGGAAGGGAGGGAAGAGGAAGGAAGGAGGGAGGGAGGGAAGAAGGAAGGAAGAAAGGAAGGAAGGAAGGAAGGAAGGAAGGAAGGAAGGAAGGAAGGAAAGAAAATGGACTATTTTCAACCATTCATGCTAAATGGTTTTCTTTGGTTGTCCAGTATACTTTCCGTTTCCATACAGTGTTTCTAAACCCCAGCGCAGATGGTGGTTTTCAAGCTTCAAACAAAAATAAATCTATTTATTGCAATGTCTTCTAGTTTCATGCACCCAATTATCACCGTCATTCAGAAAGCGGTGGCTGCTGATATTGAGCGGCAATGTGACATTAGGCATTCAATGATTGTAGCTTCAAAGCATTACCTGCTCACCCAGGAAAAATTTGAAAGCACCCAGGATAGTACCTTTTGTTTTTAATTCTTCTGCTTTCTAAAAAACAAAACAAAAAACCTTGCCAACTTATTAATGCCGGGCAAGGGAGAGACAGGAGGTCTCATAAATGACATAAATGCTGATTGAGCATTTTTGGTTATGGCATGATATTGGCATAGATAACATAATATCTAGGGAAATTCGCCGATTTAATTTCACATACATATATTGAGTGTTTGCACAGATCAAGACATCATGGGTAGCATAGGAAATCACAAATCAGTGGTATACCACAGGAAGTGGCGTTGAAGATTTAAGCCACAGATATGAATGTCTAATTGTTGTGAGACTTAAAAAGCTGTGTGTCTTTGACTGTGTCACCTGACCTTTTTTTTTTCATATTCTTCATCTGTAAAATATGGGACCAGTGTAATGAAGTTGATTGGAACTTAATAATCCAGATTTTATTCTCTAGTTTTAAGATCCATTCTCTGCCTTCAAGCTGGTTTCATTCTCATTGGAAGAAAAGGAGCCTACCTGCAAAATAATTATCGTAAGTGCTATTTGAGTAGGAGTTGGATTAATAACCTCAAGGTGATAAAAATCCTGCATTATAGGAGATATGAACTAAATTAACATTGCAGACTGTCTTCTCATCTATAAATAGGCTTAATTATCATTGCTTTGTGGTGTGTAGAATTAGTAAATTAATGTTTTTCAAACTCCTAAAATAATGAAAATATATTGAAAGTTAGTTGCTTGCCCTTCTGGATCTATTGTCTACTTAAACATTCCCAGATGTTGTGTTTTTATATAATAAGGAAAACCGTACCTTGAAGACATTTGAATCATAAACCTGCCCCAGAAAGGTAAAGATCAAATCAGTTTTACTGTCTTCAAGGTACCAAATTATCTATTATTTTAATGTAAATAATTGGCCCAATTTAATCAGCACCAAATTACCCACTACACTTTTGCTTTTTTTCCTTCCTCAATTGTTTTAAGCAGATGCAAAGTCCTACCTTGATAACTATTCCATATTGGGATCTATTTAAAAGCTTTGAAATCATTTTGACCTGTGCTTAAAATTTCTTTCTACTATTTATACAACTGTGTTACTTAGATAGTTTACTTTCTGTGAGCCTCACTTTCTCCATCTGTAAAATGGGAACGACTCCACTTCCTAGGTTTTTTGTGAGGTTTAAGAGATTAAGTAAGTAAAGCTATTAGTAGAATGCTGGGAATAAAATAGGTGTCTCTAAATAATAGCTATTGTCAGGTTTGCCTCTCAGCCCCATGAAATAGAGACAGGGTTTCTGAAAGTTGTTCTTTCTTTCATCATATCTTATTTCATCAACTGTAATACCAGATTCTTCAAGTAGTTTAAATGAAAGTAGCCTAAATGAAGCATCTTTTTAACTTCCAGAAATAGGAGAAAATTTATATCTATATAATAGGAAACTATTCAGCTTTAACAATAATCTGATACTATGGAATCACATTATAAAGCACATTGAAAAAGTAATTAGGCAACTATATATATATATAGTTTGAGATATATATATATATATCTCAAATAAAAAGAAAAGAAAAGAAAGAAAGAAGGAAGGAAGGAAAAGATTTAAAGTGGGTGGTAGTAGGAATATGGTAATTTTTTCTTTTCCTACTTTTCAAAATATTGACAAATTTTTATACATTTCAAAATACGTATTTTTTCTCCTTTTTTGTCTTCCACTTTTCAAAATTGTCTATGTTTTAACACAATGAACATGTATAACATATTACCAGATAGAAAACTACATTTATTTGAGAGCAAAGTAGAGAAATTGGTATATATCAATTGCTGAAGAAGTTTCAAGCCTCATGAAGAATTCCCAGGACAACAGCCCTCTCTGACAGGGCCATGCTACTTAATAATCAGTTTTAGTTTGACGAATATTTATCAAATTCTCTCCTAATCTACTTCAATTACTTTTCTTGTTTTTTCACTTTTGCCGTCTCCTGAGGATCACTTTATATTTAATTTAAATGCCTATGCTATGTATAGTTCAGAATGACACACAAGATCAACACGTTAAAAATGTATGAGAAATATAACTGGTCCATGATTGACACAATGTGGATATATTTTTAAATTTAAGAGATGGAAACTCCAAGTGTTTAGAATCCTGATAGCTCTAGTTTTGGTCTTTATAATAGGATACTCAGTTTGGAGCCATGAAATCCCATTATGACCTCCAGAGAATAATCTAGCTGTGCCCAAAATCCATTTAATTAAGTATGACTTTTTCTTATTTTACTTAAAGCATCCTTCTCCTATCTCAAGATTAGTCACTGGTAAGCAAGCTGGGGAGAGCAGACTGTCAGGTAAGAAAAATAGAAAATGGCTTTGGTGGCCTCAGGCCTCTCTTCTTGATGGAGAATGCCTAGTATCCATGGAAAAACTGGAGAGGGAAAGTGTGATAGGGGAACTGTCTGTGGGTAGAAAGTTTTCAGACTTAGCATCAGTTTTCAGCTCACTAAGGATTTTTCTGTACTCTGCTCAATAATGGTAAAGAAACAGCCACAGTTACTTGGCATATGTCTAACTTCCCAAGAAAATTGTGAGATGTAGGCAGTCAGAGAATATCCTCTCTATTTCTGCTCCGCACAACATATGGCATATCATATCCACTCAATAAATATTGGTGAAATTCAATTTACATTGTACAAACAGGCCTTTGAAATTATAGCACTGTTAGGAGTTTCCATAGAGGAGATGGAATGATTTTGAAAAACCAGAAATCAGATTTTATTATCACTCCTTTGCTTATAAAACAAACAAACAAAAATCTCTATAATGACTCTTTCCATGGCACTTCACCTTTAACCCAGGCCTCTGCGGCTCTTGTGAATTGGTGGTCCCTGACTGCCTCTCCCAGTTTATCTTGTACCACTGATGCCAGCCTTCATTTCACTTCGGTCACACTGGCCTTTCAGTTTCTATAATAAATGTTCTCATTCTCACCTCAGAGCTTGCAGTTGCTGATCCTTCTGCATGAAATGCCTTCCTATTGTCTCTTTATATTCTTGATTCCTTCTTACTTAGGTCTTAGTTCAACTGTTAACCCCCCAGAGAAGACTATCTTAATGGCCATATTCAAATCCAGTCTTCTCATTACTCTCTGATTACGTCACGGTTTTATTTCCTTCATAGATTTTTAAATTATCTTACTTATCTTCTTTATTTATTAATTCCCCTATTTATCCTTACTAGAAGGTAGACTCAAGGTAGGCAGGAACTTCCTTGGTCTTTGCTACTGATTCTCCATGTTCTGTAGAATAGTTGTGGAATGAAGGAGAGAGAGAGAGGAGGGAGGGAAGGAAAGAATAAAGAAAGGGAGAGAGTGAATAAGGTAAGGAGGGAAGGAAGCAGGAAGGGAGAGAGAGACTAAGGAAAGGAGGGAGAAAGGCAGGACAGGAAAGAAGGAATGAAAAGAAGGGGAAAAAGGCAAGGCAGAATACATTTTAGATCAGACAGTCATTACAACTCTCCTATATGACAGGATCCATAATCACAACGTTACAAATGGGAAAATTGATATAAGAAGAAGTTATTTATCTATATAGCAATTGCAGATGGTGAATGGAAGAACTAGAATTCTAAATAGAATATTTTTGAATTAAAGAACAGCTCTTTATCCTGACAGACATTCTGAACTTCTGCTCCAGATGTGTTACAGTAACTCTTGCCAGACTTACCCTTGTACTACAAACAACTAGAAAACTGGTAAAAAATATAAGAAATAGCTCATAGAAGACACTGAACAATAGACAGCTTAGGAATGTGATCCTTGATAAGAAGGTAACAGACAAGGTGAAAACGGCACTTGCTCTTGCTTTCTGCCAGGAAGCACTTTTGGATTGCAGCAGAGGGAGGTGCATATCAAGTAGGGATGGCAAACTGAAGAACTGAGGAAATGATCAGAGTTCAGTGAAACTGAGGCATCTAGAAGTAGCAGGACATAATTTCAAAGAAGAAATTGGTATATAGACAATAAGCTCCAGAAATATGCGTGATTATCCTTAAGATGTATATGATCATATCATATGTGTATCATATCATGATATGCCTATCATATCATATGAATGTGGTAACTTATGAATGCATAGGACAGAAGCCCACTTAGCTGATCGAAGAACAACTAGAGAATCTCTAAGCCAGGCAATTCCAGAGTGTATAAAGGAGCTTGAATTTTGAGCAGCAAGAGGAGGGATATTTCAATGAAGACCCCGTGATTGGGTTAAAACAAACCCAAGAGTAAAGACTATTCTAGGCCTGCCACAGCAAACTTAAAAACAAGCCTTTAAATGTTCAAGGTGATCTAAAAGAAACTGCCAAAATGAACTTCAACACTGTATAAAGGAAGACAACAAAATCTAGAATTCAATAACAAAACATTTACAGTGGCCAATATCCTGTCCCCCCAAAAAATTACAGGACACGTGAAGAAGCAGGAAAAGATGACCTAAAATCAGAAAAAAATAAATCAGTAAATAGTTATAGATCAACAAATGGCAGAGATACGGACTTAGTAAACAAGAACTTTAAAATAGCTACTATAAATATGTTCATAGATTTAAAGGAAACTTTGAACATTAAGAAGATACAAATGTACTATATAAGTAAAAGAATCAAGTAAAACTTCTAGAGTTGAAATATGTAATATCTGAAATATATATTTCACTGGAAAGTCTTAACAGTAGATTAAAAACTGCAAAAGAAAACATAAGGGAATTTGAAGACTGCAATAAAAATCCAAAATAAAATACAAAACAATTCTCAGTGACAGAGACCATGGGATAATATTCAGTGATTTAATGTTTATGTAATTTGAATCTCAGAAGGAGAGAAAGAGAACAGAAAAATTATTTGAATAATGGCTGGCAACATTCCAAATTTGACTATAAACTCAAAGATTAAAGAAATTAAGTGAAAATCAAGCAGGATAAAAAACAAAACAAAACTATGCCAGCATACATCACAATTAGATTTCTGCATACAAGTGATAAAATGAACATCTTGAAAGAAGCCCAAGAAAAGGGTACATTAAGTATAGAGGAATACAAATAAGAAGGTTCACTGATTTTTTTATCAGAAAGAAATGAAATTAAGAAAATAATGGAAAAATCTTTAACGTGCTTAAAAAAAAAAAAAAAAAAAAAAAGCTGTCAACCTAGTATCCTTGAAATTTTTCTTCCAAAATTAAGACAATTTTGGAAATTTTTTAGAAAAATAGAAGCTGAGAGAATTTGTTGCCAAAAGTACAGAATATAAGTAGCATTAAATGAAATTTTTCAGATAGAAGGAAAATAGTATCTGCTGAGGACTTGCATCTGTACAAAGTTGTGAAGAGTACCAGAAATGGTAAACATGTGAGTAAATAAAATCATTTTTCTTCATTTTAAATTTTTATTAAAAAATAATAAACCATTTAAAACAAAAATAACCACATTGTGTTGTGGAGTTTGCAACATATGTAGAAGTAATGACAATATTACAACAGATAGAAGGGGGAAATGGAAATATACATTTGTAATATTCTTACATTACGTGTGAAATGGTATAATATTATCTGAAGTTAGACTGTAAACCCCAGAGCGTTTACCTAAATAACTAAATAGCCAAATATATAGATAATAAACACTAAAAAGAATAGCTAATAAGGCAATAGTGGAGACAAAAGAGAATACAGAAAGATACTTAATCTCAAACGTGAAAAGGATACAAAATAGAGCAAAAAACCAGATTAAAACAAATAGCATGACAGTAGATTTAAATTCAGCTATGTCAATAACTACATTAAATGTAACTAATATAAACATGCAAATGAAAAGGCAGAAATGATTAAAAGCAAAACCTGGATTAAAAGCAAGACCTAATTATAGGCTAAGTATCCCTTATTCTAAATGCCTGGAGCAGAAGTGTTTCAGATTTCTGATTTTTTTTTTGGAATTTGGAATATTTGCACTATATTTATGGGTACAACATCCCCAATCTGAAAATCCAAAATGCTCCAGTGAGCATTTCCTCTGAGTGTCATGTTGGCATTGAAAAAGTTTCAGGTTTTGGAACATTTTGGATTACAGATTTTTGGATTAGAGATACTCAACCTTTATACACTGTCTACAAGAAACATACTTTCAACATAAAGACACAGATAGGTTAAAAGTAAATGGTTGGAATACACCAATCATAAAAAATCTAGAGAAACTATATTAGTTTTAGACAAAGTACACTTTGGGACAAGAAATTTTACCAGGGAAAGAATAATTTTTCATAATTATAAAAACATAAAGATATCACAATTTTAAATTATAAAAACATAAAGATGATATTATAATTCTGAAGCTTCAAAATACATGAAGCAAAAACTGAATAAGAACTGAAAGGAAAAATAACAAGATCACTGTTAAATTGTGAAATTATAACATTTCTTCTCTCAGTAATTGAAAAGATAAACAGACGAAAAAAATCAGTAGAATATAGAAGCTTCGATCAGTATGATCAACCCATTTGAAATAATATTTTGTAAAACTCAATACTCAACAACAGCAGAATACACTTTCTTTTCAAATGCTCATGGAACTTTCATCAAAGTGGAACTTATGCTGAGCCATAAAACAAGGCTCTCTGTTCTCTAGCATAAAGCTAATTAGATTAAAAATCAATTTTTTCAATATCTGGAAAATACTAACTAAAACATGTACCAAAGAAAAAATAACAAGTGACTTTAGAAAATAAACTGAAGTGCACTACAATGAAAACACAACATATCAGCTTTGTGGGATGCAGCTAAAACAGTGCTTAAAGGGAAATATATATCTTTAAATACTTATATTAGAAAAATAGGGTCTTAAGTCAGTTAACTCTATTATGAACTCTCTACCTTAAGAAGCTTTTAAAAAGAGCAAATTAAACTCTAACTGAAAGAAAAAATAATAATAAAGAGAAGAACAGAAATCAGTGAAATAGAAACCAGGCAAACAATAAAGAAAATCAATAAAACCAAAAAATTGGTTCTTGGAAAAGGTCAATAAAACTTTAATAAACATCTAATTATGCTAACCAAGAAAAAAGAGGACAAGACATAAATTCTGATATTAATAAGGAAAGAGGAGACATCACCATAGATACTATAAATGTTAGTGTTAATAAAGTAACATTAGGAATACCTTTATGCCAATAAATTCAAGAACTTAGATACGTGGGAAAATTTCTTGCAATGCAAACCTTTAAAAAGTTGGTAGAAGAAGAAATGGAAAACTTGAATAGTTCAACACGTACTAAAGATATTAAATTTATAATAATAAACTATTTTCCCAAGAAAACTTCAGACACAGATGGCCTCATTAGCAAATTCCATCAAACATTTGAGGAAGATAGTACCACTCCCACACAAAATCTTTCAGAATTTAGATGAGGCCAGAGCCATGCTAACAATAGCAATACATTCTGGCCAATAGGGTTTATATCCAGAAAACAACATTGGTTGATAATTTGAAAATTAATCAACATAATTTATGATACAATGTGAATGAAGAAGAAAAACTATACAACTATCACCATAGATACAAAAGAAACATTTGACAAAATTCAACACTCATTCATAACAAAACCTTTCAGCAAACTAGGAAGAGAAAGGAACATACCCAAGCTAATAAAGGCCATCTATGAAAAGCCACAGCAAATCTCTTACCTAGAAAGCTAGATACCTTTCCATAAGATCAGGATCACTTTCATCATTTCTATTCAACATTGTACTGGAACTGCTATTTAGTAAAATAAATCTAGAATATAAGACATAAGGCTGAAAAGAAAGAGGTAAAACTGTTCATGTTCACAGATGTAGAAAATTTTAATCTCCAGAAATGTACTGGAATTAAGAGGTGAATTTAGCCAGATTGCAGGATACAAATTCAGTATACAAAAACTAATTATATTTTCACATACTGGTAATAAGCAATACAATAATTTATTAAAATACCATAGAAATAAGTTTAATACAAAAGTGCTAGACCTCTATAATGAAAACTACAAAATATTGCTGAAATTTTAAGATTCAAATAAATGGGAAGCTTTATCATGATGCTGAAGTAGAAAACTCAGTATTTTTATGATGTCCATTTTCCCCAGATTGACTCGTGATTCAATGAAATCAATCAAAATTACAACAGGGGCTCCTCCCACCAAAATTTACAAGCCTATTCTAAAATTTAGAAGAAAATGCAAAAGACCTAAAATACCCAAAACAATTTTGGAAAAGATTAACAAAATTGGAGGACTCATGATACCTTATTTCAAGACTTTTCATAAAACTACAGTAACAACACATAATAGAATTGATGTAAGCATATCATTAAATGAAACAGAACAGAGATTCCTGAAATAGACCCACACATATACGCTCAATTGATTTTCAACAGAGTTGCTAAAACATTTCAATGGGGGAAAAGACTGTCTTTTTACCAAATGGTAGTGGAATTACTGGATATTTATGTGAAAAACAAAAGTACTAGACCCTCATCTCACATCATACACTTAAATTACTTGAAATGGATAGTAGACACAAACATAAAGACTGAAATGATAAAGCTCCTAGAAGAAAATATATAATCAAATATTCATAACCCTGGGGTAGATACATATCTCTTAAGACTTATAGATCATAGAACATAATATGAAAAATACATAAATTTTACTGCACTAGAATTAAAAACTTTTGTTCTTGAAATAAAGTCCCTGTTAAGGAAATGAAAGACAAGCCATAGACTTGGAAAAAACATTCACAAAGTATTTATCTGACAAATAACTGGCATCCAAAGTGTTTGTGTGTGCGTGCATGTGCGTGTGTGTGGGTGTGTGTGTGTGTACAACTCAATAACAAGAAGATAAATAATCCAATTTAAAATGGGGCAAAATATTTGAACATTTAATTCACACACACACATTTATATGTATATACACAGATAATTAGCTAATCAGTACATGAAAAATGCTATATTAATTTCCTAGGGCCCTTATAACTAAGTACTGAAAACTGAATGGCTTAAAACAACAGAAATTTTTTCTCACACAGGTCTGCAGAGTAGAAGTCTGAAATCAAGGTATCAGTAGGGCCATGGTCCTGAATGTTCTAGGGAAGGATCTGTTCCATGACTCTCTCCTAGCTTCTTGTGGCTGCTGGCAGTTCTTGGTATTCCTAGGTTTATACATACATTATTCCAATTTCTGCATTCATTTTCACATGGCATTCTCCTGTATGTGTGTGCCTATATTTAACTACCTGATCTTCTTTCAAGGACACTAGTCATTGGGTTTATGGGCCACCATAATCCAGTTTGACCTCAACTTAACATGATTATATCTGTAAAAATCCTATTTCCAAATAAGGTCACTGGGAATTAGAGCCACAACATGTAATTTTGGGAGACACAATTCAACTCATAACAGAGGCCCAATATCATCAGAAAATTGCAAATTAAAACCACAGTGAGAATGCCTACTTGAATGGCTAGACTTAAAATAATCTAAAAATAATAAGTGCTGACAACAATGTAGAGCAAATAGAATTCTCATGCATTGTTGGTGGGAATGTAAATGTTACAGCGACTTTGGATATCAGCCAATTTCTTACAAAGTTAACCATACTATCACCCTATAGCCCAGCGAGTCTATTCTTAGGTGCTTACTTGAAAGACATAAAAACATATGTCTTTACATAGAGCTGCACATGGGTGTTCATAGCAACTTTATTCACAGTAACCGAAATCTGGAAACAATCCAAATGTCCATTAGCAAATGTCTTAGTCCATTTTGTGCTGCTATAACAGAATATCTGAAACTGGATAATTTGTTTTTCAATAGTAAACACAACTTGGTGAAGAGCATGGCAATTTATAATTAACAGAAATTTATTTCTCACAGTTCTGGAGGCTGGGAAGTCCAAGATTGAGATGCCAGGGTCTGGTGAGAGTCTTCTGGCAGCAGCATCCTATCGTGGAAGGAGGAAAGGCAGGAGGAGAGAGGTTGAGAGCACAAGAGGGGGCTGCCCTTATCCTTTTATAAGAAACCCACTCCTGCAATAATAGCATTAATCCATCATAAGTGCAGAGCCCTTATGGCCTAATCACCTATTAAACATACCACTCTTAACAGTGTTGCATTGGGGATTAAGTTTCCAACACAATCTTTTTGTGAGACACATTCAAACCACAGCAACAAGTGAATAGATTAGCAAATTGCGGAAGACTCCATACAAAGGAATAGCAATAATAAAAAGAAATAAAGTATTAATACTTTCATTGACTTGGATGAACCTCAAAATTACTATGGTGAGTGCAAGAAGCCAGAAGCCAAACATTGCTTATAGTAGGTATAATCATTACATGTATATAAATTTCTAGAGTGGAGAAAACAAATGTATCATGACTGAAATTAGATCATTGGTGTCCTGGGGCTGGGAGTTGGAGTGAGGAGAGTCACTGAAAGACATTATAATAAAAACAATTTGGGAGTGATTTACGTGTTCTATATATTGATAGTGGTGGTAGATGTACAGGTGTATGAATTTGCCAAAACATAATGATTGAGTATACTTAAAATAGGCTCATTTCATATCACATAAATTATGCATCAATAAAGCTGATTTTTGAAATACAACCATCTGTTATTGGAGTGAAACTCCTCTGGGATAACTACTCTTCTCTAACTCACACTTAAGCCAGGCAGTTACAAGAACTAAATAGAACAACATGGGCTAACATCCCATGTCACACTCTACTATAAATAGCCAATCAGAGCACTTTCCTGTTAGGAAATTTTAGGGCTTATGACATAGTGTTAATATTTATATTTACATTTATTTCATGGTTGCTAATTATTCTATTTCACAGATGTGGATAAATTACACCATTTTCTGAATTTTGCTGGCCTTGTAGCTTTTATGAATTACAAATTCCTGATATAAACTTGATTGTGGTATAGTCAAGCAAGCCAGCCAGTAGGCATCAGTGCTAATCAGTCTGCCACTTACCAGCTGTGTGACACTCACTCCTTCATTAAAGAACTATTTTTCAGGCAATAGTGATAAGCCAGGTATTTCCCAGGTATGGGGCATGTACATTAATGCAACACCCCTGCCCTCATGGAGCTTACATCTTGTGCTTCAACTTACTTCACCTCTCCAAGTTTCTAGGGTTTGTCATCTGTACAATGAGGTTGTAATACCATCTTCCTAGACTGGGGGGATTAAATGAGATCGTGAAGTAATCTGCTCAGTATGGATTAGACAATGAGTTAAGGGTGCCCTCCTGCTGTGCCCATCTATGTGTCTCTGACTTTCTTACTGTCCTCTCCTTCTCTCCCATCCTAGCCTACTTTTCACCCATCATGCATTTTCTTTCAATATCCTTCTATACTATAATAATACACTATAAGTATCAATACTTGTTTATTTTCTGAGCTAAAAATGTTATTTTCATCTCTAAATGAATTAATTCCATTCTTTTCTCTTTTAAACTATTTTATTATTCAGCTTGTACTGGATGGCGTTAAAAAAAAGTTTCTGAACTAATTTTTGAGTTAATCTTAATTAAATGGAGCATGATATTCCTTAACAGTAACTCATTATATTAGAATAATTATATTAGCATTTTACCTTGACAGGTTTTTTTGGGCAGGCACGAAGTCTCATGCCTGCAGTCCCAGTGCTTTGTGAGGCAGAGGTGGGAGGATTTCTTGAGGCCAGGAGTTTGAGACCAGCCTGGGCAACATAGCGAGACCACATCCCTGCAAAAAATTAAAAATTAACTGGGCATGGTGCTATACACCTGTGGTCCCAGCTATTCAGGAGGCTGAGGTGGGAGGATTGCCTGAGGCCAGGAGTTTGAGGTTGCAGTGAGCTATGATCACACCACTGCACTCCAGCCTGGAAGACAGAGTGGGGCCCTGTCAATCAGTCAATCAGTAAGAAAAAAAGGCTTTTTATATTGTTACCTCATTTAATCATGTCAACAATCCTGTGAGGCCAAAGATGAGGATTATCATATGTACTGAACAGATTAGTATACCAAGGTTCTTCTAGATTGAAAAGGCATTTAAATCAGAGCTGGGATATGATCCTGCTTTTCTTGATCTCAATTCAGTATACTTTTCATTTGTTTATGTATTTTATGAAATTTGATGAGTACTGATTGCAGACTGGGCATACATAATCTAATGCTGCCCTTAAGAAGCCAGTGTCTCTGGGGAAATCAGGCCTGACTGTAGAGTAGTGACTATAACACATGTTGAAGATATAGTGACAGGGCATAGACAAGTATACAGGAGGAAGGGCTGTCACAGAAGAGCAAAGACTCAGCCTCAGGACACAGGAGAAGGGACTGTGCTGTGCCATGAAGCAGAGCACTGAGGATGATGATAATTTTTCCGCATGAACAAGGAAGCGAAAGGCCTTTCTAAAACACCCCAAACAGGAACTCTTAGCAGTTTCTATTTCATCTCTATTTTTGTCAGTGTCGGGTTATTCTTCAATTTGACAAAAAAGAAAAATAAATCACAGAGAATAGAGTCCCGACTCAGGCACTCACCAATAGGACACGTTTCCTACGGGTATTTCCTGGGCCTGTCCCTCAGGCCTGGGCCTGCTCAGCTGGAGGAGCCTGTAAGGGGAGGGAGTGGGGATGGGTTTGTGTTCATCAGTATGCATTTCTTGAAACTGGCCACCAGCAAAGAATCAAATCTCCTCAGAATATTCTTAAGCTTCCTACATGTTTGATTAGTTTTCCCCAGTAGGGAATGAAATAAAGGCAGCAGCTGTTGAGAGAGAGAGCTTGCTCTCTGCATGGTCCGAGACCAGCTCATAGCATAATGTTGATCCTCACAAGACCCAGGAAAGGTCAGAATTATTCAGTATTTAATAGAAAGGCTACTAGTGGTTGGTCTTTGTGGTCGATGGAGGCAGAAGAGGACAGGAGAATTTGAGGGTTCTTTTTGACTGTTCCACAGCCCTTTGACACTCTTTTGTCTCAATTTCCTTTTCCATTAAAGAAGATACGGCACACATACATAAGGTTATTTTGTGCATTCATTTACTTAATAGCCCACGGAGCATGTACCATGCAGCAGGCCCTCCACTATGAATAAGAGACAAGTAAGATACCGCTCCCTGTAGGTGCTCCTGCTGGAAATGGCCCCACAGACACAGGGCTGTAGGTGGGTAAAGGGCACTGTGAGCCCAGATGAAGGGGCCAAGTCACCCTGGAGGAAGAAGCAGGGAAGAACTGCATGGGGAGGCAGGGAAGAGAGAAATCTGGTTGGTAGTGTGGCCTAAGAGCAATTTTGGTGGAAAAGAGAAATATCTAATGAATAGCTCTTAAATGATTTTGGTGATATATCATATAAGGCCTCTCTTCCAAGCCCCCTATAAAATATTAAGTAAAATCTATATGGCTCATTAGTGTTTGGTGGATTGGATTATCTTTAGGAATAAAGAGAAGTGCTGAGCCCTGCTGCAAAGCTTGTGTGGGGCACAAGAAGCTGTACACAGAAAAAAATAGAAAGCCAATATACAACTTTAAAAATTACATGTATACATAAAAAAATGCTTTTATATCAAACTCAAAAGCTAACTCACTATATATTGAATATATATACCTTACTATATATATGTTTGTGTATATATAGATAATATATATATTTATAATTTAGACATATACATGTATACACACATATCTGTATATGTGACTACGTGGTATATAGGAAAATCCCTCTTAAAAACTTCTTGGGGAACAAAAAAAAAGAGCGTTATTTGGACAATATATCCTTAGTATAATAACAAGCTAACACTTAAGTACTTACAGTATAGCAGGTCCTTTTCTGAATACCTTAAATGCAGTATGTCTCCTTCGATCTTTACAACTGCATGAGGTAGTCCTAACATTATCACCATTTTGTAGAGGAAAGATCTGAGACATAGAGAAATTAGGTTACTTGCCCAACACACACAGTAAGAAATAGAGATGAGATTTGAATTCAGGGAGCACAGATGTAGCACCCCAGCTTTTTTTTTTTTTTTTAAGACAGAGTATTGCTTTTTCTCCCAGGCTGGAGTGCAGTGACACGATCTTGGCTCACTGCAACCTCCATGTCCCAGGTTCAAGTGATTCTCCTACTTCAGCCTCCCAAGTAGCTGGAATTACAGGTGCATGCCACCAAACTGGCTAATTTTTGTATGTTTAATTGAGACGGGGTTTTGCCATGTTGGCCAGGCTGGTCTCGAACTCCTGACCTCAGGTGATTCCCCCGCCTCAGCCTTCCAAAATGCTGGGATTACAGATGTGAGCTACCACACCCGGCCAGCACCTCGACTCTTAACCACTATGCCTATTATATATGATATGATTCATTTTTCATATTTTTGTAAGTAATTACTTTCTTCCTAAAGCAAAGGGTATTGATTTCAGAGCAGTCAAATGTGGAGAACAGAGGCTTCCTCTTTCCATGGTGGATTTAAATGCTCTGCTCCCTGAGCTTGGTTGTAGGTGTGGATAAGATTTGTTAATTTGGTTCTTTGATTCAATAACTATTTATTGTGTAGCCACTATAATGCCAGATTCCATTTGAAGTGTGAAAGAAAGAACAGTGAATCAAATAGGCAAAGTCCCAGTGATGGAGTTTACATTCTAGTAAACTCTAGAAGAATCAATTGATGGTTTGTGCAATCAAGATAACTGCTGTAGAGATAAGAGACATAGTAGTGAGAGTACAGAGGAGAGACAGAGCTGCTATATTATACAGAAGGGTCAAGGGAAGCCTTATTAACTAGAAGACATTTGAGCAGTATGGCATAAGAAATACATATTTGGTCTTTGTCCTTGTTCCTGGCAAACAGCTCCTAAAACTCTTGGAATTTCCTGAGTGATAGGGGTGATAGGAGCATCTTTTGTTATTCATAACACACCCCTTTCAACCATACCTGAGTTTATGCTAATGAGTTGACTCTGGTGGGCCCCTAGATAGCTTCAGGATGGGGAATGGTTACCAGAGGATCCAACCAGGTGACTAAAGGTTTGGAACTTTCAGTACACCCTCCCACCCCACCTCTGTGGAGGCAGGAAGATTTGTGATTTAATCAATCATACCTAACTAATGAATTCTCCATTAAAACCCCCAAATGATGATGCTCAAAGAGTTCCCGGGTTAGTGAACACATTGATGGGCTGAAAAGGTGGTGTCTCAGAGAGGTCATGGAAGCTCCACACCCTCCCCCCATACCTTGTTCTATGCATCTCTTCCATTTGGCAGTTCCTAAGTTGTATCGTTTATAATAACCTGGTAACTGTAAGTAAAGTGCTTTTCTGAGTTCTATGAGTCCTTCTAGCAAATTATTGAACCTGAAAAGGGGGTTGTGGGAACTCTTGATTTGTATCCAAGTTAGACAGAAGAGTGTGTTGCCTAGGGACCCAATATTTGTAACTGGCATCTGAAGTGAGGGGCAGTCTTGTGAGACTGAGCTCTTAAACCTGTAGGTCTAATGCTAACTCCAGGTAGTGAGTATCAGAGTTCAACTAAATTGTAGGACACCCACTAGAAGACTAGAAAGCCAAAGAAATGGTTGGTGTGAGGAAAACACCTGTACATTTGGTGCCAGAAGCTTTGTAAGTAAAAGCGGCTCCAGCAGAGACCCAAAGGAAATGAAGGAGAAAGCACAGCAGCAGCTGGGAGAAGAACATTGCATTCACAGAAAAGGCAAAACCTTGAGGTGCAATTGTGCCTGGCATGTTTGAGGGACAGAGAGAGACCAATGTGTCTGGAGGAGCAGGTTGAGCTAGAAAAAGAGTGGTAAATTAGGAGATGAGAGAGTTAGTGGAGACTTTGGTGCTTACTCTGAGATAAGAAGAAATCATGGGAGAAGGCTGGGCAGAGGAAAGAAGGACTGATTTTTTCTACTTAAGTTTTGATTTTTTTTGTTTTGTTTTGTTTGTTTGTTTTTTTCTTTTAATCTGCCTGCAGAGTGAAAAATCAACTACAGAGAGACAAGAGTGGACACATGGGGGAAAATCAAGTAACTATTATAACAATCTAGGCAAGAGATGATGGTGGTAGCATTAGTGGTGGTGAAAAGTGGTTAGACTATATTTTGATGATAGAGGTGGCAAATTTGAGAGTTATCACAATACAGATAATATTTAAGCCATAAAAGTGTCTGAGATCACCCAAGGAGTGAACCTTGGTAGAGAAAAAGAAATGGCCAAGGATAGAGATCTGAGAAACTTCCATGTTTAGAGGTTGAGGAATGTGGCTGTCTAAGAAGGAGTACCGGCCAGGCATAGTGGCTCATGCCTGTAATCCCAGCACTTTGGGAGGCCAAGGTGGGCAGATCACTTGAGGTCAGGAGTTCGAGACCAGCCTGGCCAACATAGTGAAACCCTGTCTCTCATTAAAAACATGAAAATAAAAAGGAGTAGCCAGGGAGGAGAGGAAACTCAAGAGAGTGGCATCATGGAAGTCAAGTGAAGAGTGTGCCGTATGGAGGAGGAGTGGGTAGCTGTGCTGCATAGTATTGACATCAAGTAAGGATTGAGAACTGACCATTGGATTCAGCAACATGGAGGTCACTGCTGACCTTCACAAATGCTGCTTTGGTATGGTGGAGGGCACGAAAGCCTGACTGGAATGGCTTAAAGAGAAAATTGAGTTACCCCTAGATATGCTTTCACATGAGGTTGTCATCGAAGTAGAAATGGAATCTGCTTTCACACTCCTCAGAGGCGGCTGTTTTGTCCCTAAAAAACCAAAGCTTATTAGAAGCAGCAAATAAGAAAGTGAAACCTTTGAACTTGGGAATAGTATTAAAGTTATCATCTAGGCCTTGAAATGTTGGAGTCACAGATCTTGCTCCAGGAAATAAAATAGACCAGCTGCTGAGTGTATTCTGGTCCTCTGCCTAAGACTATAGCTAAAGCATCTTTTATATATTGACCCAGGGAATATATCCTCACAGCCTCCCTTGACAACAAAACATAGCGTGTTTAAAATTTTATATTCTTTGGGGACAAAATTTCTCTCTCTGATCAAAATTTCTTCTTCATGGTTCATAGTCCCTTTCATTTGTCAGTGTAGCATCCTCTGAATGTCTGCTGTGGTCCTGTGAACACTGGGCTAGAACATTGTAGAACTGAATTCTAACCCCTGCTCTGTTACTAATTTGTTTTGTAAAAATAATATCGTTACTTTCCTGAATACCTCAATATTTCCATCTGGTTTGGCCAAATAACTTCTAAGTTTTGTTTTAAATCTCACATTCTCTGATTCTTTCTAAAACATAAAGTTTCCCAAGTTTCAAATTTATCTCAGTCTTCTTTTCTTTATGTTAACTACAGATGCCTCTTATAAGAGGAATAAGGGATATTTTGTAACAATTTGATCATCTTTGTAAATCTTCTATTACTTTGAGTAGCTATAAATTGTGGGGACAACACTCAATCTTGATGTCTCAAAAACTCAGGGCTGTGAAATAAGCCAGGAAAAGAAAGTTAAATACCTCATGTTCTCACTCATATGTGGAAGCTAAAAACCCTTGATCTCATGGAAGTAAAAAGTAGAACAGAGGATATTAGAGGCTGGGAAGTGTAGGAGAACAAGAGGGATAGGGAGAGATTTGTTAAAAGATACAAAATTTTGGCCAGATAGCAGAAATAAGTTCCAGTGTTCCTATATTCATCATTGTAGGATGACTATAGTAAATATATAGTTTCAAGTAGCTAGAGGGAGAATATCGAATGTTCCAAACACAAAGAATTGATAAATGATCTGATTACTACATGTTATATGTATCCAAACATGACAAGGTGGCCCATAAATAGGTACAATTATTATGTGTTAATTAAAAAATACAAAGGTCGGGCATAGTGGCTCATGCCTGTAATCCCAGCACTTTGGGAGGCCGAGGCAGGCGGATCACGAGGTCAGGAGATTGAGACCATCCTGGCTATGGTGAAACCCCGTCTCTACTATAAAAAAAAAAAAAAAAAGAAAGAAAAAAAGGAAAAAAAAAGAAATACAAAAAAATACAAAAAATTAGCCAGACGTGGTGGCAGGCACCTGTAGTCCCAGCTACTCAGGAGGCTGAGGCAGGAGAATGGCGTGAACCCAGAAGGCGGAGCTTGCAGTGAGCCGAGATTGCGCCACTGCACTCCAGCCTGGGCGACAGAGTGAGACTCCATCTCAAAAAAAGAAAAAAAATACAAAAAGGAAAAAACCAAAACCAAAACCCACTCAGGACTGAGTAACCAAATGGCAACTAAGACCTGAATTCATGGCCCCTCTGGAACTGAAATGTTGCCATCCGGTGCTCTGGGACTGATTGCCTTCTTTGAGCTCTTTCAGTGTTAGAGTCAGTGAAGTCTCAGGCACACATAGCTGGCTTTGTGCCCTTGGTCAAGATAATTAACTTCTGGTTCTCTGGCTTCTGAATGAAAACGAGAATATGATTATCATATATTTTGAGAGAACACATGTGATAGTCTTCGCAACTTATCTGAGTGTGGCTACTCTTATCTACTTACCTGGTAGACAAACAGTTTGTATTTGTCTGGCGATCTACACTAAATTCAGATTTTGATACGCAAAAATGGCCAGAGAGGTTCTCTTAACTCAGGACTTTATGGAAACAACAAAGAAGTTACACGAAAGTCAAACACACTATCAAGAATGAAAACCCTCCTGAAGTCTTTAATTCTGCTTACTGTACAGGGGATTCAGAAATCAACTCCTAGTTTCCCCGCACTTTAACCCTGTGATCAGGAGAATCATCTCTGTTTTGGTGTGGCCTGCAATTAATTATTTTTCTTTGAGAGATAAGGTCTTGCTCTGTCATTCAGGCTGGAGTGCAGTGATTCAATCATAGCTCACTACAGCCTCCAGCTCCTGTGCTCAAGCAATCCTCCTACCTCTGCCTCCCAAGTAGTTAGGACTATAGGCATAAACCACCACACCCAGCTCATTATTATTATTATTATTATTTTGTAGAAACGGGGTCTCACTATTGTCAGGCTTGCCTCGAACTCCTGGCCTCAAGTGATCCTCCTGTCTCAGCCCCAAAGAGCGTTGGGGTTACAGGCATGAGCCATCACGCCCGACCTAGACAGATATTTAAAATACACTTCAAGGACTAAATCTTACCATTACATTGCAAAACAGGTTTGACTCCCTACAGTGCAGAGTGCAAACTTACTGGCTATGTGTCTACACAGGCTCTTGCCTACTCTCTTTCCAAGTGTCCTCTTTCTATACTTTGCATTCTCTGTTGCACCTTTCAAAAAGCAAGAGGCATTTTAAATGTTGGGTGGGAGGAAAATACAGCCATTCAGTCTCATTTGGGATTCCCCACAATGAAGAGAAATTTGGACTATGTGATACATCCTGTGTCACATCATTAATCATTTGCTTATTTTGCAAAGTAATCACTTGCTTATTTTGCAGTAGGGGAGGGAGTAGTAGAGTGGAGGACAATGCCTACTTACACCATTTCTATCTTCTCTTTCATCTCTTCTGCTACCATATGAGCCCCTTAGGGAAGGATGGTGCCTTTCACTTCTGCATGTCTGACGTCTAGGTCAGGGCCTAGCCCACATGAGGAACATAGTCAATAGCTGTTGGAATGAATAGTTACTTTAAATTTACCATCCTCGCCTTGGAGTGCAGTACGGGGTGTCATAGCATGGTGGGGTCACTGATAAAGGACATCTCTTAGGGTGATCCAGGCTCTGGGCAATTCTAGAGAAGGTCATGGTTTCCCAAAAATTTGTAGGCTGAGTAGAAATTTTTCCTTTGAGAACAGGAGTCCCAAATTCTGCTCCACAGACTGGCATTGGTCACTAGTCTTCACTGAAATAAAACAAAAATGGACAATATAGTGAGTTTTTAAATAAAGCTAAATTTATGTTTTTAATCTAAGTTTATGGCCATTCTGAATTTTTTTTATGTCTTGCTGCATTGAAAATAACCTGCTTTTAGAATTATGGTAAAGATAAATGGCAGATATTTGTCTTAATGCTCCTATCGGGGAAAACATTGTTACCTTACATTGCCTCCCCGTTTAGTTTAGTTTCACTTTGACATTTTTCTGCCCCATGTAATCTTTCTCAGGAGCAGTGTTATAACAGTGATTTATAATGAGACATGAACCATTTTGAAAATCTGATCTAAAGTTTTATACCCTTTCCTCCAGAGAAACCCATATATGTATACACATACACACAAACTTTTACCAGTAATTTTGGAAGGGCCACAGGCCTCTTTAAGATTATCCATGGACTTTTTAAGGACCCAACAAATCCAAATTAAGAATACCTGGACCAGAGGAATCAACAATCTTATTGTGAGAAAATTACTGTTTAAAATTCATGTGCTTATTAGTGAAATATTGAATGTAAATAGAATTTTTCTATCACTACCTTTTAGGACCATTAAAAGTCCAGGGAACAAAGGCTTGGGATCAGAGATTTAATAGATATTTTGAAAATGCAAATGGCACTCTGTCCAAGGCAGCTGATTCCAAGCATTTGAGCCAGTGTTCTGTGGGCACAGTGGGTACAGAAATCACTCTTCCCTTCGGCATGTTTTGCTGAGCATATGTTGTGACCCATCCTCACCAACAGGGCTCTGCATCTCCCTGGCTGTCTGGGAGAGTCTTTTTGAAGGCATTTCAGCCATCTGTTTTGTGTTTCCTGTTCTCAAGAGTGCTTTGATGCCACAAGGAAATGTGACATGACATTTGGAATCTGGGCCCATGTGCCACAATGCCAAGGGCAGGGGCAGCCCTGGGTTGACTGACTCTGGTCCGTTGTGTAGAGATGAACATGTCAATCAAATACCTCTGCCTGGGCAGTCATATTGGCAGCTGGGCTGCTCGTATTTAGAGGGGAGGGGGAATGAGAGGGCTTAGAAAACTTCAGAAGAGAAGGACAATGCCCCCCTCTGCTCATCTTCCTCTGGGAAAGCCTTGGGGTAGAAGTGAAGACTGCAAGCTGGAGCAAGGAAATTGGCAGCAATCACAAGACCTCAGAATTGTAAAGATCATCAAACCCAGAATTTCCCAAACTTCAGTTATTCAAACCCCATAATCATGATTTTTTGTTATCTGTATGCCACCAATAGTTGATTTTATAATTTCCTTAAATATTTGCTATAAATACAAAATAGATTAAAATAAAATAAAAACAAAAGCAATCTTTTGAAATTCTAGCTAGATACTGTGGCCAGCAGAAGGCTCCAAACCTGAGGTGTCCTAGTTCCTTGTTAAAACAGGAAATCAGTAAGGGATAGAGGCTTGTTAAAAGGCACCAACTCAGACTTTTTCCTCAATGTGCTGGAAATACAGATAGCAAAATCAAAAGTGAATTATCACCACTTTATGTGCTTAATATTAGTTAATGCCATGTCCAAGAATTCACTAAATATGAACACATAGATCTGACCCAAGCTCCTTACTTAGGAGTTGAAGAAGCTTAGAGATTGGGAAATATTTATCCAAAGTAATCATGGTTCTATATCCCTCCTTATGCCATTTGCCAATTTTGCACCTTCTTCTGCTACAGGCAGATTGTAGGTGGCTGCACCTTGGCTTTGAGACTTGCCTTGTCATTTGCTTTGACTAACAGGATGCTAGCAGATATGGTGCAAGCAGAGTCTTCAGATTTGTTTGCAGAATTGGGCTTGCTTTCCTGTACTTTACTGTCACCATGAGAAGGACATGTCACGGCCAGCCTCTTGGTCTAAGAAGGATGAGAGATATTTTGAGCAGACCTCGATCCAATCTGCAAAACAATTCAATATTGGACTCCAGCCTGCTGACTCCCCTTTTTGGTGCAGTGTGTGTGTGTGTGTGTGTGTGTGTGTGTGTGTGTGTGTTTGTGTGTGTGTGTGTGTGAGAGAGAGAGAGAAGCTGAGAGAGAAAGAATTATATGTAGAAGAGTAGAGAAGGGAGGAGAGGGCAGGGAGAAAAGAAGAGGGAAAGAAATGGGAAGGGGAGAAGGGGAAAGGGAAGGGGAAAGAGAAGATCCATGTTCTTAAAGACCTAGGCCATATCTCATTCATCTTCTGTATTTCCGAAAGTTACCACAGGCTCTCAAAAATGATAGCAGTAAAAAAAAAATGCTTTATATCTTATTTGACAGCTTTCATATTCAAGAAGTATTTACTAAGGACTCTGTTATGTGCCTAGGACTGAGCTAAATATACTTGGGAATACAAAAGAAGTTGTTTTGGGGCTGTGAGACATTACCATGTATCTGGGTGGCAAGGCCATACCTGCATAATGTGGCTTATCAGCAATTCAAAGCCATATAGTTCCTGTGCATAAGTGACAAGTGCAGCCTTCCTCAAATATGATGGCACCCCTTCTGCCAAGCTTTGACTGTGCTACTCTCTCAATCTACGGTGCAATCCTTCAGCACACCACGGAGAGTTTCAGGTTTGTGGAGAATTTCTTCCTTCCGTTCCCTACAGACATTTCTATTCGTGTCCTTTTTCTGTTGTTCTCTTTGCTGTTGTTTCAGAGCATACAAAGGTCCCTGCATACATTCCAATGCATTGCTCTTGTATGCAGTTGTTCAGAAACCCAGGAGTCATCGTTCACATTTCCCCTCTATAATTGTTACCTGCCTGCACAATCGCCTGTAATTTACACATTGAGCCCATTTTGTTCCACCTCCTTCACCTCCGCCATGGTCAATGTCCCCGTCATGTCCAGGGGACATATTCCAGCTCCTAACTGGTTTCTTAACATCACCTCTGCCTAGTCTATTCCCCAAAGAGTAGATAGAATAATCCTGTAAAATGTTAATCTGTTCATTTAACTCCTCTGCTGAAAACCACCTCAGTGGCATCCCACTGCAATTAGAAAAAACAAAATGAAACAAGGCAGACTTATAACTGTGGCCTACATATAATACTCTGCATGATGTGGGCACTGCGTAGGTCTGTTTTGTAGATAAGACTAAGAAGATTCCGCACTACAGAAGTGACAACAATTTCAAGCCTATCATCATGCCAGAATAATTATAACCACCATCATAGTTACCATTTATTGACTGTATACTATAATATGCACATAATTAAGCTCTTTACACATATTATCTTATTTAATGGTCACAACAGTTCTATGAATTAGATGTTATTATTATCCCAGTTTTGCATGTAAGGAAACTGAGGCACAGTATATTTAAGCAATTTCCCTGAGGCCACACAGCTTGAAAATGACAAAACCAGGGTTAGATCCCAGACAGTGTGGCTCCCTTTACCACTGTTGGGCCGTGCAGTGACCCCTGGAATTGACAAAACGGAAGAAATATGATGAAACTGCCACCTGCTTGTCTATAACTATCATTTTCCTGGCTGGGTATCCGGCTATCTGTATCTTTTAACAGCTTTAGAGAGCATTGTTTTTTCCCCCTCTGGAGACACCTGAACATAATAACAACAACAACAACGATTAGGAATCAACTGTTTAAAATAGATAATGTAGCTAAAGAGCTGAGGCGATCTTCTTCCAAAGAGGTAATCACAAGAACCCAGGGAGGACGGAAAGCATGTCACAGAAAATGGAATATGAGCAATCCTAACGGAAATGTCAAAAGGATAATGTGTTTTGTGAATGTGTATTGCAAACAGACAAAAGTAGATTCAATTACTCATTGCAGCCTGTACATTTCTTTCTTTATTGAGTAGAAGACACTCAGGTGTTTTGTTTTTCACAAAATAAAAACATAAAACTTATTTTCCAGGATGGCATGGCTGTATTTTTAGTTTTGAAATTTTGATTGTGAATTTCTATGGCCTGTTAAAAAAATGCCAATGCAGCCTTGACGTATGACAAAAGCTGGTGAACATGAGGAATCCACTGGACTTCATATATCACCTCTCCTTTGCTCCCTCCCTCCTCCAATCCCTGAGCTTTCTGAATACCTCATCTGTGATACTGGGCACTTCAAAAGTAGAATCCATATCCAGCACATGTCCCTACATGGTAAAATAAAAATAATCATCACTTATCTGCTGTTGCTTCTGCAGGAGAGATTTTTTAAAGTCTATCTTGACTACTTCTTCCCCAAGTTAGGCCCTTTAGAGTGGAAATAAACATCATGGGCTTTGGAGAAAACTGAGTTTTAAATCTTAATAATAGTGTGACTTTGTACAGACTCCTTATCCTCATTGAGCCTCAGTCTCTTCTAGTATCTAGTGGAAATGATGACCCCAGCTTCATAAGGCAGTTGTCATGGTTAAATGAGATTTATTAAAAGTACCTAGTGCTTAGTAGTTCTTAACTATAATGGTTTGAGCCCTTATTGGGTGCCAGACCCTTTACTTCTGTTATTCCACTTCATTCTATAAAGTAAAAATTATTATCTCCATTTTACAGATAAACAAACTGAGTCTGGAGGCTGAGGTAGCAGCATTGCTTGAGGCTAGGAATTCAAGACCAGCCTGGGCAACATTGCAAGACCCCATCTCTACAAATTTTATTTTAATTAACTGTGCATGGTGACATGTACCTGTAGTCCTAGCTACTCAGGAGGCTGAGGCAGAAGGATCAATTGAGCCTAGAAGTTCAATGCTACAGAGAGCCTTGATCATGCCACTGCACTTCAGTCCGGGCAACACAGCAAGACCCTGTCTCAAAACTAAAGAAAAATAAAGCTGAGGCTCCAAGGGGTAAAACAACTTGCCTATTATGGCTTGAATTGTGTCCCCGCCAAAAAAGTTAAAACGGAGTCCGAACCCTCAGTACCTTAGAATGTGAATTTATTTGGAAATGAAGTCTTCACAGAAGTAATCAAATTAAAATGAGGTCATTAGGATGGATTATAATCCAATATGACTGATGCTCTTATTAAAAGGGGGAAATTTAGACACAGAGACAGACATGCATAGCACAGCAGAGGATGATGGGAAGTCACACAGGGAGAAGATTGCCATGTGACTGCAGAGATGCACCTATCAGCCAAGAAATGCCCAAGATTGGCAGCAAACACCAGAAGCTAGAAGGAGAAAGGGAGTATTCACCCTTTAAGTCTTCAGAGAGAGGATGGCCCTGCTGACAGATTTCTAGCCTCCCAAACGATGAGACAACAACTTTCTGTTGTTTTAAGCCACCCAGTTTTTGGTACCAGCAGCCCTAGAAAACTCCTACACTGCCTAAAGTCACACCGTTAATAAGTAGCAACATGAGGAGTTAGTTCCTGGTCCATTTGACTTAAACCCTGGGCTGTTAGCCTCCATCAATGCTGCTCAAAAAAGAAAAAAAAAAAAAAAATACTGCCCCTGAACCAGCAGCATGGACCTCACCTGGGGGCTTTTAAGAAGTTCAGAATCTCAGACTCCAAATCTATAGAATCAGAATCTGCATTTTTACAAGATTCCCAGATGATTCTTAAGCACTTAAAAATTTGAGAAACACTGCTATACACTACCTTCCATAGCTGATCCACAGATATTAACGCCCTTCTCTTCTTCAGCTTCTCTTTTGTGCGCTATTGCAACAGGCTTCTGGTGGCTCTTTTTGTTTCCAGTATATTCTCTTTCCAATCTATTTTCCATTCTGCTCAGCATCCTTCCTGAATATCCGAAGATGAATTTTGGCCCTTACGTATGGTAGGGAAACTGGGGTACACTAAAAAGACAACAGGGTTTGGACCCTATTGAACTTGTTTTAAAATCCTGCTTTACCACTCAGTAGGTGTAGAGAAGGCTACTTACCTGTCCTTTCTGGACTTCAACTTTTTTATCTGTTCCTAGTGCTGTTACCCTAGTAGAAGCTGTTATCATCATTTTGTTTTTGCCTGCACGACAGAAGTGGCCTCATAAGTGGACTTCTCATCTCCCCACACTGATCTCAATTTATTCTCCTCAAGGTAACCTTAATGATCTTTCCAAAAAGCAAATCTGATCATGTCATTTCCCTGATTAACACCCCCCAATAACTTCCCTGCCCTTAGGATAAAGTATGAATTCCTGAAGCTGGCTTCCTGTTATCTCATGTCTTTTGCCAACCCCCACTCCCACTTTCTTATCTATTCTCTGGGCGCTCTAACCTTGCTTTACTTTCCCAACTCAGTAATCACCTCTTTCAGGATTCTTCACTGCACTACACCTTTCTCCTATGAACTCCTATATCTCCGTGTGACTTCTCGGTGCTGTTCTGTGTCATGATATTAATCGAACTTTGTATTAATTGCAAATTGAGTTGTCTATATCCCCCACTATACTACATAAAAATGAGGGCAATGTGACTGTCATTATGATATTTGGATCCCAGCACCTAGCCCTGTTTTGGTGTATAGGCAGCCCTCAATTTTCTGAACAGATAAAAGAAATCGGGAGATGACCCAGTTTTCAGGTGAGCATTGTGCGTTCTCTTAAAAAAAAAAAAAAAATTATTTCTGAAACCCCACTGCCATTTTACGGGTTAGCTGCCAGTTGCAGAGTAAGTACAGGAACGAGCAATATATTCTTTCTGAAATTTCTTTGTTCTTTGCCACATGATGCAGCCTCCTAGATCCTACCTCATTGCATAAAGCTAAAGTATTTACTCCCATTTGTTTTAAGTAAGGCCTATGTGATCTAATTGCTTATCAGATGCTTGCATTTAAGAAAGAAAACTGGCTAATGGGATCCAGTAATGACAGTATTAGGGATCAGAGCTCTGTACGTGGCGGCATGATGATGGAAGACACACAGTGGGGCTTAGAGTCTTTGGGCCTTAAATGGCTTTATCATCCCCAGAGATGTATAAGCACCAAATCCAAACCTAACAGGAAGAAGACATTCTGGCAGAGGATGAATGAGCAGGAAGTTGATCTGTAAGATCTGAGAACGTGTCACTTTGGTACATTGTTAGTAGTAAGAAATGCTGGAAGTTTAAAGTTTGGTTGTTAGAAATACAGAATGAAGCTCATGAGCCATTTGTGAAATTGGCACAAGAGTAACAAAAGTGGCAAAGTTTAAAAAACCAGAAAATGTCATTCATATGGGATGGACCAATTTTGTTCTCAAATATCCCATGGCTCAATAAATTCTTATTGAATGAATTTCTCATGTCGGACCTTTATAGGAAAATATACATATAGACACATATCCACACAAACATTTATTAAAAAGCATAAAAGAGAACCTGAATAAATGGAGAGTGTGATACCCTATTCATGGATAGGAATACTCTGTTATGAAGATGCCACATTTTCCCAAGTTGATTTATAGATTCAAAGCTACTCCAATCAAAATCCCAACAGGGATGTCAATCCCAAATTGACAAACTGGGCCTAAAATTCATGTGCAACAGGAAAGGGCCAAGAAAAGCCAAAGATCTTTGAAAGAGGAGGAGATGAGAAAGAAAGAGAATCGACTGACTCTACTAGATACCAAGATTTACTTGGAAGCTGTATATAATTTTGAGAAATATTTTCTGTTTTATTGTGTGTTAGATTACCTTTTTACTTGCTTGGATTTTTTGGTTTTTTGTTTGTTTGTTTGTTTTTTGTAAACTGGTCATTCAGGGAACTGAGTTTTGGAAAACTTGTCTAGAGTCACTCTGTACTGAGGGATTGTTTTGGATGAAAAGTGAAAATGTGCATTGGGAATCTGCCGTCTTAGAGCTCAGCTTTGATATTGTGGGCTGGAGCTCAGGGCAGTGGAAAGAAAAGGAGGCCTGGAGTCAGATATACCAAGGCTGAGCCCCAGCTCTGCCCTCACTAACTGTGAGACCTTGGACCAGTAGCAGAACTTTAAGTCAATTGTTTTCATTTGTTTGTTTTGTTTGTTTGTTTGTTTTAGACGGAGTCTCGCTCTGTCTCCCAGGCTGGAGTGCAATGGCACACTCTCAGCTCACTGCAACCTCTGCCTCCCTTTTTTTCAAGTGATTCTCCTGCCTCAGCCTCCCGAGTAGCTGGGATTACAGGCGCACGCCACCACGCCCAGCTAATTTTTGTATTTTTAGTAGAGATGAGGTTTCACCATCTTGGCCAGGCTGGTCTCGAACTCCTGACCTCAGGTGATCCACCCACCTCGGCATCCCAAAGTGCTGGGATTACAGGCATGAGCCATCAGGCCTGGCCAAGTCTCAATTGTTTAATCTACAAAATTCAATTAAATAAAACCTAATTGGAAAAATTCATTGTTGGAATACATTTGGCTGCTTTTAAAATCTGTTTATTCAAATTAGAAATAGCTTTCTGTAAAGTGGGAGTTGCCAACTCAGATATTTACAGAAACCAGGCAGATAATGCCCAAGTATGTAGTAGCTACATAAAAGATGATGGAGAGGGAATATCATGGCAAATGGTGAGTGAGCATAAAACAGGGCTGTGGCCAAATCTGCCCCCTTTTCTCTGGTTTGCAATTTCAATTCAGGAGCAAAGAAGCTGGCCTGGGACTCGGAAGAGGATGAGATGAGCTCTCATTCTTGCTCTGCCTCTGACAGTGGTGTGACCCAAGGCAGGTTAGTTCACTCTCTGGGCTTCATTTGTCCACTTCTAAAATGGGAAGATTAGACTCTCTATGGGTGATTGTGTCTCTGCAATTCTCAAACTCCTTTCTACGATTCTAACTTGTGGTCGTACTTGCCAGTCTTACTTCTAGAATTAGAAGTAAAAAACATTGTACTTCTAGAACTGGAAGATTTAGGTTCAAACACCGACTCTGCCGTTTACAAACATGCCACTTAAGAATGTCCCATAACTTCGCTGCACTTCAGATTCCACCACTAAAATATGAAAGAAGAGTAATTATATCTTCTTCACAGAGTTAGGGTAACAAGTGTGATGATGAGCTATAAAATGTTTTGTAAAGAGGGCAACAATAGGATGAAATGTGGATAAACATCATAGAAAGAGATGTAGATAAACAGTCTACCAGGTCACAGACACCTAACGCTTTTTTATTATTTGAAAATCCCATTTTCATGAGACGTAGGCCCTGCTATTCCCATTTTACATATGAGAAAACAGAGATTTCAAAATGTTCAATAGCTTGCCTCAGAAGTCAGAGAGCTACTAAGGAGGAGACCCAGACATTGAAATCCTTTCCTGCTGGTTCTGAGACCCATGCACTTGTTTTTCTATATGTTTCTTCCTCAGAGGGGTCAGCCAAGTTCACTACCAGAAGCCTACAGTTCTCATTAGGTCCAGGGGCATGTCCAGAGAAATCCACTGAAGTCGAGGGTAGCAGATACATTTCCAACCACCTATCAGTTAGGGCTTCGACCCCTATAAATGAGGCAGTCAGCCATGTTTGTATAAAGTTGTGGGCTTTTTCTATGCTTCCTGTGTTAAATGTCATGTTGAGGGCAGGCAGCCCAAGACTACAGTTCCTGGACATGAGTAAGAGTAGGCCAAAGACCCCAGGTGAACTCCCTCCTGTCTCAGGCAGAACACAGCTGCTTCAAGGAATCACCTCTCATTCTCTTTATGAAACCAACATGCTGTTCCAGCCCCAGGGAACACAGGTCAGCAACTTCATGAATTACCCTTTTGCTTGTAATCCAGTTGCAGTGGTGAAATATTATGTTGCCTTGGGCAGGGCTATTCCTGGCTCTTAGTTGTTTAAATTACCAAGTTTCTTGTATGGGAGGAAAGAAGATTTATTGAATGCCTACCAAGTGTCAGGCATGTGACCACTCACTTTGCATTGATGACTTCATTTAACCCTTACAAGAACTGTATACATTAGATTCTGTTACTTCAGTTTATCAGATGTTAAGGGGGAGGCTCAGACAGGATAAAGAAATTTAACCAGAAGCCACAGTTCAGTACATTCTAGAGCCTTGAATCATTATCCCTGGCTCTCAAACTCCAAAATCTAATGCTTTTCACAACACCAGTCTGCTCATCAGTGTGACACTGATGACAAATTGGCCTGTGAAATCAAAATATACTTTCATTTATTAATGATCTATAATGGAAGAAGACCTCTATCCCAGCCAATAGAAAGCTTTGTTTTCTGAACAGAGAATAATTCATTCATTTGCTAATACTCCATCCCAGCTAAAAGCAGAGCCAAGCTTGCCTTTAATCTCTTATAAAGCATAAAAGCAACGATGTCCGCACACCCCATGCCTCTAGAATATCCCATTTGGGACCTGCAAGAATGGTGCTTCCTTTGTCTCAACATCAAAACCCAGCTTATATCTTGACAGGTGTATATATAGGTTGAAAAATATAAATAAATACAGAAAATCAAACCCCTTGGGCTGCCCAATTGTCCCATTTGCCAAGAAAATGAAAGCAAGGATAACTTAAAATGAATAAAAATATACTCTCCATTTGGAAGTCTGAAATTGACAGTGTTTACCAGAAATTATATGAGCGGAGAACTCGAGCTTCTATTTGATTGTGGGTTTGAATCCGCGCCTGAACTCTGAGATTCTCTCTTTGTGAGCAATTGCTACTGCTGGGGGAATTGGCAGTGTGACCAGGCCGAGGCAAGGGATAAAATGATTAGGTCCAAGACTTCATTGCGAAGCTTCTTCCTCTGAGATTTAGAAACCATCTCTCTTTCAGTCTTTTAATGTTTCCTGAACACCGTGAATTTCTCCAGGGGGCTTTACGGCCCGAACTGATCGCATTCAATTCTCCAGGGAGGAAACGGGCAGGTTTGTCTTATTTATTTATTTATTAAATGAAGAATAGAAATGGAGAGGAGAGCCCCATTATCTTTATTGTTGTGGTTGAGGAAGGAACCCTGAGAGTTTCTGGTCCTCAGCCTGAATCTCTTCCCTGTTGGATCTAACTGCCTCCGTTAACTGCCCCCACCCTGCCTGCCTGGTTCCTTTACATTCTTTCTCTCCCATGTTTTCTTCCTCCATCTTCCTACTTCCCTTCTTTTTTTTTCTCTGTCCTCTTCCATCCTCACCCTAATCTTCTGCAACAGGTTTTAAGCCTTTGATCTGGTCAGCCCCTTGCAGTTAAAATTCACCAAGTCTCCCTCAAAGCAGTGCAACTAAAAGCAGATTTACTGTGAGGACTGGAACTGGAGAGTCATCAAGGCTGAGAGAGGGTGGCTGAGAGGTCGCATCCCCCTCCATTTGCTGCTCAGGAGCCCCTTCGTCTCCCCTTATAGACACACCAGTGTCTCAGGACCTGCTTGCTCCCTTGAACTCAGACTTGCCAAAACCCCTCGAGGTTGTAGCCCTTCTTCATGGCCCTGCCTTCTCCTCACCTTTCCCTGTCTGCATCTGTCGTTTTTAGCTCATCCTTCTAGCTATATTATGCCCTTCACAGTTCCTAGTTTAGATTCTCAACAAGGAATCTGATGGCCGCACATTTTCTCTGTGGTGCCCTCCTGTTCTTCCCCTTCACCTCCTCCCACCAGGCCACCTCCCAGGTAGTCAGTCGGTCTGATCAACCTTTGGATTGTATACTGTAGGACCAGGTGCTCAGCAGTATCCAATCAGCTGAGGCTAAGCAGTAACCCTCAATTAGCCACCTTTGGTGGCTGCCCCAAAGCAGCAGTTGGCAGGAAACAGTATCCCCCAGGAGAAGTCTTGGGTGGGACTAGAAATATGATCAAAATGTTAAAAGCAGCCCTAGAGTCCTGAGACTTCTGACATCAGTAAATGAGAGGAGTTTGTGTGGCTAGAGCTGCTGCATCAGTGATAAAATCCGATATTTTATTGAGCTGCAGTGTCATGTCAGGTGGTACAGATACAAAGATATAAAGGGATATGACCTCTACCTTCAAGTCTCTCACAGCAGGTAAGAGAGGCAACTTGAGGATGCCTGCAGCTCAGCAAACAGAGCATTTGGCTTTAAGACATCTGAGAGATCTAGTTTAGCCCCTTCTGTTTCCCAGGTCAAGAAAGAGAAGACCACAGAAGTTAACAGACTTGCTGAGAGTTCCATTGGTAGTTACAGGTAGAGATTTCATTTCAACTACTATTTATTAAACATGTAATCTAGGCACTGGGATAGACCTTTTAACATTTGTTATTTCATCGAATGTCTATTACAATGGTGTAAAGTAGGATTTATCCGGAGAAGAGACCTGAATTTCAGAAAGGTTCACTGACTAACTGAGGGCCACACAGGTAGGTGGGAGAAAAATGAAAGGTATGTGATCTGTGTCACAAAGACAGTGATAGAAATCGGAAGTATAGCATCAAAATGTCTGTAAGAAAAGCATCCAAAGTTCACTGATGGGGTCTTTCCTGCTCTTTGGGAGAACAGATACTGAATGGTTAGAAATAAAGCAGGAGGGAGGACATTTTTGAGAGCCTGGATATGAAAGGAATGTGATAGAAACATAAAAAGGGAAGGAGAGATGGCATCTTCAAGGTGATCAATACTAAATATGTGTTAATTGAGAGCTTTTGAATATCCCGGGAAAAGATCCATTTCCATGTAAATAGGATGGCCCAGCAACAAAGGAGAGGAAGAATCAGGTGGGGCCTTGACTGTAGGTGGCACAGGGCTTGCTCAGTGCACCAATGAGACATTCCATCCTTATTTTCCTTACCCCCAAAGCCCTCTGCTTCACCAAAAAACGATTTGAAATATCATGCATATTGATTTTTTTCATCAGGATGGATTTGCAATGTTTCCTAAAATAAAAGCATCCAGAACAAGATGTGAACTGAGCTACTGGCATTTGCAAAATTGAAAAGCTCTCCTGGTCAACTGAGCACAATGCAGAGGCAGGATAATGTTTTTGGTTGTAGCATCTCAAGTCCACTTCTTGGCTTTGGATTTTTTCATCTTCCTCTTTGCTTTCCATCTCATTTCCTTCTATTCTCTCTTTCCCTGTTCTACTTTCTCCCATCCTCTTCCATCTCCTGCCCTATGTTTTTATAGCATAGTACATAGAACGGGGATCATGACTCAAATTGCCACATGGATTAAGGGGCCACTAAAATTAAGATGTGACACTACAGGGAGTGGAGAGGACTATGGACAACTGGAAAGCACATGCCCTGCGGCTTACTGGGGGCAATGGCTACTCTGCTCCATCTCATTGTCACCATGCCCAACTGTGGACCTGGTGTTGCCAAGGCTTCCAACTCTTCAAAAGAACCTGGAAATCTAGATTTGTCTTTTATGAAATGCCATGAATTTTAAATGTTATCAATTAATTCAATTCCTTTTCACATTCTTACAGACTGGTAATGACTTGTAGGGCACTGGCTTCTGACTACTAGTCTACAGTAAGAAACAGTTGAAATCCTGGCTTCATGACTTCTGGCTGTGTGACTCTGAGCATTGTCTCTTAACCACTCTGAACCTTAGTTTCATTGGCTGTCGGGTAGTGGATAAGACAGGATATCAAGTGCCAAGCTAACTGCCTTATGCAGAATAGATACACTGTCAGTAATAATTCCCTCCCCTCACTTCTACTCCATCCCATAGGGTAACCATGGTGTTTTTAGTCATGTACACATCTGATTCCAGAGAATATTCAGTCTATAACAAGACCAGTGGCTTCTCCAACATCATCCTGAGTTCCTCCTGCAAATAATTGAATCACAAGAGCTCCCAGTGTGTTCTCACCCTGCTTTGTTGAAAGCCATTGCCCAAAAATGCATTTTATGTGGGCAATGAGTCTCTATTCATGCACAATTTCACATGAAAAGATTTGCCCTTTTCATCGTACGCATGGCTTGAATCGGCCAGCCTGCATGAAAAGATTTCCATTCATTAGCATGCCAAATGATGTCACTGGCCTGGAACATGGGTGGATATTGCTATAGACTCAAAGAATCCTAACACTTTAAAGATTCTCAGAAGAAGCCACCTAGTCTAACCTTCCACACAGTAGTCCTTTAAATGCAGCTGAAACCTCGCCCTAAGGTGGTAGGGGCTCACTCTTCTGGGAAGCTGCCCTGACCACCTAGTTATTTGAAATGTCTCCTTGTATCAAATTTAAATCTAAATTTCAGTAACTTCTGCCCATTGCCTCGGCTCTACCTTCCAGCAATACTGAGAATAAGTTTTGTGACAACACTAGATGATATCCAATTAAATAAGCATAATAGAGAATGTATATAACACATGTGCCAAGAACGTTTTAGATTTTTAACATACATTTATTTATTTAACATGCACAAACACTCTATAAGGCATGTAATAATCACATTCTCATTTTAAGAATGAGGAAACTTGAGGCACAGAACAATTAAATGGCATGACCAAGATCTCATGCTCCCAAGTGGGAGAGCCAGGAAGGAAGTTCTGGCAGTCTGGCCTCATGGGCTTAAGGACTGCAATATTCTGCCTCTCTATGGCACACCTGTACCTGCACCAAGGTTTAGTGTTGGGGCAAGGTCTTTGATGTTGCCCAGAGGACATATTTTTCGTCTACCACTTCTTTGCAGAGTGAGCTTTGGTAAGTTACTCTGTATCCCAGACATTTTAATGACGGTTATGCCACTTCTCAAATGTCTTGGGAGTAAAATTTCTGTAAATTGCCTTGAGCAGTGCCTGGCAAGTAGTAGGCATGTGATAGGTTTTTGTTGAGTCAACAATAATGATCAAGACTCTAGACTATGCTTCACCAAGTCCTTCCTCTTTCCTTCCATAGTAGACTTTCCAAGTCTTTAAACTTCCTGCTCAGCCTTCCAGGGACACTCTCTATTTTTTGCTGTCCCTTTAAGCATGGATATTTCAGTGCCAGTTGGCCTAGCTCAGAATATAATGGTATTCTTTTTTTTCTTAGACAGAGTCACGCTCTGTCACCCAGGCTGGAGTGCAGTGATGCGATCTAGGCTCACTGCAAGCTCTGCCTCCTGGGTTCACACCATTCTCTTGCCTCAGCCTCCCGAATAGCTGGGACTGCAGGTACTCACCACCACGCCCAGCTAATGTTTTGTATTTTTCGTAGAAATGGGATTTCACCGTGTTAGCCACAATGGTCTCGATCTCCTGACCTTGTGATCTGCCCGCCTCGTCCTCCCAAAGTGCTGGGATTACAAGCATGAGCCACCCCGCCCTGCCTACAATGGTATTCTTATGAATTTAACTCTCTATTCCCATCATTGCAGCCCAAGACTGTGCTGATACACTTCTTTCTCCTCTCTCTCAAGTGTGTATTCTGTTCCAAATACTATTATTAGTAGCTGAAAACAAATGTGTGAATTAAGACAGAAGCTTTGTCCTAAGTACCCCTCAGGTAGAATAGAATGCATGCAAGAAAGTTATGGATAAGGGTACAAAGAGGACAGGAAGGAGAAGGACAACCCTACTTTTCCAAGGGTGGGGCAAACACATAAAACATTTTTGAGTGAGGAAGGCAAGGGCAAGAAGGGGCGAATATGTATGGTTTAGAACTTTGGGAGAACTTAAATGTCAAAAACCAAACCGTAAAATCATTAAACTCATGTGAGACTATCTAAATGGTCTTCAAGTGGGTCATGGAGAAATTCATAAATATGACAAAAAAGCATAACATATAAAGGATAAGACTGGTAAATTTTACTACTTCAAAATAGAAAAATGAATGTATGACAAAAAAGAAAAACACAAAAAGTCAATGTATAATAAGAGATGTTGGTTATGTGGTCACCCACTTGAAAATACTTTCATCACATATAGCACAGGGTGAATATCTAGAATACACAGAGAAATACTAAATCAGTAAGTAAAAGACAAAAAAAAAAAAAAAAAAAAAACGGTATTCTTGGCCCTCCATATCCATGGCTTCCACATCATGGGTTCAACCAACCACAGATTGAAAATATGAAGGGAGAGGAATAACAATGTGTAACAATAAAAAATAATAGAAATAAAAAACATACAATATAACAACTATTTACATAGCATTTACATTGTATTAGATGTTATAAGTAATCTAGAGATAATTTAAAATATACAGGAGGATATCCATAGTTTTTATACAAATACTCTGCCATTTTATATGAAGGATTTGAGCATTTGCAGATTTGGGGGTTTCTAGAGGGTCCTGGAACCAATCTCCTGCAGACACCAAGGGAGAACTGTATTTATAAAATGAATAAAGGAAATGTGCAGGCAATTCACATAAGAGAAATATTAAATGCAGATAAACATATTCTCAACTTTAGTAATCTGGGGAATTCAAACTGAAATAATAACAAGAAATACAATTTATCATCCATCAGATTAGCGAGTATTTAAAGGTGTGACAAGATCAAGTGTTGGTGAAGAAATAAATGGGAATCATCATATCCAGAAAAAATACCAAGACATGTACATTTATAATATACCCTCAAAGAGTAATTTAGCTCTCTGAGCGTATGCATTCCTATGACCTAGTAATTCTGAAAATACACACACACACACACATATACATATTTATACTTACACACACATATACACTAGAGAATATTATGGACATGTGCACAAAAAGACATGAACCAGAAAATTTATTGCAGTCCTATTTATAACTTAAAACATTTAAACCACCTGTATGTTCATCAGTTGGGGAAAGGATGAATCAAGTGTTTATATAATGAGACAGTTAAAAAGAATAGACTAATGGTGAAATCTGAAACATGTAAGTTAAATTTGAAAATGTGCACAATGATATGTAGTATATGTACAATATAATGCCATTCATGAAAATCTTTTTTAAGCCACTCACAAAGATAAATCAACAACTTATGTTGTTCATACATAAAATGTGTAAATAATAGACTGTTAAAGATATCCGCTTAATTCATGAAAGTAGTGGCCACTGGAGAGGGAAGAAGAGATGGAACTGACAGTGACAATCAGAGGGGACTTTAAGGTTTGAAATGTTTGATTTGTTTATTTCAAAAAGACTTAAAACAACTGTGACAAAAATCTTAGAAATTATCACTTATTGGCGGTTGGTTCAGGAATGTTTATTTTATAATTCATTGCATTTTTTGTTATTTTTATAAATGTCTCAAAAACTTAAATATAATCCCAAGAGAAAAAGAGCTCCTTTAAAAGTCATATCTGGTTGATGAGTGAAGGTGGGGAGGTAGGTCAGTTTCCTAGGGTTTTTTCCCTGGAATGGCTGTAGTATAACTCAATTCCAGCTCACTATAAAGAAAAGTAACAGAACAATTCAAATGATCTCTGGATATAGACTTAAGAATCCTCACAGAAATGAGTAATATAATTGTTTGCTAAAAATCAAATATAAAATATTAAGCAAATTAAGTGAAATTCAGAAAATTTCACTTTTGTGTATTCAAATTCATCTAAAGTTTCAACAAACATTGGTGAGCCCTACCCCTGTTGAGGTCACCATGCTAGGTGGAAGGGACACAGATAAACAACTTCCGGGGAAGTACAGCACCAACGCCACACTTCACTGGATACATTCCCTTACCTCCAAATCTCCCTGCCACGGGTTTACTTTGGTAAATATTTCCCACAAAACACCTGAGAAGTAGCTATTACTATCCCTAATCTACAAATAATTCTATTGACATTCAGTAATTTGCCCAAGGTCATTACCAATTACTAAATGACAGAGTTCATTCTCAGACTCAGATTTTTCTGACATGAGATTCATACTGCTAAAGTAGACATTGGATCATTTAAGAGAATTGAGATTAGTGCTCCTTAGAAATGTACAGGGTTCTGTGAAAAACACAACTTTCCAAACTGTGTTTTTTGTCCTTGAAACTGAGAAAGAAAATTGCAGGTGGAACTAATAGTCTTTGCACAGCAGGCCTGCCTCCCATTTAGCTTTTGTTCCTACTGGACAGGAACCATGTCCTTGGCCATAGTTTCTGTGCTGAGGATGTACGTGCTTAAATGGAGAACATGCCTCACACCTTCCAGTGGAGAATGGCTACTTGGGAGGTCTGTGAGTACCTCATCGACTCTTCTTTGTTCAGAGGACACTTGCTCATGTGGAGAGCCCAAGGAGCAAGATGTTGAGGAACAAAAGACATCGGAATCCCAATATCATAGTTTTCTTTCCACTTCCTGGGTGACTTCAGCCAAAATAACTTCTAACTAAATTATAAGTACTTAGAATGGTGCCAGTCCTTAGCTTATCAATATATTAAGGAGACTAAATAAATAAAATATGTCCAATAACAAAGTCATTGTTGAGCTTTTTCAAATGGTTTCTCTTGATCCTCAAGGAAGTTCTGTGAGATACAAAGAAAAATTGCTAAAATCTCCATCTTTCAGAGGAGACTCAGAGAAGTTACGTAACACTCTACTACATGGTTCTCTGCTCCTGAGAGGTATCTTTAGGCTAAACCTGCATCCTGACAGCCTGTCCACCAATTATCATTCTAATGGATGCCAACAGCCTTCCAAAGTTGCCCAGTGGTTTCACCTCCTTCTCAGAGGCAGGTGAAGCTCAGCACACACCTGTAGGCCCTGCTCAAGCACCTTCTCCATGAGTGATACCTAGAAAGTACCCAGGGCTGGCCCCTGGATGACCTTGGTCAAGGTACCCTTTCTTAATGACACCCTTGCTCAGAGGCTCTTTGAACTCAGGACAGCCTGGGGACAATAAAGGAGCAGTTGTAAACGAAGAGTCTATGACATGAAACAACTTGTTTCTATGTCACCAATAACTGATGTCTATACCAGTAAGTGCATACACACCTCCTCGTGTATACAGCGGCATACAATACAAAGGCATGGGTATGGCATACTTTGGGTATTAACTCTCAGCTTGGTCTCAGGACCCTCTTGCCAGACAGTCCTGATTTTCGTGCTTCCGCACCTTCACACTGGTGCTTCTCACTGCCCAGATACCATCCTGGGTTGCCCTGGCCTCTAAATCCCGCCACTCCTTCAGATGTCAGCCTTTGCATCATTCCCCATCATTCCTGCCCTCCCAACTCCAGATTCAGTTGTTCCCAGGCATATTCCCAGACAGCCTTGTCCTTTTCCTTTTGTGATATGTAACACATCAAATGGATAATCATTGTCCTTGTCTGCGCTAGGGGAGGAGCAACAGGCCTGTGGAGAGCCCAGAAATTTCCCAAGTCTGCAGGCCCATATTTGTATTTTTACATAGAACTAGGTTCCTAGCTTGGGGCATTCCTACAGGCCTCCTGCCCTCCTTTATCATGTCACTATCATAAAGAGAGTGGTTTGGGGCTCAACACAGCAGGATGGTCCCTCCTCATTATATCTCACTGACACCAGCCAGTGAGTCAGGGTGACTTTTCTGGTTTTTCTCCATCCCCCATCCTTTTGATCCCGCATTTTGATAGAAAACTGTTTTTCCTTAAATTCATTATTAACACTGTTTCTGAAACAGCATGAAATCTAGTTTTATATTTTTATTTTACGGTCCATCACCTGCTGCTGCCTGTGCCTTGGTTTCCCCATCTGTAAAATAAGAGAGTGAGAGAAGACAAATCTCCAAGGCCTTTCCTAGGCTAATGTTCTGAGTCTGAGAAATGCATTACTGGGTTAAGGAGCCAAAAAAACATCCCCATATTCTAAGTGGCTATCATCTAAGGGTCATACAAGGCAACTTAAATGAACACTATTTACTATATTCTGAAATATTTTATTACCCTACATTTTTTGTTTCCCACTTTCAACCTGCTTCAGGTGGTTGAACCTCCACCCCCATGGGCCTCTTAGAGGATTAGTGCTCCTGTGGAGATCCAATACATAGCACTTGAAAACTGTAACAAGGGAAAGTTTACAGTGATTACAATCTATTTGCCTTCACCTCATCTTATTACAGGTTATACTTGTATATTAACTTCATCATAATTCTCTGATTACCAAGGAGTTCAACTGAGGTCCTGGGTCTCTCCAGTCCTAATTAGCCTTGTCCAGCTGAGCTCGTGCAAGACTGAAACATCACTACTGTATTTCTCACTCAGCAGTGGAAGCAAGAATGATTCATTCTGGGAGCTCTGTCTCCTTTGCTGCAAACGATTTGCATACCATGCAGATTTCCATAGACCTAACGTATGGTGAGTCCCAGAAGCAGTCTACTTTCACTCCCTTCACCTGCTTCTGTGAGAAATGGCTGAGCATTATTCAGTAAATGGTCCTAACTGGGAAATTGACATCACTTCCTCATGGGACAGAATTTAAATCTAGACATTTTGAGAGGCAGTATGGCACCGTGGCTGTGTACATATTCTTGGAACAGGTAGGCTACGTTTTAAGCTAATGGTTGATTTTGGAAGAGTTTTCCAAGGTTTCTAAGCCTCAGTTTGTTGGTCTATCAAATGGGAATAACAATAGTACCCATTGCAGGATTATTGTGAGTATAAAATGAAGTCCATAAAGTTCATGGCATATAAGAAACATTCAATATATTTTAGTTTTTGTTATTATTAATATTAATAATTGATATTTGTGGAATGATGGAATAGTAGAGAAGCAACAGAAGATTTACTTTATGAATCAGGAAATGAAGTATACGAGAAGTGACTTTATACCTTCCGTAGACGTTTGCCGAGGAACACTTACCATGACCTAGTCCCTCAGCACTTAAAACTTAATATCTAACGCTCATCTCTGCCCCTCAAACAATAAGATGTAGTTGTTAACTGTGCCTATGGGATCAAAGAAGACTTCCCAGAGGAAGTGTCAACCATATTGGTCTTAATAAATCAGTTTCATCCTTCAACACCCCACCTCAATCTTTAAAACCAAGCTTAAGTGTCCCTCCTCCATGAAGCCCTCCTTTACTCCCTTCTTTCTGCCCAATACATGGTTAACCATTTTCTCCTCCATTTAATTTCTGTACTTTGTCTATACTGACACGTTTGCACATAAAATCCATACAAAATGGGAGATTTCTTACTTCTCTGCCAATTTTTTATTTCACTAACACACAACCCAGTATGTGGAAGACAGCAAAGACAATCATAATCGCTGACATCTATGATGTGTGAACTGTATGGAGGCACTCTTCTAAGTTCTATATTTACATCTATTTACTTAATCTCCCCACAAATCTGTGAGGATACTGAAACATGAAGCAGTTTAGGGATTTGCCCAAGATTACTCAACAGCCAGGATTTGAACCCTAGCACTTAGGGAAAGCCTTGCTCCCAACCATTATGTAATACTTCCACATAAGTGTTCACTGAACTGGACACTGTAATGTCTACCAAGTGCTAGACACTTTACCTGTATTATTTTAATTAATTTTCATTACAGTACTCAGATGTGGGCTGTATTCTAGTGCTGAGATCTAGTACCTTTGTGTACCTTGCCCAAGAACACATGGATAGTAAGAAACCAGAGTTTAAATCCAAGCCTGTTATCACCAGAGCCTGAAACCTAGTCTACTACCCCAATATTTCCAAAAGTGTTATGTGAGCATTCCGAGTGCTATATGAGATTATTTTTATGTGGCTTATGGATGAAGATTTCAAAAATATTATTATTTTTGAGACAGAATCTTTCTCTGCCACCTAGGCTGGAGTACAGTGGCACAATCTTGGCTCACTGCAACCTCCGCCTTCCAGGTTCAAGCAATTTTCATGCTTCAGCCTCCTGAGTAGCTGAGACCACAAGTGCACGCCACCAAGCCTGGCTAATCTTTGGGGTTTTGTTTGTTTGTTTGTTTGTAGTAGAGATGGGTTTTTGCTATGTTGGTCAGCCTGGTCTTGGACTGCCAGCCTCAAGTGATCCACCCGCCTTGGCCTCCCAAGGTGCTGGGATTACAGACATGAGCCACCACACCTGGCTGAAGAGATATTATTTTAATACTTTTATATTTGTTATAATGCATGCTGCAAAAAAATGTGACTAGATACTTAAACGCATGATTTTACTGATGAAAATTCTTAGGATGAGGAGGCTGGAGTAGATTTAAGTGTTAGGTTGTGTCATTTGAAAAACTGTTAAGTAGGTGGATGTGGTGGCTCACACCTATAATCCCAGCGCTTTGGGAGGCCGAGGCAGGCAGGAGTTTGAGATCAGGAGTTTGAGACCAGCCTGGCCAACATGGCAAAACCCTGTCTCTACTAAAAGTACAGAAAATTAGCCCGGCATGGTGGCATGTGCCTATAGTCCCAGCTGAGCTGTTTGGGAGGCTGAGGCAGGAGAATCGCTTGAACCTGGGAGGGGAAGGTTGCAGTGAGCTGAGATCGCATCACTGCACTCTAGCCTGGGAATGGGGGAGGGGAGGGGAGGAGAAGGAACGGGAGGGGAAGAGAGGAGAGTTGGCTTATCGATATGAGAAGTTGGTGCATAGATGACCTGAGGTTCAGGAAGCTGAGTGTTATTCTTTCCTGACTCCTCAATATGTGCAAAAGATAGTAACAGAAAGAAATGTGAGAGCACTTCAGACTATGGATAGAGCACGATCTAAGGTGTGAAGTCAGATTCACACAGGGTATTGTTCTGAACTTGTCTGCCTGGAATTATGAACTTTATTCTGTAGAAAATGGAGAGCCTACAGAGATTTAGGACCAGAAGTGGATGACTCTTTATTAATATTTATCCTTTAAAGTCATTGTGTGTTTATTATCCATCTGGATTTACAATAGCTTGACAAGATCAATGGGTAAACAATATCACAAATATGTATTAGCTGACAGCTCCCTAGCCATCCTGCTCAGGAGACAGCGCTATAAAACCTGAAAGGTGATGATGCAGGCTCTGATGTGCATAAGTGATTTAGGGTCTGCCTCTACCATTTACCTGTGCACTTTACCATTTAGGGCATTCTCCTCTTTTTAGAAAGTTGTTTCCAACCTCCAAGTGTGGCAATCTTGCATCTTCCTCTATTTGAAATAGTAAAACTAATTGAACAATTCATTGAACCTAATGACTTTGGAAAAATCAATAATTGCCTCCCGTTATTGATATAGTGGAAGCACATGGAAGAAATTACCCAATACAGAAATAAGGCAGTTAAAATAAATAATTCAACAAGCTGTCTGGCAATATTCAAATTTTGAACTTGAACAATTACATGGAGTTTCTGAAGTATAAATAATCAAAGAAATGCACTCAGTGCTGCCAGGGTGCGCACTAACAGTACAGGAGCAAAGGTATCAATTCCTCACCCTGCTGTCTGGACTGATAGAATTACACACAAAAGATGTGGTCAAGAAAGAGATTGTTGGCTGTAGGGTGTGGATTGGGGTTATGTGTGGGGTTGTGCGTGGGGGAGAGATGACACTGGCTCCCAATTAGGGTGATTAGTATTTGAGATTAGATCATGGTGTTAATAATAATACATTACAAAGGGCTTTCGCATCCACCTATATCTTGCTATAAATCAGCTAGATATTTTGCAAATGGGGAAACTGGGGACCAGCAACACGAATTGATTTATAATTTAAACTATAGCATAGGTTTGCACAGTTTTGAATTATTACTAGCTTTGACTTTTTATTACCTCCTACCTTCAAAAGAGTCTATAATACTCAAGTCTCTGTTTTCTACCTAAGAAACCTACAGTTAAGAAAGGAACTGTCATTTATTTGGTCAAGGTTGCATAGCTCAAATAGGATAGGGCTAGGATTTAAACACAGTTCAGGCTCCTAGTCCTGGGCCCCTTTATCAGACTCCTCAGTTATTGATGTGTCTGTTCTCAAGGCAAGGAGGTGAGGTAATCAGAAAAAACAAAGTCTGGCTGAGGACCCATGACATTCCACAGCAGAACTCGGGACCTTGGATTGAGCAGGACTTTCAGCCAGTTTTTTAGAGTGACGTGCTGCTCTGCCCAAGTTCCAATCATCAGAGATTGAGGGAGAGGAGGGCAGATGTTTATAACTGACAGAAACCTGGGTCATAGGTCCTGATATTCTGAAGACAAGAATTACAAAAGGATTGTGTGAGGGTATAATAAAGTGAAATGGCCATACTCTTCCCTGCTACTCTTCCCCCATTTATCTCCCCTTCTCAAAATGGTTGTGTCACAGAATCATGTCAGAAAGCAAGAAAGAAAAAGCATCGAGGGGATGGTCCAGTGTGGGTTGCCATTAAAGATACTCCAGGAAGCCTTCCACTCACTCATTGTTCCTGCTCACAATTGTATCCCATGAAAAATAATACGAGGTGATGCTTAACACAGCACTAAGTCCATTCCGGGCACTGTCCTAAGTGGTCTATGAATTTGAACTCATTTAACCCTCACAATAATCTATGGGTAGATACCTTTATTACCACCGTTTAACAGATGAGGAAACTGAGACATGCAAAGGGTAAGTGCTTCATGATCCAAGGCACCATAGTGGTAGAGTAAGAATTCAAATGCAGCCCAGTGGCTCTAGAACTCAGGTTGTAAACTGTGACATGATATTCCAGTGGTGAATGGCCTATGCTTGCCTATTCAGATCCATTCTACATCCAGACCACATGGTTCTGTGCCACAGAGTTAAGTGCACTGCATCAACAAGCACCATTGTCTTCTGACTTCTGCTTGAATTTGGCCAATGGGAGGCACCAACAGGAAGTCAGATGGAAGAAAGGTGGGTCGGGCAATTAGTCTCTTGACTCCCTTTCTGTCAAGGCCACAGATGCCTCCACCGGAAGCCATAGCTCCTGTTGAGAAGACCTCTCAGGTAGCTACAGCCGCAGTTTCAGCTCTATCCTGGCTCGGAAAACCCGCTTCCCATTTCCTCCCTCAGGCTTAAAGGTGGAAAGGGCTCCCAGCTCTTGTTATTGCTGGAGCTCTTCACTATCCCTTGTAGGTTTCCCTTTGCCCGTCCACACCTATGTTGTCTCTTCCTTAAACTGCCCTCAGTTTGAATGAACCACCTGTTTCAGGCTGGGATATTGACTGACACAACTGACTCTAGCAGTGTTGTTTGCACAAGGTAAGCACTTAATAAATATATGTTAGAGAAAAGAAAGAAGGAAGGCAGGGAGATGGAAAGAGTGAGACAGGGAGCGAAGGATGGAGAGGCAGGAAGGGGAGAATTAAAGGCCTCTATTAAATGCATTTAGAATACCAGTCCACCTTATTTCACCTGGATTAGTCACTGTTTCCTTAAAAAGAATAATAATTTGGGTCATAAAAGCTCTATCATAAGTTCTTTCAACATATATATTATTATGCCCACTTTACAGTTCACAAAACTGATCCTCAAAGGGATGAAATAATTTTGTATTTTGACAAAATACCTGAGCCTAGACTTAGTATGGAAATTCTGATTCCAAATCTAATCAATTTTCCTCTCATATGCTGCAATGTATGAACGTTCGGTGTCTCCTTCTTGACAATGAGCCAGATATGCACGAAGTCAAAACTACCACAGAGAAATGTCTTTCTGTTTACAATGGCATCAACCATAATGGGAGTTTGCTTTGGGGTCCTAGCATCCTCATTGGGTTCTGCCTCTTTGTGTTTCCCTCCCACTGTTCTCTGGCTCCCCTGAACACCAATGTTAACTTTATCTTGGGAGGGAAGAAGAAAAATGACTCCAATGCTGAAAAATATATTGGTTCTATGTGCTTCCTTTCATCTCAGTCTTCCTAGGTAGCCCAAGAACCATTTTTATAAGGCAGTATATAGCCGTCCATACGGGGAGGCATTAGTGTACTTTTCTGATAGCCAACTTTGAAAATGAAGTTCTTTTTCTTAAACTTAGAGATTGATATTTGTACAGATGGGTGGCATTTGAATGTATCTCCATGAAATTCCTTAAGGACTTGGAAGGTCCCTCTGAGAAATGTTTATTTAAGAACCAAAAAGGCTATCATTCTCTACAGCCCATTGATTTCATTCTCTAGAAGTGCATTAATCCCAGACCCAGACAATGCCTTTAAAGTAGACTGGATTTACCCGTTAAGAAGCCGCATTTTTTTCTGACAGGAGGAAAAATTATGACTATGTCTGTGGATATTTAACATTCTAAACAACTGGCTAAAATATGAATCTAGAAGTGGATTTTGTGAACAAAAGTCAAGACAAAAGACTGAATGAATTTTTTTTCAACTATACCAGGAAATTGTTTTATTCTCTATAGTGACTTTAAAATCAGGAATTTTTTAACTTAAAAAAAAAGGACAAGCAAACAGAATGGGAAAGAGAACATCTAGCCAAAAGGAGTGGATTCACTCTTGTGTCCTCTGTTTGACAGTAAGCTTCTTACTAGAGAAGCATTTTATTTTGCTTGGTTTTCATCCTAGCTGCTAGCACACCATCTAACATATAGGCAGTACTTATTAAATGGTTATTGAGTGAATGACTGACTGCTTAAATGAATGAATGGTTCATACAATTCTTTCTCATTTTTCATTGAAACTTCAAACCCCCAGTGAGATAGGCAGGGGCAGCAATTATTCTTATTCCCATTTTATGGAGCAGAACCTGAAGTCCAGATAGGTGATGGATCCAGATAGGTCACATCACAAATCAGTAGCAGAGCCAGTAGTAAAAACTTGGTCCTTTAATCACAAAGGCAGTTGCCTTTTCAATTTCTTCACCTAGTCTCACTTCTTTTCCTTCATTTTAGTCTTCACTTGGTCTCCAAAATTATGCTTTGGAATGGAAATGGCATTTGGGAATTGAAGGACTGAAAACAAAACATTTCCTGAATCCAAACCATGAAATCCCTAAATGAAATGGGAGGCATTGAATTCCCTGATACAGAGATCAATGTAGTAGAAGAAAAGTGAATGACAGATATGAAATTAATGGCATTTAAATTTATGCAGTTACAATAGAAAACAATTCTTCTGGAATGCCTTCCTGAGGCTTTGATATGTAGTGGTAATTAAAAGAGCTCCTTTAAATCATTTATTATAATTATGTTTTAAATGATCCAGTCCTGAATGTAGCGTGCTTTTTGTTGTTTACTGGTAGCTGGTGACATTTGGAATTGACTAGACATTTGCAATAATTTGACTACTTTTCATATGCACAGAACTGAACTGCCTCTGCAACTGAAATGGAAAGGTATATCCTGTTCCCTGGGGACCCCTCACTTCCCTGCCTGCTGATCTGATAACACTCCTAGGGCCAAAAGAATCAGCAAGGGTTAAAGAAAGTTGCAACTTAAGTTCAGGCACATTCTGCAACTTTCAAAGGTAAAAAAGGTATTATGAAAAAAAAGTGGAGAATGGAATAGATGCTTCAGTTGTAAGATTTGACCCTCTGTAGATCTAGGCTGATTTTGAGTGAAGTTGTCAGAGTTGGCTAAAACCTTATGCTAATGGGGTTGGAGTTATATATCCAATCCTCAAGCTAGTCGTTTTTCTCTATATATTATCTTTTATCTTTGCTTTATGATTTGTGGCTTATTGGTAAAGAAAGTAAGGCTCAGAGAGCTTAAGAGGTTTGCCTAAGACCACACAACTCATAATGAACTGGGGTTCTGGGGCTGGGGAAGGTATGAGTTTTAATTCTGAGTTGAATGACTTCTCCAGCATAAAAGTGTGCCCCCATTTGAATAGCCAGATTCAGAACAGTGAGGTGACTCACTTGCTCCAGGGCACACCATGAATGGCAAGGACAAGACTTTACACAAAGTTTGTGAACAAAGTTTCAAGACAAAAGACTGGGTTTTGTTTTGTTTTTTTTTTATCCAAGCCTCCTGAGTCCACATTTAGGATTCTTTTCACTAAGGTACAGCTGCCTGGTTTAGATAAATCAAGCAGGTGCAACCTTGGGGGCTGGGTGAAAGTCATGCCTGGGTCAGTGGAAATAATCTCCTCCAAATGTGGGGCTGAGTCCCAAAGAAATGCCCACCTTTCCTGAACTCGTAAGATAATTTCTGGTACCCTTCCTGTTCATTTCCCTTCCCTGCGCTTCCTCTCCTTCAGGAGGACACCCAAAGCCACCTAGAGATCACAGCATGGTTCCCCCAATGCTGACTCTTCCCTCTGCCATCTCCCCCATCTCACTCCCCAGTTTCTCTTTCTCAATCTCTCTGCCTTTCTTCTCCCTCAGACCCTAATCCTCTTCTGGAAAAGCAGGGGCTTCCTCTATGTTAACATTTGGCAAATCGCTCAGCCTCTCTGAGCCTCAGGTTCTCTATTGTAAGAGTATCTCTAAATTGCTAATATTATATTGAGGGCAGATCCCTGGACATATCTATATTTGTCCCTCCAGGACCCAATTTGGCTCCTATGCATAGTAAATAAATGACCAAATCTTGTAAGGTCCTTGGAAGGATTAGATGAGATAAACTGGTTTAGCATAAGTCTTCTCACATATTAAGTGCTTGCTTCATTCTTTTGTGTATGGAAAATCGACTGGGGACCTACAGCATACCAGGAATTGTTAGGAACTTTGGATACATCAATGAATAAAACAGCTACAGATTCCTGCCCGCAAGGAACTTACATTCTAAGAGGGCAAGACAGACCATAAATAACAAGCCTACTAAATTAGTAAAGTGTATAGTACATTAGCAAGTAGCAAATACTGTTGAAAAAGTTTTGAAATTCAGCGGAGAAATGGCTATCAGGTGAGGGGTTGGGAGAGCAAGTTGCAATTTTAAATAGGGTAGTTTAGGGCAGTCTCACGGAAAGGTAACATTTGAGTTCAGTGGTTGATTTCCTTACCTTTGCTTTCTTCCCTCTCTGTCTTTCTGTCTTTTCCTCCCTTAATCCAAGTCCTTGGTATATAGCTCTTGTTTTCCTGACAAGATTAGAACTTTGGACAGAGTAGGCACCTAGTCATATTGAACTCTCTACAGAACTGTCTATATAATTTGCAGGGCACCATGCAAAAGGGAAATTAGGGCCCTTTGCTTAAAACTTACTATGGATTTCAAAATAACAATGGCAGAGCCTTAAACTAAGAATGGGTTCCTTCTTCACAAGTCATAAAGGTGCATGAAGTGGCTGGCTGTGGCCTCCAGAGATCTGTCGTTATTGTAATTGCATTGACCCAGGACCAGTCTTTCCTGTCTCCTGGTTGACACACCATGAGGGAGCCTCCATGCCTGCTTTCTAGCTTCACTTTGTCCTGTCCTGGACAGGAGTCAGCCTCATTTCTCACCAGTCTTCTTCACTACCCTTTTTTCCTGCCCTGCAGCTAAACCCGACACACAGGTGATGATGGATTTTTAAAGCCAGCAACTGTCCTTAGGAATCAGTAAACCTTCCTGCACTGTGAGTTTATTTTCTCCAGATTTAATAGCAAAGGAACATAAGTAGGTGGAGGGTTGAGGATTTATTTCCTTCTGATAATCAAGAGTACTCTCTCCAGTAGTGCCACTTACCTGATGAATCGTAGCAATAGGTCTCAACGCTGATGAGCCTCTCTCTGCCTGCTCAGGCTGCTGCCTCATCCCGACACTTAGCAGTCTCTCCCTACCATGCCTGGTCCAGCACTAGACTGCACAGTCGACACTAGCAGAGTTTGCCTTCAGTGCACAGCACTTCCCACTTTCCCCCTTTTCTTTACCACACTTACCCCCACCCTAATGGTCGCTAGGGCAAAGGTTTTCATCTGCATCTTCCGGGTGAGGCCATGGAGGGACAAAAACTAACCTGACCTGCATAATACCCCACAGTAATTGCCCTGGGATTTTCAACCAGATCAGCTGACTCCGCCACCACTGTTCTTCCCAAGATTGGCTTGCTATGTGTGCCTTTATTCTGCATGCCCGCCTGCCTCCTCTGATAGGAACTGACCACAGGATTCTCATTCCAGAATGCCCTTCCCTACCTGTACCCTTATCTAAAAATCACATGAGGTCCTGGAGACTGGAGGTTCTCAAATGCAGTTGGTTGCTTGCTCGGATGCATATTATTATGAAGAAGTAAAGATAATTCTCAAACAGGTATGTTTCGCATTGTAAGCAAACAGGAGGGACTGAAAGAAACTGTAAGGAGTGTACTTGTGATATTCACCCATCAACTATTGATTTTTTTTTTTGTTTTTTTTGTTTTTTGTTTTTTGTTTTGAGACAGAATCTCACTCTGTCAGCCAGGTTAGAGTGCAGTGATGTGATCTCGGCTTACCGCAACCTCCGCCTCCTGGGTTCAAGAGATTCTCATGCCTCAGCCTCCTGAGTAGCTAGGATTACAGACATGCACCACCATGCCTGGCTAATTTTTGTATATTCAGTAGGTACGGGATTTCACCACGTTGGCCAGGCTGGTCTCTAACTCCTGACCTTAGGTGATCTACCTGCCTCGGCCTCCCAAAGTGTTGGGATTACTTACAGGCGTGAGCCACTGCATCCAGCCTAATTACTAATTCTTTTTTTTTTTTTCCATTTTTTATTGTGGTAAGATATACATAGCATAAAACATTTTGATCATTTTTAATTACACAGTTCTGTGGAATTGAGCACATTCACATTGTTGTATGACCATCACCACCATCCAACTCCAGAACATTTTTCATCTTCCCTAACTGATACTCTGTACTCATTAAACAATAATTCCCCACCCCCAGGCCCTGTCCCCTGGAAACCACCATCCCACTGTCTGTCTGTATGAGTATGACAAATATTCTACCTCCTCATGTAAGTGGAATCGTGCAATATTTGCCCTTATGTGACTGGCTATTTTACTTAGTATTATGTCTTCATGGTTCAGCTATGTAGTAGCTTGTTTCAGAATTTCCTTGCTTTTCAAGGCTGAATAGTAATTCATTGTACGCTTATGGAATGTTTCATTTATCCATTCATGTATCTCTGGACATTTGGGTTGCTTCCACCTTTTAGCTCTTGTGCATAATGCTGGTCATGCACAAGAATATGGGTATACAAAGGTATACAAACGTCTGTTGTGAATATGGGTATACAAACATCTGTTCCAGTGCCTGCTTTTAATTCTTTTGTGTATATACTGGACTGACTGGATCAAACGCTATGCTTAATTGTGTAAGGAACTGCCATATCATTTTCCATAGAGGATGCACTCTTTTACATTCCCATCAGTAATGCACAAGAATTCCAGTTTCCCCAACTCACCATCACTTATAATTTTCTGGAGTTTCTCTGAATAGCCGTCTGAATCAGTGTGAAATTGATATTTATTGACTCTTTTATTCATCTATCTGTCTACCAAACCACAATGGGAACTTACTTTGATTCTGTAGATCAGAGAGGAAGAAAGCCCGGTCTTGTCCTGAAGGAGTTTAATGTCTCATGCGAGAGGGAAAGATCAATATTCAGAGTTCCACAACCATGTCTACCTCCCCATGCCCCAAATCTACAGGCCCATCCACTGACCTTGGTTTATAATGACTACGTATCCTTCCAAAACTCCCCGCTTCAGGCCCCCTTAAGTTTGGAGACATCTACACTTGGTTTGAATTAGAGAAAAAAGGAAGAGTTCTCTTGCCCTCTTGGCTCTGACTAGTTGAACACATCTTCTGTCTCTCCTTCTAGGAGGAAATTTAAGGAGATTTAATGGGAGATTTGAGAGTAGCTGCTCAGGAGTTAAGAGCTTTGGAGCCAGCAGCTCTGGTTCCAGGTTCCTGCTCCACAGTTTTACGGATATGACAGTATCCTAACAGAACAAGTGTATTAATGCCCCTGAACGTCTTGTTTTCTCTCTTTCTGGGTTGTGTACAAAATTAAGTGAGTTAATATAGGCCTCCACCTATGTGACATCATCCTGAACACTTTTGCCCAGTGACAAGCATTATCTGAAACTCAGAGCACGGACTTACACCCAGAAGGTGCCCAGTTTGAGAGGAAATTAGAATTTGATGACTGATGCCTTATAACCCAATAACAGAGCATAGCAGATAAGAACTGAGACAATGATGTCCATCAGACCTGGGCACAGATCCTGGCTCCCCAGCTGCCACCTGATTCAGTTTAACTGTGCTATGTCTCTGTTTTGAAAAGCAGAGATAATAATAGTGCCTTTAATTAGATTTTTTTTTAATTTTTTCTTTTAGAGATGGGATCTCACTGTGGTGCCCAGGCTGGTATCGAACTCCTGGCCTCAAGCAATCCTCTGGCCTTAGCCTCTTAAAGCACTGAGATTACAGGTGTGAGCCACCATGCCTGGACATAAGGTTTTATATGAAACACTTAGAAAATAACAGATGTTGCCCTCACTGTTGCTGACCAAATTGTAATGTTTGCAGAAGGCAGAGATAATACAGGCAGGGATAAATCAGCTATTTGTTCCCTGCCTGCCAGCATGCCATTCTCTGTCTTCTGGAGGGCCACTGAAATATGTATTTCTAGAGACCAGGAGATTCTGTGAGGCAGGAGTGTAAACAAGGCTTTTATCTGCTCTGCTCTGTCATTTATGTGGCTTCTCAGTTCTCCCCCTCCCAGTGCTCACCTGCTCCTTATCCCCAACTCCTTACCTCTGCCTGGACAGCTGTGACCAAAGTCCTCCTTATCCTTCCTCCCTGTCAGTGCAGAGAGGATGTGTTGGGCAGCAGGGCAGACTGCTAGAGGCACATCACCTGCCGGTGGGCTTATATGTGACACCCTGTGAGCTCAGGGATGTAGGGGACTGGCTGCCTCCAATGGTACTCAGCATGGACGACAGAGGAACATACACAGCCATTGCTTTTGGATGCCAGATCTGACCCATTCTGCATCCAAATAACATTTCATACAGGAACCGTTGCCCCACACCAGGGCAGGACCAAACTTCCTTAAGGCCACATTTTCTAGGGATACCTGCTTACCTGGCTTCCCCCCGTGGAATTACTGCAGCTTAACAGTTCCCCAACCCAGTGCTCTATCTCTAATAAAATGTAAAATTACACATAAGGTACTTCATTAATTTTGAAAAATACCTAAAACTATTATCTGCAATGAGAACACTATATGACTCACCTAAAAAGTCGACATAAGCATAATTAGTTACAACAAAAGATAAAAGACAGGCTAATAATAACGTTGACACAGCTTTTATCATGCCTGGCATGATGTTTTAAATACGTCATCTCATGGGAAATCTTACACGATAGAAAGGGGAGTGCCATTATTGATCCCATTTTGCAGATGCGGAAGATGAGGTATGAAGATGAGAAAGGTGTTCTAGTTTTCTTCTTCAGGTAGGAAGAGCAACTACTTGATTTTGGTTTCTTTTGAAAACAGGTTTCCCACAACAGGAAGAGACATAGATTCCAAAGTATCATTTTGTATAGAACCAGTAAAGCTCCCACCACCTCACACTGCAACCACTGATATCACATCTCAGGGGGTGTTCTTTTAAATATTCATGTCCAACATTGTATTTGCTAAGCTAAGTTTGTGAACTAACCAAACTGAAGCAGAAGAGGCTTTGGTTTTAATGCAGAAAAATAGGCACATGCGTATCTCTTCTGATACACTCTCTTTACAGCACACAGATGTCACCTTTGAGCCCGGACAATACCCTGTAGGTCAGGGTTTTCTAAAGTGTCTTTAGTAGACCATCAATATCATTAACTTCTCTATAAGAAAAGAAATCCCTGGCCAAATAGTTTTTAGAAATGCTCCTGCCGAAGACTGGGTGGGAGACTTCAAGAACCATAGCATGAGGCCCACATTCTTCCTCCTACGTCTGTCTGCCACCCTCCCCCACCCCACTCCCAGCCTTGAAAACGAAACTTGTCTGGTCCTTATTTATCTGCATCTCTGTGATTTGCTGAGCCAGATATTGTGAAAAGGTGACACTTAAGAGTTAAATGTAGGAATTAAGCAGGATTTTCCAACCACACTCCATTATGAGAGACAGAGGGAGAGAAGGGGAGAGAGAAAGAGAGAGGAAGGAAGGAAGGAAAGAAGGAAGCAAGGAGAAGAGGGTGAGAGACAGGGAAAAAGAGAGAAAGGAGAAAGAGACAAGGAGAGAAAAAGTGAGATTGTCTACTGTCTCTAGAGATGTGCAGTAAGATTTGTCTCTCAATACATTATGAAAGTGGCCCCAGGATCCAGAAGCCATTTATGGAACATTCCCAGTGACGCAGACAGAATCCCATTTATCATGATCACGGCGCCATCCCTGCCTCGCCTACCTGTGATTGCAGCAGATTACAGATGTGCCATCTAATAGCCAGGTAATAAGATGTGAAAGAACAAGTGACACACAGGCTGTCTTAGTCTATGCACGCCATCACTTAGCAGCACTCACCACCGACTCCTGTGGGTGCCTGCAAAGTTGTGTAAACAGCTGCTGAGCTTTAACACATCAATTATGGTTAGGAAACTTCTTGGTGGAGCAGTTAGGCCTGCCTGACATTTCTTGAAAATAGCAGTGCCTATGTGCTGGCTTGAACTTCCTGTCCCATGGCTTAATTTTAGTGTGAAATGTAAGTAAATATTTTGGAATAATGAGAGTCTGGGCACTTCCCCTTCTGGATTTCAAAGTTGAATTGCGACTGCAGTCACCTCTAGCCAAGAGTATTTCAATGGTCTCTGACTTGCTGGTCTTTGTGTTCCACATTGTTTCTCACCATCATTCTTGGTCATGGCTGCCTTAGTGTTCTTTTCATAAATTCATACTCAACTGGTCATGTCATTTTTTAAAACCTACAGAGCACTCCTTTGGATAAGCTCCACTATCCATTTTTAGCTTATGCGTCCAGTTTTAGGCCCTGGTTTTCCTTATCCCTCTGCTGCCAGAGTGATCATTCTCAAACAGAAATCTGATACCATCAGAGGTAGTTCAGGGTAGTGACTAAGACAGTGAACTTGGCAGCCAGATTGCCTGGGTTCAAATACTGATGCTGTCACTTTTGAGCTACATGATTCTGAGCAAGTTACTTAACTTCTTTGTGGTTTGATTCTCCCCATCAATAAAATGAAGATGATTAATAAGAATAGAAATTAAAGTTGTTTGAACTATTAAATGAGGATCATGTACATAAAGTTTTAAGTATATAAAGTGTTTAGAACAGCACCTGACTTAAACACTCAATACTCTTTAGCTGCAATGGTAATAATTTTATTTCCTCAAAATAAAGCCCAAGATCCTTCACTTTTATTCAAAACCTCCTTGATGTGCACCTGCCTTTCTCTGTGGCCTCATTCTCAATTTCCATCATGTAGAACTAGGTTATATTTCCCAGTGCATCCTAGCTGTATCCTATGCCCCTTGGTACTACCTGTCCTGTTCCCATTCAATGAAAGGCTTTCCTAGTCCCTATTCCTGATGGTCAAGCACATTTCTATTTAATATCCAGAACTCAGGCCTTTAAGCAATCTCCCTTCCACTCCTAGAGTCTGGTGTGGTAGACAAAGTGATGACTTGTTTCCTTATGCCACTATTCTGCTTTGTGCATCCCTTCCACCTTGGCTGATCACACCCTGTTACAACTTTTACTTTACCCTTCTATTTTCTCCCCTAAGTCACAAGCTCTTCAAAGTTAGTAACTACTCACCCCTGTATCTCCAAGAACTAGAACATGGACTAGATGCGCTAGTTCAATGGGAGATTACTGAAAGAACAGATAGGCCGGGCACAGTGACTCCCACCTGTAATCCTAGCACTTTGGGAAGCTGAGTCTGATGGATTGCCTGAGCTCAGGAGTTCGAGACCAGCCTGGGAAACATGGTGAAATCCTATCTCCACTAAAAATACAAAAACATTAGCCAGGCGTGGAGGTATGTGCCTGTAGTCCCAGCTACTTGGAAGGCTGAGGCAGGAGAATTGCTTGAACCTGGGGGACGGAGGTTGCAGTGAGCCGAGATTACACCACTGCACTCCAGCCTGGGCAACAGAGTGAGATTCTGTCTCAAAAAAACAAAAAAGAATAGATAAATGAATTTCTTCAGCTAGATGTAATAAGCCTGTTCTCTAATCATAGTGGTAATAATAATATTATTTAAAGTGTATTTACCAAGTGCTAGGCCCTGAACTAAATGCTTCTCTTTCCTTATCTAATACAATGTTCCCAAGTAGTCTCTGAAGTAGTGTCAGCCCTCAGATCCCCGCAAAGACCATCAGAAATACCTGCTGATTAAGCAAAGCTATGTTAATGAAACTACTCTTGCAAGGAGAGTACCACCTTAGCCCGGTGTAAATAGTATCTCTGAAGGGGAAAGTCAGGGGAAGGCAGGTATGAAGTTTTAGGGCCTGGAGAATTGGTTGGGATTGAGTAGAGTATACACCATCATGACTTTGGGTTGGTGGGCCCAGCGAGGTGAGGATTCTCATGTGAGTCTTGGAGAGCATGCTGTGAGTCTTGATAAGCTATTTTAATTTGTTCTCATTTTTATCTTCCAAAAGCAAGTATTCCTGGAGCAAGTAATCGTTCCTTCTTGATTTCAGAATTGTTAAACAGAGATAGGAAAATAGATAAGTCATGGTTCATAGTGCTATTATCATGGCTTTCCCAAGATGAGGGAAACTAGCCCATGGCTAGTAAATGATCCGTCAGGAACCACACCCAGGTTTGTATTAGGCCACAGCCCTTGTACTTGACCACTGTACTGTGCTGTCTCTCCTGGCACTAAGTTTACATCTCTTTGACTGCACCTAGCACTTTCTACCGTGTATCAGTTACTTGGGTAACTTGTACTTGGGTTGTCTTACAGTAGTGGATAACTTGCTTGCATTCATTCATCTGTATATTGATTCCTTCATCATTTAATGAGCATCACCTATGTGGCAGACACTGTGCCACATAGGTGGCACTAAGGAGTGGGGGATAGTCACCCTCTAGAATTCCAGGGAGATGGGGCAGTGGGAGAATTGAGGGAAGCAGGCCAGCTTGGTAGAGCTGCTCCCCTTCTTCTTTCTTGACCCACAAGAGGCTGGGCTGCACTCTCAGACAGGTCTGCTCATGGCAGGAAGATCTTAGTCTGGGAGCTCAGACAAAGAGAAAGAATAGGCCTCCTGGGGGAGAAGGGAGCCTGCAAGATGACCCAAGGCTGTGCAATTTGTAACATGACTATTTCCCATTAAGCTTCTGATTTTTAATAAAATTACCAAACTCACTCATTTCAGAATTTCACTCCTGGTTTGATGCAGAGAGCATGCAAAAGTTAATAGGCATTCTCCAGGGAGGAGCAAGGCAAAAGAATTGGTAAGACAAGGCAATCTGCTACATCTGTCAATTTTCCCAGTGACTAAGGGCAGGATCTCTCCCTCTGAGGACTTCCTCTGTCCCTTTCTTCCTGCCTCCCCTCCCCTCCCCCGTTCCCTCCCCTTCCTCCCTCCCTCCTTTCCTTCCTTCCTTCCTCCCTCCGTCCCTCTCTCCCTCCTTCCCTCCCTCCCTCCCTTCCTTCCTTCCTTCATTCTTTCCCTCCCTCCCTTCCTTTCTTTCTTCCTCCTGCACCATCTTGATCCTCAACAGCTCCTGCTCAGAGAATTTGAAAGTGTAAGTGAAAACAGAATGCAAATCAGAATGATCCTACATTTAAAATTAAGAATGAACTACCACCACCAATTACTACCCCGGCTTGTCCATCCATCAGCAGGAAGTTCACTTACCCTTGTCTCTGATTCATAGCTATAAATGTTCTGCATTTCCTTCCTAGCTAATCTTCAGCTTTTATTTTGACAGGATTGAAACAGAAAAACAGGCAGAAAGAAAGACTAAACTAAAATTGGAATTGAAAATAGTTACAGGTTTTTTTCTTGAATATGAAATGCTACTAGCTGAAATAGAATGAAGCCCACAATAGTTTTTGCTTCACTCATCTGCCATTTTAACAAACTTCTACAAGCTGGAAATCACAAAGGGCCAATCAATAACATTGCTAACAGAACCCTGAGAGCAGTAGAAACAAAAAAAGCCATGTAGGTTTATCCCCCAGAAAAATGTAGCCACAATCAGCTAATTGGGAGCACCACATATCTGCATACATGAACTAATGATAAGAGAAACCAGGGACAAGGGCTTGGGGGAAAAGAAAACAAAACTCTGCTTTGATGACAGCAGGCTTTCCACATCTCCACTCCTGCCATTTGTCTGTGGATGCAGAGAATTCCCTGTGAGTGTGAGAAAAGCTTTGTACTAGCCAAGCTAGCCTGAGAGAAGGCTCTGTCCTGCAAACCCAAAGTTGTCTTCGTGAAGGATAAAATACTCTTTCTGGATTTGGTATAGGGTTTGAGAGCATAAGATAGAGACAGAAGCAAACAAGCACAGACAAATGGCATAAGGCTGTGAAACAGGCACGCCTTCATAAACAGACATATCAGAAAAAACATTCATATGAGTACATAGAACTAAAAATACACATAATAACTGACATTTGTTAAGCATGTACTCAGACAGAGCGAAGTGATATTCTAAGTGAAGTAAGCAAAGAACAAAGAGTTTAAGAAACGTGTCCATGATCACACAGCTCATTTGGGGAGCTTCAAGTCTACTTTAGCTATGAAATTTAAATGAAAAAAAAAGTTTTCTAGTCAAAAAGTTGACTAGAAAATTAGACAAGTTGACTAGAATTAAATATGGAGGGGCTGGGAGCTCAGAATCGGGCAACTAAGATGGCAATATCAGTGGTAGAGTAAGGAGCTTGGTTTTTATCCAGCAGGCCATGAAAAGCCATTGAAAGTTTTTGGAGATGAGAGCAACATACTCACAGAGTGCACTGAAATGATCCCTCTGACAAGGTTGTCTTAGATACCTTCGATTGGGGGGTAGCTGTTCTTCTTTTAGTTGAGGAAATTTAGGGCTTGGGACAGATGACTCAGGTGATCTGAGTCCCACAGGCCCAAAGCTACTCCTGCTCAATGTAGCCTCAAACCTATCATTTTGCTTCGTATGTCAGTGCCAGCTGGCAGGCCCGTTGCTCTCATCTTTCTCCTTCTAGAGAACTCTTTCTTGCCCATCAGTCACACATGAGTGCCCCAGTCCCCTCAATTGGAAAGGCAGGTATGAGATGACATTGCAAAATTATGCAAAGATATTATGGATTATATCGCATTGGACATGAGATTGGATAAACTCATTGGGACCACTTCTCAGGCTATACAGAGATGAAAAATAGGCTTCACTCTCACATTCCTTATCTAATCAATGGGTGTTCACTGCTAGGAATACTGTGTTGAGAAGTTTGAGAGGGTGCTAAGCTTAAGTCATGATGACAGCTTTGTGTTTATTATTCAAGCCTTTTAAGGGCACAAGAGAGGCAAGTGGTAGGTAGCATATACGCCAAGTATTTGTGACTGAAGCTACTGGAATAACCCAAGTATGTCCTCTGTCTCCTTAGGGGTGCTTTTTTATTCTTATGGCTGCCCTTTTCCAGCTTCATCATGGAGCTAGATCATATGACACACTCAGCTCACCAGCTCAGTACCTCTTCTGTGTATAGCATACTTATTGCTGTGGGCTTTACATCAAGTGTGAATTGCTCCCTGCTTTCTGGATGTTGCGCCTATTCTTTTGAGACAACACTGATGAGAAATGGTCACATTGCCTGTGTGTTAGGAAGGCAAAGTTGGTTCTTGAAGTTCCGCACATCAACACTGACCTGGTTTGGAGAGACTCCATGCCACTGAGAGCCTTTGGAAGACAGTAGGGTAAGGTATAAAATAGCACTGGTTGAAAATCCTGCCTTGGACAAGTTACATATCTCCTCTGTGTTTGATGTCTTCATCTTTGTAATTGTAATGGGAATCATAATGGCAACAACACAGGAGTTCAGATCTTAACAGTCTACTCCCTTAACCAACTGGACAGATTAATCAACACTCTGCCCTCCTTCCACAAAGCACATAGATGGATGCCCACAGCATGCCAAATGCTTCTGGCTAGGAGCCACTCTCTAGTGTACCCACTCTCTTCTGCTGCAGGTGACCAACTACTGTCCCCAGTCCCATTTCCTAAGAAGCTCCTGCTGTCCCTCAACCTAGAAGCTGCTCAATATAGTGGCTAAGAGCCTGGATTCAGAACTCAGATAGCCTGGGCTCAAATCCTGCCTCTGTTACTTACTACTGGTGTGGACTTGAGGAGATGACAACCTCTCTGTGCTCAGTATCCTCATTTGTAAGATGAAGACTTTAATCCTATCATCCTGTCTATTTCATAGGGTGCTTGTAGGGATTTTATGAGTTAATATCTTTAAAGTGCTACCATAGTACTTGGCGCATACTAAGTGTTAACTGCGTTTTTGGTGAAAAGTCTGGCACAGAGTAGATTCTTATTTATCAGATCCACCTTTTCTTCTGAATTTATTTAAGTTTAATTTTTTTTATAGTTTGCTTCTCTGTATACATCCAAAGATGCTGCATTTTTCAACTGCAGGCAACCGTATCACTGGTAGGGTGTGATCTCCAGTGGCAGGAATTAGATCACTCAATTTTCTTGCCTTCATAAGCATATCCTTTGTTTATGGCATCACCAAACATGAGTGGCCACATTTGACAAGGTGGAGTTGCTTGAGGAAGCTGACTGGGAAGAGAGGGCGGCTGCAGGTCAGAAATCAAGAGCCAAGGGAGGTCTGGGTGTGAAAAAAGTTGACTAGAAAATTATAACGTCAATATCAGCAGACAGGCTAATGAAGGACTGCAATTTGTAGATGCCTATCTCTCACTTTCTCTCCCTTTAAGGGAGATGGCATATGCTAATCAGGATCCTCTGAGCCTGGCCCAGGGCCAGTGCAAGTGATTTAAGACATGTTTCAAATACGAGAGGGTGATTTTCCTACTTTGACCAAATGGTGACCTTTAAATATTTAAAATCTCTCTAGACAAACCAGACACCAGTAAGACACGGAGAAAACTGGAAAGAAAGTGGTCAGACCCTGAAAGAAATAAGACTACAGGAATGAAGGAGGATGACAAGAAAAAAAAAAAAAAAAACCCTCCTATTTATGTACCATGTGACAGGCATTGTGCCAAACACTTAATATTATCTTATGTCCCACTACAACACTATTAGGTTAATATTGATATCCCCATTTTACAGATGAAGACATAGGCCTGGAGATCCCAGCAATACACAGGTTCCACATGGAAGTGCTAAGATAAATTCCCAGGACCATCTGATTACAGCCTTGCCATCTTCCTCTTATAGTGCACTCTCTTCATGCCGGGATTAAAACAGACCTTGGGGACACTTCCCTGTTATTGTTATTGGCAGTATGGGGCAGTGGTTAGCAGTCAGATACCGAGGGCAATAAGACATAAACTCTATTCCAACCTTGACTGCATCCCACCTCTGAAATCTTAACTATCTCAAGTACTCTGAGCATTGGTTTCTTCATCTGTGCTATGAAACCCACACCATAGGATTGCTTTGAGTAGGGAATGGGATCATGGATGGAGAGTGTGACCCATAATAAAGTGATAGAGACCATGGTGTGCAGTGCATCGGAGTGTGCAGGACACAGAGTCATTCCCCTAGTGCTTTTAGTTTTATTGTTAATTTAGTTAATCAGCTTAGGTAGGCTGGTCTTATTAATTTTGTGTAATTCTGAGATTCTTGAGGATTGTGACCCTAATTTAGAGAATCATCAAGATTCCAGAGGGAAACAGAGAAGCCATTGAAGCCTAACCCCACATTTTACAGATAGGAACAACTAAACATCAAAGAGAGAAGTAATTTGGCCAGGGTCATGTAGAATGATAAGTAACAGTTCTGATATAACACCTATCATACTTTCAGATATATGGAAAATAGTTTTTAAGAAATACTCAATTTTGTTTTCTTAGTTTACTTCAAATCTCATGGTATTTCTCATTCACTAACTGGTTGAGTGTATTAGTTCTCTCTCACACAGCTATAAAGATACTACCTGACACTGGGTAGTTTATAGAGAAAGGAAGTTTAATTGACTCACAGTTCCACATGGCTGGGGAGGCCACATAGTGGCCTTCGTAGTGGAAGGTGAAGGAGAAGCAAGCACCTTCTTTACAAGACCACAGGAGAGAGAGCAAAGAAGGAAGTGCTATAATTTTAAACCATCCGATCTCATAAGAACTCACTCACTATCAGGAGAACATCAGAGGAAACGGCCCCCATGATCTAATCACCTCGCACCAGGTCTCTCCCTCAACACGTGGGATGAAATTCAAGATGAAATTTAGATGAGGACACAGAGCCAAACAATATCATTGAGGAACTTGTTAGGAGATCACATCTGAACTTGGGGGAAGCCTTCTTGGTGACCTTGGCCCACCTCCCTGTGGTTTATGGTTTCTTTTTTAACTGCACAAACCCTGCTTCAATTTTCTCCAGGGGAAGCCAGAAAATTAGCAGCCATGCTGGCTCCTGTAAACAGCAGAGCATTTTTTAAAGGAGAACAGGGAAGAGTGTTCAATGTTGTGGTTATTTGTGGCATTTCATCAGCCAACAATGTAAATTAAATTAATTAAAAAGCATTGTACATTTCTAATTCCAACACTGGATTCACTCAGTGGCCATGGAAATTTTGAATAATGGATAATAGTTTTCTCTAATTTCTCAACATATGTTTTTTCACTTACACAGCTGTGAAAAAAATTATATTTATATTTTTGTTGATGCATAATTTCCAGCCTGAAAGCAGAATTCATATTAGCATTAAACTGCCAACAGGTGTCATCATTTTTTTTTTTCCCTTTTTCTGGTGAGCTGGAATAATCCCCTTTTTGGCAGGAAATCAGTATTTTTTTCACAGTCACTTCTGCATCCTTAAGAATGCTTTTAAAATTATTTTCTACTTGATGAAACACATCATCTCAAGGCTTCATTATTTTCACCCTGGTGTTATCTGATTGAATATTTCAATCATGAAAAATATGGGAGATTTGAGTAAACCAAAACTGCATAGTAATACAACTGGGAATATTGATAACATTTTGAAGATTTTTTGCTAAGAAATATCCATGACTTTACCTGACTTGATTGCATTGTAAGCCTGGACTCTGTATATTTTAACTATTGATTAGAACATATCTTTTAGATACAAGATAATCAAGTGAAACGTAACTGATTCCTGCATTTCATTCAGGAAGATCTGTAGAAGAAGAAACAATCCCATGACAATGGCCAGTTTCTTCAGAATTGCCTGTTTCAGTCATCAAAAAAAATTCTTCTGGACACCAACAGACTTTAAGGATACAAAACGAAGTGGAATTAAAGTGAATAGTTATCCTGAAAGTTAATTATTCTTACTTCTGTATTCCTCCCCGTTTAGCATCACATCATCCGTCTTTATCCCCCTTAACCCAACCACCATCCTAGACTATTTCTTTTTATTTTTTTCTGATTAATTTTTAATTTATAATAAGCACATATTTGTACATATTTATGGAATGCAGGTTGATATCTTTATACATGTATACATTGTGTAAGGATTAAATGAGGGTAATTACCACATCAGTCACCTTAAACATTTATGATTTCTTTGTGGTGATAACATTCAAGATCTTCTCTTCAAGCTACCTTGAAATATACACTACATTGTTATTAGTTGTAGTCACCCTACTATGTAATAGAACACAAGAACCTGAAGTCCAAGAAGGAAGTATAAAAGAAAAGAAAAACACCACCAGAACTTATTCTTCCTATCTATCTATAAATTTGTACCCTTGACTAATCTCTCCTGGTCTTCACTACACCCTCCCCACTATTCTACTCTCTACTTCTATAAAATTAACTTTTTTAAGATTCCACATATTAATGAGATTATTAGATTTTTGTCTTTCCGGGCATGAGTTATTTCCCAACTCATAACCTAACATAATGTCCTTCAGGTTCATCTACATTGCCAAAAATGACAGAATGTTATTTTTATGGCTGAATAATATTTCATAGTGTGTATGTGTATATATATATATATACACACACGCATATATGTATACATAAATATGTATTTATATATAGTTACATTTTCTTAATCCATTTATCTATAGATGGGCATTTAGGTTAATTTCATATCTTGGCTATTGTGAATCACACTGTAATAAACACGGAGGTGCAGATATCTCTTCAAAATACTGATTTCATTTCCTTTGAATATATGCCCACTAGTGGAACTGCTGGATCATATAGTAGTTCTAGTTTTAATTTTTTGAGGAACCTCTATACTATTTTCCATAATGACTCTGCTATTTATATTCCCACCAACAGTACCTAAAAGTTCCCCTTTCTCTACATCCTCAGTGGCATTTGTTATTTGTCATCTTTTTTGTAATAACCATTCTAACTTGGATGAGATGATATCTCATGATGGTTTTAACGTGCATTTCCCTGATGAGTAGTAATCGTGATCATCTTTTTCATGTATCTGTGGGGCATTTGTATGTCTTCTTTCTTTTCTTTTTTATTTTTATTTTTATTTTTGTTTTTAATGTTTGAGACAGAGTCTCGCTCTGTCGCCCAGGCTGGAGTGCAATGACGCGTTCTCGGCTCATCACAACCTCTGCCTCCTGGGTTCAAGCAATTCTCCTGCCTCAGCCTTCCGAGTAGCTGGGATTACAGGCACCCACTACCGCGTCTGGGTAATTTTTGTATTTTTACTAGAGATGGGTTTCACAATGTTGACCAGCCTGGTCTTGAACTCCTGACCTCATGATCCACCCATCTCAACCTCCCAAAGTGCTGGGATTACAGGCGTAAGCCACCGTGTCTGGCCCATTTGTATGTCTTCTTTTGGAAAATTTCTGTTTAAGTCTTTTGCTCATTTTAAACCTGATTAGTTGCTTTTCGGCTATTGAGTTGAAGTTCCTTATAAATTCTACATATTAACTTGTCAGATGTATAGCTTGCAGATACTTTCTCCCATTCCGTAGGTTGGTCTCTTCACTTTACTGATTGTTTTATTGGCTGTGCAGAAGCTCATTAGTTTGATGTAATCCAATTTGTCTATTATTGTTTTTGTTGCCTTTGCTTTTGACATCTTATTTTAAAAATCCTTGCCCTGTTCGATTTTATGAAGTATTTCCCCTGTGTTTTCTTCTAGTAGTTTCACAGTCTGAGATTTTTACATTTAAGTGTTTAATGCATTTAGAGTTGATTTTTGTATGTGGTGAGAGAGAAGGTTTTCTTTCTTCTGCATGTGGATATCTAGTTTTCTCAGCACCACTTATTGCAAAACTGGCCTTTCCCCAGTGTGTGTGCTTGGCACCTTTGTTACAAATCAGTTGGCTATAAATACATGGATTTATTTCTGGGTTCTGCATACTGTTCCACTGGCCTATATCTCAGTTCTTATGCCAGTAGCATGCTATTTTGGCAATATAGTTTTGTAATGTATTTTGAAGTCAGGTAATATGATGCCCCAGCTTTACTTTTCCTCAAGATTTCTTTGGCTGTCCAGGGTCTTTTGCATTTTCACATGAATTTTAAGGTTCTTTTTATTTCCATTTCTGTGGAGAATGTCATTGGGTCAGGCGTGGTGGTTCACACCTGTAATCCCAGCACTTTGGAAGCCCAAGGCAGGTGGATCACAAGGTTAGGAGCTCGAGACCAGCCTGGCCAACTTGGTGAAATCCCATCTCTACTAAAAATACAAAAAAAAATAACTGGGCGTGGTGGCGGGCGCCTGTAATCCCAGCTCCTCAGAAGGCTGAGGCAGGAGAATCGTTTGAACCCCGGAGCAGAGGTTTCAGTGAGCCAAGTTCATACCATTGCACTGCAGCCTGGGCAACAGGGCAAGATTCCATCTCAAAAAAAAAAAAGAAAAGAAAAAAGGAAAAAAGAATGCAATTGGTATTTTAATAGGGATTGCATTGAGTCTGTAGATTGCTTTAGGTAATATGGACATTGTTAACAATATTAATTTTCCCAATTCATGAACGTGGGCTATCTTTCCATTTATTTGTGTCTACTTCTTTTTTTTTTTCATGACTTTATAGTTTTAAATTGTAGGGATTTTATTTTTTTACCTCTTTGGCTAATTTATTTCTAGGTATTTTTTGGTAACTGTTATAAATGGGATTATTTTTCTTGATTTCTTTTCTAGATAGTTCATTATTGGCATTAGAAATGCTACCAATATTATATGTTGATTTTGTATCCTACAACTTTACTAAATTTATTAGTTCTCACAGTCTTTTAGTGGAGTCTTCAAAGTTTTCTGTACGTATATATCATGATGTTGTCTGCAAATAGAAACAATTTGGCTTCCTTTTTTCCAATTTGTATGCCTTTTACTTCTTTCTCCTGCCTAATTGCTCTGGCTAGAACTTCAAGTACTATGTTGAATAAAAGTGGTAAATGTGGGCATCCTTGTCTTGTTCCAGATCTTAGAGAAAAAGCTTTCAATTTTTCATTATGATGTTAGCTGTGAATTTGTCATATATGGCCTTTATTGTGTTAAGGTATATTTCTTCTAAAACTAGTATGTTGAGCACTTTTGTAATAATGCAATGCTGAATTCTATCAAATGCTTTTTCAGCATCTATTGAAATAATCATATGGTTTTTGTCCTTGATTCTATTACTGTGATTTACCATGTTCATTGATGAGCATATGTTGAACCATCTTTGCATCCCTGGAATGAATCCCACTCGATCATGGTAAATGATCTTCTTGATGTATTGTTTAATCTGGTTTGCTAGTATTTTGTGAAGATTTTTGCATCTATGTTAATCAGGGATATTGGCCTGTAGTTTTCTTTTTGGTGTGTGTCCTTGTCTGATTTTGGCATCCAGGTAATGTTCATCCTATATTATTTCCAAATGTTCTTTAACTGTTCCCTTTTCTTTCAGTCTTGTTTATCACTCCCCAGCCCCCAACACCTTTTCCCAATCATACCTTTACACCATGACTCAGTACTTCTATAAAAAAGCATATTTAATCTGGTCTCTGTCTTGCTTACCACCCTACAAGGACTCTCCCTTGACCTGAGAATAAACTTGGAATTCTTGATGTACATACAAAGTTCTTTATTATCTGGTCCCCTTTGCCCCTAATTCTTTTTCCAGTGTCATTCCCAGTTACTCACCTCTTCAACTCTATTGTGCAGCCATATGGGGCTTCCTGGAGCTCCAAGAACAAATATGGAGTTCCATTTCAAGTTCCAGTAACTTTGTTCATGCTTCCTCCTCTGCCTGGTTGCCCCCATGTTATACGTCTCCAGAATATCTTCTTCAAGACCTAACTCAGGGGTCTTCTCCCCAGCAAAAGCTTCCCTGTTTGATTAACAGCAGTGTTATCACCCTGAGGTGATAACCTTACCACAGATAGACTGATATTTCACGTTATCTTTTAGTTCAAGAGAAAACATGTCATAATAGTTCAGAGCTTGGGTTCAAAAGCCAGATTTCCTGGGTTCACTTCCCAGCTCTGCCATTTACTAGCTATGTGACATTGGTTAAGATACTCAGCCTTTCTACACCTTGGTTTTCCCATCGTAAAGTGGGTAAAAATAATTATACTTACTTACCTGATAGGCTATTTATGAGAATTAAATGAGATAATACATGTAAATTACATAAAACAGGAGCTGGCAAGTAGTAAATGCATAGCTCATTATTGATAGATTTCAGTTCTTATCTGTATAACTTTATTGTATTTGTTTATCATCTACTTCCCCCACCAGACTGAGAGTTCTCTGAGGGCTGGAATGTAGTTCTATCATCTTGTATCCTGAGTGCCTGGTACTGTGCCTGACATATAACAGGTGCTTAGGAACAGATGTAGGTGGAATGAATGAATAAATCAATATAGACAGACAATCTGGAAGCTCAGCAAACAAAGAAACATTTCCCCTGTCAGTTATGTAATGTAGTTTTTATGTCTCTGACACTTCTTACATTTTCTTAACTAAAAAACTCCTCTTTTCATGATTACTAGGCTAAAACATGGGATGAGTGTTTGCTGCACATTTGCAAGAGTCCAACATCCATACTCTGATCCAAGTTGGTTTGAGTCCAACATCCATACTCTGGTGGCCTGACTTGTTCTATTTTACTTTCCTTTGCCATTGCCAAAATGAATATCCATTGATGGGATTTGTAGTATTCATCACATGCAGCCACCAGATGGATCTGAATAGTTTCTCTAACAACCAATTTGCATTTGGATTTTGCTTCCAAAATGCCTTCCCATTATAGCTTCCCTTTGCCTTCCATGCACTCCACCATCTTCCCCTCTTTTCTGAAGCCCATACCTCTAATTTTGGAAATCATGGATCAATTTGGTACAACCAAGCTGCACAGAGTTAAAACAAGGACTGTATTTTGTTGCCAAATCATGACTTGCTCATATATTTCAGCTTGTACCATGTAACCTATCAAATTTATTATAATCTTCTTTTGCAGAGGGTCCCCAAGGTATGGTTGCAGGAGTGATTGTTTTCTCCCTACCTCTCCTAAGCCTTCATCCTTAGGTTATGTTGCCTAGTGGGTATGGTTCTTGAGCTGAGATCTTCTTGTTAAGGATGTTATGCTTATTTGGGGCTCATGTTAGGTTTCATGAACTTAAATGAAGAGTAAGTAATAAATTCATAGAGGAAATTGGGTTAGCATGTGATTAACATCCCGGCTGATGCAGATGAGTGTACCAATGATGAAAACATGTGCTTGTATCATGATGAAATGCAGATTAGAGGCCCTGGAGCCAACCCAAGGAAATTAGCCCAAAACTGTTTCATCTCTGTCAGTTTTAATCTGATAGAAAGAAAGCGTGCTTTAATGCAGCGAGAAAAATGTGAATGCCTGATATAACCAAGTGGCACTCTATCTTCCATTAAGATGTTATGAAAATACTCTCATTGTGGTACAGTAGAAAATATACTGGAGTATAACTTAAAAGACCTGAATTAAAATTTCATCTTGGTCACTAACTTATGCTGTGAGATCTTACAGGTCTTAAGTTTCTGTGTCTGTAAAATGAATGTTCGTGGTTAGACCAATGGTTTTCAATAGATTTCTCCTTCACAATTCAGGTAAAAATAATATTTACACACTCTCCTGAGCAGCCCCAGAATTGCACACAATTACCCATATACTATATATATAGCTCAGTCCCTTTCCTTCTGCTCAAGTAAGCATATCAGAGCACATGAGTGAGATTGACATTTTAAGATAACCTTGAATCCTGTTCTAATTGAATTAAAACATTAAAAAAGCAAATAATTTGGATTATTGGGTACATCATTATTAATTTTTAGAAGGTGATTTGCTACACAATTCCCAAAAAGTATGTTACAAAACTTGACTCAATTATCTCTAAACAATTTTAACTGTCCCTTGTGATACAGATATTATTCTTTATCTCTATGAGTTAATCAAGGTACCAGCAGAGAAAAGTCCTAAGCCTTGAGTCTTTAGCTATTTGGAATAAAATTACAAGGAGTACATTTTTGTAGGTAGGCCTCACTTTGGTGGGTATTCTCATTTCCCCTTAGAAAATTTGTGGCAATAGTAACTTCTTGATTCTTATGTTGATATGCTAAGCAGAGCCATGTTTCTAAAATGAAATAATAACGTGTCACTTAAAATAAGATGGAATACTTTTTAAAAATTCAATATATATAGTACTTGACTAAAAACAGTAGTGAGTCATGTTTTGAGGTGTCTCGTAAAAAATTTATCTGCAGGGGAAAACTCCAAATGTTTGTAGTATGGTGGCTATTAAAATTCTGAATAATATAGGAAAAAAATAATATAAAAGCTGCCAAAGGACTATTGAAGTTCAGTATAAAACTTAAATATAAAAATTACCTATACAATTTTTGATTTCCAACAACACGTTAGTCTAGATAACCTGAAAAAGCTTTACACTATACCTGGATAACATTAACCTTTGTTTTTCTTCTGTTTCCATAGACATGCCTCTTATTAAAAATCAGTTTGCCTTCATCACATGTAGAGGCCTAGCCCATCTGCAGTGCCATCTCCTGATACGGGAAACAGCTGTTTAACTGAACTGATCTAGTTTCAGGACTAGGAAACTGACTAAAAAGATATGGGGCAGTATATTTAAATCTACTCTTTCCTGCTTATCCCAATCTGTCTTTCTAACAACCTACTCATTAACTTATAGTCTGCTGTTCACTTAAGTGCTGTGCTAAAACTGTGGATGAGAGTACTAACGTGCTTGTCATGCGAGCCTTGACCAGGCACCAGTGAGTACAGGCAAAGAGCTGCAAAGCAGCAGTTTCACTCCTATTCCCCTGGAGCCAACTGCTATCCCCACCACTCCCCCTGTCAGCAGGAAGAAGCTAGAGTAGGCTAGGCCTTTTTCCATCTCCATAGCCCACACCTTAAGAATAAGGTTTTATGAAATCCAAAGGGAGGGATTGAAACCACCTTTGCAAAATTATGACAGTAAGATAAATCCGACTTGGCTGACTCTATCTTGCTTCTAGCCTCACAGGCTGGCTGTCTTCGCTCATTTCTAGACTTAGGCCAAGCTAACTTTGGGAAACATTTAGTTTATAGTTTAAATGATAATAGGCCTTTGACAAAACTCAACTGCATTTATAAAACTAACGAAAGGATATCAGGTTAGGAGGATGCGTGAACCAATTTTGCTAAGGTGTAGAGATAAATGATTACCAGCCATTATTCCTGAGGTCACAAGACATGTAACTTCCACAATTACTCCTGCAGATAACATCGCTATTGTAGAATCTAAGATTGGCCTTTTGAGATGTCTTTTCAGGTTTTTGCATTTCTGACAACCAATAACTCCACCTGGAGCAGCCACCTCCCCGACCCTCCTGCCTGCCCCAATCTTGGACCTGTCCTGTGGCCCCACACATAAGGGGACTCCCTGGCCTACCATCCTTGAGAAACCCTAGCCTTTGAATTTTTGTGGAGATTGAGTTGAGTAACAACTTTGTCTTCCATGTGTCATGCCTGGCCTCTTGTCTATTAAACTCTTTCTTTATTCCACACACACACTAAAAACCTGGATAAAGTAAACCCTGCATGCAAGACTGAGTGCACAAGAAATAAAGGGAAACTACAAGAGTCCTAAAGCAAAGAATGACCCCCCTGCAAGAAAAAAGGATAAAATTTTTAAAAAGCCAATTAAAATAGTGACAATAAAGCCATGAGATGGAGAGAAAAATTTCCACTCCCAACAACTTGGGGACATAGGTTTTAAGTCAACTTTGGGAAAACCGACTAGTACTTAAGCTCTCTCATGGTGCAACTGGGAACATGCTCATAAAGCCTGACTCTGTATAAAAGACGGTCTTAAGAAAAATTCACCTACGGAATAAACAACAGTGAAGTTTGTACATCTTATTTTGAGTTACAGATGGTGAAAACTTTTTCTTTAAGAACTTAGAATCATGGAATTAGACTAGAGATTTTATTGTACACTATTCCATAGTATGAAACTCTAAACAAAACGTAAAATTGACCCTGAGACACCAGGCAGAAGTAAGCAGAAAACCTGCGGAGGTATACACCTTCAACCCAGCTTCACAGGATGTCCACAGACAAATGTAATGATGAAATCAAAATCCAGAATTGCAAAAACAGACAAGGAAACAAATTAACCTGGGTGAGAGTCAGTAGGCACTAAACAAAAACATTAAACACCCAATAACTTCAGGTGATATTGATACAGGAGCTAGAAAGAAATTATTTAGGAAGATAGTGAGTGTAAAAGGAGTCCTTGGCAAGGCTTCCCTTTTAATAAAAAGCAGCCCCCAAATCATTTCTTTTCTAACAGAGTAGCCAGAAAAATCAAGCCTCAAAAGTAGAAAAGCAAGCTGAAAGCTTGCACAGATGAATGCCGGCAGCTGTGCCAATAAAAAAGGGCTACCTGGAAGCCAGGTATGTTGAACATGGAGGCTCCATCTTTCCTTTTGTCACCACCTGTACAGGAAGGAACAAGAAACATAGCGCCATCCAGGTAGGGAACCCATCTGCATAATAAAAGTGGGGGGTGGACAGATTTTCACATGCTATGCAAATGGCACACCTGGTCCAACCAATCTTGTGTGTAAGTCAGACACCACCTCCTCAAGCTCATCTATAAAATCTCCTGCATTCCACTGCAGAACCAGCAACCCATTTTCTCTGGGACCCTTCTCTGTAGCAAGAGAGATCTTCTCTTTCTTTTACCTATTAAACTTCCACTCTTAACCTCACTCTGGCGTGTCTGCGTCCTTGTTTTCTGAGGCCGTGAGGTAATGAACCTCGGGTATTACCCCAGACAATAACAACTTCAATATAAAAGTTGAACATATATATATAGAGAGAGAGAGAGAAAGAGAGATAAGAGGGAGGTTTAAATTAATAAAATCATAAGTGGGAATTGAAAATTTTAAAAAAATGAATAAGAAAGCATGGAAAAGGAAAAGAAAAAAATCTTTGAAATTACCAAATGGAATTTCTCCCAATGTAAACTATAGTCATTAAAATAAACTCCATGGCTAGATTAAATAGTAATTCAGATATAGTTGGAAATATAACTAGTGAACTGGAATACAGAAATATCTGGAGTTCACAAAGAGAAATAAGGAAGTAAAGAATATTAAAAAAGAATTTAAAAGTAGATAGGGAGAATAGGACCAAATGTTCTAACTTATTTTAATGGTATTTTTCAGGAAAAGAAAATAGAAAAAATTGGAATAAAAAATATTCAAAGAATTGTAACAAAACTTTTCCAGATTTGATAAAACTGCATGAATCCTTAGGAGGAGGTGGAACAAGATGGACAAATAGAGCCCTCGTATGATTGTTTCCTGGAGGAACACCAGATTGAACAACTATTCATGCAAGAAAGCACCTTCGTAGGAACGAAAACAATTAGAGTGATCACAGTGCCTGATCTGAACATACTATTAAGGAGAGAGGCATTGAAGAGTATAGGAAAGACAGTCCTGCATTGCATGCACCATCCCTCCCTCAAACCCAGGCAGCAGAGCATGGAGAGAAAATCTGTGCTTAAGGGAGAGAGAGCAAAGTGAGAGTGGGACTCATACTGTTGTATCACAGTGGAACATAGCAAAGGGTGGAATTCTGCTGGCACCCAGGACAGGAGCCTTCAGACCAGCCCTGGCCCACAGGGAAATTCTGTGGCCTAGTGGGAGGAACCCAAGTCACAGCCAGCTTCATCACTGGTTAACTGAAGTGGCCTGGGACCCAGAATAAATTTGAGTAGCAGTCATGCCACAAGGAGCACAGTCCTAGGGCAAGCCCTGCTGCTTTGCTGATCTCAGAGGCAGTGGACTTTGTGTGCAACTCAGTGCAATACCAGAGCCCAAGAGACTGCCTGCATCACCTCCTCCAATTCAGGCAGTACAGCTCCAGGAGAGACTCCTCCCACTTGAGGGAAAGAGAAGGAATAGTACAGAGAACGACGTCTTACAACTTGGGTACTAGCTCAGCCACAGTAAAATGAAGCACCAGGTAAATTATTGAAGCCCAGATTCCAGGTCTTTGCTCCAAGTCAGCATTTCTAAAGCCACCTTGAGCTGGAAGGGAATCTGCTGGCCTGATGGAATGGACCTAGTCCAGGCAGCATTCACCACCTGTTGACTGAAGTGGTCTTGGGCCTTGCAAAAACATCAGCAGCAGTCAGGGAGTAGTGGCTGTGGGCCTTGGGTGAGCCCCAGCACTGTACTGGTCTGTAAGGCTTCAGGTGTGACCTTGTGCAGTGCCAGCTATAGTGGCCATGGGAGTGCCCGTATGACCCCTTCCCTAACTCAGGGCAGCCCACATGGAGAGAGACTCCTTCCAATTTGGGGAAAGAGTGGAAAGAGAATGACTTTGCCTGGTAACCCAGAGAATTCTTCCCTTTCTTACCCAAGTCCACCAAGGCATTGTATGTAGAGCATCTGCAAGAGTCACAGAGTTCCTGGGCTCAGAGAGCCCCCTAATGCTAAAACAGCTGCAGTGACTTCAGGCTTAGATCACAACACTCAATCCCCTTTGAATTCATAGAAAGCCCTCTTAAGAAGGATGAATACAAACAAGTCCTATCTGTACAGACTGGAATAAATACTTGAATTCTCAGAAATAGAAAACGTCAATATATAAAACACATAAATCTATGCCTAGATAGATGGACACAAGAATGTAAAATGGTACAGCCAGTCTGGCATATAATTGGGCAATTCCTTATAAGATTAAACACATACCATACAACCCAGCAATCACACTCCTGGGCATTCATCCCCAGAGAAATGAAAACCTCAATTCACAAAAACATGTACATAAATATATTCATAACAGCCTTACTTTAATAGCCCAAAACTAAAAATAACCAAAATGCCCCTCAGTAGTTGAATAGTTTAAGAAATTGTAACACATCCATATTATGAAATACTACACAGAAAAAAAAAAAAAAAGTTTCTTATTTTCTTATTCACACAATAATGTGAATGGATCTCAAGAGCATTATGATGGATAAAAAAAAATCTAATACCTAAAGGTCACATACTGTGTGATGTGTGATTCCATTTATATATCCTCAAAATGACAAAATTATGGAGTTGAGAACAGATTAGCAGTTGCCAGCAATTAGATAAAGTGGAGTAGGGGTGGGAATTGGAGGGGTCTTTGCAGTGACAGAATACATCTGGTTTTTTTATTGTTGTTTGTGTGGGTTTTTTTTTTTTTTGAGATGGAGTTTCGCTCTTGTTGCCCAGGCTGGAGAGCAATGGTGTGATCTCGGCTCACTGCAACCTCCACTTTCCAGGTTCAAGCGATTCTCTATCCTCAGCCTCCTGAGTAGCTGCGATTACAGGCGCCTGCCACCATGTCTGGCTAATTTTTTGTATTTTTAGTAGAGACGGGGTTTCACCATGTTGGGGAGGCTGGTCTCGAACTCCTGACCTCAGGTGATCTGCCCACCTCGGCCTCCCAAAGTGCTGGGATTACAGGTGTGAGCCACTGCACCAGGCCTAGAATGTATCTTAATTGAGGTGGTTACTACATGAATTCACACGTGATAAAACAGCATACAAATATATATACCTAGTGCACAAATTTCCTGGTTGGGGTAAGATATAACCATTGGGGGAAATTGGGTAAAAGTCAAGGAAAAATGGAGAGAAAAGATATTGATAAACATGTAAGTAGGCTGGGCACCATAGCTCACACCTGTAATTGCAGCACTTTGGAAGACTGAGGTGGGCAGATAACTTGCAGGGTTCGAGACCAGCCTGAGAAACATGGCAAAAACCCATCTCTACAAAAAATACAAAAATTAGCTGAGTGTGGTGGTGTGCACCTGTAACCCCAGCTACTCAAGGGACTGAGATGGGAGGATTGATCACCTGAGCCCGGGGAGGTTGAGAGTGCAGTGAGCACTGATGTTACCACAGGACTCCAGCCTGGACAATGGAGTGACACCCTGGAAAGAAAGAAAAAGAAAGAGAAAAGGAAAGAAAGGAGGGAGGGAAGGAGGGAAAGAGAAAGAGAAAAAAAGAAGAGAAAGAGAGAGGGAGGGAAGAAGGAAGGAAGGAAGAGTAAATATTAACAAACATGATTTTTTAAAAAACAGATTTATGTATTCAGTCCAAAAATATGTATTAAGTACTCTGTGTTGTAAAAAAAGGATTCAGCAGTGTCACATGAGCACATGTGACCCCCTGCAGTATTTTTGTAACTTTTTGTGAATCTGTAACTATTTCAAAATAAAAAGTTTAAAGTATAAACACTATAAAATTTAAGCTATATACCTTAAATTATATATTTGAAAAAAATGTAAGCCATGAAAAAGTAAGATGCAAAAAGAAAAACGAGGAAAAAAGATATTACTAAGTATGTGACTAAATGTCACCAAGCATTAGCAGTAAAAAAAAGAAAAAGAAATCCTAGTATTGTATTGATTCATTGGTCCAAATATATGTGTTAAGTACTATGTGTTAAACATTATTGTAAATGGGATGCAGCAGTGTCATATTTCTGATAGGAGAGAGACGTAATAAGCAAATAATCACTACTCTGTGGATTTAAAAAAAAGATTGATCTATAATAGTAGGCAAAAATTAAAGGTAAGATAAGCAGCAAAGTGATCAGAATTAAAACGAGTTTAAGCTATGTATTCATTTATTTTCTTAGGGGTAGGGACAGCTTTTTATTAACTTTATATTTTAAGTCAAATATTCTTATTAAAAGAATAGAAAAGAATGAATGTCTTCTAAGCTGGTAGAGAGAAAAATGGAAAAAGTAAACCTAATCCAACAGAAAAGAGAAATGAAGGAGAAATATTTTTAATGCAATGTAAATAGGAAGTACAAACTGTTAAAGCAAATCCATAGTTATTAGTAGCCATATGTAAACAGACTAAACTCTGTTAAAATACACAGATCACAATGGATTAAAAAAATCCAAATATATGCTACTTACAGAAACTTACCTAAACTATGAGGATGCTGAAAGATTAACAGTTTAAAAAATGGAAAAATATATGCCAGGTGAACACTATATAAAACAATCTTCTGTACCTATAAAAATCTGAGACATCACCAGAAAGCAAAATATTTGAATACTTGGGAAGACTTGTTTGTCTAGCTCTTAGAGTATGCATTTATTAAGTAGGTTTATTAACCACAACTATGAGTAGAATACTATGTAAAGGACTATGGGTAATATAAAGGTGATGGGCTGCTGTTTATGATCACCCTGCTCTTATAATTTAGGACTATTTTTATTATGCCACACTAAAAGCTCAGATTTTTTCCCAGAATTTTAATCCTGTCTATAGAAATTCTAGATGATGTTTACACAAAGAAAAAGAAAGAAAGGAAGGAAGGAAAGACGGGAAGGAAGGAAGGAAGGAAGGAAGGAAGGAAGGAAGGAAGGAAGGAAGGAAGGAAGGAAGGAAGGAAGGAAGGAAGGAAGGAAGGAAGGATGGAAAGGAAAGGAAGGACAGAAGGAAGGGAGGGAAAGAGGCAAGGAGGGAAGGAGGGAGGGAGGGAGGGAGGAAAGGAGGAAAGAAAAGAAGGAAGGAAGGAAAGAAGGAAGGAAGGAAGGAGGGAGGGAAGGAAGGGAGGAAAGGAAGGACAGAAGGAAGGGAGGGAAAAAGGCAAGGAGGGAAGGAGGGAGGGAGGGAGGAAAGGAAGGAAGGAAGGAAGGAAGGAAGGAAGGAAGGAAGGAAGGAAGAAGGAAGGAAGGAAGGAAGGAAGGAAGGAAGGAAGGAAGGAAAATAAATTTCCCAAAGAACAAGGGCATTTTAGAGTAACATCAACTGGTAAAATAATAAGTTCAATAGACTAGTAGATCTATTGAAACTCTTTGCATAATGCAATCAGAAACAATTAGAATTGTCTTCTCAGATTCAGCTTCTTTTGTCAGATACATACGAAATTACATATTAATTAACAAAGGAATAAAGTTTACATTACTTTCTGGAGTTGGCTCTTCTACCAAATGCATCCTTGTAAACTTGTATTTCAACTGACTTTCCCAAAAAGCCAAATAGTTAATAATGTCTTAAATTCTCTGGTTTAGAAATAAACTAAAAACTGAAGTTATCCAGGTTCCTCTGCTGGTCGAGATTACTTTGTGTTTGAGAATGGTACTTAGAATCATAGCATCTCAAGCTTGGAATAAACCGTTATTAAAACTGAATTCAACTCTCATCTGTAATTGATGCTATAATTTGTATCATAAAATGAAAAATGCTTAGAGGCCAGGAGTTACCTTAAATTAGTTACATTAGCTGGGAGTAACATGAGAGGCATGGTAAGGACTGCAGCAAACTGGAGAGAGGCTAGCCCTTAGGAAACAACTTCTGTTTATTGCTACAACAGAGGAATTTAAGTCTGTCTAGTCTTGACAAAAGCTTCTAATTTTTCAGAAGCCAGGAATCTGGCTTTCTTTTTAACCTTTAAGTTCGGGTGTACATGTACAGGTTTTTTACATAGGTACACTTGTGTCATGAGGGTTTGTTTTACAGATTATTTTATCTCCCAGGTATTAAGCCTAGTATTCACTAGTTATTTTTCCTGATCGTCTCCCTCCTCTCACCCTCCACCCTCCAGTGGGCTACCATGTGTGTTGTTCCCCTGTATGTGTCCATGTGTTCTCATCATTTAGTTCCCACTTATAAGTGAGAACATACACTACTTGATTTTCTGTTCCTGTGTCAGTTTGCTAAGGATACGGGCCTCCAGTTCCATCTGTCTCCCTGCAAAGGACACGATCTCATTCTTTTCTTATGGCTGCATAGTATTCCATGGTGTATGTGTACCACATTTTCTTTATCCAGTCTACTATTGATGAGCATTTAGGTTGATTCCATGTCTTTGATATTGTGAATAGTGCTGCAACGAATATACATGCACATGTGTCTTTATAATAGAATAATTTATATTCCTTTGGGTATATACCAGTAATAGGATTGCTGGGTCTAATTGTATTTCTGTCCTTAGGTCTTTGAGGAATCACCACACTATTGTCCCCCATAGTTGAACTAATTTACACTTCCACCAACAGTGTATAAGTTTTTCTCCACAACTTTGCTAGCATCTGTTTTATTTTTTATTTTTTAGTAATAGCCATTCTGACTGGTGCGAGATGGTATCTCATTGTGGTTTTGATTTGTATTTCTCTAATAATCAGTGATTCTGAACTTCTTTCCATATGATTGTTGGCTGCATGTATGTCTTCTTTTGAAAAGTGTCCATTCATGTCCTTTGACCACTTTTTAATAAGATCATTTTTTTCTTGTAAATTTGTTTAGTTTTCTTATAAATACTGGACATTAGACCTTTGTCGAATGCTTAGTTTGTAAAAATTTTCTCCCGTTTTATAGGTTGTCTGTTTACTCTGTTGATAGTTTATTTTTCTATGTAGAACTCTTTAGCTTAGTTAGATCCCATTTATCAATTTTCACTTTTGTTGCAACTGCTTTTGGTGGCTTCATCACAAAATATTTTTCCTTGTCTATATCCTGAATGGTATTGCTTAAGTTATCTTTCAGAGTTTTCATACTTTTGGGTTTTAAATTTAAGTCCTGAATCCACCTTGAGTTCATTTTTGTATATGGTGTAAGGAAGAGGTCCAGTTTCAATCTTCTGCATATAGCTAGCCAGTTATCCCAGCACCATTTATTGAATAAGGAATCCTTTCCCCACTGCTTATTTGTGTCAGGTTTTCGAAGACCAGATAGTTGAAGGTGTGCTGTCTCATTTCTGGGTTCTTTATTCTGTTCTATTGGTCTATGTGTCTGTTTTTGTACCAGTACCATGCTGTTTTGGTGACTGTAGCCCTGTGGTATAGTTTGAAGTCAGGTAGCATGATGCCTCCAGCTTTGTTAGGAATCTAGACTTACTAAGAATTTGCCTGACTTCTGAAAACTAATTCAGAAATTTACTAAATATCTTCCAAATTGCAAGTACTCCTCTAGATTCTGATGATACCAAAATGACTAAAACATGGCATATATCCTAAAGGAGCTCAGACTATTGAAAAATAAGTTGTATAATGGAGAAAGTAAAGTCATTCTATAACATCATAGCATACCTTTATGCTCATATAGAGGTAGATGCATTAGAGGGAAAGTGTTAGAGGAAATTATGAGAATTTGAATACATTTTACAAGCTGGAGCAAGAGTAGAAATGGCATCCTGGTGGAGAAACACCCTTTGAATTATGCCTTAAAATGTAAATACTTCTTTTTGCATGAGTAAAAGGTAAGGGAGTTATAAATATCCATAACGTTCAAAAGGGTAGTGTAGAAACAATCTGGCTTTACTCTTTCAGCCTCCACCAAAATAAAAAAGAAATATCCACCACCAAAGTAATCACCAGCATTATCCCAGAACTCAAATCTGAGACTGAGACAACCCCCTGGTGCCACAGACAAGTGAAAAAACTCCAAGCAGATAGTGAATTGCAAAGAGCCTCTAAGCAAACATATTCAAGAAAAAATAAAACAAGCCAGACAGCAAAGACTGGAATAGATAACTAATCCATCAATGCTAAGACATAAACATATGTCCTCAAGAAACAGCAGCAAACGGGGAACCATGGCCTCCTCAAATGGACAGAGCAAGGAGCCGTTGACCAACTCTAACAAGATGGCAATATGTGAGCTCTCAGATCAAGAATTCAAAATAGCAGTTTTAAGGAAATAGCAAATTCCAAGATAGTATAGAAATAAACAATTCAGAAATTTATCAGAGAAATTTAACAAAGAGATGAAATAATAATAATAAAACCCCCAGAAATCCTGGAACTGAGAAATGTATTTGCTGAACTGAAAAAATATATTAGAGGCTCTTCACAGAAGAATGGATCAAGCAGAGGAAAGAATCAGTCAACTTGAAGACTGTCTATTTGAAAATAGAGGAGAAAAAAGAAAGCAGAATGAAAACCACCTACAAGATGTAGAAAATTACGTCATAAGAGTAAATCTAAGAATCATTGGTGTTAAAGAGGGAATTGAGAAAGAGCAAGGGGCAGAAAGCATGTTCAAAGAAATAAAAACAAAACTTCCCAAACATATTGAAAGATATAAATATCTTTCAGGCATAGAAAAGTCAGAGATCACCAAACAGATTTAACCCAAATAAGAATGCTTAAGGCATATAATAATGAAAGTCTCAAAGATCAAGGACAAAGAGAAGATGCTAAAAGCAGAAAGAGAAAAGAAGCAAATAACATATAAAGGGGCTTCGATTCATCTGATAACAGACTTCTCAGAGGAAACCATATAGGCCAGGAGGGAGTGGGGTGACATTTTGAAAGTGCTTAGACAAATATTCACAGCAGGTTCAGCAAAAGATGAAAGGAACAGAGTAGCTGGAGATAAGGTGAAGGTGATGTAGATAGTAGCCAGTTTGGAGCTGGGTATTTAACTCCAAGTGAAGGAGTTTGCTCTCTATCCTGGAAGGCTGAGATGCATACAATGATTGTTACCAAGGTTTTTGTTTTGTGTTAAACTTAGTTTTAGTAAAAGTATTACTGTACTTTAAAAAGCATGGTAATGGTAGCTAGGAATACAGTTGAGGGAAATTAAACTGGAGTCAGAGAAACCAATAGAGAAACAAGGAAAATCTGAACTCAAGTAATGGCTGTGGGGACAGAGTGAAGGAGTCATTTTCAAATGACCAGTTACACATGAGGATGACCAATTGTACCTGAGGAGAGAGCAGTCAAATACAGTGGGAAACTGGTTGACTGTTGATGCTATCAACAAGTTAGAAAAAAAGACAGAAGAAATTCAAAAGGGAGGAGAGTAGGAAGACAGTGAAGAGACAATCATACTATTAAAATACCATCTTTAAATTTTAGACTAGAATGTTTCCTTATGAATCCCTTTTTTTTTTTTTCTTTTTTTTTTCTTTGAGACAGAGTCTCACTTTGTCACCAGGCTGGAGTGTAGTGGTGTGATCTCAGCTCACTGCAACCTCTGCCTCCTGGGATCAAGTGATTCTCCTGCCTCAGCCTCCCGAGTATTTGGGACTACAGGCGCACACCACCATACCGAGCTAATTTTTGTATTTTTAGTAGAGACGGAGTTTCATCATATTGGCCAGGATGGCCTCAATCTTTTCACCTCATGATCTGCCCGCCTCAGCCTCCCAAAGTGCTGAGATTACAGGCGTGAGCCACCACACCCGGCCCCTTATTACTTCTAATCACAATTTTTCCTCTGTAAGTTAGGGTCACTTCTTCTGTAAAACAACATCTCTCCATTTTGTCTTACTTCCTCATCATCCCAACACTCTGCCTTAAGACTCTTGAATATATATGGTTAGAATAGTTAGAAAGCATAGTTAGAAAGCATCAAGGATATTTACAAAATGTATGTTCACTAGCTGTATGTGATGTTTTCTTTTTATTCAGCCTGTGAAAGTAAGCCTGGAGACAGAGCCACTTTCTAGTTAGGTGACTTAGGGCAAGTTTCTCAACTTCTCTGTCTCTCAGTTGCTTAATTATAAAGTAAGGATAAGAAGAATAACCCGCCGGGCATGGTGGCTCACGCCTGTAATCCCAGCACTTTGGGAGGCCGAGGCAGGCTGATCACAGGGTCAGTAGATCAAGACCATCCTGGCCAACAAGGTGAAACCCTGTCTCTACTAACAGTACAAAAATTAGCCGGGCGTGGTGGCAGGCGCCTGTAGTCCCAGCTACTCGGGAGGCTAAGGCAGGAGAATGGCTTGAACCCGGGAGGTGGAGCTTGCAGTGAGCGGAGATCGCGCCACCGCACTCCAGCCTGGGTGACAGAGCGAGATTCCATCTCAAAAAAGAAGAAGAATCATTATTTCCTAGAGATGTGAAATGTTAGTAAGTTGCATGTTACAAAGTTACTATTTTTATTATATATAGAGGCTGGACACCATGAGTCACACCTGTAATCTCAGACTTAGGGAGGCCAAAGTGGGAGAATCGCTTGAGTCCAGGAATTCAAGACCAGCCTGGACAATATAGTGATACCCCGTGTCTACTAAGAAAAAATTAAAACTTGGTCGAACATAGTGGCATGCACCTGTAGTCCCAGCTACTTGGGAGGCTGAGACAGGAAGATGGCTGAGCCCAGGAATTCAAGGCTGCAATGAGCAAGGATCATACCACTGCACTCTATCCTGGGCAATGGAGAAAGACCCGGTCTCTAAAAAAATTAATTAAGTAAATAATTTTTTAAAAAGAACATGGAAAGCATGCCAGTAGTTCTTGTTGATGTTATTACATTTAATGAATCTAATGTAGATCATAAATTAATATTGACAACAAGTTAGAATTTTGAAGATATCACATGTTCTTCATTTCTTTCTGAATTCAGGAAGGAGAAAGAGAAGCTCCCAGTGCCAAATAAATAGGCTTATGATCAGACTATCCATATATACTATGCAGAGGGAGCCATGTGCTGATTAACATGTTTACTTACTCATTTATTACCTTGTTCATTTATTCAATCATTTATCTCTCCATCCACCCATTGATTTGCCCACTCAACAAACAATTATTGCAGGTCAATTATTTGCTGGTCACTGGTCTAGACATTAGGAACCTCCAGAAGACATAATCTTGTTGGAAATATAGGTAAATAAATAAGTAGTTATAATGTGGTGACACATGAAGCCCCTCCCTAAAAAAAAATATCCACAAGGAGCAGAAAGGATTAGTTGTTTGTCTTGAGTTATTCAATTTGGTCCTACAAAGTAGACAATGACAGGCACTGTGACTCACGCCTGTAATCCTAGCACTTTGGGAGGCCAACGCAGGAGGATTGCTTGAGGCCAGAATTTCAAGGCCAGCCTGGGTAACATAGTGAGACCCCATCTCTACAAAAAAAAAAAAAAAATGTTTAAGAGTTAGAGGCCATGGTGGTGCATGCTTGTAGTCCCAGCTACTTGAGAGGGTGAAGAAGCAGGATTCCTTGAGCCCAGGAATTTGAGGCTACAGTGAGCCATGATTGTGCCACTGTCACTCCAGGCTGGGTGACAGAATAAGACCCTGTCTCAAAACAAAAAAAAAAAGTGGACAAGTTTGTCAGGCCGAAAAAGGAGTAACAGATGTAAGACAAGGAGACCTGTCTATGCAGTCAAAATACACCAAACAGGAAAGTGGTTTTGAGGAACAGCTTGTATGAAAATTAGTTGAGAGGAAAGCACAAGGAGGATGGAGGAGCATGTAAAAGATGGAGTTAGAAATCTACCAGCTTTGAATCCAGTGCTAGGGAGATTGGGGTTTTTCCTGTGGGCAGTGAGAAAACCCTGGAGGTATTTGAGTGACACATTGAAATTTGTATTTTTGAAAGAATCTCCCTAGTAGCGCCGTGGATTGCAGAGAAGACAGAAAGAACGCAGCCCAGTGGCAGTTCCTAGGTAATCTCTCTTCAGCTCCCAAAGAAAACTGAAAAGTGATCATTCACAGGGTATGTTTGTTGAGCCTGTGAAAACTGAAGGCATTTCATAACAATTTCTCCTTACTTTTCCTCCAAATCTTTAAACTCAGTAATTCTGTATTATCTTAGGTCTTGAGATGTTAATGACTTTGACTAATTGTCAACACTTGCAATTACAATGACTGATACCTTATCATTTCTTACAATGAGCAATGCTAATTAAAATTGATTGTGCTAAAGCTTTAGCAGCAATTGTACCTCCCCCCTCCTTTTTTTTTTTTTTTTTTCTTTTTTTTTAGAAACGTGAGCTTATTGTACTGACTTGGTGAACTATCACAAGGTAGTCTTATTATCCCAGTTTTTATTTTCCAGTTCTGCTAGTGAAGCACATTAGCAACAATTATAAGGTATCAGGAGAACAGTAAGAGTTACTGAATTTGTGCAGTAAGAAAGACTCTAAATTTTGATTGATTGATCCATTCATTCATTCATTCATTCATTCATTCATCTGACAGATCTTCATTAGATATCTATTATGTGCCAGGAACTGTGCAAGGCATAGGAGAAGCAAATGAACAACTATGACTTGAAAAATGTCTAGCCTAGTGAGAAAGACAGCCTCATTACAAGATAATTGCGATAGTATGTAAGTGCTACAGTTGATTGACATTAGCTCTGCCTATGAGAGTGCAGTTAGATTTCACAGAGAAGGTGACTTTTGGATGGGAGCTTTAAAATGTAAGCAGAAACTTCTTGCTTTATACTATTATTGCTACTTGTCTATACCTGGTAAATTTGTAAGAATTATAAAGTGTCTCAAAAGAAGAGCACGTGTAGTATCATAATGATAAATTAGCCGGATAATTAGGAAATCAAGACCAGGAATCGTGCTTTGAAAATTCCAGGATGATATGAAAGGAAAGACGTGTCAGATAGGTTCCATGAAGTATGTAAACACCCAGAGAAGGTAAAAGGAGTCAATCACCTGCTCTAGAAAGGGTAAGGTGACACTTGTGTGGAGTGCATAGGGGACAGTGGCAGGCAGTCACTCTGGTTATGCAGTTCAATTAGACAAACACCAACTGAGCTCTGCCCAGAGCCCCCATTTGAGGTATTCATGCTTTCCCAGGTGCTGACAGTGTTGGCCAGCTCTAGGGTGTAGCTGAGCCCCCCTCTAGGCACTGCCACTGGCACAAGTGAGTTGCTTTTCACACTGTCTGAAGAAGCAGCTTGTATTCAATGACTGTCCCAAACCTCTTTCCTGGAAGGATATAATTTTCAAGGGTTTTCCCAACCCCACAGTTTCTCATACTATCAACTGAAGATCCTCTCCCAGCTGCACCACAGTTCAACTTCTCCCTCTGCCCAATCCTGCTTCCCACATCTCCCACAGACATAGTTTCAGAGGGTAGTCCTTGACAAAACAACTGCTTGCAGATTTCCATCTCAGGCCTGTTTCCCAGGGAACAGAGACTAAAACAAGCATTCATTATGGGCTAGATATGGGAGATTCAACAATGCAAAAGATAAGATCTCTGACCTCAAGAAATTTACAATTTCCTAGAAGGTTAGGGCTTTTAAAAAAGAATGCCAAGACTGCTAAGCCTATGCAATATGTGAACAGAAGAAGGAGGAAGAAGAGGAAAAAAAGACTTCTGAGTACACAGTCTAAAATTGTGCTCATCAAACAAATAGTTCTTGGGTGTTAAGGTTCTCTATGAATTCATAATAGCTTCAGAGTTAAATAATTTGGGATTATTGGGACTACAGAAAAGAAATCTTCCTTCTAACTGGTCATCTAGTCTCCATTTGCCTTTTTTTGTTTTGTTTTGTTTGAGACGGAATCTCGCTCTTGTTGCCCAGGCTGGAGCGCAGTGGCATGATCTCCGCTCACTGCAACCTCTGCCTCCCAGGTTCAACTGATTTTCCTGCCTCAGCCTCCCAAGTAGCTGGGATTACAGGTGCCTGCCATCACACCTGACTAATTTTTGTATTTTCAGTAGAGACGGGGGTTTCACTATGTTGGTCAGGCTGGCCTTGAACTCCTGACCTCAGGTGATCCACCCGCCTCTGCCTCCCAAAGTGCCGGGATTACAGGTGTGAACCACTGCGCCCGGCTCTCCATTTGCCTATTTAAGGAGACATGGATTCATGACCTCCCAAGGCAACACATTCCAACAGGCAATTTTCCTGATTGGAAAGTCCTTCCTTATATTTTGCTGAAACCTTTACTCTAGTTCTATACTCCACAGTCATACCAGTCATACATACAGACAGACATACAGACTTAATTGGCTCCTCATTTTTTTTCTTTCTTTCTTTTCTTTTTTTTTTTTTTTTTTTTGAGACGGAGTCTCGCTGTGTCGCCCAGGCTGGAGTGCAGTGGCCGGATCTCAGCTCACTGCAAGCTCTGCCTCCCGGGTTTTTACGCCATTCTCCTGCCTCAGCCTCCCGAGTAGCCGGGACTACAGGCGCCCGCCACCTCGCCCGGCTAGTTTTTTGTATTTTTTTAGTAGAGACGGGGTTTCACCGTGTTAGCCAGGATGGTCTCGAACTCCTGACCTCGTGATCCGCCCGTCTCGGCCTCCCAAAGTGCTGGGATTACAGGCTTGAGCCACCTCGCCCGGCCTTTCTTTTCTTTTCTTTTCTTTTTTTTTTTTTTTTTTTAAGAGAAACAGGGTCTTGCTCTGTCACCCAGCCTGGAATACAGTGGAGAGATCTTAGCTCAATGCAGCCTCCACCTCCCAGGCTCAAGCCATCCTCCTGTCTCAGCATCCTGACTAGCTGGGATTACAGGCAAGAGACACTTTGCCCGGCTAATTTATGCAACTCTTTTATTTATTTGAAAATAAGAATAATTTACATATTAAAATTATTTTTTTTTTAATTTAGGAGATAATGGAAATTTTAGTATTTGTTGGTATTAAGGGATTTTTTTTAAGGTATGATAAGAGTTTATGCCCAAGTTTAAAAATATCTTTATATTTTAGACATACATACTGAAATGTTTAAGGACAAAATAATGTGATGTGTAGCATTTGCTTCAAAATAATGTGGAGGAGAGGAGTGGGTGGGACAGAGATAAAACAAGAGTGGCCATGAGTTTTTCACTGTTGAAGATGGATAATGGGGATTTATTACACCTTTCTGATACTTATGGAATTCTTGGAATGTCCCAAAATAAAAACATTTTAATATATTTTTATCTTATTAAAATGATACACATGCATCATTAAAAAATATCCTTAGTACGAAAAAGCCTAATAATGTAAAGCAGTGGTCCCTTGCCTACTTCCTTTCCCCAGTCCCACTCTCCAAAGATAACTAGTTTTAACCTCTTTTTTAGGGGAAGGGGGGCCTTTCTGCAGGTTACCTCTATATCTCTAAATTAACTGCTTATCAAGTTGTCAATTGTTTCTCTATACTATCTGCAGTGTTCAGTGAGGAGTTTTTCCATTTCATAAACCCACTCTCCCCAATATATATTCTCAGTTCCTCCTCTGGTAGCACACTCCACATCCATTTTCTGTCCCATCACCCAGAGCCCATCTCTCTTGACTCCCAGTTTTCTAAGATACTGCCATTACTAAGCTCAGCCTTCAACCCACATTTCTTCCCTACATCCAGCATTGATAGCATTTGTTTTCTGTACTGCAACCATGACTAAGTGTTCAGTGAATTATTGGTAATTTTATTTCAAAACTTAAAAAATCACAGCTGTCTATATCCAGAGGAATGAAACTTGATCCCTCTCTCTCTCACCTTATACAAAAATCAAATCAAAATGGATTAAAGACTTTGAAACTACTGCAAAAAACACTGGGGAAACTCTCCAGGACATTTGTCTGGGCAAAAATTTTTGAGTAATATCTCACAAACACAGGCAACTAAAGCAAAAATGGACAAATGGGATCACATCAAATTAAAAAGTTTCTGCACAGCAAAGGAAATAATCAACAAACTAAAAAGATCACTCAGTGTGTGTCCAGAATGTATTCCTTCCAGTGGGTTCTTGGTCTCACTGACTTCAAGAATGAAGTTGTGGACTTTTGTGGTGAGTGTTACAGCTCTTAAAGATGGTGTGTCTGGAGTTTGTTCCTTCAGATGCATCCAGAGTTTCTTCCTTCTAGTGAGTTTGTGATCTCGCTGACTTGAAAAATGAAGCCACAGACCTTTGCAGTGAGTGTTACAGCTCTTAAAGGTGGTGCAGACCCAAAGAGAGCAGCGGCAAGATTTATTGTGAAGGGTGAAAGAACAAAGCTTCCACAGCATGGAAGGGGACCCGAGCGGGTTGCCACTGCTGTCTCTGGTGGCCAACTTTTATTCCCTTATTTGGTCCCACCCACATCCTGCTGATTGGTCCATTTTACAGAGTGCTGGTTGGTCCATTTTACAGAGTGTTTAGTGCATTTACAATCCTTTAGCTAGACACAGAGTGCTGATTGGTGTGTTTTTACAGAGTGCTGATTGGTGCATTTACAATCCTTTAGCTAGACTCAGAGCGCTGATTGGTGCATTTTTACAGAGTGCTGATTGGTGTGTTTACAATTCTTTAGCTACACACAGGGTGCTGATTGGTGCATTTTTACAGAGTGCTGATTGGTGCATTTGCAATCCTTTAGCTACCCACAGAGCACTGATTGGTGTGTTTACAATCCTCTACTAGAGAGAAAAGTTCTCCAAATCCCCACTCTACCCAGGAAGTCCCACTGACTTCACCTCTCAATCCCCCCTCTAAACAGGACACCCCAACTGCTGTTGGTAATTGGGTGATGACCGCTCTAGCTACTTCCTGATGGATAGGGGCAAAGACAGGGCCCTGCAGTTGTAGTGTCCTCCAGAGGGGAACTCTTCAGGCCAGTGAAAGGGCCAGTGGATTGGTCCAGGGGCCCTTGGTAGAACTTGTTAGTTGAGCTCATTTGGGGTTCCATTTGTAAGACCATCTGTAGCTTGATGGCCTTGATTCTAGAGGAAACAAATTTGACAAGGAGGTTAAAAATATAGGGCCCAAAGGTGAGTAATACCTAAATGGTTGTTATGGGACCTAGAAAGGGGAGAAGCCATGTTGTCTAAATCCAGAGGTTGGTATAAGAGTTTGAAAGGCATTGTCTGATTTCAGAAGCCTTTTCCTGTAAATGCCGGATAGCATCTTGTACTAACCCTGACTGGTTATTGTGAAAACAATACTCTTCTCCTAAGAAGGTGCAGAGTCCTCCTTTCTCAGTGGTGAGGAGGTGTAGGCCTCCACGGTTTTGGAGAGTCACTGCTGCCAAAGAGTCTATTTGGGATTGTAGAGTAAGGATAAATTTCGTTATTTCTTGCAAACTGTCTAAGAGGCAGATATAGGTTGAAATTCCACATAAGAAGAATATGCCTTGGCTGAGTAGACAGAAGTTTACCCTGGCTTTTAAAGAAATAGGGTACACTGTTTTTTCTTTACTACTTCCATCTCTCTTTCTCTTTGACTTCTTCTTTGTCTCTCTCTGACTCCCTCTTTGTCTCTTCCTCTCTCTCCTTGACTTTGGCTCTCTCTTTGACTCCTTCTTTGTCTGTCTCTTCCTCATTCTGTCTCCTTCTCTTTGACTTCCTGTCTTTCTCTTTCTCTCTTTCTCTCTCTTTTCCTCTCTCTCTCTTTCTTTCCTCTCTGCTGGTCTTGCCCTGCCTCTGCCAGCCACTTATGCTGTGGTTCTCCCCTCTTCTTCCCCTTTTTGATGGCTTTGGCAGTGTGAGACTGCCACCTCCTTGGGTTTTTACACGGCATGCAATACCTCCATGATTTCTTTGTGGTATTTAATGGGGGTTCCCCTTTCTTTCCATATTGCAGCATGGCCATGTAGGATTAGATAAGCATACTTACTATCTGTAGCAAAGTCTTCCAATTACAACTGAGGAGGTGGGAGACATACCTGGTTACAGGCTGTCCCAGGGTTCCTTGGATTGTAATGGACCTTGAGGACAGTCGTCTGGGACAGGACGACTGAGAAGGCTGTGCCAGTGTCCAGGAGGAAGTCAATTTCCTGGCCCTCAATGGTTAAATGTACCCGGGGCTTAGTGGGGGTGATGACATGAGCTGGCACTTGCCCTGGGCATCCTCAGTCCTGTTGTTGGATCATCTGGTTGGGGGCTCCTGGCCCAGAGAACCTTTGCCCTCTGGGGCAGTGTGCCTTCCAGTGATTGCCTTGGCATAGTGGACATGGGTGAGGGGGTGGCTTGTTTCTCGTTGGACAATCTTTTTTAAAGTGTCCTTGTAAACCACATTGATAACAAGCCCTACTGAGTGATTGGTCTGCTCCATTTTCTGTCCTCTCTGAACCACCAAGGTTTGTTTGTCTGAGGGTCATGACTAAGGCTGTGGCCTTCCTCTGATCTCGCTTTTCCTTTTGGACCTGTTCCTCTTGGCCCCTATTATGGAACACCAAGGTTACCAGGTTTAATAATGCCTCCAGATTTTGTTCAGGGCCCAGGGCTCGCTTTTGGAGCTTTCTCCTGATATCTGCAGCTGACTGGGTAAGAAACTTATCTTTTAGGATCAATGACCCTCTAGTGAGTTGGGTGACAGGGGAGCATATTTTCTTAAGGCCTCCTGTAGCTGCTTGAGGAAGGCGGTAGGATTTTCTTCTTTTCTGAGTTATGATGGACATCATTGAATAATTCATGGGCTTTTCCCTAATTCTCCTTAGTCCTTCTAGAACACAGGTCAACAGATGTTTGCGACTCCAGTCCCCATGATCTGAGTCAAGGTCCCAGTGGGGATCCATACCGGGGATGGCTTGCTGACCAGTAGGAAATTTGTCCCTTTCTTTGGCTATCATTCTATCATTTACTCGACTAAGATGCCAGGTATCTCCAAACTCTCAGGCTGCAGCTAAAACCACATTCTTTTCATTAAAGGCCAGGGTTTGATCTAATAGCATGACATCTCTCCAAGTGAGGTCCAAGGTTTGCCCTAGACCTTGTAGGACATCTATGTACTTATCAGGATTATCTGAAAACATCCCCAGGTCTACCTTGATCTGCTTTAAATCAGAGAGGGAGAAGGGACATGTTCCCGGGGTGGGTCAAATTCCCCTCCCCCAACAGCTTGAAGGAGACATAACCGATAGCCTGGGGGTTTTTGTGGTCCCTTGGAGATTTCTTTGCTTGTTTCCTTCTGGGTGGCGGAGATTAGAGAAGGCTTATCATTAATAGGAAGGGGAGCTATAGGGAGGCTAGGATATGGAGGTAAGCTGAGAGGGCCTCCTGTGGGATGTAAATTGCAAGCTTTGCATGGTTGCGGATTCTGCTTCAATGAAAAGAAAGCTTGGCCATAAGGTATTTCACTCCATTTGCCTTCCCTCTTACAGAAAAGGTCAAGCTGCAGGATAGTATTGTAATTTATATTTCCCTCAGGTGGTCATTTTTCCCCATCAGAGAGAGAATACTGGGGCCAAATCATAGTGCAGAAAAAAATGAGCTGCCTCTTTTTCAGCATTTGCTGGTCAAATTGGTCCCAGTGGCTTAGGAGGCATTTCAAGGGTGAGCCTGTTGATGCCTGAGTGTTTCTCATCTGAAAGACAAAACCACCCATGGTTTTGGTTTGTTTGTTTCTCCCCTGCCTAAGAACCTGCAACAGACCCTAGACCTTGCTGATCAGAATAGGTCACTCACTGACGCAGCAGCAGAATCACCTCTTGCCCAAGAACCCACAACGGTCCCTGGACCCTGCTGATTGGAATAGTTGCACTCACTGACGCAGCAGCAGAAACACTAGTTTTCCTCCTAGACCACAAGGAGGAACAAGGAAGGTTGGATTTAGTTGCCCTTAGTGATGCATTGTTGAAAACCTGCACCCTTGCCTGTCCCCCTAGACCACAAAGAGGACCAAGTAAAATCAGATTTAGTGGCCCTTACTGACATATTCTCAAAAACCTGTTAGAGTCCTAAGCATTTTCCTGTTAGTATTGGGACTTTACCCCTGTCCTATAAAGATGTTATGCCCCAAAAATGAAGAGGAGGACCATACCCTGAGGGAGGGAAGGGATCTCCAGGGTTGGAAGAGTGACATCTTTTGTCCTCACTTGAATAGGAAGGATATCATTTCTGAAGCTCTCCATATCCTAGCTTCAGGAATAGCTTTTGTTAGGTCTGCTTGTCTGAGGAGGGATCCTAAAATTCCAGATAGTCCCCCCTATGACGGGGCTTTGGGCAAAAATTATGTCTTTCTGATTGGTGAGCCTGGGTGCCTAAAGAAGGCAATAGAGTCCTGGAGTTTATACTAGAAATCATTCTTCTAGGAGTGGCTAGAAAAGCACCAGAGACAGGGAGTAGTTTTAGAAGCGGAACTAGCCTCAGAGAAGACAGGTAAGAGGAAGTTTGTCTGACAGGCATTGGGACCCAGGAGGCAAGGGTCAGGATCGATAGGATAGATGGGTGAGCCTCACTTGGGCAACGTGACTTTGAGACTTCCACTATGGCCGCAGGGTCAACCAACTTGTTGTCGGGACCCCAGAGCTAAATAGCTTTCCACTCTGCTGACCCTCAGCTCAGCCCAGAAGTACAGGCAAAGTGGAAGCTGGTTCCAGGCAAACCAACGCACCCAACTCTCAATAGTCGGGGGTTGTTAGAGAGCCCTTTCCCAGAAAGCCTGACACTCATGTCTTTAGTCCAGCGGCCATGCTAGTTGCTTTTAACTGGCTGAAAGGTGCCTGGTATTTAGCCCCCAAATTCTAAGGAAAAATAGGATGGAATAGCAAGTGAAAGGGGTCTGATAGTGCTCACTGCTTGGCAATAGTCCCTTCATGGCTGCCAAAATGTGTCCAGAATTTATTCCTTCCATTGGGTTCTTGGTCTCGCTGACTTCAAGAATGAAGCTGCAGACCTTCATGGTGAGTGTTACAGCTCTTAACGAGGGTGTGTCCAGAGTTTGTTCATTCAGATGTGTCCAGAGTTTCTTCCTTCTGGTGAGTTCATGGTCTCGCTGACTTGAAGAATGAAGCCGTGGACCTTCGCGGCAAGTGTTACAGCTCTTAAAGGTGGTGCAGACCCAAACAGTGAGCAGTAACAAGATTTATTGTGAAGAGCGAAAAAACAAAGCTTCCACAGCATGGAAGGGAACCTGAGTGGGTTGCTGCTGCTGTCTCTGGTGTCCAGCTTTTATTCCCTTATTTGGCCCTGCCCACATCCTGCTGATTGTTCCATTTTATAGAGTGCTGATTGGTCCGTTTTACAGAGTGCTGATTGGTACATTTACAATCCGTTAGCTAGACAGAGTACTGATTGGTGAGTTTTTACAGAGTGCTGATTGGTGCATTACAATCCTTTAGCTAGACACAGAGTGCTGATTGGTGCATTTTTACAGAGTGCTGATTGGCGCATTTACAATCCTTTAACTAGACAGAAAAGTTCTCCAAGTCCCCACTTGACCCAGAAAGTCCAGCTGGCTTCACCTCTTAATAGAATGGGAGAAAATATTTGCAAACTACCCATCTGACAAAGGATTAATTACCTGAATATATAAGGAACTCAAACAATTCTATAGGAAAAAAATTTAATGATCCAATTTTAAAATGAGCAAAAGACTTAAACAGACACTTCTCAAAAGAAGACGCACAAATGGTAAACATGCATATAAAAAAGTGCTCAACATTATATATCATCAGAGAAATACAAATCAAAACTACAATAAGAATTTCTCCCTGTTAAAAATGTTTTTTATCCAAAATGCAGGCAATAACATGCTGGTGAGGATGTGCCGAAAAGGAAGCTGCCATACACTGTTGGTGGGAATGTAAATTAGTACAACCACTATTGAGAACTGTTTGGAGGTTCTTTAAAAAAACTAAAAATAGAGCTACCATATGATTCAGTGATCTCACTGCTGGGTATGTACCTATATTAGTCCACTATTGCACTGCTATAAAGAAATACCTGAGACTGAGTAATCTATGAAGAGGCTTAATTGACCCATGGTTCTGCAGGCTGTACAAGTAGCATGGCTGGGGAGACCTCAGGAAACTTTCAATCATGGCAAAAGGTGAAGGGAAAGCAGGCATGTCTTAGATGGCTGGACCAGGAGGAAGAGAGAGAAGGGGGAGGCACTTTTAAACAACCAGACCTCATGAGAACTCATTCACTATCATGAGAACAGCAAGAGGGAAATCTGCCCCCCTGATCCAATTACCCCCCACCATGCCCCTCCTCCGACATAGGGGATTACAATTTGACATGAGATTTGGGTGGGGACACAAATTCAAACCATATCAATACTCAAAGAAAGGAAATCAATATATTGAAGAGATATGTGCCCTCCCAAGCTTGTTGCAGTCTTGTTCACAATAGCCAAGATTTGGAAGCAACCTAAGTATCCATCAACAGATAAATGAATAAAGAAAATACAGATACTTATATACAATGGATTACTATTCACACAGGAAAAAGAGTGAGATCCTGTCATTTGCAGCAACATGGATGGCACTGGAAGTCATTAAGTTAAGTGAAATAAGTCAGACACAGAAAGACAAATACGATGTGTTCTCACTTATTTGTGGGATCTAAAAATCAAAACAATTGAACTCACAGAGACAAAGAATAGAATTATGATTACCAGAGGCTTGGAAGGGTAGTGGAGGAAAGGGGAGAGGTGGGGATAGTTAATGGATACACCCACAAAAAAGAAGAAGGAATGAATATGACCTAGTATTTGATAGTACAACAGGGGGACTATAGTCAATAATAATTTAATGTACATTTAAAGAAACTGAAAGAGTATAATTGGATTATTTGTAACACAAAGGATAAATGTTTGTTGGGATGGGTACCCAATTTTCCCTGATGTGGTTATTATGCATTGCATGTCTGTACCAAAACATCTCATGCATCCCATAAATATATGTACCTACTATGTACCCATAAAACTTTAAAAAATTAATCGCAGCATTTGACTTGTTCTTACTGGGTAATGATAATCACAGCAGAGCCAAGTATCATGCTTGGATTAAGCCTCCATTTCTTGTATCACTCAGAGAGGGAAGACTTCAGCATCAAGTTTAAATGGAATCTTCCTTTTCACACTCAACCAATGCCTTTTCTACAGCATCAGCATTTCCCATGTTCTAAATGATAGTCATTAATCTTTTAAACCCCATTATCACCTTCACTACCACCTCCACCTGTTTTTACTTGGTGACCTTCTTCCACAGGCCTGGGCACCTGAGCCAATCTGCATTTTTTAAATATTCCACCTGTTGTCCTAGGACATTATGGGATAAAATATCCTCCTCCTTGGTCTGCTACCCCGTTTCACAAGACAGCTTCCTAAAAAAGCTAGATAAACTTTCTGAGTCCCAGCCTATTCTAAATCTATCCTTTTAATTAGCTGGGAAGGAATTTCAAGGACGCATTTTCCTTCAAAATGTTTTGCTTTCTTCTTTTTAAAAAAATAATTTCAACTTTTATTTTAGATACAAGGGGTACATGTGCAGGTGTGTTACATGGGTATACTGTGTGACACTGAGATTTGGGTATGGATCCCATACCTAGGTAGTAAGCATAGTACCCAACAGGTAGCTTTTCAACCCATGCCTTCCCCCTTTCCTCCCCACTCTGGTGGTCCACAGTTTCTATTGTTCCCATCTTTATGCCCATGACTACCCAGTTTATCTCCCACTTATAACTGAGAATATGTGGTATTTGGTTTTCTGTTTTTGTGTTAATTCACTTAGGAACAGGGTCTCTAGCTGCATCTATGTTGCTGCAAAGGACATAATTTTGTTCATTTTTATGGCTGCATAGTATTTCATGGTATATATGTACCACATTTTCTTTATATAATCCACCATTGATGGGTACCTAGGTTGATTCCATGCCTTTGCTAATTTGAATAGCACTGTGGTGAACATATAAGTATATGTGTCTTTTTTATATAATGACCTATTTTCCTTTGGGTATGTACCTAGTAATGGGATTGCTGGGTCAAATGGCAGTTCTGTTTTCAGTTCTTTGAGAAATCTTCAAACAGCTTTTCACAGTGGCTGAACTAATTTACATTCCCACCAACAGTGTATAAGCATTCCCTTTTCTTCACAGCCTCACCAGCATCTGTTATTATTTGACTTTTTAATAATAGCCATTCTGACTGGTGTCAGATGGTATCTCATTGTGGTTTTGATTTGCATTTCTCTGATGATTAGTCATGATGAGCATTTTTTTTTTCATGTTTGTTGGCTGCTTGTATGTCTTTGGAGAAGTGTCTGTTTATGTCCTTTGCCCATTTTTTTTGGGGGGGGGTTGTCTTTGCTAATTGATTTCCTTAAATTCCATATAATCTGGATATTAGATCTTTGTCAGATGTGTAGTTTACAAGTATTTTCTCCCATTCTGTTGGTTGTCTGTTTATTCTGTTGATAGTTTCTTTCGCTATGCAGAAGCTCTTCAGTTTAATTAGGTACTGCTTGTCAATTTTTGGTTTCATTGCAATTGCTTTTGGGCACTTAGCCAAAAAATATTTGTCAAGGCCAATGTTGAGAAAGGTATTTCCAAGGTTTTCTTCTAGGATTTTTATAATTTGAGGTCTTACATTTAGATCTTTAATCTATATTGAGTTAATTTTTGTATATGCTGAAAACTAGTGGATCTAGTTCCATTCTTCTGTATATGGCTAGCCAGTTATCCCAGCACCATTTATTGAATAGAGATTCCTTTCCCCATTGCTTATTTTTGTTGGCTTTGTCAAAGATCAGATGGTTGTAGATGCACAGCTTTTTTTCTTGGTTCTGTATTCTGTTCCATTGGTCTTTGTGTCTGTTTTTGTACTAGTACCATGCTATTTTGGTTACTGTAGCCCTATAGTATAGTTTGAAATTAGGTCGTGTGATGCCTACAGCTATGTTCTTTTTTTTTTTTTTTTTTTTTTTCTCTTAAAATTACTTTGGATATTCAGGCTTTTTTGTTGTTGTTCCATATGAGTTTTAGAATAGATTTTTCTAATTCTGTGAAAAATGGCATTGGTAGTTTGATAAGAACAGTGCTGAACCTGTAGATTACTTTGGGCAGTATGGTCACTTTAATGATATTAATTCTTCCAATTCATGAGCATGGAGTGTTTTTCCATTTATTTGTGTTGTCCCCAATTTCTTTCAGAAGTGTTTTGTTGTTCCTCTTGTAGAGATCTTTCACCTCCTTGGTTAGTTGTATTCCTAGGTATTTCCACTTTTTATGGCTATTGTAAATGGGATTGTGTTCTTTGATTCTCAGCTTGAATGTTACTGGTGTATAAAAATGGTAATGATTGTTGTACTCTGATTTTGTATCCCAAAACTTTACTACAGTCAATTATTAGTTCTAGTAGCCTTTTGACGAAGTTTTTAGGGTTTTCCAGGTGTAGAAATATATCATCAGTGAAGAGAGGAAGTTTCACTTTTTCTTACTTTATTCGGATGCTTTTTTATTTCTTTCTCTTGCCTGATCTCTTTGGCAATCTTCCAGTACTGTGTTGAATGGGAGTGGTGAGACTGGGCATCACTGTCTCAACTCAGTTCTCAAGGGAAATGGTTTCAGCTTTTGTCTGTTCAATGTGATGTTGGCTGTGGGTTTGTCATAGATAGTTATTATTTTGAGGTATGTTCCTTTGATGCCTCATCTCTTGAAGGCTTTTATAAAAAAAAAAGGGGGCATGTTGGATTCTATCAAGAGCTTTTTCTGCATCTATTGAGATGATCATTTTTACTTTTAATTGTGTTTATGCAGTAAATCACATTTATTGATTTGCACATGTTGAACTAGCCTTGCTTCCCAGAAATAAAGCCTACTTGATCATGGTGTATTAACTTTTGTATGTGCTGCTGGATGCAGTTTGCTACTATATTGTTGAGAATTTTTGAATCTGTGTTCCTCAGGGATATATGGCCTGAAGTTTTCTTTTTTCATTGTGTCTCTGACAGATTTTGGTATCAGACTGATTCTGGCTTCATAGAATGAGTTAGGGAGGAGCCCCTCCGCCTTGAGTTTTTAGAATAGTTTCAGTAGGATTGACACTGGTTTTTCTTTGTACATCTTGTATAGTTCAGCTGTCCAGGGTTTTTCTTTTCTGGTTGGTAGGTTTTTTATTACTGATTGAATTTTGGAATTTATCAATAGTCTGTTCAGGTTTTCACATTCTTCCTGGTTCAATCTTAGGAGGCTGTGTGTTTCTAGGAATTTATCCATTTCCTCTAGAATTTCTAATTTGTGTGCATAGAGTGGTTCATAATAATCTCTGAGGGTATCTTGTATATCTGTGGGATTGGTTGTAATGTCATCTTTGTCATTTCTGATTATACTTATTTGGATCTTCCTTTTTCTGTTAATCTAGCTAGTGGCCTAGCAATCTTGTTTATTCTTTCAAAAACCAATGTTTGGTTTTATTGATCCTTTGTATGGATTTTTGTATCTCAATTTCAGTTCTTCTCTAATTTAGATATTTATTCTCTTTTGCTAGCTTTGGGGTTGGTTGGTTCTTTTTTTTTCCAATTCCTCTAGGTGAAAAGTTAGATTGTTATTTTGAGATCTTTCTAACTTCTTGATGAAGGCATACAGTGTTATAAAATTTCCTCTTAACACTGCTTTAGCTGTATCTCAGAGATTTTGGTAAGTTGTATCTCTATCTTCATAAATTTCATATAATTTTTTATTTCTGCCTTAATTTTGAGGTTCATCCAGGAGTTATTCAAGAGCAAGTTGTTTAATTTCCATGTATTTATGTAGTTTTGAGAGATCTTCTTGATACTGATTTCTATTTATATTGCACTGTGATCTGAGTATATGCTTGGTATTATTGCAATTTGTTTAAATTCATTGAGACTTGCTTTATGACCAAGTTTGTCATCAATCTTAGAAAATGTTTTGTATGCAGATGAGAAGAATGTATATTCTTTAGTTGTTAGGTGAGGTATTCTGTAGATGTCTATTAGGTCCAGTTGGTCAAGTGTCAACTTTGAGTCCAGAATTTCTTCATTAATTTTCTGCCTTGATGATCTAACACTGTCAGGGGAGTGTTGAAGTCTCCCACTATTATTGTGTGGCTATGTAAGTCTTTTTGTAGGTCCAGAGTAACTTGTTTTATAAATCTGGATGCTCCAATCATTGAGTGCATGTATATTTAGGAGAGTTAAGTCTTTTTGTTAAATTGTACCCTTTATCATTATATAATACCATTTTATTTGTTCTTAATAGTTGTTAATTTAAAGTCTGTTTTATCTAGTATAAGAATAGCAACTCCAGGCTGGGAGTGGTGGCTAACACCTGTAATCCCAGCACTTTGGGAGGCCAAGGTGGGCAGATCACAAGGTCAGGAGATAAAGACCATCCTGGCTAACATAGTGAAACCCCGTCTCTACTAAAAATACAAAAAATTAGCCAGGCATGATGGCATGCATCTGTAGTCCCAGCTACTTGGGAGGCTGAGGCAGGAGAGTCACTTGAACCCGGGAGGCATAGGTTGTAATGAGCCAAGATCATGCCACTCACTCCAGCCTGGGTGAGAGAGCAAGACTCCATCTCAAAAAATAAAAAAATAAAAAATAGCCACTCCTGCCCTTTTTTGTTTTCCATTTGCATAGTAGATCTTTCTCCACCTTTTTACTTTGAGGCTGTGGGTGTAATTACATGTGAAACAGCAGACAGTCAGGTCTTGTCTGTTGAACTGGCCACTCTATGTCATTTAAGTGGGGGATTAGCCCATTTACATTCAGTTTTAGTATTGATACATGAAATTTTGATCCTGTCATTGTGATGTTAGCTGGTTGTTATGTAGACTTCATTTTATAGTTGCTTTACAGTTTCTGTGGGCTATGTGTTTAAGTGAGTTTTTGTGGTAGAAGGTGTCATTCTTTTGATTCTATGTTTAGCACTACCTTAAGGACTTCTTCCTCTTGTGTGACTGATCTACTTGTAATGAATTCCCTTGGCGTTTGCTTTTCTGAGAAGAATTTTAGCTTATGAAGCTTAGTTTGGTGGAATATGAAGCTATTGGTTAGAATTTCTTTTTTTAAGGATACTGAAAATAGATCCCCAATCTCTTCTGGCTTTTAAAGTTTCTGCTGAGAGTTGTGCTGCCAGCCTGATGCAGTTCCCTTTGTATATGACCTGACCCTTCTCTCTAGCTGCCTTTAAGATTTTTTTTTCTTTTGCATTGACCTTAGTGAATCTGATGGGTATGTGCCTTGGAGATAGTCATCTTGCATAGTATCTAGCCAGGGTCCACTGTATTTCTTGAATTTGAATGTCAACCTCTCTAGTCATATTAGGGAAATGTTCATAGACTTTATCCTCAAACTTGTATTTTCCAAGTTGCTTACTCTCTTTTCTTCTCTCTCAGGAGTATCAACAAGTCATAAGTTTGGTCTCTTTACATAATGCCATATTTCTTGCAGGTTTTCTTCATTTGTTTAATTCCTTTTTCTTTATTTTTGTCTGTGTTGATTCAAATGACCAATCTTCAAGCTCTGAGATTATTTCCTCAGCTTGGTCATCTATTCTGCTGTTAATATTCCCAACTGTATTATAAAATTCTTGAAGTTAATTTTCCAGTTCCAGAAGTTCAGTTTTGTTGTTTACTAAACTGGCAATTTCATCTTTCAGCTCTTGGATTGTTTTACCGAATTATTTGGATTGATTTCATCTTTCTCCTGAATATCAATGAGCTTCCTTGTCATCCAGATTCTGAACTCTATGTCTATCATTTCGGTCTGATTGAGAACCATTGCTGGGTAGCTAGTGGCCTCATTTGGAGGTAAGGGGATACTTTTGCTTTTTAACTGCCAGAGTTCTTGCACTGACTCTTTTTCATCTTGATAGGGGCTGGTGCTCCTTTCACTGTGGCGTAAGTTGAGGATAGTCAATTATATTCATTTTTGGATGCTCTTAGAGGGCAAAGGCTCTGTACAAGATCTTTATTTGTGGATGAATTCTTATGCTTGGTTTCACAGGGATATATATTTTTGGTGTTGTAGTTTGGGCTGCAATCCAGTAGGTGAAGCTTAAGAGTAGCAGCCAGTAGATAAGGTCTTATTCAGTCACATGGCTCTTTTGTATTTCCTTGCATTCACAGGTGCGCTCTGTGGTGGAGGGTGGGGAGAGATGACCCACTCAGCAGGTTCACTCCCATCACTGACACTGCACTCATGTTTCTTTTGTTAGCGTGCCAGGTTGTGGGGCTCCCTCAGGCAGAGGCCACAGCAGGGAGATAGACCATGTTCTTTCAAGACAGGCCCAGCAGAAGGAGGCATGCCCTGCTCCCACATCAGCCCATGAACCCACATGTCTCACACCTCTCAGTGGTCTAAGAGTAGGGGTTCCTCCTCTGCTGAAGTGCGGGCCACAGATCTTGGCTTGCCACTCTTGAGCTGGATGCTACAGTGCTGGGATGCCAGGATGGCCTGTGGCTCAGGATCAGGCTCTCTCTGTGCTTGGGGATCCAAACTACTGCCAGATCACCAAGAAATTATTCAGGCGGAGCAGAGTACACAGGCTGGGCAGCAGAGGCTCTCCTGTGTACTCATTCCTGCAGGGAAGCTAGACAGGGCCCCTGGGAGGGGCCAGTAGGCAGGAGGGTCTACAAAATAGACATCCCCAGTCCTGCAGGAAAGCTATCCCTGTTCTCTCCTGTCTGGCGGTCAACTGAGGCTAAAGCCTTTCAGAGGGATATGGGAAGTCCTGGGGTGTGGACACCTATGGCTGCACTCCACTGGAGCTTCCCCCCACACAAAAGCTCCTGGACCACATACACCCTGGCTGAAGCCTTGTCTCTGCCTACCTCTGGGCAAAGCCCCTGCCAGTTCACATGCCCATGGGGGACATGTGGTCCCCTGTGTCTAGAATCCCAGTGATCTGTGGCGAGAATGGGCTATCCCTCAGTCTCCTTATTCACTCCTTTCCCAGGAGCCATTCAGGTACCCTGTGCAGGGTTCCCAGCTTCTTCCTGCTTCAACCTCAGCATCAGTGTCACCTCTCCATCCACTCTCCATGTTTTCTCTCCATAGACCTGCCCAAATTATGTTGGTTTATTCCATAATTTGTTCTCTGTCAGTGGGAGCAGCACTCCTGGCTGCATCTAGTTGGCCATCGTGTCTTTCATCTGCTTTTTTCTTCATTTTATTTCTTTAACTTTATTTTCTTATGCTGCTACAGATTTTTCTTTTATTGTTTTCTTTGAAATCATATTTTAATAGCCGAGAGTTTGTTCTATTTTTACCCATTTTTTTTTAAATTGCATCTTATGTTTATGGTTACAATATGCTTTTGACTGTTTTAAAGGAAACTAATTGGATGTTTTAAAAATTCTCTTTTGATTCCTGAATATTTCTATCCCTTCCATGTTTACACCTTTGTGGCGATATATTATGATCTTTCGCTTTATTGTTGCCGGTGTTCCTCAGCTATCTAATCACCCCTGGCTGCCTACTCCTGTTTCAGAATGAGATGTTCGGAAGCCCATTAAGGGCTCTGAGGAAGTAGGTGGGGCCCATAGGCTGGCAGGTGTTGCTGAGACAACCAAGCAGGGACTTTACTGGGGCAGATGCCTGGCAGCTGGCTTCCTAGTGCTGGCTTTGAGGCATGGGGCTGACTGATTCTTCTATCTCCAGGTTTCTAACTCATCTTCCCATTTTCATCCTCACAACTCACTCCACATCTTCTATCACACTTACTTTCCCAAGCATGGAAAGTCTCAGGAACTCAGCAGTGCAAGCAGACTTTCTTCATCCATCAGTAATCAGTCCTCCCTCCTCTCTATTTTTCAGAGAATTTTAAAATGTCTTATCTACTGACAGTTCCCTTTTCATGTTTGACATAGTTTTGGGTTTATATTCTTTTTATTTCTTCACCATATGTAGTACCAAATGGGTACTTCTCCCATTTGGTACGAAGTGAGAGAAGTACCAAATGGAAGAATAGATTTTATTTCTTTATTTAAAGACCCATGGTTACTCCTTCTACTTTTTCTAATATTCTGATTGGCCACTGCAGAAATATATAGAGTAATGAGTTGAAGTTTTTTCCCCACCCCCAACAAAAGGATATCTTGAAGTCCAAATACCCAGTACCTTAGGAAATGACCTTATTTGGAAATAGAGTTTTTGCAGATGTAGTTAATTGATTTAAGAGGTGGTAATGCTGGCATAAGATAGTCCCGTAATCTAATACAACTTGTTTCCTTATAAGAAGACAGTCATCTGAAGACAAAGAGATACAAAGGGGAGAATGCCACATGACAATGAAGGCAGAGATTGGAGTTATGTAGCTGCAAGTCAAGGAATGCCATGAGTTGCCTGCAAGCCACCAGAAGCTAAAAAAATGTAAAGGAGGATTCTCTCCTACAAAGTTCAGAGGCAGTATGATACCGCTGACATCTTGGTCTCAAACTTCTAGCCTCCAGAATGTTGGACAATAAATTTCTATTATTTTAAGTCATCCAGTTTGTGGAATTTTCTTATGTTAACCCTAGGAAATTAATGCAATAGAGGGAGACAATGATCAAGAACTTGATAAGCATTCCATTCAGAGATACCGATGTGACCCACAGAAATACCCACTTTGAAACAACAATAGATTAAAATTACTTACTTCTGAAAATTAGAATGAGGGAAGGAAGTAAGACAGGGAACTGTTGCTTTTCAGTATAAGCCTTGCTGTGCTATAGCATGGTTTTCAACCACCTTCTCACATCCTTAGACATCATTCTAGTTGAACTAAGACACATGGCAAAGAAGAATGTAGTTTCAAAATAGAATGAAGAATGCCAACAGCTGATCTTAAGATGAAACAAACTTCAACTCGATGTAGTCACAAGAGTCCTTAAAAGTAGAAAAGGGGAGCATAATATGGGTCAGAGAAAGAGAGATACCGTTGAAAACAAATCACTGGAGTGATGAAGGGATGTGATATGAGAAGCCTCAGTCATCATCACTAGCTTTGAAGATACGGGAAGGAGAATACAAGCCTAAAAATTTGGGCAGCCTACAACAATGGAAAAGCAAGGAAACATTCTCTCCTGGAGCCTTCAGAAAGGAATGCACCTCTCCTGACATCTTGATTTTAGCCCAGTGAGACCTGTTTCAGACTTCCGAACCACAGAACTGTAAGATATAAAATTTGTGTTGTTTTAAGGCACAAAACTTGCAATAATTTATTATAATAGCAATAGACAACAAATATACCATTCCTTTGAAGTGTGGGCTCAAAAATGAAGCATAGTTCCCAGCTAAGAACCAGCCATTGCTGAGTACCTTGGAATTTTCTTTTCTATCTTCAATCCTAATTTCACTGTATATCCCACATTTGCTTTTGTAGCTGCCACCTAGTGCTGTTTTCTCATATTGAATTTGCAGAAAATGAAAAACTGTAAGACTGTAACTGCAAGTGGAAAGATTACATTTACCACATTGCTATTTCCATCATAACATAGTATGGACCTTGGAGTCAGGAAGAACTGGGTTCTAATTCCCATTCAACTATTTACAAGCTCTGTGACCTTGAATAAGCCATTTTACCTCTTAAGTTTCCATTATACGAACAAATTAAAGCGAGTAACAGTACCAAACTCAATAGATAACAAGATACCATGTTATCCAAAAGAGATGATATCTTCAAGGAACTTAGTACAGTGCCTGACTCATCTTACACTTGAAAAGCGAAGGAGTAGGCGGGTGTTGAGTTTAATCAAGAAACTCTGCTTCCTGTTGCTATTCCCAAAGCCTTAGAATGAAAATTATATGTCTCTCTCACTTTGTTTTGTATATATAATCATATATATAATGACCTGGAATATACTAAACAGAGGCGTGTGTGTGTGTGTGCACGCACGTGTGCGCTTGTGTTGAACCTAATTAATGGCTTACAAGCACTACTAAAACAATATTAGATGAAGTTTGAATATGCAGAACACAAACTTTAGCATTACTCAGTAGTTATTCTTTGGTCTTTGGTAACAACACTGTTCTCCCGTATCTCACCTGCACGGCCCTGGCCTGAGGACTGTGAATGGTGCTCTTAGAGTAGCTGAAGATAATGAAGAGCATGTGCTTCTACCTACAATCTTGTCCACATTCCCTTTTCTGGAGTCTGCAGTCCATTCCACAGTTAATAGGCGCCTTTAGCTATCAGCTGCCTACATATTATTGAAACAATCCACACCTTTTCTGATTTCAAGACATGGAAAGGAATCTTAGTTTCTTTATCTCACCCTCACCAACTTGTCTCCCTACCTCATCTTCCCTTAAGAGAACACCTTCAGAAGATTAAGAGAATGGGCTATGGGGTCTCATTCAGACCAGATCTAGATTCAAAACCTTGGCCACTTAGGAGCTATTTGAGCAAGTTGTTAAACTTCTCTGTATACCATATTCATTCTCTAGAAAATGAGGATAACAGTTGCCTCACAGGTGGCCAGGGGCGGTGGCTCACGCCTGTAATCCCAGCACTTTGGGAGGTCGAGGCAGGCGGATCATGAGGTCAGGAGATGGAGACCATCCTGACTAACATGGTGAAACTCTGTGTCTACTAAAAATACAAAAAAAAAAAAAAAAAAAAAAAAAAAATTAGCCGGGCGTGGTGGCAGGTGCCTATAGTCCCAGCTACTTGGGAAGCTGAGGCAGGAGAATGGTGTGAACCTGGGAGGCGAAGCTTGCAGTGAGCCAAGATCGCACCACAGCACTCCATCCTTGGTGACAGAGCAAGACTCCAGGAAAAAAAAACAAAACAAACAACCAAAAAAAAAAAACAGTTGCCTCACAGTACAGATGCCAGAGAAGATATATGGAAAATACTGAGCGAGATGCTTGGCATTGTAAGACTAACAATAGTATTAGTAATCATCACATCAATACTACTTATTGCTTCTGTTTTCTCTCCAGTGATACCCTCCAGCCTTCCTCAGGCCTCTTTTCCTAGTCTACCCCCTGAGGTCCTATCTCTAGAGGTATTTCTCTGCTATGCTGAATTACAACCTTTATGATGTTAAGTGAATAACTGGTCCCCATAGTTTATATTACATTAGTTATTGAGTCAAGCAAAGAATGTTCTTCAATATGGCATCATTTAATAAAAGCCTAACCTGCCCCCTACCTGGCAGGGATGATGGGAGCTTATTAAGATAATGTCTTTCTAGTACTTACAGCCCCTTGAAAGGCATTCACTAAATAAACAACAGCATTTGATTTTAGTGTTGTTTGTTTTAGTTCTTAATGCATGCTCTCTGAATGGTATTAATGGGTCCTCTGCAATGCCTCTCACAATATGGGCACTTGTTAAATGCTGTTAAATGCTGCATGGTAGTAAATGTTGCCCATATGTGCCTCTGCTTTGCTCTTTCCCTTCCTCTTTTCTCTACTTCTTTCTATGAATCCTGGAGTCTTCTCCCCCTTCTAGGTTTCAGGTCCTTGGATTTTCAACCTTGTCTGCACATCAGAATCGCTTAGGAAGCTTTTGAAACTCCAGACCATACCCTAGAACAATTAAATCAAAGCCTCTAGAAGCAGGACCCAGACATCAGTGTTTTCCAAAGTTTTCCAGATGATTCCAATGTGTAGCCATACTCGTGATTCTAATATAACCTACCAGATCCCAAACAAATGATACCTGTGGACAAATACTTAGTATTTTACTTCTACTCAAGTATGAGCTCCTTGAGGGCCAGTACTATCTTATTCTTCTTTGCTCCCAATAACAGTACCTTGCAAAGAATGAGCATTCAATCCATATTTCTTTTGACTGAAGATACACCCTTCCCAGCCCAAAGGATTTCCACATGCCTCTGATTTCTATAATAATTGCAGTGAATACCTCTAATTAATTCTAATGATCAGTTGGTTGTTCAGAGTATCTCAGCCAAGCAATTCTATTATTTAAGAGTAATTTTTTGTACTGTTTTGTGGGGAAAACAGATCATTGCCACGTGGTATGAATGCTACAGTGGGGGTGCAGATAGTGTTGTGGCAGTCCAGAGGAGGCCTGGAATGCAGAAATATAGGGAGGAAAGAGCACAGGCCTTCTGGTCACACAGACCCAGGTTCAGATCTCAACCACTGTATGCCTATAGGACATTGTCATGTCTCTTGAGCCTTGGTCTCCTTTCTGTGAAAGAGGGGATGATGCCTACTACTCAGGTGTTAGGGTCACTGAAGGACTTAATGTAAAGAAAGAGAGATAGTGACTCTATTAGTCCGCTTGGGCTGCCGTGACAAAATACCACCGATTGGTGGCTTAAAACAGTCATTTTATTTTTCTCAAAGTTCTGGAGGCTAAAGTCCAAGAGCAAGGTATCATCAGGATTGGTTTCTGGTAAGGCCTCTCTTTCTGGTTCACAGGTGGCCACCTTCTTGCTGTGTTCTTACATGGTGGAGAAAGGGCAAGAGAGAGCTTTCTGTTGTCTCTTCTTATAAGGACACTATTCCTATCTCCTATCAAATCAGTACCCCACCCTGACGACCTCACTTAACCTTAATTACCTTCTTGTCAGCCCTATCTCCATATACAGTCACACTGGGGCTTAGGGTTTCAATCCATGAATTTGGGAGAAGAATGCAATGTAATCCATAGACCCCTTCTCTCTTTCTCTTTCTGTATCTTCCAGTTCCCCTTGAGAGAATCAGAAAAAGTTAAAAGAGAAATCAGAACCAGTTCTTGCAGATTGAATAGGAATTTCTTGGGCAAACAAAGACAAAGTCATTCCAAGCAGAGGAGATAGCACTTAAAGCCCATTGAAAGGCATGGCATATTCGGAGATCAGCAAAAATTTCACCAGAATTGGGAGGTGAGTCGTGGTAGAAAATGCAAGAGATGTAATTTCGAGGCATATCATTAACAGTCAAGGATGCCAAGCTGAGGACTTGAGTTTTTCCCTTGGGCCAATAGTTATCGTTTTCTGGTGCCCTCTTCTTTTCCCAGCTAGATGGTTGAGTTCTTAGGGGCAAGGGCCTTACCAAATGTCTCTTTGTAATCCACTGCTCATCTAAGACACTGACTTAAAAATGTAACAGGAATTGCTGCATACCTTGGTATATAAGAGCTATCCTATCTGTTTCATATGTTTAATTTGAACTAAAGCCAACTGGAGCCTCCTTTGATCAGATTGGTATGAAATCCAGTATTTCTCTACTGAGACTCCATCATTCTTATCTGCTTCTTGATTGTCAAAGAGCTTTGGGTCTTAAATATTTTGAACAGAAGGTCTTCTCTTCCTGAATGGAAAAGGCCCTGGTGTCTGCTTGCTGCAGCAGGTTCTCCACATTGCCTTGTAGGCACTTGCATCAGAGCAGCTCTGCTCATCCTTCATCACCTGGCCACACAACTTCTGCATGCCGTAGCAAAGCCTCCCTGTCCTATGTTGCCATGCCTTCTGGCTTGTCTTTCCACATAATGAGCTCCACTTCATTCCTTAAATGCTGTGTTTATCCCAGGATAGCCTCAGTTATAACTATGGCTCCAGTCCTTAACTCTTGGTCCTTACACACACACAGAATTATTTTTTAAAGCATTGTTCTCTACCTCTGGGTGCTGTTTCACTACTGGCTTAACTGTCTGTCCCTTCCAGCCCCAAATTTATTTCTATTTCTTCTTGAAGTTTTGCATGTTTCTGTTAATAATCTTCAAAGCACAAAGCTTTATTCCTGTCCCTCACTTGGGCAATCTGAATTAATTGTGTTGATGGGCTTGACCTCTGAAACACAAATGCCTGTTTAAAATAAAAGGCTGATTATTATATAATGAACTATATTCAGTTTATTATATAGTTAACTTCAACATAAATATATGTATATATTTATGCTGAATAGATGTATAATTTATGCTAATGATAATTACAAATAATACAAAAGCATAATAACTCCACTGCAGCGTTGGTATTCATTATCAATGCTTCATTTCGCTTCTGCTCAACAGTCATATAGTGACAATTTGACATGCTTCAGGAACTGTGCTGGGCATTGAGGACATAGAGATGGTTGTGATATCATCCTTGTCCTCAAAGCAATTGGAGTTGAGTGGGAGACTGAGACAGGTATATAATAATAGCTAATGTACTAGGGAAGCCCTTATTAAGGAGTGATTAAGCTGATGCTTATTTTATCATGACTCTGCAGAGCTTCCTTATTTACTATGCTGTTTCTATGTTAGCCTTGTGTTACCTTGTCCACGTCTAGAACCTACATTCCCCCTTATTTTCTTAGACACTTCCTTCTGAGGTATATTAGGTAAATTAGTTAGGCTTGATTATGCTCTGCTGTTGAAACAAAATATCCCCAAATCTCTGGGTGTAGGTACTGACACGCCAAAGTTTGTTTTTTCTTACTCACATGAAGCCCAGTGTTAGGGAACAGAGACTATTCCATGTGATCACTTGAGAATCCAGGATCTCTGGGCTTCCTACTTCATAGAAATTGTAATTCCACTATCTCAATATATGGTGCAATAGAAGTTGCATGGTACACTAGCTTTTCATTGTTCCTACCCAGGAGTGACACATTCATTTCTTCTCACAGACCATTGGTCAGAGCTACTAACAGGGCTTCAAACTAACTGCAAGCAAGACTGGAAAATGTAGTGAAGCCAATGGATTATTTGCTGATTGTTACTGTGGCCACCATTGGAATAGTGATTTTCAAGTACGAACTTTGAATAATCTGAATGCTGATTATCTGTTAGTTATTCTTGGGGTCTCCAAGGGGAGAACACAATAAATAATACCCCATTTTCATGCTGAGTTCTGAATATATTAAGAAATAATATAAAATAATAAAGACAGAGACCAAAATAGTATTTATATTGGTGACTGAGGAGCAGTTGCAGGAAGTGGCCTTATTAGCCAAGTGGACCCTTTGATGAAATCCCCGAGTTAGGCTGACTTCTGGACCAGGCAAGACTGGTAGCCTGATGAAACAGAGAACTCATGGCTTCTACAAGACCGCTGACCCCTGAGAAAGAAGGATGAAAGCAGAAATGAGCAGAGCTTACTCTTTGCCTCCTTACCAATTAGATCAGACATTCCACCGCTCTAGGAGTGGACAAGTAAATAAGATACAGCTTGCAAAAGAAGCTCATGGTGGGGAAAAAGAGTCTTCCAGTAATTCTTGAGTGTCATACCATTTAGGTCAGTTACCAGGCCTCTCTGAGTGTCAATTTGCTCATCCATAAAATGGCAATCATAATATCTCACAATATCTCTTCTGGGGTCTTTTATAACTGCTGGAAATTAGAAGATGTGCTGGACTTGTAATGGGAAAGAGTTTTTCAAATGCCTTCTATAAAATGCTCATGAATACTTGAGACAGAATTACTTCTAGTTTATAGAGACCAGATGGTGTTAAACACATTTTCCACCCCCAACACAGACATAATTTAAAAAATCTTTAAAGCTGATTCTCTCTGAAAACCTGCCCCCCTATTACACAATAAACATTTTCTCAACAATCCTCGAGGGTGGTTCCAGTTCCTAATGGTAAAAGTCTGAAACCAGCCTTTTCCAGCAAAAATGAAAGCTATCCTCTTAATGTCTCTCCATGAAGATTTCTATTTTAACTCTTTCATGACTGTTTCCATGTGGATGTGACTGGTGCTCAAGAACAGAAAATACCCAAATCAAAATTGTGCCTTTTAGAAAAGTGAGCCTTCCATTTTTCTAGTGAAAGACTAATTAGTTTATGACTAGAGAGCCTAAGGTTGATCCTTCACAAATAAGACATTAGTTTTTTCAAATCTAAAGGAATTTTAAAAGTAAAAATGTTTTAAATGAAAGTATTAAATTATACAACTACATGTGTAGACTCTGCCGTTGAGGGAGTTATTTTCATGGTGCAGGCTGAATCCAGCATAAAAATATTTACTGCTCCGAAATGTCAATATGAAATAATCAGAATCTAAAATTAAATATTTACTGTATAATCAGCCTGCATTCATCCATCCACAATGTTCCCTGAGAAACACTGATTACACTGAATGTGACCACCTGGATTCCTCCTAATATTTTCAGGATTAGAAAAAAACTGCCAAAGTCTCATTCACCGACATTTTCTAACAACTTGCCAAGGACAAGACTTTGTAGAGCAGAGAAGTATGCAATGGTGATGGTGATTACTTAAGTAAGTTTCAAATAACACATGCACTGCATTAGAGCGAATGTTTGTGCTCCTTCCTGTTCATATTTGAAACCTAATCCCCAATGTGATGGTAGTTGGAGGTGGAGCCTTAGGAAGAGTAGAACCCTCATGATTATGATTAGTACCTTTATAAAAGAGTCCTCAGTGAGGTCCCATGCCCCTTCTGTCATGTGAGGACACAATGAGAAGAAGATGGCCATCTATGAACTAAGAAGCAGACCCTCACCAGACACCTAATTTGCCAGCACCTTGATCTTAGACTTCCCATCCTCCAGAAATGTGAGAAATAAATTTCTATTGTTTATAAGCCATCCACTCTATGGTATTTTGTTAAAGCAGCCCAAATTAACTATGACACACACACATACCCTCACCAAAAGATGAGTCACTATGATGATCTCCCTTGATCACATCTCTTAGGTTTAACCTCAAAGCAATAATTAAATTAAGTCTTCACATCTTTACCAACTCTGTGACAAAAGCTATGTTAGCCCATAGAGATATAGATGTGGTCCATGTTCTTTTGGAACTCAGAATCTAGTGCGAGAGAGAGATGAATGAACAAAGACATTGCATTGTGATCAGCGCTATATTAAGGGTAGGCTTAGTGTCAGAAAGTTGGGAGGTCCTGAAGAAGGCCATGAAACCCGCTCTAAGATATTATTCCAAAATAAAACCAAAGGCAACTTTCTCTTATTAATTCCATGTAATTGGAAGGATAAAACCTGATTTTAACTTACTGTGAATACCTCATTTTCACATTTATTCAAGCGATTGACATTCAGTCTGCCTATTCATTGATGCGGAATGAGCTTGACTATAGGTGACAGCCTTGTGAAAGTGCTGGGCAAGAGCTGACCCAGTAAGACCTCACTAGAAAGCAGAAGGTATGGATTTATCTTGGGTTAAAAAATAAGTGCTCTCTCATAGCAACTGTTCCATTTTTTGGAAAACAAGGGAGCTAGACTAGTTGGTCTCTTAGGTTCACTTCACCTCTGAACACTTATATTAACTACGTACCATTCTTACTTTTTAAATTAAAAGAGATCCTACAAATGCTTCAGCAGGGGGTGATAATAACCTAATTCAACTACAGATTTAATTTGTATTTTACATTAATGAGGCAACATAACAGGTCAAGAGCAGAGACTTCAAAGTCCATTAGAATTGGGTTTGAGTTCAAGATTTGTCACCTGACTGGATATGACACCATGAGTACTTAACTTTTCTGGGCCTTTCATCTGTAAAATGGGGAGGTTAAAGCATATCTTAGATGGAAGTTGTGATAATTAATCAAGATAATGAATGTAAGAGCTTAGCATAGTGCTGGATGCAAGAGATTCTTAATAAACAGTATATTATTGTTGAGTACTTCTCTGTGGCACACACTGTCCAAGGTACTGGATAAAATACCTATTTCCTGCTTATAATCTGAAATAAATATAGATATGTAAACCATGTCTAGTCCATGTGGAAAGTGATACAGTAGAGACATTAACAAAGTAATATCAGAGCACAAGAGGATTGATATTGACTTAGAGTATGAGGTGGAGATAGAATCTAGGGAAGGCTGTACAGAGAAGGTAAAATGTCAGCAGAAATTAGTGTACGAGTGAGTTACTGTTTTTCAGACTTTGACTAGTCTAGCAAGGCAGGAGAAGGCAAAGGAGACAGCATGAGCAAAGGTGCATAGGCCTTATAGGGTATGTGATTCAAAAATAATGGGCATCTGATGGATCTACAGTTAAGATCAACAAGGCAGTCTGGAGTCACCTTGTGAAAGGCCACATGAAGGAGTTCAAGTTTTCATTAAATGGGGACCCATCAAAAGTTGATTTATATACTATAGATCCACTTTTAAAATTTTAGACTTCAGATTTCTTACTGAGTCAGACTCCTTAGAAGACTGCTGCCTCATTGGTCTAAATTGGAAATTGACAAATGGCCTGCAGATCAAATCTGGCAGGCAGATTTGGTCATTTTTTAATGGTTGCATTTTAGATGGTTATACAAGTAATGACATACTTGATTTTCCCCTATGCCAAAAAGCATAAAATATTTATTATTTCACCCTTTATTAAGGAAAAATGTGCTGATCACTTGTTCAAATAACAAACATGAAACTCATTTTGATTAAAAGGTCAAAATGTTAACCAAATTTTGTAAACACAGTCAGCCCTCTGTATCCATGGATTTAAGCAACTATGGATTGAAGATATTCAGGGGGAAAAAATTCCACAAAGTTCCAAAAAGCAAAACTTGAATTAGTCATATGCTGAGAACTATGTTGAATCCATGTGAATGAAGTGACATGTAGGCATTGTGTTAGGTATTATAAATGATCTGGAAATGATTTAAAATATATGGGAGGATGCCTGTAGGTTACATGCAAATACTATGCCATTTTATGTAAGGGACTTGAACATCTGGAACAAATCCCCCATGGATCCCAAAGGACAACTATGTTTGCTTTGTGCCTATTATGTGCTTGGAAATGTCTTCTCCCTGAAAGTATTTCTTCATGTTCAACCTACCTTTTACATTAGGCAACAGGTTCAGGATTCAATGGTTAGCACCATTCTTCCTTGTATTAATTGGCTACCTGAGTATAGTTTGTAGTCTCTTAGATCTTATGACAATTAGACAATAGGATTTTATGTTGTTCTACCTTTTCTTCTTCTTTCCAACAGTTAGCCAATATTACCACTGATATCCATTTTCTTTACCTGAAAATAAGAATTTCCCTCTTTTCGAAGTCACAAAAGTTGCAATGTTATATGGGATTTTTATTAGTTTAATTATAGATAACTGTTCCACATATAAAAAGAGACATCAAACAACAGTAGCTTGAACAAGGTAGAGCACATTTCTCTATCTCACACGTTCGTCCTAGGGTAATTGATGAGGGCTGAGATGGTGGCTTTGTTCCATAGGAGTTTGCAGTGATTGGAGCTTCTCTGCCTTATTGCTTCTCCATCCTTGCAGGTCGCTCTTTTCTGAATGATGCAAGATGATCCCCCACCACATTACGTTCCAAACAAATGAAACAAATATGGTGAGAGGATGATACCTACCTAACAACATTATTGCAAAATTATAGATATGTAACACCCACAATAAGTAGTGCTGCAGCTCTCTATTATTATTAATAAATAGATAATTGCAAAAGGTCGAATGAAGTGCCAGCTATTTTGTATGTGCTGAATAAAAATAATTTCAGTGAAGCTGAATTGTGAAATAAATATACAGATACACCTTTTATCTTTTCCATGGTCCGAGGAATATGATGGCTATTATCATAATGAATGTACCAATATAGTTATATTTGAGAAGAATTTTTTTGTTTTATTTTGTTATGAAGCAAAGGTTGTCTTAAAGATTTCAGTTCTAGAAAATCCTGAATTCCATGCATAACTCAACAGCCGATTCTTCAAATCCCTGTACTGTTTTTCAGACTTCTTGCCTGTAGCCAAATCCTATTAAATATATTTCCATGTCATGTTGTGCTTAAATAATGTGGCAGGACAGGGCCTTGACTTAGAAAGTGACACCCTTCCTCCAAGGAGGCTTCGATCACAATCATGGCATACAGAAATCATATCTTGTATTTTGTCTCTGTGGAAATGGGCGATGTTGTTAAAAATTTATTTCTGCTGCAAGAAAATCTGATTCTTGGTTTATTGCGTCAAACAGCTGCTAGTATACAGTGCTGGGCAGCTGTCCTGCTGTGAGGTTCACATAAATTAATTTAACCCTCAGATACATTGTGAGGCCAATTAGAATGGTCCCTCCAGGTGCAGCAGTAAGTTAAGAACAATTTTCATGGCGGGCAGGGGGGCCGTGTCCAGATAATTTGATGATGCCCAGAGTCCTGTATGGAATATTTTCCAAATGGCAAGTTATCATGTAAAATATATTTTTGACAGCCTGAATATATATATTCTTATAGTAGTGAGGAAAAATCATAATAATACTTAGGTGTAATATCAGTTTACAGAATGAAGTGTGTGTTTTTTAGAGCAATTCAAAGCGTTTGACTAAAATTATATTGGATTCTGTCAATAAAAAAATCTCTCTCTTCCTGCCTCCTCATCTTTCCTTCTCAGCACTTTTTCTAGTGAGACAGGATTGAATTGGGTAAGTCCTGTGCATCATTTACTTTAAAAGTAAAAATACAGAATAAAATTCTGTGGACCTTTCATGTACCTCCTGTGGTCCCCAGAATCTGGTGTAAGGAACACGAAATTAAAGATTCAATTACCATAGGTAATTAACAGAAGCAATGCAATCATAAACATAATCACAAAAGCTGGCATGGAAATCTCACAGCTTTGCCCATTTATAAAAAGGGAGCTATTGATAATGTTTCTGTCCATATAACTTAGCATATGTGTATGTAAATGTTTAAGATCATAATAAAATACATAAGGAAAACATAAGATTATAATAGAGTTCTCACGCCCCAAATAATAAGTCCAAAACCTCTTCAGGGATCGGATCTTCAGACATGGAGTTTGAGAAGTACTAGATCAAATCAAATTTTAAAGTTGCTTATCTCCAGGTTAAATGCATTCTTTTTAGGATCTAGATAGTCTCCTTTTTTCTTAACTTTTATTTCACTTGATTCGAGTTTGTTAAGAGGCAATGTTATATGGTGTTTCGCAGAACAGGCTTTGGGGTCAGTACAACTGTTTAGGTTGTGGCGCTGTCCTTTGGTTGGGGAATGCTTTGGCCACCATATTTCCTACTCACTCCCCCACCTTAAGATTTACTTACTCATAAAATACTTTCAGAATGTAGCTCAAACACATTTCAAAATGATGCCTCCCTTCAACTCATAGATAAGTACTGGCCTCTTCTATATGTACCTATAATATCCTATATTTCATAATAGTAACAATGACACAATGATGACTAACATGTACTGAGCATTTGTTATGCCAGGGGCTTTACCTCTAAGGTAGGTACCATTACTGTCCTTTACAGGTGAAGGAACTAGAACAGTGCTGTTCAATAGAAGTATAATGCAAGCCACTTATGCAATCTTAAATTTTTTAGTATCACATTAAAAAAGTAAAAAGAACATTAATTTAAATAGTATCTTATAAAATGTAGTGGTTAAAGTGAAATGTAGTTCTGTGGCCGGGCGCGGTGGCTCAAGCCTGTAATCCCAGCACTTTGGGAGGCCGAGACGGGCGGATCACGAGGTCAGGAGATCGAGACCATCCTGGCTGACACAGTGAAACCCCGTCTCTACTAAAAAATACAAAAAAAACTAGCCGGGCGAGGTGGCGGGCGCCTGTAGTCCCAGCTACTCGGGAGGCTGAGGCAGGAGAATGGCGTGAACCCGGGAGGCGGAGCTTGCAGTGAGCCAAGATCACGCCACTGCACTCCAGCCTGGGCGGCAGAGCGAGACTCTGTCTCAAAAAAAAAAAAAAAGAAAGAAATGTAGTTCTGTGAAAACCATAAAGCTGAGTTTATTGACATAATATTGAACACTAATTCCACTTTTAAATTTTAATTTTAATTAAAATTAAAAGTAAAAAATTCAGTTCCTCAGCCACACTAGCCATATTTCTTTTTTTTTTTTTTTAATTTTTTAAATTTTACTTTAAGTTCTGGGATACATATGCACAATGTGTGGGTATACATGTGGCATCGTGGTTTGCTGCACCTGTCAACTCATCATCTAGGTTTTAAGCCCCTCATGCATTAGGTATTTGTCCTAATGCTGTCCCTCCCCTTGCTCTCCAACCCCCGACAGGCCCCAGTGTGTGTTGTTCCCCTCCCTGTGTCCATGTGTTCTCATTGTTCAACTCCCACTTATGAGTGAGAACATGTGGTGTTTTCTGTTTCTGTGTTAGTTTACTAAGAATGATGGTTTCCAGCTCCATCCATGTCTCTGCAAAGGATATGATCTCATTCTTTTTTATGGCTATATAGTATTCCATGCACACTAGCCATATTTCAATGCCTCCAAATCTTCTGTAGCTAATGGCTACTATGCTGTATAGCACTAGTCTGCCATGGTCATTCCTACATTTTCTCAGTAAATATTTACTAAGTATCTATGACAAGACAGGCGTGGTCTCTGGAGACATGGCAGTACACAAAACATAGAAAATGACTGCTCTGGTGAAGATTTCATTATAGTAGGGATGGGATGAGAGAAACAATAAACAAATAACTAAAAAATGTATCAGGTAGTATTAAGCACTCTGAAAAAGAAGAACACAGGAGGAGAGATGGTGACAGACAGGGCTACTGTGTCTATCAACTCAGTCTGCACACTGCCCAACACCAGTGGACACAATTCACGTTGACTGTGGTCTGAATACATTTCTTGAAGCTATGCAAAACTGCTGGAGATGTGGGCTGCAATCTTTCGTAGGGTAATCAGGGAAGGTCCTCCAAGAATGGAAGATCATTTTAGCAAAGATTTCAACACAGTGAGGGAGCAAGCCACACAATATCTGGAAGAAGTTGTTTGTGATTAGAGGGAATACCCAAAGCAAAAACTCTAAGGCAGGAAGAGTGCCTAGAAGAGTACCTAGTATTTGTAGGAACAGCAAGGGAGCAAGTAGTAGGAAGAGCATATTGAGCAAGGAGAAGGATGGTGGCACATGAAGTCAGGGAGGTAGCCAGAAACTGGATCAGGTAGGAGTTTTCTAGCCATGATGGAAAACAATGGCATAAGCTCTCTCCCTATCCCTCCCTTCCCCTCCCCCTCCCCCTCCCCCTCCCTCTCCCTCTCCCTCTCCCTCTTTTTAATTAAAAATTACCCTAGCTGCATTGTTGAGAATACACTGAAAGAGGATGATAAGTTGCAGGAAACTGCCAAGCACGCTATTGCAATAATCAAGGTGAAAGATGATGGTGGTTGAGAATAGAGTCACAGCATGAGAAATGGTGAGAAATGGTTGGACTATGAATGTGTTTTCAAGGTAGAGCCAATACTGATTGATTAGAAGTGAGATTTAAATTAAAAAAGAAAAAGTCAAACATGATTCAAATTTTTTTGGCCTGAGTAACCTATAGAATGCGGTTGCAATTTTCTGACATGAAGAGATTGAATGAGTGACTATTGGTTGCACAAACATTTTCTAAGTACCACTGACCCACCTGCATATCTCTTTCAGCTTTTTTTTGCTCAGGAAACAACCATTCAAGCCAAAGTCTATTTCCTAGGAAGTTCCATGGCCAGTGCCAATTTTGTTGGCCCCATCCATTTGGCCCCAGTTTGTTGTACAAATCTAAATTAGTTGAGGGAAGAACATTACTGAATTGTATTATGTGTACCTGCTTTGATATTCTATTCTAATGTCTTTTCTGTTCATTACGGTCACCTCCTCCTTTTCTCCCTAAGCACACATTTAAAAGATAAAGAAATATCATTTATCTTCCTATTTCCTTGCATGGTTTTCTACAGCTAAATGTGTTCCTCATAAAATTGATTTAAGAGTCTTACCAGACTTTAAATTGATTGCAAACTACCTCTAACTTCTATTGCTTTGTTTTTCCTCTAGCAACTTTTTAAACTTAGACAGTTAAATAGACAAATATTCCTCTAGCTATCTCTATGTTAAATGCTAGCTCCTCTAGACTTTCCTAAGGGCAGAAGAATATCAAAAAGTTTTCTATTTTTATTTCATAAATGGAGTTTTCAAGTTGAAAAACTAACCTGTACTCATTAAAGGAAATTTGAAAACACACACATGCACATGAAAACACAAACACATGCACACACGCGTGCGCACACACACACACACACATCATTTTAAAAAAGGAAGAAGAAAAAAACCAACCTTATAACCCAAAAACAACAGATATATTTATTTGGGAATGTGTGTATGTATATGTGTGGGTGTTTTTGAGTGTACACACATATTCATCATGCTTTTTCACTTAAAATACCACATACATTTTATTTAACTACAAAGTACCCTTAAATACTGCTGTAATAGCTACATACCATTTTGAAATGAAAATGTCACTATCTCCATTACAAATAGACACATAAGTTGTTTCCAATTACCCTGTCATAAATAATGTTACACTGAACATTTTTGTTCACAATATGGATTCTGTATTTAGAGATTGCTGTATTCAAAATTTCCCAAAAGTAAAATTATTTAGTCAGTCAATAGTTACAAATACTTATTTAGGGCTCTTGATACAAATTGCTTATGTATTTTATAAAAATATTGTACCTTTTTAAACTTCTACCTATAATGTAGCAAAAGCCTATTTATCTCCCTACTAGCACTATTAAGTAGTTGTCCCTTTTTATTTAAACTATGCTAACTTAATAGGTTTTAAAAAGCCACCAAATTTTGTTAATTTTCATGTATTTGATTGCTTCCAAACTTGACTATTTCCACAGGCTTGTTTATTCATTGTATTAAGTATTTTATTTATAACTTTTATTCATTCATATTGTGAAGCATCAAAATATTCTTCTTATCAATTTGCTTTTTATAGAAGAAAAATTGCTTTTGTCAAATATTTTTATACAAATAATGCTTTTTCAGAATGTTGTTTGGGTTTTCATATTGTTTATGGCGTGGGTTTTAATTTAAATTTTAGAAGGTCGGCATCCTCTAAAGTAATAATAAATATGGTAAAAATTTTAGAAAATGCAAATAAGCAAAAAGAAGAAAATAAAATTGTCCCACTCTTAGTATTCAGTGGTAACTGTTCACAACATTTGATGTATATTCTTTCATCTTTTTCTTATATACTTAAGTACTTTTTACAAAAGTAGGCTCATCATTATGCATTCTACTGTCCTATTTTTTTCTACTTAATATTTAGGAAAATGTTCTAATGGCATTAAATATTCTTTATTATCACTTAATGGCTTTATAATATAGATAAACATTTATTTATCCAGACCACTGTTACTGAATCTCTTTACTTCTTTTACTGTAATAGAGATGTATAGATATCTTTATGGCTGAATCTTTGGACACCTCCATAATTATCAAATTATTTCCTTAGGGTGAAGTTCCCTAAAAGTAGGCTTAAGCAAATTTTAAGGTTTTTATTATATATTATCAAATTGTCCTTCAAACTTATGTCTTAAGTTTATGGCATTGAGTTTATGTTGACATAAAGTGGTAACTGTGTACATAATACTTGAAATAATTTAAAAAGAGCAATTTACCTAGCTATACATGTATTGGAAAAGAAAGATAAATAAATATGCAATGTGCCAAGCACTCAAATTTCCAGAGCAGATAGCTCACAATTTACAAATCTGATAGTTATTTGAATATATTAATATAACTTTATTCCTAAATGTACTAGAGGAAATTGAGTTTGAAAAAATCCCTTATTTGCTTTGTCTATAACAACTTGTCTTTGGTCCCACAAAGTGATATTTTACAGATCAAGTAAAGATGTGGAAGCAGTGGCTCAGAGAACTAATAGTTTATCTACCAAATGCTTACATGTGCCAAACCCTTGCCAACATCCTTTTCTTTTTTTTTTTTTTTTTTTTCACTTAATTTTAGAACAGCCTCATTTTGTGGAAGAGGAAACAGCTTCAGAACAGTTGAGGAGTTTGTCCTAAGTTGCAGAACTGAGATCTGTTTCATTCCAAAGGAGCTCAGTTTTTACCTCCATATTGCTTGCTGATAAACTCTAAGACTTCAACATGAATTTTGGTCCTACACACCCCATTTTATCAACTTTTGCTTGCATTTGCATTTACATTACAATTGACTTTAGAGAACCGAGCACAAGTTCTAGTTGCAGCCTTTGGTCTCTCTCGGTTCCTGTTTATTTTAATTAGGCCATTGTAAAATTGTACATAGCATCCTAACCAGAAGAATTTAATATTAATAAGGATATGCCACATGCATACTATAAAATAATATAAATTAACCCCAGTGGTGATTGTTTATAAAGCCTGAGATACATCTTAATATGCCTATTATTCAACATTGAGCAATGAGTTGTGGTTATTTTTAAAAAAGCATAAAATATTGGGAGGGAAAGATGTTCAACTCTCATTACCGCAGACAATTTAAAGTTTGTAATTAACAAAGTGAAGTATTGTACAGTGCAGTGAGACACAAGAAACATCAAGTCATACCTGTTCAGGTTACTGATGCTTAGTAGAAAAAGTGATGATCTGAGGCCACAAATCCTTTGACTCCCATCTTGACCTTTTACTCATGTATAACTTAGGACAAATCCCTTCTTCCCTCTAAGTTTCTATGTACCCACCTGATGTGGTTTGTGTTTGTGTCCCCGCCAAAATGTCATGTCAAATTGTAATCTCCATTGTTGGGGGAGGGGCCTGGTGGGAGGTGATTGGGTCATGGGGCAGATTTCCCCCTTGCTGTTCTCCTGATCATGAGTAAGTTCACAAGAGATCTGGTTATTTGAAAGTGTGTAGCAACTCCCCCTTCTCTCTCTTGCATCTTCTCCGGCCATGTAAGAATGCCTGCTTCTCCTTCGCCTTCAGTCATGATTGCAAGTTTTTCTGAAGCCTCCCTAGCCGTGCTTCCTGTACAGCCTCTGGAACTGTGAACCAGTTAAACCTCTTTTTCTTTATAAATTACCCATTCTCAGGTACTTCTTTTTTTTTTTTTTTTTTTTTTTTTTTTTTTTTGAGACGTAGTCTTGCTCTGTTGCCCAGGCTGGAGTGCAGTGGCGCGATCTCGGCTCACTGCAACCTCTGCCTCCCAGGTTCAAGCAATTCCCTACCTCAGCCTCCCGAGTAGCTGGGACTACAGGCGCCCACCACCACGCCCGGCTAATTTTTTTTGTGTATTTTTTGTAGAGATGGGGTTTCACCGTGTTGGCCAGGCTGGTTTTGTACTCCTGACCTCGTGATCCGCTCAGCTTGGCCTCCCAAAGTGCTGAGATTACAGGCCTGAGCCACTGCACCTGGCCATCGGATAGTTCTTTATAGCAATGTGAGAATGCACTAATACACCACCTTTAAGAAGAAGTGAAATTTTCTTCAAATGCTTAGGTGGGTTGAATTCAGTATCAAACATGGTAGTCCAAATTGCAGAATAGTGCTAAAATAGTGGTAGAGGAAAAACAGAAAGAATTTGGAATGTCAGTAGTCAGAATGAATACCAAATGATTTCCACCCCCCATTCCCCACCCCAGCTATTATTTCATTTCCCGTAGGTGATCTGTCCACATACCATGTCCTTTGACTCCTGGAGGCAAGCACTTGAGCTGGTCTCTCCATCTGACCCACACTATTCCCTTGTCCATCTGGACTATACTAATCTCTTTCTCATCTAAGAGCCTAGATGAGATTCAGCTCAAGCATCACCTCCTTAAGAAGCTATCTCGTTTTTTGCCCAGGTCTGCTCTAATGCTGAAGGTTCTTTTCCCTGTACTCCCACAATGCTTTGCCCATGATTCTAAAACGTGGTTGTCTCATTATCCTGCCTATGCGGGCACCAAATGAATGAGTGATATAACAATCTCTAGGTCGGGTGCGGTGGCTTATGCCTGTAATCTCAGCACTCTGGGAGACCGAGGTGGGAGGATCACCTGAGGTCGGGAGTTCGAGACCAGCCTGACTAACATGGAGAAACCCCATCTCTCCTAAAAACACAAAATTCGCTGGGCGTGGTGGCGCATGCCTGTAATTCCAGCTACTCGGGAAGGCTGAGGCAGGAGAATTGCCTGAACCGGGGAGGCGGAAGTTGCAGTGAGCCGAGATCATGCCATTGCACTCCAGCCTGGGTAAAAAAAGCGAAACTCTGTCTCAAAAAAAAAAAAACAAAAAAAAACAAAAAACGAAACAAAAATAAAAACTCTAGACAGAGCTTTTGTAGTTAATAGAGCTATTTTTCTTTACCCAGAAAAAGTGGAGGAAGGGAAGAGAACATAATAGCAAACCCTGAGCAGCCAGGAATCTCTGATTGTCTTCTTGGCGTTTAGCTCCTGGGCTACGGCAATTGAGAAGCTAGATATTCTCCAAACCTCGGGATATTTTATCTTTACAGTCACCCTCAAGTCCCAATATTCCTTTTATTCCTGAGGCCAAAACTCACCAGGAGCATTCCTTTCATTATTACCCTCCATGAGAAGCCCACTGCATCAGCCTCTCCACATCCACCGGTTCTGCTAACTGCAGGTCCCACCAACCACGAATCGAAAATACGTTTTTTAAAAAAATAAAAATAACAATACAACAATAAAAATACAAATTTTAAAATGCAACGTAACTATTTACATAGGCTTTATATTGTATTAGGTATTAATATTATAAGTAATCTACAGATTAAAGTATATGGAGGATGTATGTAGGTTATATGTAAATAATACTCCCTTTTATATAAGGGTCTTCAGCATCCATGGGTTTTGGTATGGGGAGTTTCTGGAACCAGTGCCCTGTAGATACCAAGAAACAACTGTACAATCTTCTAGTGAGTTCCAAGACAAGCTAAGGGCTGCACAAGAGAGATTCAAAGACCCCTTGGGTGAAATCATTATCCTGTAAAGTTACAGCATTTATCTCTGGGAATAATTCTAGAGAAAGATTCTGGTGTCAAGAAGGTAACAGAGTGTCACAATAGTCATGCAAGTTAGGAATCATCCCCATTATGAGGTTAAGGGCATCGAGGCTAGTGAGGTTCAGTATAATAGTCAAGGTTGCACAGAAAGAGCCAACCTCTGACTGCAGCTCCAGCTGGAGCCACAGTTCCTGTCCTTTCCACTACACTACAGTGCCTACATTGTAACAATTTGCCTCCCTGCCTGAACTGAGCCTTTAAAACTCAATCTCCTTTAGCAGGGAGCACTTTTAGACAGAGTGAGACAATTTCCTTACTAGTACCTTTTTTTTTTTTTTTTTTTTTTGCCTGAACTATCCAAGGCCAGAAGTCTCATCACGAGGAATAAGATTTGTTTGTAAGTTTCTTATTCTCTACAAATGCACCATTGTTTTCTGTTTCTTCATTTGAGTTGAATTATTTGTTTGTATCTTACTTTTTCAAGGTTTCACGGCATTGCAAGTTCACTTTCCCAGGAAGCCGGCTTTGAGACACATTTGCATGTGGAAAGTTTACTAGGGAGTGAAGGTATCAGGGCCAGTCAGAGTGGGAAGCTAAACAGTGATGCAGTCACAGTAAAGGCTTCAGTCAGTTCCATGGGAAGCTCTGAAGCTGAGATGACCTGCAGAGTTGTGCCAAATTGAAGCAAGGAGGCCAAGGTTTTATATCTTCCCCCTTTGCTGTCAGTCACTGAATACTGGGTGGCCCTAGAAAAGTGGCTGTTCTCCTGGGAGAGGAGGTGCTCTTCAGCCAAGGACGTTAGGGGAGCAAGTTCTCAGCGGCAAGCTGTCAGAGGGCAGCCCTCCCAGCCTCAGCAGAGTGAGAGCTTCAGTGTAAAGGGAGAATCTGTCACACGGTATGTCTTTAGGCTCCTGGGAGGAATCACCTAAGCTGATCTCTCCATCTTGCCTGCGCTACTCCTTTTGCCATCTGTACTTGTGTGAATGGTATACAAAAGGTTGACAACACAGGGCCCACTATCCTTGGTATATCTCAAGAGTCCCGTAAGTGCTAGTGGTGGTAGTGAGAAACCTGTGCCTGAGGCCCTAAGAAGAGGCGGGATGATCAGACACAGCTTGGTGGAATAGCCTTTGACTAAGAGTAGAAAACCTACTTTTGCTGTTCTCTTGTGGATTTGGTAATGATTTATTTGTTCTCTGAGCCTATTTATTGGGGTTGATATGAGAAAGTCTTTAGCATAGCTCTTAGAATATAGTAGGCTCTCCATGAATGCAAACTCAGTCCCATTTTCCCTTCATTTTATATGGTGAGTACTGGGTTAGATATTAACTAATATCTTTCCAAGTTCTTAAATCCATACTGGAATATCGTAATACATTCTCAGATTTTATTGTATTTTTATTATGTGTTCTTTATCGACTAAGCTTATAATTGTCATTATCCATCTTTTTTTTTTGGAGGGGGGTGGTGGGACAGAGCCTTGCTCTGTTGCCCAGGCTGAAGTACAGTGGGGCGATCTCTGCTGACTGCAACCTCTGCCTCCCAGATTCAAGCGATTATTGTGCCTCAGTCTCCTGTGTAGCTGGGATTACAGGTGTGCGCCACCAAGCCTGGCTAATTTTTGTATTTTTAGTAGAGATGGGGTTTCACCATGTTAGTCAGGCTGGTCTTGAACTCCTGACCTCAAGCCATCTGCCCACCTCAGCCTCCCAAAGTGCTGGGATTATAGATGTGAGCCACCACGCCCAGCCCCTATCTTTTTTTCATTTGATTTTTATAGCCATGAAATTCCTAGCTGGAGCACACCTCAGAAATAGTCTAAACTCCTTATTTTACTCATGAGTAAATGAACACAGTGGTCAGGGAAGGGGAGGAAACTGACTTGTTCAACGTCACATAGCAAGTAATGACAGAGTAGAGAACACCATTCATGTTTCCTGACCTATCCCAAAGCTTGTCAACCACCCCACAAACCCCAGCTGCTGCTGGTACGTTCCAGCCTATAAGGCAGCATGATTTGCTTTCCTTGTGTTAACATTATTCTAGCATGTAATGTCTGTGTTTAAGGCAATGACCTGAGAAGTACTTTTATTTCCAGTGCTGCACTTATTTTGCAGGGTTTATTAATTTTATTTATGTATTTGATCTCTCAAATGAAATAATAAACTAATTAGTAGGACAATTTACTGGTGTGCTCTGCCAAGGGTGTTTTACAACCTTGGTGCAAGCTTGTCTAACTGTGATGTCAGCAGATCCACTTTCTGCCCTGCTGCCCTTAATTTCAGCCATCAGATACGTGTGGCAGGTGGCCCTGTGGTGGGGACTTGTGCCTCCGGGAGGCATGACCAAAGATGTCAGGTCATGGGGCAAAAGAATTTTCGCCCAGAAGTCTCCCTGGAATTTGATCCACAGACAGGGTGTTTCATATTGCTTAAAGGGGTGGGACTGGGGTTCCCAGGGAACAGAAGTAAAGTTCCTAGAACAAGAATTTCCAGAGAATGAGGGAAGCGATGTGTGGCGAAGCATTGGAAGTCACAACTGAGAGGTCCATAGTCCATCAAGATTAAGAGCAAAGCAAAGAGGCTGGGCGCAGTGGCACGAGCCTGTAATCCCAGCACTTTGGAAGGTTATCTGCTTGGGGCCAGGAGTTTGAGACCAGCCTAGCCAACATGGCAAAACTCCATCTCTACTAAAAAATACAAAAAGAAAATTAGCTGGGCGTGGTGACATATGCTTGTAATTCCAGCTACTCATGAGGCTGAGTCATGAGAATTGTCTGAACCTGGGAGGAGGAGGTTGCAGTGAGCTGAGATCATGCCATTGTACTCCAGCCTGGGTGATACAGCAAGATTGTGTCTCAAACAAAAAAAAAAAGAAAGAAACTTTGGGAGGCTGAGGCGGGTGAATCACAAGGTCAGAAGATTGAGACCGTCCTGGCTAACAATTTGAAACCCCGTCTCTACTAAAAATGCAAAAAATTAGCCGGGCATGGTGGCGGGCGCCTGTAGTGCCAGCTACTGCGGAGGCTGAGGCAGGAGAATGGTGTGAACCCGGGAGACGGAGCTTGCAGTGAGCCAAGATCACACCACTGCACTCCAGCCTGGGGCACAGAGCGAGACTCCATCTCAAAAAAAAAAAAAAAAAGAAAAAAGAAAAAAAAATGCAAAGCAAGGGGCAGTACGGGGAAATAAATTCAAAAACAATAGACACTGGGACATTGCAAGACACAGAAGCAGGGTAGAAGAGGTTCTGGAAAACACAAATTCATTGGAACAAATAGGGAAATAGTGCCAAAGTTGTGTTTGGTGTACATGGACTTTCCTCCAAGGTGGCCCCATGTGTGTTCTCATAACAGCCAGTACTTATCTCTATCCTTGTCATTGTTTACTTGTCTGTACTCATTTGACCATGAGCACCAGTACATCACCAGGGTCTAGAACCATGTCTAGAATATAAGAGGGCCTCAATAAACATTTGTTGAAGAAAAGGAATGATGAATGGATGACCCAGTAAATGAATAGGTGAATCTATCTGTCAAAGCTACTGGGGGTCCAAGATTTATGACCTATATTATATTCATCTGCTGTCTTTGATGTAATCAGCAGAACCCAACCAAAGACAACATTTTTCAATTATTCATATTTATTATAGACTGATTCAACATAGCAAAGGAGGATCTAACATAAAAGTTTTGAACTTCTCTTGATTAAATTTTCTTTCTTGTTAATGCCCACTACATATATGAATGTATTCTTTTGGGGTAGAGGTAAAGGGTCTCCATATTCTGAAGTTTTGAAGTTAGAATAATTTCATCCAGATTCCAGACTAACTTCTAGATGCCTCCACTTGTCTACTAGCTGCCTTGCAGATATGAATGCTGTCACTGTCCTGTCTGCTGCTAAACTGTCACTGCAGATTAGATGCAACATGACAGTTCTTGTTAAATCAAGTTCCAAATCTCTGGCTGGGAACTGGCTGGAACATTAGAAAGGAAGAGGGTCAGTGGCCCCCTGCAATGGGAGCTAAGAAAGCTCAGGATCCTCACACTCAGCAGTGGGGAACTCCTATCCTGTGATTGGTTCCCCTAGGGTTTTTATTGATCACACCTTTGCTATGATTGGATGTATGCAAATTAGAATATTAGATATAATTTGTGTACATGCTGGCTCTGCTATCCTCATCCAACAGCTGTAGAGTTTTGGGGGATGTGCAGATGAGGTAACCCTAATACGATGCTGTTTACATATGGTGGTTCTCATTGGGACACAGGCAGTCCTCGTGTGTTGATGATCATTAAGTGGTAGGGCCAGAATTGAGACTTGTGATCTTAATTTATAAACTCACTCTCTGTATGGCTCAGACAGGACCAAGCCTCAGAGATGCTGGGGTGGTAAACCCAGGCAGGTGCCAGAGCATGGAGATGTCTTGGAGATCTTTTGCAAATACATATAATTGTTTGAATAATAAGGCTTATAAGGCCTGCCATTCATTCTATGCCTATCACACACTAGTCACTATACTAAGGTCTTTCAAAATAGTACTTAATGTTACAGCAAGCCTGCAATGATATATTCTCCCATTTTAAAGGAGGAAACTAAACTTTAGAAAGGGGAAATAACTTGTCCAGAATCACACAGAGCTCACATGTTATTAAGAAAATATACTAAATTTTCACAGAAAGTAGTAATCATAACCAACAAAGATGTAAAAACTAGGGTAAAACAAACAAATGAAAAGCAGCTATCTATTGTCTTTTTTACTCTGTGATTAGAAAGATAGCAAAGGTAGTGCTTATTAAAAGGTTTACTCTGTAGTACCTATGAACAGCTTATTTGTGTGTTTTTTTGGGAGCTGTGCTTGAGAACTTTGGGCTTATTCCAGTATCTAGAAGCAGAAACTTTTCTAGGCTTCCAGACCCTCTCAGCTAACAAAATGCAGTCACATTCTGGTCCAAGACCTATGTCATGTGTAAGACCACAATAAAAGACCAAATACTAAGTTGTTGCAAAACTAATTGTGGTTATTGCCGTTAAACATAACTGCAAAAACCACAATTTCTTTTTTAGTATATGTGTTGACAAAGCGAGCACGAAAAAATCACAATTACTTTTGCACCAACCTAACAGAATGTGTGTGTGCTCAGGTCTCTCCTTTGAGGTGACTAAAATTGTGTCTTGGGCAGTTCATGCAACTGAAACAGAATATCATGGCTTACCCAATAGCACTTATCTCTCACATTTCTGGAGGCTGGAAGTCTGAGACCAGGGTGGCACCATGATTGGGTTCTGGTGAGGGCCCTCTTCTGGGTTGCTGACAGCCAACTTCTTGTATCCTCACAGAGCAGAAAAAGAGTGACAGAACTCTCTGGAGTACCTTGTATAAGGGCACTAATTCCATTCATGAAGGCTCTACCCTCATGACCTAATCACCTCCTAAAGGCCCCACCTCCTAAGACGATCACATTGGGGGTTCCAATTTCAATATATAAATTTAGCATGGGTGAAGAGTCATAAACATTCAGACCATTGAAAACAGACTTTCCTATGTAGTCACAGCTTGGAGAGAACTGGTTAAATTTTTTACCTCGTTAGGGGTAGAGGTTCTTAACCAAAAGTTGTTAAACAATGCTAGATCCCAAACATGAGCATTTTAAATTTTTCTCCAAATCCTAAAGTTCTATTGTATACTTAAAAGAAGTTACTTTTTGTCCCACTGTATTTGTAGTTTGTGTATTATTTCAGTCAGTAACGTGTGCCAGATCCCCTTTCCCTGCTTCATGTTTCTCCATGGCACTTATCGCCATCTGACATACTTTCTATTCAATTATTTATTTGTTTATTGTCTTTATCTGTCCCCCAGAATGCAAGTTCCATAAGGGTAGGAATATAAGTCTAGTTTGTTATTAAATCCCCAGTGTTCAAATCAACGTTTGGTACAGTTAGACTCTCAACAAATATTTATGAATGTATAATGATGTATGGGTGGATGGAAGAATAGATAGGTGGATGTATGAATGATGAAGGATGGAAGGATGATTGATGATGAAGAATGGAGAGTGGGGGATGAATGGATGGATAGCTGATGGATGGTTAGATGGATGGATGATTGATGATGAAGTATGTAGGGTGGAGAATGAATAGATGGATGTGTTGGATGTATGATGAGTGGTTGGATGGATGGATGGAAATGTATACAGTTGGTTGATGGATGTATGGATAGTTGGTTGCTGGATGGATGGATATGCCTTATTGGCTATGAAAATTTGGGATAAAATTATAGTAATTAAGATAGCATGAATATTTGCACAGAAATAGAAAACTGGTGGAACAAAATATAGAGCCCCAAAACAGACTGTGCATAGTAGAAACTTTGTCATCACAGATACATTATTTCAATGTAGAAATGATGAAATGAGAAATAAATGATACCAGGACAAAGCATAGCTATACAGAAAGATTACTTAATTCTGACTTTATATTATATAAATAATATCAAAAGCATAACTTTAAAAATATTAGAAGTAATTATAGGTCTTTATGAACCAGGTGTAAGAAAGAATTTATTGAGTAAAACTAAAAAGAAGCACTTACCTTAAAGGAAAATTAGGTGTTTAATAGTGAGCATGAATTTTCTCTTATTTAAAGTGGAAACATAAGATAAAATGGAGAATGCAAAAGCAACAGAGAAAATAAATGAAACAGAGTTGGTTCTTTTAAAAGATCAAAATTTATAAATCTTTAGCTAGCTTAAGAAAAATGAGAGAAGAATTAAATATATTTCATTACATTAAAATTTTAAACGTTTAATATGTCATTTTAAACAAAATGTTCACATAGGAAAAATATTTTCAACATATATACCCACATAAAAGTTGGTATTGAGAGCAAATAAATTTAGTATAGAACATAATTATAACACACCCCCATATACCACCACATATCTTAGTCAAATAATATCATTTTACCATTTTGCTCTTTCCTCTACTTAGTATCCTCTTCCTATAACTTGTGCCCACACCTATTTTAGGACTTTACTAAATGTTGCCTTCTGGTGAGGTCTTCCGTAACTACTCCATTAAAAATGGGACTCCCATCCTCAGCACTCTTTTTTTCCCTTCTCTGCTTCTAGTTTTTCCATGGCACATATGACCATCTGACATACTAGGTGTTTTACTTTCTCTCTATTGTTTATTTATTATTTATTTATTTTTAGTGTGTGTTGTCTCTCTTCTATAACAACCCAATAGAAAAATGGACATATGGAAAAGCAAATCACTGAAGGGAAAACCTAAATAGGCAATTAAATAAACTACAGAAGAATGTTTTATCTCACTATTGTATTTTAATATGTAGAGAAATACATGCTACAACATAATAAGATATTTTATATCTATCGAATTGGAAAAATGTTTAAATCTGATCTGACAATACCAAATGCTGGTAATGATGTGAACTAACACCAGATTGGTATACATGCTGCTGTCACTCTGTAGAGCAATATCTAATAGGCCGGGCACAGTGGCTCAGGCCTGTAATCCCAACACATTGGGAGGACGAGGAAAGTGGATCACCTGAAGTCAGGAGTTGAGACCAGCCTGGCCAACATGGCGAACCCCGTCTCTACTAAAAACACAGAAATTAGCCTGTTGTGGTGGCGGGCTCCTGTATTCCCAGGTACTAGGGAGGCTGAGGCAAGAGAGTTGCTTGAACTGGGGAGGCAGAGGTTGCAGTGAGCTGAGATAGTGCCGCTACACTGCAGCCGGTGGGGGGCAGAGCGAGACTCCATCTCAAAAATAAAAGTAATAATTTTGAAGATGCATGTACTCCATGGCACAACACGTCCACCAATAAATCTCGCACATAGGTACCCAAGGAGTATACGTTGTCCATTGCAGCATTATTTGTGTTAGCAAAATTTGGAAACTGCCCAAATACCATCAAATATGGATCATTAGGCTAAAATATAAATGTGATAAAATACTATCTACATGTTAAAATAATTATCTCTAATGGACAAAATCTTGAAAATATAGTATTAGAAAAAATAGACTTTAAATGGATACCTACAGTTAGGATACCGTCTAAATAAAGTTCTAAAACATGCAAACCAGTAGCATATATTGTTTATGAATACAAATTTGTATTAGAAACAGAAAAATTTGCATGAAAATTTAGGAGAGTTGTTATCTTTGTGGAATTGGGAAGGAATTCATGGGAGAGTTTGCTTATTTCTACGATGTTTTATATTTTAAAAAAAGATCTGAAGCAAATAAGACAGAATGATAATATCTGACCAAGCTGGCATCAGTACATAGGTTTTTGTTATAATTATGTCTATATTCAGGTTCATGCTTGAAATATTTAATAAGAAAATAAGTAGGAGGCCCTTAAGTGGGACTTAAGAGGGAATAAAATTCAAGTTGTTGCATTCCAAATAACAAAATGCAACAAGGTAAAATTGTAAACTGAACTTTGTGTAAGTCAAAGCCTGTGTCCAAACCCAGATTTAGTGCCTTCTTTTCGTAACGGTTAATGAGATTAGGTTTTGGAACCAGACATTCTGGGTTTGAAACTTGGCTCAGACACTCATTAAGTGTTTAATACTGAGCATCAATTTTCTCTTATTTAAAGTGGAAACATAAGATAAAATGGAGAATGCAAAAGCAACAGAGAAAATAAATGAAACAGAGTTGGTTCTTTGAAAAGATCAAAATTTACAAATCTTTAACTAGATTAAGAAAAAATGAGAGAAGAATTAAATAACTAAAATAAGAAATGAAAGAGGGGACATTTCTTCCAATTTTACAGAAATCAGAGGATTATAAGTAGAAAACAGGACTTCCTAATGTAACCACATAATGATTACATTCTTGCATGCTGCCCAGATGGAGCCAATTTTTCAAGGCAGGGCAATTGCAATAGAGAGTTTTTTACACGTAGAGCCAGCTAACGGAAGACTGGGATTTTATTCTGACTCAAATCAGCCTCCTAGAGGATTTTGGGGCAGGATTTTTCGAAGGTAGTTTCGGGGAAGGGGTGGGGGTGGCTAGAGCAATGGGTGCTTGCTGCTGATTGATTGGGGTACAATCATAGGGGTGTGAGAAATGGTCCTTCTGCAGTGCTGGTCACAGGTGAGGTCACAGACATGATTGCTGGGTCCAGGTGGAGCCACAGGTCATCAGACATGCCAAAAAAACTGTAAAGTTATTTCAAAAGGCCATTCTTAGGTTCTGCAATAGTGATGTTATCTGCAGGAGTAACTGGGGAAGTTGCATATCTTGTGAACTTTGAATAATGGCTAGCAATGATTTCACCTTAGCAAAATTCAGGTTTCTCTATCCTCCTAGCCTTCTGGTTTCTTATTAGCTTTAAAAGGTGGTTGGGATTTGGGAAGGCTATTATCATTTAAACTACAAATTAAGTTTCTCCCAAAGTGACCTTGGTTTAAGCCCATAAATAATGAAGGGCAACTTGAAGACTCAAGGCAAGAAGAGAGTTGGTCAGGTCAGATCACCCTCACTGCCGTAATTTTCTCACTGATATGATTTTTGCAAAGGTGGTTTCACTAACACCAAATATAATGAGGATTAAATGAGAAAATATTTGTAGAGTGCTTAGCATACTTTAGGCATATAATATAAAGGAAGATCGATGTGTGTTTAAGAGCTCCAGGTCTTTACATAAAAAGATATGAACTTGAAGCCTGTTTTGAATTCCATGCTTTCTGTCATTTTTTTGTTTGTTTTCTACAATAACCCTGTCAGGTTGGACTTATTATCCCACTTTATGTATAAGAAAACTGAGACTTAGAGAGGTCAAATAACTTGTTCAAGGTTACCTAACTCTTAAAAGACAAAAATGGGAATTAAACCAGGTCTACCTCCAGAAAAATATAACTGTATATTAATACCCTGGCTATATATCACTAGTTTTATGAGTAGACTAAGTTGAATTTCTGAAAAGCACTACAATAATCTATCCTGTAACCTTTTTTCCCTTGAACAGGGAGTCGACCATTCATTTCTGAGTAAAACTAATAATAAGCCTCTACTTAGTTTATATATATGTAACTCCAAATGTGTAAAATAACTGAGTTGTTGTAATGGGATATTGTTACTAGATAAATATTCCTGCCTTAAACAGATTCTTGGTCTTGGAATACATTGGAAAATCACTAGGCTGTAATATTTTATTATATTGAGTTTGTGTGTGTGTGTATATTTTTAACCATAAGATCTGTTTTTTTGTTTTACTGACTGCTCTGAAAAATTGCTGCCTTCCTGCTTTCCATCTTCTTGTATCTTTTATGAATCCAAATGGAACATCACTTTTTATTGTCACTGATTATTTTGAATGAACAATTTTCTTAGTATAATTTTCGTCAGGTCAATTTCATTAATTAATTCTTTTGTTCATTCATTCACACCTTCATTCCTCCCTTAGGCAGCAAACATTGATGGAATGACAATCGTGCCAGTCTCTGACTAGGTTTATGGGAAGCAAAGTTTAATAAGGCATAAAAACGTTATCAGAGGCACTCACAACCATGGGAGGCAGAGATGGAAATGGATAATTCCAGTACAGTGTTACCTTCAGAACGGAGGTATTCCTGGGGAATAGGGAGTCCCCAACTAATTGAGAGAAGTGATACAGAAATTGTGATATTGGAGCTGAAACTTCTGTTTGATTCTTTTCTCTCTGGAAGAATAATGCATGCTCTCTGTAGAAAATTTGGAAAGCATAAAGAAACAAGGGAAAAATAACCTGCAATCATATTCCAAAGATGACCACTGTTATTTTTGAGGACCAACCCATGGATAAGCTTAAACTTTATCAACAATTTTGTTACATTATACAAAATATATTTTCTAGATACTCAACATTTAAAAATTTGTTTTTATATGTACATATTATTCTTCTACTCAGAAATACCAACTTTTTTTTTTTATTCCCCTGTGGGGTGTTTCCCTCTTACGAATAACCCTATGGTGAATATCCCTGTGCATAAATACCAGTCTGCCTTCATAATTGTTTCCTTAAGAAGGAATCCAGCCAGCCTGGGCAACATGGTGAAATCCTGTCTCTATAAAAAAATGCAAAAATTAGCTAGGCATGGTGGCACACCTGTAGCCTCAGCTACTCAAGGGGCTGAGGCAGGAAGATCACGTGAGCCCAGGAGGTTGAGGCTGCAGTGAGCCATGATTCCGCCACTGCACTCCACACTTCAGCATCGGCAACAGAGTGACACCCTGTCTCTAAAAAAAAGAAGACGAAGAAGAAGGAATGCAGAAGCTGAATTACAGATTAAAGGGTCTGATCGCTTTTCAGACTCAACATTTTCTCCAGTGCCTTCCTGTTACTGATCTCAAGGCAAGAGAGCCCAAGCTCTTTAGAAAGTCAGATGAATTACAAATGTGGGGAAGTTCTTTAAAAATTCTTATGCTCTTTTGTGTATGTATAGATATGTATGTATGTACATATGTATGTATCTCAGACGCAAACAGACACACATATCCTGATTCTCTTCTAAGAGGCATTCTGTGACTACCTCTTGCCTCATGCACAGTGGTCTGTGTTTGTTGAATTTTTTGTCAGTTGTATTTTTATTTTATCCATCTCTCTATTTCCAGTGCCTGGTGTATGGGAGGAAGTTAGAAAATGTTTCTTGACTGAGAGAGAAGAAAAACAAGACCATTAAATAATTAATGTTTACTTTTTTAATATCATGTTTTGTTTGTTTTCAGCACTCAGGAAGACATGGTGGTGAGCCCTGACTCTCAGTCTTCATGATTGAAGAACTCTTTTGCACAACACAAGGGTAAATATATCTTTCTCCTTGGAAAAATTTCCCACAAATATCTCTGGGTTCTCTCGAAGTGGTAGCTTTTGTATTTTGTGTTCCTTCTTAAAACACATCAGAGGGTTCATGGAGCCTTTGGAATTAGTGCTTCGGGTTGCTTTTCTCTAGTCGACTTTGTGTTTATCGTTACAGGAAGAGAATATTGATTCTCTTTTGTCTTTTCTTTAAGTACCTAGAAAATGTCATTAGGATCCTTAGGTTTTCCTGCCTCTGTTTTAGCCACTTCTAATAGATCATCTCAGATGGGCTTGATTTTCAACAGAACTGTGTTAGCTCTCTTTCTTAAATGCACCGCTCCACCCCACCGCCCATTTCAATATACTTACCAACAGAGGAAACTATTCTCAACTGTGGAAAATAAAGTCAAACAATATGTAAGATAAATGCAGAAACATGGAAAACAGGCTTGCAGATTTATGAGCACAAAGGGAAAGTACTGTTATTTTGACGTCCTAAACTTTTAAATGATGGCAACACTGAATTATGTACTTCATACAGGAGCCAGGAAGGCACAATTGAAAACGCCTATTCTTTTGACAAATTAGAAGCATTCATTCCAATATCTATTTCTTGTTTACTGGGGATAATGCTGAATGAATCACAGACTGGTGGATGGATGTCCCTTCCCACACTTTTAATTAGCAGCACTGCCTATTAGGATGAACAGAGCATTGCTCTTCTGCCATAGATTACCCCTAACCCCCCTTAAATGGAATAGAAATCTTATTCTCCACAAGGTAATATTCATCTCTTCCCCAGCCAGACAAGCATAGAAAATTAAACAATGGTCCATTAAAAGCCCAGATAATATATTTATCATTTCCAGTTTATGTGAGTTTGCAAGGCAAATATGAGTGGGAGCTATTTGTTATGGTACCTTGGGGAACAACAGGACTGGAGAAGGAGCAGGGAGGCTGCAGGATCTGAGACTTGTAAAAATTCACTTAAAATATGAGAAGCTATTGGAGACAGAGGAAATTAATTACTCTGAGGGACTCAAATGTCACTACTCATTTAAGTGACCTGGTGAGGAAGCTGAGAAACCTTTTTACTGAGGGTTTCTATAGTGGAGGAAGTTGGGAGCTGGGATTCCTCAGCTGTCAATTTTTGTATTTCTTTGGTGGCTTATTGACATGTTAAGCTGATTTGCACCCCAGCCTCCTCTAATGAGTAGAGTTCAATGAGAAATGGGGTTGGGGTGGGGGAACACTTGCCTCCTCCCTCTGCCCCACCACCACCATAGGCTGGCCAGGTTATTCAGATGAACTTCACCATGTAAGTAACTGCTGGACCTAGGGGAAACCTGTAATTTGCTGCGATAGAGAGAAAAGGCTGATCATTTGATGCTGGACTGAGTTTGATCTTTTATTATTGCCTTTCCATCCACAAAGCTATTCTCTGAGGTAAAGGGAATTTGGGAAGACAAATTAAGGTTTTCTACCTAAGGAGGACTAGGGAGCAGTAGCTTCTGAAAACAGTCATCTTTTCTAGATTGCCTGTCTAATACATCTCTTTAATGAATTCTGCCTATAGACTGAGGTTGAAAATATATAGATTTGTGATGACTTAAAAGTTTAAAATCAGTAAGCATTGAGAGCAATGGAGTAAAAGCTTTCTCATACATGTGCCTTACCTAGACTCGGAAATTCAATGTTTTAATTTGAATTCTGCCATTATGCCCCTGTGAGGCCGTATCCAAGGCACCATAGTCCTTCCAGCCTCTGTTGGATGATTTATAAAGCAGGAACAACAATATCTATCTTCTGTGATTGTTAAGAAGATCAATGTGCCAGAAGAGCTTTGAAGGAAGGAAATAGCATCTGGGTGTGTGGTATCCTTATCACCTATTGGTATATTCTGTTTTAAAAGTATTCATTCTCAAACATTGAGGAAACTCAGTGGTCTGCATTCTTGCTTGGGTCAAGGTTAAGGGGCTCGGTAGTACCTCCTGGCTTGTTCAATTAGGAATGGTAAATCAACAAGCCAAAGAAGGAAGAGCAAATGTTGACCTGAGGACTTCTCTAGGAAGACATTATTTACATGGTTTGGGGAAAAAGAAAATAAGTAAGTGAAGCCTACCCTTGGAGAAGGTGGGAGCCCTGGATGTTCGCCTCCAGGGAAGTCCCAAGAAGTTACCACCTCTCCAACTGGAAAACATCCTATGCTTTCGAAATAGAGACACATCATTTATTTGAAGGTGCATCACTGATAAAATCATGCATTGCTGAAGGTAGTGGAGGCAATGTTTGAAGGTTATTCATTTATTCCTAGAAAGAGATGATGAAGTAAACTAGGGCAGTGTCAGTGAAGATAAGAAAAGAGAGCTTTGAGAGTCCTTTGCAAGGAAGAACTTCCATGCTTCAGTAGCCCTGGTGGCAAGCATGTAGAATAGGGAACAGTACAGTGACTCCACACTTCAGAGTGTTCCCTAGGTGCTTGTACTGTCATTAATGGAAATGTCAAAAAGAGGAGGATGCAATCTCTCCCCACAAGGAGCTCAATGGGTAAACAATAATCATATAGAGCAGACAGAAATAAGCCCAGGAGAGCAATGCTTGGAACTGTACTGAGAAAGGGTGCTACTTGAGCTGGACCTCAATGATGAGCAGTCTGTGCTGGGCGAGAAGGGTTCGAGGCAGACATTCCACAGAAGACCAGCTGCATACAGCAGCACTGAGCCACAGTTGGTTAGAGAGAAACACACTTGGCCTGTTATATTTCTTCAGCAACCAGAGAATTTTGGGGCTTGTTTTCTGGGTTTTTTTTGTTTTGTTTTGTTTTGTTTTGTTTTTTTTGTTTTTTGTTTTTGAGATGGGGTCTCACTCTATGTCACCCACATTGGAGTGCAGTGGCATGATCTTGGCTCACTGCAGCCTCAACCTCCTGGGCTCAAGCGATCCTCCCACCTCAACCTCCCAGGTAGCTAGGACTACAGGCACACACCACCATACCTGGCTAATTTTTTCATTTGTTTGTAGAGATAGGGTCTTGCTATGTGGCTCAGGGTAATCTTCAACTCTTGGGTTCAAGCGAATCTGTTATCTCAGTCTCTCAAAGTGCTGAAATTACAGGCATTAGCCACCATGCCCAGCAGCAACCAGAATTTTGTACACCAGCATGTGTTCAGTGATTTTCAAAGGCTTTCATGGCTATTGTTGTGTCCTAGACATGGTAGACTACCTGCCTGTCCTCATTAGCCACTCTTGTAGTAGCCCAGGGACCTGTCCTGAGAAGGTTCAGAATGCATTCTGAATAGTTGCTAAAGCAACTATCCTCATTCCTTAGTGTTCTCTTGTGGATTTTTTGTTTTGTTTTGTTTTGTTTTGTTTTTTTGCCATTACCTTTTAGAATTACTCGAAAGTCTTCAGTTGGCATAATTGAGCCATTGGTTATTCATTTATTGTATTGTTTTAATTTGTCCATCTTTATATTCATCTGTAGCCATCATAGGTGAGATAGTATGCCTTTCCCATTTGGGTAATAAGATGGTAATAAGACAGGAAAATGTTTTCTTGCTGTTTTTTCTTTTCTCTCCTTTCTTCAATTCTTCCCTTTAGTGCCTCCTATATGACTCTTTATTTTTATTTTTTCAGATTACCTGTACTTACCCTTCTACTTTTCTTCTTCATTCTTATAGAATCATACATTTTCCAATTTGAAAGAAAGTAGAAGATTCTAGATATCCAGGCCCCAACTGTAAAAACTTTGAGAGTGCTCTTAACCAGGTGGTAATTTCCCCTTTCTTCTCTGTTATTTTTGGTGGCAGTGGTGATGCTGCTTTTCAAAGCTGAATGTCTTAGATTCAAATCTCTGCCCCAAGACGTAACAGCTGTCTGACATTGAACAAATCAATCTCTTTAAGCTTCAGTTTCACATCAGGAAAATGAAGGTAGCAATAATACTTTCCACAGAGGATTGTTCTAAGACTTAAACAAAATAATGCATGTGAAAGGGTCTGGAACATTACATAGTCTTGACTTATAATGTTAGCAGTTATTAGTGCTCATAATAATAAACACATTCTTGTAAACTTTTAAAATGCAAAGGGCAGATACGTTCATCTTTTTGACAACAAGGAAGGAAGAAGCTGAAGAGACTCTTTCCTACTGTATAGCTGGTCTTATAAAATGAAAATTCCTAAGGGCAGAGACACTGACAGTAGCTAAATCCCTGGGTGCACAGGGAACCCTCCCTGGCTGGAGAATAAACTGACTGCTAAACAGTCAGAAGGCCTGCTAGGTTTCTAAGCTTCTCCTGAGCCTCCAGAGAGCATCTCAGTCAGCCCTCTGCCAGCTACAATATTCCTTCCTGAATAGCATGGTAGCTTTGTAATATACCAATGTAACTAGATTGAATTACATTACCAAGAATCTGGTTTCTTGGTATGTTTTCAGTTAGGTAGGCCACAGGGAGACTTGGGGGATATAGGAGGATAGAAGGGAGGTGGCAGCCATCCTATAACTCACATGCTGTTGCTCATCTGTGGATCCAGATGAACCTTGGTAGCATGAAGCAGCATGTGGGCCTGTAACTGCTTTCCCCCTCCCTGGATTCTCTTTCAGCTTCTCCATGGCCATGTCCAGATGTGTGTGCTTAGCTCTTTGACAAAAGACTCTGGCTTCTACAGGTCACCCATATCATCAAGCTGTGAAGCAGTAAAAACCAAGGTTCTCATTCATTCTCATGGGATTTCAGCTTATGCTTCCAGATTCTGAACTGCTCTCAATTTCCCCCTTTAAACCTATTTTCCCTTCCTAATGGCCTGCCCAGTGGGCTTCAAGCTCCAGCATCAGATGTGAGACAACAGACTTACAGACTGCCTAACCAGTCCCCACAATTGCATAAGACCAAATCTCTCTAGTAAATAAATAGTGCACATATAGTTATAAAATATATATATTATATAATGTATTCATTTATTCATTAGTGGAACAGAACCAACCACTAATAGATTATATATGTGTGTATGTACATATGTGGGCATGTGTGTATATGTGTGTGTGTGTGTATATATATATACACATAGACACACATATGTGCATGCACATATACATCATCTACAAGTGCTTGTTTCTGCTTCTCTGGTTGAACCCTGACTGATTCAGACAGGCATGAGCTTTTTATAATAGAGAATTCCCTACTTCATAAGGGAGCCCATTTATTTTCTCGCTTCCCTCTATGACTCCCTTTTCTGTAATACAGCAAAAAAGAAATTAACCTTGTAATCCAAAAATGTTTTTCAGCCCTGATATATCCTACTTTCTCTTCTGGATTTGTGCCCCTCTCAGCCCTAAAGCATCTTACCACCTCTCACTGCCACAGACCTCACCCATTCCAGTTCATTCTCTCTAGTTTCTCGCCTTTTTTGAACTTCCGAATCAGGCTCCTCATAAAATTAACCCCGTAAGTAGTACTATGGCTGGAGAGGCTCTTCTGACCATTTCATTTTGCCATACTTGTTTCCTCTTCATCCTCCCTGTGCCTTTTGAAGGTAATGCCTTGATTCTGAATGTTGATAAGGCACAAGGTGATATAGAGGGAAAAGAGGAAATCAGAGAATTTAGAATCAGAAGACCCTTGTTTGTGTCTGGTCACCACAGAGTGCATCTGTTTATTTAGCTTCTAAGGGCCTCAGTTTTCTCAGTTGTGAAATGTGCACACTAATCGTTGACCAGCCTATTTTCAGACATTCTCTGAGTCCACTGAAACCTGAGCATCCCTAGATGTTTGAGGTCCTTGAAACTTGAATCCATCTACCCGATCTCGGATTAGCCCAAGCCTAGGTTAGGGAAGTTCCAGTTGTGACCAGTGTCGGGCTTAAGAATTTGTAATGGAACAGCAAATCAGGACACATTTTTTAATAAAAATAAATATCTTGAAGTAGTAATAACCTAAATTTGCATACTATTCAGGATCTACCATAGTAAATTTTTGCCTAAATTGTTTCCTGAAGAAGCTGAAGAAATTGAATATATAGTGGTTCCTTTTAAATAAGAGTATATGTAAAATGTCCTTGTATATCAAAAATATCACAAAGGGAAAACACTGAAATATGAAAGAATAACTAAACATTCTCTTCCTTAAACCAGTTAATAACTAACATAAAAGCAAGTGCAAAGCAGACATGACAGAACAATCTATTATAAATCTGACTACAAATGAGGAACTAAAAGCTCTAAGTAAGAGACTTTTAAATAGGAACACAGCCAAGTGATTAAATTAAGTATATACAAATGAAACTGTTATGAATGAATCATGTAACTATCCATTCAAAGACCAGAGCCTCTGACCTCTCAAGCAGAGGGTATCCATGCAAAGAGAAGAGGTAACTCTAGGAACATCTTATTCTTAAAATGCAACATAGGCAGCCAATTGTGAGTGCACAAACCTGGCTAGAAAAATCTCCGTAATTGGCAGGTATATTGCCCCCAGACAGAGAAGTGGAGGATAAAAGGTGACAGCTGAAATCCACATTGATGACCAAGCCTCATTCTGCTCCCCTGCACACATTTATATGTGAACAATAGCCAAAGTTGAATAGCTGGCTTTTCCCCCACTGTCCTCCCCCAGCACACATCCTGCCTATCTTACAAACATCAAACAAGTGCTGAAGTCCAGCATCTGGCACATGGTAGGTGCTCAAGTAATATTTGTGTGAGGGGCACAGGTATTAATGAATTGCCAAGGAACTCATGGAGAAAGTCTAGAGATACCAGCAGACATTATGACAGCATCTGGGACAAAATGATACGGAAAAAAAAATGCCCAGGAGAATTATTCTCTACTAAAGATTTAACACGCTGATGTTCATAACACCTCACCTGCCAAAGGTATCCTATTCAAAATGAAGGAAGCAACAGAACAGGATTAAATTGACACAGCTGGAGAAGGTCTGCCTGTGTGTGAAGAGCCGAATGTTATCTCCAGGCAACGGATGGAGTTGTAACATGAGGATTTTTATTTTTAGTGTTGGGGAGAAAATGAATTTGATCCAAGAGACACCTAGGGTTGATAGGAGAAGATGGGGCTTGAGGGACGGAGGGGATATATAATAAGCTCAAATCAAGAAGGCTGAGCAAAGAGGTAGAGTAGAGGGGAGATGTATGGAAGTGGATCTTGTTATTGCAGAGTGGTGCCAGAATGTGTAATGAGGTGCTCCAGGGCACCTGGTCAACACAGGCTCCCTACTGCTTGGGACAAGCAACTTCAGAGTAGGCACCTAACAGCCAGGGAATCAGCTTCCAGTAGATAAACAATATCAGCAATCCTCCTGTATGGAATGTCTATATCCTTTGGGGAACAGGAGATTCTTTATTAAATCACTTCACATGGTATATATTTGTCTGTTTGCATTTTTCTCTCACTCTTTACATTTTCCTATAGTACTGAGACATGTTTTTTCATTGTTTGTTTGTTTTGCATCTAGCACCTAGCTCTGATAACTTAAAAAAAAATCACTGAGCACTTCCAGATGCTAATTATAATAACTCAGACCCTGGACATGTGAGAAAGCTATTGTTATCTGCATTTGTAAGTAAACAAGCAGAAGATCAGAGATGTGAAGCGGTTTGCTTATAGTCACATGGCTGGTGAATTGCTGAACTAGGACTCTAACCCAGACCTAAGCGGATGAAATTTGCCATCTGCTCACAGTTTCCCTAAGTCTCGGAGCCTATAATTGAGCGGGTGATCTCTAAGTTCTTAAGTACTTCTTGGAAGGAAGGAGGCAGAGAAGGATACAGGATGAGAGGATAGATCATGAAAGGGCAAAGGAAAAGATCTGAATACCAACAACCAGACTTGGAGAGTATCTGCTCTGGACAGATCATAGACAAATAAGCCTGACACAAGTATCATTCAGAGATTACGCTGGGGGTACTGAATTATGAAAAAAAGGAATCAGCCCTTTGGGAGGCCGAGGTAGGTGGATCACAAGGTCAGGAGATGGAGACCATCCTGGCTAACACGGTGAAACCCCATGTCTACTAAAAGTACAAAAAAATTAGCCAGCTGTGGTGGTGGGCGCCTGTAGTCCCAGCTACTTGGGAGGCTGAGGCAGGAGAATGGCGTAAACCCCAGCAGCAGAGCTTGCAGTGAACGGAGATCGCACCACTGCACTCCAGCCTGGGTGACAGAGCGAGACTCTATCTCAAAAAAAAAAAAAAAAAAAAAAAAGAGGAAACTGGGAGAGAGTTTCAGCAGGGAACATTGGATTTTATCCATAGAGAAACCAGAAATTTAGACTAAGTCAGTTATATAAGAATGTAAGATCAAAGTCGGAAAGGGAGTGAGGTGGAGATTTGTGTGAAGCAGAAAGCTCTGCTGGTTGGCTCCCCTGCAATGAGCTAACCCCAACTCACCCATCCCACCTCCACTCCCAGGCCTCAATTTGCTCATTTTGTCCTTATAGCAACCTTAGAGGAAATAATTATTATGTTTTAAGAATGAGGAAATTAAGACACTAATTAACTCACTAATGACAGGAGTGAGTTTGAATGCAGTCACCAAGATTAAGTTACTCAGACACCAAACATTGTGGGAGTGTCCAATTTGCTGCAAGATGATGCTTCCAAAGGAGATTTCTACAGGAATTTCATCTAACAGCAGCCTTCATTTAAGCCAAGCATGTCTCTTTCTATAAGTGCATTCAGGAAAAATAAAAAGACTCTTCTGAGCTTGCATGCCCCTAGATTCTTTACCTCTCTGCGGCTCTAATGTTACTCTAATGCTGGTGTCTTTATTTATCAGTGTCTCCGCTGGGGACACTAGCTCTGGGTGTCCCACTGAAGGTAATGTTCCCAGATGGCTCACAAATTAGGTTCAATAAAATGTAGCCATTCTTCTCTTTTAGTGAGTCCTTAGTGCTGAAGCCATTTAACTTATCTAATACCCTATTTGAGTTGTTATATCCTAAACATGGATTGATTAGAACAAGGGAATAGGCTCTCAGGGGAATGCAATAAGCTTTTTGAAGTGGATAGAGGGCCTGCTGTGAAGCTGAAAATCTAACTTAAGGCTCCTTTTGCCTCTTGTTAGCTGTGTGGGCTTGGTTTCTTGGGACATCTCCCTCATTCATTTAGCTTCAATTCCCTTACCTGTAAAAAAGGAAATTAGAAGACGTTGTGAAGAGTAAGAGGTGATATATATGTGAAAATACTTGGCAAAATATAATTGGTTAAGAAACATAAGTTAATATAACACATTTAGATATAAAATATTAATGGGAGTATACCACCTCACTGGAAACATACCCCTCAGCTGGACATTTTAACAAAAAAAGGAATCAGGAGATTTTAGAAATCTAAGGAACCTCAGAGATGATCTATTTCAGCTTCCCTTTGGACAGATGAGGAATTTGAGGCCCCAAATGATGAGTAAATCACATTAAGTCACATAGCAAATGACACACAGAGCAAACCTGTAATACACAGGACCTGTGTCTCTTGTCATCATCTTCTGCCCACAGCCTCTACTTCCTCCAGCGCCATGCTTCTGCAGACTGTGGCCTTTGATGGAACCATTCACACCAAGAACTTTCAACTTCACATGTCGGAGAGAAAGTCCATGCCTCTAAAGCCTGACTATTCCAAGTATTTTGGGAACCTTTCTTTTATCTGCAATTAGGAGGATGAATATTACAAGTTTTAGAAAGATGGCCTATCTAATGCGATTTCTGTGGAACTTTGTGTGGTTTGTCTTTTCAGCACTGAAGGGAGTTTCTAGAGTACTTGTTGATTCTATCTCCGAAACAGACTCAAACATTTTCTTCCCTCTCCAGTACATTAGAATGTAAGCACTCTGAGGGCAGGGACCTTGTCTGTAATCCCTTTCAGAAGAAGACATCCCCAGTGCTGAGCACAATACACAATGCATACTCAGTAAGTATTCGTTGAATGAAAGAGGGCACACCTGCTGGCTTTGCCTTAGTTCATGGTCACATTGTTTTCTCAAGAGCTTCTTAAAGTGCTCCAACTGTAGTCTCACTCCTTCCAAACCCTCCTTCACACTGCCCTCTGAGTATCCTTCTCAATTACAAATATGAAAAGGCGACTCCTCTGCTTAAAACTTTTCAGTGGCTCCCCTTTGCCTACTGGAACTGGAAAAGTTCCTTATTGGAGACTTTATGGTTCTTTATTAAAGTTCTTTATAAAGTTCCTGGCTTTATCTGTAGAATCCTCTCTTTCCATCCCCACCTTTCAACACACACACACACACAAACACACACACACACACCACTTACACCCTTGTATTTGTTTCTGGCCACACTGGATTACCTATGACTGTTACAAGAAAAGATCCAACTCTTTCCATACCATTTCTTCTACCTGGAATGCCCTTTCCTGCCTTTGCCATTTGGTGAGTTACGTATTCCTCAGGCCGCTTCCTTCACTGCTTTGGTGTCTTCTGAAGTCCAGTTCATTAGACGGACTCCTCAGGAACATGAACTGTGTCTTTGATCCCTGTGGATTAGGAAATAGGTGATTACCCTGAGCATTAGACCTTTCCCTCCAGCAATACAGATTATTGAGATGAGGTTAAAACTAAGCTGAGTTATGATGATGAGAGCATTTGTGCTAGATCTAAGCACTGGGAGAAGGATGGTTTGCGTGGTAGGGTCTGGGGAAGAGCAGAGACTTGCACACCATTGCAGAGGACATCATTCTCAACAGATCTCAGCCATATCCTCTGACACTCCTCGCCCAGAACTGCTGAAAACATGTACTTTATAAAATGAAAAAATATGTAAACACTGATTTTTATCTCCTCATTTAACTCTAATAAAGTTATCACACATGATTTATTGTTTTTATTAATGAAAAGTAACAAAATGCCATGTTTTTGTAAGTACCATTTTGATTATTTATGTATTCATGAATTTCAATGTTCATACTAATCTAAACATATTCTATGGAGTTTAGAAATTAGCAAAAAAATAAAATAAACCATCATCACTCACTTGGGTATATTTATTTTTTCTAGTCTTTACATTATACATTTTTATATTTCATTTTATATGACTAGTATCAGATTATACATATAAATATAAAGCCTAGTTTGTTTTACCCATGCCAAAAGTGTTTCTCTATGCTGCCAAATACTCTCAGTAACAATCATTGTAAACAACTGAATAATATTCCATTGAGTAAATGCTCCATTATTAAGTAGATCCACTGTAATTCATTTAGTCATTTCCCTATTGTTGAAGACTGGTTTCCTTGCAAGTTTTTATCTTTATCAGTTATATATGAGGACACCTTCATAACACAAAGATATTCCACTATTTGTTGTTATTGCCTTAAGATGTCTGTGATGCCTACTACTAATTTGTAAGCACTCCCCTTACTAAAAACATTTAATGCCCTCTTACATTCTACCACCTTTCCAAGATTGAAGTTGATCCATGCTCCCTAATACGGAATCTGAAGATCTTCATACCCTGGTGCTTGTCTGAGTCCCAGCGTCCTGTCTTTATCAACCCTGCCTCTCATGTTACCCCCACCCGCTGACCTGCCTTGGATTTGATACACATACCAAGCTGTGCTTTCAGCCCTGTGCTGGTGCTCAGACTGCATGATGACCTCAGCTGCCCCTACACACACCTGCATATACCCACCACTCTGCTCAAATCCAGATCAGATGGTGCCTACTCTGGGAATTCTTTGCTGGCTCCTACAGAATAGATTAGTTACCTTTGCCCTGGGATTCCATGATTCCCCATGCATATCTTTATCGTTATGCTGACAATACTCCATTGAAAATATATGACTCACTGAAGCTGGGAATGCATTTTTTTCATTATTTCCCCAGTTGCTTGAATAATACCGAACACATTGTTAAGTATGACATAGGTGATACACCTATCAGTAGATTTGGCAACTGAGATATTCCTGTAACATGTTATGGGAAGAGCAAAATACATAAAGTATTAGTAGATAGTAAGTATCGCATTTTATCCCATTTTTAAATGGTATGAAATATTAGTAAAGCACAAAGAAGAAAAATATTGTGAGATTGCTGTAAAAAAAAAAAAAAAAAACCCTGCATACTGAAGAATATGCAAAGTCCCCAGTTAATTTATGCACAGCTTTACAAATAGGTAACTTTTTTTTTAATTTTTATGATCCTGTCTCATTAATTACCATCCATATGTTAATGATATCCATATTTATCCATATTTATATTATCCATCCACATTTCTCTCCAATCCTAGCACTCCCCTGAACTTAGAACTCCATCTGTATCCTCAAACATCTCCATTGGATGTCTGCTGGCAACTCAAACTTCAAGAAAATTCAGAACTAAACTCTTGATTATCTGCCCCAGCTATTCCTTCCACAACCTTTTCCATCTTAGTAAATGGCAACTCCAGTGTTCTAGGTGCTCAGTCAGAAATCTTGGAGCCGCCTTTGACCCAACCCCGTCTTTTGTACATCCCATATCTCACCCACGAGCACATTTTGTTGGCTCTGCCCACAAACTGCATTCAGGGTTGAACCAGTCCTCACTGCCTTCTCTACTGCTAGTACCCTGGTCAAAGCCACTATCACTGTTCATCTGGATTATTGCAAGGACCTCCTGAATGATTGCTTAGCTTTCAACTTTGTGCCCATATTTTACACACAGAAGAAGAGTATCCTTTCAAATGTCCTCCTGTCCTTGTTTAAAGCCCTCTAATGACAGCCCATCTTGAAGTCCTAGCACGGTGTACCAGCCTGCTTGGGCTGCCATAACAAAATACCACAGACTGGAAGGCTTAAACAACAGACATTTATTTTCTCACAATTCTGGAAACAGGAGGTTCAAGATCAAAGTGTCAGCAAATTTGGCTTCTGGTGAGGCCTCTCTTCCTGACTTGTAGGGAGCAGCCCACTCACTGCAGCCTCATGTGGGCTTTCCTCTATGCATACTCGGGGAGTGAATGGGAGAGAGTGCTCCGGTGTCTTCATTTTCTTATAAGGACACCAGTTTTATTAGATTAGAGCAGCGGTCCCCAACCATTTTGGCACCAGGGACTGGTTTCATGGAAAACAAATTTTCCACAGATCAGGGTCAGGGGGATGGTCTCAGGATGATTCAAGTACATTACAATTATTGTGCAATTTATTTATATTATTATTACATTGTAATAGATAATGAAATAATTGTACAACTCACCAAAATGTAGAATCAGTGGGAGCCCTAAGCTTGTTTTCCTGCAACTGAGAGTGTGATGGGAGACAGTGACAGATCATTAGGCAGTAGAGTCTCATAAGGAGCACAAAGCCTAGATCCCTTGCATCCCCTGTTCACACTCCCATGAGAGGGTTCACACTCCCATGAGAACCTAATGCCGTAGCTGATCTGACAGGAGGCAGAGCTCAGACTGTAGTGCGAGTGATGGGGAATGGCTGTAAATACAGATGAAGCTTCGCTTGCTTGCCTGCCGCTCACCTCTTACTGTGTGGCCTGGTTCCTAACATGCCAAGAACTGGTACCAGTCCATGGCCTGGGGGTTGGGAACCGCTGGATTAGAGTGCTGCCCTTATTACCTCGTTTAACCTTAATTATCTCCCTAATGACTCTATCTCCAAGTAATATCATGTTTGCGTTGGGGCTTCAACTTGTGAATTTGGGGAGACACAATTCAGTTCCCATGTGATTCATGGCACAATGTCCTCACCTCCTTCAGCTGCTATAGCCAGCCCGGTCCCCTGTACCTCCATGAATACTCCCAACATGCTCCCATCTCAGGGATGCTGAACTGGCTGTCCCTCCACCTAGACTGTCCTCCAGGCATCTGCATGGCTTACCCCTTATAACCTTCAGATTTCTGCTCGAATGCCATTTATTGGTTATTTCTTCTTTGACCACCTTATAAAAAATAGTATACCCTCCCCACCCCATTGCCATATCTCCATACTCTGTACCTTGTTTAACTTTTCTCTAAAACATTTTCACCACCATTCCATATTTATTTGTTTATTCCTCTTTTCCTCCTCCATTCCACTGGGGGAAGTATAAATTCCTGAATACAAGAATTTCATTATACCTTTTTGTTTACAAGGATATTGCTGGCACCTAAAACAGTCCTGGCACACAAAAGATGCACAATAAACATTTGTTGAATGAATGAAGTTTCTTTCTTTCTTTTCATTCTTTCAGCTTTCTTATTTCAGCTTCAAACCAAATCTGGAAGAAGGTAAGGTAGATATTTGTTCTATTTTTACACATTAGGAAAACTAGTACTTATAAGGGTTAGGTTTCATATCTGTAGTGATCATTTCATTTGTTGGGTGCTTAATATTGCCAAGGGATATGCATACTATTATATTTGCTTTCATTTAATCCTTAGAGTAATCCTAAAAGATTATATATTATTATCCCTATTTTAACACAATTACTTACACCTTAGAAAGGTTCAATAACTTGCCCAAGGGAGCCACTATTAAGTAACAGCCCAGATCAGAACCCTCATCTGACTTTAAAGAGCTTGTTTTTATCTGCTATTATAGCTCACATTCTTTCAGCACAATGCCGTGTGCCAGGTACTATGCTAAATCTTACATTATTGTCTTCATTTTGAAGATGAGATCACTGAGGCTATGAGATGTTAACTCTTCAGGGTCACACCAACCTGACCTTAAAGTCTGTCAAATGCTAGCTGTCTTCTTTAAAGAGGCAGGTCTTGAACCTAGGATTTCTTACTTTCGGTTTCCCTGCCTTTGTGCGCTAACTGCCTAAATTAACCCCACGGTCCAGGATGCGCAAGCCATGGCACACTGTAAGTTTACATTTGCAATTCTGGTCTCAATAGACTCTTGTGAGACAGAAAATGTGGACTGACAAAGCAAATTAGTATGACCATTAAAAATATTGACAAATGTTATATGATCTAATCATATTTAAAAGATTGTTCAGTCACTCCCAGGTTAGGTCCGCTTCTTTGTTGCTATTCTCTTTCTTCTTAGATACCTGGCAAAATGTACGTGTGCTTCACTCCAGGTCTTTCCCTTCCTCTAATGGCATAGCTTAGGTTCAATAGTGAAGAAGGATAATTGAATCTATTTTTCAGACTTTCATCGGCGGGCTCTTTTCTGGGCACATATTATTAGAATTGTGGGAATCAGACATTTCTTTAAAGTAGGATTGTTGAGCTGAGCCAAGGAGATTATTAAAAGACATTACAATGCCAGCCTTAGAAAACATATGGTATACCTAGATTCCCCGCTCTATCCCTCCCTTCCTAGCACAAAGCTTATTCAAACATCTTTCCAGGAACAGCATTCTTCCTTCAACCAGTCCTCAGCAGCCTGCTCTTGCGGTCCACTTGCCCACCACACATTGGGCCAATGATTATGAATGTGTGGTTCCAGGTTGAGCAGCATCAGCATCACCAGGGAACTTGCTAGAAATAAAGAAAGTCAGGCGTCATCCCAAACCCACTAAACCAGAAATCCTGGGAGTGAGGCCAGCCTTCTGTTGTCACAAGCCCTCCAGGTTATTCAGACGCATGCTCAAGTTTGAGAATTCATGAATGAGAAGTGTCATCTTGGCCTTCTCCTCTCCTCACAGCCCCAGCCCTGCAGTGTTAGACAACAGGACACAGCTGCTTCCGATCTTACTCTTCCATCAAGCCACAGCTAAAGTGACAGAGAGTTCTACTCCGGGGCTCAGATCCTGACATACTTGATACAGGGCTTTGAACCCGATTTAGAGAACAATATTCTGAACTGTAAAACATATAGATAAGCCATGTTTACTGAATACTTATTGTCTGCTTTAGAAAAATCATATTACTAACCTTTCCCATGTTGATCATATCTTTGGTCTTACCTAATACAGCATAATAAGAACTACTGTTGAATCTAGTACATTCTGTTTGCTTTAAATTTTTTTTAAAAAAGTATCCGTATGATGCATTTAAAACACATAGTACTATGACTTCTGTCAGAGAATAACAATTCCTTACTTCCCACATACCCACCACTCTGAAACTTTTATTATTTTAACATTTTCTTCTGTTATTTTACTCCATTCTAAATAACACACTTACATTGCTATTTTCTGATTTGTCAATTTTAGGTGTTATCTCTTGACTTCCTCTTACCATGGGTGAGAATTCCATTCTCCTGAGTTTTCCTTCCCCTCACAACTGTCACACAATTCTCCTCCCCACTGTTTCAACTCCACCCCAACCTTCCTCTGTCTGTGTCTTCCTGGTGCTGAATTTCTGCAGTGAAATTGAGAATTTATTGATGCCATCCAACCCCATCTCCATCCTATCTTAGAGTTTTAGCTTCCTCCACCATGCTAGTCACCTACCACTTTCCCCTCTGCTTCTAGTCTCATAGAGTACTGATACTGACACCTTTCATCTGCTGTGGCTGATCCTAATTCCATGTCAAACTAGAAGTCCACTCACGATAAACACACAGCAAATTTCACACAAACACTATTAAAGATTTATTTTTCTAATAACACTTTAATTTAGAAACATCAGGTAATAATGTATACTAGAGTAGTACTCCACTAATAATTTATACTAGAGTAGAATTTGTACCAAGTTCCATGCCTATGCAGCACTACATTATAATAACCCTCTTACACATGTGGGATGATGATACGAGTCCTTTGGAGACTCTCTAATATTTAATTCTTACAGCAGTTCTGCAATTTAGGTATACCAGGTCCATGGCCTCCCTAAATCCCATATCCCTCAGACAATATCTTCTACTCCCTGTAGACTGTTCCCTCAGAAGCCTACAATGGAACATTTGTTGTGCCTGATATCACCTCTTCCCACTTCCCTGATCAATAACTCTGACACGTCTCCTGATGCTAATACCCGATTACCAATCTATCAGAGGACCCTGTGTCCTGGTATGGAGCAGGGAAAGTATCAGCCTTGAGTGAGGAAAAAAAGCCAGTCTTCTTCACCTCTGCGATTTGGGCTACTGACCCCTCCTTTGGGTCCTGGTACATTTCGCTGCCGGATGTCAGGTTAATCTCAGTCTGCTAACTCCATTTTAGTGATTGCCAAGTCTGTGGCAAGATAACAATTCTGTTATTTCCATTTTTGTTTTACATACTATCAGGATTTTATTTTGAAAGCACACAAAATTTATAAAGTAAAAGGTTCAAAGAAACAAAGCTATTTCATATACTTCAAATACAAAAGCATATAAAGATGATATAAACATCAGGGAAATTTTGCAAAAGGTAAACATAACTGTAATATAAATTATTTGTAGATGTAAATCACTAAGTTAAATATTCAAACCATAAACTAAATAGCATATAAACTAGAAAAATGCAGTTAATTATGGAAATTGAAAATAAAAATGTTACTTGCTCTTTTTAAAATGTGCTAATTAAAAAATGAAATTATTCAAGTGACATCAATGATTTGCAAATATATTTTTATGCCAGCTTCACTTGCTGCTGAAAAAGCTTTTCTGGTGATTTTGTGAATAGTCAGAAGAATGGTGAAGAGACACTTAAGAACGAACCCTAAATATTTTCCTCTGAATTTCAACTTTAAATAATTTTATTTCTTATTTGATAATTTTGAATTTTTGTTTGAACAACCCTTCCTTCCATGCTCATCCCAATAAAGACTATACATAGGTTTTGTATTGACAAGGAGCTATGTTTCCTGCCCGCCCCCACGAAAGAAAATATATTTGGTAAGTCTACATCTTCTGTATTTTTATCATATGTAGTTGGTGGCTCTGATGCACAAGTCCCTGTATCCATTTCCATACTGTCACATTCATGTTCTGTTTTCTCAGAAATTTTTTGAACTGCAGCAATAATTATTCTTTCAATAGGAGTTTTGCAGGACCATAATATGGTTGCTAATTACAATTCATGAAGATCTGGACATGTCTAGACTGGTAGGCTTTGTATCAGTTTGTTTTTTCACACAATTTGAATAATTAAATTGTCAATCTTGCTCTACAGATATTAATACCTAGAATTTTGGTTATTTAAAAATAACAAAAATAGCACACCAACAAATCCATGGATATTTCAGTGGTAAAATAGCAGAGTATATTTTAATTCCACAATTTGGTCATCTCTTCTCCTTCCTCCTCACGTGGGGTGCCCAGGATGCTTTGAGTCCAGGACTCCCTTTTATTAAATGGTACTCAGTGAAGTGAAGTAATTAGCTTGGGGTCATGTGGCTAGCAAGTATCAGCATTAAGATTTGAACTCCTCACGCCTGTAATCCCAGCACGTTGGGAGGCTGAGGCAAGCGGATCACAAGGTCAGGAGATCGAGACCATACTGGCTAACACGGTGAAACCCATCTCTACTAAAAATACAAAAAAAAAAAAAAAAATTAGCTGGGTGTGGTGGCGGGCACCTGCAGTCCCAGCTACTCAGGAGGCTGAGGCAGGAGAATGGCGTGAACCCGGGAGGTGGAGCTGGCAGTGAGCCGAGATCACGCCACTGCACTCTAGCCTGGGTGACAGAGTGAGACTCCATCTCAAAAAAATAAATAAATAAAGATTTGAACTCAGTTCTTTGGATTCTAAAAACAGAGTAACTTTTGCTATATCTTAGTAGATAACCCTATCCTTTTATATAAATAGACCCCATGTTGTCTATCCTTAGGGTGAAACAAATAACTGACATTTTTTCTCGCAGAAATAATCACTTCGCATAGCTTTAAATTTTCCCAGGGAGGATTATCGAACACTAGAATGGACTCTTGCAACAAGTTATAACAGTTCTTTTTACATCATTCTTAAAATAATCGACATGAGGAGTTTTAAAATTTGCACGGGTTCCAAATGACCTCTCAAGATCTCCTCCCTACTGCGATTCTGCAGGTCTGTGAAAACTTAAGACAATTAAAATCCGAAGTCAGTCTCCCTAATATTTGGTCCTTTGGCTGTTTGTTGCCCTGCAAATGAAATATCTGGATGACAGGACTGAGTGATTTCTCCCTTATTTTTGAGTCTCATGTAGCCTCAGACTTTGTTTGCTGCTATGCCATTATCAAAGCAGCCAGGTGGAAGGGATATCTCGAGAAATTGGAAATAATCTTGGTTGTCTTTCCTCTATTTGCTCCTTTCATCTTTTTCCTGTTTAATAAGCACAAAGTAAACACAGAACTGATTTTTTTATTCTGAAATGTTATGAACATTAAGCTCTGAGTATTATCATGGGAATGCATTTCATTTGAACTCAGAGGAGCCTTAATGTAATTTTTTAAAGGGGGAAAAAAAAAAAACCCTCAACCTTTGTAATGCTATGACAATATCTCTTTGCTCCGTGGGTCTAGAAGGCCTCCTTCTGGCAGGTTCCAAATCAGCTCAGTTTTTTTTGTTTTGTTTTGTTTTCAGGTTCTTGAGCTATCTGGAGATCTAAGTTCTAACTACCTAGGCAGCATTGTGAAAGATTTGAGCCTATAGTAGGCTCTTGACATGAGTTTCTCCATTTAACTCAGACACACTCCTACCAATTAGTTCATATTATCCCATTTTAGTAATAAGTCAATTACAATTCAAAGTGGTTGAATGATGTGTTATGGTGGCCCTAGAAAACTAATATGTTTCAAAATTCTTCCTCCTTGTCTTTCATACTTAGGTTGTGTTAGCTCCTGGACAGTCCTCCAGTCCCACCTGTCAGATCTCTCTCTCCCCTCCTTACCTCAATAGGGCCCTAGAGCACTCAGGTGTGTTCCCCTAATTAATGGTAGGTGGGTGGGTTTTTCACACAAACACTGCAGCCAGTGGTCACATGAAATCTACATCAGTCTATAAATATTGATACTGTCAAGGCACAAACAGCTGCTGGCCATTTATAAGAAATGCATGTGTTTCTGACATATTTTTAGTAATCTTTTCTAAAGTACGCTTAGAATTTCTACAACATGTAACAGTAAATGTGTCCCTTTCGTGTGGTGCAATACAGAGCAGAGAACTACTCATAAGAATTGTGTGAGTTTCTGAAGATTTAATTACTTATATAATTGTATGCATTGTTACACATTTGTGTTTTTAATCAAAGGTTTAAAATTTGTAAGAACTGTAAGAACTCTATGAAACTAGAAAAATACTAAGGAGACTAATGAAGAGAGATCAAATAGGCAGCTAATTAAGTTAATGTGCATTCAGTGCTTGGAATAGCACTGGGCACATAGTAAGCTCAATATAAGTGTTAGATGTAATTATTGCTTTGAGACAAAACTGAAAATCTCCAAATACAAAGAATCTTGGGAAATATTGAAGAAAGAGTAAAAACTGGAAATGAAAAGAGTAAAATTTTATAAAACTAATTTGATGAAAGTGCCAGATGAAATAACCAATAAGTTGTAACACCTGGAAACAAAATAGGAAATGTGGGTTGTAAATGTGAGTGCTGCAAATAAAGACATTTGGTAATCAGTGAAAGATTTTTTGAATGACTGGTATAAAGGAATATATCACCAAATAGGGTTAGATATTTTATAAGTTTTTAATTGTCTGCCTTCACAACAGACAATGAGCTTCTTAAAGGAAGGGTTGGGATTTTATGTGACTTATTTAAGTAGTTTCAGGGTTTAGTACCTGATACCAAGTGGCCACTCAGTGAATGTGTGATGAGTGAAGTAATGAATGAATGAATGAATGGTTGAATGGCTGACTTAAGGTTCATGAGTTGGACAGGAAAAGGTGGAAGGAATTTACTAAGATAGCCACAATATCTGCCACATCTCTCTTCATATCTGAACTGTCCATTCCTTTGTGTCTTCAAACTGTGACTTCAGCCCGACCTCTAAAATTAATTGCTAACACTTGTGCAGCACATTACACTTTATAAACACTTTTTTACATGTCAATGCATTGACTTTGATCTTAAAACATCCCTGGAGTGCCAGGCAAAGCTATCTGTTTTACAAATGAGGAGTCTGAAGCTCAGAGAGACTGTGACTTACTCAAGGTCACACCCATGAGGTGGAGTCAGGACTCACTTCCAAATTATCTCAACCCAATCAGGTGTTCTCTTCACTTCACCATCGGCTATGGCACACAAAGAAGGCCATGAATATCTCCACTCTTAGGGGAGTTATAACAGTCTTCCCAAGGAGGTAATAATTGAACTGGGCCTGAAACCATAAGCACTTGGCATCTTCTTCTGCCAAAGTAGCCAGGAAGTAGTGCGAGGAAAGTTAACTCCAAGGATCTTGGAAGGACTAGGCACTGAGACTTGAACAGACAGCAGAACTAAAGGGCCTGTTGCCCATCCCACCCTCAGTAATTGTCGTGATGCAGCATATTCTGCTGGGCTTAGGGCCAGTGCAATGCATTTACACAGTAAATGCAAACAGCAGGGGCTATGGAGTCAGGTTTTGGTTCAAATCCTACTTAGGCCCCTTAGTTATTATAAGACCTGGGAGAGATCTCCTTTTCAATTTTCAATTAAAAATATTCATTCAACATTTATTGTATGCCATTTAGTGACTAGCTAGATTCTGATGACATAGTGGTTTAAAACAAAATTGCTTCTCCCATTGCAAGTTGTCTGGTACTAAACAAGTATACCATTTCATATGTAATGAGTACACAAAAGTTGTAATGGATAATAAGCAAAGACCTTAGCACATGTCTGGTACAAAGTAATGGTTCCAGCAATGGTAGCTATCTACAAGGGCTTGAGAGACATGGTGTATTAGTGAGAGTTCACTAAAGAAACAGAATCAACAGGATCTATAGGAAGAGATTTATTATAAGGAATTGGGTCACACCATTATAGAGGCTGAGAAGTCCCACGATCGGCAACCTGTAAAGAAAAGCCAATGGGTATAAGTCAGCTCCAGTCTGAAGACCTGAGAACTAGGGGAGCCAATCATGTAGATTCCCAGTCTGGGTCCAAAGGTGTGGGAAACAGGAGCACCAAGGGCAGGAGAAGATGGATGTCCCAGCTCAAGCACTCAGGCAGAAAGGTGTGAATTTCTCCTTCTGCCTTTTGTTCTATTCAGACCCTCAACAGATTGGATGACTCTCCCTCACACTGGAGAGGACAATTTCCACTTTATTCAATTCACTGATTTAAACTCTAATCTCATCCAGAAACACCCTCACAGAAACCCCCAGAAGTAATATTTAATCTGTGCACCCTGTGGCCCATCAAGTTGACTCATAAAATTAACCATCACATATGGCACAAAAGACTGAATGTTTATGTTTCCCCACAATTTATATGTTGGAATTCTAACCCCCAAGGTGATAGCATTAGGAGGCAGGACCTTTGGGAGGTGATTAGGTCATGAGGACAGAGTCCTCATAAATGAGATTAGTGCCTTTATGAAAGAAATCCCAGTGAGATCCCTCACCTCTTCTGCCATGTGGGGGCACAGTGAAAAGATGGCCGTCTATGAAGTAGGAAGCAGGCCCTCATCAGACACCCAATCTGCTGGAGCCTCAATCTTGGACTTCCCAGCCTCCAGAACTATGAAAAATAAATTTATATTATTTATAAACCACCCAATTTATGGTGCTTTGTTATAGCAGCCCAAACACACTAAGACACAGGGGAAGGTTGTACCTGACCACTCAACCCCTCCGAGGCTCTGTGTGGTCCAGTTTCGCTAGCTGCCAGCATTCAAGATGAGATCGTCCTCTGACGTTAATGATCCCTGCAGTTAGATCTCTAGACATCTCAATGCCTTCACATCTATTAGGCATTTTAATTACCACAGCCATCCTCTGTGGTGTGAGTATGGTCATCTTCTAGTAATAGATTCAGGCCACCCATAGCTTGTGACCCACAGAACACAGCAGGCTAGAGGTGAGCTTCTGCACTGCCCTGGTGTTCCTGTAGCCCAGAGAGCACTGGCCATCATCTCCTTAGAAACCTTCGCCAGCTCCTCACTGCTACCCAAATAGGAATACAACCTCCTTGACACTGCATACAGAAGTGCTTCTCAAATGCAGATCTGTGGAAGCAAGCACAGTAATCATGATGAATAATCAAGTTGTCACTGCTTTGAAGCAAACTTGAGGGGAAAAAAAGGGATTCCATAATGAGCTTTACCTAAATCTAAATGATCCATTCCAAACTAATATCTTTTATTCTTATTGTTTCTTCTGTTACATTAGGTGTTAACTGTCACCCATTTCATACAATTACAGTGCTAATAGACAGTATTTTGGTAAATGTCTTTATTTAATAAAATAAAGGTTTGACCCAACTTTTTGGTTTATTTTTGAAACTGGCCTATGAGATCCAAAAGATAGGGCTTTTGTGCTGAGCCAGAACTGGTGTACAACTGTTAGAACTATAAGGCCTTCTTCTTCTAGTCGCTCCCCTGATTCCTGTTCTTCACTCTCTCCTTCTCTTTTCCTTTTTTCCTCTTCTCTTTCCCTCCTCTAATTTAGCTGCCTGACTTTATCTTTCACCATTCCTGAAACTCTCTATAATTGCCTATGTCTTTGTGTCTGTCCCTGCCCATCCCTTTGCCTGGACACCTTTTTTTCATCCTTCAAGATATACTTTAAAGCTTCATCTTCTCTTTAACTTCCATCTACTTTCCAAGACAGTTCTAAACACTGTTTTGCCAGAGTGGGTGCTGCTGATTGCCGGTGTAATACTTCCACTTTCTTAACAGGATTGTTTGCCTTCCCTATAAAACCCTGAGGCCTACAAGGGCAGAAATGGAGCCACAGCCTTCTTTTTATCCTCTGCTAGTGCCTAGCCCAGTGGCTGGCCTGTCCCTATAGACACGGTGAGTGAGATAAGGAGGGAGATGGGGCATGAGGCAAACAGAGAGAGAGAAGAAATACAGAGAGACACAGCACGGAGACAGAAAAATACACACAGAGAAAAGATAGAGCCAGGTGTAGAACAAGGAGGAGGGAAAAGGAGGGAGGAAAGAAGAGAAGGAAAAAAAAGAGAAATTTGTTGTGAAAAGAAGGATAAAGGAAAGAACAAAGGAGGGAGGTAAAGGAGAAAAGGACCATGGGTGAGAAGGTTGTTGTGGTACATTTCAAACTCGCCTTCTCAAGGTGAAAATGCCTTCCTTCCCAGCATCCGCCTTTAACACATGCAGGGGGCTTTGACTTGTTGTTCACTTTTCATCTTATAATTATTTGAATACATTTGCATTAAATTATATTTAGATTTTCATCATCTCTGTAATTTCCCAAGATAAATAGAAAAATCTTTTAAAAAATGAAAACGCTATAGACTGTGTATTTAACCTTACAAAATTGGCAATTCATTAGAGAAAGAAGGCATTTGCTGCTTTAGCAAAAATATTTTGTTCAAGAAGATAGTGTCTGCCAGTATATGTAGGAAAACTCCCAAATAAGTTTTAGAATGACAGATCTTCATTAGCTTAACTCTAATTTTAAAGGTTTTTTTGGTTAGAAATGTATATATGGTTTTGTTAATGTGAGTCATTAGAAAGCCCCTCAATTTCATAAAATTACAACTTATCGTTTATAAGTGCATAATGTCATTTTTTTCTAACTTTGGATCTTTAAAAGTAAGTGAAAATTAACATTTCAAACCCAATTCTCCAAATGAAGGCAATGATAAATACACAATTACGGGTGTCCTTGAATGAAAAAGTGAGTTCTCATTTCAAGTTGGGTATAACTATCTTAGCAACTATGATCCAGGGAGCTCTTGAGTACTAAACACACTGCTTGTCTCGTTGAGTATGCCCAACCACATTTTTGTTCCTTTCATCATTTCCATTTCACCCATATGGAAACTGAACTCTGAGAGTTTAAGTCACTTGGGAAAGGTCACATAGCTGGTAAGTGGCAGAGCTGAGTTTCATCCTGGTGTCATCTGACACCAGTAGCCTGTGAACCAAAGTGTTCTTCCTGATATGATAAGGATTTACAACCTGTTAGAGACTGATTGATTCACTGACCTCTAGCCTGAAAAGATGAAAGGAGGAAAAAAGGAATTGTAATTTATTAAGTGCCTACTATGCATCAAGCACCTCAATGTATCCTTCCATTTAACTCTGCCAATGAACCTGTGGGATAGGGACTTTCGCCCCTTCAGCTCCCAAGAGAGGTGAAGCAGCTTGCTTGGGGTCCCCAGAGAGACTCTCCAGTCATTCAGATGCCACAATAAGGCATGAAAGTCCAAAGTCTTCATAGCCTGCTTAAGTGGAGGAAAGAAGCATTCTTTGTATTTTTTCTTTTTTAAAAAATTTTTTTTTTTTTTTTTTTTTTGAGACGGAGTCTCGCTCTGTCGCCCAGACTGGAGTGCAGTGGTGCGGATCTCGGCTCACTGCAAGCTCCGCCTCCCGGGTTCACGCCATTCTCCTGCCTCAGCCTCCGGAGTAGCTGGGACTACAGGCGCCCGCCACCACGCCCGGCTAATTTCTTTTTGTATTTTTAGTAGAGACGGGGTTTCACCGTGTTAGCCAGGATGGTCTCGATCTCCTGACCTCGTGATCCGCCCGCCTCGGCCTCCCAAAGTGCTGGGATTACAGGCTTGAGCCACCGCGCCCGGCCATCTTTGTATTTTTTCAAAGAGCTGAAGCACTACTTGCCAGACAGTGTTTTGTTAGTGCATAGCATGAATTCTCTCATGGACTCCCCACAACAGATCTGTGAAGGAAGCATGTTATCTGGACCTCTTTCTTCACCTTAGAGCAGAGATGGATTTGACTTCAGGGCACGGGCAGGTGTGAGAAGGCAATCATCTCAGGAACAAGCTAGAACTGGAGAAAGCGGTCCGGCCTAACGGCATTCAAATTCTGACTATTTCAAAACACATCCCTGTCCACAGAAGCCTGTCTGCAGGCCTTGTTTATTCTGTCAGTTCCTTATCCCAGCCTAGTGGGGTATGTGGCTTCTTGCATGTCCCACTCAGTTTACAGAGCCTAACAATATCATTCATACTCCTATTTTAAGACAGTATGGTTGATTCTTCCAACTCTGGTATTCCAAAACCATCCATTCCACTTTCCTGCAGCTTCAAAAGTAGCTCCACACAGTGCTCTTGTTATTACAAGACCCTTAATTGTTATTAATTGCCATTGAAGGTGATGATAATTAACGCACTGTAATGAAGTGCTAGACCACCATCCTGGCATGTGTATTTAACCTATGCTTGTCTAAGGAGTTCAACAAATTTGACAGAGACCTTCCTGCCTCGGTGCTGAAGAAGACACAGGGGCGTATGAGTTAATTTAGAGATCCGGAAGCCCTGGGCCACTCCTTCCGTGGGAAGCTCTCACTGCCTGTGGCCCATGCTTTCCTGCTTCCTGTCAGCTCTGCCGGCCCCCTGCTGCCAGGCGGCTTTGCTTGTTCAGAACAGCAGGCTCCTTTGATGGCATGCCAACACGGATTTCAAACACCAATTACCACTCCGCCGATGACAAATACGAAGCGAAAAAAAGCAGCAATGATCATTTAATAAATTTATTATGAAGACTAATGGCCCTTCTATAAATCACCGTGCCTTATTACTGAAAAACCTCAGTTATTCAGACATGGAGACAACAGGGTTAATTTTTAAATCATGGAAGCACAACTTCTGGATGGCCTTAGGAGGACCTTGAGGGATCCTCATGGCCTAAACTAGGGAGTAAAACTCAAAGAAGACCAGGAAGGGGAGACAAGTGACTAGGAAGTGCACAGAGCAAACACCATCTATGTTCTATGTAGGCGTTTTCTCATACACTTTATAGAGAAAAATCCCAGCTAGTCCTCACAAAATGGCACAAGGGCAGTGATGGAGAAGCAAAATGCTTAAGAATATCATCTTTGGAATTAAGTTAGCCCTAGCTCAAGTCTAGAATCTACCAGACCATAGCTGTGTGATCTTGGTCAAGTTACTTAACCTCTCTGTCTCACTTCCCTAGTCCATAAAACAGGGAAAATGATAGTAGCTACCACACAGAGTTGCTGTTGTCATGATTAAACACAAGAAAATGTGGTGAATACTTATCACAGAAAACATTCCGTATGTTATCATTAAGTCAGTTATTATTTTCGTACTTTATACATGAGATGATAGACTATCATCAAAGTTTAGTATCTCATCCACAGACACACAGCTCATAGTGCAGCCTGGATTCAAACCCATATCTATGTCCAGCTCTGCCACCTTGGTCTAGCCTCGAAACTTTCCTGTGTGAGTGGGTAATGTCAAGGTTTGCAGTGGCGGGGTTTACTGGGCAAAAGATGCCTTGCACAGTCCCCTTCATCTCATTCCAAACCAGAAGTAAGAGTCTCTCCTCCTGCCTCCATGCCAGCTGTCTTCTAATGGGTAGAAACGTTAACACCCGCAAAGGCTGTAATTGAAGATACAGGTCTCTTATTTCTGAAAGTGATTGAAAACATGCATACTCACCTTTTCTGTTTGTTTGGTTTTGTTGTGTATTTCTTTAATAGTTGAGTATAAATACCTGCCCTCCCACCTCTCCTGTTTCTTATCACACATTGCATCACACATTTAAGCTACTGCAGGACTGCTCGGGATATTTGAGTCTGGACTCCACTGCCAAAGCCTACTGGTGCCTTGCTCTATGTCTGTGTCTCTGTATACAAATAGCTCAAGAGCAATATGCAGAAGATTGAGTTGGTCAAGCAATTGGTTAGTTCAAAAAATATCTCAGTCAAGAAGTAATCGGGGTCCTATCTGTGTCAGGCAAGGAACCTGGCAATGAAACCATGCAAATGAGGGAAGCATTAGTACTTTGGAACATGGTTTTGATTGCCCTCAGAGGCAAGTCAGTCACTCTCTGTAGCGAGAATCCCACTTACTACCAAAGAGTTGCAACAACATTTACTGAGTGCCTGCTAGTGCTGGATCACATGCCAGATCCAGAGGCGCAGGCAGTCAGGGATCATGTGTGCACTTTTCCATGGAGGAACTTACAATCGCCTAGCCTCAGAGCCCCCAGCCTAAATCCTCTTAGGGACAACCTCAGTTTCCCCCAAACTCTGCAGAAATTGGAAGACCTAAATAAGCCCCGGCGTTGTTCAAAAGTACAGAAAGTAAAGACAGAGGGTAGGAGAGTGCTTCAGTGAGGGTTCATGAGTTCTGCGCCCCCTTCCCACCCCCACGCACTATCCCAGCTTGTTATTCCCTCACAAGAGCGGTACAATTACTGAGTAAAAGGAAGGCCTTTTATCGTTTCCAAATCTCCCCCCCTCAGGGCTCCTGCACACACACACACACACACACACACACACACACACAAACAATCCTACTCCCTCTCTTACACACAAACTCAAGCTCATGAATTCTCTCTCACACACACGTGCATGTGCTCACACACACATATACACACACACATACACTCAAGCTCATGAATTCTCTCACACACACACGTGCATGTGCACACACACACACACACACTCAAGCTTATGAATTCTCTCACACACACATGTGCATGTGCTCACACACACATACACACACACACTCAAGCTCATGAATTCTCTCACACACACACGTACATGTGCACACACACACACACACACACTCAAGCTTATGAATTCTCTCACACACACATGTGCATGTGCTCACACACACATACACACACATACACTCAAGCTCATGAATTCTCTCTCACACACACGTGCATGTGTGCACACACACATACACACACATACACTCAAGCTCATGAATTCTCTCACACACACACGTGCATGTGTGCACACACACATACACACACACTCAAGCTTATGAATTCTGTTTTCTCCCCCAACACACACAAGTTCAAGATCATGAATTCTGTCTCTCAGTCTCTCACATGCAAACACTTTCTCAAACAGGCACACAAGCTTAAGTGTGAATTCTCTCTCTCTCTCTCTCATACACACGCGCACACACACACACACACACACACACACACACACCCTTGTGACCAACTCTTTGAACCCAAGGCAGAAGGTGGGCATGAGAAAATAGGCCAGTCTGCAAATTGTCTTGTCAGTGAGGAAGCAACAATCTGGAGCAGAAGGCAATGCAAACAAAGCCCTTCGTGCTGTTGCTGCTAACGATTTAGGGCAGTAGGTGTGTCTGCCGCGCTGCCCCTCTGCTTCCAGACCCTGAGCCTGTGGCACTGCAGCTGTTGCATGCTCCTCCTACCTCCTCCTGTCTAGCTCTCCCTCTCTGCATATGTGTTCTCTTCCCCTGCTCCTGCTGCTGCTGGCCTGAGAAGGAAAGCATGAGGATGGACAGCACATCTTTTAGGTGTCTGGGTGCCTGGCACTGTGCCACATGTTGGGTGCCTCTTAGCTCGAGGTCCTCTTTAATCCAACCCCTTCCTCTCACTCTCACCCCAAGTTTTGCTGATAGTTGTATTTGTGGGTTTATCCCCTCATGGGAAACACTATTTCTGTGCATATTTCAAAAGTCAAGTTCACTCAATCACCAGTCATCTGTTTAATAAGCGTTTTTTGAGATTCATCTCATACAAAACTAGCATTTTCCCTGGAGTCCTGGAAACAAGTCCGGAGGGACCTGTCATTCTTGTTTAACCCTATAAACATTGGTTGAGTAAAGGAATCTTCCCAATCACCCCATATGTACCTATGTAAGAGAATGGGTTAGGACATCCAAACTCATCATCTGCTGGGCCTTGTGTGAAACTGAAAGACCTCATGTGGAAAGCCCAGACCCCTTCTCACAGTGAGTTCCTCTACTGGAAGGTTCTCCTTTGGGGGCGGAGTCTCAGCAGGCACCAGAGAAACAAATTATACAGGATTGCCATTTTTGCTACCCCTGAAAACAAGCCAGCAAGCCTGCTCTGGAGGGAATGACCATAGATCACTACTGGAAGCAGGCAGATAGTAACGAAGTAAAAAATACAGTAAAGGCAAGGATTCTGGGATGTGTCAAATGTCTCCAGTTACTGTTCTTGTCACCAGCTCAGTCCTTCTGTGCCTTGACAGTCTCTAGCAGTCTTACTCTCCTGTTCTGTGTCTCAGGTGGTGTTCACACCTGCTCAACCCTTGGTCAGAGTCCCACTCTGCTCTGGATCCAGTTGACCCCTCCCCTCCTTGAAGTCCTCCCAGACCTCCATTTTCCCAGGATGAAGCTTGGCAGTTGGACAAAGAAGGATTGTCCCTGCTGGCCCTAGAATATTTCACAGCACACTCTTGGCCAACTCCATCTCTCTAAAGCTCCAATTCTTTATCTATAAATTAGGGGCCCTGACTCATGTCTGTAATCCCAGCACCTTGGGAGGCCAAGGTGGGAGAATCACTTGAGCCCAGGAGTTCAAGACCAGCCTGGCAACACAGGGAGACCCCATCTCTACAAAAATAATTTTAAAAATTAGACAGGCCTGGTAGCTAATTGGAGACTGCGGTGAAAGGATCACCTGAGCCCAGGAGTTTGAGGCTTCAGTGAGTTATGATTGCACCACTGCACTCCAGCATGGGCAACAGAGCAAGATTCTGTCTCAAAAAATAAAAAATAAATGGATGACTTAATGGTCTCAACATGTTGTAGTTAAGAAGGATAAGGCAAATCGTGCTCCTAGCACAGTGTTGCCATGTACCAGGTGCTCCATAAAAGTTAGTTCACTCTCTTTATTCCTCACCTGATAGGACTATCTCCTTAAGTGAAGTTTTGTCCCCTCTAACTGTTTAATAGACACTTGTCCTGCAGGATGCTCCATAAAAAAGGATCTGGAACTGCTACCCATCATATTCCTGTCGTAAAGGATATTAACACTTTAGGTCCTGAGGAGTGCTGCAGTTTAAATAAATCTGTTTAATCCATTGTTTTCTTCATTGCCCTTGACAAAATGAGCATATTGTTTGCTTAGCAAACACCTACATAACATACTCTGTGTTTTACAAAGGTTAAGTCATTTAATTCTCATGACAGTTCTGTAAGGTGAGATATTATCATCAGTGTCCTTTTAAAAGATGATGGAATTATAGCCTTTAGCACAGAGCAGTTCAGTTACTTGCCCAAGGTCACACAGTTGTTGCAGAGCCAGGATTTGAACACATTCTGTCTCCAGGATCTAAATTCTTATCCACTCTACTCAGCTGTCTCTCTAATTTAAAGATACACACACACTCACACATATATACATGTGTATGTATATGCTGATTCTGCAACTAAAACAATAGCAATGCTATTATCTGTGTAATAACTGTTAATATTCTAACAAACATTAATTCCAGAATATATAGAAAGGCTCCAGAAAGGCTGCCTGAGACTCTCTCCTGCTCTCAATTCTCACTAGTTGGTGACTTGGTCCCACCACAGAACCCAGCACCACTGTCCACCATCCAGGCTTCCCTGTGGACAGGTGCACTATTTAGAATCACTTCTCAAATGTAAAAACAAAGTACCAGAACCCACAGGGTCTTCTTTCCTACCTCTCACTTACTGAAACACTTCCCAGCCAACCCTGAAGGAAGACTTGTCAATCCACCTGCTGCTGCTGCTGCTTTCCTTTTTTTTTTTTTTTTTTTTTTTTTTTTTGTACACAGTCTCACTGTGTCACCTAGGCTGGAGTGCAGTGGCATGATCTCATCTCACTGCAACCTCCACTTCCCGAATTCAAGTGATTCTCCTTCCTCAGCCGCCCAAGTAGGTGGAATTACAGGCACGCACCACCATGCCCAGATAATTTTTGTATTTTTGGTAGAGACGAGGTTTCACCATGTTGGCCAGGCTGGTCTCGAACTCCTGACCTCAGGTCATCCACCCGCCTCGGCCTCCCAAAGTGCTGGGATTACAGACATGAGCCACCGCGCCCGGTCTGCTGCTTCTTTAGTATGATATTCTTTCCTGTATCAGTGGAGTCTGCAGAAAGGGTGTGTCTTTTATTCCCCTTTTCCTGAGGAAGAAGATCTCTTCCCTGGAGTCCTTTGTGCTAGTCCAGAAATCCTTCGGTGGGTCTTCTCAACATCACACTCATAGTCCCTTATTTGTAAGCAGCAGGAAGTTCTTTTCTAGGTAAAATGAGAAGTTATGTAAGTGTGGAAATCGCCAGATAGTTAGGGAGCATGTCCCAAGTGCCCAGTTCTGTGCTAGGCAAATAGAACCCAGGGACCTTTTGTCTTTTATGGCAGGAGAATGTTCGTGAATGGAGCAAACAAGCATAGGTGAGTCTTGGGAAAAGGAGTTTGACAATTCTTCCATTTGAGTACCTCTGAGTATCTGTTTTCCCATTTTCACTCACAACACAAGTTAAAGTCACCTAAAAAGTGTCATTTTTTAAAATGTAAGCAAAGAAAGGGACCTTAGAGATCTTCTAGCTCAGGGTTTGCCAAACAAGTTTTCTCTCCAATGCCAGTATCAAAGGAGTGGAAGTGTTGCTTGAATTGCTGAGGTGACAATTTTAAGATGGCATCTGAGGTTGTAGGGCAAGAGTGTTCTGATCAATGTAGTGATGTATGCCAAGGGACCAGTCTTAACTTGGGTTCTTCCTTAGACGTTGGGCTTGAGATGGGGTACTTGTGGAAATTATTTAGTCAAGGAGGCTCTCAGAAGGAGAGAGAGAAAAGGAGGCTGAAGGCAGGGAAGAAAGTTAAGCAATGATGTGGTCTCAGCTGGGGACCAACCTGGGCCACTGCAGTGTGAATTGAGGCAGGGGGCTAACCTTTCATACACTGGTGGTTGGTCATTGGCTATGGATGTGGGGATGGGGATGGTGCATACCCCCAGCCTGGTGGCTCTCCTCAGCAGAGGGCTATTCTTGGAAGAAGGGAGCAGCTGTCAGTCATTAGCAGCTGACACTCACAGCAGCTGGGCAGTATGTGCACCAGCCCAGGAAAGGGAGTCTGGGCAGGGTACCAAGAATGTCCACTAATGGCGATCCACTGGCTAGGCAGTTAGCATCCTTAAATAGAGCACATCAGCTTATTTACAGGTGAGAAATCTGATGCCCAGAGAGAAACGCTCAAGTCAAAATTCCTTTGCATACCCTCAGGGTTCTCCACAGTTGGGCTCTATGCTTAGTTACCAATCCTCTGCCACCCTCAGAGCATGGCAGACATGCTAGTCCTGTTGATGCCTTGTTCCCCAGGGATTCTGGCACTTTCCTACCACCATGCCTTTGGTCATGCTTCTCTTGCTCCGGCAGTATGTGAAATATCCTCCCTCACTTTTCTATTGAGCAATTTGAAATACCCTGTAGACCCATTTCATAATATTTGGAGTGATAGAGCCATCACAGATTGCCTGAAGGGGGTCTTAGCCCCTTTAAAAAGAATCTGAAAGGATTTATATTCTCAGAGCAGTGATCTGTAGGAACCCATAGATTATCTATAATGCCTGTACTGCCATTATAGATCTCCTATAAGTACCTACAGAACATTATGGATTTATTGTAGAATCCCACGGATTGCCCATGGTAATTGTGTCATGTTAAATAGTCTTTCATTCAACTGTCTAGTGAGTGTTTACTATGTTGTGGAGAAACCAGGTGAGCAAAACTGACAAGGTCTTTGCCCTTATTCTAAGCATAAAAAAAAAGATTCAATATGCAGGAAACGAATACCTAATTTCAGATGGCGTTAAGTGCCATTGAGAATGACTGAGGAAAATATTCCAATTTCATAGGTCAAGGAAAGACTTCTCTGAGGAGTAACATCTGAGTTGAGATCTGAACAGCGAGAAAGAGTCTTGTCAGGAAGGTCTGAGAAAGGATCCCTCTGGACAGAAGAAACAGGAAATATACTAGCCCAGAGGAGGGAATGAGCTCAACATAATTCAGAAACAGAGAAAATGTTGGGGTGTCCAGGAAGTGGTGAGTGAGCAAATGAGGGAGGGGCAATAGTAAGAATACTGGACAAGTAGTAGGGGTAAAGAAATAAAAGCCAGCCGGGTGCAGTGGCCCATGCCTGTAATCCCAGCACTTTGGGAAGCCGAGGCCGGTGGATTACGAGGTCAGGAGATCGAGACCATCCTGGCTAACACAGTGAAACCCATCTCTACTAAACATACAAAAAATTAGCCAGGCATGGTGGCGGGCACCTGTAGTCCTAGCTACTCGGGAGGCTCAGGCAGGAGAATGGCATGAACTTGGGAGGCGGAGCTTGCAGTGAGCTGAGATCATGCGACTGCACTCCAACCTGGGCAACAGCGAAATTCTGTCTCAAAAAAAAAGGAAAAGAAAAGAAATAAAAGCCACAGTGCCTTCCCTCAGACACACTCCATTCCCATAGGGCACTTGTAGATAGCAGCAGTTAGTACACTTACTATCATAGTAAGACCACCTGTGGGTATTTACACACTGTTTCAGTACTTACAGAGGCCCTCACACTCAGTTATGATGATCGTATTTCATTATGAACTGCCTGGAGGAACATGACATGTCATCTCCAGTCATGAGTTGTTAGCGATGACCTGAAGACATGTAGTTCCACCGTAAACCCTTAAGATGCTTTCAGTTGGTAAAGCTTGCTAATTGTGTTTGCAGCATCACTAAAAATTGCTTGGAGATTGTTTTTAAATCCAAGACTGTTCCAAAGAACAATTTTTTTTCCTTTGACTCAGTTTTCTCTCCCTCTTATTGATTAACATGGGAAATTAATCCCAAGCAAGTATTTGGTACAAATGACAGCACCCAGCTACAAACACGTCCCCCAGTATTGTCAGTTAGGATTAGTTACAGTTCCAAGTAGTATAATAATATTGGTTTAAATAAGAGAGAAGTCTGTTTCTCTTTCACAAATAAGTCAGAAGTTGATGGTCCTAGAGTAGATTTGGTAGTGCTACTCTGTGAAGTCCTCAGGAATCCAGGCTCCTTCCAGCTTCCTGCTCTGTCCTTCAAGATGGCTCTTCAGCCATTACATCCATGTTCCAAGTAGCAGATGTAGAAGGAAGGGAAGAAAAAGCAAGAGAGTATGCTAGTTATTTGTTGAAGAAAGCTTCATAAAAATGTCTGAATATACTTCTGCTGACCTTTGACCAAAACTTAGTCACGTGGCCACAAAACAGCAAGGAGGCTGTAAAATACAGTATTTATTCTTGCGGGGCACAGGCCTGACAGAATATTCTCTTACTAAGAGAGAAGGCAAAAATGGATAATGAGGAGAAATCAACAGCTTTTACAATACCCACTATGGAAACAACTCATGTGACAAAATTCACATTAGTAAAAATGCCCCAAACCAGTGGTCGCTAGCCCTAGGATGTTAAGAAACAGTAAAACTAAATTTAAAAAGAGAAGGAGTCCAACATAGCACTGGCAACCTATAATTTTTCCAAGCGAGGATGTGAAAAACGGCTTAAACCCATCACCCACTGTCATAATCATCTCACAAGGAAAGAAGACTGTATCACAAAAGAAGAAAGGACTTACTTACTCCTTAGAAATGTTTTAATGGATTAAATTTAGCTTTTGTGGGAGGGGGGAATAAACTTATTTTTTTTCATATCATCACAAAACAGTGAAAGCTTCATCACGGACCCGTATTATTAAGTGGTGCTTCAAACTGAAAGCATTTCTTTAAGACAGTATGATACTTTCTGTTTCTAAAAGCTCCCCCAAGTTGCAATAATAACAACCATTTATCTAGAGCACAAACCATTAACTGATGGACCTTAGGTCAGGTTCTGTTCATAGACATTGTGTTTGATCTGATCAGTAATTTTTTTTTTTCAAACTTTGAATTTGTTGTCAATATGGAAAGCTTAAGAGATTTTACATAAAAAGTAATAATCGTTCTTGCTTCTCTTGAAAAGTGAGAAGCTCTGGCACACAAGGGCCCTCATTTCCACATGGTCACTCCCAGCTGGATGCAGCACAGCAGCAGCTGCCCCTTTCAATGGGCACACACTTGCCAATTCATTACGGGTCCACCTGGCCAGCCTCTCCTTTATGCAATATGCCAGGTCCCTGTGGAAACCTGAGTTTGTGACTCCTCATTTCATGCTACCAATATACCGGTATTTAGATGCATACTTCTAAACTTCACATCAACCTGAAAATTAAACATTATTATCCCCTTTTCACTAGAGCAAAGAACAAAGCAGTAAAGTGACTTGCCCAAGACTGAAGCTAATAGGTACCCACCTGGAATTTGAACCCAGGTCTCTCCGACTCCAAGGCCTGTGTGCCTTCCGCTGTGCCACCCTAGCTTCCAGCAGGCTTCTGACCCACATCTCTGTCGGCCCTCGCACAGGTAGAATTATTCATGCCATCTGGTTTTTAGGACTTTCTTAGAATTAGCTGAGAAAAGTTTTGAATTTCCTGTTTCTCTTGCAATATTATTTTAGGCTCCTTTTCATATTTATTTTTGAGGGGGAAAATATCCTGGGGAAGCAATGGTGGTTCAGAGAAGAACATCGCCATCCATCATGCAGACACAGCATGCATTTAAACAGCTCTGAGTACATAAATTGGTTACTTAATCGGCCCTAGCTAATCCATGGAGTGCAGAAGCCAAACTACAGTATGGGAAACAGCTTTTACACATGGGGTGCACACATCTGACAGAGCCTAGGGTTCTTGGAGCAGCTGCTGAGTGAGGCTCAAGGCCTTCTGACCCTCCCACTCGCTGTAGGCTCTCAGTGCCTCATGGGTAGTTGTTTTCAGAACATGAGGCAAGCTGGAGCCTTTCATTAGAAAGCAATTCTGAAACAGAATGAGAATTTTAAAATGTGTATGTCTGAGTTTCTTTTCATTCAAAACTGGACTTCTTTACTTTAAGCTCCATGCTGACAACTTCAAGTCAGATAGGGAAAAACATAAAAACAATACTACCTGCTATATTCACATTACATACATTCCAATTTTCCCTATAAAAGACTACATACTTATGAAACATATTTAACTATGATATTATCAACTATTTCCAGATCATTCCATTTAACAAATGTAGGCTACTTCCTTCAAATCTCCTGAGTTGTGTTGACTGCTGTGTGTCAGGCATGAAGGGCAATAGGTGTGTGGATAGCAATAAGATACAGTCCTTGCCCTCAAGCCACTCTTTTCCTCGTGTAGAAGACACCCATGTAAACATACAGTTCATGGTTTCATTCACTGATGCAACAAATCCTTTTTTTAATGTCTCCTATGACCTAAGCATTCTTCTAAGAACTAATTCCTATATTTGTAAAGTTTACAGTTTACATTCTAGTTGTGGGGTGGGGATGGATTCATTTCCTGTGGTTACTATAGCAAAATACTACAAACTTAGTAGCTCAATACAATGTGAATTTATTATTTTAAGGTTCTGGATATCAGAAGTCAGAAATCCATTTCACTGGGCTGAAATTAAGACCTTGGCAGTCCCGTTTTCCTTCTGGAGGCTCTAGAATCCACTTCCTTACCTTTTCCAGCTTCTAGGAATGCCTGCACCTGTATTCCTTGACCCATGGCCCCTTCCTGCATGTTCAAATCCAGCAGCATAGCATCTTTTCTCTTCCCTGATCCCTGATTCTGTCCTTACATCTTCTCTCTCTAACTCTGATCCTGCATCTCCCTTTAATAAGAACCCTGTAATTATATTGGGCCCACCCAGATAATTCAGAATAATCTCCCCATCCCAAAAGCACTAATCCAATCATATCTGCAAAGTACGTTTACCATGCATGATAACATAATCACAGGTTTTGGGGATTAGGATAGGATGTGGACATCTTTGGGACCATTATTCACCCTACTACAGGGACAGACAGTAAACAACTAAATTCACACACACACACCCATGCACACACCCGCACGCGAGCGTGCACACACACACACACACGATCATGCCAAACATGGATATGTGAAAATGGCATAGGGTGAGGGCAGAGAGCAAGACAGGAGTTGCTATTTTAGGTAAGAAATGGATCTTAGGAGGTGACGTTTATAGCTGAATGAGTGAGGGAATGAGTCCTGGGGATGTTCTGTGGGTGGGTGCTGGAAGCTGAATAATCAGTAGGAACAGCAATGCACAGAATCTGAGACATGAATGAGCTTAATGTGTTGAAAAAGCAAAGGGGCCAATGACACTACATCAAAGTTGGTGGGGGGGTGTTATGAAGGAAGTCAGGTATGGAATTTGAAGTTTATTCTAAGTGTAATAGGAAGGCTTTAGAGGATTTATAGCAAAGGAATGAGGTATCTTGATTAATATTTTCAAAAATACTCTTCCTTTAGGAGATCTGATTGCTGGGGTGGCAAGAGTAGATGTAGCAAGGCCTGCTAGGGGCTGCTGCCACACGGCCCAGGACAGGCATGATGCAGGCTTGAGTTGAGGTGATATCAGTGGAGGTAGAGAGAGGTGCTCAGAGTCAAAGTACACCTGGAAAGGTTAGTCTGCTTGGCTTGCCAGTGTTCTAGCTGTGGGGACTTGGAGGAAAGGGTGGATTCGGAGGACCTCTAGGCATGGGATCCGAACAGCACTATGAGATTAGGTGTCCTGAAACACTACAGAGATGACTAAGCCACAGTTGCAAATTTTATCAGTAACTTCATTGTAGACAGGTAGACTTTGTTCACTACAATAATAACTATTCAGATTTCTTCATATAATCAGCCTTTGCCTTATGTATTTATTCTTTTCCCTCAAAAGAAATGCTAGTACTATGGAATCTGTGATGCAGGAGGTGATAGAACAATAAACATTCTGGGGGTACCCTCAGGAAAAAGATCTGTTTCAGCTGAGTTACCTAAAAGGGAAGGCAGGAATCTTGCTGCTGAGCAGGGCACTGGTTCTCACCTGTTAGCTCTTGGAGTCTACCTTGAGACCTGCACATGCCAGGTGCCTGAGTTTGGGAGGCCTGAAACTGGCACACTTGGAAACATAAATGCAAAAAAAAAAAAAAAAAAAAAAAAAAAGCCACTGCACGCCAACAGTGAGATAGCTGAGCAGAATTGTCACCGACAGTGTACTGATTTATTCTAGTGCAAAAGCAAGCATGAGTGAAACTTGAAGGTTGCTAGATAAGCATCTGCCTTCCAGGAGTTTATAGTCGAAAAGGAAGATAAGCATCCAGAAGTAACTAGAGCCCTGAGTGCAAAGTTAAGCACTCGAGGCTTTGACTTTTGAAAATTAAATGAAAAATCAATAAGATCACATGCAAGACTGATATGGTTTGGCTGCATCCCTGCCCAAATCTCATCTTGAGTTGTAATCCCCAGATGCTGAGGAAGGGAACTCATGGGAAGTGATTGGATCATGGGGGTGGTTTCGCTCATGCTGTTCTCGTGACAATGAGTGAGTTCTCATAAGACCTCATGGTTTTATAAGCATCTGGCATTTCCCTTCCTGGCATTCATTCTCTCTCCTGCTGCCCTGTGAAGAGGTGCCTTCTGCCATGATTGTAAGTTTCCTGAGGCCTCCCCAGCCATGTGGAATTGTGAGTCAATTAAACCTCTTTTCTTTATACATTACCCAGTCTTGGGTATTTCTTATTAGCAGCGTGAGAATGAACTAATACAAAGGCAGTGTAATTTTGGTTAAAAGCCTAGGTTCTGGCACCAGACTTCTGGGGTCAAACAAAACTTTGCCTGGTGACACTGGGCAAGTCCCATAATCAGTCTGGGCCTCTATTTCCTTGTCTGTACATCAAGATTGACAATCATGCCTTTCTCATGGGGTTAAAAAAAAAAATGAATCAACATGTGTAGAGAGCTCAGATTAGTGCCTGGTTCATGGTGAGGCTCAGCAAGAATCAATGATTGTTAATGCATATCAGAAGCTTTTGACTTAAAAGCTCAATAACCAGGAACTACTTTTACTATTATATAGAGGAACAGATGAATTCACTCCACTTCAACAGGAGTGTCTTACAAGCCTACTGTGTACTCAGAATGAAAAGATAACTGGCAAGTCTTGAACTGTAGAGTCCTCGGTATAGAAGAGAGGACAGATCAACAGCAACACAGTTCAATTAGTGGAAGGAGGGCTCCAATAATCAAGGGCTGAGAAGCCACAGGGAGCATACCAGCAGAGGATTCTAGTCTGGTACCCGACAATTAGTGGGTGCCCAGTAAATATGCATCCCTGCAGCCATTTCCAAATAGTTCTAACTTTGTACCTGTCCAGAAGAATTATATTTGTCCAGAGTATGTTGTTTTTTAAATACAACAAGACTGTGTTTCAAACAAATTGATCATAAATTTGAGATGTATGCTAAAGTGACTAAACAAGATGTTTTAACATCTGGAGTGTAAAAAAAATGGTGGGGTCTGTGTTTCTAAGTTTATTTTTTGACATAATGCTGAAACTTTAGCAAGTATGTTGTTTGTTAAAATAGCATTTTAGATTTCTTTTGCCTTTTAGAATTTTCAGAGTGCCTTCATGTTACTTTATTTAATCTTCATAAAAAAAACCAGTGACTATCTATCCTGAATTTTCAGATGAGGAAACCAGGATCCATTTCTGTAGACAATGGCAAGTAAAGGAAAATGCATGCAGGCATACCATTTAATGAACTGCTCTTTTTTCCCTTTTAGATTGTAAAGTCGTCCCTGGGTATTTGTGGGGTAAATTCGTCTCCAGGATCCCCCTCAAATACAAAAACCCACAGATGCTCAAAGTCCTTATATAAAATGGTATAATATTTGCATATAACAAACACACATCCTCCTGTATCCTTTAAATAATCTCTAGATTACTTATAATACCTAACACAATGTCAATGCTACACGAATAGTTGTTGTACTATATTGCTTAAGGAATAATAATGAGAAAAAAAGTCTGCATATGTTCAGTACACATACAATCATCCGTTTTACTTTCTGAATATTTTGATCCGCAGTTGGTTGAATCCACAGATGCAGAACTCACAGATACGGAGAACTGACTGTATTTATTATTTCAAGAAAGCTTCCAGCCTCTAGTCCAGGGATTACAAATGCAAATGTCTGTCGGGGCCATGCTCAGAAAAAAGGTATAAATAGCTTTGATGTAAGGTCAGAGGGAGTTGGACCCGGCTAAACTGGGGGGTGTAATGCACACCCAGGCATTCAAATTGCTATTTATATTTATAACCTGCATTTTTATGACACATAATTTTATCAAGGCAGAATTAAGCTCAATATCAAATATCCTCACAATAACTTAAAGATGGTAAGAGTGAAGGATTTCCCCTGTTTGACAGATAAGGAAACGGAGGCAGAGTGAATTGACTTCAAGTTAATAGAAGAGCTTAACCACCAGTCAGTAGAACGAAGGCGTTAAGAACATATGTTTTGGAACCTGGTAGATTTAATATGGAAATTTGGATTTGCAACTTGCTGAGCTCTGAGATGTTGAGAAGTTACTTAACCTCACTGAGCCTTAATTTCCCTGTCTGCATAATGGGAATAATAATGCTCATCTGAAAAGTTGTTTGAATACTAAGTGTGATCACACACATAAGTGTTAAGCCCAACATCTGGCATATCACAAGTATTTAATGAATACTAATTTGTTTAATGGTATTAATTAAAAGGAGAATAATTCAAGTCTATTGATAAGTGCAGGTTTTTACTCATGGCCTGCCAAGCTTTCAGATATGAGGATGCCAAAGCTTTACTGCAAATTCCTTTAGAATTCTACCAGTGATGAAGCCTAAGCAAGGAAGCAATGCATTTCTCTCTGTCTTTTTTTTTTTTTTTTTTTTTCGTATCTTTACAGCACACTGGTTGTATGACCAGAGAATAGATATAAATTTAAACACGTGGGAGAGAAAATCATAGATTGTCAGAGCTGGAGGTGATCTTACTTTTCAGCTGAAGACACTTACCCAGAGAGGTTACAATGTATATGTATGTGTCTGTGTGTGTATTCAATTTATATATTTATAGTCTCTTTTGTATATATTTTATTTTACATGTATAGTATGTATATGTATATATGTGTGTGTATATATACACATATACATATACACACACATATTTACAGTCATATCTCCCAGGTAGTGGGAGGTGTAGCATAGAGTATAGAGATTTTTTCTGGGTATGTGCATGTCTGGGTCTTCAGGTATTATAAGCTGCATATGGGAGTAGAGGAAGAAGAGAGGGCGTTGGCTGTCCAGCAGTTATTTTTGTCCCATGTTGCATGCTCTGTCCTACCTGACAAATCTGAATGCTGACCCCTCTGTGGTTCTGCCTGGCTGGTGACTGTGCTTGTCAGCTGAATCCACTCCCGACAGTTATTACTGGACTGTTTGATCCAGGACCTATCATCCACCAGCCTTCAGACTTTCTTAAATTTGCTTACTTCTCTCATGTGCTGATGGGTCCTCTCTCATTTATTAACCCCTCTGTCTTTTTGTTAGTTCTTTAATTTTAATGAGATCATGGGAGAAAGAGGAAAGAAATGTGTATGATGCAACTAAATTATTTACATAGGCAAGCTTCATTTGAGTGGTAAAATAACATTTCAACTGGGCGGGGTTGAACCCAAACCAGAAAGACCTAAGGTAGGAGCAATGCAATGGTCAGGCAAGAGATGATGAGGCTGACCTAGGGCATCGGCTTTTGTATACGATGCAAAGGAATACATTTTAGGTATGTTTCCAAGATCAAATTCAAAAGATTTGACATGACTGGGTAGATAATAACTCTTAAAAATAGGGAAGGCAGAAGGAAGAACAAGTTTGAAGAGAAGATAATGAATTCAGTTTGGTCATGGTAAGTCACATTGGGCATTACAGAAAACTAATGCTTGCACATGAAAGATGAAGGCATCCTCCAGAAAAATGTGTGACTGGTAGGGAATGTAATTGGAGAAATGGTCACATTAATAACTTTTAAACCTTTTGGACTATGACCCAGTATGTGCACACATGCAACCAAACATGACTCACAAAAGCACACCTTTAACTTTGATAGACTATGATATTTTTTGTTACTCAATTTAATTTAAATTAAATTCTGGTCAAAACTTACCAAACTGATTTAATGATTCACCAATGTATTATGAAAAATATTGGATTAGGTTGGGTGCAGTGGTTCACACCTGTAATCCCAGCACTTTGGGAGGCCGAGGTGAGCAGATCATCTGAGGTCAGCAGTTCGAGACCAGCCTGAACAAAATGGTGAAACTCTGTCTCTACTAAAAATACCAAAATATCAGCCAGATGTGGTGGTGGACACCTGTAATCCCAGCTACTTGGAGGCTGAGTCAGAATTCCTTGAACCCTGGAGGTGGAGGTTGCAGTGAGCCGAGATCGCACCATTGCACTGTAGCCTAGGCAAAAAGGGTGAAAATCCATCTCTCTCTCTCTCTATATATATATATATATAATATTATATATATATAAAATAAAATGTGTACATATATAGGATTAGAATGGATGGCTGTATGAAGAACTTTAGATAAGAATACAAATCGCTCTTTGAGGACAATGCGGTCACAAGTGGTGTGGGGCTACCATCTGCCAGCTCCTGCTCCTGGCTCACCACCATTCACTCTCACTGAGGAACAAAATGGTCAGGAAGTCGCACAGCTTCCGTGACTTTTAAAAATACCAGGAAAACACTCATGGAGCCGGAGGTGGCGATTCACCAAATTTGAATCACTCTAAAGAACTGCAATGTAAAATCTCAGGAGATGGTGTGTGCTGACTTGATCAGAGGAGCAAAGGAAAAGAATCTCAAAGGGAAAGAACCATTTTGAATACCTACCAAGATTCTGAGAATCATTACAAGAAAAACTCCTTGTGGTGAAGGTTCTGAGATATGAGGTCATTTCCAGATGAGAATCCACAAGTGACTCTTTGACTTGCACAGTCCTTCTGAGAGTGTTAAGCAGATTATTTCCATCAGTATTGAGCGAGGAGTTGAGGTGGAAGTCACCATTGCAGATGCTTAAGTCAACTGTCTTAATAAATTGATTACTAGTTGTTTAAAATTAAAAAAAAAAAAAAAAATGCAAGTCCTGAATATGGTACCCCGGGTCATCAATCAAGATTTTGCTTTAGGGATTAAACTGTGTTTAGAAGAAAACATCAGTGTTCAGTGATACTAACTGAATAAAGAATTCAGTTGTTATATTGTTCTTAAGGTCATAAGAAACCTGTGGGATCTAGGCAACATGAAAGTGAATTCTCATAAAAACACAGTCCATGGCAAGAAGTGGAACTTGCACTTAGAGTCAAGAAAATATGTCAGTAAAGGCTTTTCCACTTAAAATAGGGCTGCAGTATTTTCTCTCTGGAGCCAACCCTTGAAACACTGCTGTAAAGGATGGGTTGCACATTTGGTTTCTTCATATAGTTAACTGTATGTCCTTGAAGGGCCAGACCCTTGACAGTTTCTGGGTAAATAGCCATGTGAAACAGAGGCCTCTGATCTACTCTCAACATGATTTGCATTTTATTTAGCACTCATTTACTGAACACCTGCTACAAGTAACACGAACACCCTAGAAGAATGTGGAGATAAATGATAAGTCTTGCCCTCTAGGCTCTCACAGTCTATTGGGAAGATAGAAATAAATAATTCTGGGAGCAGGCCAACTGTGATAGATGCTCCACTAGGCATGGAAAGACAGTAGGAAATAAGAGGAAAGAAAATTATTTCAACTCAGGATGTATTGTCTCCTTCTCATTTTAAAGTTCTCCTTCCAAACATCATCTCGAGTGGTTTGTGCACCCCACTTCCCAAATAACTTTATTTCATTAGCCTGTTTTATATTCTTTATGGCAGTTCTTATTATTAAGGATTATCTTTATTATTAATTTTTATAATCATATGTTATTTGGAAAGAGTTGCCCAAGAGACCAAGATACAAGAGATAGGATATTTCAAGTAAGGTCTCAGGTCTGGGTAACAACTAGCAAGGAAAATATGTAAAAATTGATTACACAACTCCTATGGGTCTCACCAACACTAAGTACATGCAACAGTTCAGTTATCACAAGTTGGAATGGGAATTTTGAAGAGGGACTTCTTTGCTGAGGATGGAGTCCCATTTCCTCCATGCGGAGGAGTGGCCATGTCTCCCTGACACACGAACCCTAGTGAAGCGACTTCAAGTGAACACCTGGAGAGGTTGAATATGTTGGAGTTCTCTACTGTGACATCACAAGCTGCCCCAATACTTAGTGACTGTACTTATTATTGCCATATTTTCTGGCTCTGTGGGTCAATAATTCATAAAAGTACATTGGAGAAGTATCTACTACAAAATGATGTCTGAGGTCTCCACCAGAATAACTTAAACAGCTGGGAACTAACCAGGAAACTGTGACTGTCTCGGTTTCCCCTGCTCTTTCCTGTGGCTAGCATGGGCTTCCTCTTCTTTTTTTTCTTTTATAATAAAACAAGAAATGAATCTACGTAATTTTACGTAATTTTATGTAATAAAAATTTTACATAATTTTACGTAATAAAAATTACGTAATTACGTAATTTCTACGTAATTTTAAAGGTGACACAGCACCTTCACCTACATAATCTCACGGAGTAAACACAGCAGCACAGATAACTTATTATCTGTTTCACAAATGAGGGTCTTGAAGCTCAGTGTGGCTAGAAGCAACTTGCACCAGGTTTTGGAGCCTAGACTTGAACCAGCTTTTGTGACTCCACTTCCAGTGTTCACTTCAAGCCTGCTCACTGGCATGAGTACATTCCACAAACACCACCTCCCATCAGACACACTGAAGTCACATGGAGTCATACCCACTGAGGTGACAGGAAGCAGCAGTGCATGGCTTCTTCAGGGCAATGGAGGCCCCCAGCTCCCCGGGGAAACGCCAGCACATGCCGACCTTGAGAAAATTATGGCTGCAGCTAGAGAAATAGGTATCAGCATTCATAGAGGGATTTGGGAATGAGAAGTGTGGTAACGGTCGGGTTTAATACTGTGCGCACACTTCTGATGAATATGCAAATGTGGCTGGTACCAGAAGCAGGAGGCGAATAACATTTACTAAACAGCAGTGCTAAACCACTTTGAAAGGGGTGTGTCAGAAGCATGGTAATGTAATTAATCCTCTTCACCTGTGAATTATCAGGGCCTTTGGGTTCCATCCAAAAACGTCTGACTTGAGTTTGCTTTGCTTGGAGCCTCTTGTGTAAACTTGATCTTAATGGAGAATGAAGCCTCAGAAACGGATACAAAATAGGAAGGGGTAAAAGGCACAACTATAAATTTACCCAATTAAAGGACTACAGGATCAGGGCACCTAGGTTGTGCCTGCCCACCTGGGATGATGCTTGTGGGACACCTTAATGCCTGATGTGGTCCCCACTCAATTGATTTATCAAACAAGAAGACTGATCGTTGTTAGATGGTCAGAGTGATGAGATCAGGCCTCACGCTGTCTGACACAAGAGCTGTAGATAGAAGGCACTGAGTTTAAGTGTTCAAGGGAGAGTTGTCTCTTCCGGGCTATAGGAAAATAAAGACCACCTGCCAGAAAAGAACTCTAGACCGGATCTCAAAATAAAGATGAATAGAGAATATCCTTTACTGACAGGCACTGTGCCACCTACAGGGTACAGAAATGAGTAAGTCTCATGCCTATAATCCCAGTACTTTGGGAGGCTGAGGCAGGCGGATCACCTAAGATCGGGAGTTCGTGACCAGCCTGACCAACATGGAGAAACCCTGTCTCTACTAAAAATACAAAATTAGCCGGGCGTGGTGGTGCATGCCTGTAATCCCAGCTACTCAGGAGGCTGAGGCAGGAGAATCGCTTGAACCGGGGAGGCAGAGGTTGCGGTGAGCCAAGATCATGCCATTGCACTCTAGCCTAGGCTATTCAGAAGATGTTCACCCTCTCGTTGGGGAGTCCCTCATTTATTCACATATAGTTGGTGGTGATCACTTGCTCTATGGGGCCACCCAGCACTCATGCCCCCTCTATTGGAAATAGCACCTCAAGTTCCTTTTTCCCCTTGGGAGAGTCAGAAGGACTGACATTGAAGATGCACTGCCCTCAATGATCTGGGTGGGTGATTCAGACCCCACTTCCCTCCACACACACACACAGCATTCAAATCTAGAATGCTGTGTAGCATTGATGGGAAGACATTGGAAAGGATTCCTCTGAATTTAGTCTATCAGTTCTCGCCTCTTAGATACCTAAATCTGTCCTAGTTTTCATCTCTCTGTAAGCCTGGTCCTGCAGCCTCATTGCCAAACTTATAACTACCTGATCTTTTCCCAGTAAGTTCATGTTTCCATTTAAGCTAGCCAAAGTCCATTTCTGTTGCTTGCAGCCATGCAGTCCTAACACACTCACCCTCATCCATTCATTAATCTCCTTCACCAAGAAACATTATTCCAGGCAGGGATAGGACAACCTCCTTAGGAAGCTCACTACCTAGGGGGAAAATGAGTCACTGACTCATTGTATACCACAGGATCTGGGCTGAAATCAGGACAAGAACATAGAAATATTATGGGAACAACATCAAGGAAACTGAATTATCTTGTGAATGTGAGAAAATTTCACAAGGATCATAGTATCTATCCTACCTTTTAAAGGGTATGCCAGACACAGAAATGAGGAGAGTGCTTAGGCAAGGAAAATCATAGACATAAAAGCTAGGAAGTATTACTTGAGCACAAATTAGGAGATTTATGGAAGAAAAGATGATAAATAAAGGCAAATAATGTTTATACAGCAATCAAAACTAGAAGCAATACTATGTCCCCTATTATTTATGCAATGAATTTTGAGTCTCAAAATGTTAAAGGACTTTCCCCAAATTACACAGTTACAAAGCTATATGAGACTTCTAATCCTATCTCCTACACACCTCAGAGCATTTCTGTAAGAATCAAATGGAATCAGGTCCATTTATTCTCATGTCTGTCTTCCTGTCTAATCTGGATCAATCCTCATCATGAAAGATGGCACATGGTTCATTTTCTTTTCTCTTTTTAAACCCTAGAAATTAGCACAGTGCCTCGTACACACACAAAAAAAATTAGTATGTTTGTTGAATTAATTAACAAATACTTATCAATAACAAAAACAACAAATAACATTTGTTATGAATTAACTTGGTCTCATGGTGGGTCATCAGTCCTATAAAGTGCTTGTAGACAGAATGATCGTCTTACTTTCCCAAAGTACCTACCACGGATAGCAAAATATGTCTCATTATTAACATCCTCATTTTTCATTTTTTAAATTAATTAATTAATTAATTATTTTGAAAAGGAGTTTTGTTCTCTCACCCAGGCTGGAGTGCAGTGGCGCAATCTCAGCTCATTGCAATCTCTGCCTCCCAAGTTCAAGCAATTCTCGTGCCTCAGCCTCCCAAGCAGCTGGGATTACAGGTGTGCACCACCACGCCTGGCTAATTTTGTATTTTTAGTAGAAACGAGTTTCGCCATGTTGGCCAGGCTGGTCTTGAACTCCTGGCCTCAAGTGATCCGCCTGCTTTGGCCTCCCAAAGTGCAGGGATTACAGGTGTGAGCCACCGGCCTGGCCCCCATTTTTCAAATAAAGAAGCTGAAGCTCAGAAATTTCAGAAGCGTAAATGCTAGCTAAATTATGGAGATCTGGAAAGACAGTCTCTGGAGTCTGGTTTGACTCCCTCGGGAAGTATAGAGACCCTAAAGGTGGATGAACTAATAGCCCCCCACCCCATCAAAATAAAAGGCATTAACATGTATGCAGTATTTTTTATCTTATAATATTTGCAAATTGAAAAATTGAGTCTCTCTGCATGGAAAAGTAAAAATAGCATTAGGCATCATTAGAAAAAAAAAAAAAAAACTCTCTTTTTAATTAAAATTAAATGTCCACTGTAAGAAAAAAAAAAAAAAAAACACGTGGTGAGCAACAAATACCCACAGCCTTGTTTAATCACCTGTGATGAATTATAATTAGGATTTGAAAATTATTGAACTTTTTTCCCCCTGTTCACCTTGGCGCTCTGAAGGTGAATTTCAAAGAGTGCAGGAGGAATGAATATTAAAAAGTTTGTTTTATACTTGAACGCCAGAGCTCCCATCTCATTTTGCCATTAAAGCTCAACTTTTGAAATTTTTCACTGCTTTGCAATAATTACATCTTCAGCCTGACAACTCATTACATGACAATGCTTATGCTAATTCAATTCTATAGGCGCTAGGAAAGGAAGACAGTGGCTTTCAGTGACTGGGATTTAGAAAGGGGCTTCCTCTCTGTGGTTCAAAGAGGCCCTGCCTCAACCCATCCCGACCCCCAGGGCTCTAAGCATTTTGCATTGACAAGGCTGGATTCTCTTTTTTTTTTTTTTTTTTTAAATTATACTTTAAGTTCTAGGGTACATGTGCACAATGTGTGGGTTTGTTACATATGTATACATGTGCCATGTTGGTGTACTGCACCCATTAACTCGTCATTTACATTAGGTATATCTCCTAATGCTATCCCTCCCCCCTCCCCCCACCCACAATAGGACCCGGTGTGTAATGTTCCCCTTCCTGTGTCCAAGTGATCTCATTGTTCAATTCCCACCTATGAGTGAGAACGTGTGGTGTTTGGTTTTCTGTTCCTGCGATAGTTTGCTGAGAATGATGATTTCCAGCTGCATCCATGTCCCTACAAAGGACACGAACTCATCCTTTTTTATGGACAAGGCTGGATTCTTTTAGTTTCCTGACCCACAAGCGGTACTGGCTATGGTACCCTTGCTCCCAGGCACCTGGTAGCTGGTTTATTTTATTTTAAGTCCTGCTTTGTTCTAGAAAGGCTGGAAATGAAATTATTTGTGTAAAGCTTTCCGTCTCAACAATGGGACAAGCCCATTTGTCTTGCTCACCGTGGAGTGGTGACATTTTTTATTTTTCTCAAGACTGTTATTGTTATTCTGATCGATTCCATTTACAGCTATTATTTGAGTTCCTACTCTGTACCAGGCCTTGGAGTGTGTGAGCTAGATGATGGTGAACAAGACCTCAGACATAACTCCTGTCTGCACTAAGCTTGCGTCCTGTTGGGAGATGCAGACATGGCAAAAGAGTAGACAATGGCACAACACTGTGAGTTGCTCCCCAATCTAGTAGGATCACTAAGGGGGCACAGAGACATGGCCTGGTGATGGGGTGAGGTGGGGCAGGACTTCTTCGAGAAGGTATCAAATGTGAGACCTGATCTGAGACCCGAAAAATGAGCTTTAGAGGGCCAGAGGACGTGAGGTGTTGAGGAAATGGAGAAAAAGAATTAGTAAACACTCCTGGCAAAGCACCAGTCCAAAGTAAAGACAGGACAGTGGAGCTTAGGAAGCTGGAAATTGCTTTGCAAAGCTGGAGAGTAGAACGGAGTGTCAGGAGGAGCTATCCGAGCAATGAGGCTGGGAGGGTAGGGTGCAGATTACAAAGGGCTACAGGCACTAGACTGGGGACCTCAGGCTATGTGCATCCTCAGGGCTATATGTGCAGCCTGTCACCAAAAGTTTTTAACTGGGGAATGAGTGACTTTGCTTAAAACCCTTGAAATGCCCCATCACCGGGCAAGCACCTGCTCTCCAGGTGTTCTACATATATTATCATACTGGATCATCACACCCAACTGTCAGTAAGTACGATTATCTCCATTTTACATTTTAGAAAACTGAGGCTCAGCAGTATTTTATAACTTACTCAAGCTCCTGCTGCTGCTTGTCAGCGACAGAGTCCATTTGGTCCCAGGTGGGGAGAGCTGTGGAATTCCAAGCCCAGACCCTGCACTGTAACAGGCTATTTCCAGCACTTCTGGAGAGGATGCCAAATGCATTCATCAGCTTTCTGAGATTCCTTAGGGAAGGGAGAGTGGAGTGTGTAGCCCTGCTTTGTGCTTTTTTTCTCTAACAGAGGGTTGTGAGAGAGACAGCCCTGCTGGGCATGAGGAAATACGTTTTTAGTACAGGTTCTGCCACTTGCTCACAGGTCATTTCACTTTAGCTTCTGTTTTCTCAATTATAGAAAAAAAATTATTAAGCTTCATTCCTAGAAAAAAAAATAAAGCTCAAATCAACCGGGAAGCATCTCCGTGGACGCTTCAGCTCTAATAATGAAGGCTTTAAAATGCAAACAACCCTCACTTTTAGCAGGTATGAACTCTGTGGTGGGTCTTGGGTGGCTGGTAGAATTTAGAAGGCTAGAGGGGTGCAGAAAAAAATAAAAACATGCCTGGAGGGGCTCAGAAGAAAGGCTTAAGGTTGTGTTAATATGTAAGGGAGTTGAGAGTCTTGGCAGAAAGCAAATGGCTGTCAGGAACCTGGAAGGGAAAATCTGAGACCTCATGAAATCCTCAGCAAGAGTCCTTTGGCAGGAACTGGTGAATCTGACCTTTGATCATATCAGCTCCTAAAGGCTGCTGAACCCCTGGATGTAAACCCGCTCTCTTGCAGTGTCCTGCACCAACTGGCCACTTGATCTTGATTTTTTTTCCTCTCATGTGGACTGGGGTGGCAGAAATAAGACTGTCTCTCAGAAGCTTCCTCTGATTCCCATGCTCAGGCTAGTAAGTTGTCTTCTGAGCTGCCCCCGTCACAGACCATACAGCCCACCAGCCTCCCCGCTATTTGGCATCTCCTTGAGAGGGTGTCTTTTCCTTTCTGTATTCCCAGCACAGTGCCCAGTATGGATTATATGAAAATCATAAGATCTGACACTTGCTGCTTGCTTTCTCCCTTGCCGAGTAGGCCAGAGACTGTGCTAAGAGCTTTATATAGAGTATGTCATTTAACTGTTAAAATACACCCATGAGACAGGTTCTAGTGTCATCTCTATTTTATAAGGAGGAAACTGAGGCTCAGAGAAATTAAGTAATTTGCCAAGGGACACAGCAAAAGAGTAACGGAGTCAGGATTATCTATGGTCTGTGCAAGGGCCGCATCACCAGGGGGCTTATTAAAAATGTGGATACCGGCCGGGCGCGGTGGCTCACGCCTGTAATCCCAGAACTTTGGGAGGCCGAGGCGGGCAGATCACAAGGTCAGGAGATCGAGACCATCCTGGCTAACATGATGAAACCCCGTCTCTACTAAAAATACAAAAAAATTAGCTGGGCATGGTGGTGGGTGCCTATAGTCCCAGCTACTCGGGAGGCTGAGGCAGGAGAATGGTGTGAACCCGGGAGGCAGAGCTTATAGTGAGCCAAGATCATGCCACTGCACTCCAGCCTGGGTGACAAAGCAAGACTCCGTCTCAAATAAAAATAAAAATAAAATAAATAAAAATGTGGATACATACTCAAGGTCTAATGAATCAGAAAACACATTTTTAAAAATCTCTAAGTGGCTTGTATGCATATTTTAAAGTTTAAGATGTGCCATTCAGGAGACTTAAAAAAATTAGTTTGCTGAATGAACAAATAATCTATGTCTGTGTCCTGGGTTCACGACTTACTTGCTCTACAGTTATGTGGAAATGGCATTGCTAAGTCTCTTTTTCCTTATCTGTATTAAAGAAAAAATTAGCTGTGAGGACCCAAGGAGATCATGCCTGAAAAGCTGGCCCATTCTAACGGCGCGATAGAAGTTACCTGTTATTGTTAGCTATTCATCCCTCTAACCTGACTTAGCTCATAAAATGTACAATCCAGATGTTGGACTAAATAAAGGATCTCTGATTCTAAGTTCGTAGCCTTGTGGACCCAGAGAATCTTAGGATGGTGCCATTAGGCACCATAGGTTAGAAATGTGTTACTTTGCGCTCATTAGTTTTTTCTCCCACACTCACTGTTGTATCAAACTGCAGACAAAACATTTTGCCTTGTCCCTTTCTTCCCAGTGCTACACAGCTAGGGAGGGAATTTTTCCCCTGGTTGACTCTTGCCGTCCTTGTTCACAGCTCTGACTCCTGCTCTCCCATTTTTCTGCAAGAGATTTCAGAAAGAAGGGCATGTTGATTTGCTGTATGGCTTCTTGATTAGATGGCAGATTTGTAACCAGGGTGGATGTGACAATCAGGCAGGCTTTGATTAGGCCTTTCTGATATGTAAATCCAGGTGGATAAGATAAGTGGCGTTAGGCTGGGGCTGGCAACAAAGGTAGGAAGAAATCCCAGGTGACTGGAATTAAAGAACTGTCTGAGCTGAGCGGGGGTGTTGGTGCGAATGATGTGAATTTCAAAGAGCCCGGGATAAACACTCACTTTCAGATGGGCTAATTTATGCGGGAAGTCATTTGAGAAACCAATTCTCTCATCCCAGAGAGTTCATAGAAGCCAGCAAAAAAATGGTTAGGCACTGGAATGTAAACATTGGTAATTGGTAATTAATGGGCACACCTACAAGGAAGGCATATGCCAAATTAAATTGATTGCTTGAATCATTCATTGATTCATTAAATAGTGTATGTATTTTTTGAGCTCCTATTCTATCCAGGTGCTGTGTTAGTGCTAGAGATTCAGAGATAAATAGGACTAGATTCAGCCTTTTAAGAGCCCACAAAGGAAAGGGATGGAATATGGTTGAAACATAGTAATACTGTTGTCTCCTTTCTTCATTTTTTTCTTCCTTCTTTCAATCCTTGCTCTGGGTGAGGCACTGGCTGGGCTGGAGGATACATGGGGAGGAAGACAGACCACTTCCCAGTCCATCCAGGACTCCTACTACTACACTGCTCTAGCCTCAGGACTTCAGACAGTAAGCACCTGGCAGGTATATAATCGGCTCTTTAAAAAAAAAAAAAAAAAAAAAAAAAAAAATCCGTACATGGATGCATGAATAGAGACAGCCATTAAACAAATAATATGAGTAATTAATTATTAATTGTGCTAAGTGCTGGGGAAGACAATCTTATGTTAGGGGTGCTCTGAGTAAACAAAACGGTGACTTAATCCCCCATCAGGGATACAGAGAAATCTTCCCCAGGGAAGTGACAACTAAAATAACACCTGAAGGTGAGTAGCAGTTAGGCAGGTCATGTTTAGGAATTTGGAATCAATGCCAAACCTCCTAACAATAACTACACATGGCAGAGCTCCACCACAGCTCAACACAGGACTTTCAGAAGAATGTGTGAATGGTGTCCCTTGGAGTTCTGCAAGGAGAGGGTCTATGCCTCCTAGTGATACCTAGAGAATCAGCCTAACAAAGGCAGAACAAGAACCTGTTAAAGGACAGTGAAAGTAGAGAACTTGCATTGAAAAAAATCAACAAACAAAACCAAGGTGTACAGTCCGGTCTTACATCGCTATAAAGAAACATCTGAGACTGGGTAATTTATAAAGAAGAGAGGTTTAATTGGCTCACAATTCTGCAGGCTATAAAGGAAGCATAGCAGCATTTGCTTGGCTTCTGGGGAGGTCTCAGGAAACCTCCAATTGTGTCCGGAACTGGTTCCTTCCGGTGGGTTCTTGGTCTCACTGACTTCAAGAATGAAGCCACAGACCCTCATAGTGAGCGTTACAGTTCTTAAACATGGTGTGTCCGGAGTTTATTCCTTCAGATGTTCAGATGTGTCTGGAGTTTCTTCCTTCTGGTGGGTTCGTGGTCTGCTGACTTCAGAAGTGAAGCCGCAGACCTTCGCAGTGAGTGTTACAGCTCTTAAAGGTGGCGTGTCCGGAGTTGTTCGTTCCTCCTGGTGGGTTCGTGGTCTCACTGACTTCAGGAATGAAGCCACAGACCTTCGTAGTGAGTGTTACAGCTCTTAAAGGTGGCGGTCCTGACTTGTTCATTCCTCCCAGTGGGTTTGTGGTCTTGCTGACTTCAGGAGTGAAGCTGCACACCTCTGCGGTGAGTGTTACAGTTCATAAAGGTAGTGTCCACCCAAAGACTGAGCAGCAGCAAGATTTATTGCCAAGAGCTAAAGAACAAAGCTCCCAGAAAGCGGAAAGGGACTCCAGTTGCCTGCTGACGCCAGTGGCCAGCTTTTATTCCCTTATTTGGCCCCACCCACATTCTGCTGATTGGTCCATTTTACAGAGCGCTGATTGGTCCATTTTTACAGAGTGCTGATTGGTGCGTTTACAAACCTTTAGCTAGACAGAGCACTGATTGGTGTGTTTACAATCCTTCAGCTAGACAGAAAAGTTTTCCAAGTCCCCACCAGACCCAGAAGCCCACCGGGCTTCACCTCTCACAATCACGAGGGAAAGGGAGGGAGAAGCAGGCATATCCTACATGGCCAGAGCAGGAGGAAGAGGAGTGGGGAGGTGCTACACATTTCTAAACAACGTGATCTCATGATAACTCACTCACTCACTATCATGAGAATAGCACGGAGGGGATGGTGCTAAACCATTCAAGAGAAACTGCACCAGCCATCAAATCACCTCCCACCAGGCCCCACCTCAAACACTGGGATTACTGTTCTACGTGAGATTTGGAGGGTGGGGGGGACACAGATCTGAACCAAATCACAAGGCATAGATTTGGAGCCAGAGGAACCTGCATTTGAGTCTTAGAACAGCCACTTGCTCATTCCATGTGTGACCCTCAAAAATTATCCCACATCTCTAAGCCTCCCAGAGAGAGACAGTATACATGATTCTTTGTGGACAAGACTATGTCTACTGCTTACCACATAGCAGCTCACTTTCCTTTCTGTAGCTTTGCTCTAAATTAACCTAGAGATAGTCCCAGGACCAGGGTTAGATTGAGATATTTTGGGGCCCTAAAAAGTTGATATCCTTTCACAATGACTTTGCTAAAATAATTATTCAGTATTTAATGGAAGTGGGTAGAAACAGATTTTTTAAAAACAACAACTACATTCAAAATACAGTTTTTCAGTATTTACTTAATGGAAGTGGGCAGAAATGGATTTTTAAAAATCAACAGCTATATTCAAAACGTAATTCGAACACTTGAAATTGTGTTAGAATTGTGATTTTTCTGATCCCCTACACTTTCTCTGTTGAAAATTTAGATAAAAGAAATCATTTTTCCTGGGTAAATAGCATTGTGCTTAGGATTATTCTGTTTCGGAATTTCAGCTGACATTTGGCTGGTGATTTCAGGTGACTCCTAGTTGGCTGGTCTCATGGTCCATGGAGGGTGATGAAGAGATTTATGACCTTGCTACTTTTCAAACGGGGGCACCCTGGACAGTCACACGACTGGCTGGGGTCTCAATCCGGTTCTAAAGTCCTTGAGGAGAGAAGTAAACACAGGGTGCTCCAGAAACAGACCCGGTGACTTCATTTGTTAAAATCCCGCGTGTCACGTCTCAAATCCATGATTCTTTTGCCCAGAGACGAAGACATAGCCTAAGGCAGCCTTGAAAAATGAGTGCTCTTTCTCCTCAGAGCCCTTCTTTTCCATTTCCAGATGTTCCTATTTGGAAATCTTTCATAGCTTTCATATGCAGAGCACAAAAATACCCTATGGGGCAAGTGGTCATTAGCAAATTGTGTACTTTTATTTCCATGTAAGGGGAAATCAGTCTCTTTCAGAAGAGTAGCACAGTAATATTCATCTTCAGTTTTGCCTGCCTTCCATTTTCTGGTAACAGAACCCCTCTTTCTTGAGGGGAACCTGTTCTGAGTAGTTCATGGTATTCATCCATCCTATCCATCATAGGCAGGGCATGCAACCCAGGCCTGGCCAGTTAGAGGACAGCTTTCTCCGTAACCATAATGATTGGCTCAGAGTTTGACCAATTGGAGCATTTGCTCAGATTTCTGCTAGAACTTTCGGGAATATGGTATTCTCTCCCCTCTAAGATTCCTGGTTGTAAAGACAAGGTTAGCCAAGAGTTGTGCCATATGTGTGTCTCTACTTAGGAAAAACTGACCTTACAGAAGTAAAGTAAAGCAGAGTGTCCACTGATGGAACCCTTTATTTAAAATCCTGATGATGTAATTTGGGCCTTCATGACAGGCACTGCTGTCCTGAAGTTCCCCGTAGTGTGCCAAAAAATAATCCTCCTTTTTTTGTATGTCTTTTATAGCTATCTTGAAGAATAATTGACATACTATTTTCTGCATATATGTAAGGTATACTATTTGATAAATATTAACATTTGGGTACACTTATGAAGCCACTGCCATAATCACAATCATAAACTTCCATGTATGGTTTTTAAAAACTAGTTTGATTTGTGTACCCATGGTCACAGCAACATTATTCACAGTAACCAAAAGGTGGAAGAACCCAAGTGTTCATTGATGGATACATGGGTAAAGAAAATGTGGTCTACATATACAGTAGAATATTATTCAGCTGTGAAAAACAAGAAAATTCTGACACTTTCTACAACATGGATGAACCTTGACATTACACCAAGTGAAATAAGTCAGCCACAAAAGGACAAACAGTGCATAATTCCACTTAAATGAAGTACCTAGGGAAGTCAAAGCCACAATCCTGGAAGTAGAATGGTGGTTTGGTGGCTGTCAGCGGCTGGGGAGAAGGAGAAATGTTGCATTATTTTCAATGGGTACAGAGTTTCCGTTTTGCAAGATAAGAAAAGTGCTGTGGATGGATAGTAGTGATGGTTGCACAACAATGTGAAGGTACCTAATGCCACTGAATTGTGCACTTAAACATAATTAAGACAGTGTTGTGGACTGAACTGTGTCTCTCCAACATTCATGTATTGAAGCCCCAACCCTCAGTGTGACTACATATAGAGACAGGGTCCTGTAGGAGGCAAATAAGGTTAAATGAGGTCATAAGAGTACCAGAGCTCTCTCTCCGTGCGCACAGAGAGGAAAGGCAGTGTGAGGACACAGCAAGAAGGCGGCCACCTACAAGCCAGGAAGAGAGCCCTCACCAGACACTAACGCCTCTAACGCCTTCATCTTAGACTTGCAGCTTCCACAACTGTGAGAAAGTACATTTGTGTTGTTTTAGCCAACAAGCCTGTATTAGGTTGGTGCAAACGTAATTGTGGCTTTTGCCATTGAAAGTAATATTTTGTTCTGGTAGCCCAAGCTGTCTACCACAGATAGAAAAGTTTATGCTCTGTGTATTTTACCACTGTTAAAAAAAAAAAAAAAATCTAGTTTGACTTGGTTTTCTATTGTCTATGACCTGAAGACTCCTCACTAATGTGGCAACCAATTTAAATTTCATCAGTCATATCAAGAATCCCATGTGGCATCTGTGTTAATTGGAATAATATTTCCTTTTTTTTTTTCTATGAGGCCTTGCTGCTTTTCAAACGGGGGCACCTTGGACAGTCACCTGACTGACTGGGCTGTCAATCTGGTTCTAAAGTCCTTGAGCAGAGAAGTAAACCCAGGGTGCTCCAGAAACAGACCCAGTGACTTCATTTGTTAAAATCCTGTGTGTCACATCTCAAATCCATGATTCTGTTGCCCAGAGACTGCTTCCCAGGAAAACATAGCCTAAGGCAGCCTTGAAAAATGAGTGCTCTTTCTCCTCAGAGTCCTTTTCCATTTCCAGATGTTCCTATTTGGAAATCTTCCTTTATCTGCCTCCTTAAGTGCCAACACTCAGGAAGGGCCCGGCCCCACTGGTAGCCCCAGGCTTTCTGCTAAAGGGATTTCACAGTATCAGGACTAACACCTCATCCTATTAGATTGCAGAAATCCTTTCAAGGCAAGTTGGGTCTTATTTGTAACTTATCTGAGAAAAACATCAGAGTGTATTTGTAGCCAGGGATCCTTGCGCAAGAAGGTAATAGATGAAATAACTTATTAGTTTTCTTCCTTCCCAGGATTCTTTAAAGAATGAAAGACTCTACTACACCTACTCATCAGAAGTTTTGCTCTAGACGGTTTCCCGAGAGCCTCTGACACTGCAGACATTTGCACACATGTCTGAGGCAGAAGTGCACTAGTAGTGGCAAAAAAATAATTCTGCTTACTGAGATGTATACATGCAGACACTGTAAAAAGCATCATACTTGGGTTATTTTATTTATGCCTAATAGTGATGCTGTGAAGTAGATCTTATCAACCCCATTTTACAGATGAAGAAACTGAGGCTGACAAAGTCAAGTTACTTGCCTGGATTTACCCACTTAGTCAGTAGGCAGTTTTAGGATTTGAACTGAGATCCATTTGCCTCAGAACCCTGTACCATTGCTCTAGGATACACTGACCCCAGTCAGAATGTCAACTTCCCTAAAATGACATTGATCTGGGTATTACCACACCTTGGTACTGCCTTTATGAATTTTGACTGGTCCATTCCCTCCCTGAACATTGGTGGTGATACCATAAGGAGATAATATTGATTTTCTGAACATCTCACATTGGCTAGTCACCAGGTCCTGTTCTTAATTTACCTCTAAATCTTACTATACCACTCTGCAGAAAGGTATTGTTTTCCTCATTATTCAGATAATGGAGACTGAGCATCAGAGAGGGTAGAGGGTTTGCCCAAGGTCACACAGCCAATAAGGAATGGAGTGAATTCCAGCCACATCTATCTGACTTAACAGCTCAGGAATGCACACTAGGCCACGTGGCCTTTCCCCGAGAGTCACTGCATTCAAGGGGCACTGACACTTTCATGACAGGTTCAGACAACAGAATCTTACCTATTCCATAGTCATTTACAAAGCAATTTCACCATCGCCTGGCTATGTATCCAAAGTTAAATTTAAAAAAATAAATTTTGGGATCTCGTCTCAAAAGAATTTGATTTAGTACTGAATTAACCAATTTTACATTAATGGAAAATTCAGGTTAGAAAACAGAATCTAGGATGATATGTATGTATACTTTAGGACCAGGTTTTTGCCTTTGTGGTCTGTTTGCTTTTCTGAATCATATTCTGTAAGTGAAATTGTTGGTCATAAGATAAGAATATGTATGTGGGGTAAGTGTGTGTGTGTGTGTGTGTGTGTGTGTTACGGACTATACTGTGTTCTCTCCCACCCTCAAATTCCTATGGTAAAGCCTGAACCCCTAGCATGACTGTATTTGAAGAAGGGGCCTTTGAAAAAATAATTAAGGGGCTAGGTGCAGTGGCTCACTCCTGTAATCCTAGCTCTTTGGAAGGCCGAGGCAGGCAGATCACGAGGTCAAGAGATCGAAAACAAAAAATACAAAAAAAAAAAAAAAAATTAGCTGGGCATGGTGGCATGCACCTGCAGTCCCAGCTACTTGAGAAGCTGAGGCAGGAGAATCCCTTGAAATCAGGAGGTAGAGGTTGCAGTGAGCCAAGATCATGCCACTGCACTCCAGCCTGGTGACAGAGCAAGACTCTGTCTCAAAAAAAAAAAAAAAAAAAAAAAAAGAAGAAGAAAAAGAGAAAAAATAATTAAGGTTAAGTAAAATCATAAGGATGAGGCCGTAGTCCAATATGACTCGTGCCCTTATAACAAATTAAACAGACACCAGGCATGGGTATGCATAGAAGAAAGACCACATGAAGAGGCAGCAAAAGGGTGGCCATCTGAAAGCCAAGGAGAGAAGCCTCAGAAACCAGACTTGCAGACACCTTGATCTTGGACTTCTAGCCTCTAGAACCATAGAAAATAAATTTGTGTTGTTTAACCCACTTATTCTGGGATTTTTTTTTTATGACAGCGCTAGCAAACTAAAATAGTATATAATTTATTTTTTAGTCCAAATTGCCTTTCATAAATTTTGGGTCAATTTGTGCTCTTTCGGCAGAGTCTAAGAGGATCTATTTATCTCCTATACTGCTTACTATAAAGTTTTTAAAATTTTCGCCAGAATAAAAAATGTACTGTTACGTTAACTTGCATTATTTTCCCCCTATTGAAGGGGAAATATTTTCATAGTTGCATTGGCTACTTTTATTTTATTTCTTTTCTAAGTTTTTTGCCTTTTTTTTTTTTTTTTTTTTTTTTTTTTGAGAAACGGTCTCACTCTGTTGCCCAGGCGGGAGTGAAAGTGTCACGATCTCGGCTCACTGCAACCTCCATCTCCTGGGTTCAAGTGATACTCCTGCCTCAGCCTCCTGAGCAGCTGGGAGGACAGGCGTGTGCCACCACACCTGGCTAATTTCTGAATTTTTAGTAGAGAGAAACGTAGAGATGTTTCTCCACGTTAGCCAGGCTGGTCTGAAGCTCCTGGCCTCAAGTGATCTGCTCATCTTGGCCTCCCAAAGTGCTGAAATTACAGGGGTGAGCCACTGTGCCCAGCCTCATTTTTATATCAGAGAGCTTGTCTTTTTCTTTATTGGTAGAAGCTCTTTATGTATCAAATATATCCTTTATATATAAAAAATAATCAAAGATATTATCCTTTATCTTTCCAAAGGATTGTTGATATTTTCTCTGGGTTATTACTTATGTTTTCATTTATTTATTAATTTCTCCTTTTCTGGTTTCTCTTCTTGAAATGATAAACATATGTATTTTTATCTACTTTTTTTGTTCTGGACTATATTTAGGGGTAAGATAAAAGGTAGTTATCTTCCCTCAACCACTGATGAACCAGTTGTGCCAATACCTTTATTTAATATTTATCCTTTTCCCCAGTTTTAAAATATCCTCTCCATTATATGCTAAAATGTTATGATATATGTGGATCTATTTTTGGCCTTTCAATTCTGTTCTTTTGGTCTGTCTATTTTGTTTAAATTACACATGAGCTATTGTTTTTCCTCCAGTACAATATGTATTGCTTCTAAGTGCTACATAAAGAAGAAAATGAGCCTCTTGATTTCAGTATTTGCCAAGATTCAAATGATTTTCTTTATTTGCTCTGTGTCTTTTTCCCTAACGTAAGCAGATAAGGAGAGGACTCACTTTTTTCTCTGATGTACTCTAATGATGATAAGAATTTAACCTTCTTGGTACTCAGGATTTTAATTCTCTGGTATTTACTGAAATGTCATTAATCGTTTTGATCACAATAAACTAATTTTATAGTAATGTGGCTGTCCTAAGAATTTAGATAACACTTCCATTTTAATTTGCCAATAATTAACTTTACCATTATTTTATGGTGTTATCAGTGCTGAGAACAGAACCTTGCAGAAGAACTTTAAGAAAACACCATTCCTTTGGTGGGGGAGGGGGTTGTCTAAGGGAGAAACAGTGTAACAGAATACAGGTGTTTCCCCTTGGTCTTAATGCAGCTGTGGGATGCACATTCCAGGTTGGTCTGATGCTACCCAGGGATGGAGAAATTAAAATGACCTGAATGTTTCTTGTGTGTGTAGCCAGCCAGTCTTCCTTCTTTCCCCATAAGTCATTCAGCAACCAAAGATCCCACCCAAACTTTGTGAATGGCTAATGTAATTATGTGGGGAGAGAGACAGAGAAAGACTTTAGAATTTGGGAGAGGAGAGCAACAAAGCGGCCCCAGGAGTTTCAGAGATAGTGGGTAAGGAAATGGCTATTGTCCTTGCTGAGAGTGTACATCCAAAAACTCACATGGAAGAAAGATCAAAATGGGACTTAATGGTGGCTTCTGTGGTACAGGGCTAGGCTGCTCACACAGCATGAACCAACTCCTAGTATGACTGATGTCTGTCTTTTTTACCTGGGTTCAATGTCAGTTTTGACATTTATTACCTAGTGGCCTTGGACAAGTCTCTTCACTGCTCTGAGCCTCAATGTCTTCAATTGTGAAATAGAAATAATCATACGTCTTTTAGATGATTGAGAAAGTCAAGCAAGTATTTCAAGCTGAAATACTTGAATGTTTTTCAAGTATTTCATGCAGAGTGGCTGGAGCAGTAAATCCCTTTAAAATCATATCTTCATCAAGGAGATGACTATTATAACCTTGTGGTAAGGGACCCATGGTACAATTGAGGAGGTGAGAGAATTAAGCCATAAAGATCAGGCATTGAGTCTTAACTCTGCCCTTTATTAACTGTGTGACCTGGAAAAAAAAAGTATACAATCTTTCTGGGATAGAGTCTCCCAATAGGTAAAATGGAGACTAGTAATCCCACAGCAATCTGTGTCTCAGAGTTTTTGTGAGAATAAATTACCTAATGGTTGGGAAAGAGCTTCGAAAACCCTCTAGGTGTTATTTGCCTTTCAAATGTGAGATATTATTATCCCTTAGAGACCTCTTAGCAAGCCCTGAAACCCTGTAGATGTTGCTAGCCCTGACTCTGAAATTATCTGATGGAAGAATTCTCATGGTCCCAGCAAAGAACAAGGAATAGTAGGGGGAAAGTTAATGTGAGTAAGATTTTAACTCATTTAGGAAGAACTTTCAAACAACTGGGGATATGTGATAGATTTCATTTGGGAAAATTTTCCAAATAGCCTGAGCTGCCTGAGCCCTCCGAAGTTGATGGCATTCTAGCATAAAGAGGAGAGGTGGTTATCTGTCAGGAATGCTATAGAATGAAAGTTAGCATTGATGAGGAATTTATTCACTGAATAAACATTTAGTATTTTGTCCCCAGAATTTACCACATGCCAGACTTTGTAATTGATAGCAAAGTTGAAAAAGATTTGATCCCAGAATGAGATAAAATCCTTGGTTTTTATAGAAATGGCTCCAACCATCTTTCTTTCTTTCACTTTTTTGTTTTAAGTAAAGTATTGAGGAGTTTGCAAAGTCAAGGAAGGATTGAACATCCAAGGGAAGAGAGGAACAAGAACAGGTCAGTGGATAATGGAAGTAGGAAAAAATGAACTCTGCTGGAAGAATGATTCAGTTTCAAACTCTTTTGATATTCTGTTAATTCCCTTAAGATTAAAATCTCCTGAAGAAAGAATCTGACCTGATTTTGCTTGCCAACCAGAGGAAGGATGTGTATGATGAAAATCTTTATTAACCATTTCATCAGAACCACATGGAATGAGGTGCCAGCATGGTTCTCCATGAAGTGAGTGTTGTTATATAAAAAAAAGAGAGCGAGAGAGAGAGAGAGAGGAGAAAGAAAAGGAAAAACAAAAGAAAAGAGAAAAGACAAATGTGTATTACATTTCCTGCTCTCAGAGTCCAGAACGGTGGGCGAGACAGACCAATAAACAAAGACATTGCAGAGCTGTGGGGATACATGTAGAGGGCATCAATTCACCCAGCCTTGGGCTTCAGGAGAGGGAGAAGTGAGCTGAATTTTATTTCAAGGGAAGAAGAGGAGGTAGTTAGCTGTAGATGTTGGTGAGGAGAGAAAAGTTTCTCTTAGTCACCTTCTGATTGTAAGATCCCACTATTCTGAGCAGAGGCCCCAGAGCTCCCTTTGCTTTGTGATGCTTTCCATTTTCTATGCTTTTGCTTTTTTTCCCCCAACTAGATCATAAACTCCCAAATGTGAGGGCCTGTCTTACATTCCTTGGATCAGCCCTCCTGATGTGAGAACATATGGTTATTGGACTGAACTCATGTAATTACAGAGCCCTGGAATTAGTTGTGCCCTCTTCATCCCACAGTTGAAAAAATAGGAGCCCAGTTGGCTCAAGTAACTTACCCCAAGGCTCCACAGCGGGTTCAAAGAATGGCAGTCAAGTGAATGGTTGAAAAAAAATCTTCTCATTTTAAAATAAGTATTTGGTATATGTAGTTGACCGGATTATACATTTATCTATAACTTATTATATGTTCATGTAGTAATCATACTTATGTCAGGATGTAATATGTTATATTCCCTGGCTGGGCTTAGTGTGGTGCTGGATGTATGGGGAGGTGGGAAGGGGGAATTGATCATAGAGTCTCAGAACTGTATAAGTGGAGTTGATCTTACTATAGAATTGTGAATGCCTAAGGGGGTAGAAAGAGACCATAAATGCATGAACCAGATGCATTCAAGGTCCAAGACAAAGGGGAGTGATTGGGACTGTGAAGAACCAGACAATGCATGCACATTGAAGGAAAGAAGACTACTTGGCTCATGCCCCATTATTGTGCCATGAAAGAATATGAGTTCAATGTTGCCAAGAGTCTCTAATTTTCAAGAGAAGATAAAAATCTGCATGCACATATAGAATCTTGTGAGTTTAAAAAAAAATTGGCAACAAATTAAAAATTGTTTTAAATATAGTACAATGATATAATCTTTAAAAATCTCCTAACTTTGTTGTCTCTTTGGTTTAAAGGTTTCTCTTACTGTTCTGCCACTATGGTGTGAGTCTTTTTATTTATTTTTATTTTTTTTGAAAAAGAGTCTTATTCAGTTCGCTTTAACAGATTCTGTAGCAGATCTAGAGAAAACAACATAGCCCTAAGGCCACAATGGCATGTAAGCCCCACTTCTTCACCCCTAACCAGGAGCATTTCCAGAGAAGAACCAAGATACCAAAGAGATTCTTTATACTATAGGAGATGGAGATATCATTAACTGACAAGATTCATTTTTCCACCACTATCCCATGGGAGGTTCATGAGGGCAGTTAGAGGAGCTTTGGAAAGTACACGAGTCACATTTTCTAGATATATATGATTTTTTTTGATACACAGGGAAACCCAAACATCACTGCTAAGCTGAATCTGGCCCATGGGCTACTGGTTTGCCAACAGGAATCCAATCTCATCATTTAATATAAGAGGAAATCAGGCCGGGCGTGGTGGCTCAGGCTTATAATCCCAGCACTTTGGGAGGCTGAGGCAGGCAGATCATGAGGTCAGGAGATGGAGACCCTCCTGGCCAACATGGTGAAACCCCATCTCTACTAAAAATACAAAAATTAGCTGGGCATGGTGGCACTCAGATGTAGTCCCAGCTACTCGGGAGGCTGAGGCAGGAGAATTGCTTGAACCTGGGAGGCGGAGGTTGCAGTGAGCCAAGATCGCACCACTGCACTCCAGCCTGGGTGACAGGGAAAGACTCTATCTCAAAAAAAAAATAGTAATAATAAAAGAGGAAACTGAGACTCAGAGAGGCCATGTGTCTAGAATCCCAAAGTAAATTTATGCATGTATGCTTTAGGATGCTTTTGGCTCCTGGTAACAGATAACCTGTATAAAAGTAGCTGAAAATATTGGGGTTTATTATGTAAACATAACTAGAATTGTAGGGTAGGCAGTTCCAGGTTCTGCTAACTCAGCAGTTCAGTAATTTCAGTGCTCTGAGTTCATTTCTCCAATTCTCTTTGCTTTTCCCCTCATTGTCACAAAAAGGCAGCCCTGCTTCAGGCATCACATCCTCACATTCCAGCATATAGGGAAGAAAAGAGATTTTCATCAGAACTGGAAGTCTTTTCCAGAAGCTCCATTTTGTCTCAGTGAACAAAATTGGGTCATAGGCCCACTGCTAAACCAGTCATCTGCAAGAAAGAATGAGATTATCCTGGTTGCTTTGAACAATCATGATCTACCCTGTGGGTTGAACCCACCTTCCCTGAGCATGTTGTTACAGGTTATCTAAACCAAGTCAGGATCTTGTTCATGAGACAGGGACTGTCACACTGTTGGAGTGGCACTGGCCCCTGTGGAGTGGGAAGCAGGGTCCAGCTCTCCTGAATCCTCAGCTCCCACACCCAGCGCACATGAGGAGGAGGCTCCTATCAGCTCATAACAGTTGTTTGTGACCCTATCTGCCCATGCTATGGATTGAGTGTTCGTGTATCCTCCTGTTCCCTAAATTCATATGTTGAAGCTCTAATCCTGTGTGATGATGTTTGGAAATGAAGTCTTCGGGAAGTGATCTGGTTTAGTTCTGTGTCCCCACCCAAATCTCATCTTGAATTGTAATCCCCACCTGTCAAGGGAGGGACCTGGTGGGAGGTGATTGGATCATGGGAGTGGGTTTCCCTCTTGCTCTTCTTGTGATAGTGAGTTCTCACAAGATCTGGTTGTTTGATAAGTGTCTGGAGCTTCCTTCTGATCTTTCTGTCTCTCCTGCCACCCTGTAAGATGTGCCTTGCTTCCCCTTTGCCTTCTTCCATGATTGTAAGTTACCAGAAGCCTCCCCAGCCATGTGGAGCTGTGAGTCAATTAACCCTCTTTAGTTTATAAACTACCCAGGCTCAGGTGGTATCTTTATAGCAGTGTGAAAATGGACTAATTCAGGAGGTGAATAGCTTTAGATGAGGTCATTTAGGGTAGAGTCCCATGGTAAGATTAGTGCCCTTTTAAGAGGAGGAAGACACCAGAGCTTCCTCTCTCTGTTCCATGGGAGGCTACATAAGAAGGTGATTGCCTACAAGCCAAGAAGACGGTCCTCACCAGGAACCAAATCTGCTGGCATCTTGATTTTGGACTTCCCAGCCTCCAAAACTATGAGAAATAAATTCCTGTTTAAGCTGCCCAGTCTATGGTATGTTGTTGTAGCAGCTCAGGCTAAGACGGCCTTTTCTCGGAAACTTAGCAAAAGCAGCAGAAGATATTTTAATAATCTTCCTAAATGAGCCATGTGTTCTATTTTCAAATAAAATAACCTGAAAATACATAATAATTAATCTAACACACATAATATATATTATATAATAATATATTAGATTTATTATATAGTACATATTATATACTATATAATGTAGTATACAGGACTATATTATTATAGTCCTGTACAAATATTTAGTATATATTTCACATAGATGATTTCATGTAAATCATTTCACATAAATGATCTCACCACAATCCAATGAGGTCAGTGCCACCAACTTTATCATACAGATTGTGAAACTGAGAACCAGAGAAGTTTAGTATTTTGCCCAGTCACTCAACTCGCAAGTAGTCAACCCAACATTAGGGGAGGCACAATTTACCTGACTAAAGGAGAGTCCTCACCCAAGGACTTTCCATTGTATTCAAATCCTTTACAGATTTGGGGCATGCAAATATCCAGCGCAGCCCACTCTTTTGAAGCTCATAGTATTTAAAAAAAAAATTTAAAGAACCATATTTAGGTCGTTCATTTTATTATTTGTTCCCCTAGAGTTTTTCTCTGAAGTGTTACTCTAAAAATATGTCATTCTATTAATGTCTTTCTTATTCCCTTTCCCAATCCTCCAAAGCTTTAAAAGATTTTACCTTTGTCAAGTGCAGAAATTGTCTTGATTTCTTAAAGTGAGAAAAATGTGCCTGGATGTTTGACAAGGAGTTCCGCCAACCTCACAGACAAAACCAGCAGGTATTTGAGTCTTTGAGGCATCTCCAAAGAGGAGGCCCAGAGAGGGCCCCACACACAGGTTGGTAGACAGGCCTCTTGCTTTGGCTCAGCATCTAATTCTCTCAGTCCTGTCCTCTTGGTGCCCAGTGGGGCTGGTTTGGGAAATGGCAGGTACCCTTGTCTGAACTCAGCCAGGCAGCCCTGCATTCCAGTGCCAGTTCTTGGGGTACTGGCCAAGTGACCATGGGCAAGTCTCTTCACCTCCACTCCAAACCTCAATTAACCCATTTGTAAACTGGATACAATCATACCCAAATCCTAACATTGTTATGAGGATGAGATGAGCTGTCTGTAAAGCACTAATCTGATGCTTGAGTTGTGATTGATGCTCCGTGACTAGTAGCTGCAATTATTATCATTATCATTAGTCCAAATTCCACGGCTAAGTCCCTGTAGGGTCTTAGCTTCTTCTCAAGCCATTACCCTTCCCTGCTCAGGCAAGGGAGATCAAGGAGAAGGAAAAAAAGGAGAGGAGACTTGAATTCCTATTAAATAAAGACCTGCTGGCAAACCCAAGGATAGAGAATATCCTGATTTCAAATGCTGGAAGTGCTGGTATCATGTGAAAGAAGGGTGAAGATTGGTTCATGTGTCCCTAAAAAAGGAAACCAGGACCGAGGAGTAGAGGCTGCAGGAGGACAGGTGTCAGGTGGTATCAGGAACCAAATTGTCACAGTCCATTGGCCAGACATGGATGGGGCTGCCTGGTAAGGCGGGAAGCTTTGTTTCCCTGGAGATGTACAAGCAGAATGGGATGATCACTTGTAATATAGCCTTGTTGTGGTGGTTTTTGTATATGTGTGTGCGGTCATGACCTAGTTTTGAGACCCAGGCTAGAAGCTGCTCAGTTCTCCTTCTTGAGAAGCCGATGAATTCTACAATCCCAACCACTTCCCTTACTGTGTTCCCACACTTTGAGCCACTACCCACCCACTCTAACTACCCCAGGGCCAGGTGCCAGACAACTAGGGACAGCTGCTATGCCACAGAGCACCCTGGAATTACCCAAACTAGCAATCCTAACCCTGTGTGCCCTGCCTTGCCCTTTCCTTACCTCAGAAACCACAGTGAAGTATCTTGCCATAGTTCCCCCCCTCTCTCTGTGACCAACCCTGATGCTTCTCTGAGTGGCCCTGCACAGTAGGCTATGTTTTCCTCAGAGAACTGTGAGTGTAATGAAACCTCTGAGCTTTCCCAGTGTCTCTCTTTTGACCTGCGCCTGGTTTTACCATACCTCACCAAGGTAATATGATTAAAACACCACCTTCCAAGGATGTTGCAGAGGTTGCACATATTAAGAGATTAGGTCAGTGTTTCTCAAAGCTCGCTGCATTATACACCACAGATTCCCACTGTCCTCTCTGCCCTCCCCAGGTCTGATTCTGTAGGTTTGAGGTCGCCCCTAGGGAGTCTGAATTTTAACCAGCTCTCTAGTTGATTCTGACTAGGCAGCCTGTGAACCTGCTCTCCTTCAAACCCATGATTCTGTAATTGTTAAGAAGAAAAGAAAATAGAGATCACTAAGGGAGTAAAAATAGTCATGTTAATTAGATCCACATAAAGCCATAGTTTACAAAGTGCTTTCATAGGCTTCCCCTCAGTTAACCTTCACAGTAGTCCTAGGGAGTGAATATTGTTATAGCACCTGATTTACAGGGAAATCTGAGAATACCCCCTACCCCCAGGGTCTGAAGGCCAGTAAGTGATAGGGTAGGATTTGAACTCTGCTGAGTTTCTCTTCAAAGCCCAATATCTATCACAGAACAAGGAAACCAACATTTAAGGAACCTTCATTATGATAGATAAGGAAAAGAGAACAACCTGCTAAAACTAAAACAAATACTCTACATTTTAGCTCTCAGTCCCTGGCTTGCTTGAACTGATTAAACACCCAGTTATTCCTCACTGATGTGGGTGAGAGCAGCTGTAGCAACCCACAAGTTTCAGGTGGGTCCAACCTCAAGCCCATTTCTAAAACTCTGTGGGACCTTTATATGTGATGGTGACCATATCTGACCACCTGCTTCTTGGAGGTGCTAGTTTTTCTTTATTTGGAAATCCAGTTCATCCAAAGTAGCTGGAGCTTTGAATGAAGACCAACTCCTTTCATAGCAAATTATTCATGTATTCAGGCAATGATTCAGCAGCAGGTAGCAAATGCTGACTGTGTGCAAAGGGCTTGACTGTCTCACTTCAGAGAATTAGAAAGGAAGTCAGACATTTAGTCCTAGGCTCAAGGCAAAGAACAGATGCAAATCTACACGAACCCTCCTACCAGAAGTAAATGCATGTGTAGCAAATGAGTGTGTAACCAAATTAATACATTAAGTAGTACAAGTTAACCTTGCACTATTCATCTATATTTCTGATGCATCCTCCCATTGGCAAACACGAGGAATTTACTTATGGAATCGTATGTGGCATATACCGAGCACCTGCAAAGTGTCAGTGAAAAGGGCTCAGATAGATGACCTGAGATACAGAGAGGTTAAGGGATTTGTCTGATGTGCCCTAATTTATAAGTGGCAGAGGCCAGGCGTGTGCCCCTTGGAACATAAGTTCTATGAAGGTAAGTGTCCAGCCTGGATCAGTGCCCTGCGCAGTAAGCATTAGTTAGATCTAATCCAGGAAAGCCTGTAACTTCAATGCCCATGCAGCTTTTTTCACTGAACTCATAGGGTAAGCAGTTGGTGCTCCCCTGTCTGGATGTAGCAGTGCCAGAAGCTTTGGCCTGGCATCTCTGCAGATCCAAGACCTGCACAGTGGACATGCTTCATGCCAAAGAAGCCTGGTACCAGAAGCTCCTTGATTTGATAGAAAATTCAAAAATAGACGCATCTGAAGATCCCTCAGCACAGCCCCCCGCTGTGGCCATGGAAGAACCCTCTGGCACAATTTTGATTTGCGAGTCCCTGACATGACCTAATTTAACTTTTTTCATTTGCATGATAAATGAAAATGCCAAAATGGAGTCCCAAAGGGCTTTCTCTACTACTGACAGGCACCTCAGCCCAGAGGCTGCCTGGTGGTGGCAGTGGAGATGGCACCTCTGTTGACCCCAGCTGGGGACACTCTTCAGCCTTCACATGGAGATGTGTTGGCTTCAGAACTAGCTCGTGTATATTTCCTCTGCTTGTCGGGGCACATTTTCAGGTCACGTCCGGTTTCTAGAAATAACTTAAGGGAGGAAATGTCAAGGAGCCCTAAGCTGGACTAAAGAGGATGCAAAATGCCATTTTTGAGAGAATGGCAGCATCAGATCACTAGGGAACATACTAAGTATGCACAATCCAGAGTCTGCCCTCAGAAATTTGGATTCAGCAGGTTTTGTGGAGCCCAGGAATCTGCATTTTTAACAGCCACCCCTTTCCCTAGAGTGGATTAAGATATGGGTTGAGGAGAGCTGGACTGTGGCTTCAGCTGGTTCTCACCACCCACACCTATGGCCTTAGGAAAGTGTTACAACCTCTCCGAGCCTCTGTTTCTTTAAGGGAGTAACAATACCTACTGCATCATTTATAGTGAGAACCAAATGATAAAATCAATTTTTAGTGTTCAGTAATCAGTTAAAGGTTGGATATTATTAAAAGTCTGTGAACAACTGAATTTTGAAAAGGCTTGTTTTGTTTTTTAGGAAGCCTCCAGCCACACACTGGATCGGGAGGGTTAGAGATCCCAGGCTGTCAACCATGGAGTCTCCAACTAGTTTCCCAACCTCTCCAAGCTTCAGTGTCTTTATCTATAAAATGGGAACTTTTCTAATACCCATCTTTCTGAGCTGTTACGAGGAGGAAATGAAAAGCCTAGCTGATAAACAGTGCTGTAAGTTATAAAGCACTTTGTGGATTTGCCTTGATTTGTGTAATAGCAAAAATGATCTGAATGGGTACCAAAGTGTCCCCCATCAGCAGCCCTGATGGCCTGCTTTCCCGAGCATTACAGACTCATTTCCAGCCGCAGCATCCATTTGTATGCAGACAATTATTGTGCAGTAGGCCTTCACCGTTGCTCCTGCACGGAAGGTGCTAGCTGCAATCTCGTTTACATTATTAATTTGCTTAGTAAACCCTTTCAAGTCAAGTTCACGTAGAGGTGAGCTGGGAAGCAGCCACAGTAGATAAGCCTGCAGGGTGGTGAAGAGAGCCTGTAAGGCAAACGTGTGGCAAGCGGCCGAGGGCATATATTGCTCATAGGAAGCTAGGAAGCCCCAAGTCTTAGTGTCTTTGGCAGTCTTCCACCCATCTCAGAAAAACAGACGTGGTTTTTTGGATTTTTTAAATTTTTATTATTGTTTGTTTCGTTGCTCTAGGCGGTATATATCATCACCTGTATTAGTTTCCTAGTGCTGCTATTTTAAAAGTACCTCAGATTGAGTCTTAAAACAACAGATATCTATCGTCTCACAGTTCCAGAGGCCAAAAATCCCAAATCGAGGTGTGGACAGGGTCATACTCCTTCTGTAACCAGTAGGAGATAATCCTTCCTTGTCTCATCCTAACTTCTGCATTTGCCAGCAATCCTTAGTGTTCCTTGTAAATGCATCATTCCAATCTCTATCTCTTCCTTCACATGGTCATCTTCGCCCTGAGTCTGTCTTCTTCTTAAAATGACAGCAGTCATATTGGATTAATGGCCCAGCCTACTCCAGTATAAGCTCATCTGAACTTAAGTACAGCTTCTCTTTGACTCATGATGGGGTTATATCCCAATAAGCCCATTGCATAGTAAGTTGAAGATATCGTCAGTTGAAAATGCATTTAGTACACCTAACCTACCAAATCTCATAGCTTAGCCTGGTCTAGCTTATGTGTGCTCAGAACATTTACATTAGCGTACAGTTGGACAAAAATCATCTAACACAATTCTAGTTTATAATAATGAAACTAAAAATGTTATGATTGAAAAATAAAAATAATAAAAATAAAAGATAAAAATCTAAAATGTGAAGTACGATTTCTACTGAATGTGCATTAGTTTAACAATCACAGAGTCAAAAAAATCATAAATTGAACTATTTTAAGTTGGGGACTGCCTGTAATTACATCTGGAACGAACTTATATCCAAATAAGCTTGCTTTCTGAAGTACTAGGGCTTAAGACATCAACATATTTTTTGCGGGGGTGAACCTAATCCAAGCCCTAACACCACCTCCATACAATAGTTTTACCTTGAGACTAGGTAAAACTAGTCTCATGAGAGCAGAGACTCTGTTCATTGTTGTTTCTCCAGGGTATAGATCAGAACTCAGCATGTAAGAGAACTCAATAACGACGTGCTAAATTAAAGAATGGCTTACAGTCTGCAGCCTGGCTAAGGAAATAAACATAAAGTTTGAGGGGATTAGACAGTCTTAGGTTCATAGCTCAGCCCCAGTACAGTACTTCGTTTTTGCACTAGCTTCTTAACCTCTCTGCAGCTCTGTTTTTTCATTTCTATAACAGACATGGTGACATTTCACTGTTATCATTTTCACTGAACTGTTCTGAAGCTATGCTCTATCTGGTGCCATTTGCATTTTCTACATCATGTGACTCCAATTCTCTAGTATCCACTTTCAGCTCTGTTTTCAACTTTTCGATTTTGGACAAAGAATATTCTCTCAGAGACTTAGTTTTCCAGTCTATGAGGTTGAGAATTGTACCTCCTAGCCCACATCACAAGGTTTCTAGGAGACTGTGCTATAGCAATGTATGCAGAAGCATTTTGGCAACTAAATAGACGTAGTATTTTTATTATCAACTTAAAGGTGCTATTAACACTATTCAACATTTATGTTGCTTCTTTATCAGGTTTAAAAAGCATCATTTACAATTTTGTTTGTGATTCTTTTTTATAGAGGAGCATTTGAATGAAGCCCAGCAAGGTTAAGAAATTTGCATAAGATCACAGGACTATTTGCAAGGTGCCCACTGAAAGCCACTCAGTTCCTGGTGCTCCCTTCACCCTGCTCCCTGTTCTCTACCAAGCTTGTGACCATACTGGGGAGACCCAGCAATGAGGTCAGCAGTTTCATACATTTATGTAAATATTGATAGATTACCAACAACCTCTAATTAGTTCATTTCATCTCCTCCTTCCCCTTCTCTATAAGGTATCTTTTATATGGATGAGGAAATAGAGATTTCCTCTATTTCTATAAAGTGGCCAGAAAGCAAGAATGGCAGGCCCTGCCTACCAGTCCTAAAGATTAGGACTGTGTGATTGTGTTTCCAGGAGCCACCTATGAAGCCCTGATCCCTGCCACCTGTGGATTTTGCTATGCCCAGTTCTTGAGCCAAGCCAACCAGTGGGCACTACCCAATAGGAAGAACCCCACCAACAGGTGGAATCTAGCATCTATTTCGTGACCTGGGTCCTGGGGTTCTAGTCTAGATATCTGCCTGCCTACAAAGCTACAGTCTTCCCTCCTAATCTCTAGCTACCTTGATTACCTAGGACATAAGCCTGGAGAGGAGCAGAGGTTCCTGAAATTTTCAAGGGCTCTGAAATCAAAATGAATCAGAAATTGAATCTCATACTGGTCATTTTGAACCTGTGTGATTTAGGAGAAATGCTTAATTACTTTGAAGTTACTTTTCTCTTCTAAAAAATGGGGATTAAGAATAGAATTAAGAGAGATAATATATGAACAGCACGTAGTTTTTGGCACAAAGTAGAAATTCAATAAATGCTTGCTACTTTGCTTCCCATTCTCCACTTTAACCAGGGCCTGCCAAATTCACATCCTGTTTAGCAGCAGCCCTACCAAGTTTCCAGTCCGTTCTTCCCCTCTGTACCTCCTGCAAATCCTCCAGCCATACCCTCTTTATGCCCTGTCCCCAAGCACTGGTTAGGTCGTGGTGAAACAAAAGGACTACTACTACCTGATAGTGACCATGGCCTTCTCCCCAGGGACCTCTACTTCTGTGTCCACTTCACCTGGGTATCAGAATCCACTTGAGTTGAACACAAGTTTGGAAAAATCCCTAGGATGATGCAATATGGACTTCTGGCATATCTGGTTACCATCCTTCCAGAATCATTCTTCTCTAAGAATCACTCTTCTTTTTTCTTCTGGCCACCATTGAATACTCAGGGTGCCCCACAGCCCAAGCCACATGAGTTTTGAGACCACTTTCCGCATCTCAATAATCAAGGAGAGTGTTTATTCCTTATTCAATCTTTTTACTAATACTTCGCTCATTAATTTAACACATTTATGGAGCACATATTGCACGCCAGGATTTGTGTTAGGTGTGAGGAACCAAAAATAACGAAGTTACGTTATTTTTGGGATTTGGAATGATTATGAACAGAGGTGGGATGACTGGGGAATCCAACCACATTCCAGCAACTTCTCCAGCCTCCTGAATGCTGTAACCATACGGAGGCTCAGTAGCCCAGGGAATGGCTGCTAGGGTCCTTCATTGCAACAAGGATTTATACCACAATGAATATTTGTAGGACATAGTTAAGAGATTATCCTAATGTGTGTTCAAGTCCATTGATGTCCAAACTCAGAGACAGCTTCTATTTGTTTAGACCAATAACATGCACTTAAAGTATTAGTGAGCCAATTGTTTTATGGGTGCTGGGAGTTTGCTCTCCCTTTAGGTTTTATGCAGGTCTGAAAATATTTGAGGATTCTGACTCAGGATCAAAGTACATTCAATAATAATAATTAATTATAATATGGCCAGGCATGGTGGTTCATGCCTGTAATCCCAGCACTTTCAGAGGCTAAGGTGGGAGGATTGCTTGAAGCCAGGAGTTTGAGATCAGCCTGGGCAAAATAGTGAGACCACATCTCCACATAAAGCATTAAAAAAAAAAAAATTAGCCAGGTGTGGTGGTACACACCTGTAGTCCTAGCTACTTGGAAGACTGAGGCAGGAGGATCCCTTGGGCCCAGAAGTTGGAGGCTGCAGTGAGCTCTGATTGTGCCACTGTACTCCAGCCTGTCTCTAAAAAAACACCAAAAAGTAAAACTTATAATGAATATGATCATTGATATATAGTTTGGGTATTTGTCCCTACCCAAATCTCTTTTTGAATTTTAACCCTCGATTCTGGAGGTAGAGCCTGGTGGGACATGTTTGGGTCGAGAGTGGATCCCTCATGATTTGGTGCTGTCTTCAAGATAGTGAGTCCTTGAAAGATCTGGTCGTTTAAAAGTGTGTGGCACCTTTCCCTCCACTCTGCCTCTTGCTCCTGCTTTTGCCATTTCACGTGTCTGCTCCCCCTTCACCTTCTGCCATGATTGTAAGCCTCCTGAGGCCTCCCTAGAAGCTGAGCAAATGCCAGCACTGTGCTTCCTGTAATGCCTGCAGAACCATGAGCCAAGTAAGCCTCTTTTCTTTATAAATTACCCAATCTCAGGTATTTCTTTATAGCAACGCAAGAATGGCCTAACACAATTATGTAAAAACTCCATTTATTGAGGGCTTATTATATCCCAGGCACTAAACATTTATATGGATTAACTCATTTAGTCCTCACAAGAGCCCTATAAGGAGGCTAACACTCTTATCCTCATGTTATAGATGGGAAAACTGAGGCACAGAGAAGCTGTAACTTGCCTGTTATGATATAGCTAGAAAGTATCATAGCAAGGAAGCATTCTGGCTCCGGAGCCCACACTCCTAAATTGGGTATGTGCTTGCATCAAGCACCTCACAAAAATTATTCAGTCCTCTCCACTCTAGGAAGAAGGTGTGATAATTCCTGTCTTACAGATGAGGAAACAGAATCCCATGGTTAATGACATGCTGAAGATCCCACGGCTAGTCAGTAGTGGGGTGGGGATTTACACTTAGGTGGCCTCACTAGAATCACATGCTTGGCCGCCGTGTGAGAGTTTCATTCATGTGGCTTTGGCCTGACCTTGCCCACAGCTGAAGCTTTTTGATTTCCATCTGCAGGTTCGGGATTTGTTTTCTAGACCTCTGGGCCCTAAAACTAAGTAAACATACTTCCTCACTTCCTTAATGCTAGAGCCACTCGCAGCTGGCCAGGACTGTCACCTTCAGGATTTGTCAAGGACTGTCCATGCTTGAACCATCACAACATTCCTTTAGCACTTAAAATTGTATTTACCAAAGCACCTTCCATGGGATAATGTATTGGTTCTCCAGATCACCCCATGAGAATGAGAGAGGCAGAGGCTGGCTGCTCTCTCCCGCTGAAGAGGGCTGCAATGAAGGAGCCTTTCCCCACGGTGACTTTGCTCTGTAACCAGACCTGGGGCTAGAACCCAAATCCCAGATTTACTTTAGCGGTGCTTATTTCCCTGTTTAATTCCTGTCCAGAGAGAAGTGATCTAAGCTCAGCTTTTCCCCACTATTTTGCCCAACACTTGTAATCAGGATGTTTCACATCTCCCAATGCCTTTATCACCTGAAAAATTAGGAACACATGGTTGTTTTTCTTCTTCTAGCCCAACATTCTTTTCCAGCTGGGAGGAGGGCCCTAGGCTCAAACACTGTAATTTTTTTGAGAGGATTTAATGTACCTCTCTCAAATTCCTAGCACATTTTGGAACACAATTTAAAACAGCTAGTCTATGCCATGTCCATGTATTCTTACCGAATTTCTCAACTGCTGAGTTGCAAGGTTATCCTCTGTGCAAATTCCATGCAGTGAATAGAGTGCTGGTGTACAAAGACTTTGGTTTTGCCATCTGTAAAATGGGTGTTAAGGATGAAACTAAAGGCAGGGAGAACACAGGGGGCTGATTACATAATTAAGATCCTTCTCATCCTATTGTTCAATTACTATAAAACATCTTGCACAAGGACGCCCACTTTCACCATTTCTATTCGACATAGTACTGGATGTCCTAGCCAGGGCAATCAGATAAGAGAAAAAAATAAAGGGCACCCAAATCAGTAAAGATGAAGTCAAACTGTCACTGTTCGCTGATTACATGATAATATACTTAGAAAACCCTAAAGGCTCATCCATAAAGTCCGTAGAACTGATAAATGAATTCAGCAACATTTCAGTATAAAATTAATGTACACAAATCAGTAGCTCTGCTATACACCAGCGGTGACCCAGCTGAGAATCAAATCAAGAATTGAGCCCAATTTATAATAGCTGCAAAACAATTAATAGATAAAATATATAGGAATCTACCTAAGCAAGGAGGTGAAAGACCACTACAAAGAAAACTACAGAACACTGCTGAAAGAAATCATAGACGACACAAACAAATGAAAACACATCCCATGTTCATGGATCGGTAGAATCAATATTGTGAAAAAGACCATACTGCCAAAAGCAGTCTACAAATTCAATGCGATTCCCATCAAAATACCATCATCATTCTTCAAAGAACTAGAAAAAGCGATCCTAGTTGTTTGAAGGGGTGAGAGATAAAATTCATATGGAATTTAAAAAGAACCTGCATAGCCAAAGCAAGACTAAGCAAAAGGAACAACTCTGGAGGCATCACATTACCCAACATCAAACTATAGTCACCAAAACAGCATGGTACTAGTATAAAAATAGACATACAGACCAATGGAACAGAAAGAGAACCCAGAAATAAAGCCAAATACTTACAGTCAACTAATCTTCGACAAAGCAAACAAAAACATAAAGTGGGTGTATCCGTAAGGGTTCTCTAGAGGGATAGAACTAAAGGAATATATATATACACACACACACACACACACATATATACACACACATATATATATGTGTGCGTGTGTGTGTATATATATATTTATATATATAAAGGGGAGTTTGTTAAGTATTCACTCACATGATCACAAGGTCCCACAATAGGCTGCCTGCCCAGTGAGGAGCAAGGAGAACCAGTTTGAGTTCCAAAACTGAAGAACTTGGAGTTCGATGTTCGAGGGCAGGAAGCATCCAGCACGGGAGAAAGTTGTAGGCTGGGAAGCTAGGCTAGGCTCTCTTTTCACATTTTTCTGCCTGCTTATATTCTATAGCTGTGCTGACATCTGATTAGATTGTGCCCACCTAGATTAAAGGAGGGTCTGCCTTTCCCAGCCCATTGACTCAAATGTTAATCTCCTGTGGCAACACCCTCACAGACACATCCAGGATCAATACTTTATATCCTTCAATTCAATCAAGTTGACACTCACTAATTAACCATCACCAAGTCCACAGCTTGTCAACTTGAACCCATGTGCATCTCCTGAGATCATACATAATCTTCAAATAAAGACAATAATAAGGCTGTAGCTACACCTAACATAATACAACTATCCTTTGTACAACGGGAAATGCACCAATCCCCAACCCAAATACTATTACATAAAGTTAACAATACTTAAATGCTGATGCAAAATTGATAAATCTTATGTCACATGATAAAGGATAAAGGAAATAAAATGAAGATATTTTCTTAATACAAGTGTATACATGCACAAACATCTTTTTAACGAAAGAAGGAGAAAATATTCATGATAATTTCAGTCCTCATTTCTGCAGCTAGTCATGTGGGTTGTAGCTAATATTGATGACTACCTTCTTCTACTACCCATTCTGTATTTCCTTTGCCTTTAGCAAACACCTCAGCAGGCCGTGTTTTTGTTTGTTTGTTTGTTTTTTGTTTTGTTTTGTTTTGTTTTTTTCTGGTGGAGTGACCCAAACCTTATTCCTGAAGGGTCTGGGTCATTTGTTATCCTGCCCGGATTGGACTGTTGTAGTTTCCCATTGACCTTAATCATAGGGCATGGTAATACTAAGAGACACCCTAATGGCCTCCTGTTTATGTATATACTCTTCCTTACCTCCGTTGTAGAATAGTAGACTGATTTCATCTTGCTAGTCTGGGTCAATCACCCCAGCCAACACTGTAACTCCTTTCTTAGCCTTTTAACTTAAAGTTAGGAGGAGCCCAAAGTGTCCAGGTGACAATCTTAACTTCCAGGTTAATAGAATCATAATTGTGTCTTCTGGTGGCAGCATCTCTCCCTCTGGAACTAAGACCACCAGGTCAGCAGAATGTAATGTCGTGGAAACAGGAAGCAAAAATTTTGCTAGTGGATCACTAGTGGTGATGGTGAGTGGTGCCACTTCCACTTCCATCCTTTGATTCCTGGATGCATGAATCCTGGCTATGGGAGACACAGTGCCATATACTGGATGCTGATTCAGAGCAAACATGGCCTTCTGGACATGCCACAGCCTTGCAAAGTATTGTCACCTAGTTGGCATTATAATTGTGACTTCAAAAGGCCATTCTGCTGTTCTATCAATCCAACTGCTTTGAGATGATGGGGAACATGGTAAGACCAGTGAATTGTGAATTCCATGAGCATGAGCCCACTGCCACACTTCACACTTCTTTTTTTTTTTTTTTTTAGACAGAGTCTCAGTCTGTCACCCAGGCTAGAGTACAATGGCACGATCTCAGCTCACTGCAACCTCTGCCTCCCTGGTACAAGCGATTCTCCTGCCTCAGCCTCCCAAGTAGGTGGGATGACAGGCATCCTCCAGCACGCCTAGCTAGTTTTTGTATTTTTAGTAGAAACGGAGTTTCACCATGTTAGCAGGCTGGTCTCGAACTCCTGAACACAGGTAATCCACCCGCCTTGGCCTCCCAAAGTGCTGGGATTACAGGTGTGAGCCACCGCACCCAGCCTGCCACACTTCTTTGGCCATAAAGTGAGTGCCTTTGTCAGATACAATGTTGTGTGGAATACCATGACAGCGGATAAGGCATTCCGTGAGTCCACAAATGGTAGTCTTGGCAGAAGCATTGCATATGGAATAAGCAAACCCATATCTGGAGTAAGTGTCTATTCCAGTGAGGACAAACCTCTGCCCTTTCCATGAGGGACGAGGTCCGATATAATCAACCTGCCACCAGGTAGCTGGCTGATCACCCTAAAGAATGGTGCTATATCAAGGGCTCAGTGTTGGTCTCTGCTGCTGGCAAATTGGGCACTCAGCAGTGGCTGAAGCCAGGTCAGCCTTGGTGAATGGAAATCCATGTTGCTGAGCCCATGCGTAACCTCCATCCTGGCCACCATGGCCACTTTGTTCATTAGCTCTTTGGGTGGAGACAGAGGTGGCTTCGGAAAGAGGCTGAGTGGTGTTCACAGAACAGGTCATCCTATCCACTTGATTATTAAAATCCTCATCTGCTGAGGTCACCTCTTGGTGAGCATTCACATGGGATACAAATATCTTCACAGTTTTTAACCACTCAGAGAGGTCTATCCATGTACCTCTTCCCCAAATTTCTTTGTCACCAATTTTCCAATCATGCTTCTTCCAAGTCCCTGACCATCCAGTCAAGCCATTGGCTACAGCCCACGAATCAGTATATGATCGCACATCTAACCATTTCTCCTTCCATGCAAAGTGCACAACCAGGTTCACTGCTCAAAGTTCTGCCCACTGGGAAGATTTCCCTTCACTGTTGTCCTTCAGGGATGTCCTAGAAAGGGGCTGTAGTGCTACAGCTGTCCACTTTTGGATGGTGCCTGCATATTATGCGGAACCACCTGTGAACCGGGCCCCAGTCTTCTCTTTCTCTGTCAACTGATCATAGGGAACTCCCCATGAGGCCACTGGTGCAAGCTGAGGGAGAGAAGGCAGGGGGGCAGGAGTGAAGACCATGGGCATTCGAGCCACTTCCTTATGTAACTTACTTGTGCCTTCAGGACCTGCTCAAGCCCAATCACATATATACCACTTCCATTTAATGATGGAATGCTGCTGTGCATGACCCACTTTATGGTTAGATGGGTCAGAAAGCACTCAATTCATGATAGGCTGTTTAGGTCGCATGGTAATTTGATGACCCATAGTCAAACGTTCAGTTTCCACCAAAGCCCAGTAACAGGCCAAGAGCTGTCTCTCAAAAGGAGAGTAGTTATCTGAAGATGTCAGAGCCTTGCTCCAAAATCCTAGAGGCGTCTGCTGTGATTCACTTATGGGGGCCTGCCAAAGGCTCCAAACAGCATCCCTATCTGCCACTGTCACCTCAAGCACCATTGGATATACTGGGTCATATGGCCCAAGTAGCAGAGCAGCTTGCACAGCAGCCTGGACCTGTTGCAGAACCTTCTACTGTTCTGGACCCCACTCAAAACTGGCAGACTTTCAGGTCACTTGATAAATGGGGTGGAGTAACACACTCAAATGAGAAATGTGTTGCCTCCAAAATACAAATAGACCCACGAGGCATTGTGCCTCTTTCTTGGTTGTAGGAGGGGCCAAATGGCAGCAACTTATCCTTCGCCTTAGAAATAATATCTCAACAGGCCCCACACCACTGGACTCCTAGAAATTTTACTGAGGTAGAAGATCCCTGAATTTTACTTGGATTTATTTCCCATCCTCTGGCATGCAAATGTCTCATCAATAAGTCCAGTGTGTTTGCTACTTCTTGCTCACTGGATCCAATCATAATAATATCATCAATGTAATGGACCAGTGTGATATCTTGCGGAAGCGAAAAGCTATCAAGCTCTCTCTGAATAAGACTATGACACAAAGCCGGAGAATTGATATACCATTGAGGTTGGACAGTAGAGGTATATTGCTGGCCTTGCCGGCTGAATGCAAATTGCTCCTGGAGGGCCTTATGGACAGGAATGGAGAAAAAGAAATCTGCCGAGTCAATGGCTGCATACCAGGTACCAGGAGATGTGTTAATTTGCTCAAGCAATGAAACCACATCTGGTACAGCAGTTGCAATTGGAGTCATCACTTGGTTAAGCTTACAATAATCCACTATCATTCTCCAAGATCCATCTGTGTTTTGCAAAGGCCAAATGAGAGAGTCGAACGGTGATGTGGTGGGAATCACCCCCCCTGCATCTTTCAAGTCCTTGATGGTGGCACTTACCTTCACAATCCCTCCAGAGATGTAATATTATTTTTGATTTACTATTTTTCTAGGTAGTGGCAGCTCTAATGGCTTACGTTTGGCCTTTCCCACCATAATAGCCCTCACCCTACCAGTCAGGGAGCCAATGTGGGGGTTCTGCTAGCTGCTAAGTATATCTGTGCCAATTATGCATTCTGGCACTGGAGAAATGACCACAGGATGAGTCTGGGGACCCACTAGACCCACTGTAAGTCAGACCTGAGCTAAAACTCCATTAATTACCTGACTTCCATAAGCTCCTATTTTAACTGGAGGATCACAATGACGTTTTGGGTCCCCTGGAATCAACATCAGCTAAGAGCCAGTGTCCAGTAGTCCCTGAAATGTCTGATCATTTCCTTTTCACCAATGCACAGTTACCCTGGTAAAAGGCCAGAGGTCCCCTTGGGGAAGGACGGGAGAAAGATTCACTGCATAAATTGTCAGTAGTGTAGTTGGGTCCTTCCTCAAGGGGACCCAGCCTCCCCTTCAATCAAGGGATTCTGGGTCTATAAACTGGCTCAAGTCTGGAAATTGAAAGGCTGTGATTTTCTGTTTTTATCCTTCAAATGGTGATCCGTTTGACCTCGAAGTTTTCTGCTTATATAAATTAAGTAGGAATGCAGTAGAATTCCTATCAATTTCACTTCTAGGGACACTGTGATTAATTAGCCAATGCCAGAGCTCTACCTGAGTCATACTATTCTGATTGCTGCTTTGCCTCTGCTGTCCATTACGGTAGCTACACTCACCTTGCCTTTGATGGCTGAGTGCTGCCACTTGGCCCCTGCCACCTCAGGATCCAATTATTCCCATTGTATTTAAATTCTGTAGCTGAGTTACTGTGGCTCCCACTGTTAGATCTGATATACAGAGAAGAGCAATTACAGGGCTCTTCAAAGATCCAGGTGCTGCCCACACCAATCTATTTTGCAAGACATTGGTCAAGGGTATATCTTCTGGACCCTCCCAGCTGGGATGAGTAGGTCTAAAGTGACTAATCCACTCCACCATCCCCGTCTCCCTAAGCCTTTGGGTCCCTTTCTCTACATTAAGCTAAGGAAGATCAGGTATTTCCAGCTTGGTCACAGTGGGCCATCTTTTAATCCGTATTTCAGCTAACCAAGCAAAGAAACTAGTATAATGCTTTTTAACTCCCCAAGTTACTACTTAGTGGGCCCAAATGCATAAATTCAGCCTGATCCAACTCTATGTTCCTTCCACCATTATTCCACACCCTTAATATCTATTCCCATGACTATTCTCCAGATTTCTGTTTATATAAATTAGAAACCTCAAGCAGTATCCATTCCCATGACTATTCTCCAGATTTCTGTTTATATATATTAGAAAACTCAAGCAGTTGTTTTTGAGTATAGCGCACCTCCTCATGGGTCACACTCTCAACCTCACCTCTAGGGGCCTGCTGGGACTTTAGTCTAGTTATAGGTCTGGAAGCAAACAGGGATGTTGGGGGTGGCTCCTGAGGAGAATTTGCCTGGCAACTGCCTCAGGGGAGGTAATCACTGATGCCTCAGGCAATGCAGGGTTTATCCTCTCAGATAAAAGTTGAAAAGCTCTTGACAGCATGGCTCAGGGAGGGCATTTTGCCACTACTGGGGATGGGGAAGCTGTTTCTTCTGGCAGAAAAGTTTCATCAGAGTTTACAAACTCAGTGTCCCCAGCTTCATCAGGGTCCTCCCACACATTCCCATTCCAAGTTTCGTTGTCCCATTCTTTTCCAATCAATGCCCTCACTTTAACAGTAGAGACCTGGCAAGGCTGTGCATGTACCTTTGGTTGCAGGTCAGCCACTCACATGATAAGAGCTTGTGTCTGTTTTTCCACAATTTCAGCTCTTTCTCTACAGGAGATAAGATTCTCACTCAGAGCAATCTTAGCAGAGTTGAGGCTCAGTATCTGCTTCTGAAGCCAGGAGATAGAATCCCTGAGTTTATCATTTTCTTTCATCACTTTGTCTACTGAACTTAGGAGCAATCAACCAGCTTCATTATGTTCCTTGGTTTTCCACATATGGTCAAAGGTATTATGTATAGAGTCACTAAAGTCCTTGCCTCTCACGAACGATGAATCAGGAGTGTCAAATGCGTTTATTTTGCATAACTCTGTAAACAGTTCATGCCAAGGACCATAGGTGTTCTCCACACTATTAGAAGTAGAGTACTTAGTATTTTGGGGTCTAATCATATTAAGCAGCCAAATCCAGAAACCTCAAAACCAATGGAAGAACTCCAGGCTTAAAATTCTGTCCCTCTAGAACCTCTCCTGGTACCAAAGTTTGTATTAGTCAGGGTTCTCTAGAGGTACAGAACTAATGAAATATATATATATATATAGACAGAGAGAGAGAGAGAGAGAAAGAGAGAGAGAGAGCCATTTATTAAGTATTAACTCACATGATCACAAGGTCCAACAATAGGCCATCTGCAGGGTGAGGAGCAAGGACAGCCAGTCCAAGTTCCAAAACTATAGAACTTAGAGTTCGATATTCAAGGGAAGGAAGCATCCAGCACAGGAGAAAGATGTAGTCTGGGAGGCCAGGCCAGTCTCTCTTTTCACATATTTTTGCCGGCTTGTATTCTAGCCATGCTGGCAGTTGACTAGATTGTGCCCACCCAGATTAAGAGTGGGTCTACCTTTCCCAGCCCACTGACTCAAATGTTAATCTCCTATGGCAACCCCCTCACAGACACACCCAGGATCAATACTTTATATCCTTCAATCCAATCAAATTGACACTTGGTATTAACCATCACAGTGGGGAAAGGACACTCTATTCAACAAACGGTGCTAGAATAATTGGAATGCCACATGCAGAAGAATGAAACTGGATCCTCATCTCTCACCTTATACAAAAAAATCATCTCAAGATAGATCAAAGACTTAAATCTAAGACCTGAGACCATACAAATTTTAGAAGATAACATTAGAAAAACCCTTCTAGACATTGGCTTAGGCAAAGACTTCAAGAACCCAAAAGTAAATGCAACAAAACAAGGATAAATAGATGGGAGTTAATTAAACCAAAAAGCTTCTTCATAGCAAAAGAAATAGTAACAGACAGAGTAAACAGACAACCCACAGAGTGGGAGAAAATCTCCATAATCTCCACATCTAACAAAAGACTAATATCCAGAATCTACAAGGAACTCAAACAAATCAACAAGAAAAAAGCAAACAATCTCATTAAAAAGTGGGCTAAGGACATGAATAGACAATTCTCAAAAGAAGATATACAAATGACCAACAAACGTGAAAAAATGCGCAACATCACTAATTAGCAGAGAAATGCAAATCAAAACCACAATGCGATACCACCTTACTCCTACAAGAATGGTTGTAATAAAAAATTTTAAAAAAATAGATGTTGGAGTGTATGTGGTGAAACAGGAACACTTTTACATTTTTGGTGGGAGTGTAAACTAGTACAACCACTATGGAAAACAGTGTGGAGATTCCTTAAAGAACTAAAAGTAGAACCACCATTTGATCCAGCAATCCCACTCCTGGGTATCTACCTAGAGGAAAAGAAGTCATTATATGAAAAAGATACTTGTGCACACATGTTTACAGCAGCACAATTCACAATTGCAAAATCATGGAATCAACACAAATGCCCATCAATCAATGAGTGGATAAAGAAAACATGGTATGTATATACCATAGAATGCTACTCAGTCATAAAAAGGAATGAAATAATCATCTTGCTCCTTGCTTAAAGCATGTCTTATTGTATATAATTCCTTCTCAATTTGTGTTGGAAACACCATCCTCACTGCTGCCTAAATAAAAGTTTAGGACCTGAAACCAAGATATTGTGACACAAAATATATAGTTAAGTAGCAGGTAGAGCAAAGCAAACAACTTAATTGGGAGTTGGAATGAAAAAAGAGTCATTTTTAAATAGAATGTAAAGGAATGAAAGAGAAGATTCTCAGCTGGGAGATGGATTTCATACCATGTTTCCCAACACATAGAAATTCCATGGGAAAGACTATGTTTCTCATTAAGGATCAACAGTGATGTACTGAAAATGGCACTAAGTTTGAACTCAGAAATCCGACATTCAAGTTGCAGGTTCTATCCTTATTAGCACTGTGACCCTGGACAAATCACTCACTAAGTCCCAATGCTTTTGTCTGTGAGGATCTTTTAAGAGCAAGAACCGTGGCTTTTTCTTTCTCTGAGCCCAGAGTGAGCACAGCACCTGAATGATGGTGTAAATGACCATTGCTGATTAGTAAGCAGCAATAATCATCATATGAGTGTGTGTATTTACATGACCTGTATAAACTCCATAGACTTATTTAGAGGTGATTACTTATACTTTTTGTTTGTTTGTTTAGTTTCCATGAATGCAGTGCTTACACTGCTCTTTTATTTGCTCTTGAAAGAAAATAAAAAACAGAGACAGACATAAAGAGAGAAAGTAAGAAGTAAAATGAAAAAGAAAAAACATACCGGCCAGGCAGGGTGGCTCACACCTGTAATCCCAACACTCTGGGAGGCCGAGGCAGGCAGATCACGAGGTCAAGATGTGGAGACCATCCTGGCCAACATGGTGAAACCCCGCCTCTACTAAAAATACAAAAATTAGCTGGATGTGGGGGCACATGCCTGTAGTCCCAGCTACTCAGGAGGCCGAGGGAGGAGAATCACTTGAACCCGGGGGGCGGAGGTTACAGTGAGCCGAGATCATGCCACTGCGCTTCATCCTGGTGACAGAGCGAGACTCCGTCTCAAAAAAATAAATAAATAAAAAATAAAGATACCAAGATTGAGAGCTCTAACATGAGAGTTTTATGTAAATGGAATCTAGATTTAGCCTGAGCCACCCATAATGCTGTGACTCTACTGAATGAGGTGAAGCCAGTCATGCAAAATGCTCTGCTTTGATGAATAACCTCATCAGTGAGTTTCTACATTCTAATATTTTCCATTTTTAAAAGATTTCCTAGAAACTTTGCAAAATCATTTTAAAATACATGCAAACAGAACACTGTCAAAATATTTGTAGGATAGTGTTTCGTTAAAAACCCAAATTCATAAGACTGAAAGCAATAGAAAGTCAATGGAGAAAAAATAGGAGGCAAATACTTCTCCATTATTATATGTGTGTGACATGAGGCTGTCCTTATTTAAGAAAACAGTTTTGTTCCAAAAGAGTTTGTAAGAAAGTTATTTGGAATTCAAAACACATTTTTTATATTAGCAAAGGCAACATGATTGGGTTTGCTGATTAGAAAACCACAAAGACTTATCTAAACCATAGTTGAAACTGTATAATAGTTTCCATATAATAGACAGAAACTGTATAATAATATCCATGACTAACACAATACAAACAAGTTAGTGTATTGAGCATTTAGTATATGCCAGGACTGTGCTAAATGCTTTACATACCTGCTTTCATGGAATCTTCATGATCACCTGCAAGAGAGGTAGCCTACTTTACACATAAGTAACACAAAACTAGGAAAATTCAAGCTACTTTCTCAGCTTACAAAGCTATTAAGTGGCAGAGTGAGCAATGGGATTCATTTCTGGCTAACTTGAGTTTTAAACACTGCATTGCACTTCTCCAAGATTATTGGATTATATGGGATTTTTACTTCCTTTTGCTGTAGCCTGGAAGAAGAGGTATTTTCCCTATTGGAGGCCTCCCTACTCTCTATCCCTTCTTCTGTTGTCTCCTTAGGAGATTACTTTATCAAATATCTCCTCGCTTCATGTTTTCTTTAATTCCTTCCTTCTCTTGTTGTTATTTCCTCTTGGGTGATAAGCCTGCTTAAGTCTCTCTCATCCACAAAACTCAGCAGATACAACTTCCCTTTGCATATCTGCCTCCTTTGGCTGGTGTTCTCTCTCCCTCCTTTGCTTCTCAGCTGAGATTCCTAACATTGCCCCCTCCTGTTAACCTCCCCTAAACACTTCACACCTTGTCATCTGGTTTCCACCTCCCGAATACCTCAGCCAGCTCTGGCCAGGGTTGCCAATGAGCACGCTGTTGCCAGCCTCAGTGAGCGCCCTGCAGTCCTCACCTTGCTGCTGCTGCTGCATTTGACCCTGAACCCTCCCCACTTTTTCAACTCTCTAGGCTCATCGCTGCTATTGACAATATTGACTCTTTTTTTTTTTTTTTTTTTTCTTGTTTCTATTTAAGAGAAAGGATCTTACTCTGTGACCCAGGCTAGAGTGCAGTGGTGCGATCTTAGCTCACTGCAGTCTGGATCTTCTGGGCTCAAGTGATTTGCTGAGTAGGGAGGCTTTTAAGTTGCTTTCCTAGTGGTCTGAATTCGTTGTACATGCCTCTTCTCTCTCTCTCTCTCTCTCTTTCTCTCCTCTTTTTCTTTCTTTCTTTCTTTCTTTCTTTCTTTCTTTCTTTCTTTCTTTCTTTCTTTCTTTCTTTCTTTCTTTCCTTCCTTCCTTCCTTCCTTCCTTCCTTCCTTCCTTCCTTCCTTCCTTCCTTCCTCTCTTTCTCTCTTTCTCTCTTTCTTCTTTCTCTCTATCTCTTTCTCTGTTTCTTTCTTTCTTTCTTTTTCTTTCCTGAATTGGTTCCTATTACCACTGCTCTTATCTCTACCTATTCTCTCAGAATAACTTCATTTAGACCCATAGTATTGACACCCATTTTTTCCCCTACTAAAAACTCCAAAGCCGTATCCTTAATCCAAAGTGAAAGGAATCTGCTGGACAGCCCCAGATAAATGATACACAGGTACCTCAGATTTAGAGAAGCAAACCTTGACCCCTTACTCCCTATGCTTGCAAGCCCAATCTGCACCTCTCCAGCCCTACTTCTGTCATATCTGTCACAGTGATCAGCAGCAGCAGCCACCTACATACCCAGTCTGGGACCTGGAACCACTCCAGTCTCCTTCCTCTACTCTTTCCCAGAAGCCTCATACAATCGGCCCATTAATATATTCCAAAAGTGTCACCTACTCTGCATCAGTAATGTAATGTCTTCATCATCTGTTTCCCAGATTTTTATCACAAAACAACCTTGTCTCCTTTTTACCAGCTCTGACTCTTCCCCCATCATGCCTCTAGGAGTGAACATAAATCTGATTGCTTGGTTTCCCTATGTAGAATCCTAAATTACTTGCTCACTAGCCAAGAAGGAACATGTGTGATTGCCTCTTAGCTAACTGTCCAGCCTCAACCCTCACTACACTGCTCCTTAAAAGTGTATCTTTCGTAACAATGAGCTGATTGAAGTGTCCTGCACATAAAAATTCTGGTTCACAAGCCTATGCCTTTGCTCACACTGTTTCCTGTGCCTAGGATGTGATCCCTTCTCATCTGAAACTTTCATTTGTTCTTGAGTACTTTGCTCAGCAATCGTATCTTCCAGGAACTATACCCAGACTTCTCAAATGGAGACTAGAAGCCTATCCCTTCTGTTCTGATAGATTCAACATTCCTCTCTACATAGCCCCACACATGATGAATTATAATTCTTTCTCTTCTTGCCGGCTGTCCTGGACAGTGAGTTAATTGAAAGCAGAAATCCTGCCCTGTTCATTTCTGTATTCACAGTGTCTAACATAGTGCCTAGCACCAAGTGGGTGCTGAGTGAATTTATTTGACCTGAAATTGGATTTAAGTTAGCCTTAAATTGGGATTTATTAGAATAAAAAATGACTCATGAAAGGAACTTCAGTAGGGTCTGAAGAAGCTAACCTACTTTTGGAGTGTCTCAGGTGTGAGAAAGATCCCACCAGACTCTCCCTGGCTGTAGCAATGTCCATTGTAAAGCCAGAAGACAGTAGCACTGCCCTGCTTACTGCAATTTGCAGGAGGAAAACAGGGGGGATGCCTAGGAGAAGCTTTCCTCACTGGAAAGGGAGTGAATCTTCTCAGCTGCTCTGCATCTTCCTGTGCACTCTTGGTTTGAAAGTGTGCATGCATTTTTTCTGCTAGGGGAAGTCATTCATGGCATCCAAAGCCTGCCTTTGAACATAACCCTAGCACTTGGCTCCCTGGTTAGTAATTATGAGTGCCTGTTTCAAGTCTTGGGGAAAGAAGTTTTTTGCAATCTCTCCTCTGACACTTCTTGCCTGTAAATTAATCCATCAAGAAAATGGCGTTTCTTCCCAGCTCTTAAGGGATTCACGCCACTTATACAAACTCTGGGAGGCTCCAGTCTGAGTTGAGATGACCTAATGAGTTCCAGAGCCAAGCTCTTCAGAAGGCAGGCCTGCATTTGCATATAGAATGTTGTTGATGCAGGCATCACTGGGATCTCAGGTTTGTCGTTCTCTCAAACGCCGACCCCTGCCCGTCCTCATACTATGAGAGGGAAGCCGAAGTGCTTTGTTAAGTTGCCTGAACTCTTGTTTGCTAATTCTCCATTTTCATTTTGTAGAAGGAAGGCTCCAATGAATCTGAGTCAGTGAGACCTGACTCAGTCTCCTTGTAATACATTTAATCATTTATTCATCCATCATCTTTTTTTTTTTTTTTTTTTTTTTGAGATGGAGTTTCTCTCTTGTTGCCCAGGCTAGAGTGCAATGGCACGATCTTGGCTCACCGCAACTTCCGCCTCCCAGGTTCAAGCAATTCTCCTGCCTCAGCCCCCGAGTAGCTGGGATTACAAGTGCCTGCTACCACACCCAGCTAATTTTGTATTTTTGGTAGAGATGGGGTTTCTCCATGTTGAGGCTGGTCTCGAACTTCTGACCTCAGGTGATCCGCCTGCCTCGGCCTCCCAAAAGTGCTGGGATTACAGGCGTGAGCCACTGCGCCTGGCCCATCTTCATTATTATCATGCACCTGCTCTGTGCCACAGAACCAGCAGTTGTGGAAAGACAGGATTCTACCAAGGGAGAGGCTGGCATTCCAGCTCTACCCCTGTCCTAGGCAATACTTATAGATGTCTATTTAACGGGATAAGAATGAGATGTTCCCTACAATCCTTATGTACTGAGTGGTGGAGAGCAGGACAGCAAATAGGTGGCACACCTTCCACCCTTCATTCTACAGTGCCCGTGGGAGGTAATGTCAGTGGCGTGCAAGACGAATGTGCTATTGCTAGTGCAGATGGAAAGAGTGTGATGTGGTGGAAATGCATGGTCTTAGTGTCATTGCACCTGACTTCACTACTTCATGTAATTTTGGACAAGACATGTAACCCCTCAGATATCCAGATTCCTCCTCAACTGTAAAGTGGGGATAATGATATCTTACAAGGTTGTTTCAAAACATTCTATTAACTAATTACTGTGTATAAGTACCTAGCATAATGCTTGGTACCAAGTAAGTGCTTTATAAATATTATTCATTTCTCCTCTACAGGTGCAATTTTAGGACTGTTGAACCATACAAAAATGACTCAGACAAGATACTAAACTATGTGCTTTTAGATAGTTTACTAAATACTTTATTTAACAAAAAAGGACAGTCTGTGTGAAGCACCAAGAAGGTAATGCACTCAGGGAATTCAGAAGAAGAGACATGAGCAGAGAAAGTAAAGAGAGAGCTGTGGAGGAGCTAAAACCAAAAAAAAAATGATATATGGTAAAGTTGGATGGATGGATGGAGAGATGGATGGCGGGATGGATAACTGATAGATGATAGATCGATTGCAGGCAATAGACAGACTTGTTTTAGAAGGACTCCTGTTATTGATTAGGTGGAGAAGGGGGGTGGATGGGCAGATGGTTTATCAAAAGATCTGAAGGTGTGAATACTCAGTAGAGGGCAGTATTTAAAAGGTCAGCGAGAGCTACAATTGAAACTGTAATTTAGCAACACATGGTACAGAATCAGAGTTAGTGAGTGATCAACTAACCCAACTCCCTGTCCACATAGGAGTCCTGTTTATAGCACTCCAGTGATCACGGTCTAGCCTCTGGAGAGCTAAGAAGTTAACCATTTCCCATCAACTAATCTGTGAATGGCATGCAATACTGACAGTTCCTGTTTATTTACAGTCTGCTCAGTACCATGCTTGTTCTATACTGAATCCTCTCAAGGGCCCTTGAGGAAGGAAGGTGCTATTATCCTCATGTTATAGAAGAACAAACTGAGGTGCACAAATCCTGCAGCTAATTAAGGGCCCCAGAATCTGCACCAGGTCTTGATTGTTCCAAAGCCTGTCAAACTATACATATCTCCACATCCGTATCATACTTCTGTTCATTGAGGACACAGCTCCTTTGATGTCAGTCTTGTTTAACCTGGGAACTCTCTTTTCAGAAGTCTTTCTTGCAACAAAAGATGCTTTTGCCCACCTCGTAATGCCTGTAGAACTCTTACTGGTTTTTGTGTTGTGTTTTGTTTTAAATCTGGTACTTAGAACCATCCCTTATAAATCTCATTTCTGTTCAAATTCTGCTTCATGAATTCTGTCTTTGTTCTTTCTTTACATTAGGAAGAATTATCCAAAGATAATTGAAATTTTAAAGACTTGTTCTTGCTCTCATTCATGCTTACCTGAAAAAGGTCTATTATCTGTCCCATTGCACAACCCAACGTCTTCCTTCCACAAGATGTATTAATGTCTTTAGTTATTTAAGGGATTCAACTGACTGAGCATGCTTGGGTTATTATAATTTAATTTATCAGACTCTTAAAGATTGTCCTTGATGGACTCGGCCTGCCTGGGGACTGACTAGGGAAGCTCTCCAGGAGCCATGCCCATCTGACTTTCTGGACTCAGAAGGCAGTGAATGATGTCATCATGTTTGCTAAACTGGTTCCAGAGAGTAAAATGCCTCTGCTTCAAGGGATTTTAGAACAAGTACCATTCTTCTTAACTTCCTTCACAGACCTGCTGCTGTTCAGCCCTATGAGTTAACTAACAAATAAATACCGTACATTTTAACTGTAAACCTACTATGTGTCAGACATTGTGTAAGGTATTGAAGATGCAAAACCAATACCATTTCCTGCACTGGAGAAGTTTACAATTGAAGATCACACAACAGGCTCTCTAACAGCTGTATCTTAGAGTTGGTGATCACTGCTATTACAATGATCTGAGAAAAGTGATGTAGAAACTCAATCAGTGCAGGGATGTTCTCTACAATATCCACAATATTGAGACTTTTAACCTACATTGCATAGATCCGGTCGTAGGATACCCAGTACCACACAAAGCAGTCCATTTCTTTGAGAAGCAATATAAAACACTGGGTAACGGTATAGGCTCTGGAGCCATACCATTTGGGCATGTTATTAAAGCTCTCTGTGCCTCATTTTCCTTCAGAATAAAATGCAGATGATAATAGTATCTATCTCATTGTGTTATTATGAGGATTAACTAAATTAATGCACATGAGGGTCTTAGAATAGAGCTCAGGACATAGTAAAGATGTCTGTTAATGTTAGTTACTGTTGCTGTGAAGAGAAAATGCTAGAAAACCTCCATGTATTAAGTCTAAAGTTGCCTCAGTCTAATATCCATCTGGTAGGCCCCGTGCCATACCCTCTGGGGCAAAAACTATGCCCGGCTCAAGCACTATGTAAAAACATTCAAATCTGGTAGGCTAAGTTGCAAAGGAAGGAAGAATGTGTGCTACTCTGTTCAGAAGAAAATACTGTTGAGTCCTCATCACATAAGGTAGTCATGGTATGGACTCTCTCACTGAAAGGCTAGAAGACCCAAAATGGGGTTTGCTTATAACTTTCTGTTTACTTGGAAGGTGTTAGATTTCGCAGCTAAAAGTGTAGATCTTTGTTGAACAGACTTTGTATATACAAAACCTCTATTGGTGCAGTAGGAATTGAAAAGGTGAATAAAGAGCAGTTCCTTCTAAGGTGATTAAGAACATGACCTCTGTCATGGGATTTAAATTCAAATCCAAGCTCTGTCATCTTCTAGATGTGTGACATTGAGCAAATAAGTTAACTGAACTTCAAACTCCTCATTTATAAAATGGGATGTTAGGCCGGGCGCGGTGGCTCAAGCCTGTAATCCCAGCACTTTGGGAGGCCGAGACGGGCGGATCACAAGGTCAGGAGATCGAGACCAGCCTGGCTAATACGGTGAAACCCCGTCTCTACTAAAAAATACAAAAAACTAGCCGGGTGAGGTGGTGGGCGCCTGTAGTCCCAGCTACTCGGGAGGCTGAGGCAGGAGAATGGCGTAGACCCGGGAGGCGGAGCTTGCAGTGAGCTGAGATGCGGCCACTGCACTCCAGCCTGGGCGACAGAGCGAGACTCCGTCTCAAAAAAATAAAATAAAATAAAATAAAATAAAATAATGGGATGATAATAATACCTGTGGCAGAGTGGGTTGTAAGGAATAAATCAGATGATATTTTTAAAGCTATTTGGCACAGAACCTAGAATATAACAGATACCAAGCTAATGTTGGCAATTATGAATAAATATCCTATAAGCTCACAGTATGGTTGAGGATGCAGAGACACAGAGAAAGATATTCACAAATAACTTACTATAGACACAGATAATAGACAATGATATAAGAAGAAGGAGGTAATGTTGCATTACATGACTGTGAACAGATAGATAAAAAGTTGTTTCTATCACTCATTTATTCATTCACTCAGTAGTGTCTTTTATGTGCCAGCCACTATCCTGGAAGGACAAGGATTGATCTGCTTGTTGGGAAAACAGAATAAACTTTCAATTTTGGATAATTGTAGATTCACAGAAACATCATAAAGACAGTACAGAGAATTCTCATGTACTCGTCACCCAGTTTCTCCTAATATTGACTTCTTACATAACCACAATGCATTTGGTTAAAGTAAACTATAGACGTTATTTGGATTTCACCAGTTTTCCACTCATGTCCTTTTTCTGTTCCAGAATCCAAACCAGGATACCACATTGTATTTATTTCCTTATATTTTTATGTGCATATTTGTTTGTTAAAAAATAAATACATTCAGTCGGGCGCGTGGCTCACGCCTGTAATCCCAGCACTTTGGGAGGCCGAGGTGGGTGGATCATGAGGTCAGGATATCGAGACCATCCTGGCTAACATGGTGAAACCCCATCTCTACTAAAAATACAAAAAATTAGCCGGGCATGGTGGCGGGCTCCTGTAGTCCCAGCTACTCAGGAGGCTGAGGCAGGAGAATGGCGTGAACCCGGGAAGCGGAGCTTGTAGTAACCTGAGATCGAGCCACTGTGTTCCAGCCTGGGCAACAGAACGAGACTCCGTTTCAAACAAACAAACAAAAAATAATAAATAAATAAATACATTCACAATAGTTTCAGTCAACTCCCTCTCTCTGGGGTTCTTCTGAAGAGACTCGAATGAAGTGAGACCATTGTGCTTTGGTAACATCAGCTGTTCACTTTGCTCAAAGTTCTCAGTACCTACTATCTTGGCAGAAAATAAGTCCTGCAACTGATCATTTATTCTGTAAGTGAAATTACTAAATTAAGCCAAGCTGCAGTTTTAAAAAGATTTCCTTTAGAAGAATTAAATATCTCAATTCAGTAGTTCTTCTAAAGAGATTCAAATTAAAAGAAGCTTTAAATTTTAGGTACTCTTTTAAAGAAAGAAACTTAAAAAATTAACCCAGATTATAAAAAGATTGTTGAGCCAGTTCACCCAATACACATGCTTAATGTTCTTAAGATAGTACTTTAGTTGGGTAACTGTTGTCTATGCCTTTCAGCTGTGGTCACCCATCTCATTGTAAGCAAAGAAGCCAGTCATAGATAACTGGTTGCCTGGGGTCTTGGCCTTGACTGCTGTCTCTCCCTCTTGCCTTCTTTTGTTATTTTTCTCTTGGCCTCACTTCTGGTTTTTTCATTTCCTAGCTTTGTACTCCAAATCCTGATACCCATCTCAGTTCCTTTTTTTGTGTTTTATTTTTGTTTTCATTTAAAAAATACTATTAATACATTTTAAATAGAGAAAATTTGAACCTGCAGGTAAGCATAAAGGAGAAAATTTTAATTGATCATAATCTCCCATCACTATTAATATCCTTACATTCTGTATTCTGCCCATGTGCATATGTAGACACATGTATACAGTCATGCATCACTTGATGACAGGGATATGCGCTGGGTTCTTAGGTGATTTCATCATTGTGTAAACATTACAGACTGTAGTTGCACAAACCTAGATGGTGTAGCCCACTTCACACCTAGTCCATAAGGTGTAACCACCATTTTATGTGTAGTCTGTCACTGGCTGAAACCATTATGCAGGGAGTGACTGTCATCTCCCTTATAGGCCCATATGGTGATAATGCTCTAACAGTATGAAGCGTTTGCTCATGTATCAAGTCAATTAATTCTCAAACGTCCTGTAAAGGGGATACTATTATTATTCTCATTTTAAAGATTAAAAAAAAAAAAACTAAGGCTTAAACAGTAAGTACTTTGCCTAAGATCAAACAGTGAGCAAGTGGTTGAGCTGGGATTCAAATGGTCAGGCTTCAGAACCTGTGCTCTTAACCATGATGCCAAAATCACACTGCATATTATATTTTACCACCTGCTTTTTTCTACTTAAAATACGTGATGAAGACCTTGCTATGTTTTTGTTTTTGTTGTTGTTGTTTTGAGATGGAGTCTCTCTCTGTCGCCCAGGCTGGAGTGCAGTGGCGTGATCTCGGCTCACTGCAAGCTCCACCTCCTGGGTTCACACCATTCTCCTGCCTCAGCCTCCTGAGTAGCTGGTACTACAGGTGCCCGCCACCACACCCAACTAATTTTTTGTATTTTTAGTAGAGATGGGGTTTTACCATGTTAGCCAGGATGGACCTTGCTATGTTAAGACATGTTCTCCTTTTAGATATTTTTCAAGTGGCTAGTTTTATACACAATGCTTCAACAAACACCTTAACCAGGAGCCTTAGGACCTGTCTTGAATTATTTATTCAATCTTTCTTTGTTTCCATGACTCTTTTGCTCATCTGTGTTTCTACTTGTGCTTCGTGGGCTGATTGCCTTCTCTTCTCTCCCCATTATCTGTCCCCCAACTTCTACAAACATGCACACACACGCACACATACACACATACTCATACTCCCTTCTGCTCAGCTCTTAGCTTTGCCCATTCCTTTCATGTTGAAGCATCCCAGCACTCCTGGAAACACATCTCCTCTGCCAGCTGGACTCTTAGGAGTAATTTTTATTCATGGAGAACAATGACTTTATTATGAAATCTTTATTCTGGAGTATTCCTCTAGGTTTATACAAATATTCATTTCAATAAAAATTTATTGAGCATCCATAATTTACGAAGTATTTGAGGGGCACAAAAGTGGAGCACCTGTCTTCCAGGAGTGTACAGTCCTAGTGGATGTCTGAGAGACAAGTAGAACCAACCAGAATGCAAAACAAAGGTATTAATTAATAGTAAAATGAAGGTATTAATTAATAACATGAGGTGGGAGCCAAGGGGAAGAAGCTATGAATTTTGATTGGAAGGAAGGCTTGAAGAAAGTTTCCAGAGAAGGTAACTAGATGACTTATTATCATTACTTGTTCTGTCTTCAGTGGGTATCATACATGATAGTGTGACAGGCTGGGTCACCCAGGAACCAGGGCCTTGAGCCCAACATCTGAAGGGGGAAAAGCAATAGGTTGACCAACTGTTCTGTTTTGTCCAGGACTGAGCGAAGTTCCCAGGACATGGAACTTCTAGTCCTAAGACCAGAAAGCCCTAGGAAAACTGAGACAAATCAGTCATTCTAAATAGCAGTGAACAATGCAGACAAAGCCTCCTGCCCTGATGGAGCTCACAGATTAAAAAACTAGTAAAGGAATAAAAGAATATTGTGAGAGGTAGATAGTGTGGTAGAGAAAAATAAGGCAGACTAGGAGGATAGAAAAGGACTGGAGTGCTGGGGCTTGGGTCAGTGATCTGTATTAGATTGGGCAGTCAGGGAAGGCCTTCCAGTGAGTTGTCATTTAAGCAGACATGAATGTAGAATGACAGTCATGTGGATACCTGGAAAAAAACATTCTAGGCCAGTGCAGTTCAGGCCTAGAGACTGAGGAAACAAAAAGCCAGGAATGGGATAAGAGAGGAAGCCAGGAGTCAGGTCACACAGGGCCCTGTGGGCCACAGGAGGTGATTTGGATTTCATTCTAAGATAGTACCTTGGAAGATTTGAGGAGAGGCATTATATAAGTTCGTTCCCACACTGCTATAGAGAACTGCCCAAGGCTGGGTAATTTATAAATTTTAATTGACTCACAGTTCCTCATGGCTGGGGAGGCCTCAGGAAACTTACAATCACCTCGGGGAAACTTATAATCACAATGGAAAGGGAAGCAAACACATCCTTCTTCACATGATGGCAGGAAGGAAAAGTGCCTAGCAAAGAGGGAAAAGCCCCTTGTAAAATCATCAGGTCTTGTGAGAACTCACTCACTATCATGAAAACAGCAGCACAGGGGTAACCACTGCCATGATTCAATTACCTGCCACTGGAACCCTCCCATGACACATGGGGATTATGGGAACTACAATTCAAGGTGAGATTTGGGTGAACACACATCTGAACCATATCAGGCATGGAGTCATCTGCCCTATGTTTTATAAGGACCACTCTGGTTGTTATGTGGGAATAGAGTGTGGGATAAAAGTTGGAGGCTAATTAGGGAGTGACTGCAATAATCTAGAAGGACAAAGTATGTATCAGAAAGTACAGAGATCTCAGACAACCCAACCCAGTCATCACTAGTAGGAAAACTCCTTGCAAATTACTTAACTTTTGTTAGCCTTTAATCTTCTTATCTATAAAGTAGGGATTAACAAATTACACAAGCTAAATAAAATAATATGTATGAAAGTGACTAGCAAAGCACCTACAGTTCTATTATGAAAATAGGATGCCATAGGAATTAAAATGTTGAATTGCTAATCTGATTCTTAAGGCCAGTGACTAGCCACACACAAATCTGAGTGTTTAGTCAGACATAAATGCATATTCTCATTCATGGTTGGATCCTTCCAGTTCTGTAAGTGTATGTATTCGTTCTTTTTATTTTAATTTTAGAGATGAAGTCTTGCTGTATTGCCCAGGCTGGAGTATAGTGATATGATCAGAGCTCACTGTAGCCTCAAACTCCTAGGCTCTCACCTCAGGTGATCCTCCCACCTCAGCCTCCTGAATAGCTAGGACTACAGGTCCATGCCACCATGCCTGGCTAATTTTTAAATTTTTTTGTAGAGATGGGGCCTTGGTATGTTGCCCAGGCTGGTTTTGAACCCTGGCCTCAAGCAATCAATCCTCTGGCCTTGGCCTCCCAAAGTACTGGCATTATAGTGTGTGCCACCACATCTGGCTATATGTTCTTTTTATTGCAATAAAAAGCATTAACAATTTCCTAAATATGCTTAGTAGTTTTGTAGTACTATTTATTTGCTGCTATGGTTTTCTCTGCTCAGCAATGCCATTCCTTCTATTCAAATCGTTTTCTGCTTGGCCCAGGTCCAAATTTACCTTCCCCATGGAATCTTCTCTAAGTCTTTAACCGACAGAGTCAGTTACTACTTTCTCATTATTTTCTCAGGCCTTTGCATGTTTACTCTATTTTACATTATCAGCTTTTATTACAGTTTGTTTTTTATATGCCCATTTGTCTAATAAAAAGATGGAAGGCAAGTACAATGTTTAGTTTATCTAAGATATGACAAGGGTAACCACTTGCTGCATAGCTCAGTCCCTAATAGGAACCTAAGACATTGCTAATGAGTTGGATGGACATGATTGTGCTTAGAACTTGATCTCTGGTATATCACTCAGGAGAATTGCAGAAACAGCATGACATGGGGGAAGGAGTGGATTTGAAGTCAGACAGACCGAAGAGCAAAACCAGGGCCTGACATTTACTAAGCTATGTGGTTTTGCCTAAACCATTTCATCTGCCTGAATCTGTTTCCTTGCCCTTCGACAGTGTATTATCTATTCTTATGTAGAAAATCATGAAACTTAACAACAATCCTTTATTATTTCACATGATTACTAAGGGTTAGGAGTCCAGGATCAGTTTAGCTGGGTGGTTCTGTTTTAGGATCTCTTGGTTTGCATGTTCGCTGGGGCTACGGTCACCCGAAAGCTTGACTAGGCTAAAGGATATGCCTCCAAGCTCACTTCCAGAATTGTTGGCAGAAGGCTGTAGTTCCTCTTCACATTAAGCTCTCCATAGGCTGCTCAAGAACATGGCAACTGGCTTCCCCCAGAGCAAGTGATCTGAGAGTGGGAGAGACACAGACAGAGGTGGAAGCTGCAGGGCTTTTTATTACCTAATCTCAGAAGTGATACATCATCTCTTCTGCCACATTCTGTTGTCACACAGACCAACCCTGATACATTGTGGGAGAGGATTACATGAGAATATGAACACTAGGAGCAGCAGGCATCATTTGGGCCATCTTTGAGGCTGACTCCTATGAACAGGAATATTTACCCTAAACATGGTGAATGTTTAAAATGAAAAACTGAGCATCCTTAGCTTGCCCTGCTTAAGGAACTGCTTAATGGTTGCAATTAACCCTGGATAAACCTAAGGTCTCTGGCCTGACTCCCATGTAGTTTTCCAGCCTCTCCCTGCACCTCCTTTGTTTATACATTAAGCTCTATTGAACTCTTGGTCTGTGCTGTTCCCTCTGCTTGGAATGCCCTCATTTTCACCGTCTTGGTCCACCTAGTATAGACCTTATGCTTTCAACCGTGCTCACTTCCTGCCCCCAATTCCCACCCCTCCAACCCTTCTAAGTCTCCTTTCCTGACATCTTTGGGTGGTATCCTGGGGGGTGTGGCCCACTGCCAGGCCTGGTAATAGGCTCCTCAGCACAATCTCAGAATAAACCAAACCCATCCACACCATGCTGTCCAAAAAGGATTTCCTTTTGGGTTTAACTTGGATTTAAGCCCTGGTTCTGACTGTGTACTGAGTGGTTTCAGGAGGAAGAAAAATAACACTTATGAATAAAAGTGTAACATTTATTATACTCCCAGAGAGCTAGCTGCTGCCTTGGGCACTTTCTCAGAAATTATCTTACTTAATCACATACATTTTTCTATTTGGGCAAGTGATTCTACCTTTTTGGATCATAGTTAACTCATTAGTAAAATGGGAATATTTCCCAAATATGCCCTGGACACTTCCATTCATCTGTGCCTTGCACACAACTTCCCCCACCCTAGGCTGTCCTCTGATCCATCTCCACATGTTCACTCTTGCACAGTCCCCTGCAGTTTAAACCCATTTCTGCCCCTTAGGAGCTGTGCAACCTCAGGAAAGTTACTTTACTTCGCTGAGGCCAGAAAATAGCAGTATTTAACAATGACTACTGGTGCTGTTGGCATGTTGGCAAGTTAGTAGGACTATGGTTGTTAGGAATATCTGAAATAGTACCTAATACCAGTTTTGGGTTCAATAAATGTTAATTACCTTGTTTTTATTCTAAGGCCCAAAGCAAACATAGACCCAAATATCACCTCATCTTGCCTACCCAAAACCCAATTTGTTACATCTTCTTTCCCTGATGAAAGTGCTTATATTCAAAAACTAAGTACATATCTCATAAACAAAAGCATTGTTGAGGGGAGCAGGGTGTTTCCTTAGGCTCTACAAACCTAGATGTGGGTCTCAGAAAGCCACCTCTGTTATACTGGCACTATGAAGAAAGATATGTTTAAACCTCTTTGAGCCTCAGTTTCCACAGAATAGGAATTTTTCACATTTTTATTGAAACATAATGTTTGTACATGTTTATGGGGCACATGTGATATTTTGATATATGCATAGAATGTGTCATGATCAAGTCAGAGTGTTTTGGATCTTCATCACCTCAAGCATTTATCATTTCTTTGTGTTGGAACATTCCAAATCCCCTCTTCTAGCTATTTTTGAAATATACAGTACATTGTTGTTAACTATATTCAGTCTACTGTGTTATTGAACATTAGGACTTTTTCCTTCTGTCTAAATGTATGTTTGTACCCCTCAACCCACCTGTCTTCATTCCCCCTACCCACTACACACATTCCCCTCCTGGCCTCTGGTAACTATCATGCTACTTTCTACCATGAGATCAGCTTATGATCTTCTGTATATGAATGAGAACTTATGATATTTGTCTTTCTGTGCTTGGCTTATTTAACTTTAACATAATGAGCCTCAGTTCCATTCATGTTGCTGCAAATGACAGGATTTTATTCTTTTTTTACGGCTAAGTAGTATTCCACTTTGTAAATATACTACATTTTCTGTATCCATTCATCCATTGATGGACACCTAAGTTGGTTTCAGATATTTGCTATTGTAAATAGTGCTGCAATAACCACAGGAGTGAAGGTATCCCTTTGATATACTGATTTGCTTTCCTTTGGATAAATACTAGTTGTGGGATTGCTGGATCATATGGTGGTTCTATTTTTAGTTTTTGGAGAGATCTCCATACTGTTTTCCATAGTGGTTGTACTAATTTACAGTCCCACCAACAGTGTATAAGAGGTTCCTTTTCTCCACATCCTTGCCGGCATTGGTTATTTTTTTGTCTCTTTGATAATAGCCATTCTAACTAGGGTAAGATGATATCATATTGTGGTTTTGATTCACATTTCCCTATTGATTAGTTATGTTGAACATTTTTTCATATACCTGTTGTTCATAAAGTGGCAAAAATTAAATCTGCCTTTAGAAGAGTAGATGGAAGTAATACTACAATTTTAAAAAATCATGGGCCAGAGCTTGGCCCATAGTAGATATTCAATAAATGTGCTAATCCCTCTCTAGGACATGTACATTCCACTTATTCTTGTCAACACTTTGGGCCTCCTAGTTTTGCACGGCCACCAAAATGTGGCATCTATTTATTAAGGGACGGCCTTACTAATTAGTCTTCGCGCTGGAAAACTAATTAGGCCTGGCCCTCATCTATTTGGGTTTATGTCAGCAGTACCTTTCCCCATCACTGCAAGCTCTGGACTACCTTGTCAGTGTGCCCAAGTTTGCTGTAAGGAAGAAAGACTTTCCTCTCATTACTCACCTCATGTAGCTTCAATTATTTATGTACAAGTTGGAGTTGATCTTTGGCCATTTTAAATTACATTTATTTTTATTGTCTTCTGTAATCCTATCATATTTTCAATTACCCATTCATTCATTCAGAAGTAGATTTCCCCCTTTGGCAGAAGAAAATAAAACAAGTAATTTTACAAAGTAGCTCAAAAGTTTCTGTTACAATCAGATTTATTTGGCTAAGCATTCTGTCCTCTGGATTCTTGGAGAATTTATAGAAGAAAGGTAATTTCTTAGTTAACAAAAGATACCCACTTCCTCACTTCCTTGTCAATTACACATGCAGTGACTCAAAATAATTTGAAATCTACATTATTATTTTTGCCACAGCTTTGAATGGTAGCAGGAAACAGTCTTTATAAAATAAGTGCTTGAATCAGCAAGTTTATTCTTTCAGTATTACAATTGAATCCCGTACTTCAAATCTAGAAAAACACACTCCCCTACTATTTTAGATTGTGTTATTTTAAAGCTTCTCAGTAATTTTTATTCATTTGTTTGTTTTCCCAATTCATGTAGTCACCCAAGGCAACAATGGGATGATGAAATGTTCATTCTACAATATTTTTTGAAGACAATCAGCATTCTGGTCATTAATTAGACATACTTGGTCTACATTGGCTGAGCTGATATTGATTCTTCCCACTGCATCCCAAGAAAACTGAAGCATCCCTTGAATATTTGAGAACAGCTTATCTGAGGTCTGAGGGAGCAACGTAAGAGAAGGGAGGTGTGCAAGGTTCTCAAAGGAAGGAAGGTATCACAATTGAAATGCTAAGGCTGCAATTTTGAAGCAAGTTCTTAGCATTTTGCCCCTTGTTCCCTGCTGTATCCCAAGCATGCAACTCATTGCCTGCACATGGCAGATGCTCCTTGGGTCTTTGTGACTGGAGGGTTTGAGAGTTGTAGTGTGGGTGAGTGGGCTCAAAAGAATCTCATTGTCTTAATGGTAATGAATATAGAACTTCTGTTTGCTGCTCTGCCCTCCTGATATAATAGATGAGTAAAGTGAGTACAGAGAGGGGAAGTTTAACTCCCAAGGCCATCAGTGGCAGCAATGGGCCTGAAACACAGATCTTCTGACAACTGGCTGGAGGGCAGAGGACCCTGCTCTCTGTTCTCATGTACTGAGTAATAGTACTTGGGCTCAAGGTAGAGAAGGTAGCTGAGGATAAATGCAACTCCAAGCTTCCATCTCCAGGTCTTTCTTTTCTAAAGCTTGCATTTCTTCAACCTTCAGAGTAAAAGGGATTGGTGTGGATAGCAATCATGATAAACTGAGAGAGCACTCTTCCTGCTGCTGGACAAAATTCCAGGGAGTTTTTGTTTTGCAGGAAATAAGACCAGGGAGGGAGGCAGGGCCCAATCCCAGAAGTAGGAGACCTTACAGGATGTGATGAGGAACTTGAGTCTCCTCAACTGTGTCCAACAGTTCTTCTATGCCCTCTGGCAGGATGCTAGGAATGCTAGCTGCTCAGGAAAAGTACATGGGCCAAAGAATAAACACAATGAAAGCCAGAGGTAGAAACAGGAGCCAGTTTAAGCCAGGAAAACATTAAGAAAATGTCAAACTATGAGGCGTGAAGTGTGATCTCTTCTTTCAGCCATAAGCCGGAAGTCACTTGCTATGGTTTGGCCATTTGGCCCCTCCAAACCTCATGTTGAAATTTGATCCCAGTGTTGAGGGTGGGGCCAGTGGGAGGTGTTTAGGTCACTGGGCCAGATCCCTCATGGATAGATTAATGCCCTCCCTTAAGGTGAGTGAGTTCTCACTCTTAGTTCCAATGAGAGCTGGTTATTTAAAAAAGCCTCGCATGCCCCCCTAGCCTTCCCTCCCGCCACATGATCTCTGCACACTCCAGCTTCCCTTCACCTTCCACTACGAGTGGAAGCAGCCAGAGGCCCTCACCAGATGCCCAGTCTTCCAGCCAGCAGAATTGTGAGCCAAATAAACTCTTCTCTTTATAAATTACTCAGCCTCAGATGCTCCTTATAGCAACACAAAATAGACTAAGACACCACTATTGTTCGAAAGAAGATTTGGTGACAAAGAAGATGCCTTCAAAGAACTTATAGTCTAATGAAGAAGAGAAGTACCTGTGCATGGAAACCAGAATGCATATGAAAAGCACTGGGGTTTCTATCCCAGGCTGCACTTAAGAATCACCTAGGAGCTTTTTTGAAAAAAAAGTTTGGGCTCTTTCCCTAAAATTGAATCCAGATCTTAAAGATGGAAGGCTAACTTAAAAAAAAAAAAAATCTCTCCAGGTGATTTTGATACACAGTGAGTGTTGGTATCACTGCAATAGAGTAAAGCCCAAGGTAATATGTGGACTCTTGTCTCAGCCTGGGGTGATCATAGCCATTGGATAGCCTGAAGAGCATCACCAAAAATAGACTCTGGAGCCTCAATTCTGAATCTAATAATTCAGAATTTCCAGAGAATTGAGACCCGGAATCTCTCTTTTGGAAAAGCTCCGAAGGTGGTTCAGATGACCAGGCAGGTTTGGGAACCAGTCTGCTAGAGCAGCTCTGTCCAGTAAAAATATAATGTGACTCACATGTATAATTCTACAATCTCTAGTAGCCACATTTAAAAGATAAAAAGAAACAAAGTTAATTTGAATAATGTATTTTATCTAACATAGTCTATCTGACATCATTTCAACATAGGATTAATTTAAAAATTATTGTTTAGCTTTTTTATATTCTCATTTTTTCATACTAAGTCTTTCAAATCTGATAGGAATTTGATACTTAGAACTCCAGACCACTTGCCAAGGGCAGGGCTGTCTGTTGTTCACCTCTGCATCCCCAGCATCTGGTGCCAGGCCTGACATGGCACAATTCCCCATGCTTTGGGACATGATCTGGGTCTCTGCATTCCAAACTATGGGTACCACGGGAACAGAAGCATGGAGAGATAGAACAATGTACTAGGCTGGTTGGCGGGAGGAGTGGGACTGGGGCAGCAGAAAGGGAGAGGTAAGCCACGCCGGAAAGGAGTTTGGAGAGGAAGACAGAGTTCAACCTTTTTTTTTTTTTTTTTTTTCTTGTCTCATGGACCTACCACCAGATTTTAAGAGTAAGTAGGAAGGACTTCCAATTCACTCATTTTTTTTTTTTTTTTTTAACCCGGATGTCAGAGCTCCAAGGCCTCCAGGACATGTATTAGGTTTATTGGTTTATTGAGATACTGCCTCAGGCAGGTTGACTAAGTGGGCCTCTTTTTGTTGGGAACCAGAGCAATAATGAGGAGAGACTTTGCTGACATTAGGAATCTGCTGAGCATATGCTTTTTCAGTACAATTTCAACTTCAGATTCTGTCAAGGTCCTCAGAAGCCTCACTGTGGGTGCATCAGATACATTTTAAGACAATAACACTGATTCGAATGATCCCATCTGTCAAAATCCTTTTACAGAAATCTGTCCTGCTTTCTTGGCACTAGCTGACTCACAAAGTTTGTCATGGATCAGTTGAGGGATTTGTCCCTGGCTTGCCATCAAGTTCAGTGACCAACTGTTCCAAATCAGGGACTGGATGATATATTTTGTGATTTAGTGGGACATGGATCAATTAATGGCAGTGCTGGAACACAGCAGGAGAAGTTGAAGTCAGACCACAGTCTACTGTGGAGCTAATGTTTGCTGATCAAAGGAAGACAGGCCTAGCTGTTTGCAAACAGAAGTCTAGCCAGGAAAGCAAACCATAGAGTGGATAAAGCAACTGCTGCTACAGGTTTCCAAGCCATGCCTCCAGGACTCCAAGTTTTTCAGAAATATCCAAAGGCAGCAAAGGGAAGCTTGAGTCCTTTCATTCGCGCATACCCATTTTCACCAGTTTTATCTTTCGGATTTCATCGTAAGATTGCATTTTAAATCCACTGCACCCTGAAAAGCTTGAAAAAACATTGATGTAGACAATGGGTAGCACTATGGCTGAGTGTTATCAAGAATGTCCAACAAAATATAACAGTAGAAGCCTATTAAGACAATAGATTCTACAAATGGTAACTTCAGGCAACTAGGCAGGTAGCTGCAGGGTACTAAATCATTCATTAGTTCATGATTCATTCATTCATTCTACAAAAATATATTTTTCACTTGTTATGACCTAGATACAATGCTAGGCGCTGGGAATACAGCTGTGAAAAAGTAGATATTTTCCCTGCCCTCATGTTATTTATATTGTTGTAGGAAAGATAGATAATAAATGTGGACACAATTAAATACAATTATTGCAGCTTGAGGTTAGGAAATTAATGCAGTGGCAGAAATTACAAGGGAGGAGTGCTACTTTAGAAAAGGTGGTCAGGAAAGGCTTGGCTTCGGAGATACCCTTAAGATGAAGCCTGAGGATATAAAGGAGCTAGCTGTGCAGGAGGCTTTGCGACGAGCATTTCAGGCAGATAACACAGTTGATGCAAATACCTGTGGCAGCATCTGGGATTATTACAGAAAATGAGAAGACTCTGTAAAGCCTGAATGAAAAGAGTTTTTGTAACATGATTTTGCAGCACAGCGAGGATCCAGGTCACACAAGACCTTACAGAGTCCAAGGTATCCTCTCAATACTAGAGGCCTTTGCGAAGTTTCAGAAGAGAGACATATTATCTCATTTACACTTTTCAAAGGCTGATTCCACCAGCACATGGCACTAGTAGGAGAGCAAGGGCAAGCAAAGCCTTCTCCTAGAGACTGGTGGGGAGGTTCCTAAACGAGGAACACAACAGGACTCCTATTCTTAGAGCCAAGACGTAAGGCAAAACACAAGGAAAATGTTCCTACTACTTCACAGCATGAGCTTTCTCTTATGAACCGGGAGGGTGTGATGCCTATGGTCAAGTATGGCTGAAGCCACAACAGGGCTCCCTCCTCAGGGCCCAATTGATCCCATAGCCTGGAGCAGGGTTGAGCTGAAAAGTCAATGGAATCTGCAGGACAAGGAAGAGACCAGCCCAGCACTTGGAAGGAAGAGCTGCAACAGGCTTTAATCTACCTTGAGAGTGTCTTCATGCTGGCAGCCAACACAGACTGACATCAAATCCACTTTCCCCACAAATTGCATCCACATTTTTGCAATTTGGTGTGTATTGATTTTTCTCCGAGGGACCTCTTCTTGAGTTATTTAACTGCCACCATTGCAAAGGGCGGCAAGTAATTTTCAGCGCAGAGCCACTTCTTCTGAAGTCTGCATTGAAACTCCAACCCAGTCCAGTCCTATAATTTCATTTCAGAGCACTCCTGGATAATTATATTACCCAAATCTGGGCATTATTGCAGAATGAATGGTTTGACCATGAAGACAGGGAGAGCATTAGATCTTCTTTTCCATCTCAAAATAAGGTATCAAGCCGGAGTAATGTAACAATGTAGAGGTATTCAGGACTGAGATATTCTTTATGCTTCTACTTTGAAGCAAAGGTGGACTGGCTAGTGTCTTCAATATTTACAATAGAATTGGTTCCCCTAATTTTATGTTGATATTCCTCAAATCCTTTGACATTTATCACAAGGGTCATGAGATTAGAATCATATCTGAAGCTGTGTTTACTCTAGTGCTAATTTTTAAGATGATCGTTTCTCCTGTCCCTGCTCCATATACAAAATTATAAAATTTCATCCACCAGAGGATCTCTAGGGATTTCTTTTCTCCTCCTTTTTAAACTGATAATTAGAATTTTTTTTTAAAGTCGTACATGCCTTTTTTTTTTTTTGGCTGCAAGGAAGCTGAATGGTAGGTAGTAGGTAGATAGTTTTTTTGAAGTTCAACCACAACAATCACATAACCCTTACGATTCATGTGTGCACACATATATACATATATATATTTACCTGTTATAAATTTTCTATTTCTGTTTTCTGTTTCTAGTCACATATTTCTTGTTTCAACCACCTCACTTTGTTTTATCACTATTTTACTGTAAATGTTTTAAGTCATCTAAATTTTTTGGGAAAGCATTAAAAAGTAAAAAAAAAAAAAATCATTAAACTTTAATGCTTTCATTCATAAAATATTATGCCAGGTGTTGTAAGAGCATAGATTCTATATAAGAATCCACAGGATCTCAGTGAGAAGCATAGTGAAAGTGGAGGTTTGGACATAAGGAAAGAAATCTGACTTCTGAAATATGGTGAGGACAATGGAACTGCAGTACAGATTGGACAGAGGTTGGCAGTTTCACACTGACAAGATGTTTGGGAGGCAGGTGGTATGGTGATATGTATCATCCTATTATAGGCCTTTGGACATTTATTTATCCTCTGGGTAAAAGCATTTTGATATGATGAAAGAGAACTTCGTCTCCGGAGTGAGAGAACCTGGTTCAGAACTTCAGCTGTGTCCCTCGTGAACTGTGTGTACATTTTTGGCAAGTTATAAGTCATCATCGGGTCTCAGTTTCCTTTCTGTCAAATGGGGCTAATGGTAGATATTGCCTACTAGTGTTACTATGGGTTATTAAATGAGTTAATACATATAAAGTGGTTATAGCAATGAGTGGTACATAGTTAATATTTAATAAATGTTAACTGCTATAGCTGTTGTTATTCTCTTGCTAGACACTTTTACGTGTGCTGTCTTAATTTTCTCTCACAACTCTACAAGGTGGACTGCCCTTTAAATGAGTCTCCCAGAAGTTGAGTCCCAGAGTCAAGAAGCTTGCATTTCAGCAAGAGCTATTTGATTCCAAAGCCCATGGTCCTCTCACTCTGATATGCTTAACACATCCTGCAAGATGGAGTAAATAGAAAATCTCTTACTGATGCCTATCACAAACAGGATAGAAGCAAGTTACGGTAGTGACTTATTCATTCAAAAATTATCTGTGAATGCTTTGCTTTAGACCAGTCACATGGTAAGCAAAGATAAGGCTCCTTGCAGGCTCTGCCCTCAGATGGCTTCCAAATGGGAAAGATAAACCAAATTAGAGTACAGTGTGAAAAATGCCAGATCACAATATATACAATGACATAAGGCCATAAAGAGAAAGGACATGTAATCTAACTTACTGGAGTCAGAATCTGGAAGAATGAATGAATGAATGAAGAGCCTACAGGCTCTTCATTAAAAAAGTCATGCTGTACCATAAGGCAGCAGAGTAATACTTCCGCTCCTTTGAGAATCTCCACACCAACACCATTATCACTCCTCCCCCCAACCCTGTCCCTAAGTCCAGAGATGCAAACCTAACTGCTAAGGGTCAAATGTTACCTGATAGCTTACCAGTTTTCAGTTTAAACTGAATTCAGTTTAAACCTAGATGGTTTCTAAGAGCCCAAATGTTAAATTATCGGGAATTTTGGAAGCCTGTTTAACAGCCTTTGTTAAAAATTAAATTATATGAAACAACACTTATATTGAAAACAAAGGTAATTAATACTCCAAATACATCCATCACCTCCTGGTTACTTCACTACCACTTATGCACTTGAAGTTATTTACATCTATTGTAAATAGGTAGCCAGTAGACATGCTTTATAATGGTGTGCTACTATTGCATATCTCTTTCCAGCTCCATATTTAGTGACATCCTTGTTGGTAGCGTGGCATCAGCCACGTTGGGATTATTTATACCACAGAAATAAGCAAATGCTACAAATAATGACTTTGGATTTTCTCACAGAGCTGGTTGTTAAATTTTACCAGCACACCATTGGCTTTCGATCATTCCACCTGCTCTTTCCTGAAGTTGCCCTCCCTCCCTCTCTGTTTTATTTAGTTTTAATTTTCATTCATTCTTCTTCAATTTGTTCATACCATGGCACCTCAGCTCCCTTACTGGTCTACACTTTTATTTCATCCCTCCTGTTTTTCTGATTACATCTCTTCCTTGTTCACCTAGAACATCTTTTGGCCAAGAATGTGTTTTGCATAGTCCTGGTTGTCACGCGTGTCCCTGTGAAGAGACCACCAAACAGGCTTCATGTGAGCAATAAAGCTTTTTAATCGCCTGGGTGCAGGCGGGCTGATTCCGAAAAGAGAGTCAGCAAGGAAGATAGGGGTGGGGCAGTTTTATAGGATTTGTGTGGGTAGTGGAAAATTACAGTCAAAGGGGGTGTTTCTCTTGTGGGCCAGGGCGGGGTCACAAGGTGCTCAGTGGGGGAGCTTCTGAGCCAGGAGAGGGAATTTCACAAGGTTAATCGCTCAGGTAAGGTGGGGCAGGAACAAATCACAATGGTGGAATGTCATCAGTTAAGGCAGGAACTGGCCATTTTCATTTCTTTTGTGATTCTTGACTTGCTTCAGGCCATCTGGATGTATACCTGCAAGTCAAAGAGAATATGATGTCTTAGCTTGGGCTCAGAGGCCTGACACTGGTACTTGATTTGCCTGGTACTTAAATCAAAAGTAAGTCTCTCATCACCTCACTTACTGGGTTTGGAGTGACTGATTTGACAATATTGGCCAACACAAACAAAAGGTCCTCTGCTCATCAAGAGAGAGGAGCCTAGCCTTGAACCTGGGCCCCTGGTTCCGGTCTTTGTTGTTTCCTGTTACCAGGGCACTCTCTGTGGTATTATTCCATGCTTTTTAATGCCTTCCTGTATCATTTAATTGGATTGCAGCACACTAAACATTTGAAAAGAATTCAAGCGCAAGCTGCCAGGCTCTCTTAATGAACATTCTGTGTGTCATTGTTTGCCAAGAAAGTCATTCATTGGATAAAAATCAGGAGATTGAATGAAGAAATAAAATTTGTTTTTCTTTCTCTCTCTTCATGATATAATTGCTTGTTTCCCCAAGTAATATTTTGTCTCTCTCCTTCTAGTCATGTGTGGACTGTTTTTCCAGCAGAGAAGATTAACTGAATGTCTCTCCACAAATATCATATTTAATTTAATGCCATTACATTAGATCATGTATTAAAGAATACAAGATCCTACTGGATTCCATTGTAAGTTAGATATCCACAAATTTGTTTCCTTAAACATGCAGATGGCATATGTTCTGCCCATACAATCCTTATTGGTTCATGTGCCTAACACAATGATATGGAACATGAATCCTCGAGGGAAATGGTATGTCACAATTTACATACTGCACGTAGTAAGGATAGAGAAAAAGGAACATAGCCTCCCAAGCTCTTCCTTTAGTACATGACACTGAGACCCAGAGAGGCTGTCATATCAAAGATAGCAATGAGATTCTTTGAAAGTAAATTTTAACAGTAATACCTTTGGCTTCATAGGACCCATATAGTATGCTTTCCTAAAAATTTGCATCAAAATATTTGCACATGTCCTCCCATTATTGCATGCATCTCAGGGTGTAATAGCGTGTATTTACTCTGGATTCTCAGCTAGTCTATGGATGCTTTAATCATAAGGGGCTGTGTTAGTTACTCACTGATTTCCTACCACCCATCACAGAGCATAGCACAAAATAGAGGTTTGTATACTCATATATCTAGTAAGCACCTGATAAATGTGTATTGAATGAATAGATATTTGTTTATCTCTTTCCCAGAAAGAGACATGGGTAAATGAAGCTAGAGGTACACAAACATTGATCTATAGAATTATTTTTATCTCTCAGCTAAAAAACAACAAGGAGGAGTGAGAGTTACAATTACAAATGAAGCTTATGATACTATTTTTGGTGGTTGGGTTTTGCAAGGGAGCAATATCTTGGACTCCATGATTTGTCTGGTTTTGCTATTAAGTACACATATGTTTCAGATTGTTACAGTTTCCTGATGAATTGATCTTTTCTTTAATTATTATTGTAAGTTGCTTGTCTTTACCTCTAGTAATATTGTTTGCCTTGAAATCTATTGTATCAGGTATTAATATAGTCACAATATATTTTGTTTAGTGTTTGCATTGTATAGCTTTTCATTCTTTCAATTTCAGCTTCTCTGTATTTTTGTATTTCAAGGGCATTATGTGTAAATGATATATAGTTAGGTCTTGCCCCATTATCCAGTCAGACAATCTTTGCTTTTTACGTGGTATTTAGTGTATTTACATTTAATGTAATTAAGATAGAGTTGGATTTAAATCTTTCATCTTGGCCTTTGTTTTTTATTGTTCTATCTCTTCTTTGTTTCTCTGTTCTTTTAAGCTGGACTTCCTTTTGGTTACCCAAGTACTCTTTTAGTATTTAATTTTTATCTCTATTGACTTTGCCTATGCTTTTTGTGTTAATTTTTAGAGCTTGCTATATAAATTATCTGTGCACCTTGATTTACATCCTAACTTCAAATAAAGTTGTTACTTATATTATGCTACTTTGTGAATAATGTAATAACTCAATAATTGTATAATTCTATTAACCCCATCTCTTTCTCTTTGTGATCTATTGTCATGTATTTTATGTCTACATATGTTATGTACCCTTCTATATGCTATAATGGTTTTTGATTTAAGATGTCGATAGTCCTTTAAGAAAGTATTTGTGTGCGTATTTTTAATGTCTTCTGTCTGGTATTGTTTCCCCTCAGCCTGAATAACTTACTTGAGCATTTCTTGTAGTGTGATTATGCTGGCAACAAATTGTCTCCATTTTAATTTATCTGAATATTTAGTTGCTTTCCTTTATTTTTGAAAAATATTTTTACTGAAATAGATAATTTTAGATTGACATCATCTTTAAGTACCTTAAAGTACTTCCATTGCCTTCTGCTCTCCCATGATTCTCTTGAGAAGTCTTCTGTTTATTTTGTTGTGTTTCCAACTTATGGGGTGTATGTGTGTGTGTGTGTGTGTGTGTGTGTGTGTCCTGCTGCTTTTAACATTTTCCATTATCTGGTTTTTTTGGAATTTAGCTATGATGTGCCTAGGAGTGGTTTCTTTGTATTTATTCTACTTGGAATTCACTGAACTTCTTGGCATACACCTTTTAAAATATCAAATTTGGAAAATGCTTCAGCTAATAATTCATCAAAATAATTTTCTGTCCCATTATCTCTCTCCTCTCATTCTGAAATTATAATTACACATAAGAGTGACTGCTCAATATTTTCATACAGGTCATTGAGACTCTGTTTACTATTTTTTCCAAATTTTATTTTCTCTGAGTTTTAGATTTCTGTTGGCCTCTGTTCAAGTTCACTAATACTTTATTCTATTATGCCCATTCTACTGTTAATCCCATTCAATAATTTTTAAATTTTTTCAGATATTACCATTTTCAATTTTAGAATTCATATTTGCTTCCTTGTTACAGGTTTCAAATCTCTTCTGAAATTCCCCATTTCTTTGCTCATTGTGTCCAACTTTTTCTGTAGATTTAAAAAACATTTATCATAAAGTTCTAATTTGTGAATTCTCATTTTTTTGTCATCTGTAAGTCAATTGAATTCTCACTTTTTCATCATCTGTAAGCCAATTTTCTCTGCTTGAGTTTTAACTAAGTCAAATTCTACTTTTTTGCATATCTTATTATCTTTTGTTTATGAGGGAAATTTTGCTCAGCAAAATTCTGGGACAAGAAAACTACTTGATAGAAATTGCACTGTTTGTATTTGGGGATCATCCAGATTTAAACCTGAAATGTCAGCACAAATTTATCAAAAGTCTGCCTGGTTCTTTCTCATACATGCAAAAACTGACCTTCTCTGTCAACTCCCTGATCCTATCCTAAACAACTGGTCCTAGATATGAAAATATAATTTTGTTATTAATCTTTATAGCCCTTCCTCTATTCTTTAGTAACCAGCACAGTGTTCAGTGCAAATTAATGTTTGTTACATTTCAGTTTAAATCTAAAAACCCATGTATGCACTTCCGTGTATGTATCTGGATATCAATGTATGTAGTAGGAGGCCGAGTGCTTCAGTAGAAAGAGTATTAACCTAAAGACCTTGATTTGAAACTGACTGAAAAATCTTCCTGGCTCTGTCATCTTGAGGAAGTGATTTGGCTTACATAAACTTCAGTTGCTGTTGCCTTCTTTTTCTCAAGAAACAAACGGATGGGAAAATACGTGTTGCATACTTAGCACAGTGCCTGGTGCATAAAGATTTTTAAAATATTAAAAGGTCTGGTCAAATCTGAGTTAAGAAAAAAGTTGATAAAATGTAAATTTATCTCGTGATAAATTTACTGTGATGTGATACCATTACTTCCAGCAAAAATCAGTCCAATCACCAAGGAGGAACTATATGGGAGCTCAGAGTCCATCTGGATAAGGAATTGATCTGAGACAGGTGTGTCTTGGACAATATCAAGGATTATAACAGTGGCATACAGTAGAAGCATAAATAAAGTGGGCTTTTGCAGAGACTAAGGAGGCTTATGTTAAGATTAGAGTTCTCTAGTTTCGTGGAAAGACCACTGGATTGGAACACAGGAGACGGAACTCTTTTATGTCTTCATTTCTTACCCAGAAAATTATGCTACTAATACTACTAATCTTACAAGGTTGAGGTGAGTATTAAATGGGATCCTGCTTATAAAGACCATAGCTTGAGAGTATCATGTGTATTAAATACTCATAATATAGTCATTATAATTAGCAATTATAATTTACTTAACTTCCCTAAAAAGATGATAATTCTTGCTTGTAAAATTTTCATAAGTAATGTGAAATTACGTTTGAGAAAGTACTTTTATAATCTGAAAAGCACTACATAATTGCAGCGTTATTATTTTTAGTTAGGTAAATGTCTGGACATTCACAAGTTCTGTCACAGAAGAAGTCAAGCTCTCTGAGGACAGAAAATATATCTTTCTTATTTACCACTATACAATAGTAGATAGTCAGCAAATACTTTCTGATCAATAAATGGATCACTTCAGCTCCAGAGTTTCTGCTTACCTGGGCCTTTCTCAGAGTTAGAATGCTTTGGAAGTTTCCCTAGTTTATTCTGGTGGAATCTTGATGCTTAATTTGGTGCAGAAGTTACATCAAAATAAATTAGATGAACCATAGACCTTCTTGGATAGAGTCTGGAGAGTTCAAGACATAATTTTCCATTGGAAAGTCCAATATGAAAGCATGCTTCAGTACAGCCTTCTCAGATATTTCAGCCATTGATTTTGTAGATTTTCCAAAATCTTGCAAAATGAACAAATTTCCTAGATGGCTTTTCCAAATTATTTAGATACAAATAGTCCTTACCTTACTAGGTAAGGGCAGAGTGATTATCTTTCTTTCTTATAAAAATGCTATTTAAGGCCGGGCACAGTGGCTCATGCCTGTAACCCCAGAACTTTGGGATGCCAAGGTGGGTGGATCACAAGGTCAGGAGTTTGAGAACAGCCTGGCCAACATGGTGAAACCCTGTCTCTACTGAAAATACAAGAATTAGCTGGGCGTGGTGGCAGGTGCCTGTAGTCCCAGCTACTTCGGAGGCTGAGGCAGGAGAATTGCTTGAACCCAGGAGGCAGAGGTTGCAGTGAACCATGATAGTGCCACTGCACTCCAGCCTGGGTGACAGAGCAAGACTCCGTCTCAAAAAAAAAAAAAATGCTTTTTAAATTTTTTAAATATATTCCCATTTTCAGGGTTTAAAACAATCAACTATATAAAATAGCTTTTAATGAAATACAGTAGTCCCCTCTCCCCATTCATTTCCCCAGCTTTTTTTCCGCTAATGCAACAGATTTTTACTCTTTTAACTGTTTTTTTCTTTCTGGTGTATATTTTTATGTTCCATAATATAACATAATAATAATGTGGTATAATAATATGCTTATATTCTTATATCTTGGTTTAACACTTTTGAAACTATCTATTTATATCTTGCTCTGGCAACCGCAGATTTAAATTTCTTCTATCACCTTCCCCACTTCTATCTTTTCAATACGTTTATTTCAAGTTATATGAATAGTCAGTTTTACTTCATTATGACTGTGTTGCAACTGTGATTTACCTTAGAGCCCCAGTTTGTATGTCACAATTATATTTCCTTTCTCTTAGAGATTTTCATTTTTCCTAGGATTAATATCTGCATCCTTTTTTTGAATTTCCTTAGCTTTCTGTGTCTACTAGTATTTTTTTTTCAGATACTTCAACAGATCTCTTGAGCACTTAGTAATTCTTCCAATTACCTCACACAGTTCCAAACTTTCCTTTAGCTCCTTTTGTTTCTGATGATCTCACTCCTGCAGTCCCATATTCTGCTTCTGTATGGACTCATTGATTACCAGGCTTCATGCATTGCTGTTTGGGAACTTCCCATGACCACTATTCTGTACTGAATTTTCTGTTTCCTTGGTTCTACATATTCCTATTTCTTGGTTTACTGTGCTTATTTTACAGAAGTACATACTAACTTATCGCTCTATGACTTCCTGTGCAGGAGGTACAATTTTTGATCCTTGAATGTTTGAAAATATCTTTATTCTACCTTTATCCTTGATTAATCATTTGGCTGAATGCAGACTTTGGGTTGTAAATCATTTTTTCTAAATAGTGTTTCATTGATTTCTAGCACTTAGTGTTGCTTTACGAAGATTAGTGTTGTTTTCTTTCCATATTCTTTGTGAGCAGTTTCGGTCTGGGTGGTTGGTTCATTTTTGTTTGATTTGCTTGTTTATTTTGTTTTATCTTTTTCTCTCTGTAAGTTTTTATGTTCAATTTCTCATTCTTGTTATTCTGAAATTTCACAGTAATATGCTTTGTTGTAAGCCTTTTCCCCTAAGTCACTGAATTGGATTCTCAAGGGGTACTTTCAATTTGGAAACTTATGTCTGTAGTTCCAGGCAATTTTCTACATAATTTTGCAGAAAACTTTCTCCTTTATGTTTTTTCTCTCTTCTTTTCCCTTCGTCTTCCCCCACCAAAAGGTCCATTTGATCAGATCTTTTTTGTTTCCTGAGTTGATTCTCTAATCTAAAATCTTTTGTTTCCTCTTGCCATTCCTTTGCCTTTGGTGTTTCTTCCTGTGATGATTTCTAAACTTTATCTTCAAACCCTTTTAAAGATATTTTTTAAAAATTTAAGTGATCGTACTTTTCATTTATAGAACTCATTTTTCTCTAATTGTTCCTTTTTTTTTTTTTTTTTTTTTTTTTGAGACAGAGTCTTGCTCCGTCATCCAGGCTGGAGTGCAGTGGCATGATCTTTGTTCACTGCAACCTCTGCCTCCTAGGTTCAAGCAATTCTCGTGCATGAACCTCCCAAGTAGCTGGGACTACAGAGATGCACCATCAAGCCCAGCTAATTTTTTGTATTTTTAGTAAAGACGCAATTTCACTATGTTAGTCAGGCTGGTCACAAACTCCAGGCCTGAAGTAATCCACCTGCCTTGGCCTCCCGAAGTGCTGGGATTACAGGTGTGAGCCACTGCACCTGGCCTAATTGTTCCCTTTTTATGGATGTGGTATGTTTTCATCCATGCATGTGATAACAGTCCTTTTAAAATTATGCCTTTTCTATGTTCCCTGCGATATCTTTGCTTTCACTGGATATATTTTCTGCTTATTGTAGACTGAGAATTTCTTACTGGAAACTTTCCTCAGTGTCAGCTGCTCATTGCCTGTTTGTTCATATACAAGTGTAAGGCAATTACGAGCTGATTAGAAGCTATGCGAATGGGGTTGTGATAGGAGCAGAGAGAAGCTTATCAACAAATAGACTTCACTCTTGTCAGCTTTTTTACTATATGTAATATCCTTTTCTTCCTCCTTCCAAATATTTATACCTTTGGTATTTTCTCTGGAACCAATCTATTCTCTGTAGAAGAGTCCTTAATCTCTTGCTTGAGAAGAGGCAAGAGTCTAGTTTCTGGTATTCTGATAACAGACAGAGAATGGGGGTGTATTAGGGTTCTCTAGAGTGACAGGACTAATAGAATAGATGTATATATGAAAGGGAGTTTATGAAGAAGAATTGACTTACATGATCACAAGGTGAAGTCCCACAGTAGGCCATCTGCAAGTTGAGGAGCAAGAAAGCCAGTCTGAGTCTCAAAACCTCAAAGTAGGGAATCTGACAGTACAGCCTTTAGTCTGTGGCCAAAGGCCTGAGAGCCCCTGGCAAATCACTGGTGTAAGTCCTAGAGTTCAAAAGCTGAAGAACCTGGAGTCTGATATTTGAGGGCAAGAAACCTCCAGCACCAGAGAAAAATGAAGGCCGGAAGACTCAGCCAATCTAGTCCTTTCACATTCTTCTACCTGCTTTATTCTAGCGTCACTGGCAGCTGATTAAATAGTGTCCACCCAGCTTGAGGGTGGGTTTGCCTCTCCCAGTCCACTGAATCAAATGGTAATCTCCTTTGGCAACATGCTCACAGACACAACCAGGAACAATACTTTGCATCCCTCAATCCAATCAAGTTGATTCTTAATGTTAACCATCACAAGTCCACCCCTTGTCAACTTGAACCCATAAACATCTCCTTTTCTTCTCCTTTGTCTCCACCATGATTGTGAGGCGTCCCCAGCCATGTGGAACTGTGAGTCCATTAAACCCCTTTTTCTTTATAAATTACCCAGTCTCAGGTATGTCTTTATCAGCAGTGTGAGAACAAACTAATACAGAAGGTTAGGGTTGGGGTCTTATATTTCGGGACCCAAATTTCACTTAACTCTTCTATTTCTAGTAGGCCTTCTTCCCTTGCTCTTCACTGTGCCTTGTGTCTGCAAGTTTAGGGTTTCTGGAGCTACCAAACAGACCTTTAGTCTCCTATAAGCATGAGAGAGTACTGGTCACCCAACTGCACGGGGAAGGGGAAGGGCTCTGGTTGTCTAACTGTTCTGTATATAGTCTTAGCCAGACCTCTTTTTGTCCTGGAGCCTCATCCTTGCCTTTGTTGGAATCTAGTGCCTCCAAATACCAGCTCTTTCTGAGATGCACCGGGTTTATGGGCTCTTTTCTGTTTGACACCCCATCTGTAGGCAATCGGGGTTCAGTTTCTGACCTGTTAGCCCATTTCTAATTAATCTTCCAAATATTTGATAGTGTTCTATCTATGAGCCACTCTCTCCTCTCCTGTTCACTTTCTCTGTATGTGTTTATTTCTTTATAAATACTATGGCTGTCACTTTGGGCTGGTGTTTTGGGAGGGAATGAAGATAAATGCATCCATATTTGGTCCATTAAGTTTACCTGAAAGCCTCTACCAGAGTGATTTTTTAAAACAGAGATTTGACTCTTGTATCATTCCTTACTCTAGATCTTTCAAAGCTTGCTTATAGTTTCAGCATGAGATAAATATGGTTTAGCTTCCCAAACAAAAATAACTTATCGTTCAGCCCCCTGCCAGACTCCCAAGATTCATTAGCAACTGCCTGCACATATGAGACTGGTGGGATTATCTGCCTCCCTCTTTTGTGGAATTGCTCCTCTGTGCAGCCCTTGTAGCAGCATGGCCACAGGCACATCTGCCCTTTTTCCTAACATTGGTTTTGTTCCCCAGTCACTACTGACTTACCCATGTTGGGCCAGTTAATCCTTTCCTTAGACATTTTGAGAACCTGAAAAAAACAGAGGATATGGCAGCTGTGCTCTAGGTGATACAGATCTGAGAAGCAGAGAAAACTTGTCTGGAGAGGTGGAAAGACGTTGTTGGAGGCAGTCTTTGTTCTCTGGTTCTAGTTCATTCTTGAAACCTATCTGTGTTACTGCCCTTTGTTGCTTGGGTCTCTGAGTGTCTCTATAGTGAATTCCCTGCTTAAAACAGTGTGCAACACATAGCTACTGAATGTGGTTTCTTCTAGTTCCTGAAAGAAGACATTACATTTCATGGCCACATGTCTTCCTAATGTCTTTTCTGTTTGACTGTCCTGCTCCCTCTCTTTTTTTCACTGTTAGATGGCTATGCCAAAACTTAGCTCAAGGACCTGCTCTAGGAAGCTTTCCCTGACTTTCCAGCCTGCTTGCACATCCTTTTCTGAGCATCTGTCTATCATAGCATTTATCACCAAAATTGGCCAAAATTGTTAATTTGCTCTTCTCTTTTGATTGTGAGCTCTTCAATAAGAGAAGCTATAATTACTTTGATTTTGTTTCCTGAATATATACAAAAAAAGAAAAACTAAGTTTATCAAGGCAACATGCTGTCTGCTTCCAATTGATAGCAGTGTAACAATGTCTAATAGACATTTTTTCAAATAAGATTCTTATTCTTTCTTATTTGAGAGTTAACCCTAAAAACTGATTTTGGTATAATTTACACTGATTTTTTTCTAATATTGTAATAAAACTTAAGAACAATATATGCAAAACAAACAAACAAAAAATCGACCCTTAATCTTTGTAGAATAAAGTACTGATACAAACTTAGAAAAGAAACGTCTTAACCCTCAGGTCAAGGAATTTAATTTCTTCTCTACCGGTTCAGAAACCATATCAGAATAGAAACTGGTAGCTTATTGGTAAACATGTTTAGAATGAGACAGTAAATATCCTTTGTCTTTTTTCTTTAAAATAAGCCTGGGATTCAAAGTTACAAAGAAAGGAAATAAAAAAGAAAATTAACCCTTCTCGGGAAGCAGTTATGCTCCAGTCACCATGCTAAATGCTACAATATATTTTTGATTCCTGAACTTTCATAAATCCTGTTGACACGTGGTTTAATCCAGATGTTATTGCCTGCAAAGAAACTGAGACTCAAAAGATAAAATAACTTGTTAAAGTCGTGCAGCTAGTTAGAATCAGAACATAACCTAAAGCCATGTCATGTTTTTAAGAACTGACCTTTCCAACTACTATATCACTTTTCAAAAAAACTTCTCTGTTGGTAAGTTATAACTGGATGATAGTTATATGAGTTATTCATAGTCATTTCAGAGTTTTCTCTATTTTTTCAGTTTTCTATAATGAGCATATATTACTTTTACAATAAAAATTACTTTTTAAAAAAGCAATTCCCTTAGATCAATAGAAGTGCCGGGGGATTATATTCCTTTGAACAGCTAAGTGTTAATTATAAGGCTCCTTATTTTTTATTAATGTGCAATAGGAGATAGGATTCAGGCAATTTTCCCAAATCCTTACTATTAGTTATCATACAAGCCTCGTAGATAACTTATTTCTCAGTACAGGAATCTATTCTCTTGTGATTCCAATTTCATGCCCTCAAAGCCCTCTAGGGGCAGCCTGTACCCCCACCTACAGCATCTGGGGGCTTTGATGTGGAGTAACAAGGGGGTCTGTGGCCACCTACCATGTCCAGGAGAGTCTTTCATCCCTCCGAGTTTTGTCAGTACAGTTTTGTCACCTGCAAATAGGGGTCAAGATACTCACCTGGAAGGCTTTGAGAGAATCAGATGAGGGAATTATGGGCCCTGGAACATGGTGGTGACTCCACATAGCAGCAGCAGGGCAGTGGTGGCAGTGGCGAGAGGTGGTCCAGCAAAGAACTTGGGAGCTGGTGTCTGGGGCAGGGCACCTGCAGGCTTATCTCAGCTTGGCCACCTGTCATATGACTTTGAACAGGTTACTTCCCTGTGCCTCAGCTTTCTCTTCTGTAAAATGAAGATAAGTATTTATAGAGTTGATATGAGGAATAAAGGAATTAATTCAAATGCAGCATTAAGAACAGAGGCTGGCACTAGTTTGCTGAGACTCGAAGTAATAATAATGAGGTCATTTTGGGGGGCCATTATCACAGGGACTACTGTAAGATCTTCAAAATCATTTCATTCAACAGGCAGGCTCTTTTCTACGTCCTGAAGAAATAGTGGAAAATCAAGGCTTACGTTCTAGTGGGAGAGGACGATACTAAGAGAATGAACAATTAAATAAGTCAGATGTTGTAGCCACTCTTCAGAGACAGGATTGACTCCCACCCCAGAGTTGGCTCAGATGTTGAAACTGATGATGCCACATAGCCATCAACAGGATATAAAAGGTTTATTACTAACATAATAGGCCTTTCTGGAAAGAGCAGGCAGGCTTCCCAAGCCAATCTGAACATGGGATTAGAGGGAGGGTATATGAGACTAATTTGGAGTTTTTATGGTAGCTAGGCATTAGGGATGGGTTGAGAGTTCTTGTGTGCAGGTGGGGGCTTATGTGGTTTGAGCCTCTACTGACACCAAAGCAGGGCACACCAGAGCTTGCTTATCAGCTTTCCCAGATGTGGGGCAGAAGCAGGGGGACAAGCTGTGAGGCTTAAAAGCTGTCAGAAGTCACACATGAAAAAAAGGAGACAGACTCTTTATTGCACCAGACATTTCAGCCAGTTGTGAGCTCTGTTTTTAAAACACGGAAGAATGTGGGAAAGAGTATCTGAAATATGTAGGGGGAAGTGGCATGGAGTATTTCTATTTTAGCTAGCATGGTCAGAGAAGGCGTCTCTGAAGAGATGACATCAGAGTTGAGACTTGAGTGATAAGATCACCAACTATTCAGAAGGGAGTGGCATGCAAAAGCCAGCAAGGCCAGAGTGAGCACAACAGATTCCAGTAAAAGAAAAACACGACCAGTAATGTAAGCGAATGGTGTGAGATCACTGAGAATCAGTAAAGGCTAAAGGTGATGATGATGATGATGATGATTACATTAAGTTTAACAAGAGGATTCAGATTGCTATATTCAGACATCTGAAGTGCTGTTTTATGAAAGAAAGCAATCTAGTTTCTGTTTGGCTCCAGTGGAATCAAGGTATAAAAGAGTCAAATTTCTTGTGCTCAATATAAGAAAGGCCTTTCAGACTGTGAAACACCCTTAAGAGGTAATGAGCAACTTGTCACTGGTGGTGTGACAACAGAGGCCAGATGCTGCTAGAGAGAGGATTCCAGCTTCGGGGTTGAGAAAGTTGAACCAAGTGGCCTTTAAGGTCTTTAAGTTGCTTTCAGCTCTTAGAGTCTGTTTCAGAGAAGGCCCGGAAGAGGTGTATAGGAAACTGCAGAAAACAATGTGGAGAATGTGCCCCCTTAGCTGTAGTGGCTGTCATTGTTACCTACACTGGCTAATGCTAACTTCCTTTTATGCGCAGGTTTCTGAATAGCTATGGGGATTTCTGTTTAAACACTGCCGATTGAAGCTGAGTTCTACTTAGTGGCTTATTTGCATGTCAAATTAGGGTTCAAAGAAATGCAAATATAAAAGCTTATTTGCTCAGATAAATTTGCTTTAGTAACCTGGAGGAAACAGTGGGGTCTAAAACACTCAGACCGAAATTAATGAGACAACTTTGGCCTATCAGCTTTTCTTTTCCCCTACCTTTCACCTACTCTCTTCCCCATTTCAACTCACTTATTTTCAGCAAACATTTATGATACCTACTGTGTGGAAGACACTGTGCATAGCAGTATACAGAAGCAGTTAGGTCAGCACCTTTGCTCTCTGGTAGAGAAAATAGAAATAATGAAGAAAAAGAAAAGGATAATGAATGCAGACTACTAAGTGCATTAATAGAGATACAAATAAACAATAAAAGAATTAAACAAGGCTAAGGCAGGAGGATTGTTTGAGCTCAGGAGTCTGAGGCTGCAATGAGGTATGATTGCACCACTGTACTCCAGCCTGGGCAACAGAGCAAGACCCGGTCTCAAAAGAAAAAAAAAAGGGGAAAGAAGGAAACAAGCAAATAAGTAAATGGCACTTACTGTATGCCTGACCCTGTGCTAGAGATTTTGAAAACAAAGCTTAATTTTAACTGGCTAGAAAAATCAAAATAATAATATATCAAACATATTTATTTCCCTTCCTCCTCCACGTCCTCAACCTTTGACTAACACTCTGAACTTTTCAAGCAAGAACCTATTTCTCATTTATCTTACTGTTACCAACGCATGACACTTAGTAGGGTTCTTGATAAATAATTCTTGAGTAGACGGATGAAAAAGTGACTAGCTTACTTGCAGCTGGACTTGCGGGGGTAGCATTTCAATAGAGCCAGGTGATGGAGAAAGCATTCTGGTAAAAACTATTCAATGAGCAAGGCTCAGATGTGGGGAAATAGAAGTTGGCGTTCAAGGAGCCCAACCAGTTCAAGATGGTGCTTTATAAGCTAGCTGCATGAAAGCTGCGGCAGGAGTGGAAAGAAGGACTTCATGAGGGACTTGGAAAATTATGATGAAGAACTTCATTCTGTAGGAAATTGGCAGGCGTTAGAAGTTTCTGAGCAATCAGATGACAAGATCAGAGTAATATGGTTTTATTGTTCTCAACTTGTCATTGTATAAGCAGTAGCTGCCACTACTGATTAAACGACTATCAAGTGAGAGATCAAGCGTTAGAAAAATTTGAAATGGCAGCTGACTTATGGGGGTGTGAATACACATTCCTGTACTAGTGAATTTCAAGATTCAAGAAAGTCTCCAGTCGTATATCTTCATATACCTTCTGTATAATCTTCTTTTCCTTCTTCGCTATCATTTCCTGGGTCTCACCTCCTTTCTAGATGCTTACATGTTAATGTGTACATTAATATGTATTTACTTAATTGTCCTCTGGTAAAAGTGTAACCTCATACTATATCTAGTGAAAAATCTTCCTCATTGGTCCCAATATCATGTCTGCAGTGTTTTTCCTGAAGTTTCACCTCTCACCTTCACTTAAAACACAGTCTCTTCTAAGCTGCCCACTCCAGTCTGTGTAAGCAGTCCCACTTTAATGCATTTATTTATTTATATGAATTAATCCTATCTTACATCCTTTTTGGAGTAAGAAAGAGTCTATATGAGTGAAATGACTTATATATTCAACTGTAAGTCCTAGCATCTCACTACAGGCCTTGACTTGTCTTGCTCAGGGAATCTTCACTGGGTAAATGGATGATTAGAAGAAAGGTATGAGTGGAGGAAAAGAGACAGAATTGTACTTTCTGGTAGGAAATCTATTATAGAAAAACCCAGCCAATCATTTTAGTTAGCATGAAGACCTGTTAGACTGTAAATGCCCGGAAGGCAAGGACCATGTCCTTATCACTTCTGTATCCTTTGTACTTGGCTCAAGTCTTGGCACAAGAAAGATGATCCATGAATATTTGCTGAAGGAAAGAACAAAGGATCAATGAATGGTAACTGGAAACCCCTTTTAGACATTGATCAGGCATGGTAGCCCAGGGGCAGACACCTCCCAGCAGCAGTCTGATTGACTATCTAGTTCTTGAGATGACTTTCAGGATTTGGCTGATACAAATAAATACCTGGCTTCAAATATTATGTGTTGCTCTGAGGTTTGAACACCAACCATATTCTTGGTTCTGAAGAAGTGAAGAGGACAGCCATGATGGTAATAAGCTAATAAAGCTCCCCTCTCTTCCAGAATAAATCAAATTATTCCAGCATCACTGCACTGTAATTTTTTACCCTTTTAATATTTCAGGGGAAGTCTAAATTGCCTTTTATAATCAGTGTCTAAGTGTCTGCACATATTGCTACAGGGCTTGATTTTTAACCCAGGACTAACAAGGCATTTTTTTAGTTCAGTTTTAGATGTTTTTTGCTTTGCCTTCTTTCTTTCTTTCTTTCTTTCTTTCTTTCTTTCTTTCTTTCTTTCTTTCTTTCTTTCTTTCTTTCTTTCTTTCTTTCTTTCTTTCTTTCTTTCTTTCTTTCTTTCTTTCTTTCTCTCTCTCTCTTTCCTTCCTTCCTTCCTTTTCTTTCTTTTCTTTCCTTTCTTTCTTTTTTAGACAGAATAATTGCAGCATGGTTGAGTGGTTCTCTAGGTGCCTAAAGAGAGATATACCTTGATTTCAGTTCTTCCATGGGACAATTTTACAGCAATATGCTTCAAAATAACTGAGATTAACTAGATAATGGTAATAAAAGCAAATAATTTTATGCCACTCATGATGTGCTGAGCATTGTTTTAAATACCTTGTACATAATTACTCATTAATCCTTAGAACAGCACTATGAGAAAAATACTATTATCAAACCTATTTGATAAATGAGGAAACAGAGGCATAGACAGGTGAGGTTCCTTGCCTAAGGTGACAGGGCTAATAAGGGGAGAGGCTAGCATTTGAACCTGGACAGTCAGGCCCCAGCCTACCCTTTGTCTATACTGTTTGGTATTGCCAGCACTTTGACATGACTTTTGTATTCTCAAAAACTTCCCCAGAGGCATTAACTTCATACTAATGTACTGGATCTGCTTATGTCCAAAATGTTTGGATGTTGAAATTATTCCTTTACTTAGCATATCTTTGTTGAATATTAGCTATGTGCCTGACACTGTTTTAGGCTCTAGATATGTATCAGTGAATAAAAGACAAAGTCACTGATTTCATGAAGCTTACACTCTAGTTTAGGAAGAAAGACAATAAACAAAACAATATCTAAAGCAAAAGTAACATGACTAAACATCAGATAAATTCAAATTAAAACCAAAATGAGATATCAACTCATACCTGTTAAATTGACTATTATCAAAAAGATGAAACGTTTAAGTGTTGGGCATGGAGAAAAGGGAACCCTTGTACACTGTTGGTGGGAATGCAAATTAGTACAGTCATCATGGAAGAACGTATGGAGGTTCCTTAAAAGATTACAAATTGAACTACCATATGACCCAGCAATCCTGCTACTGGGTTTGTAGCCAAAACAATTGAAATCATTATTTTAAAAAGATGTCTGCACTTCTATGTTTATCATAGCAGTATTCACAATAGCCAAAATATGGAATCAACATAGGTGTCTATGAAGGGTTGAATGAATAAAGAAAACATATAGGGCGGAAAACTATTCAGCATTAATAAAGAAGGAAATTCTGTCATTTGTGACAACATGGGTGAACCTGGAAGACATTGTGGTAAGTGAAATAAGCTAGGCACAGAAAGACAAACACACATCATCTCACTTACATGTGGAACCTAAAAAAGTGGAATTTATAGAAGCAGAGAACAGAATTATGGTCACCAGGGGTGGCAGGGCAGGGGCTGGGAAGAGAGGGTTGGAGAGATATTGGCCAAAGAACATAAAATTTTAGCTAAACAACAGTATAAATTCAAGAGTTCTACTGTACAATATGGTAGCTGTAGTTAATAACAACGTATACTTGAAAATCGCTAAGGTAGTAGATCTTAAATGTTCTCACCACAAATAAAATGATAAGTATGTGAGGTAATGCCAATGTTAAATAATTTAATTTGGCAGTTCCACAACGTATACATATTTCAAAACATCATGTTGTATAGCATAAATATATGCAATTTTTCTTTGTCAATTAAAACACTAAATCTTAACAAAAAAGCAAATGCAGCTCTCTCTCTCCTGTCTTTTTTCTTTCTCGGTTTTCCTCCATCAAATATATTGATTATTAACTAATAGTAAGATTGATGGCGGAAAACCAAGAAAGAAAAAAGATATGAATGAGAGGTGGAGGCTTTGTGCCAGGCTTATTATATAGGTCCTGTTAATGAGGTTGGGAGGGACCTCATTAAGGAAATGACATCTGAGTAGGACTTGAAGTTAGGAATGAAGTGGGATGTGCAGAATCTGGGGGAAGGGCTAGTCAGGCAAAAGGAAGCAGCAAGTGTGAAGGTCTAGGGCAGAGACTGCTGAGGGATTGAAGGATAGCAAGGATGCTAATAGCAAGGATGCTAACACGGCAGAAGTGAAGTGAGAGCTCCATGGATCATGTGATTGAAAAAAGAAAAGTGGAGATTTTGTATTCAGACAAACCAGTGCCTAAATTTGTGCTCAGCTACTAGTTGTATCATCTTGACGAATTATGTATGCCTTTGAGCTTCAGTTTTCTCCTATACAACATGGGAATACCAATTTGTGTCAGGAGCAAATGAGAAAATATAATAAGCCTGGCACAGAAATGAGAGGCACAGTCCTGGTCTATCCTGGCTCTGCAGGCATTCCCAGACAGTCCCCAGAGAGGCTCCATTTGCACCATCCGTGGAAATGGGTCATGCCCCAGCAGGCAGGAGCCTCCGGGCTCCTTCCTCTCATGATGCCTGTCTGGATGCCATGCCCCCAAACCTAAAGCAGGAATCTCGTTCACCTTTCATTTGCTTTTAACAGTCCACAGCAAAAGCTGGGGTCCAGGCAATGCTTCCAGTGAGATTATTCCAGTAGCTGCCAAGTGAAGAACAACTTGAGCTGTTACAAACAAACAAAGCAGAACAGTTTCCAAGATGTAGGCCTTTTGTTTGTGTGAGCAGGGACATGAGCAAACATCGGCATGTTTCAGTTTAAAATAGCTTCTGGAGTAATTGCTGGCACTGTGTTCCCTAATTACATAATGTCTGTCTTCTTTGGCAGTGACCTTGGTATTGTCTTTGATGTGAAAAACATCAAGTGTGAAACTCCATAAACTTAGCCTGCTTAACTATTTTGGGTACCTACTTCCTAGAGCCCTCCACCCAGATTTCTTTTGTTTTTTTTGTTCGCTTCCTTTGTGGCTATAAATATTTATTAATAGCTTCATAAAGTGTTCAGACAAACTGGTGGGTGACAGATCTTTTTTTCCACAAATATTTCTTAAACAACAATTCTGTGCCTAGTAGGGTGCTAGATCCTGGGGATGAAAAGAGCTGTATAAAACTCTCTGTTCTCAAGAAAGTTGGGTGAGACAGACATATAAGAAATTATAATGCAATACGGTATAAGATATAGCTCAGTGCTAAAGAGTGTGACCTTTGGGATTAGATACACTGGGTTTGAATTTCCAATTTCATCTTATTTTGTGACATTGGGCAAATTACTTACATTCTCTAGGGCTTAGTTTCACCATCTTTAAAATGGAGAACATAGTTTCTGTTTCCTAGTGTGGTTGTATAAGGTGAGTTGGATAATAGTTTTAAAACACTTGACACTGTACCTGGCAGAGTAAGTGCTTTAAAAAAATCAGTGATTGTTATTATCACTAGTGTTGTGATAGAGGTGGGAATGTAGAGCCATGAGTGACCATTTTCTGGGATATAGCAACTCACAGGATTTGATGTGTACACCGGATTCAGATGATAAATGTGGCTTTGCCACATGGTCAAAGAGAGAAGAGGCATTATAAATATATGGAAAAGCAAGTAGAGGGATGAAGATGAAAATATGTCATTTGTTCATTCAGCAATATTTAAGGAGCTTCCACTATGTGCTAGGCATTGTACTACATTTTACAGATATACAGTGAACAAGAAAATGTCTTGCCTTCATGGAGCTTACATTCCTCAGGGGGAAACAGACAATAACCTAGAAAGAAAAAAACAAGGAAATTAATAAACAAAGAAAATCGGTTGCAATTATGTCTACAAAAAAGCAGTGTGATACAAAATAGAATAATTAAGCATTTATGGAGGAGATATTATTTTAGGTATGATTAAGTTGAGCCCTGAAGGATAGAATGAGGCAGTCATCATGTAAAGAGCTGAGCTGATGAAGAGCATTTCATGCAAACACAAAGGCCCAGGGGTGGGAAACAGCTTGCTGGGTGTAATCAGCAGCAAGAAGATCATGTGGTTGCAACATCACAAGCTAGAAGACTGAGTGGCCTTCGTTGGGTGAGGGAGGTTGACAGAAGCTTGTTTTTGTTTTGTTTTGTTTCATAGACATATGGGGAGCAACAGGAAAGGTTTCATGCATGGAAGGGGCACAATTAGATTTCTATCTGTTTGGTGGTTCCACTGTATGGAACATAGATTTTAGAGGGTCTAGAGTATAAGTAGAGGACCAGTTAGGAACTATTGCAATCATCCAGTCAAGGGATGGTCTTTGGTTTGCTTTTAAGAGGGAAGACATGAGAGCATGTCTGCTAAGCAATGGTAGTGGTCTAATAGAGAGGGAAACTGATGATACAAGAAGTTATTTCAAAGGAGTTAACGAAGTTAAAGTGGAGACAGGAGCTAGGAGCAGTGACTCATGCCTGTAATCCCAGCTACTTGGGAGGCTGAGGGAGGAGCATTGCTTGAGCTTGGGTGTTCGAGGATGCAGTGAGCCATGCCCACATCACTGCATTCTAGCCTGGGTGACAGAGCGAGACCCCTACTCTAAAAAATGAAATCAAACACAGTGGAGATAGATGTGTGAAGTTTAACAAATAGAGCTTGATAAGAGATTAAATTGGGGCAGACAGAATGTGAAAAACGGAAATCAAGGATGACCCCAAGGTGGTTTTCTTAAGCAAGAGGCTGCTATTTATGGAGATGAGGAAGAGTGGGAGAGGAACTGGTGTCGGGGGAGGGTATAAAGAGCTTCCCTAAAGGCATATTAAATTAGAGACCCCAATTAGACAACCAAATAATATTTACAGCTCAGGGTCTGTGCAGGAAATATAAACTTGGGAATCATTAGCATTTCTATGGTACTTTTAAGCCATGGTGAGCTCACTCAAGGAGAACATGTAGATAGAGAAGACACAAGTGCCCAGAGCCCAAAGGTTCAAAAGAAGAGGAGGAGCCAGCCAAGGAGACAGAGAAGAAGAGGTCAGTGAAGTAAGATGGAGGCCAGGAGGAATGAAATGCTGTGTGGCAAGAGAGGAGAGCAATCTAAGAAGGAGGCGGTGGTCAGCTCTGGAATCTTGCTGAGAGGTGAAGTGCAGGCAGAGAGAGGTCCATTGGATTTGGCAATGTGGAAGGCACTGGTGTCCTTGGGAGAGGCGTGGAAGCCAGCTTGGGATGGGTTAAAAATGTGAATGTGGAAGGGAACTGCAGTTGTGTCTGTAGGGCTTTATTTGCTTTAAAATTTGGCGGCTACAAAGACAAACTATTGCCATTTGTGAATTATGAAGGGGGGTATATGAATGTTTGTCTCTTTACGTTTCTGTAACTTTTTGCTTTTACTTCCTGAAAAACAAAAAGTAATGGAAGTACTTTACTTCCACGTGAAAACAATAAGAGCAAATTGTTAGAGAAATTTGGCTGAAAATTTGCAGAGATATGGAGCAATAGGTGGAGTTAATGTGGGGTTGAGGAAAGGTTTTTGTCTGTCATTTGTTGTTTTTGCTTTTAAATGGGAACTATAAGGACACAGTTGGTGGATGATGGATGATGCGGAAGTGAGAGATTATGTGTAAAGAACTGAAGTCCTTAGCAAGGGAGCAGGGAGGAGACACAGAGGGTAAGTGGTGGGGTTTGCCTTTGATAGGGGTAGAAATGAGTGAGCATGGGAGCAGGAGGAAAGGCAGTGGGCACAGCTACAGAGAGTTGAGGATGGTATTGTAGAATTGGTGCAGGAAGGTGACAGAATGCTGGGGGCACTTCTATTTTCCATTGAGTTGAGATGAGGTCATCAGCTAATAGGGTGAGGGAGTGAGCAGGGCATATGAGAGGTGAGAGGAAAATGAAGAAGGTGTGAGTTGTTGTCTCCAAGAAAGGGGAAGTTAACGTGCTGAGGAAGCAGTGAGTGGAGTGGGGACTAAAACATGTGTCTCCAGCTCCTGATCTAGAATGGCTTCTATTCAGCCACATGCTTCTCATTTACCACTGAACTTCACTGAGTTCCAAGGATGGTTCTTTGACATCATAGGTCCACAATGCATGTTTGCTGAGTGCATTGTATAGGGGGTGGCAGTGCTGTTTTAAGAAAATAAAGAGAGGAAAGTGAAACTTATTGAGCATGTGTTATAGGCTAGGCACTATGCCAGGCACTTCATCTACAATATCTTTTAATGAGGTTTTAGCGATGAGAAAGCTGAGGATCAGAAAATCTAAATAATTTGTCCACAACCACTCAATGTGTGTATGTATAATGTGTATATATGTATATGTGTGTTTTGTATATGTATACACATATATAAATGTATTTTGTATATGTATATGCATATATAAATGTATTTTATATATGTACATCATATATAAATGCATTATATATCTGTATGTGCATATATAAATGTTTTATATGTATATATAAATGTGTTTTATATATGTATATGCTTATATAAATGCACATATACATATATAAATATTCATACACACACATTTGTAGTCTAATAAGATTCTCTCCCTATCTCAAGGAATTTAGAATCTGGCAGTCTAGCCAAGGACATAAGCTTCACATACAAATGAATAGAGCAGACATCAGCAAACTATAGCCTATGGGCCAAATCCATCCCACTACCTGCCTGTTTTTTGTAAATAAAGTTTTATTGGAACCCAGCCATGCCCATTGGTTTAGACATTGTCTTTGGCTACTTTTCCATTACAACAGAGTTGAGTGATTGCAACAGAGGCTGTATGTCTCACAAAGCCTAACATATTTATCTGGCCACTTTATAGAAAAAGATTGCCATGCCATGGGATAAAGTATAAGGAAGAAGATGCTGCGTTTGAGAAGATGGAGCTAATTATCTTGGTAGTGATCAAACTGCTTCCTTGAAGCAGTGACATTTGAATTCCCTCTTGACAGATTCACTTTTTGATTAAACAGATACTTTTTAGCATCTCTTGTGTGTCAGGCACTATTCTTGGTGTTCGAGTTCAATAGTGAACAACATAGATAGAAGCCTGTACTCTCATAAGGCATTCATTCATGTAGAGAGGTGGAATTTTGAGAGATGGAAATGGAAAAGAAAATCATTGCTGTTGAAGCCCATCTGGAGCCAAGGCAGAAAGGTTGGAATGTTCAGAGAAAGTTGCAGTGATAGGAAATAGTCCAGGTTACCCCAGGATGTGAGGAGGGCAGTAATGAAGGACCAGACTGTAATGTAGTGATTTTCAAAGTGTGGTCCTCAGACCATCCTCGGAATTATGCAGGTAGCTGGTTAAAAACACATATTCTTGGGCCACAGTCCAAACCTAGTTATTCCATATCTCTGGGGATAAGAGTCAGGAATCTACATATTCAACAAGTTCTTCAGATGATTCTAACGCTCACTGTATTTTTAAATGAGTGTGGTAGAAATTTATTGGAATCGGATTTAAAAGTATGGAGAGGGAGTGTCAGCAAAAGGTAGGAGGCAGGGGAAAGGAGTGAAGGCCCTCACATTTAAGACAATTTAGAACCCACCACTGAAATTCAGACTCCTGTAGGCATATCTGAGATACTAATGGATGAGGTCACTTGTAAATGCGGAAGCCCATTTACAAAAGGAACTGTGGAGCCTTCCTAGGAGAAAGCCCAACCTAGAAGACAGAGGAAAGGAGAAAGATGTGGTTGATGCAGACCTCTACTTGTCAGAGGGAAAGGACGATGCTGAGCGCATTTCCAGGAGAGCAAGGAGATTCGACTCGCGGTTCAGGCCCTCACACTCTCATTTTCAAGTCAAGACTGACAGAGCCAGTTCACCAAACATGTAAACCCTGTTAGTGTGTTTGAGAGGCCTGTAGTTAAGACAGTTGAGGTGGAAATATAGAACGTGCACTGAAATGGTGAAAATAGAAGGTAAAATTAATGATAGAGGTAATTAGGTAAGGCCGGACTCCCCGGAATAACCTTGTGATTAAGTGGGACATCACCTTTTATGGCAAAGAGAGAGGAGTGAATACAACTATCCAAGCAAGAGAAACCACTTGAGCAAAGCTGCATAATCAGAGATGGCACATGCATGCTGTAATGAGTGGACCAATTTGGCTGGAATAGGAAATTCATGTAGGGTTGTAATAGGTGATAAGTCTGGAAAGATTGCTTAGGGCCAGATGGTGAAGGGCCTTGAACGCTAAGCAAAGGACTTTGGCGTTTATCCTGGAGACAGTGGGGAGCCATTTAAGTTTTTTAGCAGTGGGGCTATGTGATTAGAGCTGTACTTTAGGGAAATTAAACCAGTGGAAGGATGGAAGATAGATTGTAGATGAGAGAGACTGGAGGTGAGGAGACTAATTAGGATATTGCTGAAAAGGTCTGGGTGAGAAATAATGAGGACCTGAAAAAGGTAGAAGCAGTGGGAATGGAGAGGAGAGAGAATGGCAGGTTGAGAAAAAACAGATCAAATCTACGGGAGTTGGCAATTGAATAGAGAAATGGAGTGCTTCAAGGAGATGAGTCCAAGACAACTCTGAAGTTTCCCACAGGGATAACCACAGAGCCATTGGAGCCATTGACAGAAACTGGGAGGACAGAGATGGATAAGTGGAAAAGGCATGGAGCCTGTTGGTTTGCAATGTGAGAGGGACAACTGAGCAGGCTGTTAAGTGGCAGGAACTCTGGGGAGGTCAATGATGGCACCATGGGCCTGCACAGGAGTTCCCTTCCCTTGCGATCAAATGCAAGGCCATAAGGACCATCGATTGGCCCCAGCCCGGTGTTCAGATATTTTCATTCTTTCTCCCTGCATACACACAGAGTCATACACTGATTCAATAAATTTATGCTGGAAACAAAATCTTGGGTTACACGTGTGTGTAGTGACTAGTTTTGTTCACTTCACCCCATGCGGTAAAACTCATGCCAGAAGTCCAGAAAATATGAAGGAAAAAGAAATATTCTGATAACACAGTGTGAATCTACCAGGGAAGAATAAGCAAAACTGATTAGGAAACTGATTTCTCCTCCAAGTTTCATTTTGAAATACATAAAATAGATGATCAGTTCTTCAATGGAGAGTATAAATAAAGCTACATATTGATGTTTGAAAAAAAAAGTTCCCCTTTCCTCCTTTTTTCTTCTTTAATTTCTTAACAATGCAACACCAAATCAAATCATTTCAACAGCCCTGCTGGGCTCAGGAGGACTCTGGCACAGCAAGAAGGGCTTCCCCTAAGTATAAGTTACCAAGCCAAAAATGCAGTGAAAACCTTCTCTTCAGCAAAAGCGGAATGAAAAAATGAAATATTCTTCTAAAATTTATTTTTTAGAGTGGAAAAGGAAGTTGCTTAAGAAATTCAGAAGTTAGCTGGGCGCAGTGGCTCATGCCTGTAATCTTAACACTTTGAGAGGCTGAGGCAGGGCAGATTGCTTGAGCCCAGAAGTTCCATACCAGCCTGGGCAGAATGAGAAACCCCCTCACTACAAAAAATTACAAAAATTAGTCAGGTGCAGTGGCATGCACCTGTAGTCTCAGCTCCGTGGGAGGCTGAGGAGGAAGGTTTGCCTGAGCCCAGGAAGTTGAGGCTGCAGTGAGCTGTGATTGAGCCACTGCACTCTAGCCTGGAGGACAGAGTGAGACCCTGGCTCAAAAAAAAAAAAAAAAAGGAGAGTGAAATTAAGTAGTTATTTCAAAGCTATAACTTTGAAATCAGGACACTAGTTAGTCAAGAATTCTAGAAGTACAAGAATTATAGAAGGAAATCAGAAGTATGTGAATATCTATAACCTGCTAAGCACTTACATCCCCATCCCATCTTCCATAAGGACACCCACTGCCTTCTGTCACTACCTGACCTCCTCCAGGAGAATCCTTTTGTTCTGGAGGTGCAATATAGTGTCATCACATGCTCACGAATTTTGAAAGCAGGTACTCCCAGATTTGTATCCTGGTTCTGAGCTTTATTAACTGTGACTTAAGGCAAATCTCTTAATTTCCTTGGGACTCAATATTCTCATCTATTACTGTGAGAATTAAATTAACTAATGAGTAAAAAGCACCCCACAGTGTGGCTGGGATGTAATGGATACTTTTTAAAGAAAAAAAAACTTTTTATCTTGGAATAGTTTTATATTTAGTGAAAAATTGCAAAGATTATACAGAGAGATCCCATATAAGCCACACTCAGTTTCCCCTTTAATTACTTCATTTTAGTAAGGCACTTTTGTTACAACAAACCAATATTGATACATGATTATTAACTATAGCCCATACTTTATCAGATTTCCTTGGTTTTTACCTAATGTCCTGTTCCTGTCTCAGGATCCTGTCCAGAGTACCACAGTACATTTCATCATCATGTCTTCTTAAGCTCCTCTTGGCTGTGAGGTTCTCACCCTTGTTTTTAATGGCCTTAACAATTTAAAGGACTTCTGGTGAGGTGTTTTGTGGCATATCACTCAAATGGGATGTCTGATATTTTTATCATGATTAAATTGGGGTTATAGATTTTTCGACATAAGACCCAAAAGCAAAGAACAATGTTCATGACTTCTCACTGTTGATGCTGAACTTGGTCACCTGGCTAAGATAAGCTTTGTCCGGCTTCTCCACTCAAAAGTAACTATGTTCACTTCCTTTCCATATGATACGTTTTGGAAGCAAGTCACAATGCCCAGCCCACACTTAAGGAGTATGAAGTTTTGCTCTACTTCTTTGAAGGTGAAGTGTTTACATAAATTATTTGAAATTCTTCTGCACAGGAGATTTATATATTCTCCCTCGTTCATTTAGGTATCCAATCACTTTCGTATGTCAGTATGGACTCAAGGATATTTATTTTATACTTTGTGTTATAATCTAATACTGTTTTCTTTGATTCTCAAATTGTTGCAATATTTACCATTGGAAGCTGTTTAAATGGGCTTCTGTGTTCCTTTGACATACCCCGTCACTGGGGGTGTGTGTGCACGTGTGTGCGTGTGTGGGTTTTACTTTGCTTTGTTTTAGCACTTCCTTACTTTCTGGCACTTTAGGATGCCCCAGGCTTATCTTGTGTATTGCCTGTCCCAGACCTAGAATTAGCTCTTTCTCCAAAGAATCCTGGTTCCCTTTATTGAAATGGAAATTTTTTTATGTCATTTTTCCCTTTTACTTTAAGGGCACAGAATGAAGCTGCTAAGAATTCATTATGGAGTTTTAAACAACATTAACAGTATAGACAATTTGATGTCTCAAAGTAAGCAAATATTTCCTTTAATGCCTCCTATCTGCCAGATGTAGTGCAGGTTTCCAGAGATATTAAGATGACATGGGACACCTTTTGAGATTTTCCTGTGCATAAGGTTACTATATGCACCATTCTAAACATTTCACATTAACTAATTTAACCCTTACAACAATTCGGTGAAGACCATGTTATTCTCATTTATGGACAGCTATGATAAGATACCCCTGCAACCCAGGGCTTCACTGTTTTCACTGACAAAATACATAAGTAGAGGGTACTAAGAGCAGAAAAGAGAGGCACCCAATTCAGCGGTAGGATTAGGGAGGACTTCCTGGAAAAAGTGACAGCCGAGCAAAATTCCAGTGGGTGAAAAGGGATTATGAGCAAAATGTGTGCAGTAGTGTTCCAGGATGAAGAAAGACCTTGAGTAAATACACCAAGAAGTGGAATCCCTTACTAGGTGAGGAGAAGGGTAAGCAGTGAAATATTGCCAGGCAGGGCATGAGTAGAGTTGAGGTTGAGAAGGAAGACAAGAGACTAAGTCTTAGAGTATATGTCTATTCTGCTGGATAGCTTGGACCTTGGACTGGGAAAGAAGGAGTGATATGGTAACATCTGAGTTATGGGCAGATCCTTTTGACACAGTGCAGATGACAGATGGGAAGTGTGAAATGAGGCAATAAGACTAGTTAGAAGGGAACAGCAAAGGTCTAGGGGAGATTTTTTGGGTCCCGAACTCAGGCAGAGGCAGTTCAAGTGAGAGAAAGTCATGTGTATTAACTGGCAGGACCTAGAGACTGAGAAACAACAAGGCTACTGCATTTCTTTTCTTTCTTAAATGTGTAGTCTGAGCCCCAGGGCAATAAAAGAGAAGGGATTCAAGGGGAATGCTTTAAGGAGAAGATCATGAGTTTGTCTACAGTATCCTATGATGTGAATTTTGGGAACCTGAGTTTGCCAGTAAAGCAGGAAAGATAGAAGAACCTTACCCTTTATTGTAGCAGCATTCATCTGCAAGAGGAATCAAGCCAACCAAAGTTGAATTCTGCCTCCTCTACTTAGCTGGGATATCTTGCCTGAGTCGCTGAGTCTTAGTTTCCTCATTTGTAAGGTGAAGAGACAGCAGTACCTACCTGTTGAGGTTGTTGAAAGGACAAGAGTTAATGTACTTAATGCTTCGGACACATAGACATGTGCCATCTATTATGATTGGTTTCAGATTTCCAGGGTTTTATTTTTTGCTTTCTCATTAATTTCATTTAATCTCTCAGCTATCTTTTATGGGTACATTTTAGCATTCCTTCACAGCAAGATACTTCAGCACAGAGAAATGAAAGAATTTGCTCCAATTAAAGAGCTCCCAGAATACATTTTTGAACTTCCAGACCAGAATTTTTCCACTACATTTTCATCAGACTTGTTAAATATGAAAATAGTCCTTGATCAATGACCTTGTTTATTCATTTAACAAATATTTATTTCAAGTACTAGTCTACGGCAAACATTATTACATATGATAAGGATATGGAAAGAACAAAATAGACACAGCTCCCATCTCACCGACTCAACATTCTACTTGGAGAGATATACAAACAAACAAATAAATAAGTGTAAAATATGATATTGGAGATGGTTAAGTGCTGTGAAAGAAAATTAAGCTGGAATTTGCCTAACATGCAACATATTCTTTATTCGCCCTGCTTCAACTCTTTTGCCAAGATTAAATTTTCCACAATTGACTGTCCTATTGTAGTGGGTTTCTTTCATTTTAAGACCTGTGTCCTCCCCAGTACTGAGGAGGGAGAAGAATTGTGAGGATAGGAAGTTAAGCAGAACAGTATACATATAGGCAATGATCTTTCCTAAAAACACTAACAAAAGTTCTGCCTCAATTTGGGGTCCCAGTACTTTAAAACTCATTTATAGTTGTTGGCTTGGGCCAAGAGAGGAGGCTAAAATTCAATCATAAGGAATAAAGTAGGTGGGGGAAAGCAAGAAGTTGAAAGATAACGAATTCCACCATTAAAAGCCTTTGAAATGCTTTGGTGCCTTTTCTCCAGCTGTTTTCTCTGTCACGTAATGAGAATTAATTTTATACAAAAATTTTCAAGCTGCTTTTACGAAGCCTTGTAATAAAAGCACATTCTCATGTCACCAAAAACTCTCTCCAAATGTAATTTGTTGCGGGAATATAGCATCCCTTACTTTACCATTCTACTATTGTTTCATGTTCAGGTTGTTTCCAATCCTTGGCATATCTGGCATCTATTGCTCTGTGTCTATCTAATCCTTTGGGTGTTTCATCCCAAGGTTTAAATGGCTTAAAACAACATTTACCTATTATTTCTCATGCTTCTATTGGGTGTTTAGGTGGGTTCTACTGATTTAACCTGGGCTCACTCAGGCAGGTGCTTTCAGCTGGAGGCTCAGCTGAGCTGAAGGTCTGAGATGTCCACATTCACCTGTCTTCTAATTGGTGCTGACTGCACAGGGATACCTCCATTCTCCCTGATGGCTTTCATCCTCCAGTAAGTTAGACTGGCTTTCTTACAAGGAGGTCTCAGGACAGCATTTCAAGACAGGTGAGAAAGCTCTAAGACCTCTTGACGTCTAGGCTCTATAACTAGTAAAATGTCACTTCTACAACATTCTTTTGTTCAAAACAAGTCACAAGACCAGGCCAAAATCAAGGCATTAGAAATAGACTCTACCTCAGGACAGCAAGAGCATCAAAGTCACATTACAAAAGGGAATACCAGTCAGCATCTAAGGGATTTGTAGCTGTTAACCTACCATAAGAGATTACTATACCTTATGCTGCAATGAACATTTTTATAAATTGAGCTTTATGTTTTAGAGGCTAAAGCATTATTTCTTTTCAATCAACCCCTAGAATTTGATTTGCCAGGTAAAAAGCTCCAGATACAAAGGCTCTCGCTTTCCAGAATTCACCTCCATGACCCCTCACTACCTCTGCTTTCTAAGACAAAGGACATTCAATTGGTCAACCCCAAATAAAAAAGTTAATTCTAATGTTTTATTACAACCAAAGGCAGATTTTTTTTTTTTTTCTTTTTTTTTTTTTTTTTTTTTTTTTTTTTTTTTTTTTTTTTTTTTTGAGACGGAGTCTCACGCTGTTGCCCAGGCTGGAGTGCAGTGGCGCGATCTCGGCTCACTACAAGCTCCGCCTCCCGGGTTCCCGCCATTCTCCTGCCTCAGCCTCCTGAGTAGCTGGGACTACAGGCGCCCGCCACCGCGCCCGGCTAATTTTTTGTATTTTTAGTAGAGACGGGGTTTCACTGTGGTCTCGATCTCCTGACCTTGTGATCCGCCCGCCTCAGCCTCCCAAAGTGCTGGGATTACAGGCTTGAGCCACCGCGCCCGGCTTTTTTTTTTTCTAAAGGAATAAAGCAGCTCAGTGGCAAAGAGCTGGATTTTTCTACTTCTGATTAAGAATAGCGTTCTCCTTGGCATAAACGAAATCTTGAGTGAGGAGCTGGAGGCAGACCAGATTTCAGATCCATCTACCAAACAAATCCCTTGTGATTTGAATGTATGAATTTGTTGAGATTTCCTGATGGCTAACAATATGCCTTCATGTTAGCAATGACAAAAAAACTAATAGCTGGGCACGGTATTAAAAAAAGGCCTCTTTTTCATGTAATTGAATTCTTCAATCTTGCACTGCATTCATTGAGAAGAACTCTTGGGATGAATTTCTTTGAAATCTCTGCTACTGATTTTATTTTCTGATATGTTGACCTTCTTCATCTCGAGACATGTTGCAAGATTGGCAGGCCTCGTTTTCTGTGCATCAGATACAGTGAAGCTGTGTTAAGGCTCCTGCCGTTGAAATTTATTCAGTGTGGATGCTAATGAAGAATTTTGAAACGATCTAGTCTGCTTTATTCCTCTTTTTTTCTCATTTCTCTGAAAGGGGGAGATATAGCGTCTCCTTAGCAAAGAGAACTGAAAAATAATGACCACATCTCTCATTCAGAACTTAGTCTGGTTTTCAGCTCACTCTGTTCTATTTTGTGAAGCAAACTATAAATCTCTATCAAGGATGATGGTGATTATTATTTTTATTATTAGAGATGGAGTGGAAAAATATCTTACTGGTAATTGCCCTGTCTAAATGTCCTCCACATACATCAATTTATACAATGTATATATTTACCGTTTATCAGGTATCTGCAATGTGAAAAACACCAAGCTAGGCATGGGCAATGCAGATATGAATTAGTTATGCCTCCTTCCTTCAAAGCAGCTCACAATCAAATATGGAAGGTGGACGTGAATCAAATTGACCCAGGTAAGCATAACATTTTCAAAATTGCACCTGGAAAAGGACTTGAATTAAGAATGAATGAAAGAGGAAATATCTTCCATGCAGCCAGTAAGCATAAGGAGAAATTCATTGTGTTTATTCAACCCATTGCCCTTAAGTTAGACGAGCGGCACCTGCAAGGTCTTCATTTCAGTAACACATTTGCCAAAACCTTTAACTTCCTTGCCTCCTGGTTTTTCATCATATGCATCTAGAAAAACACCAGTCTGGGCCAAACTCAACCAATCTTTTCCATGGTGCTTATACCTGCATGGCAGGGTCACTTCAGTGGGCAGAATGACATGACCACCAATCTCAAAAGTATCCACGTACCACCCAGTTCCTCTGTTCAACTTATTTTCTCACTCTGTGCAATAAATGTATCTCATTTTGTCCATTTTCCTCGAACTCCCAACTCCTCCCCAACCTCCCTCCTGTACCTTTCTGACTCTCAGCAAATGAGTTTGCCTCTTATTTCACACGCAAAGTGAATCTGTGAAATGAGAAATCTTTCACCTTCCTCCATTAAACATACAAACGTGGCCGGGCGTGGTGGCTCCCGCCTGTCATCCCGGCACTTTGGGAGGCCGAGGCAGGCGGATCACGAAGTCAGGAGATCGAGACCATCCTGGCCAACATGGTGAAACCATTTATCTACTAAAATACAAAAATTTAGCCTGGTGTGGTGGTGTGCGTCTGTAGTCCCAGCTACTCAGGAGGTTGAGGCAGGGCAATCGCTTGAACCCGGAAGGCGGAGGTTTCAGTGAGCCAAGATCGCGCCAGTGCACTCCAGCCTGGCAACAGAGCAAGACTCTGTCTCAAAACAAAACAAAACACTATATAAACCTAATGGCACCTGCACCCTCCTGCCCCCATGTCCTCCCCAGAGGAGAGTGAGCCTAGTTCCTTTGCCAAAACCAATTCATTCACATAGCCTTCGAAACACGTCTTTTGAAAGATGTTCCATTCTGTCATCATCTAAACATGCTAGAGTCACTTTAGTCTTGAATCAATAAATAAACTTCCTTCCAGAGACCCTCACACCTGCCACCAGCTATAACATTTTTCCTTTGTCTCTCCTAACTGCATAGCTGTTTTAAAAATATCTGTCTCTTATTGCTATCCTCATTACAAATCGTGTTATTCTGCCCTAACCTGGCTTCTGATTGCATCATTCCATTTGAACAGCCTTTATTAAAGTCATCAAGTGATATCAATGTCCTTAACTCAAGGGCCTATCTCAGTACCCACCTTCCTTGACCACTGTGCCATGTTGGCATTGTTGACCACTCCCTTCCTTGTGAAAAACCCTCCTCTCTCCTCCACTTTGTTGGGACACATTTCTTCGGGTTTTCTCAGTTATCTCTGGTTATTCCTTTGTGCCCTTTCAGGTCCGTCTTTTTCTACTTGGCCATTAATGACAGGGTTTCCTAAGTTTTCACCACGGGCATCTTCTTATCACATACTTCCTCCTCAGACTTTCCACACCTACAGCCTTGAGGACCATTGAAAACTGCCCAGATTGCATCTCCAATGCACAGCCTTCACTGAGCTCTAGGCCTACATTTCTTGCTATTTTATATCTGTACCTAAATGTCCCAAAAGCATCTCAAATTCAACATACCCAAAAGAGGATTCACGATCGATCTGGTCCTCTTCCAGGATTCTCCATCTCTCTGCACTTGCACAAGTTAATAAGAATCTGAGTTATCCTTGACACACTCTTCCTCAATCCCTAACCAAATTCTGCACATTCTAACTCTAAGATCACCTTGATCCATCCATTCGTCCATTTCCACTTGCTCTTATCTCCACCCTTGTACAAACCATTGTTGCTTCCCCTCTGGGACTAATGCAAGGGCCTCCTGACGGATCATTCTGATTTCTCCCTTATCCTCTTCCAGTTCATTCTCCATATGACAACCAAAATTATCATTTAAGAATACAGAACTAATTGTATCACATCTCTGATTAAAATCCTCCAATGGCTTCCCATGACACAGGATAAAGGCCAAAATCTTTAACATATCCTAAAAAGCTTTGCATGGTCTGACTTCTATCTATTCCTCCATCCATATGAAACCTGCCCTCTGCCATTACCCCTTCTTGACATAAGAATGTATGCTGGTATTTCCTCTATTGGGACATTCATCTTCTACTGTTTACCTAGTTTACACCCTGTTGTCCATCCAGTGTGTACACAGAAAGTCACTTCCTCAGAAGAATCTTTTCAGAATCTCAAGACTAGCTCACTTCTCCTGATGATATGCTCTTCTGGTACCATATAATTCTGTAATTATTTGGTCAATGTCTACATCCATCACTAGACTAGAAACTCCACGAGGGCAGAGGAGAATGTCTTTCTGGCTCACTACTCTTTCCTCAGTGCTTATGCCAGTGCTAGGAACACAGTAGACATTTAACTATTGTTCTCAATGAGCACTCACCTATGTGCCAGACATTGTTCTAGTGGTAATACAGCAATGAACAAAACAAACCTGATCAGTGTCCTTTTGTACAAAAGAAATAAAATTAAACAAGTAAATAAACATATCATATTAATAAGTAATAAGTGCTATAAAGAAAACAGTGGAGCAAGGAGATTTAGAATGTTAGACAGAGGTGCACTGAGGCACTTTTGTTTAGGGTCTAAAGGCTATTTTGGATAGAGAAGGCCTTTCTGAGAAAGTAGCATTTGAGCAGAAACTTGAATTAAGTGAGAAAGCTGATATGGAAAGAATCAGGAGAACTTTCTGAACAGAGTGAAGGCAAGTACATAGGGGAATGAGCCAGGCACGTTTGAGGGGCAGCTGAAAGGTCAGTGTGGAATGACAGGAGAGTCATGCTAGTAGAAAGTGGGGTTGGAGAGGAGGGCAGGGGCATATCACCATGTGAGGATTTGCCCTTCAGAGTTGGACCCCTTGTTGTGTAAGAAATACTGAAACATGTGTTTTTTAAAGTCCAGATCTCCAAGCTCCAATCCCAGTTCTGCCACCAGCAGCTGAGTGGTGCTGGTGCTGAAAGCAAATCATGTTCTCTCTGTTCCTCGGTTTCCTTATGTGATCAATGAGAATTTGAAATTAGATTATTTCTAATGTTCTTTCGAGATCTAAACTTTATTTGTTATGAATGTGATTTGATAAGGAGAACTAGGTTAAAGGTCCTAGTCTGCAACTGTGATTTTGTGCAAGCTTCTTTTCCTTTCTGAGTCTTTTTTAATGCTTGAAAAATAGGAGTAGGAGAGCCTCCTCTCAGGATTGGCATCAGAAGACATGGGCTGTGAAAGCTTTGCGTAAATTGTAGCGTGTTTTAGAAACCTGTTGCTGAAATGTATTGAGAATCTATAGTATACTAGGCACCGTTGAAGGTTCTGTGTGTGTGTTTTTTTTTTATACTCACAGCAATCTCAGGATGTAGGTCTATTTAACTGAGACCAAGAGAGAGTTTTTTTTATTGCAAGTTCTCTCCTGTAGTCAAATGGCAGAGTTAGTTTTGCACCCAGATCCTGTTGGCTTCAAGGCTTGAAGACTCCTCACTAGAACACAAGGTCTATCCAAATGTGTGAGTGCAGGGGCAGGGTGGAGAGGTGAGGAGCTGTTTGAAAGCCCAGTCCCAAGGGCATTATTGATATAAAAGAAATTTACCTAATGATAATGCGATATTTGTATTTCAGTATTAAGACTGCTTGAAATAATCTGTATCGTAATGACATTTTTTCAAATTCATACTAAAGAGAGAAACATGTGCAACCCAGAGTTCATCATGGGACAGTAATCAATCATTCTTACATCTGGTCATTCATCTATTGAGCACCTACTATGTGTCAGGTCCTACCCAAATTGGTAATGAGACAGAAATGAAGAAGATGCCTTTGACCTCAAGGACCATACAGCTTCAAAAATGAACATGGGGATAAAAGTGATAGTGAATTCTGACAGTTGGGGTAAGCAGAGCCATATGCAATGTCCAGTGAACACCGAGGGGAAGCTGTGCATAAACCAGGAAGAACCTTGCACAAGAAATGTTGCTTAGAGCTGAGATTCATATTTAAGAAGTGGATTTATGGACTCACTAGTACTAAGCAGGGTTACCATCTCCCTGTCCTTGAACCCTATACCATATTTCATAAACACTAGCATACATATTTATTCCATGTTTTAATATCTGGGAAATAAGGATGCATCCCAGAGTTGCTGACATCTTATAATCACTGCTGACTGGCAGTCAGCCATCATTGCCTGTATGCACACACTTGGTCAGAGCTGCTCATACCACCATCACTTCTACTGAGTTGTGCACATTGCTGTTCCTACAAGTGCTGAGTTTGATTGACAGTTAAAGGATCTTCAAAAAGATTACACCATGATTCATCTTTGAAATGAAAAGTTATTTGTACTCAGAAAAGCCCAGAAACAGTGCAGCATGATATTTGGATATAAATGCATCTAAGAGATGTCTCACTAAGTAGGAAACAAAAATCCAAATTGACAAGAAATTATTGTCATAACTTTTACTTGGCAGCATCTTTTTTCCTCGCGGTACATAAAATAGTAGTACACCTTATATTATACCTGATGCCTCTTAGGCCAAGTGAGATGTTGAATTTCAATTAATCTAGGCAAGTCTTATATTTTTAGAAGCTTCATTAACTCACTTTGAGCTTTGGGCCCAGTTTATGTAATCCAAGCTGGTTTTGTGAACTCCTACCATGCTATCCCTATGCCATTCACTCAAGACCTTACTTTTTTCCTAGCGAGATAGCACTGGGCTAAATTCAGCTCAGTGTTCCAGGCTGTTGAGAATGGCTCGAATTGTGATTCAGTTATCCCATATATTAGCCACCCCTTGTGTCATCCGTGCTGACACTTTCTGGTCACCCAAGGATGATCTTATTATCTAAGCATGTTATTTATAAGGAATTTCACAGCTGAAGCGAGGTACAGAATGACCTACTCTAAACCAAGAGCGATTAACAAGTTTGGAGCCAAGCCAAACTCCAGAACAAGGTTGTTGTTGGCATGATTTTAATCATGATAGACAATTAGCCGAGCTTAATTATATTGAGACGAGAAACCAGAGTGAGTGGCAGTAATGAATTTCTCTGGGAACTCCCTTGTGTCTCCAGCTCATACTGGCTGGCCTATAAAGGATGTAAAATGATAAAAGATGTTTGCCTACATATACAAGCTGTGTTTACCTCGAGGAGCAGCCCATGTGGGGAAGGGGTCTGAAGGACTCTCTCTTCTATGGGGACTTATCACAAGACACAAATGGGATTCTCAGTTCCACTGGCATTTTTGCTTCAGGAAGGAGATGCAGAAGAGGGGAAACATCTTTCAGCTGCGCTTGGGCACATTAAATGTTAATGTGATTGTGTAGCTGGGGATTCTTTAAATGTCGCCCATGGCTGAAGTATTACTGGAGTTGTGCATTAGCACTTTTTGGTGTTATAAAGGCTTAATATTTTCACTGACTGTGTCAAGCCCAAATAGAAACCTGGAACTTCAATAGAATGAGAAAATGATTAGAATGTAAAAAAAAAAAAAATTGTAACAATTTGACACTTCTTGCCTCCAGGTTTAGAAATGGAATTCAAAATGAAACTCTCCTTAAGTCTCTAGTCTCCTTTCCCATTATGGATTTTAATTGACTTATTATAATTGAAATATAGAAGAAAGAAAAGTTCTAGACAATAACTGAAATCCATAGTTTACATAGTTCTTTAGAGTTCACAGAGTATACTGATATTTAATCCTCACACCACCCCCCCACGCTTTGGAAGATAAACTGTTGTACCATATTTAAGCTGAATAAGCTGAGGTTCAGAGTTTTTTACTTATCTAAGTGAAATGGCCTAAATACACACAAAACCTCTGATTGCAAGATCGGGTTGTTGCCGATGGAAAAACTAAAAGTTAAATAAATAAAGATTCCTATAAGGCGAAGTTTGAGATTAGCTTTCAGTGGGGTGGACATTCTCAGTGTGAAAGCAATGCCAATCAGTGTGTGTGTGTGTGTGTGTGTGTGTGTGTGAGCTGTGAATACATCAGCCTGCCTCCCTCTTTTTCTTCTTTCCTTCATCGTTCTCTCTCACCCTTCCTTCCACTGAATACTTCTAGTAAATATTGTCTGCATTTCTAGGAACAGTACTGGGTGGTGGGAACAGACAGAAATATATAATATACAACTCCATTCATACACCAAGTTCATAGCAGTATTTTTCACAGTAGCTCAAAGGTGGAAGCAACCTGTGTATTCATCTATGGATCAGTGGATTAACAAAAGTGATACATTCATACAGTGGAATACTATACAGCCTTGAAAAGGAAAATAATTCTGATGCATGCTACAGCATGGATGAACTTTGAAGACATTATGCTAAGTGAAGTAAGCCAGACCTAAAAGGACAAATACTGTATATTCCTACACATACAAGTTGCCTCGTATGGTTAAATTTAGAGAGACAGAAAGTAGAATGGTTGGTACCAGGGGTTTAGGGGAAGAAGGGAGAAATAGGGGGTTAATGTTTCATGGGTGGGAAGATAAAAAGGTTCTGGAGATGGATGGTGATGATAGTTGCACAATAATGTGAATCTGCTTAATGACACTGAACTGTAAATTTAAAATGGTTAAAATGATACATTTATATTATGTATATTTTGCCCCACACACACACAAAATTTGATCCCTGCCCTTCAGTGAGCACCAACTGTACTAACAGCCCATGGGGGAGACGGGCTGCTGTGTGACATGTGCTCTGAGAGTGGAATCACGGGGCAGCCTGGGGGCATGGAGGAGAATTCACAGTGCAGCCTAGGGATGAGCAAGGAAGCCAGGGATAGCTTCATGAACAGTGTGCTGCAGATGCCTGAATTAATTCTGAAGGAAATTTGAATTTCTCCAAGCAAAGTCAAGGGGCAAAGGTGGATGATTATTTCATGCAAAGAGAGCTGCAAGTGCAGAAGCACAGAGGCTTGAGAAAGCCTGGTTGGTTAAGGAGATGAAAAAAGTCATTTGCGACTGGAGCCCGGAGCTCAAGACCATCTGGCTACTCTTCCTCTCAGAGAGTTAAAGCGACTTGCCCAGTAGGGTTAAAGCTATGTTTGAAACTGGGGTTTTCCTGTTTTAAAAATCCACTCTCCTTTTACTATCCTAGGCTCTAGAGTTCTGCTGTCAAATACGGTGGCTATTTAAATTTAAATCTAATTTATTCAAGTTAACTAAAATTAACAATTCAGTTCCGCAGTCACACTAAGTACATTTCAAGTGTAGTTAGTAACCTGCCAATATGGACAGCTCAGATACAGGATGTTTTCGTCACCACAGCAAGTTTTACTGAACAGGCGTTTTCTAGAGTTTCCGGAGTAACTCTCTTGCTATGAATCTCTTTGTATAGTAGAGCATCACCCCAGATCTTGATATTATTATCCCCATTTTTTTTTTTTTTTTTTTTGAGATGGAGTCTTGTTCTGTTGCCCAGGCTGGAGTGCAGTGGCGCCATCTTGGCTCACTGCAAGCTCTGTCTCCTGGGTTCATGCCATTCTTCTGCCTCAGCTTTCCGAGTAGCTGGGACTACAGGCACCCACCACCATGCCCAGCTAATTTTTTGTGTTTTTAGTAGAGACACGGTTTCACTGTGTTAGCCAGGATGGTCTCGATCTCCTGACCTCATGATCCGCCTGCCTTGGCCTCCCAGAGTGCTGGGATTACAGGCGTGAGCCACCACGCCCAGCTATTATCCCCATTTTTAAGAAAAAGAAAGTGCAGTTTAGAGAAGCTAACTTGATGATAGTTTCACAGCTATTAAGCAGTAATGCTCGAACACAAATTCCAAAACCCTCTGAATACACATTCAGTACACTGTTCATTAATCCATAGCCTCCTGCTGTCTTCAGCTGCCTCTTTGCTCCTGTCCCACATTCAGATTATTCTTCCTAAAAGAACATGTCTTTTCTTTGTCAACTGGAGAAAACACAGATCTCTTAGTTTGACACTAAGTCTTTCCACAAATTGGGATAAATATACTCTGCACTTTCTTCTTCTTCTCTTATTTCATTTTCAACAGTCATTCTCTGCTCCAGGAGCAGAATATATCAGTGACATTTTAGCCTCTGAGCCTTTGCTGTCCCTGATGCCCCTTCCTAGACTAACATTCTCTTCCTTTCTGCCTACTAGACTCTCACTTGACTTTCAAGTTCTAGTTCATGACCCACCTATCTAGAAAGTCTTCCTTGATCAACCTGGGCTGCAAAGAGCTCCCTTTTCTAGCTGGGCATGGTGGTGGGCATCTGGAATCCTAGCTAGTCGGAGGCTGAGGCAGGAGAATCGCTTGAACCCAGGAGGCGAAGGTTGTAGTGAGTCAAGATTGCGCCATTGCACTCCAGCCTGGGGGACAAGAGCAAGACTTCGTCAAAAAACAAAACAAAACAAAACAAAACAAAAACTCCCTTTTCTCTCTTTCGTGGAAGCAGGATGCAGCTTATGTGATGCTACATGGGAAACCACTCCTCTGCTTCTATAGAGGCGGCTTTTCTCATTCTACTAATGGAAACACTTGGCATTGCAAAGTGGAATCTCATGTAGACCTCATTCCTCATCTTGGTGAACTATTGGTGCAAGTATTAACTGTCCTTGATAGCTGTATTCAAGCTCTGCTGTTACTACTTGTTGAATTTGCTTTTCCCATATTTTGCTTGACTTCAGCTCTCCCTGCTATATGACAACTATTATATTAGGCACATTTGTTATATTTTTTTATTTGTTGTCCTCCAACAGTTCTATAAAAAACGTATTGTTATCCTTATTTTACCCAAAAGGTAACTGAGGCTCAGTGAAGATAGATGAGTTACAAATTCATAGAGATGTGAAGTGAGATGGGAATTGGACCCAAAGCCTGTGCTCTTTTCCTTGTTGCAGTGTAAGCCTTCTCTGCATGTGATAAGATGTTTCAAGTTATTACAGTGAACATGTGGAAGCTGTGTCCTTCTCAGCTGTGAAAAAATTCTACCTGTATGTTATACTCAACATATATGAAGTAAAAGTCTATTGTAGCTGTTACTCCAAAACTTTGCAAGTTTCATTTATATCAACTCTCTACCTTGGATATGGCATTGGAGTCCACCTAATATCAAGGGTAGAAGGAGCATACAATTTAAAGCCCTGGCCTTCTTTTGAAGCTCCATCACTCATTGTTTAGACATTGTCCAAATAGCAGTAGTTATAGATTTTTGACTTTTTATTAAATAACGTTTTCTATCAGAAACTTTGTGATTTCTCTAGTCATTATTAATGGGTTCTCTAGTTTGTAAGCTGAAACCAGAACACATGTCTACTATGTAGCTTGAGGGTTTAGGAGAAAACACTCACATAGGGAAGTTATATAGGTTGAGATTTTTTTTTTTAATTTCATAAAAATCCTAGGGAATTAAAAAGTTAAAGCAGCCTAGGCATTTCTATACATTAAAATGTAAACATTACAAAATGATGTATGAAATTATGATCACCAAGTTATAATTATTGCTGCAACGTGGTAAAATATTAAATATGTAATAGTAAAGGGAGCACTGAATCAAGATCTGATCTCAGATCTTCCAGAAGCTAACTTTGAAGTTGTCGTTGAACCCATCCAAAGCCCAGGTCTTTCTTCTAGAACACTGTAATGTTATGTAAATGAGCAAATTAATAAATAAAGGTGTTGTGTCTTAGTTCATTCAGTGTGCTATAACAAAATACCAGAAGCAAGCCACAAAATTCTGTGGCTTATTAGCAACAGAAATTTATTTCTCACCATTTGGGAGGCTGAGAAGTCCAAGATCAAAACACTCACAGATTTAGTGTCTGGTAAGGGACACTTCTTCGTTCCTAAATGGCACTTCTTGCTGTGTCCTCACATGGTGGAAGGGGGCAAGGCAGCTTTCTTGGGCCCCTTAAAGAAGGGCAGTCATCCCATTCATAAGAGCTCCACCCTCATGACTTAATAACCTCTCAATGTGAATCAATCACATTGGCAATTAGGTTTCAACATATGAATTTAACAGAGAGGGGACATAAACATTCAGACATTAGCATTTGAATGAGGTACTCCCTAAAATTTCTTCCACATTAATAATTTATGAGTCATACCTTCAATTTTGCTGTATTTACAAGAAAAGTATTCTGAGAAAGAGAGAAGGCTTGTATCATTGTAGTATTTAATCAGTTTACCTATATAAAGAGATCAATTGCACAATTATGTTTCATTCAGCAAAGGTTCCTTGGGCTTCTGCTGGGCAAAAGATAGGCCCTGGGTTAGACATTTTGGGGATATAACAATCAGTTAGACATGAGGGCTGAAAGTCTAATTTAGACATACATGTAATTGAACCACAGGGGTCATTGTTGAAGGAGGCTTTGTGAGCATGGTGAGGAGAAATGGAGTCAGCCTGGAGGGTCAGGGAATTGAGAATGGATCTTTTGAAGACAGTTTTAAAGACCAATCTGTTTCCCATCCCCAGTCCCAGAGATGGTTTTAATGTGCCTGTTTGTAATGAGATAGTTTGAGAATCTAGTAGACCCAGTGCAACAGCTAATATCTACCAATAGCTAAGATCACAGAGGGATGTGTTTTCTTTAGGGGGTCAACTGTTTCTCACTCATGTATTTAAAGGCCTGGCCTGGGATGTTGGTTGGTTGGTTTGTTTTGCAATCCTGCCTCTGTCTCGGCACAAATAATCTGTGCAGATCTGAAAGCTTGATACCTTCTTCCCAATAATGCCCTAGAAATAGAGTAAGCAATTATGGAGCTGCAAAAGCATCAAGAGGCAGCTTATCCTGACCCCCACTTTGAATAATTGTGGATTTGAAGGCCCAGAGAGTCAAAGGATTTGCCCAGATTGATTCCAAATAATGGGAGAGCTGGGATTAGCATGTGGGTCTTCCATCTACGTGCCCTTGTTTTTACTGTCTGCTAATTGTAAGTTTAGGATTTGCCTTTTAATAGTAGCAGAGTAATAAAAGAGATGTAATTTATTAAGCTTCTAGTTTATGCCAGAGGGCATATATTTATTACCTTTACACTTCAAAATAGATGTTGTTATTATTTCCATTTTGTGGATGAGAAAATTGAATTTTAAAAACTTATATAAATTTGCTCAAAGTCAACAGTTAGTGAATGGCAGGTGAATCTAGCTATGTATGTTACTCTCTTATGTTATCTGGCAGTGCAGCACGTATACAATTTTTATTTTTATTTTTATTGTATTTTATTTTATTTTGAGATAGAATTTCCCTCTTGTTGCCCAGGCTGGTGTGGAATGGTGTGATCTTGGCTCACAGCAACCTCTGCCTCCCAGATTCAAGCGATTCTCCAGCCTCAGCTTCCCAAGTAGCTGGGATTACAGGCATACACCACCACACCCGGCTAATTTTGTATTTTTAGTACAGACGGGGTTTCTCCATGTTGGTCAGGCTGGTCTCAAACTCCCGACCTCAGGTGATCTGCCCGCCTTGGCCTCCCAAATATACAAATCTTTTAATGTGCATACCACATTAAAATTCCATTTTAAGTCAGCCTAATTATACCCATGACCCACGGAATCACTGAGAAAACTAGATCTACTCAATAGCAATATAAGATTTAGCTTGTGAGTTCATTTGTGTAAGGATGGTTATTACAATATTACGTATAATGGAAAAGGAAAGGAAACAGTTTCAATGTTTCTCAATTTGGTGATGGTTAACTACATTATGGCAATCTGTGTTATAGAATATTATTCAGCATTAAAAAGATGAGTTGATTCTCTATACTGTCATGCATCCCATAATGATGGAAATATGAGAAATGCATCTTTTGGTGATTTCATTATTATACAAACATCATAGAGTGTACCTACAAAAATCTAGATGGTATAGCCTACTACACACCTAGGCTATGTGATATTGCCTATTGCTTCCAGGCTATAAATCTGGACAGCTTGTTACTGTACTGAATACTTTAGGCAATTGTAAAACAATTTCAGAGGGTAGAATTAGATGGGGAAGAATATGGCCTAGCTTGAATCCTTAAATGGCTAACCAGGTGTTGAGCACCAGAGAAACCAAGTATGAAAGCCAAGTGCCAGAACTAGAGCAGATCTTCACCCTGAAACAGAGGGAAGGTCTGGAGTCAGATGGGTGTTGGTGCAGAGCAAGAGCAGGGCCACATGTGGTAAGGAATCTGCAGTGGTTGCCCTGGTTCCCACCAGCAGTTCACGGTTGTTCTCACAGCCAGTAGGCACCTGGGAGTAAGCCAGGCTGTCTTGATCCTGCAGGGTGGAGGCGGAGGTCAAAGCTGTTCCATGCTGGGACAACCACCTGAAGCTGGAGACTGTGGATGAGGGCTCACTGTGGGCCTCCTGTGGGTATCACTCAGGTCAGAGAAGAATTAAGAGGAACTACATCTACCACTACCTGTATTCTTTCCACCTCCAAAGTCTGATTCCATCACATCATCCCTAAAAGTTGAATGTCTGGACTTGACCTGGGCTACCATCTGGCTTGCTCTTCTGAACAGCAGTTCTGTGTCCCTGGCCAGAAAACCTGTGTTTGATTTCTTGGAGCCTTCTAGCTGTTCAGCCCTCTGTTCCCCTCCTTGGGAATCTGTCCCTGACATTTATGGGGCCCCAGAATGCAGAAGTCCTTGTTTTCTTTTCTTTTTTTTTAATTTTTAATTTTTGTGTGTACATAGTAGATGTATATATTTATAGGTTACATGGTATGTTTTGACCTGCCTTCTTTTCTTCCTTCCTATAAGGGTCCAGGACTTAGCCTCCTTATATTTTTGTTCAGTACTATCTCATGAAGATTTATCACCTCTGTCCCCTGCACTCTTCCCTTCCCAAGCCTATGAGGAGTGGGACATTCTCCTCTGTATCTCCTTTTCCTGTTGTACCTGAAGCTGAGCCTACTGGCTCATCCCACTGAGGGTCTTACCATCGTTTAATAGGATAGAGTCGGGGGAAGTGTAACACGGGAAGCAAACTAAAAAAACATACATCTCAAAAACTATTATCCTCATCTTTAGTTTCACAATCCCTTGTTTCTTTGAGTAAAATTCCCCTCAGGGTTACACTATTTGTATACAATTTACTACCATTCCAGGAAGCTTCCACTTTCCATCACAGACAGACAATTAAGACAAAACAACAGGTACAAACTATGCTGCTTGTCATAGACCAGAGTGGCAGTCTCTCCTCCTCTGGGTCCCACAAAGAAGAGCACTTTGCTATATTTCCTCCCTGAAGGTAATAGAAATTAAAGTTAGAGTCCTCTCCTTCGGGAATTTAATAGTAAATCCTAGAAGAGGCAAAGCCAACTCTGAAGACTGGTGAGGCAATTTTAATATACATGCATGAAAATAGACCAAACTAAAGCTGGTCCTCGATTTGGGCAATATCGATGTCCCAGAGCCCCTGACTGTTAATCAAATGTCTGTAAATTGCATATCGTTTAACTGTGCTTTGGGAGCGCATGATTTAAAGCAATCTTGAAAAATCCTCTGATGCTACTACAACTAATTAACCTAATTTATCTGTTTTGTAAATCTGAATTTACTCTTAAGGATCGAGTGTTTGGAGAATAAAAGTTAGACAAGGTACAATTAATTAGGGAAGCCTTCCTGGAAGGGGTGAGCAGGGCCAAATCTTAGAGGAGACAGTGATTACAGATCCTCTAGAAGACTGAAAAAAGAAACGCAGCAAGCTTCAGTGAAGGGCAGCCTTATATCTTGGCAGCAATGAATCATCTTGTGAATAACAATGGAAACATCTCTTCTGGGTGCACAATAGTTTACAGTTTACCAAGGACTTTCACAGTGGTTATGACAACCAAGAGGACGTACTGAGTGTGTGCTCTACACCAGTGCTAAGTGTTTAAACACATCGTCACAGTTACCCTACCAACACTCACTGGGTTTGATGTTAGCATTTCCTTTTTAAAGAAGAGGAAACTAAGGCTCACGGTGCTTCAAGTCACACATGTTGTGCTAAAGTCAGCTGGTTAACAGAGGAGCAAAGATCTGAATTCAGGTTTATTTGACTCTGTGGTTCCAATGGTCTCATGTCCTGGAGCTCAGAGCAGGATAGAAAAGGCTGGCAGTGGATGACAACAGACATCAGCACGAATATGAATCATTTATTCTGTATTACCTGATGCCAAGCACTATACTAAGCATTTTACATGCATTATCTTCCTTATTCCTCCAAATAACCTTCTGATACAGGTGTCAAATCCCACTTTATCAGGAAACTGAAGATCAGAAAGAGGGTAAGTAATATACTCAGAGTTACAATGCTAGTAAAAATGTTAGAGGGTCTGACCCCATAGAACAATCCCTTAACTGCTCCTCTCCCATGCACCAGTCTTCTTCCTAAGACACTTGGTGACCCAGGGTATATAAAATCACCATCATTGTCCTCATGACATGAACTTCATTCTCTAGAATTGGAGTCAGACCTGGAAGCAGGACATTTCAATGCTATGCAGCATGGGAAGAAGGGTCACAGGACATACAGTAGCACACAGGAGGCTGCTTTGCTAAGCCTGTAGATCTTGAGGTTGGCAGCTATCATCCCTGTTTTACAGATGAGGAATTGAGTTACCTACAGCTTTTGATGTGTTCAACTTGACACAAATTGTGAGAGTCAGTGCCAGGACTTGATACCTCCACTCAGTTTCTCTGCCCTCTTTATTATACACTCTTGTGATTTTCCAGAAAATGTTAAAACATTTTTGAGGCAAGTTGTTCACCAGCACCACATAGGCATTTTGCCTATCTGACATCAACTTCTAGAACCAATATTCTCTTTCTCTCTCTCTCTCATTCTCAAATAAAACTTAGAATCACAATCCCAGTTCTGAGACCTGTTTTCCAATTACTCTCTCCCTGGGTGACCTTAACCAGCTTCATGAATTTAAATGCCATCTATATGTCTGCGACTCCCAAATATATGTCTCCAGCTCTGGCCTCATTCTAAGCTCCAGACTGCCTCCTCCACATCTGCATTCAGAAGTCAACAAGTCCCAAACAGAGTTTTTGGTGTTCTCCCAAGCAAGGTCCTCCGTGGTCTCCTCCCTGCCGATCACTGGCAGCATCATTTGAACTCAGGCCAAAAATAAGTAAATAAATAAATCTGGAATCAAATTAGTTCTCACCATGCCTTTGCTTGCTTGGACAGGACCATTTGGTCAGTTGCATGAGCTGCTAGCTGGTCTTGATTCCTCTCCCACTCCCCACAAGCTGTTTTCTACATAGCAGCCTGAGGGGTATTTACAACATGTAAATTAGATTGTTCTTGATTCCCCCACCACAAAACACATCTTCAAAAAATTCCAGTGGCACTCTTTACATTTAAATCAATCCAGGGGACTGACGTGACCCCCAAGGCCCAGCATGATCTGGCCCCTGATGACCTGTTTTCACAGCCCTATCTCTCCCTTTAGACCCCGCCTCAGCACTTGATGTTTGTTCCTACCTCTGGCTTTTACCCTCCTTGTTTCCTGCCAGGAAATGCTTCTTTCTGAGACTTTGTATAGCATGCACTTTCACTTCTTCCAGGTTTAGGCTCAAATTTGCCCACCTTGCCCCCACCTCTCCCTTGTGCATTTGTAGCATTGTACCCTCGCAGTTCCCACAGCATGTATAATCACATGAAATGTTGTTGTTTATTGGTTGATTATCTTATTAATTGCTCATTTTACCTCTAGAAAGTATGCTGCCTAAGGGCAGGGATATGATCTGTCTTTGCAGTTCAATCCCAGTGTCTAGAATAATGCCTGGTATATAGTCCTCTTCCTAAGACCCTTGTGACCCAGGGTGTATAAAATCACCATCGTTGTCCTCATGACATGAACTTCATTCCCTAGAAGTGGAGTCAGACCTGGAAGCTGGACATTTCCTGATATACAGGAGATGCTCAGTAGAAAAGTTGAGTTAATATGATTTTACCACTGCACTCCAGCCTGGGCAACAGAGCAAGACCCTGACTCAGCCAAACAAAAACAGAGAAACAACAACAAAAGAAGAGTTGAATTAGTAAATGTATTAGTCTGTTCTCATGTTCCTGATAAAGACATACCCGAGACTGGGTAATTCATAAAGAAAAAGAGGTTTAATGGACTCACAGTTGCATATGTCTGACGAGGCCTCACAATCATGATGGAAGGTGAAAGGCACATCTTACATGGCAGCAAACAAGAGAGAATGAGAACTAAGGGAAAGGGGTTTCCCCTTATAAAACCATCAGATCTCATGAGACTCATTCACTACCACCAGAACTCTACGGAGAAACCGCCCCCACGATTCAATTATTTCCCACTGGGTTCCCCTCACAACACATGGGAATTATGGGAGCTATAATTCAAGATGAGATTTGGGTGGGGACACAGCCAAACCATATCAGTAAATTAACTATCCTTTTTCATTATAAAAAAATACATGTTATAAGAGAAATTTGGGAAATAATGATATAAAAAAGAAATGTACATTTTTGCATATTTCCTTGCCATCTTTTTCCTGTGCATAGTTTTACATTGAGATTATTGTGTACATTCAATGTATATTCTACTTTTCTATTTAAGATATCATAAGCAATCCTCCACACTGTGTCTAATATTTCATGTAATATGTATTCAAATAGACCTTAATTTTCTTCTATCTTGAGTTACTTCCTGAAAAACACTTACACAAATATAGTAGGCTCTCTGTGCTCTCTTTTGTGTTGAAGTAAGACAGGGTAGTACATTTGAAAGCCTGTAAACGTGAGCAAATTATTAACCTCTCTAGATCTCAATGTCTTTATCTATAAAATGGGGATAATAAAATCCGCCATGCTTAATTTATTGGCTTGTGCAAGAATCCAGTGAAGTATTGAGGCAAATATCTCATTAAATATTGGGATGAATGTCATTTTTAAAACCACAGCATTGTACAAGTGGAATAAGATTTACAGGAGGGAATACAATAAGTAATTTGTAAAGCAATTTGAAATTTGTGAATAAAAAGCTATTGGCAATTTTTCTATGCTGAGTGAGACATGTCCTAATGTTTGTATTTAATATGCTAAACAGTTGCCAATGCCTAATTCTAGGTTCATACCCTGCAATAGCTTTTCTTCTTCTTCTTTTTTTTTTTTTTTTTTTTTTTACAACTTTCAGCTGTAAAACTGGGGTCAATTATTTTTAGCTGTTTCTTCAGCCTGTCTCATTAGAAAAGTACTTCAAGGTAATGACTTGGGCATATTTATTTGATGATTGTTCATTTTGAAAGATGTCATTTTAAGACTTTTCTGGAAGTTTCAAATTTGCCTGTGGGAGATCTGTTTTATACCAAAATGTCATTTCAAATTCAGGCCTACATACTATCTTACACTTGGCTCATATAAATGTTTCACAGCACCTGCATTTTTTATCATGGCCCTTTCATGTGAACTTAGATTTCGTGTGGCTCACCTCTGCTCTCTGTCTGAAGGAGAGAAAGTAATATTTTTAAATGGCCTTATTCCCCTTTGTCAGAGGAGATAAAATTTCCCAATTATTTCCCCCTCGTGCATAGATATTTATATTAATGTTTTAAATAATGGGTTCTCTATAGTGTTATTCATGAATCCATGTGTTAAATTTAAAACAAATGTATCCTAAAAATGAATATTTAATCTGTGTTTAATACCTGAAACCAGATTCATAGTGGCTTAATTTCTTTGATCATTAAAGAAACTTAGGAAATGATTTAGATTATTTTATTCACTCAACAAATATTTTAACAAACTTATTGAGTACCTCCTACATTACCTCTCTCTCTTTTTTTTTTTTTTTTTTTCTGAGACGGAGTCTTGCTCTGTCACCCAGGCTGGAGTGCAGTGGTGCAATCTTGGCTCATTGCAACCTCTGCCTCCTGGGTTCCAGCAATTCTCCTGCCTCAGCCTCCCGAGTAGCTGGGATTACAGGTGCCTGCCACCACGCCCGGCTAATTTTAGTTTTTGTGTTTTTTTTTGAGACGGAGTCTCACTCTGTTGCCCAGGCTGGAGTGCGGTGGCGTGATCTTGGCTCACTGTAAGCTCCGCCTCCTGGGTTTGCACCATTCTTCTGCCTCAGCCTCCAAAGTAGCTGGGACTACAGGTGCCCGCCACCACGCCCAGCTAATATATATATATATATTTTTAGTAGAGATGGCATTTCACCGTGTTAGGCAGGATGGTCTCGATCTCCTGACCTCATGATCCCCCCGCCTCGGCCTCCCAAAGTGCTGGAATTACAGGTGTGAGCCACCACGCCCGGCCCCTAATTTTTGTATTTTAATGGAGATAGGGTTTCACCATGTTGGCCAGGCTGGTCTTAAACTTCTGACCTCAGGTGATCCTCCTGCCTCGGCCTCCCAAAGTGCTGGGATTACAGGCATGAGGTAAGTATCATCATCATCATTGTCATCATGGCTATATTATGAATAAACAAACAGAGACTCAGAGCTGTAAAGCTCCCAATGGGATGGCTCTCTGCTACAGTTTAGGGTCTGAGGTTTGATAGAAGAATATATGTGAATAAAATTCTTGGAGTAAACAAACAAGAGAAGCCAAGTACAACAGCAAGAATGAGAGAGGTGTTGGGGTGTGGCAGGGAGAGACAGAGAGAGAGGCCTAGTAGAAAATGGAAATGGAGAGGGATTGGATTTGATTGGGAAGAATCTAGGTTGTACATAGCTCCCTATCTTTTGCATCACCTGGGGATCTTTAAAAATGACTGATGCTTGGCTCCCATTTCCAGATTGTGATTTAATTGGTAAGGGATGCAGTGTGGGTATTAGGACATTCTTTAAACTTTCTAAATGATTCTCATATGCAGCAATACTAGGGAGCCTCTAATCTTGGTAGTGCCTGGACTAGTGTGTGTGTAGTGAAACTGAATGACTCAACTTTGTCGGTCATAAGTTCTCGATTTTCTAGTGGGTTATGCTGATTTATAGGCCTTGTTGGAATCGGCATAATGCTTACAAATAGAAAACACAAGTCCAAAATCCCCTTGATGAAGAAAAAGAAAGGCAGTGAGCTTGAATGGGAAGAGGGCAGGCTTTAGTCACAGCTGCTCTGAGCCTCAGCTTCCTCATCTCCAGAATGGCTACTATGATGCCTATCTAGTAGATTTGTTGTAAGAATTACACTAATTATGAAGGCCGGGCATGGTGGCTCATGCCTGTAATCCCAACACTTTGTGAAGCTGAGAAGGGCAGATCACTTGGGGTTAGGAGTTCAAGACCAGTCTGGCCAACATGGTGAAACCCTGTCTCTACTAAAAATACAAAAATTAGCCAGGCATGGTGGCATGTGCCTGTCATCCCAGCTGCGTCGGAGGCTGAGGCAGGAGAATCATTTGAACCTGGGAGGTGGAGGTTGCAGTGAGCCAAGATTAAGCTACTGCACTGCAGCCTGGGCAACAGAGTGAGATTCTGTCTCAAAAAAAAAAAAAAAATTACACTAATTATGATGAAATTTATCTTATCTAATGATATCAGAATCTTTTGCCAGTTAATTGAAAAAATAATAATATTTAAGTCCAAGCAGGTATAGCAGATAGTACTTTCCAAAGATGACTAAAATATATCTCGTCTCACTTGCCCTTTTTCAAATGTGACCCATTATCTCATCTAAGAGCCCATGTTCTTTCATCTTGAACCTGAGTGCCCGTTTGTAAATGCTCCGATCAGTGGATCATGGCAGAAAGGACACCATATGATTTTGGAGTTTCGATCATAAAAGGCAATACAGCTCCCATCTGGCTTTGTCTTTCTCTTGCAATGCATGTCTTGAGAGCCCTAAGCTGATTTATATGAAGTATAGCTTCACTGGGTCTGCCATGCTGGAGAGACCATGTGGAGAAGCTACAGAGAGATAGAGGAAGATGCTCAAGGAGCTTCCATTGTGCCAGCCCCCAGCTATTTAAGTCTTTGTGCATCACCTGCCAGAAATGTAAATACATTAGCCTTCAGATGATCCCAGCCCCCGACCTTTAAGCTGCCCCAGCTGACATGGAGTATAGAGAGACAAGCTGTCCCCAACAAGAATGCCAAAAATCTAGATTCATGAGCTAAATAAATGTTATTTCTATTTTGAACTACAAACTTTTGGGTACCATGATATGCTGCATTAGATAACTAGAACACAGAGTTTTATATATATACACACACACGTGTGTGTGTTCTAATTATCTATCTAGCTATATATATATATATATATATATAAAAAACATGTATATATGTTAAATAGCTTGTTTCAAATTAAAACATAAAACAGGTCTTTTATTTAGTAACCTCTTCACCTACAGCCAAGGTCTTTTCTTATACATTATGTCCCACCAACCAGCATTCTGCATGAACTGTCTCTGTGAAGCATTTTTTGTGCGTGTGATTTCCAGGGTCAGTCCCTTTAAAGTAGAATGAGTGCTTAAAAACACTTAAAGCAATTTTACCACATCTCCCTATTCCTTACAGGTGTCCTGTAAATGTCCAACTTAATTCAACATTTTATTAGGCAGTTTATTTATTTTATAAAATCTTTCGAAAGCATTCAACTTAGAGTTTATAAAAAGAAAAGGTGTTTTTTGTAATATCATTGAATAAATGCATGAGTTAATCGCAGGATTAAAATAACAAGTACAATTTGAATTAACAACTATATGGTGAGCTGATGTTAGCAGGAGGATACAGGTGTCCATAAGAGAAATCTACTAGCCATTCATATTTTTTAAAGTTATAGATACTAGTCAATAGACTTAGTAATAAGAATGGGAATGGGACCAGGCGCCGTGGCTCACGCCTGTAATCCCAACACTTTGGGAGGCCAAGGCGGGTGGATCATGAGGTCAGGAGTTCGAGACCAGCCTGGCACACATGGTGAAGTCCTGTCTCTACTAAAAAATAGAAAAAAAAAATTAGCTGGGCATGGTGGCACGCACCTGTAATCCCAGCTACTTGGGAGGCTGAGGCAGGAGAATCACCTGAACCCGGGAGGCAGAGGTTGCAGTGAGCCGAGATTGTGCCATTGCACCCCAGCCTAAGTGACAGAGTGTGACTCCATCTCAAAAAAAAAAAAAAAAAAAAAAAAAAAAAAGAAGGAAGGTTGTTAAACAAATTGGTTAAGTGAAGGTTGGCTAAGAGAGCACCTATTATAACATATATAAAATCACTTGCATATAGTAGGCTCATTATTAAAATGTTAGTTTCTTTAACAAATAAATCCCAATTTGCCAAAAAATATCCACATACAAATAGTCCTTGCCATAAAATGCCAGCAGAATAATTTCATTAACAAAGTTGCCTTTGACAGCCATCTAAAGTTTGTACAATTTCAGAAAATGCATTACATTCCTTTTTGTGGAAAATAATTTGCCATGGGTTAGAGTTCAGATCAGGTGTGTAATATCTTCAAATCACTTGTTAAAAATAAAATACATGATGACGAACCTTTCTAATGCTGTAACTACTAAATGCTTACAGTTAGAAAGCACATTTACTAGTGCAGCCCTGAGACCCTGAGAACTAGCCACCAGACAAATCTTTGTACAACCTTAAATAGGATAGAGTCTAACATTCTGGGAAAGGCACTGCATTTTAGGATGAGGTGTGTAATTTACTGTAAAGTTTATCATAATAGAATCTAGCAGTTATTCACAGCTTTCATCAAAGCAAACTCCTTGACATCCTTTCAGGACTGGTTTCTGCTGAGACATCCTACACATCACCACCGGAGTGATCACACCAACCCTTAAAACCAGACACATCAGAATTCCACAGTGATTTCTCACCACTTGCAGAATCAAGTTTCGTCTCTGCAACGTGGTTTATGAAGCTCTTTATGATAAGAGCCCTGACTTTTTTATCGGCCTCATCTCTAATCACTCCCATTTATATTAGGACCCAGAATCAAGCACAATACATAGCATAATCAGGTGATATCTGACTGCATTTCAGCTATGTAAAACTACAGACCTTATAGTGTCCTGAAATAAGTGTTTTCCAAACTTATAATGGCCCTTTCTTTACTAAGGGGTCATGAAATCAATTAATGGACTTCAGCCAGCATTTAAAAATTAGAATGAAATAGAATAGAATGAGATGGGATGGGATAGGATAGGACAGAATAGAACAGATCAGAGTACACTATAAACAGGGTAAGTATTGTTTTATTAAACTTTGGTTTTAGGTGTGTGTGTGTGTACACACATGCCAAATTGTGATGCAAAATATAATTTTTACAGTAGGTCATAAAATCAGAATATCAAAACCTCACAGCACTCAACCATTTTGCATGTTGTTATGCCACCTGTGAGGCCTTCTGTGTGCAATACATCTTCGTCTCGCTGACAAATTCCAACTCAGTGTCCAGGACACAGTTTCTTCTGTGAAGCCTTGATTAGGATTTTACTATGTGTCAGGTATAGTGTTCCATGCTTTAGATGTTATATGCCATTTTTATCTTCACAACAAACTTATCAGGTTGGGGCGGTTATTACCTCATTTTCTCGACAGGGAAATGGAAGGTGACAGAAGTATTAAGTAAATTGCCTATAGTTGCACAGATGCCAAGTGGTCAAACTTGAATTTGAACCCAAGTCCTCTGAATCCAGAGCCTATGCGCTTAGTCATTAAATTGAACAGTTCCTCTCTAACACCCCCCAGGCTGAGCCCAGCACTTTCTCTTTTGTGCGCCACTGACACACAGCTAGTCTGCAGGATGTCACTTTTTACACCATGTTGTAATGATCTGCTCACGTGTCAGTCTCCCACACTAAGTTGTAATGTCTGTGAGCACAAGAACTGTGTCCTGTTCCTCTCTTTTGCTTTAGGATCATGTACTTATATGTGCAGCATGCTGAAAGCACTTGTTAAATATTAAATGTAACCCTTCGCACTGGCTGCCAATGTGAGAATTATTGCCATCTTACAGATGAAGAAACAGATTTATCCAAGAAAAAGGTTCCATTGTTCCTATTGGCCTCTTCCTATTATAATAAATGTATTAATAAATTTTAGTAGAAGGGGTGATTACTCTGAATGAAGGTCAGGGAAAGTCAGAGAGCTCTTCACAGAGTTAGGAGAAATTTTACTGACAGATAAATGTCAATAAAATTGACATTTTATTGGGACTCTGGGGCATGTTACACATAATATAAAATACACATTTTTTCCCCATTTTTCATCCATGACTATCCTGTATTTTGGTTTTGTTTCGTTTTGTTTTTGTTTTTGTTTATGAGGCAGAGTTTCTTTCTTGTTGCCCAGGCTGAAGTGCAGTGGCGTGACCTCGGCTCACTGCAACCTCCGCCTCCCAGGTGCAAGCCGTTCTCCTGCCTCAGCCTACTGAGTAGCTTGGACTACAGGCGCACACCACTACGCCCGGCTAATTTTTTTTGTATTTTTAGTAGAGACGGGGTTTCACAACATTGGCCAGGCTGGTCTCAAACTCCTGACCTCAAGTGAGCCACCCCGCTCTGCCTCCCAAAGTGTAGGGATAACAGGCACGAGCCACTGCACCCTGCCGACCATACTGTTTATAGACATTCCTAACCACCAAGGACATTCATTTATTCATTCATTCATGCATTCATTCAATGAATATTTTTGAGCCATGCCTTGTGGTTTGTCTTAGAATATGAAGATAACAAGACACAGTTCCTGTACTCAAGGAGTTCACAGTCTGTAATGGAGGCCAGTGAATACACAGGTATTTAGAGGATGGCGTTGACCGGCATCATCTAGCAGTAAAAGGCCTGGACTTAGAAGCCAGTCAGTCCTGGGCTCAAGGCTGGGTTCTGCCACTAAGGACCCATAACACTTATTCCCTGAGCTTCGCTTTCTCATCTCAGAGCTGCCTAGGACAATATGCTAAAAGCGCTTAGCGCAGATCCATATGGTGATGTCAGCAAGTGGCAAGTGACTATACCCCTCTCTCTACCTTGATTTCCTTATCCAAATAATAGGCCTGTGAATCTGAATGCTAATTACTATTCACTGGTCACCCTCTAGGTATCCGAAATTGACCTGGGCAGGCACTGTGTTAAGCCCTTTCTATCTATGACCTCACTGAAACCTTAAAACAGACTGGCAAGAGAGGTAGGCTGTTCCAGTTTGCCATACCTGGCTTTCTGGGCGCAAGATCCGGGCTGGTGTCTTTTTTTTGTTGTTATTGTTTTGTTCTGTTTTGTTTGAGACAGAGTCTTGCTCTGTCGCCCAGGCTGTAGTGCAGTGGCAAGATATCAGCTCACTGCAACTTCCACCTCTGGGTTCAAGTGATTCTCCTGCCTTGGCCTCCTGAGTAGCTGGGATTACAGGTGCGCACCACCACGTCTGGCTAATTTTTGTATTTTTAGTAGAGATGGGGTTTCACCATGTTGGACAGACTGGTCTCGAACTCCTGACCTCAGGTGATCTGCTCACCTAGGCTTCCCAAAGTGTTGAGATTACAGGTGTGAGCCACCCTCTCCAGCCAGGCCAATTTCTTCTTACAAGTCTTTCATCTTCTTTACTGAGCACAGGCTATAATCTCTCTTTTCCTAGACCCAATACTTCTTCTCTTATTATCCCAACATTTCCAGGTTCCTACTTTATATTTTTTAGAGCATGTGACATCACTATATGTTTATATTATAATACTTCTTAGCCGACATTCCCAAATATATCCTATAGGCCCTGTGTTTTATCTCTCTCAAACACTAACGTTTCAGGATAAAAATTAATATTTTGTAAAGAGCTCTTCTTTTTATGAGGAGTGCCCCTCTTTAGCCCAACTGTGAAATTTCTTTATAAACATAAGATTGACACTTTAATCTTGGATAATAGGATTTTTTTTTTTTTTTGGCTAAATATTTTACTGCAGAGTCATAAAGCCGAATCACTTTTTCCTAACCCCCAGAGCTTGAGCTCGTTAATTCTCACTGGAAATGTAATTCATACTTCCTAATGGATCCAAACATTGAACCCATATTCACCAAATTATCTCATTGTGATTTTCTCTTTTTAAATTAGATAACGTTTGGTCTATTTATCAGACATAAATGGGGTGGGTAAGAGAATGAGGGGAGTCGGACTTGTTTTCGTGGCTGTAAAATGGAAGAAACAGAGGCGTCATTCATTTTCCTAGCAAAAAAGTATTCCATGAGTCATAACACCTGAATTGTCAAGTATCAGGCTCTTGCTTAATTTGATTATGTATTTACAATAGCCTTACTGTCTGCTTCACTGGGGAATTATAAATGTAAAAAGTACAAGTTCTCCAGCTATTTTAATTCTTCAGATCATATATTCGGTATTATCATTACTCCAGTATTTTAAAGAGGAGAAAAAGCAAGTAACTACTTTAAATAAATCAATATATTGTTAATGTGGTTTCTTATAAAACTATAAACCTATAAACAGTTTCATAGTTTTCCCCTAAATACTTCCTGAAATCTAATGATACGCATTGTTCTTTTGTTTTATATTGATCGTAAATCTAGTAACACATTTTCATTTCTTGAGAATAGAAACTGTGTTTTTCTCTCTCCGCTATGGGCACCCTGTCTTTAGGAATGAATAGACATATTTACGGTTGTTATGATTAAATAAAAATATATAGAAATGAGTAGAGGTGGAAGTGTTAACAGAATGAAGATGACAAAGATAGAGATGAATGCAGACACCCCCAAGTGTATTCAAGGTATGCAGATCAGATGCATAGATGGCAAGAGGTGATTTTTGAAGCCTCACTCTGTTCAATTTATTGAGCAGCTCTAGATGCTAGGAATTGTTCTGAAAGTTCCAGATATGACTAGTAATATGATAATAGCTACCATCTGGGAACACTTCATGTATGTCAGGCAATGTGAAATTGGTTTATCATTTAATCTTCATGACTCTACCTTAAGTTGATCCCCTAGAATCAGAGCCTAGAAGGGATTCTTATGCAAATGATTTATTGGTGACTTTACTGAGGCAAGCAAGATAGGGCAGGGGAAAGGTCTTAGTAAGGATGTGGTCTCTGGAGCTTGCACTGGAGACTTTGTCTTACCTTGTGTCAGTGACTACGGTGGGGAATATCTCAGGTAAGGGTCCTTCCCTTGAAGGAGAGCAATTCTACAGAGAAGTGTGGCAATCAATACTCAGGGCAGCTGGAAGGTGGGTGTCCAGCCCTGGCACTGCCAGCCTCTACCACACAGTGTGAGGTAAGCTGTTACTGTCCCCACCTATTAAACGAGGAACTAAGGCCCAAAGAGTTTAACTTGCCCAGAATTAACTTTCAGTAGATTGGGATTTGAACCCAGGTCTGTCTGAACACAGGCTCTTGACTACATTGCCTCCACCATACATACAATCATGGCTGATGACTTCTAAGCTAAAGTCATGTACAGAGTCCAGAAGTAACATAGAGAATTTTGATCTTTCTAGAGTGGTCAAGGCATTCAGTACGACGTGGAGAAATAAAGCAAACCCTTCCTACTCCGTGCACTAAATAGTAGGTAACTATGTCCTTAAAATCCAAAGTCAGAAAGCTGAGGAAGAAAGATTTTAGTGCATTTTTTGCTGCAGAATCCAATTCCTTTGAGCAGCATAAATATAAAGACATGGACAAGCTAAGGAGAATGATAAGAGTAGAGTATTGTTTCCAAGTAAAAATATGTCCCTCATTAACTCAAACTGGTAACAGTATTGCTGCTCTTCTGGAATGACCCTCCATGAGTCTCAGAAGTTAAGATGGCAAATGCCCTTTCCTTTCTAATGACCTGTTCTAAAATGGCACAAGCCAGAACCTGGCTAAGGGGCCAAGAACATGTGCAGGGAAAAGAACCGGGCTAGGAGTTCATTCCTAAGTTGTTATCTTGGCTCTGCCACTTACTCACTAGGTAACTGAGACTACACATGTCTCTGGGCTTTATTTTTCTCATTTGTAGAAAGGAAACAGTATTTTTCTTAATCTCCTGCTTCCTCTGGTTTTAACTGCAATCATTCTTTCTCCCCTTCTGTAATCCTAGATTTTCTCTTCTGCAAGGCTTGATTTCTCCAGTCTATACTCAAAGTCCCTTCTAGCTTTGTGCCACTTATATATTAACCTTGACAAACATCCACATTTACATTAAACTCATCTAAAATGGCTTTTAGCTATGACCAAAGTGGTGTGTAATGCAGATATATGACAATTTTGGAGGTGACTGTATTAGTCCATTTTCATGCTGCTGATAAAGACATACCCAAGACTGGGTAATTTACAAAAGAAAGAGGTTTAATGGACTTACAGTTCCATGTGGCTGGGGAGGCCTCACAATTATAGCAGAAGGTGAAAGTTGTGTCTCACATGGTGGCAGACAAGAAATGCTTGTGCAAGGAAACTCCCCTTTTAAAAGCCATCAGATCTCATGAGACTTATTCACTATCATGAGAACAGCATGGAAAAGACCTGTCCCCATGATTCAGTTACCTCCCACAAGGTCCCTCCCACAACACATGGGAATTCAAGATGAGATTTGGGTGGGGACACAGCCAAACCGTATCAGTGACTGATAAACATGTGCATCACAATTCTAATTCCAAATATTATCCCACAATTATGAAGTGCATTGGACATTTTGACTTATATATTAAGGACATTTTTTCTTCACTTTTGGTTAAGACATTAAAAAAGAAATAACACAGAGTGCCTTCCTCTCCTTGTTCCCATTTGGAAGGGGCAAGTTTGCTTTACAACTAATTTTTGTCATCATCATTTCAAATCGGTTTGAAATTGGGTGACAGATTGTACTACCAGGTAATATTAGGCCATCTTGCTGATCTTTATCTAGAATTTGGTTCCTCATCATCTCCTTAAATATCTGGAAAAAAAAAGTATGAAAAACTAAGATGATCTGCTTCCTTGATTCGACTCCAGTATGGTGATTAAATGAGTGTTTGCCTTGTTGCAGATCAATTATTTTGAGGACTCAGAATTTCTTGCTGTGTCTTGAACTGTGCTGATGGTTTTTAAGTAGGCCATAAAAATTCCTGTGAATGATTTGTTTAATTATTGTCTTGCTCCTCATTTACATTTTTATCTAAAACTCTGAGAACTGAAATCTGTATTCAATTCCATTTCCTGTGAGCTACAATTTGCCTTGTTGGGAGAAATATCTGGACTGTGTTTCATATATGGAACAATATCAACCAGGCAGAGTTAAATATCTGTAATTTTGTTCTAATGGCTATAGACATAGCTCTTTTGTGCTGATTTTTAAAGGAATTAGGACAATATTTGATGGCTATTCAATAGTTTTCACTCTTTTACCTCACTTGAGTAATCATCAGGGTCTAAATGTGTTCAGACTTTGCTTTTCTGAATTAGACCACCTGGGAATAGGGAATTCTAGCCTCCTACATGACAAGACTGGTTTATACTGACTTTTTGGGGGCTCTCCCCTTCATGATACAGAAATAACCAAATGAAAAGTAACACACTTAACCCACCATTAAGCCTTAGAATTAGAGATATTTTCAATATAATCACTTTACTACTGTAGCAATTGTGTTGTGAGATAGTGGAAAGAACACTTTAAATTCTAGGATTTTGCTTTACAAACACCTCTGTGAGGCTCTACAGAAGTGTTTTTGAAAATCTGGAGTTCTGACTGAAATAAGAACTGTGAAGAAGTAAAATTCTAGAGGTGAAAAGCTGCAGTTGCAAAAGAAACAAAGCAAAACATTCCTGAGATATTTCTACCCAAACTGCCAAGATTGCTTATGTTGATGAGAGTAATATGAGCATGCACTGGAGTCAGGTTTTTGTGAGTCAAACAGCTCATTTCTCCAGCACCTCAATGAAGACCAAGTTGTAGTGGGGTGAGATGCCTGCTCAAGGTCTTCCATGCGTTAGTGGCAGATTCAAGATAAGAAGTGGCAAATCTTGAGTCCAAGTCCAATGTTCTTTCACCCTCAAACTGCTATAGATGTGACAAAGTATCTTATTAGTTTAGCCTAGTTCAGCATTTCCTCAAGTGTGGGATGTTAATAGGTGTTATATGAAATAATAGTTTCATGGTCAAGTGAGTATAGAAAATGATGTTAAATAAAATTAAACACATTTCTTCATTTCAGGCTTCTCTGAGCCTCTAATATGTTAATATATATTGTGAGTCTCCAAGAGGGAAATCAAATCTACAGCATTTCCCAAACTTATTTGACCATAGAAACTTCTTTTTTACAAAATAACTCATAGAAGATATTTTGAAAAGTTCTGGCCTTCCCGGTAGAATGTAGCCTCTTTGTATCAGTTGGTGTACTGATAGGAATTATAATTCAATCTAGCTGGTTCAAATGACAAGGCTAAGAAAGGAATTACATACACATATCTGGGCAGAGTAAGGGAAACCAATAAAAGATGGCAAGTACCCCAGGGTGAGCAATGGGAGGAGCATTACTACCTCACTGAAGAAACAAGGAGAGTGCAAGCTCCAGAGTACACCTGGGGCTGTTGGTGGGACCTAGCATCTCAGAGGGATGTGACTTCTGTCAGAGACGCAGTGATGAGGGAAGGAAGGAGTAGGGAAGACATGAGATAGAAATGTCCCAACTTTTTTCTCCTTTTTCTGTCTGATCTTGTTGATGCCCCTGCTGGTCAAATGTGACTGGAAGCCAGTCAGCCATGAAGTCTCAGTCATGCAGTCTCTAGGTTCAGCCTCTCATAACCAGAGATGTGTGAACCACTTACCCAGGTGCTTTGCATATGTTAATTGTTTCCTTAAATTTCACAACAATCCTATAATGTAGGAAACATGCCCATTTACAAATGAGGAAACAGATACACGCTCACATAGCCAGTAAGAGATGGCTTCAGCCCCAGGTTTATTTGTCTGCCTTCCATTTTACCACATTTTACCACGTTGCTAAGCCAGAAAATACCAGACTTTCAACAAAAGCTTAAAGAATTTGCAGACGCAGTTCTTCATCTTCAACTTTGAGCAATTTCATCTTATCAGTAACACGATTAATCCTCTAACAGAGTGAATAAGTTTAATGTGGAGGTGTTTTTACTCCCTGTAGGAGCAGCAGACCTTATTTTATTCATCTCTGTAACCTTAGACCATAGCACAGTGATCAACACTGAGTTAATATTTGTCAAATGAATGAATAAATGCAAGAATGAATGCATGAGTAAGTGAACTGTAAATCAGCATTCCAAGGAGGTTTTCTCAGAGCTCTATTGGGACAGAATTGGCCTATCAGTCTATTTTTAAATGTTCTGGCTTGTTTGAAATGGGAACTTTTCCATATTGAGCATCTGCTCATAATTTTTTTTCTTGGATGGCTGTGATACCTCTCTTCTTACAACTCCCAAATATACACATTAAAAACACACATGTCACACCCATACGTTGTCCTTCTGCCTCCATCTCTGCCATACCAACCCTTTCTGTTCAGAGCCACCAGACCTATAAGATTAAACTCTGTAAGGTACTGAGATAACCAAATTAAAGATCAGATCTTTTCTATTTCCCTCAAAACCCTATAGTAGCTCCCTATTACGCATTAGCTTAATCCATATCTGTTGAATTTAATTGAAAAATATATTTTCCATTCTAAAATTTTCATTTTTCTGTAGTCTGACTCCATCAAACCTTATTCCATCAATTGTTCCACAGGGAACTCTCATAAAAGGTCAGCCTAGAATTCTCTCTCAAAGTTGCTATGCTCACTCTTCCCTCCATGCTTTTAGCCATGCATGTTCCCCACCCCTACAATGCCCTTTCTCCTTCCTGTATTCATTCATTTATTCCTTGACTCACTTACTCACTGAGCTCTTCCTATATGCCAAGAACTATTGTGCTGAAGCAGATATCAAGAAAAACGTAGCTTGATCTCTGAGAAACACACAGTCTTTCATGGGAATCTGATACATTAATCAAGAAAATATAGTTCAGTGTGCTGAGTCTTCCAATAAGGGCATGTGGCCAGGGGAGACAGCCAGGGACTGGCAGCCCCAGGAGTTCAGGAATAGTGTCTATTCCAAGCACTCAGAGCACAGTTCCCTCTATGTTCTGAGCTCAATAAATAGTGGGAACTCAATAAATATGAGTGAATGAATGAATGAGGCAATATTTTAACAAGATGCTAAAGAATGTCTATCTGTATCTTTTAATATCAGCTCAAGTTTTTCTTTCTGCCCACTGTAAAGTAACACGATCTTACAGTTCTTCAAGGCTTCTCTCAAACATGCTGTTTTGAATCATTCTCTATTTTATGCACCCAATGATGGTGAGAGTATCTAGTAAACCCCAATTATGACTTGCAATTCTTTCTTTCATATACCATCTAGCACTGTGCTGGATGTACAGCAGATGATCTAGTTGAGTTGATTCAGTTCAACTGAATCTAACAAAATTGAGATATTTGTATAGATATGTCCATTTGAAAGTGGTAAGCTTGAATAGTGTTTTAGGGTTGATGATATGCATCCGTTACTCCTAACGCAGTGCTTATCAAACTTTAATGTTACAAATGACCTGGAGATTTTGTTGCGATACAAATTCTGACTTTGTGGGATAGTAGTCGAGATCTCCTATTTCTAATATGCTCCTAAGTGGTGATGATACTGCTGGCCTGTGGAGCACAGTTGAGTAGTAAGGTGCTGGAGGAAACAAGGACAGAAAAATGACATTCATTGAACTCATTATATATTAAGCATTGTATAAGGCTTTTCAAAACATCAAATCAATGTTTTTCATCTTAGATTCATAGACTGGTTACATTCAGGTTATCTGAGGATGTTTTAAAATATACAAATCCTTAGGACCCACTCTAGAGATTCTGATTCAGAGGGCCTAGGGTAGAGACAGAGAAATCAGTATTTTTAAAAAGCTCCACAGTAAATTTGATATCCTGGGTAGTCAGAATTCTATGAGTGATTCTTACCCTTGTATAATTTCCTCCCCTTTGAGCACGGGTGGAAACTGTGAACAAGATAAGCTATCACTCTTGTGATTATGTCACATTATGTGTCAAAATGGAGATTATCTGGGTGGGTCTCATCAAATCACACAAGCCTTTTAAACACAGAATTTTCTCTGGCTTTTGGCAGAAGAAAAAGTTGGAGAGATTTCAAGTGTGAGAAGGAGTTGATGCACCTGCTGTTGACTTGAAGATGGAGAGGGTCACGTGAGAAGGAATGCAGGTGATGTTAGGGGTTGACAGTAGTCCCTGGCTGACAACCAACAAGGAAACAGGACCTCACTCCTACAACTGCATGGAACTGAATTGTGCCAACCATCTGAATAGGTTTGGAAGCTGATTCTTCCCCAGGGCCTCCAGATAAGAGCCCAGCCCAGCCAACATCTTGACTTCAACCTTGTGAGACCCTAAGCAGAGAATCTAGTCAGGTCTGCTCAGACTTTTAGCTTGCAGAACTGTTGGAGAATAAATAGGTATTGTTTCAAGCTGTTGAATTTGTGATAATTTCTTATGCAGCAATTGAAAACTAATACGTACGTATCTGGGTTTGGCAATGAATAGATGAGGCTCAGAGGGGTTACATTATTTTCACACAGTCTCACACTTAATGGCAGAACAATCATTTGAATTTAGATTCTTTTTTCTCCAAAGTTTCCTAATTCTAAAAAAGGAAAGTTGTCAATCATTTGGGAAATAGGGAGACTGGAAGACACTGAAGAATAAATGCTCTAGTCAGTATGTGTTGAGAAAATGAGTCCTATTTCTTTGATGTGGCCACAGAAATTACAAATTCCAATATGCTCTCTGTATAAGACAGTTTAATGGTCTGAACAAATACGGGAGGGTTGAGATATTCTTTCTGGCTTAATGTCCCATATTTTGTGAATTAGAGGTGACTGTACAGTCAATTTATCTTGATAGTGGCTCTGAAGGTTGGTAATGCAATCAGTATACCAGGAGACCAAGGACAAATAGCTGGGCTTCCTTCTTAACCAGGGTCTTGCATCCTCCTGGCTATTAAAGAGAGCATTTAGGTAAGACTTTGACAGTGTTTCATCAGCCTCCAAGAACAGAACTTAGTGCATCATGATGTCAGCTGGAATATAAAACATTGAAACTCAATGAAGCTATTGAATCAGAAATGATCAATCCTGTAGAAGATACAAAGTGTGATGTGTGCTTATTTCAATCTGGTCTTTACATTCAGATTTTTCTCTGTTCACTCAGGTACTGAATAGGGAATCCTAAACAACAGAAACATTCATTCATTCGTTCATTCATTCATTCATTCATCTGTTCTGCCTACATACAGATTAAGCTCCTGCTGGTGTGCTAGTGGGATATGGAGGCAACTGGGCCTCATTATACCAGTTTTGACACAAAACAATGCATCTTCTTAAGAAAGAGTAAAAATAAAAATCCATCCCCAATTCTGATGTCATCTTTTGAAAAGAATTTCAAACTATATTAATCTGTTTGCACAAGCAAGTTCCAAAAATATGTAAAAGAAATTATACAGAAAGTCATCCAAGAATAATTTATTTAGCGCTTTCAAGTGGGGGCTGCATTAGCTTCACTCACTGATGTTCATTCATGTCATGTCATGTCATTCATTCATTCATTCATTCATTCATTCATTCATTTGTTCAGGGAATGTGCACCAGGCACATTGTATGTACTACCACAGAAAGCAAAGGTGGCAAATCAAACAAAGTTTTTGCCCTGAAAAATCTAGCACAGATGACCAAACTACATTAAGAATATAATATATTTAGTGTGCAGAGTATTCTGATACAGGGAAAACTGTCCCCAGCCATGAACTCTTGTTTGCAGAAGTGTAACCCCAATACCAGAGGAACTGTGTAAGTAGCTTTGACTGCTGGGCTGAATTTTTCCTTATTTAATCTGCTTGTAAAACCCTCACTTTCCATGTCTACAGCTACTCCATCAGGAATTTTGATGAACTAGAGGACAGGAAGCTGAGGTATTGCATAGTGCCTTTTGGATTTTTCCTCTGACAAGTGGTTGGCATCTGCTAACAACACTTCTTTTCTTGAGCTTTGTAACGTTGCCAGACTGAAAACTGAGCTTTGAAAAAGGAGATGGAGCTGTTAACAAACGCCTTTGTTATCTCTGGAATTGATTATTGTACAGTGGTTCACAGAAAAAAAAAAACTTGATGCGTATCTTGTCTCAATATTTACCTGCTCCTCCCAGGAAATATTGTGCTAAGAGAAATTCCCTGCAGTACAACAAATGTCAACCTGCCTAAGATAACTAGTGCAATTCACCAATCGACTGTCTTTTTCCCATCTGTGGAAACAGTATGATAAGACTCCAGGAAGAATTTCTTATTAAGTGCTTGGAGATCTTTTGAATTCGATGGCTGCTTGAAGTGTTTAATATACCTTTTCCCCACTTCTTTCATTTGAGAAATACTTATTTAATCCTTCTGTGTGCCAAGCCCTTTGCTGGCCTCTTAGATTACACTAATGAATGAAACAAACACAAGAGAAGATGTGCCTCATGAAGATTACGTCTGGTGTAGGAGAGGAAGATTCTACAAGCAATTCCGGTACATGATGATAAGCCAAGATTGTGAAGTACATGCACTATGAGAGGTATGTAGTAGGAAATCAAAGACAGCTATTTTGAGAAAGTGATTTTTAAACGGAAACTGAGTGGATAGGTGGGAGTTAGGAGTTACTCAGGCAACTGGTGGGGGGTGGCAATAAAGAATAAGGAGGCATCATTTTCTAAGCAGAGAGACCATCCTATAAAACAGATTCCCAAGTGAAAGAGGGCATATGACAAATGACTTTGGGTGAGTGGCATAATTTCCTTAAGCCTTGATTTTCTCATCTCTAAAATAAGAATGGTGATAAAACCTACATGATAGTTCTTTAATGATTAATTTGAAAATCCATGTAGAACATTTAGTTCAGTGTTTGTTAGTAAGTACTCATGAAATGTTAGGGAGTATTTATTCATTTATTGAGGATCGAAGACAAAATCAAGATTAATACGGTTGAGCTTCCTGATGTTTTCTCCCAATTTCGTACACCAGGCCCTCTTTGCAGCTAGAATGTAGCCTATGTTGTACACAAGAAGGTCTCCAATGTCCAGATGTAGCAAATATTTGTCTTTGATAGGTTTGTGTATGACTTCAAATGATCAGCTCTTTGTAGACAAATGCCGTGTCTTATTTATGTCTGTGTGCACTCACATAATGTAGTGCCTGACACCAAACAGTTTCTCAAGAAATGTTTCATGAATGAATGAATGAATGAACAGAAGGGCATGGGAAAAGACAGAAGAGTGTACAGTAGAGTGGAGTGGAATACAATAGAATCCAATAGAATCCTGTTGAATCTCATTAATGAGCTAAGTGCTGCAGAAAATTCAAAGAAGAGTCGCTCTTTACTTCTGTCACTAAGATACTGTGCAAGGGCAGATAAAAAGATTCTGTTGCCCCAGGCTGCCAAAAGCTTGGAACAGCAGGACAGTAAAAAGCACACTCTTCCTAAGGATCTTCCCTTTTGCCTTAGGGAATATATTTTGAGCACCGGATTTCTTCTCTGTGCCTCCCTCATGGCAAAATGTATAGCTAAACTCTGCTACATAATAAAAAACATAAGACCCCCCCGCAAAATGTAAATCCTCATTATATTGTGATTTCAAGAATTATATGTACATACCTTTTATAATATGGATATTTTTGAAAATATTTTAAATATGTCCAAACATATAGCAATAACCTTGGTGCCTTTGCACTTTGTTCTAAACCTTGCAGTCTATCATATACAATCCACTATCATTAATCCTGTTCCACATGGGAGACTGAGGCTCCACAAAGCCACTGAAGCTGTCCAGGGTAGCACAGTTGGTAAGTGGTAAGGTTAGTACCTCAGACCCTGACTAGGTCCTGTGTATGCTATGACAAGAGGGAATAGATGCTTTTTAAAGGTAAAATATGAAGCCCTCACTTCCTTTATGTTTGCTAAACATATCATTTTATATATTATTATATTTATTTTCTCATAGATCTAATGGTACTTCCCTACTAATCCATTTATCTTGATCTCATTCTTGTTTGGGGGTTCTTCTTAAATTTTACCTCCTTCAAAGAGCCTTCCTTGAGTATGCCAAGCCAGACTGACTACAGCCTCCTCTGAACTCTGTTGTTAGGCCACCCTATTTACATCCCTGGATTAGTGCTCTGCAAGCACTACATTATATACTAGTTTTCTTTTTATTTACATGCTACATCCTTCACTCAATAATAAACCACCAAATATTAGACCTGAAAAACTCTTAAGTTCAAATCTTAGCCCCGTGACTCCCTAGAGGTGTGTGTCCACAGGCGTGTTAACTTCTCTGTGCTTCTGTTTCTTAATTTAAAAAATGGGAACAGTGGTCAGGCGTGGTGGCTCATGCCTGTAACCCCAGCACTTTGGGAGGTTGAGGCAGGAGAATGGCATGAACCCAGGAGAGGGAGCTTGCAGTGAGCTGAGATCGCACCACTGTACTCCAGCCTGGGCGACAGAGTGAGACTCTGTCTCAAAAAAAAAAAAAAAAAAAAAAAAAAAAAGGGAACTGTACGACCCTCTCATAGGGTTGTTGTAAGAAGAAAATGAGTTAATACATGCAGAGCACCTGGCAGTTTTCAGTAGTTGTTAGCTATTTTCTTAGGTCAATGTTTGAAAGTATAGAATTCATTCCTTAAAGCTGAATCTAAGGAAAGAAAGTACTGGAGTTCTATCTGTTTTATGCACCTCCTTTGTGGATACCCCTCACCCCACAAGAATTCTAGAACTCCAAAGAACGTAGTTCTATGTTTTAGAACTCCAAAGAACATAGTTTAAAAACCACTGATTCTTTCAACATTTTTTATGGATTTAAAAAACAAAGGCCTAAGGCCTAGAGAGGTGACGTGACTTGTGAAACTCACACAGTCAATCATTGGCAGGGAGGTCTAATCTTGGGCCATTCCTTTTACACTTACACTATGCAAGACTATATCTTATCCTTTATGTATTCCATTTCCCTCCACTTCCACCTCCCCTTAGCAAAGAGCCCTCCATGGTTTCATTCATTCACTGAGGATATAAATATGATTAAGACAAGACCCCGCATTTGTGGGGCTCACACTCAGGAAGATAGAAACCTAACAGATAATTATGACAGAAGAGAACTGATGCAATGATAGAGGTATGCACAGGGGCACGAATGAGGGATAATTAGTCCAACCTTCAGCAGAAAGTGAAAAGATGAGTAAGAGGTAACGAGGCAAATTGTACAGTTGGGAGCATTCCTGACAGAGGGCACAGCTTGGGAAAACACACAGGGTCAGTAAATAGCATGATGTTTTTCAGAAACAGAACAGTTTCCTTTTTCCTAGTAGAACAATGTGCAAGACAGGAAGTGTGGAGAAGGGGCTGATGAGAAAGTCAGGCATCACATGCTCGGGGTCAGATGGAGGGAGGAGGAGTGTGATGTCGTGTCAGAATACCTGAGGATTGGTTTTAGTTTCTAGAACTACGTATTTTAGTTTAAAGTTGAGTGGGTTTATGGTTGAGGGAAAATAGAAAAACAACCCTTGTTTCTGAAGGAGCATTAAAACGGAGCATCACCAAATGTCTGTCTGTATCTTCCGAAGTGATGAAAGAGGGAAAATTCTCCCCAACATTAGACCAGTGCAGAAGTGCTGAGAGTCAGCAAAATAAAGACATTGACCAATAACTCTGCGTGTTGCTGTGGTACAGATCTGCTTTGATAAATGGAGATTCAGCCATGAGGAGAGTTGCCAAATACTGTTCAAAGCTACCTTGGTTAGCAGAACTTGTACTCTATTTCTACCTAAGAACAAATTTCTCAAATCAGATAAGGGCAGGGGAAGGAAGGAGAGCATCAGGATAAATAGCCAATGCATGTGGAGCTTAATACCTAGGTGATGGGTTGACAGGTAGAGCAAACCACCATGGCACACGTTTACCTATGTAACAAACCTGCACATCCTGCACATGTATCCTGGAACTTAAAATTAAATTTAAAAAATCAGATAAGGTACATTTCTGCAGAGCTTGAGGAGAGACACCTAATGGATAGCTTAATTCTGATCACATGTGGTAACTGGCAGTTTGAGGTACCCTGGTCCTGGGGTCTGCAGGACCTTCTTTATTGTGGCTGAGGGCTGGCGAATGTACCTACGCAGAGAGAATGAAGGGGCCTCTGTGGCTGTGACAAGGAGTCCTGGCAGCTAAAGCCTATTTATTAGTGTATCTACTCCTCCCCTGCTGTTATATTAATATAATGAATTGTTCACAGGTGCATCAAATGAGGTTTAGATGATCACTCGGAGCTTTGTTACCCAAACAGGCCAAATTAGGGAGAGCAGATGCATCAGGCAAACTAGAGTCCCATAGCAAAAGCATAACACTTGAATTAATGAAGGTCGGAGCTCACATTTGGCCTTGATGGCCTTCACAGCAAGGGGATTCAGCCCTCTGTTTAACTCTTGCTTGCCAGGAAGTGCTCTCTGCCTTCATTTCTGTGTGGATAGGATGGATGGGTTGAGTGTCCAGTGGAAATGGTCTTCTCCCTCCAAATAAGAATAAGAATAAGAGTAATGGCACCTATGGATTAGGTTTTACCATATGGTTTTCCCTGCACATGTAAGCTCCCAAACAAGGTGATGGGGATGAATGAGGGCTGAAATTCATCCTCTGTTATGCTCATCAAACCGTGTGCCCTGAATGAGCTGCATCCTCTGGAGGAAGGAACATCTTTTTCTAAGTATCACAACTAATGGTTTGTTCGCTCAGCTAATGGTGCTCTCCAGCCTTTGCACATTTCCAGAAGGAGGGCCTTTTTCTAATCCTCACAAAAAGGCCCTATGAGCTACTGATATTCCCACAAATATTATCCCTCATCTTTGCAACACCAATGTAAGGTGGGCATAGTGTTAGGATCCCTGTCTTACAGATTAGAAAACTGAGGACCAGGAAGATGAAGCAACACAGTGATAGTTACTCATGGCAGAACAAGAATTTGATCAAATGCTGAAACAAATTCCACTTCCCTTGATGCCTTCAACTAAAATAGTGTCTTCTCCTCAACTCTAGCTCCAGGAAGAAGAATGAGAAAGGGGAGAGAGGATATGTGGGCAGAGTGGCATGAGAGGAGCATTGGCTCAGTAGTCAAAAGATCTAAGTTTGATCTTTGTTCTGTGTAATTTGCTTTGGATCGTGGATCTGGTGACTGTTCTGAGTCTCTGTTTCTTCCTCTGTAAATTTAGGGTTGTACTAGATGGTGATCTCCAAGGTCTCTTCTAGTTTAATATCTAAGAAATCCAATGAGGTTTTCCTTTGGTTTATTTTTTCATAAGATAATGTTAAGAATACAAAAACTCCATGTATTTCAGAGGGCAATCTGGCCACACATACCAAAACCCATAAAAATGCTCATGCATACTCTTATACACAATACTTACAATTTTGGAGAATGTCCCAAGGAAATTATTAAAAAGAAGAAGAGAGCTCTGAATGCAAAATTGTGGCATTCGTCACCATGACAAACTGCAAACATCTAATACCCCACAGTAGGAGAATGGTTATATAAATTGTAGCATACATATGTGATAGGATGGTTTTCCATCGTAACAATAATATTTCAAATGCTTTGAGTATTGGTGATAACTTTTCAAGTAAAAATATGCATATGTACTTATGAAATAAAATGAAGCGAAAAACATGGAGTTTAAAATTATAGATAAATTATGTCATAAGTGTAGGAACCATTCACAGATTGATTGAAAGAGAACACAACATGAAATAGTTTACTTTGGTAATAGGTTCATGAGTAATTTAGAAAAATTAAGTTTATAATTTAAAAAAGTGATTATTATCACTTTGATCAGTTAAAGGTTTTCATCAAAACTTTCTAACATGTTTATCTTTTGATTATATAAGTAATGCTCATTATATAAATTTTAAAATTCAAAATAACTATAAAGAAAGAAAATCATTCAAATTCCACTCATCAGAGGCAAAAGATTTTGGCCTTTCTCTGGTCTTTAAACATCAATTTTGGTTTTCTTTTACATAGATACATTGCACTCTCTAAGTCTGAATCTTGTTCAGCTTTTTCATTCATTGATTTTATATCATATTTTAATATGTCATTAAAAAGGTTTATAAACACAAATAATGCATAATTTAATATATCACTTAATTCTAACTCTGTTAGATATTTATATTGTTTTCAACATTATGCCAAATAGTCTTAACATGGTTTTTATAATGTATAAATCATTGTCCAAATTTTGGATTATTTGCTTATGATAGAGTCCTAGAATGTAAGAGTAAATACCTTTTGTTTCAAACCAAAGCTTTTTATTCCTGAGTTTTATATTTAATGAATTTGGAAGTTAGTAAAAGTTACTCTTTAAGGATTTTTTTTCTCAAATAGGAGTACTTGAATGGCATATTTTTTGAGTCCTTGCACATTTACCTGTTGCTATCATACATTCAATAATTTAAGTTGGACCTATTTGCCTTACAGGAATAAACAGAGATATGGGTGTCTAGAGTAAAGTTTATAATACAGTTCTCTTTATAACCGTAAAAAAGAATAATTTAAATGAGCAACAACAAAGCATTAGTTAAATAGTTCATGATACAATGGACTACTATAGAAATGTTTCAGAATACTTAACAACATTAAAAAATGTTCATGACACATTGAGCAAAAAAATTACAAAAGAATATATATAGTATGTATACATATGTGCTACAAATAAATCTATGTAAATATACTCACATATGAAATATGTTACTGGAAGGGGAGCACACACACAAACACCAAAATATTTGCCACAATTTATTAGGGAGGCAAGATAAACCACCTTTCTTTCCAGGCTCTACGTAGGTGTGAGTCTGTTGTTATCGATTTCACCTAAAGTACAGCAAGTTTTTCTCATTCATAGGCCCAAACTGGGGGTCATTTTGCTCTTTGTTTTTCTCTCAGCAAAGTTTTCCTCAATTATATCTTTGATTGTTGCTTCTGTTTTAAATCTTCTCATTGGCTCCTTGGACAATTCTGTAATCCTTAGGCTGGATTTTTCTCTGCTGTCCTCCTTCTTTCCCTTTCTTATTTTCTTTCTTGGGAGTTTAAACTGCTTGTATTATTTTTCCGCCTCTGGGAGTTTTCACATCTCTGCTTTTCATCACAAAATTCCATTGTTCCCAGTGTCAGTTCTGTTCTTTTACCACTTCCAACACAGACTTTCATTTTATGGTTACATTTTAAGTTCACCTCCATCCATCCTCTCTTCTTCTGGCTTTTCTCTTCCCTTTCATGGAGATCTTATTTTTCTGTATACATTGAGAATGCCAAATGGATTTTCCAAAATTACTTCTAATAGAGATCCAGCAGCAGATAATTTTCAGAAGTCTTCTGAATACATCATTCCTGTTCCCTTGTTCCATAGCATTTTTTTCACTCCCACATTGATTCTGTTTGCCTATGTGATCATCCTGTAACAGAAGAGATCTATTCAGACCTAGTTTTTGCTAACAAATGTAGTATATGAATGGCTCTTGACCTAATTTCTGTCCACTGCCATGCTGGTCAGATTTCCCTAACAGATCTGTATCTAAATGACAGATTGGTGCACACAGTTCTTAGTCCAGTTCTCCTGTCTGCCACATGTTTGTGAAATGCTGAACTGAAGCAGGCTCTTTCTTCTCCTCCCTCCTTAAGGGAGAAGGGTCTCTGATACTCTGATAAGATGAAGTGTAGATGAGGACCAGTGCTCAGGATTTGCTGCTACAGGATTCCTTCTTTCTTAGTCTACCATCTCTGCCAATTTTATAATTTCACTTCTGAAAATGGGGCCTCCCAGAATTCATCACATTGCCATTAATATTTTGTTTTTCTTTCTGATTCCAATTTTGTTTGTCCTTTTTATTCTGGGAGTTATGATTTGGAGAGGTTATAAAAAGAGAATTCTGACATGGAAGGTTAGAAATGGCATTCTGAGTTCTACTTTTACCTTTCAAAAATGGGTCCAGTTTGGGAGAGGGATGTCTGCCCAGTTTTCAACTTGATACAGGTCAGAAATTTCAGAATCAAAGAGGAGATAACTAAGAATGCCAGAAGAAGCATCTTTCTTAGAGTCAGAAAGGCATCACACTGTTGGAACATTATAATTTAAAATAATTCAATGTTTGTAGTTAATGTGCAAATCTTAAATACTTTTTGTTACTACCTTGATATTGATTATTGGTATATTTTATGAGGCTTTTTTTTTCTGCCTTTGTTAGAAGATTGAGAGAAGCTTCCTCCAACTACTTTTCGAATACTGTTTTAAACCACAATCCTCTGGTTATTAAAATTTACTAATAACTTTGTTTTAATATTGAGTATAAATGCAAATCTATCAAGCATTTTTATTTTAAATTTACTTTATGCTTTGAATTCTAATATGGAACCTATTCCTGGTGATCAGAACCTCAAAGCCAACAACATCTGCAATCTTTCTGATTATGACTGATTTGATTTCTGTGCCAGTGTTAGTCTCTGTTAATGGTTTAGAGATGCTGTGCTTTTGAGTAATTTTCAGCAATTTCTTCATTGAAAACTGAGTAACCATTGGCAGCTTTGACTGCCTTTTATAAAAAAACTGTTGAAAAAACTGACTGTTTAGCTTAGAAAAGAGAAAAACGAAATACCTGAGCACTGATCTTTTACTATTTGAAATACTGCTGTGCATAAGAGAAGAAGCTCACTCTGTACGATCCTAGGAAGCAGACCTTATGTGACAATATGTGGATGTTACAGGGAAATGAGTCCTAATGTTAGATTGTATGTTCCTAAAGGATCCTGTTAGCTTTTGTTCATTGCATCCACAGCATAAAACACAGTACCTTAACCACAGTAGATATTCAATAAATGCTTATTGAGTAAATGTTGTTAATAATTTCAAAGACACTTTTTGATAATGAATTCAGGCAGAGAATGGACCATCATCCAACAGCAATGTTTCGCAAGAAATCCCTGACTAGAGATGATAGATATATTAAATCATCCCAAGGTTTCTTCCAACTCTAAGTTCTGTGGCCCTGGGCCCCAGCTGAAGATTAGGAGAGAGGTCTTTTCTCTTTATTACATATTCAACAGGATTATGAACGATGCAGCTTGGTGATGCGGAGTCTAGGGCCCTGCCTTTTAGACCCAATTTAGCTGGCTATGCTACGTTGGGCAAATATCTTCACTGTGATGGAGAAACCATGCCTACTGCAGTAATTTATGTCTTCATTTCTTGTCTGTTTATTAACACTGGTGTCCTAAGTGGTTTCCTGCCTCTAGACACTCTTAACTAATTCACTCCCCACACTGTTGTTTGAGGGATCTTACTAAAACCTACTCTAATAGTAGCATTCCTCTCTTTGAAACTCTTCTCCATAGCCTACAAAGCCTGAACTCCCTTGTAATAATTAAGAGAGAAGGCTCCAGCGTCAGACTCCACAAGTTTAGATTTTGATGCTGTTTATTCCCAGATGTATCTCAGTTTCCTCATCTGTAAATTTGGGATAATAAATATTGCTACCTCAGGTCTGTGAAAATTAAATATCAAACACAGCACCTGATCTATAGACAGAAAAGTTGGCTGCTCCACTAAATGACCCATCCCTTCCTATTCAATCTCATCCCTGCTACCCCTAGGAACTATTTACATGCCAAGCATAACTACTTCCATGCAAAGTCCTCTGCACATGCCAAGCAATGGTCCTTATCTTTGAACATGCTTTTCCCTCTACCTGAAATCCCATTGGCACTTCCTCTGGGTTGAAGTTAGCTTTCACCTTTTGAATCCAACTCTGTGTCTCCTCTTCCTTCCCTAATTGTCCTCTCCCTATTAGATAAAGTTGCCCTCTCTCCTTTGTGCCAATTACTGTTCTTTTCATGTATCATCATTAAAGCACTTACAGCACAATATTGAAATTATTTTACTATATTCCTCCTTCTGTACCAGACTGATATCTTTTTGAAGATAGAGATTTCTTTTTGTTTATTGATTTTAGAATCCCCAGTGCTCCGCTTAATTACTGTAGGCATATAGTAAAGGTCTGTTAAGTGAGTGAAAGGTTTCTGGGGTCTTTAGCCACAAAAGTAACTTTTCCTCCCGGTCTGGAGAACTATCTTCGACAACCTGTCACATTGACTTATGGAGACTTCTTCATTCTCCTTTATAACTCCACTTTTTTTTTTTTAATTTTAGGTTTAGGGGTACATGTGCAGGTGTGTTAAATAGGTAAACTCGTGTCACGGGGGTTTATTCTACAGATTATGTCATCACCCAGGTACTAAGCCCAGCACCCATTTTTTCTGCTTCTGTCCCTCCTCCCACCCTCCATCCTCAAGTAGACCTCAGGGTCTGTTGTTCGTTTCTTTGTGTTCAGGGATTCTCATCATTTAGCTCCCACTTAAAAGTGAGAACATGCAGTATTTGGTTTTCCGTTCCTGTGTTAGTTTTCTAAGTATAATAGCCTCCAGCTCCATTCATGTTGCCGCAGAAGACATGATCTCATTCTTTTTTATGGCTGCATAGATGCCATGGTGTGTATGTACCACATTTTCTTTATCCAGTTTGTCGTTGATGGGCAATTAGGTTGATTCCATGTCTTTGCTATTGTGAATTATAACTCCCCTTTCAAGGTGGTTGAGAATGGGCTCTGTGAATATAAAATGGGAATGAACAGGAACCACATTCACTATAATTCATCTGAGCATCTAAAGAACAGAAGTTAGAACTTGGCATAGTAAACCTAACCCACAAGCACCTTAGCTACAGGTTTGCAATAAGTCAGGCACCTGGTTTGTAGATGTTCTCTCTTCTAGGCTGAAAAGGGAACTAGATATAGGGAAATACTTGTGTAAGAGTCTGGGAGGAGTTGCTTCAACAAGGATTCAAATACTGGTAGAATTAACAAGATTATCTTCTTTCAAAAGACATTAATCAGTAGGATTTTGTCTTTCTTTTTTCTTCTTTCATGTGTTTGGAGAAATAAAGAAGTAGTGTCTACTGTAAGCAGCTATAACGTTTTTTAATGAGGTAAACTAAAAATACATACAATACCATATAATGCACTTACATCTTAGGTTGTAATTAATGCAAATTATGCAAAATTCCTATACAATGTGATTAGACTTCTGTAACACATAATTTATGGTTGAATTAACAAAGAAGCTGATTAAATGAGAAAATTAATTTCTGTTGTTATCCTGTTTTTTTTGGTTATATTTTTGTTAAGAATATATCTGAGGACTCAAAGAAATTGGATTACAAAGTTGGAGCTATGGTTAGGACTATTTATTTCACTCCTTTACCTTCTTCGGATCGGCAAACCTACAGAATTGCATCATGCTTTCTGATAACATACTGAGGAACAAGTTTCAGTAAAACAGTATAGGGCTCCTGTAATTCCAAAATATGAGCACATGGATGTTTCTCCAACTAACTAGAATACATTTTTTAAATGGCTTATTGGCCAGAAGCATTTTCTTGAGTCTTATTTAAAAGCACTTCAGCAGGTTTTCTCATACATGAATACAGAAATTGCATATATGGTTAAATCTTCTCCGTGCTTGTAATTCGAGTGGTGGAACTGAATATAAACTTTGGAATAGAAAAATAATTGGAGCTCTTTCTCATTTATTAAGAAAATATACTCTGTAAAATGATGATAAATATTCACAGACATAACTTTCATCTCTCAGACAATAAGATTCTTGATCCATGTCTGTATCTTCTTAGTTTCTCTCCCTTCTTTCTACCCCTTTCCCATGTAACCAGCTCCTAAATTCTACCAGTTTACTTCTACAATATTCTTCCTTCTCTCCTTCCCTCCCTCCTTCTTTTATTTTCTTTCTTTCTTTTCACTCTGTCTTTCCTTCCTTTCTGTCTTCCTCCCTTCCTTTTTTCTTTTTTCCTTCATTCCTTTCTTTATTCTTTCCTTCCTCCCTTCCTCTCTCCCTCTTTGTCTCTTCTTTCCTTCCTCCCTTTCTTCCTTCTTCCCACATTTACTGAATGCCTACTTTGGGCCGGGTGCTGAAAATACAATGGTGTTTAGAACAAGGCAGAAAAGGTCACTATTTGAAAGATGCTATTGTAATATCCTTTAAATTTTTTATTTTCTGCAGAAATGAAATGAACTGTTCCAAATATACCAGTGCAGCCTGGCACATGGGATAATAAGAGTCTAAGAGCAGGACCAGGAGGGGAGCTTAGTTTAAGGACCACCTGCCCCCTCCCCCACTGTCACCAGCACCACTACCACTTCAGTTTCATCCTGGTGGCAGTTCTGTCCCTGGGGTAGAGATAAAATGTTCAAGTTGTTTTCATTTCCCAACTGGGTCACTTAGGGCAAGTTATTTCATCTTTCTGAGCCTCAGCTTTCTCATTTTGAGAACCAAACAACCTTCTGATAAGTTGTCTGTCCTGGGAAAAAATGCCCTGGTCATGCTGTTTTTAACCATTAATGCCCACTGACCATTTTATTTCTCATCCTAAAGAGTAACCTACAATTCAAGTGTATTCATCAGTCTCTTGTGAGGTTTGTTATTGTGAGTCAATGTTCCAAGCCTAATTACTTTTAAGACAGAAGAAGATTAATTTTATGACTTTAAGTCTCAGGTCAGATATTATCACACCACTGCACTCCAGCCCGGGTGAGAGAGCAAGACCATGCCAAAAAAAAAAAAAAAAAAAAAAAAAAAAAAAAAGCAGAGAGAGACTAAATCCTAAGCTCTAAACAATAGCTTAGGATGATTTATTCAAGGTAAGTACCATCTCATGGGGCCTATGGACAGCTGGTCAGTCTCTCTTGGGATGATACTCTGGAAGAATGTGCCATCTCTCAAACTTTCCCAGGTGGCTATGAGGGTCACATGCAATAATGAATGAAACAGGGGCTTTGTAAATTATAAAACACTTTGTGTAATAAGGTTCTAAAGGAACCTTACCGGTACAAGCCTCAGTTTTAGCACGCAAAACAGATTGGATCTTCCAGCGTACGATAAGATGCCAGGGTAAAGTGATCGCTCAGAAAGAGTTCCAGTTAATAATTCCACTCCCCCTACAAGGAGTTTCACCCCCTCCCCGAAAAAAGACAGGAAAAAGACTTCATTTTTAATATCAAATCCTCCCTGCTGATTCCGTGAAGGCCTGGAAACAGCAGGTAACAATGTATAAGTGACTTTGAATTAAGACTGAACTCTCTGCGTCCTTCGCTTCTCCCTCAAATGTGGAATGATTTTCTAAGAATTTAATTATCTAAGAACACAGCATCAAAGCTGTTAGACCCTTGTTAATGTTAATTCAAACTTAATGTGCATGAGATTTAGAGATCTTGGATACAAGGAAAATGATTTCAATTTAAATAGCCTTCTTTGTCCTACACATCACAAAACATCTTTTAACACAGGTAATTTTAAAAAATAAAATACTATAACCCAGGTCTCTCCCACTAAAAAAGATTCTCACTATGGAGACATCGGACGCTGTACAAACCAGCAGGATGCGATAGAACAAACATGGGCTTTGGTGCCTTAGAAACTTAAGTTCAAATCTTAAAGGTTCACCTTGTCCATGTGTCTGTGGGCAGAGGCTTAATGTCTTTGAAGCTCAGTAAGCTAACCTCACAGCAAGGACTCCCAGAGCTAAAGACAAGAGGGTAAGGAGGGGATTGCCGAAGTGAGACAAATGCAGGGGTGTGTCAAAGCTGGTGGTCTTGGTGGAATCTGGGGCCAAGAATCAGCTGGCTCATCCAGGGCAAGGAATACACCTGTAAGGAATGCTGGCAGGAAGGATTTAACAAGTCCATTGAGTTTCATGACCTGTGATTCAATCTGGCCGATATGAAAGAAGAAACAACTTTTTCAGAAAACAATTGTTTTAAGAGCATAAAAGAAAGCCATTTTAAGTGAAATGTCTAGTGCACATGTTAACCGTGGGATGATTAGGTAACAGAAACCAGCCAGTCCTACTGGAACACATTTATTTCAAAAGTGTGAGATAAGGTCTGTGACACAATAATTCTTTTGATGGACATACAGGAATGATCAGTTCATTGTAAGCCACTTTAAGTAAGCTGAAGTTCGTTGTTTTAAAAGAGTGAAATTAGCACATTTGAAATTGGATCAACAAAGAAGGTTTATGTGTTTATAATTAACTGTAAATCAGCACCCCAGACCGCACATGTTTCATTCATGTTTTGAAGATAATTTGAGATGTCCACCATGGTATAAGAGTGGTCCTGCCTCATTAACACTTTACATTTGTATAGCCTCTGAGTAATACTGACATTGAAAGAAATCTGTGACATAGTAGGACAGAATTTGTTCTCCTTTTAATAAACACATGATTTCAATCTCTCTTTAAGAGGCTAGTTGACTTATTCAGACCTACATAGTAAAGTTGTAGAGCCTAAACAAGAAACCAGAATTCTGATTCCAGAATATTTTTTTTTCAGCAAAACAGTATTTCAAAGGACCCACCATAAGCTAAATTATTTGGAAAACTATTTCTCTTCTCATAACACCAAGTTTCTCTTCACCATGATTCCCTGAATTCACAGTCCAGTGTACCCTCTTCTTTGCCCTTCTGCCATCAAGAATTCTATTCATAAAATAATATCGAGTGTCAGTCATTTACACTTTAGTGTGAATTTAAGCCAAGGTGGTCTTTCTCCCGTAGTCTTTTACATTTCATTCACTATCTTCTAGTACAATAATAGCAAGGTTTTGTGCCTTACAAAAAGGATTTCAGGAGCATAAATAGCTTTAATAGCTTGGATAAGGGACTTCTTCTAAGAGCTTCCAGTGAAAAATAACCCAGTATACATCTATGAGCCTAATATATAAAACATCCTTTACATAAGATAGTAAGCTTTCTAAAGGATGGAATCATAGCTGTCTTGTTAGCTATTATGTCACCAGTGGTTGGATACAGAGCCTGCTATGTAGTTAATGCTCTGAACAATTCTAGAATCAATAAAACTAACCTAACAAATATAGCAAGTGATGTCAAATATGTCACATTTTCATAAACTGGGTAAAGATAATAGACACAAAATGATATATTCTAAAGAGTTTTCCAGCCTTTGGTAGGATTGGAAAATAATCTCTAAAGACAACAAAAAAATTGACCATCTGCCTGGGAGTCACTTATGAAATTAGGTAAAAAAGAGATTAAAATGGCTGGACACGGTGGCTTACACTTATAATCCTGGCATTTTGGGAGGCCAAGGCGGGGGGATTTCTTGAGGCCGGGAGTTTGAGACCAGCCTGGGCAACATAACAAGACCCCATCGCTACAAAAAAAAAATTAGCCAGGTGTGGCAGAGTGCACCTGTAGTCCCAGCTACTTAGGAGTCTGAATCAAGAGGATCTCTTAAGCCCTAGAGTTTGAGGCTGTATGTGAGCTGTGATCACACCACTGCACTCCAACCTGGGTGACAGAGTAAGGCCATGTCAAGGAAAAAAAAAAAAAAAAGCAGATACAGATAGAGACTAAAATGATAAAGAAGGGGTCAGAGACTCCACTAATGTGGTGACAATATGGTTCTTTATAAGGCAACACACCCAGAGTTTCTTTGTTTTTTGTCACTATTTCAATGTCATATTTGCATGTTTTTATAATGTCACAGAACAAGTAGAACCCTGACTTAGGTTTCATGTTCTATCATATTTCTTTGATTTACACATTTCTCCTTTGAAGTGTGGGATCGTTATGTTGGGCTGTTAGATGGGGTCATGTTACAATAACGGGCAGGGGCAAGTTGTGCCTCTTCTCCTGATACTTGGTCATAGCCTTTAAACTCCAGATGAGATGGGGTGAATGTTTACTCAAGACAAATGGAAATGCTGTTGTTCAGGAGGAATCAAAATCCAAGTCCAAAGTCAAGCACAGAAAAGAAAGTGTGACCATGGGAAAATGAGCCTTGGGGTTAGATTTGGGAAAATGAACATGTAACCAACATTTGGAGCATAAAATCAATGAAGTTAAGTAATTTAGGACTGAGGTCAATAACAGTGTAAGGCTTATACTTAATCAGTGTTACCTCTGTGTGTGTGTGTGTGTGCATCTATGTGTGTGTGTGTCAGAGTTGCTATTTGCTACACTTGCTATTGTGAAGGAGGAGGACAGATCAAATCGTGTCCTATATTGGTTTTTATTTCATGCCAGTAAGACTTCAAAATAAATAGACATACTCCACTTCTTGAAGGCAAGTACAATGTCTTGATCAACAATTTATTCTTTGTTGAGTGTAACAGATGCATAACAAATATTTATTGAATTAATAAATCCATCAAAGGTGACAAATCCTGTGATTATTTGTTCGATAAAATAATTTAACAATCAAATGTTGTTAGTTACAGATTGAATTATTCTGAATATAACTCTCCAAGTTGCTGAAGGGTTTTTTTCCATCTAACTAGATTATTGTCTAGTAGGGAAGAGTAGTTTGTGTTGTTGCTCAACTGGTTTAAGTTTTTCAATGTTTTGTATTTTATTTCATCACAAAGGACAGAGATAAAATCAAAATCTAATTTCAAAGCACATTTCATAAATGGGTGTGGAAAAATATGACAACTGAGCACTTATACTACTTCACATACGTATCTTGTGCAGCTATTTAGACTGCCTAGGGCATATAGTGTGCTATTTCTACAAAGTATTAGGTTATTGGGAAATTTAGGATTTGTCAAGATTCCTAATTATCTAAGAATACTTAATGATTGTCACCGGGGTGACTCAAGGAGGCTGCCCGCAATCCTTCAGCTTGACATTTTCCCAGAAGCAATCATAAATACAGTGGGGATCCTTTGCAATTGCAATTATGTTTTTAGGGACTGGTTATAGGAACAATTTGTTCCCTATTTATTTGCCTGCCTCATTCCAGGAGGTTTTTGAGGAGGCAAGTTGAGTTATGCGTGGACTTTCCTGCCATCATTGTTTCTTTCAGGGAATGTAGAACAAGAATCCTAAAATGTAGACCAAATCTTAGCACTTCTTCACCAAGAGCCTTTCAATGACTTCTCTCTGACCACAACCTAAAGGAGTCCTGCCTGGCTGGCCGCTGATGTGTGAGGGGATCTTGATAAGAGATGCTGCTGCGGGGTAGGTAAGACTCACCACAGAGGGCCTCTACGCCAGGTCAAGGAGACTACATTTTCTCTTGTAGGCACTGGGGAACCATTACACGATTTGAAATAAAGGCGTGTTATAATCAGATTTGGGTTTCACGGTGTGTAACCATCATATAATATTTTTCTCTGGGAATGTGGATCTTTACTGACCTTTCTGAAAATAAAGCCCACAGAAGGAGCAAATCTTCCTCTAAAAACTAATGACATATATTGAGGGAGTAACAGAGTACAAATGTGAGCACAACTAAAGGTACCATGTTTCTATCTCACGTGGACAGTAGCCACACAGCTGCCCAGAGAGAGATAAGTCTGTGCAAGGCTCTCTCTCTTTGGAAGTTTTTAAAGAATCTTAAGAGGGTGATCAGAGTGATCAGAGTCACTGGAAAGGAATTAGGTGGACTGATCCTTTGAACTGTAAAAAAGTCCAGTGGACCAGTCACTAAGAGAGTTTTGTCCTCATAGACTCACAGAGGCTTCTTCTTTTGAAGACTTGCAGATCACTCTCCCATCCCAAATGCATCTCTTTGAGGAGGGGGTATGTAAAGCATTCAGTGGCCATCTCTATTATAGGACTCAGGGCATTATTTTGCAAAACCTATCTGTTATCTTCCGTTATTCTGTGAGTTACTTTGGAACAGAACTAGTATTTCATTCCTTTATTATCAGTGCCTAGCACAGTGTGTCATTCACGTGGAAGGTACTTGGGAAAGTTTTTTGATCAATGAACATATGACTGATAAAAATATGGATCTTATAAATAAAACCAGACCTAGTTGTTCAGAGAAATAGATTCTAAGGGATATTTTGAAGGCTCCAGTCCCAAGGATACTTAAGGATATAATGGATAAGCTTACATAGGTGTGAGTAATTAAAAATCGATGTGCATTTTTTCATCCTCAAGAGAAACAAACACAGGTACTCCCTTGTTCTCCTTCCTGCCAAACTCCAGGAAACCACTAATCTACTTTCCGCTCTACAGATTTACCAGTTCCAAATATTTCATATAAATACAATCATACAATAAATTAAAAAAAAAAAAAAGAATCACTGTGCAGGTGGGAACGTGACTAAACAAGCTTCTGGGTTCCTCCAGCTAAAACTGGATTCTCTAAAATTAGTCATATGTAATAACTTCAAAAAATATGCCAAATTCTAGCAATACGGTTTATTTTATAGACAGCTATTAACATGGATTAATGGTGCATCTACAGTGAAGATGGAACTACTAAGGACATAATGACAAAAAAGAACCCGAGTTTTATAATCAGATGATGTAGGCTGGAATAAATGCTCATTAAATTCGCACTTGAATGGCCGTGTAGGTAGATAAGTGAGTGACAAACTGGTCAAGTTACTTACCCGAAATCATAAAATGGGATGGGTGAAATAAACACAGATAATCTGATTCCTAGAGCTACACTGTCCATTCCCATACAGAGAAAGAAGAAGGAAAGACTGATTTGGAATATTCCTTTTGTATTGATAGAAAGAGATGCAGTTTTTTGTTTTGTTTTGTTTTTTGTTTTTGTCATGTACCATTATGTAGGAAAGCATTAAACCTAAACCAGAATCATCAGAAAGTCCTCAAATGGAGTTATCCCTAAGTCAGAAATTAAGTGGGAAAGGTTAGTTCTGAAGTGAGTTGGTTTATTCCATGCGTTTTAACATATTTTGGGTGAATTCTTAAATGAAGAGCTAATGCCTGATAAGCTGCTTAAATATTTGAACATCAGAAATGAAATCATAATTAAATCAAGTAAAATGTAGTATAGTAAATGTCTATCTAATGTCGATATTCTCTCTTGGAGTCCTTGGAATTTGAATGGATAAAATTTTTTATCTTACGATTCTTGGGATTTGGCTCAATATATTATCAGTGAAGACCTACACATACTAACTAGTTTAGTGACAATGAAAGCTGGGGTCTTTAGAGATAGTAGCAATGTACCAAATGATTCTAATTAGAATGATGGTATTGTACTTGTGGAAGATACACTAGTAGATGATGGTATGGAAACTATATGAGTAAATACAATTTCCTCAGCCTGAGTTTGCTGTGTGACCTTGGGCTAGTCAGATAACTCTTCTCAGTTCTACTATTTTCATTTTTAAAAGTAGGAATTTGCCTAGTTTTGTCTTTAAGTTGCTTCTTCATATGTATGCTCTGAAAATATTACATACCCATAGCTTTTTTTTTGTTTTTTTGATATGAATTCTCACTCTGTCTCCCAGGCTGGAGTGCAGTGGCGCGATCTCGGCTCATGCAAGCTCTGCCACCCGGGTTTGCCATTCTCCTGCCTCAGCCTCCCGAGCAGCTGGGACTACAGGCATCTGCCACTACACCCAGCTAATTTTTTGTATTTTTAATAGAGAAGGGGTTTCACCGTGTTAGCCAGGATGGTCTCTATCTCCTGACCTCGTGATCCGCCCGAGGCCTCGGTCTCCCAAAGTGCTGGGATTACAGGTGTGAGCCACCGTGCCCAGCACCCATAACATTTTTAAATGCTTATTTTTGTAAAATGAGTCTCATTTCAGTATCAGTTAATAAATAACAATAAATAAATAATAAATAATTTTCAGGATAAGTTAATAAAACTCTAAAAATATTATATACCCATAACATTTTTAAATGCTTATTTTCGTAAAATAAGTCCCATTTCAGTGTAAGTTAATAAATAATTTGGCAGGGCACGGTGGCTCATGCCTGTAATCCCAGCACTTTGGGAGGCCGAGGTGGGCGGATCACCTGAGGTCGGGAGTTCAAGACCAGCTTGACCAACATGGAGAAACCCTGTCTTTACTAAAAAAAATACAAAATGGCCGGGCGTGGTGGCACATGCCTATAATCCCAGCTACTAGGGAGGCTGAGGCAGGAGAATCGCTTGAACCTGGCAGGCGGAGGTTACGGTGAGCTGCGATCGTGCCATTGCACTCCAGCTGGGCAACAAGAGTGAACCTCTGTCTCAAATAATGATAATAATAATAATTTGAGCACCAACTGTTTTGTATTTACTGTGGTGAGTTCTGCTATATAATGATGAATGTATACAACTTTTCTTTGATGAACACTCATTCATTTCTTCATTCATTCAACATATTAACTGACCAGCCCTAGGAATATATAGATGACAGTATTAGTATCCCAGGCTGCTGTAACAAACTACCACAAACACGGTGACTTAAAACAACAGACGTATTCTCTCATAGTTTTGCAGGACGGAAATCCGAAATCAAGGGATGACATCCCTATGCTCCTTCTGAAAGCTCTATGGGAGAATTATTCCTTGCCTCTTCTGGCTTCTGGTGGCTGCAGGTGTTCCTTGGCTTGTGGCCACATCACTCCACTCTCTGCCTCTGCAGTCACCTTACCTCTTCCTCTTCTCTCTGTTTCTTCTGTGTGTGTCTTTAAGGATACTTGTGATTGGATTTAGGGCTCACCTATATAATCCAGGATCATCTCCTCATCTCATGATCCTAACTTAATTAGATTTGCAAAGATTCTTTTTTTCCAATTCAGGTTAACAGTCACAGATTCAACACACTACAGTGACCAAACAAACACAAAAATAACAAGCAGATGAAAACATTCTTTTGTCCTGATGAAGCTTATAAGTTATTGGGGGAAATAGACATTAAGCCAAGACATAATTGTAAAATATAATCATTCTTTTTATGTAGTAATAAACATATAGCTATAAATTCTGTTTAGATCTATTAAGGGAAATTACAGAATATTTTGAATTATTATAACAAAGGGACCTTGCTAAGGATGGAGGTCAGGTCAGACCTCTCTGAACAAGTGACATTAAAGGGGAACATCAAGAGTATATAAGAGTAGGTGCCTGGGGAGAAGCTATTGGAGGGATGAGGGAGACTATTCCAAGCAAACAGAACATTCTTTCCAGGACCTTGAGGTGGGAACCCTGCAGAAGTGAATGAGGGCCACTGTAGCTGGGGTATAGGGAACAGGGGCACATGGAGTAAGCTGATGATGGGTGATGGGGCAGATGATAGAAGGCCTGGAAAGACTTCATCAAGATTTTAGAAACTCAAGTGCAATGAGGAACCTTTGATGTATTTTCAGCACGTTATCATCAGGGTCTAAATTATGTTTCTAAACTGCTACTGTGACTAATATTTGGAACACATGTTATAGAGAAGCAAGAGTGCAAACAGGGAGAAGGAAGTACTCAGCAAGAGATGGCTATGGCTTGGTCCAGGCTCATGGCAGAAGAGATGATGGAGGTGAACAGCTTTGAGTTATATGTTGGAGTTACATGTTGGAGGTAGGAATTCTCAAGGACTGGCTATAGGGGAATGAAGCAGAGGGAAGCTGCAAGGATGCCTTCTAGTCTGTTGGAGGCCAGGCATTTAACAAGTATGCTCATAACAAGGGGATTAATAATGACTAAGTAATACAGATGAGAGAGAGCAAGTAATAGTGCCTGGAACAGAGTTGGAGTAGGTTGGTAGAGTGCCAAAGAAGCTACATTTGAGTTGGGCTTTGAAGAACGTTAGGTAAAGTAGTTAGAAAGATCATTTCATGAAGATGAAGAGGCATAAGGAAAGACATCCAGAGATATGAAAGTGCATGGTATGCTCAGGGAGCAAGGAGAAACCTTGAAGAGACACGGCACATGAATGTGTTTCGAGCGGCATCTCTTTTAGATGGCCCTTCTTTGTTTCTCATGGTCCTTTGGTCATAGTACTAACTCAGTCCCCCCTATGACCTGGGGCTTCCTACTACAAACCCATGTGAACTGGCACACAACCAGGAACTACAGAGTCATATATCCCTAAACTGCATAAACATTGTGATTGATGGAATAAGTCCAGATATGGAAGGTTCCCAATGATTAAGTGTCCTCTTTTAGAATTTGGCAGGATATGTTAAATTATTTCTGGAAGAAACATTATGTACCCATGGTAGATTTGTTTAATTGTATTTTAAAATGAACACCCAAGATTTCAGGCTCTTTTTTCAGGGTTGAGAGAAGTGCTGGTGGGGTAGGAGAGTGCTGTAGCAGGTAATGGGAGAAAGAGTGAAGGAAATGCCTGAAGTAAGGGTGGGTAGGACACATTATGCAACCTTCCTTCTGCTATCAGAATGATGTATCTACTACAAAAATTTGACCCTATCCCCCAAGTGTTCAAAATCCTTTGACAGTTTCCAATCACCTTCATAGGCAGCTTCTAAAATAGTTTCCATTGATACACATGTGGCAAATGACACTCACAGGGGTGGCACTCCTCCGTGGGGAATGCCCAGGGACATTGACACTTCTGGGCATCCAAGCTGTGTCTTTCTACCCTTTCTCTCTCTGGAAAACATAATATGAAAACACAAAAGGATGAGAGTAACATTTTCATAGGAATAACCTTGAAACCAATCTTCTATAATATGCCAACCAAGTAAATGTTTGCAAACACAGGAAATTTTATGATTAGTGACTATTGGTTGTAAAAAAGAAATTCTCACTCAAATACAATAAGTACCAATGTCTTAATGCTTATCTGGCATATTCAAGGTCATTATTTTAGAAAGTTTGAATACCAGGATTGTCAGCAGTGTTGCCAAAGTCTTTCATGGCTTTACTCTGGAATGTGGTGTGCTTGTTATCCCAAGGATCGCTTTTCTAGAGACAGCTGATTGAATCGAAGAGAGAAATCCATGTCCAAATTAATGATTACTGCTTCGAACTCTACTACTGACAGCTACTGATTTATTACATTACCATATACCAAGTAGTATGACATTCTAACAAATATTATTTTATTTAACAATTAAAACAGACACTGGAATCAGCTACTATTAACCCCATTTTACAATTATTATTATCCCCATTATTATCTCAGATAAGTACAGCTGAGAATTGAGGAACTCAACCAAATTCACACCTTCACAGTGTCAGAACTAAGATTAGAAGTGAGCCTATACAACAATTATGTGAAAAATGCTCAGCATCACTAATCATTAGAGAAATGCAAATCAAAGCCATTCAATAAGATACCATCTCACATCAGTCAGATGGCTATTATTAAAAAGCATAACAATAACAGATGCTGGCAAGGCTGTGGAGTAAAGGGAACACTTACACACTATTGGGAATGTAAGTTAGTTCAGTCACTGAGGAAAGCAGTTGGAGATTTCTCAAGAACTTAAAACAGAGCTACCATTTGGCCCAGCAATCCCATTACTGGGTATACACCTAAAAGAAAATAAATTGTTCTACCAAAAAGACACCTGCACTCATATGTTCATCACTGTGATAGTCACAATAGCAAAGACATGGAATCAAACTAGGTGCCCACCAATGGTGGACTGGATAAAGAAAATAGATAGCGGCTGCACACAGCGACTCACACCTGTAATCTCAGCACTTTGGGAGGCTGAGGCAGGCAGATTGCTTGAGCTCTGGAGCTCGAGACCAGCCTGGACAACATGGAAAAGCCCAATCTCTACAAAAATACAAAAATTAGGCAGGCATGGTGGTGTGTGTGTGTAGTCCTGACTACTTGGTGGGCTGAGGTGGCAGGATCGCTTGAGCCTGGGAGATTGAGGGTGCAATGAGCTGTGTTCAGGCCAGTTCACTCCAGCCTCTCCAAAGTGAGAACTCTGCCTCAAAAAAAAAAAAAAAAGGAAAGAAAGAAAGACAAAAAGAGAGAGAGGGAGGGAGGGAGGGAGGAAGAAGACAAAAGAAAGAAAAAAAAGGAAAACAAAAGAAAAGAAAAAATGGTACCTGTGCACCATAAAATACTATGCAGCCATAAAAAGAATGAAATTATGTCCTTTGCAGTCACATGGATGCATCAAGAGACCATATTTCTAAGCAAATTAACACAGGAACAGAAACCCAAATATCACTTGTTCTCACTTATAAGTAGGAGCTAAACAATGTCTATTTTTTTGGACTACTAGAGGAAGGAGGGTAGGAGGGAAGTGTGGGTTAATAATCCACTTATTGGGTCCTGCGCTCACTCTCTGGATGACAGGATCTCTACCCCAAACCTCAGTGTCATGCTATTCACCCATGTAACAAGTCTGCACATGTAGCTCCTGTATCTAAAATAAAATATCAAATTATAAAAAAAAGAAACTGTAATTTCAAATAGTATACTCAATTATTATTCATGTTTTATTCTATATTTATTAACATACAATAATACAGGTAACTGGAAGACATACAGAAGAGACTCCAGACTTCTAATTACCCTGTAGATATTCCCTGGAGAACAGCAATGTCTAACAGAACCCGTCTTTTCACCCTAAGTATAAGAAGGCAAACAAGAGCTATGAAAGGTTTTGCCTTTAGCATCCTTTGGTAACATCCCCTAAACCATAATCCTCTTTGCCATTCTTCCCCTTTCTCCCTCCCTCCCTCCCTCCTTCCTTCCTTCTCTCTTTCCTTCCCTCTCCCCTTTCTTTCTTCCTTCCTTTCCTCTTTGCTGTGTCACCACTTACCTGTCTTTCTTCACAAGTCCTGGCTGGATTACTGTCTGGGCATTCCTGAATGTAAGACGTTCCCATCTCTTCAAAAGGTACTCTTTATATGCCTTTGATGGATGACTGTTCAAGGTGGAATTAGGACCACATTGGCCGAATCACCCTGGACATTAGTGCAGTGGCAGATGTTGCATGCAGCTCTTTCCCTTTGCAGTTTATAAGCAGTTTAGCATCTACTGTAAGAGATTACAATCTCAATGGGGGATCCAGACACATGAAAATGGCTCCAACACGTTGCAGGGATCAAGATTAGAAGTAGGTACAATATGGAAAGGAATCAAAGAAGAAAGAATGGTCAGAGAAGGTTTCATGCAGCCAGGTTTTGCAGGTTAAGAAGAATTTCAAAAAATGAGAATAGGCAAGAATAAACCTGGAGTAGGAAACAGAATGAGCAAAGGAATGGAGGCAAACAAGTAGAAGTTGAAGTCAGGAAAAAATCCATTATCTGGTATGGTTTTACAGGGGCATGTAAGAGTATGTTTTTGGAAGAACATCATAAGATGAATTGGGGAAACATGGAGGAGTGAACTAATTTTGTTTTCCACTGAAGGAAACTTCTGATCCACATGAAATTCCAGTACCATGTTTGTTGAAAGGCATTAATTTCTTCCTTCATTTCTATCATCATTGTCATTGTTATCATAATCACCACTATTAAACCTTATGCATGTGTAGCCTTCTACTGTTTCTCATTCATGACTTCATTACATCTTTAAAACCTCATCACTGAGTTGATGACATGGCTTTGGTAGAGAGTAACCAAAACTGCAACTAATGCTGGCTTAAATAGTAAAAGGGATATATTTGCTCAAATTATTGTTAAGGTAATGTTGGCTTTAGGCAATGACTTGGTGATGTGACAGGGATTTGATTTTTTTTTTTTTTTTTTTTTTTGGTTTCTCTGTGTTGATCTCTTTGGGGTCACCTTTATCCTAAGGCCTGTTTCCTTTAGGAGACTAAGCTGCTGCTTCCTGGACTACATGCTATTTACCTTCTTCCCCCTTCAAATCTGGCAAAGAGGGCATTTTAATTTTAGTATTTCTGCAGAAGCACTGAGATTCAGTCTAGTTAGGACAGTGGTAAGTTCTCTACCCACCCCTGAACCAACCACTCTGGCTAAGGAGATGGAATGTGTTGACTTAGCTTGGGTCAACCCAGAGCTGAGAGTGGAGTCAACCTCTGAGAAATCACATACTTCCCCAAATGGGAATTGAGATTTTTCAGGAAGGAGGAAATGAGGTAGAGATGGGTAGGACGAATGCTAAAGTAAGAAGCAACTGAAGAGTATGCTATGCAAAAATATAGCTACTTTTATTTCCCTTTCACAGCTGAGGAAATGGAGGTTCATAGTACTGTTAGTTCCACAAAGATGGATATAGTTCCCTAAGATCATATATGTCATGTGAAAAAAAATGAACTAAATGTATTATCATGGGACTCCAGCAGATAAAGGGATGTTACTATCCCTTTGGATAGACAGGACAGACAGGTGTCATGGGCTGTGACCCTGAGCAAGTTATTTAATTCTCCTCCTCCCCTTCCTCCTCCTCCTTCTTTATTTTGCTGGAAAATAGAGATAATAGTGGCACCTACTTCATGGTGTTATTGAGAGGAATAAATCAGACATTTGCAAATATGAGTGACCAGATGCCTTTCTGTGCATTATTGTTTTAGCCCCCACAGCACCCAAGGAAGATGAAGTTCCTGAGGCTCAGTATGGTTATTGGCCATAGGAAAAAACCAAACCACTATCTTGTGAGTCCAAGCCTTACCCACCCTATTTTCACTGTACCGTACACTTAATGAGATCCCTAGCTCTCTGTATGAATGCCTTGCGTTTAACAGGATTCACACTGAGGGAACTACACATGCAAATTATTATTAGCATGAAAACAGGTAATTATTTTTTTTTTACATTTGCATCATCTCAGATGATCTTTGTGTTAGACATTCTTTAGCAAAGAATGACTGACTGAACTAAAGGGCTTGTGCCTCATTCAGACGGTCATTAATTCTAAATAAGAAATTCATTTCCTGTCACTCATGTTGCTTAAACAATGCAAAGCAGAGAGTGGCTACAGAGCAATCTGTAAGGGCTGGGACGGAAGCTGGAAACCACCTAGCCCAACCTTATAATTTACAGATGAGGGAAATGAGGGCCAGAACAAGGAAGGTCACACAATTAATTAGTGGCAGAGGCAGAGCGGGGACTGGAGCCCATTTTCTTTACTTCTATGCCAGAGTCTTGCCATTAAACCATGAATGTGATCATCTTACTTCTCTTTGGTTAGGAACTCCTTGATTGTTAAAAACATATTGGGGGCATGGATAGAGAGACATTTAATGTGACAAAGTTTCCAAAATGAAAATATATTAAGAATCCTTCACAAATTCCCTTGTGCTGTATTAATTTTATCATGATTATTTTTACAGTGCACTGTAGGGGCTGGAGGGAATAGGTATCTGTATGTATTGGATGGTCTCATTGGAGTTCTGCCCATGTAAAGGTATGAACTAAAAACATTTTACATTAAAACAGAGCAAATTAAAAAATACAAAAAAAAACTAGCCGGGCGAGATGGCGGGCGCCTGTAGTCCCAGCTACTCGGGAGGCTGAGGCAGGAGAATGGCGTAGGCCCGGGAGGTGGAGCTTGCAGTGAGCTGAGATCCGGCCACTGTACTCCAGCCTGGGTGACAGAGCGAGACTCCGTCTCAAAAAAAAAAAAAAAAAAAAAAAAAAAAACAGAGCAAATTGCTTATGGTAACAATTGCATAATGAAGGAACACAATGAAGAATTACAGTTCAAATTACTTATCAGGTCTCTTCCATTTTCTAAGTTTTTAAAGTAGAAAATTGCACAGTATAATTACAGTAAGTTAATTTGCATTCATATTACAATTCAATGAGCAATTACATTCTTTTTTATTTTAAAAATATTTTATAAAGTGTGATTTGCATCACTGTGTTTCAAGGGAAGAATGGTGACTTTTCCCTTGTGAGATTTTTATGTGAATTCAATCATGTAGCCTATACCTTCCGGTAGAGAGTTGTGACCTCTTCATTGTCCTTTGGGACAAAAGGGAAGAGAACCATTTGAAATTTGACTCTGGCTTCACAGTTTGTGGACAAGAACTCTTCCAGGAATCACAGAATATCAAGGTTTGGGAGAAGTTAAAAGTCTTACTTACCCTTTCCCCATTCATTTTCACCATCTGAAGCTTGCATTTCTCTATCAAATTCCTGCCAAGCCATCATCCACCATCTTTTTATTAACTCCTGTGCCAGGAAGTTCTTTACCTTCTGATGGCATCCACTTCATCACTGGACAATGCCTCCATTTTATGGAGGGTGCATCCATCTTGGTGTAACCATTCTCGCATTAATAGAATTTAAAGGGTACTTGTTAGACATTCATTGCTTTGGCAGTGCCCTGCCCAACACAGAACATCCTGTTTATATTGCGGGTATAACGTTTGATTCAGAACTTGCACTATTAGTGCAAGTGTCTGGGGTGAGCCATTATAGACCAGTGCTCACAAGGGTTGTAGGGGCTGGTCAGCTGCCCCACTTTCTCTGTGCCTGCTCTTTTGAAAAATTTTAAAATTAAGGCAAAATAGACATATTGAAATGTGTAGCTCTTAAGGGTAGTTTGATCAGTCATATGACGATGGTCCTGTGAGATTGTAATGGAGCTGAAAAATTTCTCTTGTCCTCATAATGTGGTGGTGCAATGTGTACTCACGTGTCTGTGGTGATTCTGGTGTAAACAAACTTACTGAGCTAGCTGTCCGTCGTAGAAAAGTCTAGCACAGCCGGACACCGTGGCTCATGCCTGTAATCCCAACACTTTCGGAGGCTGAGTCGATTGGATCACCTGAGATCAGGAGTTTGAGACCAGCCTGACTAATACGGTGAAACCCCATTTCTACTAAAACCACATAAATTGGCCAGCTTTGGTGGTGGGTGCCTGTAGTCCTAGCTACTCGGAAGGCTGAGAGAGGAGAATTGCTTGAACGTGGGAGGCGGAAGTTGCAGTAAGCTGAGATTGCACCACTGCACTCCAACCTGGGCAACAGAGCAAGACTATCTCAAAAAAAAAAAAAAAAAAAAAAATTTGTCTAGCACATAGGCTTATGTATAGCACATAATATTTAATGCTGATAATAAATGACTATGTTTCTGGCCTATATATGTATTATACTCTGATCATTATTTTAAAGTGTACTCTTTCTACTTATATAAAAAAGTTACCTTTAAAACAGCCTTAGGCAGGCCCTTCAAGAGGCATTCCTGAAAAAGGCATTGTTATCATAAGAGATAACAACTCATGCATGTTACTGCCCCGAAGACCTTCCACTGGGGCAAGATGTGGAGGTAGAAGACAGTGGTACGGATGCTCCTGGGCCCTGTGTAGGCCTAGGCTCATGTGGGTGTTTGTGTCTTTGTTTTTAATAAACAAGTTTAAAAATAAAATAATTTAAAAAATTAAAAATTTAAAAATAGAAAAATCTTATAGATTAAGAAGATAAGGAAAATGTTTATACAGCTTTACAATGTGTTTATGTTTTAAGCTAAGTGTTATTACAAGATCTAAAGTTAAAAAAATTCAAAAGTTTATGAAGTAAAAAAGTTATTACAGTAAGCCAAATTAATGTATTATTTAAGAAGTCAAATTTTGGCTGGGCACGGTGGCTCACACCTGTAATCCCAACACCTTGGGAGACTGAGTCAGTCAGATCACCTGAGGTCAGGAGTTCAAGACCAGCCTGTTCAATGTGGCAGAACCCCATCTCTACTAAAAATACAAAAATTAACTGGGCGTGGTGGCAAGTGCCTGTAGTCCCAGCTACTTGGGAGGCTGAGACAGGAGAATCGCTTGAACCTGGGAGGCAGAGGCTGCAGTGAGCCAAGATCATGCCACTATACTCCAGCCTGAGTGACAGAGTGAGACTCTGTCTCAAAAAAAAAAAAAAAAAAAAAAAGAAAAGTAAAGAAAAAAAAGAGGCAAGCTTAAAAGATAAATTCAACGTAGCCTGCATGTAAAATGTTTATAAAGTCTACAGTAGTGCACGGTAATGTTGTAGGCCTTCACATTCACTCACCACTCACTCACTGACTCATCCAAGCAATTTCCAGTCCTTAAAGCTCCATTCATAGTAAGTGCTCTATATAGGTAGAGCATATTGTATCTTTTATATTGTATTTTTACTGTACATTTTGTATGTTTAGATTCATAAATACTTACCATTGTGTTATAATTGCCTACAGTATTCAATACAGTAACATGCTATACAGGTTTGTAGCCTAGAATCAATAAGCTATACCATATAGCCTAGGTGTGTAGTAGGCTCTACCATCTGGGTTTGTGTATTTATACTCTGTGATGTTCGCACAATGATAAAACTGCCTAATGATGCATTTCTCAGAGCATATCCCTGTCATTAAACAGTACTATGCTGTATTTGCCTATATAACCAACACTACATTAAAGATATGTTTATTCCATTATCCCAGAAATTTCCTTCTACCTCTCTCCGGGTAACCTATCTCCACTGAGGCAACTAGTATTCCAACTTTCACTTGCAGATTTATTTTGCCTGTTCTTGATCCTCATGTAGATGGAATCACAATAATACGCTCTTTGAGGTCTGACTTGTCTTCTTTTACTCAAAATGTTTTGAAGATTTGTCCATATTGCTGCATATGTCAGTAGTGTGTTTTATTTCTTACTTAATAATACTCTACTGTATGAATATTGTACAATTTTTGTATCCATTGTGCTGTGTGTAGACATTTGGGTTGTTTCCAGTTTTGACCTATTATGAATAAACCTGATATACATTTTCTAGTATATGTGTGTATATATGTTTTATTTCTCTTGGGTAAATACCTAAAGTGGAATACCTACAAGTACTCCTGAGTAGGTGGATGTTTAACTTTATAAGAAAGTGCCAGGTAATTTTCCAAAGGGTGATACCATTTTACAGTTGTACTAGCATTGTATAAAAAGCTCCACATCCTCATCAATTATTTAATGTTTCAAATGCTTAAATTTTAGCCATCTTAGTGAGTGTGAAGTGGTGTCTTATTACAGTTTTCTTTGCATATTCCTCTGGATCAGTGATATTGAGCATCTTTTCACATACCTATAGTTTTTTTTTTTTTTTTTTTTTTTTTTTTTTTTTGGTGAACTGTCAAAGTCTTCTGTTCATTCTGATTAGATTGTCTTTTCACTATTAATTGGAAGAATTTCTTTATTTTTTTGGATTCAAGTCCTTTGTCAGATATATGTATTGTGAATATTTTCCCCAAGTTTGTGTTTTACCACTAAGTTTCTTAATGTTTTCTTTGATCATCAAATGTTCTAAATTGTGATAAAGTCCAATTTATTATTTTCTCATGTTCAGTGATTTTTGTCTCCTCTCTAAGAAACCTGTGCATACCTCCAAATCATGAAGACACTTTCCAAGGTTCTCTTCTAGAACTTTTACCATTTTAGCTTTTATATTTTGTTCTATAAACGTATGAGGAAGAACTTGAGGCTGATTTTTTTCCCATATGTTTACGCATGTTTTTCAGTACCATATTTTAAAGACTTTCCTCAATGAACTGCATTGTCACCTTTGGCGGAAAAATCAAGTGCATTGATCTATTTCTGTACTCTCTATTTTGTCTCATTTGCCAATTTATCTGTCTTTAATGCCAATACCATAAGGTCTTGATTACTATAGCTTTCTAGTAAGTCTTGAAATCAGGTAGGATAAACTTGCTAACTTTGTTCTTCTTTCCCAGGATTGTTTTGGCTATTCGAAGTCCCTTTGCATTCTCATGTATATTTTTAATTTACTTGTCAGTTTTTTCGAAAAGTGTGCTAGGAATTTTATTGGGATTGTGCTGAATGTATACTTCAGTTTGGGGAGAAGTGACATCTAATCAATAATAAATGTTTCAAACCATGAACATTGTATGTCTTCCCATTTATTTGGATCTTCTTTAATTGTTTTCATCAAAGTTTTGTAAATTTTGGTGTAGAAAGCATGCACAACTTTTGTTCAATGTATTTCTGTGTTATTATAAATTATAACTGTTCATTTTTCAACTATCTGATCAGCTGTGTAATTTTGGTAAATAATTTAACCTCTCTGAGTTTATTTCTAACTTGTAAAATGAAAGTTCATGTTTTTCTTAGAACAAAGGCAAGTATAAATATAAATACCTTTCTAGAGTGCTTTACATATTAAATTAAATTATATATAGGAAATGCATAATATCTGGTATATTAGACAGAAATTTTGGTTGAAAGTGAAAAAGAAATCCAACAACTTAAATTACCTTAAATAATAGAGGGGACATATTGGCTCATATAACAGAAAAATCTGGGGAACAATGGAAGTTGGCTTCTGGCATGGCTAAATCAAAATTCTTCAACAATGTCCTCATAAATCTCAATTTCCCCACCTCTTAGTCCTCTTCGTTACCTTAATTTTCAGAAGACTTTTTTCATGGAATGGGTTTCTGTAGCTATAGGCTTAACAACTTTCCAATTTCCAGCCTAGTAACAAAGAGAAAGCATTTTTTTTTTTCCAGTTGCTCCATCTTTTGCTACACAGTTTACCCATCTAACCGTATCTAAATTCTGGTCAAGAAATGTGTTGCTCTGAGTCACCTGTCCAACTCTGAAGCTGGTTCAGGTCTACCAAAATTAAATGAAAAAAAAAATTACCAGGTGAAGTAATGGTTTCCCAATGAAATCTAGGTGTTGTTTTAAAAGAAGGAGGAATGGCCCCAGAGAGGCAGACAACACATACCTGTCATACTTTTAACCTTTAACATAGAGGCTACAAAATATGCAGCAGCTATATCATATGCTATGCTGATTCTTCTCTTTTTCAATATTCTGTAAGCATCAGAAATTCAGCCTTTTTTTTTTTTTTAAAGGAGTCTTGCTCTATTGCCCAGGATGGAGTGCAGTGGTGCAATCTCAGTTCACTGTAACCTCCACCTCCCGGGTTCAAGCAATTCTCCTGCGTCAGCATCCTGAGTAGCTGGGATCACAGGCACGCACCACCACACTCAGCTAAGTTTTGTATTTTTAGTAGTGATGGGGTTTTACCATGTTGGTCAGGCTGATCTTGAACTCCTGACCTCGTGATCTGCAGACCTCGGCCTCCCAAAGTGCTGGGATTACAGGTGTGAGCCACCGTGCCCGGCCCAGCCATTTTTTTTATAGCTTTTAGCCTACTCCTATTTTCAGGCATTAATATCACCTTAAGCTCCACTTTATGAGTGAAAAAAATTGGGGGTTTGTATTGAAACATAAGAGTCCTTTGACAATCACTTTAGCTCTCCACTTTTGTTTCTACTGTGCATTTAGCTAAAGAGAGCAGATTTCAGGCATAAATACAATTGCCAGTGTTGCTGCTGTCCTCTACCTGCTCCTTGGAAAAAATGAAAGGAGTGCTATTTATAGCTATTGTAAACCAGAGTCAAGTTTAGTAATGCTGCCACACAACCTTGCGCTGGAATCAGGCAAGGCTGGTACCACGAAAGAAGAGATGTTCTGTTTTGATGAAGTTGCATAGAAATATTTTTTCATTGCTTTTTTGACCTCAGAAGAGAAACAGCAATTGGACATTTTACTTTTATGTCCAGGGCATACAAGAGAAGTATCTGAAATGTAGTTAAAACAAGGTTTGCAAAGTATTTGTTTCTTGTTGTGTGTGTGTGTGTGTTTAAGTGGATCCTTTTGCTTTCACTCTAAATTTCAAAATTCTGATCATGGCACTTTGTAATTTGTTCATGTATGCTTCTCTAGAGTCAACTACAGCCACTCTCAGAGGGGAATCTCTGTTTTGCCTTTTTACATTCTATCTTTTTTCTCTTTCTTTTTTTGTTTTTTGGCCTGAAATACCTTTTCTTGCTTCACCTGGTTACCCAATTATCTTTCAGGATGACGTCACTTCCTTCATGAAGTCCTCTTCACATGCTACCTTGGGTTAAATGCCCCATTTGATGCTCCCTTAGCGTCCTGTACTTGGCATTGTCACAGTGTTCATCTCAATGTAATATGATTATGTGTTTCCTTCACTTGGCTATGAGTTGTTTCAGGACAAGTTTTTGTTTGTTTGTTTGTTTGTTTTTGTTTTCTTTCTCTGCCAATGCCTAACATTGTACCTGGTATAGAGCAAGCCATCAGTAAACATATTTTTAAAATAAAGGATAGACCTTTCTTATTAAAATACAGAATCTGAGTATAAACATGAACTTGAATAAAAGGGAGAGTGAGAGGATTATAAACCTTTGAAATCGTGCACATTCTATGTTAGTATACTTTGAGCATATTATATCTCTATTAAGCTTGGTAGGAGTGTTCCGACTGAACTTTATTAAAAATTGTATTAACTCGAGGCTTTATGTACACAGAAACATTCCTAACAAGCACGACAAACTATTTAATGAATTGTGGCTGTGTAATAATTTGTGTTTGAAAAACTCCATTCCACTTACAATATCATCATAAAGGGTAACATATTTAGGAGTAAATTTAACTATCGATGTGAAAGATCTGCACATTGAAAACTGAAATGTTGATGAAAGAAATTAAAGACGACGCAAATGAACGGAAAGCTATCCCATGCTCATGAAGTAGAATAATTAATGTTGTTAAAGTATCCATACTATCCAAAGCAATTGATAGATTCAATGTAATCCCTATAAAATGCTACTTACATTTTTTCACAGAAATAGAAAAAAATCCTAAAATGTATATGGAACCACAAAAGACCTTGAATAGCTAAAGCAGTCTTAAAAGATAATTACAACCCAGAAGCATCATACTACCTGATTTCAAAGTATGATACTGGAATAGTATGATACTGGGAGGAAAACTGACACCTAGACCAATGAAACAGAATAGAGGGCCTAGGAATAAATTCACCCATATACCATCAACTAATCTTTGATAAAGTCATCAAGCATATATAAAGGGGAAAGGATAGTCTTTTCGATAAATGGTGTTGGGAAAACTGCATGTCCACAAGCAAAAGAATGCAATTGAATCCTTATGTCATACCATATATGAAAATCAACTCAAAATGGATTAAAGGCAGATGCAACACTTGAAATAATAAAAATCCTGAAACAAAACACAGAGGAAAAGCTCCTTGGCATTGATCTTCACAATGATTCTTTGGATATGGCACCAAAAGCATACGCAACAAAAGTGAAAGTAGACAGATGGGACTACATCAAACTAAAAACTTCTTCATAGCAAAGGAAACCATCAAAAAAATGAAAAGGCAACTTACAGAATGGGAGAAAATATTTACAAGCCATGTATCTGATAAGGGGTTAATACCCAAAATATATAAGGAACTCATTATTACTCAATAGTAGAAAACAAACAACCTTATTTTAAAAATGGGCAAAGGACCTGAATAGACATTTTTGGTTTGTTAAAGAAGGCATATAAATGGCTAGCAGCATGTAAAAAGTTGTTCAATATCACGAATCATCAGGGAAATGCAATGAAAACCACAATGAGATATCACCTCACACTCCTAGCACTTTGGAAGGTGAGGCAGGAGGATCGCATGAAGTCAAAAGTTCAAAATCAGCCTGAAAAACATAGCCAGACCTTGTCCTTATAAAACTTCTTGAAAATTAGCCTGGCATGGTGGCACTTGCCTGTAGTCCCAAGATACTTGGGAGGCGGAAGGAGACGGGTCCCTTGAATCCAGGGCTTTGAGGCTGCAGTGAAATCATACTATCTGATTTCAAAGTATGATACTAGAATAGTATGATACTGGAACGAAAACAGACACAGATCAATGAAACAGAATAGAGGGCCTAGGAATAAATTCCTAGTGATGGTACCACTACACTCCAGAATGGGTGACAGAGTGAGACCCTTTCTCAAAGAAACAGAACAAAACAAAAAACAAAACAAAGAAACAAAAAAACAGTTTTGTTCTTTTTTTTTTGTAAAAGACAAATGTAAGAAGTATTGGTGCAAATGAAGAGATAAGGGAACCTTTGTATGCTGTTGGTGGGATTGTAAATTGGTATAGCCATTACGAACAGAGTATGAAAGTTCTTCAAAAAACTAAAAACAGAACTACCATATGTTCCAGCAATCCCACTTCTGGGTATATATCTGAAGGAATTTAAATTAGTATCTCAAGGAGATATCTGCACTACCATGTTCATTGCAGCATTATTCACAATAGCCAAGACACTGAACTGCCCTAATGACTGTCAACAGATGCATGGATAAAGAAAATGTGGTATATATGTCTACAATGAAATACTATTCAGTCTTAAAATAGAAGGAAATCCTACCATTGGTGACAACATGAATGAACCTAGGGGACATTTTGTTAAGTGAAATAAGCCAGACCTAAAAAGACAAATACTGCATGGTCTCATTTGTATGTGGAATCTAAAGCAATCAAACTCATCAAAGCCAGAGAATAGAATCATGGTTGTCAAGGGCTAGAGAGTGGGGAAAATGGGGGGATTTTGGTTAAAGGGTAAAAACCTTCAGTTATATGATGAATAAGTTCTGGAGCTCTAATGTATAGCATGGTGACTACTGTTAATAATTATGCACCATGTACTTGAAATTTTCTAAGCTCTTAACTGTTCTTATCACATGCACAAAATTAGTAACTATGTGAAGGTATGGATATGCTAATTAGCTTAATTGTGCTAATTATTTTACAATGTATATGTATATCAAAACATCATCTTGTACATCTTAAATATACACAATATTGAGGCATTATTTGCCAATTATACCTCAATAAACTACAGAAAAAGAAAAAAGTCCATAGTTTACACCATAAAATTTTATTACACTCTAGCCAACGAGTGTTGTAATTGAAATAATTGTAGGAATAAACAGAACTAAATAAAATATAATACACAAAATGGGCTTCTTTGCATTTCTTTCTTTGGAGGAGTAGTAATAGCTAATAGGACTTATGATTTCTGACATTTGATTTTGATTTCCATCATAGGTCAACCAGCACTTACATAGGCTTCTCCTTTGAGTATCTTGAAAATCATGTGCATAGTTATAAATTATGTAAAGTTCAATAAAACTCTATTTTGCCCATGTGCAGGCTGCTCATGCCTGTGTCTTTTATTTGGTTGACTCCAACATCCTCAAAGGTAGAACATGTTTCTGATTTATCACCATTATTCCCATTATAAATGCCTGTCAAATTAAAATGAACTATTTTAGAACTATTCTGGGAAGAGAATCAATGTTTATGGGGTGACTGATTTATTCAGTGCCAGGCACTTCCACTTCCTTATCTCATTTAAGGCTCACTGTGATCTCAAGAAGCAAGTATGATCCACCACCATTGTAGGGTTGAGAATTTTGACGTTCAGAGAAGTAACTTGTCAAAGATGAACGAAGCTCATTAAATTCCAAACTCCATACTTTATCCAGTATAATAAGAGTGCCTTCCCCAATGGCCTGTTGTGAAGGTTAAATGAGTTAATATACGGAAAGTATCAGAACTGTGTCTGAAACATAATAAACAATATATACATCTTTGCTGTTCTTATTTTACTGTTTCTCAGGGTAGATGATAAAGAAATGTTCACTGAGATTTTTTTCTTATGCCATTCTTAATACAAATGACATTGTTATTTTTAAAAAGAACAAAAGAAAAAAAAAACCTTAATTCTTAGGTGACTTGTTTCATGACGTGTTTAGTACAACAACTTAAAATGTTCCTTTAAGATTTGGTTTAGTTTAACTTGAAAGATCATTGGTGGGTAGTTTGTGTGCAGTTAGCATCTACATGTTATGCCTGGATTTGAGAAAAGCTTTGCTTGTTACCCCTGTTGAATTTCAGGGAAATTTGCCCAGTTTCCATGGTAGACTTGATTCAACACTGAGCAGAGATAGAGTCTTGTATTTCCATTACTTGGCCAATTCAGTGTCATGAATTCCCTTCAAAGTCTGTAATCATCATATCAATAGAAAGCCAAACAAAGTGAAAGGTGGGTGAAGACAGGTTTTAAAAGTAGGGCCTTAAGATGCATGTAGATGGCCTTCATGTTCTAAGGCTATCCTCAAAGGATTGAGAAACTTTAATGTTTTTGGTAGTCAATGAGAATTTAGACCTGTGCGTCCATCATAACAGTTTTCTACCCTCCCTCCCCGTTTCGACCATGTCTTCTCAGATTTGTCCCTCTTTTCTTAGTAGAGTTTAGACACTTGAGATGTGTCTTCATAGATGAAGAAACTGAAGTTAATCTTAATTGAGTTGCCTGGTAAGCCTGAACTTCCTACACAGTGTAGAACCATATCTGGCGTCAACTGTCCTCAGTTTCCAGAACTCTGGAAAACTTGGAGAGACTTGGGCTAGTTTCCCTGCTCCCCACCCTTAGATTATCTGGTCACACCCGGAGGTAGATAGAAACCGAGCAGTATCAGGGATAGGACCTCCCTCCCACCTTTTTGGGAGTTTCATCTGATCATCTCTTCTTGCAAGACTGCATTCTGCTATGACCTCACAAATTTTTCTTGTCTGTATGTAAATTGCTGTCTTTTCAGGTGGTGCGTGACAGCCTCCGTTTGCTCAGGCCTCCATTTGTGCGGAAGCTGTTATTATGGAGTAAGTTTAATGGGTCGTGAATTTTGTAGAGAAAGGGAGGGTCTCTTGATGACTCTGTATGTACCAGCCCTGGACCTACTGGCTCCACAAGGAGTGCATTAGGCTAAATATTTTTAGCTCATTGACTCTGGAGGTAACAACCCTAAAAGCTTCATTAAATTTCCGTGGGTGAGTGTCTGAAGCTAAGAGGTAAAAAAAAAAAAAAAAAAAAACCCAAAACAGAAAAGCACAAATCCATCGCATTAGCTTTGTTATTACACAGCTGGAAAACAGAAGTGTAGCCCCCAAAAGAGTAAGGGTAAACTTTTTAAGGAAGGGTTGCTTGCCTCTTGCTTTCCTTTTCTGCACCTGGGTCCAGCAGGGTGGTTTGTGTGCAGTGCGAATCTACACATTATCGACTTGATTTGATTCTCCAGGCTCCTCTCTCCTCCTGCGTTCAGGCCTCTGGAGACAGGTATGCCACACAACAGGGATTCCTGGAATTGAATCCAGTCTCAGGGTGGAAGAATGTTCAGAAGGACCCAATCTTTTCTGCGACTTGGTGTTTCTAGGATCTTTGTAAGCTAGGACCCTAAGCAAGGAGCAACCGACTGCGTACTCGCTGGAGCCGCCTCCCGCACAGCTTCGGATCAGAGGATTGTTTACTCCCAGTCATTCTAAGAGCCGAGTAAGGGAGTTGGGGGGAGTAAGCCGGAGTTAACCGCGGTCTGCATACTCTCAGGGGCACGGGTCTTTCCTAGGACTTGACACATGCTAGCCTTTTCCCTCCCAACTTGCCCAACTTTGCCTGGGAAGCCGCAATCAAAACAGGAGCCACCGAGCCTGCGCTGGCGGCTGGGAGCGAGCGCCCCCTCCTGCCAAGGGGCGTGGGGGCAACATGCCCTCACAGAGACTCCCCTCGTGGTTTCGCCCATAATGGCACTCCGTATATTTGGGTATGCGTATGTTTTCGAGGCTTGGATAAAAGGGTAGACCCTAGAGAAAAATGAGAGGGGCCAGGCGGAGCTGCGGCCAGTGGTGGTGATGGGGGAGAAAACACTGGCTACTTTGTGACAACCCCCTCCCTTACCCTCTTCACGCTGGCGAGGCTGGGGCGGGGACCCCTCGCTCTCGGCTTGTCTCTCCCGCTTCCACGCCAGGATGGAGAGAGCGCGCAGGGGCTCCAGAGGCGCGACTGCACGCCGCGGCGCCCCCGCTCGCTCGCTCGCTCGTTCTTCCACCTCCTCGTCGCCACCGCGGCTCGGCTAAGCTCTCGGAGCGCGCTCAGGCTGCGCAGAGAGCGCCCCGGAGGGAGCTGGAGCCGCGAGGCCGGGGCGAGGAGCGCACTACCAGGCGGCGGCGGCGGCCGGGGAGCTAGTAGGTGAGCGGCGCCGCTGGGCGCCGGGCGGGTGCGGGGGCCGGCGGGGCGGGGGCCGCGGGAGGAGGCGGGTCCGCGCGGGTGGCGGTCTCCTCCCCCTACTCTGACGCGGGGCCCGTGGCTCCCGGGGAGGATGGACCCAGCTCGGCGCTCGCCCGGGCTTCCCCGGGCTGCAGAGCGCGCCTGAGTGCCGCCGCCCGCCGGGCATGGGTAGCCGCTTCCTGGGCGGCTGCGGCAGCGGAGGAGGATGCTCTGGGCTAGGCGAGGTGAGGCGCGGCGGGGGCGCGCGGCAACCCTTGAGTTCAGCGCGTCAGGTGCCCCGCGACGACGCGGCGCCGGGGAGCCAGGAGGCTTCGCTGGGGCCCCCGGCGCGGAGGAGGGCTCCTGGGACGCGCCACTCAGCAGTTTGGCTAGGGGTGCTGCGAGGATGGCGACTGCAGCAGTTTTTCGCCTTCTCCCTCCACTTGCTGGGAGGAAAGGGGCGACTTCTCTTTCTCTCTCCTGCCACCCACCCCTGCGCCCCTGTCTCCCTACTTCTGACCACGCGCGATCCTGTCTCCAGACTTGTCCACCCTTGACACGCGTCTCTCTCCAAGACCCCCTGCGCCCTCTTTCCTCCTGCGGTCTTGGCTCTGTCGGTCCTCGAGCCTGCCTTCTCCCGCTGTCCTGTGCTCCCGAAACTCCCTCCCTGCTTCTCTGGTGGCCAGACCCTCTTCCTCACTCGGCCGAACCCCGTTCTCACTTCCCTACTCCTCGGTAGCTAGGTTCGGCTTCGACCTCTCGAAAAACCGACTCTATCCCAGTAATCCCAGCCCTTTCGCGGGCACCGTGAGAACTGGATCCCGCGTTCCTCGGACCCCTGCCTTTCTTCGGATCTTCTGTGGACTCTGTTCTTTGCCGCTCGACCCCCTCCATCCACTCCCCAGCACCCTCCTGCCCACACGCCCAGTTAGTCCCCTCCCCAGCCCGCCTCTCTTCCTTCTCTCTGCTCCAGACGCTCTGACTTGGATGCAGAGAGCTCAGTTTTTTTTTTTTTTTTTTTCCTGCCAGGGAAACTTTAAATCTCTGTGGTTCGGCTCGTAAGGCAGGCACACAAGAGGGTGTCAACCGCCGAGAGAACCCAGAGGCAGGGAGTCCGAGATGGGGGGAGGTCGTGTCGCGGCGTCTGAAAGGGGCCACTGGGTGAGTGTACAAAGTAAATTTCAAAACCAGGGTGACTGCTGCAGTCAGGACTCTGCCTCCGCTGGCTGCGTCCCGGGGAGTATTATTGTGACCCCTGGTGGGAGGGCGCATCTTTTCTCTGCACTTTTTAAGGCGCTTTTTTTCTCTGTTTTTGTTTTTTGGTGGTGCTGGTGGGCCTCATGGGGGCCAGTGGGCACAAGGGAACGCTGCCTGGAGAGGCGGACGCCACTTGGCTGCTCCCAGACCTGCCAGACTGTGTACGTTTCACTCCGTGTGAACTACCCCCAACCCCCAACTGCATCGCACAAGTGCTCATTGTTGGGGGTCTGCTGGGGCACTTCCGCTTAGGCTGGGAGAGTCTGAAGGAATGGCGTGGGGGTGGGGAGGCCGGGGGCGTTTGGCGACCGCTCGGCTCTCGGCGGCGGGCGGAGTGGAGAGCGCCGCGGCGCGGGCTTCTGTGCGCTCCGGTGTGTGTGTGTCGCGAGGCTGGGGTGCGCGCCCGCGTGGGTCGGTGTCTGCGTGTGCGTTTGGATGTCGGCGCACGCCTGTGTTTAACTCCGTTAGAAAGAGGGGCGAGTGTAGAGCTTGCGGTAGCGCGAGCGCCTTTCTCCGCCTGGGAGCTGGACGGGGGCGAGCCCGCCTGCGAGCTGGATGCTCCAGTGCAGCTCCTAGCCAGCCAACAGGGACCGGGGGTGAGAATCCGCGCCGTCGTTTCCACCTCCTTCCTGCTCCCCTCCTGCTGGCCAGTTAAATACACTTTCAGTGTTGATAGTTTTGAATAAAGGCCGTGTGGAGATTCCACTACACTTTACAACACTTAACGTTTTCAAGTAATCATATAAATTAAAGGTGGCTTACGTTTTAGAACCCCCTAATTATCCAGTTCACGTTGGTACATTTATGTGCCAATTATAGGTCTTTGGGAAATCCATAAAATTATAAACCATCCCCACCACTTGAATTAGCACCCATTGTTTTTGTGATCTCCGTGATGAGTGATTCTGGATGGCACCGGAACTGCGCAGGCACGAAGATAGATGGGGGTTCGAAGATGTCAGAAGGAGTAGGGCCCCCCGCCACCCCCGTCTCTTTCACTCCCTATCCTGACAAGGCTTGGTGACAATTCTGGGAACCGAAAGTGATCAAAGATTTTCTTGATTTCCTATTGAGAAGGGCGACCTAATCAAAGCTGTATAAAAGTCAACTTCTAAGCAATCAGAAATTGTCTGCTGATGTCCTTGATTGAAACCCCAGCATTCAAATGGAGTATTGAAGAACTCGCAGAAAGGTCTTTTGAAGCGCTATTGTTCTTTTCCGTACACAGAGTCTCTCTTAAAGGTTTAGGAAGTTCAAAATGCAGTGGTTTGAAAGGACTGACTTTGTAACTATTTGGCAACGCTGGGAGGATCCGCAGGGATGAGAAAAGAGGCCGAGGTGGGAAGTGCAAATATGTTGTGACCATCTTCTTGGGAACGGTGCTGCTATCAAGTAGGAATTCGGTTCTACTCATCGACTTGGCAATTAAGTCTCTTCTAAAGCAGATTTAGAAGATGATTTTTAGTAGTTTTTATTTTTTAGTGGTTTGCTTAAGGTCTGAATAGGCATATCTGAAACGTTTAATCATGTTCATTGTAGTCAACGATAAAATCTGAATAAAAATTACTTATTGTTGATGAAGCTCATCTCACAAGCTGTTTCACAGTATGTTTCATTTGCAAGACACACCATTGTGTGAGGCTGCCGGGAAGAGATTGTATCACGTATTGTTCATTTTCTCCTCCCAACCCAGAGAGGAATATTCTTCTTCATTCCCCTTTGCCCTCCAAAGTAATTTTTCTTAAATGGGTGAGTGTTTGGCTTGGTACCTGATAGTACCCATCTAAAAAATTGCATTTGGTAGATTTAGGATGCTTGGAGCCACCCTGCAGGCAGATGAAGAATCTAATGGAGGCAGCATTTCATTTTGATAATTCACTCAAGTCAAACATTTTGTTTTTGCTGGGATTTAATCCTTCTCTCAAGCTAATAAAGCAAACAAAGCAAGAAAATCACAGTTTATGTCTTTTAGATGGCACTTTAAAAATAGTATAAATTGAAGGGTATTGTCAGGAACTTTAACGTTATTTAGGACTTCCTGAGACAAAGAATACTCAGTGGTTGAGTTAGGCAGTTGAGGATGAATCGCTTAACCTCTCACAACCTTGCTTTCATCATCTGCAAAACGGACAACATTACCTACCTTGTGGGTCTTGGAGCAGTTTTATGGGGAAAATCGTATGATCGGGTGGTTTGGCACATAGCAGGATTTCAACAGAGTGATAACTCTTAGTAATAGACAGCATGGAATTCTGTTCAAGAAGGTGGATGGCATTTGGAATGGGAAGACCAGGATTGAATCCAGCTACTTCTGACTTTGATGTTTGGCAAGTCACCTTTCATGTTAATAAAACAGAATAATTAACCTTTATGGAGTGCTACTAAGAGTCAGGAATGCTTCTGAGCACTTTACACATATTAACTTATTTAATCTTTAGATAACCCTAGGATGTGGATACTTGTATTCTCATTTGCATTAGCTAGATAAGGAAACTGGGGCACAGGAAGATTTGGTAACTGGCCTGAGATTACATAGCAAATAAGGGATGGAACTAGGATTTAAACCCAGCCATTCTTGTTCCAGGGTCTGTCCTAACCACTGTTATGCTGCCTCTGAGTGAGGAAGTGATCCCAGCTAGTTCCCAGGGTGTAAAATTTAATGGAGAATAATGAAATAGTAAGACTTCTATAGGAGCAAGCTGCATATTTCCCCATTTTTAGATGCTAGCCACACAAAATGGTGTTACCTTATTATCAACAGGGAACGGGACAATGATAGGCATTTTGAACACTTGTGACTCTGTGGCAGTTTCTATCAGGCATTGGTTAGTAATGGTTCACATCTGGTTACTCTGTGAAAATGTTTATTAATTAGGTAACAATTAGTAATCAATTAGTAAATAATTGTTTAGGCAATTAGTAATGCAGAAACAGCACTACTGCTTTTCTCAGTTACTAGCTGTGGTCAGCAGAGATTCTCAAACTAAAAGGTTGTTTGACAGGTGGTAAGGAGTCTGGACTTGGTTTCTGGACTGCCTGGCTTCAGATCTCAGCTCCACCAGCTCTGCAAGCTGTGTAGCCTTGGCCAGCTGATCTACCTTATCTGTGCTTTAGTTTTCTTTATAATGAAATAACAATACTTACCTCATAAAATTATGAAGATTACAGGAAGTAACACAAAGTGCTTAGAATAATACCTAGCATGAACAGTTACTTAGCTATTAGTGTTTTCTTTCTTCCTTTCTTCCTTTCTTCCTTTCTTCCTTTCTTCCTTTCTTCCTTTCTTTTTCTTTCTTTTTTTTTCTTTCTTTCTTTCTTTCTTTCTTTCTTTCTTTCTTTCTTTCTTTCTTTCTTTTTCTTTTCTTTTCTTTTCTTTTCTTTTCTTTTCTTTTCTTTTCTTTTCTTTTCTTTTCTTTTCTTTTCTTTTTTTTTTTGTTGCCCAGGCTGGAGTGCAATGGCACAATCTCAGCTCACTGCAACCTCCACCTCCCAGGTTCAAGTGATTCTCCTGCCTCAGCCTCCCGAGTAGCTGGGATTACAGGCATGCACCACCACGCCCGGCTCGTTTTGTATTTTTAGTAGAGACAGGGTTTCTCCATGTTGGTCAGGCTGGTCTCAAACTCCTGACTTCAGGTGATCCGCCTGCCTCGGCCTCCCAAAGTGCTGGGATTACAGGCGTGATCCTCCGCACCCGGCCTAGTGTTATCTTTCAAATGAGATAAAAACCCATCCCCTAGATAATGAAAAAGTTTTCTATCATTGATATTCTGAGAGTTATGTATCCCAATATTATCTGGTCTATCTTTAGGAAGAGATACATTTTAGGATTTTAGGCAAAGTTTTTTTTTTTTTTTTAATTGGAAATATTTCCTTACACATTTTGCCTGTTTGTGAAGAGGAGTTGTGGAAATACACATCATGTTAAAATTTCCATGCCATTTTACTTTTCCACAGTTATTCTGAGGAAAGTAAAATGACTTTGATTGAATTCTAGAGGTGTGTTTGTCAACTCTCCTAATTTACAGATTGAAAGAATATTAGACTTGCAGAGATACGTAACTTTACAGCTGAGAGGCACTCGCAACTCGGGGTTCTTGGACTCCTTGTCCAGTGCTCCTTTCACTAGACCAGATTGTCTCCTATACCAGGATAGAGACGTGGCTTGAAAATATAAATAAAACTTGGCAGAGAAGGTGTTGTCAGGCTAAGAGCATGAGCCAGCTAGACATTCTGTACTGAAAAAAGCATGTCAGTAGGAAAAGAAAACCCCTCCTCTGGTATGTACATTTATATCCATGAAAACTCGCACTGAACTGAATCTGTGAAATGCATATCAGGATATGAACTCGTGTAAAAAAATGAAAACAATTCATTAATCAAATTAATCACCTGGATATTTCCCTTTGATTGGAGAGCAAATGTTCAGGTTTCTTTTTCTTTGACATGTTCTTTTTATTTTTCTTCCATTTGGTCTTCAGATGGGGGAAGGTTTTGGTTCAGGAATCGTAAAACTCCTCTGGCATCTATTTTATGAAATATGTAGCATATTCTATTGGAAAGAAACTGCCAGCTTGCTTTTATTATTATTATTTTATTTTATTTGAAGCTGACATATAACCAATCTGCAATGCCAGTGGGGGAGTCTCATAAACAGAAAGGAAAATAGAAATAAAATTCTGCTGAATAGAAGAGATGACAGCTAAAATGATGAAAATTTTGTGGTGGTGAAGGCGGGCTGTTTAACTTAGGGTATCAAAATAAGAGGATGGGCCCTCTCAAATAGTTGTAAGTAGTTCAGCATGAATTCAAATCGGCCATCTTGACCACCTACAGTGAGTCTTGCAAATTACCAACCCCATGTCTCTGCTCCGAGCTTCATATTGATTTACGATTTTCTTTGTTGGTTAGTCTCTGCATCTCTTGAATGGACTCATGATCTGTTTATTTGGTATCCATCAGTTCAGGCATCTCTTTCTTTGCTCTTTCTTTGTCTCTGTCTTTCCTCGTTTCTATCTCAGCCTTTGTCACATTCAGTCTTTATGTCTCTTTGTTTTTATTCTTATTAGTGTTGCAATTGAAAATAATAGAAAAGCTGTGAATATGCATTGAGAAAATCAGGGAGATTGAGGAACAAAATTCTGGTCATGCACATAAACATCACTTCTATGTCCATTCAACAAATGTTTACTGAACACCTACTTTGTGCTTTGCTCTGGCTCTATGCTAGGCATTGTGAAGAGTACCAAGATGCAATTGTGCAGTTTCCCATCTAGGGACCTGGTTTTATGCATAAATAACTGTTACAGCAGGAGATGTGCTATGGAAAATATCTATACAGCGATGGAACCTTCTGGAGAAAGGAAAGCTTGGGGATGGCTTCATTTCACCTAGATGTTGAAGGTTGACCAGGAGTTTCTCAAGGCTTACAGGCGGTTTAGACTGATAGGGCTTCATGGACAAAGTCAGGCGAGCATGAAGGATGGTTATTGGCTTAGGGATGGGCATAATTGGGTAGCGTGGTAATGTAGCACATGCATCAAAATGGGTTTTTTAATAGTGCATTTTCCAAACTGTGTCCCAGGGAACACTAATGTCCCCTAATATCATTATGAATATTTCAAAAGGAAGAGGGCTCAGACGGAAAAATAAGTTCCATGTCAAACATTTTTGGAAAGTATTGAATTATATATCCTGTTCTTAGTAAGATGTGGTATTTACTGATATGTTAAAGGTTCCGAGATTTTCTGCACTAAAGTCATTTAACTCATGAAGAATTTTAAAAATTCATTTGCCATAGAGCCTTTGCTTTCAAGTAGCATCTCTCAGTGTCTTATGAAATAGATTGGGAAAAATGTAGAGAATCACTTAAGCTTTTTAAGAGTAGTTTTCATTCTATCATGAAAATAATGTGTGTGATTTGAAATGTAGGATGTAATATTTAACCCATTTATGCCTAGTGTTCCTTTATTGGAATGCTAAGCTTGTGGGCGTTATTTATATCCTACTGCTCAAGGTCATCGCCAAAGTCTGATTTTTCACAAAAAACAATTTGCAACCTGTGGCATAAATGGGTTAAGACACACAAAAAGTATAAATAACAATATAATAAAAAGTTTTGGCCAGGCGCGGTGGCTTACTCCTGTAATCCCAGCACCTTGGGAGGCCGAGGTGGTGGATCACGAGGTCAGGAGATTGAGACCATCCTGGCTAACATGGTGAAACCCCGTCTCTACTAAAAATACCAAAAAAATTAGCTGGGCGTGGTGGCGGGCGTCTGTAGTCCCAGCTACTAGGGAGGCTGAGTCAGGAGAATGGCGTGAACCCGGGAGGTGGAGCTACTCCACCCTGGGCGACTGAGCAAGACTTCGTCTCAAAAAAAAAAAAAAAAAAAGTTTTGTATCTACCACTCAGCTAATGAAATAAAGCCAGACAAACAGTTGAAACCTCCTAGTAACCTTTCTCTGATCATATGTCCCCTCGTCTTGGCAGACATAGTCACTCTCCTAAATTTGATAATTCTTTTGAATGTATTTTTCCAGAACAAACCTAAATAATTCCATTGAATTCTCATTCACTTTCTGGCTCATCACTATATCTATAATAAAAAGAAATGGTATTTTGTTCAATAATTTTCCTGAAATAAAGGACATTTGTAAACTGTCTAGCTAGTTACTACATAGATAATAAGAAAGAAATAGTATTTTGCCTAATAATTATAGTGGAATAAAGGACATTTATGAACTACTTAGGGGAAGGAAATGTAGCTTCCCTTTTTAACTCTGGTATCTGGAATGTAGTAGATGCTCAATAAGTTTCTGCTCAATTGAATTGAATTAAATGCATTCAGTCTCCTGTGGTTCATTAAGTTAATTTGGGCAAAAAGATTAGTGTAAATTAATTGTTTTCCATAGACAATATTGAAATTCTTTGTGATCAGTGGACTTGAAAATCATTTTTTATTGCAGTTCTTTATTTTGTAATCTAGATTTGGGAGTGAATTATAATAATTATCTATTGAAAGTCATTTCTGTGTTTTATTGACATCTCTTAAAATCATTAACAATAACTACTTATCCAAATCTGTCCTATTAAAACAGTTGATTCACTAGAACTATCTACCTTCATTATAGGAAAAATTATAAATGTAACTGCTTTCATCCAAAGAGGAAATTTTAAAATTACAATGCTGTGTAATTACTCAGTACCCTGACATGAAATGCACTGAAAGTTTCTGAGGTTCCATTCCTTGGGCGTCCCCAAGAAATAACTTACTATCAGTAACAGAGTGTTATTATTAGATACTATCATGCCAACAGAAGCCTCTCTTTTGATATATGCAAGGGACATCTTCTTGAAAAAGTTTGCCTTAAACATAAGTCATATGTGGGTGAAATTTTCTTTTCTTATTGTCTCAGACTATATTCATATATTATGGTATATATGTGAACATGTAGAGTGAATGGCAGAATATTGGTGAAGAACACTTGGTAGAATGAGTGAGAGGAGAAAGGAAATGGAAGACTCACAGGCTCACAGCAGGAGGCTTTTGGTACAAAATCGTGGCTGTGTGGGAGACAGTAGATTACCTTCTCTTGTGGGGTTAGAAGTTGATCTACCCCAGGGTTTTCTATCCTTGCTTTCACTGATATAGATTTCTCCTGGCAGTTTTTGGAGTAGCAGTTAAATCGCAGCAGTTAGCAGAACAAGAGTGAACTTTGTAGTATGAATGATCATAAACATAGAAAAACACTCACAGAGGGTAAGGAAGAGATGCTGTACAATCCTGTTCTCTGGTGATGGTGTAGCAGTGCCTATAATGATGGCATGTGGTAGTGCTTGTCTTGAATTATAGGCTGTGTTATTCTGGGCAGTATTATATGTCTTACGATATATATAATGTCTTACGAAAGTTCTAAGTATAAGCCACATCCATTCAAATATACTCAGGTTAAAGCAGTAGTGCTAGTAATCTAATTGCGGACAAAGTCAAAGATGGGCCAACCATATGCTGAATCTGAGCTACGGCATGTATTGTCAGAATATAGTTCCAATAAATGCAAAAAGGTTATTTATGCCTTGGGAAGCTGAATAGATTTATAGGCCACATAGAAGTTGGATTTCTGCCAACCTTCTGCTATCTAACTTCTTAATTTTAATGTAGTTGAATTTATCAATCTTTTATGGTTAGCACTTTCTATGTCTTGTTTCGGAAAGCATTTTTTTTTCCACCCTGATGTCATGAAGATATTCTCCTTTGTTATCTTCTAAAAGCTTTATTGTTTTGTTTGCCTTTCAAATTTAGGTTCTCTAATCCATGTAGAGTGTGTGCGTGTATGTGTGTAGTGTGAGGTATGCATTTATTCTAATTTTCTTGCATATGGAAAAATGATTTTCCTGGAACTTAGAGTCAATTTCTAAGCATATGTTTTAGCCACTCTTTTGCCGTAACCAAATTTTATTATAGCTTTTTTAATGAACCTTGGTATTGGCCAGGACACATCCTTAAAAGTGTCCTTCTGCAAAAGTGTCTCAAGAGTGTCTTGGCTTTTCTTGGTCCTTTTTCTTCCATATACATTTTATAATCCTCTTTCAAGGTTTCGCAAGAATACTGTTGAGATTTGATTTGAGTTTTATCGAATTTATAGACTGATTGAAAGATAATGCCGTCATTAGGACATTGAGCCTAAGTCTTTCTACCCATTAATACAGTAACTCTTTCCATTTATTTGATTCTTATTTAATGTCTTTCAATACAGTTTATAATTTTCATCAAAGGGCATGCACTCTTTTTAGCTTAGTTTTAGGTGGTTTATATTTTTGTAATTGCCATTGTAAATGTTATCTTTAAAATTATGTTTTCTAGCTATATATTAATTTTCATTATATGCTACCTGTATTTCTTACTCTAAATGGCGTATAATCAGGAGAGGAGGAAAACCATGGGTGTTTTTGAATGCTTACTATTAAATAAATTCAGGCATCCATGGGAGATATGGCTGGTTCCATTCCAGACCACTGCAATAAAGAGAATATTGCAGTCAAGAGTCACATAAATTTGTTGGTTTCCCAGTGTATATAAAAGTTATGTTTACACTATACTGTAGTCTGTTAAGGGTGCAATAGCATTATGTAAAAAAATCAATGTACATACCTTAATTGAAAATACTTTATTGCTCACATGTGCTAATGATCAACTGAGCCTTCAGCAAGTCATAATCTTTTTGCTGGTGGAAGGTTTTACATCAATGTTGATGGCTCCTGACTGATCAGGGTGGTGGTTGCTGAAGATAAGTACCTGGGTCAGTTTCTTAAAATAAGACAATAATGAAGTTTGTCACATTGATTGACACTTCCTTTCATGAAAGATTTCTCTATAGCATGCAATACTGTTTGACAGCATTTTACCCACAGTAGAACTTTTTTCAAAATTGGAGTCAGTCCTCTCAAACCCTAACACTGCTTTATCAATAAGTTTATGTAAATCCATTGCTGTCATTTCAACAATCTTCACAGCATCTTCACTAGGAGTAGATTCCATCTCAAGAAACCAATTTCTTTGCTCATCCATAAGAAGTAACTCCTTATCCGCTAAAGTTGTAGCATGAGATTACAGCAATTCAGTTTCATCTTCAGGCTCCACTTCTAATTCTAGTCCTCTTGTTATTTGTATCACATCTGCAGTTCCTTCTTCCACTGAAGTCTTGAATCCCTCAAAGTCAGCCATGAATCAACTTCTTCCAAACTTCTATTAATGTTGATATTTAGACATCCTTCCATGAATCACAAGTGTTCTTAATGGCATCTAGAATGATGAATTCTTTGTTTTTCTGAGATGGAGTCTTGCTCTGTCGCCCAGGCTAGAGTGCAGTGGCGTGATCTCGGCTCACTGCAAGCTCTGCCTCCCAGGTTCAAGCCATTCTCCTGCCTCAGCCTCCCGAGTAGTTGGGACTACAGGCGCCCGCCACCATGCGCAGCTAATTTCTTTTTGTATTTTTAGTAGAGATGGGGTTTCACTGTGTTAGCCAGGATGGTCTCAATCTCCTAACCTGGTGATCTGCCTGCCTCGGCCTCCCAAAGTGCTGGGATTACAGGCGTGAGCCACTGCACTGGTCTAAGAATGATGAATTATTTACAGAATATTTTAAAATTACTTTGCCAAGATCCATCAGAAGAATCACTATTTATGGCAGCTATAGCCTTATGAAATGTATGTCCTAAATAATAAGACTCAAAAGTCAGAATTACTCTTTGATCCATGGGCTGCAGAATAGATGTTTTGTTAGCAGACATGAAAACAACATTTATCTCCTTGTATGTCTTCATTAGAACTCTTGGGTGACCAGGTCTGTTGTCAAGGAGCAGTAATATTTTGAAAGGAATCTTTTTTTCTGAGCAGTAGGTCTCAACAGTGGACTTAAAATACTCGGTAAACCAAGCTGTAAACAGATGTTCTGTTAATCAGGCTTCATTCTTCCATTTTTAGAGCACAGGCAGAGTAGATTTAGTACAATTCTTAAGGGCCCTAGAATTTTCACAATGGTAAAGTAGCCAGCTGCATTCACCCCTAACAACAGAGTCAGCCTGTCTTTTGAAGTTTGAAATCAGGCATTGACCTCCCCTCTCTAGCTGTGAAAGTCCTAGATGACACCTTCTTCCAAGGCTGTTTTGTCTACATTGAAATTTTGTTTTGTAGTATAACCAACTTCATCCATGATCTTAGCTAGATCTTCTGGATAACCTGTTGTAGCTTCTGTATCAGCACTTACTGCTTCACCTTTCTCTTTTATGTGACGGAGGTGGCTTCTTTCCTTATAATTCATAAACCAAGGTCTTCTAGCTTCAAAATTTTCTCTTGAGCTTTCTCACCTCTCTTAGCCTTTATAGAATTGAATAGAGGTAGGACCTTGCTCTAGATCAGGATTTGGTTTAAGGAAAGACTGTGTCTGGTTTGATCTTCTATCCACACCGCTAAAATTCTTTCCATATCCACTATCAGGATATTTCTCTTCCTTATCAGTCATGTGTTCACTGGAACAGCACTTTTAATGTCCTTTAATCTGTTTCTTGTTTGCCCCAAGAAATAAGTGCTGGCAGCGAGCTGCACAGAGTGGGTTAAGATCTTTTCCTTTGCATTCACAACTTGGCTATCTGGCACAAGAGGCCCAGCTTTCAACTTTTCTCAGCTTTCAACATGCCTTCCCCACTAAGCTTAGTCATTTCTAGCTTTTGATTTAAAGTGAGAGACTTGTGACTCTTCCTTTCACTTGAACACATAGAAGCCATTGTGGGGTTATTAATTGGCCTATTTCAGTATTGCTCTGTCTCAGTGAATTGGGAGGCCAGAGGAAGGGGAAAGTAGATGGAGGAACTGCCAGTCAATGGAGCAGTTAGAAAACATACAGCGTTTATTTATTAAGTTCATTGTCTTATATAAGCGTGGGTCATAGTGCCTGAAAGCAATTACAGTAGTTTCATCAAAGTTCACTTATCATAAATAATCATAATTAATATAATAATAATGAAAATGCTTGAAGCATTGTGAGAATTACCAAAATGGGACAGAGGCACAAAGTGAGCAGCTGCTGTTGGAAAATGATGGTGATGGACTTGTTTGATGCAGGGTTGCTATAAACCTTCAATTTGTAGAAACATGCAATAACTGTGAAGTGCAATAATGTAAAGTACAATAAAAGTAGGTATGTCTGCTGGGCGTGGTGGCTCACGCCTGTAATCCCAGCACTTTGAGAGGCCGAGGCGGGTGGATCACGAGGTCAGGAGATAGAGACCATCCTGGCTAATGTGGTGAAACTCTGTCTCTACTAAAAATACAAAAAATTAGCCAGGTGTGGTGGCGGATGCCTGTAGTCCCAGCTACTCAGGAGACTGAGGCAGGAGAATGGTGTGAACCTGGGAGGTGGAGCTTGCAGTGAGCCGAGATCCGGCCACTGCCCTCCAGCCTGGGCGACAGAGCGAGACTCCATCTCAAAAAACAAACAAACAAAGAAAAGAAAAGTAGGTATGTCTGTGCTGGGTGATTCACAGGCTCTCATCTGATACCTAGAAAAGCCTTAAGGAAAAGACTATGGGTAACTTAGCACCACACTTAACAGGTCACTGCCCTCCTTTGCAGCCTGACAGTGCAGAGGGCTTAAAAGGACGTCTTTTGTCCCAGTGGGCCAATGGGAATGTGGAGTAGGGAATGGAGCTAATGAGAGGGTGATCAACCAGGGTAGCCACTAGTCACTTTGTTCAAGAGGCCGAGGTTTTTGAAGGACATCTCTGGCTTTCCTATGGAGAGAGAAGGGATCTGCAAAGGAGGGCACAGTTCCCTTCTGGTTAGACACCCTGTGGAGCGTGAATAACAGGCACTGGGGCCTGGGGGCCAGAGTCTGGCTCCTGACACACTATTCCGGTATTTCGGGTAGACCACAGTTATTTGGCTGCCTGATGGGCAAATTTTGGCTGGTTGCCCAGTTCTCCTCAAATGAGGAGCCACAGGCCTAGAGAAATGGAAAGATGAGTCCAGGTCATTAAGCAGAGCTAGAATAGAGACCCAGGTCTCCTTGCACCCAAACCAGTGCTCTTTCCATTTCATCACATGGATTTAAGATCCTCAGATATACTATGTCAATAATATAGTCAAATACTGGCAGGGTTTTTGACTATGTGAGGAAGCACCATTATGTCTGGAAATTGTAACATATATCTGTAAAAAAATGCGAGAGAGATATTTGGTGATTACTATCTGCTAGTTTTCTCTCTGTCTCTCTGGTGTCCCTTGTGCCATTAATCTTTCCGTAAGTTCACTCTTACTCTTTCTCCCCAAATTATTTTAGGATCCAGGGCATATATTCATTTCACTCCAAAAATCATCCCTTATGACATCAGTATTGATAACATTTCAAATTCCTCTTCTTCCCTGAGCAAATGCTGTAACCCCTTTCCCCTTCTCTCACATTCTGTCATCAGCACATGTTTCATTGTGTTTTCTGGAATGAAGATAATATATACAGTACTAGTTTAGGTTGATATAAAAGAGGTTGTCTCATATAACACAAGATTAAGGAAAAGAAAATGCAACCACTTGGTTAACCTGATACCACTCTATATTTTCTGTATGTTGTCTGTGGGTTCATATGACTCAGGCTAGATATCATTCTGTATATATTTGACTGTTCAGAATGTATCAGTGGAGAAGGACGTCTTGAATTGTTTGAGAAGCCATAAATCAACATGACTAGGAGTAAGAGAGGCAGGGAGGAGGGGGACTTGGGGACTGGACTAGCATTGCTTTCTTTAAAAAAAAAAGGTCATACAGCATAGGCTCAATCTAAGTTTGACACCTGCTTCTGCCTGACTTTCCAAGGTGTATTTCTCTTTCTTAGGCCTCTTGAGCACCGAATTCTGTCAAACACCATACTTCTTTATGTCTTCAATTGTTCTGTTCCACATCCGTTGATCTAGGTTCCTCTAAAGATTGAGAGTTTCTGAAGACTACTATCTTGCATGCCCTTTATACTTGGCTTTTTGAGGAAAGTCAGTATAAACACTTGCTACGTTTAATTTTTAAAGTCTACCATCACTGTTTTCATTTTTTTCTTTTTTGCAGTAAAGGGGGAAGTGCCCCGTAGTTAACTGTTTTGAGTCAATGAAAACAAAAGAAGAGTTTTCTACTCTGAGACACGCTTTTAATTTCTTATTATTACCAAACTGTGCTTTTTCTTTATTTTCTTGTCGTTTTCTGTCCTGTCCTTTCATTCTTCCTTCCTTTCCTTTTTACCCTCCAGTTTTATCAAATCAAAGGAATTGCATGAAATCAAAAACAAAAAAGGCCTAAAGGTTTAGAGTGTGATTTTACACATTAATAGAATGTGTTTCCTCTCTTTCTTGCATACATTTTTCAGTGGGGGAGGAAGTTTTTGAGTGTAGTCAAGAGTTGGACTTTTTTTTTTTTCTTGTTTTTTTTAGAGACGGAGTTTCGCTCTTGTTGCCCAGGTTGGAGTGCAATGGCATGATCTCAGCTCACCGCAACCTCCTCCTCCCAGGTTCAAGCGATTCTCCTGCCTCACCCTCCCTAGTAGTTGGGATTATAGCCATGTGTCGTTATGCCGGGCTAATTCCGTGTTTTTTTAGTAGAGATGGGGTTTCTCCATATTGGTCAAGCTGGTCTCGAACTCCCGACCTCAGGTGATCCGCCCACCTTGGCCTCCCAAAGTTCTGGGATTATAGGCCTGAGCCACCGCGCCTGGCCGAAAGGTGGACTTTTTAATTCCTTGTCAAATCCCACAGCATAGTAATGCAAGTATTTGACATGTGTGATTGTTTGCCTGGTGTATTATCTGATGCTGGTTTAAAGTTAGCCTACAGATTGAAACTCTGCCAGTCAGTATGTGTGGAGGGTAAAAGTGTCTCTCTGTGCTAACCCTGAACACACTCAAAGCATAACAGCCACACTACCATGACTTCAGACACAATCTCATACTTTTAATGACATGCCCTGTATCCGTGACAGCCGGGAGATCCATACCAGCTTAATAGGAAAAACTTAATATAAGAAAGCAGTTACAAAGGTGTTGGAAGAACTGAAAGTGTGATAAAGAAGTGAAAGACAGAGATTAGCAGTAGGAGGAAGCCAACCTACCTCTAGATCAGTAACACTATCTGCTTCATCTATGGTATGACAGACCCCAGGAGGTGCAGCCCCCAGGAGGCAGGTGGAACCTTGGAGGACAAGCCACATGGGGAAAAAGGCCAGGAGTTGGACTGCCAGAGCATAGAAGAGTCTACATGGTGGGAGTGGGCACCACACATGGGTGCTCTGAAACCATGGAGGAGACTCCACCACTTCTAGGGGTGCTACCTTGAAGCAGCAAGAGAAAAAGGGAGAGAAATACCCTGTCTTCCCCTCCTCCCCTCCTATCTTTTTCCAGTCTTTCCCAATGAATGAATCTAACTGGAAATCAGCTGACAAGGGCTCCTAAAAAATGTGGTTAGGATCAACTTTCTGCAACACTCCATAGAGCAGGGGAAGGGGCCAGGAGTGGATCTGAGAGATAGAGGCAAAGAACCTGTTCATAGAGTGGGAAAATAAACCTCCAACAGAAATGTTTATTAATATCACGAGCTACAGAGAAATAACGAAGGAAGTCCCTTGCTGTTTGGGATTAGCTCCTCATTTCTCCTACCTTATCCCATCCATCCTGGCCCTTGCAGAAAATTGAGAGTGACTCAGCTGGCAGTGGACTCTGTATTGGCAAGGCAAGCTGTGTGAGTGTTGGGTGCCCAGGGAGTAGGGCAGCAGCAGTGCAGCCACGCAGTCCCTTTTCTGCAATTCCAGAATCTAAAAGGCTCTGAAACTCAAAAGATTTTGGCTAACTCATTTAGTGGTAAAACCTACCCTGACTTGAAGTGACATGAGGCTACTGAGAATCTTTATTGATCCCCGTGAGTAGGAATAGTCCTCCATTTGCTCCAGAAGCATTGAGTTTCATTACTGGGTGTCACCCCAAACCCGGGTAGGGCTATTACAAATAAAAGATAAATGTGGTATAGTATGTGCTGCCTTTCTAAAATCCAAAATAAAGTCCGCGTTATGAACACATTAGACCCCAGGAAATTTGGATAAGAGATTGTGAACCCGTATTTCAACATGAAGTAGGGAGAATGAATGGAAACGCGATGTGCTAGCTTGCAGGTCTCAGCAGTGCTTGTGTAAACATTACAGCTCTGGCATTCTTCAGTTCCCTGTCTCAGTCCCTGTAGCCTGACAGAACAACCCACTCATTCTGTAGAGGAGCAGACTTTGCTTAGGGAGGAGACGTGGGCACACAATATTGTAAAGTCACCAAGGAGTTAGTAGTGAAGTCTGAACCATTTATTTCCCCTTTGCTGTGCAACATGTTTGTTTAAGGTCTGACTCTTTGGTTCTTTTCCAACATTTAAATGCTCGATATTTAGATGTAATGAAGGAAGCCAGCAGGTGAATATCTAGGTAAATCCACATTCTAGCAGCGGTAATCTTATATTTGTCAAGTATTTCATATATGTACACACACACACACACACACACACACACACTTCAGATATCTTCCTGTTCCATCTTCACAACAGTCCTACCAGACAGACAGGATGGGCATTCGTATCCCCATTTTACAGATGGTCAAATCAAGGCTTGGCTGATATAACTAGCTCTGTGACCATGGGCAAGACTCTTCACTCTCTGGGCCTCGGCAGAAAATTAAGTTCTTATAGGGTTGTTTTGTAAATCCAAAGAAGTAACATATGCAACACAATTGAGCTTATATCTGGTACTCAGTGGCATGCCACAAAGGGTCATTCTTCTCTCCTTCAGCCTTTATCTTCAGACAGTGAAATGCATTGCACAAAGTCACACTACCCTTCCCTTTGTAAAGGATCTGCCTCAGGATAGTAAAGAGAATTCAGTAGTTGAATGATGACAGAACTCTCTCTTTGCTTCCGTTTTTATTTTTCCTTTTTCAGTTTTTTAAGAGGAGGGGCTTCAACAAACGCCATCCTGTGCTAACTCTCTCTCCTTTCAAAAACTAGGTCATGGTTTACTGTGACCTTGGTGGTCTCTGTTGTCTTCACGGGTTAGGAGACAGTTTGACATTTTGTTTACTCCAAATCCTACTGGCGCGGGGAAAACAGTCACCACCACAAACACAATTTGCTGCAGAAAGCAACTTTATGTCTTATGAGCACACATGGGACTTTATCATAATTCACTTTAGATGGGAATAATAAAATATTTTCTGAGTATTTTGCAAGATTAATAAAGCTGCATTCTTAGGGAAAGTTTATTAATCCATAACTTACGGAAAACTCCAGAGGAAGGAGATATGAGATATGTTCTGTAGGTAAAAATATCATGCATGTCACTGCTAGAATTGAATTCTGCATGCATTCTTCTGGTTACATTACCATTTGCTGATATGGTGGTGACTTTGTCTTGGACGTGATCTAAACAAGCAACTCTTTCATTTTATTTTTAAATCAGGAGGGTGTGAAGGAGTAGGTGGAAACATAGAAAAATCACTGTCCACAGGATTCAGATCCTTTCTATCCTGTTGGCTGCATTTCAGCTACATTTGACAGAAAGGCATGTGTTTGGACACTGGCATCTTTGCATACAAGCTGTGGGCACTGGGTCTCTGAGATCTGTCAAACGGAGATTGTGGTGCTGGTAGCAATGATGATACAATGATGAAGGTGATGGTGATGAGAAGGATAATGGCTACCTTTGCGCCATTACAAGGAGTAATGATTTATGTGAAAGGGCTTTGTGCTCTAGCACTTCATCCACTTATTCAGTATTTATTGAGCTGCTGCAGGGTACTGGGCAGAATGGTGAAATCCATGGACATCACCCTATAAAAGCCACAGACTTTTTCCCACAAGACCCAGGAATAGACAGGGAAGCACAAATAAACAAATAATAATGCGGTGGCTAAGTACAAACCGAAGAGATATTTGCCGAAGTAAAAAATAAGATACAGGGATGAATTTTGCCAGAGTAAGAGTAAGGGAAGGTTAGTATCTTAAGTATTTTGAGGGTGCCTTGGAATTTTCTGGTGAGTCTTTCATGCATTAAGTCTGTTCTGAATACTGTGCTGGGCTCTGGGCTTACAGGGTGAGGTGTGATGGAAACTATAGCTGCCCTCTTGGGCTATTCTGTCTACTAAGACACAAAATCAACGTTCTCCATCAGGGGACCATGACAAAGTTGGAGACATGTACCATCACATATGGGGAGTCCTAGGTAATTTAGTATGAATGGATCATAAAGTGGTGGGGTGGCAGGAACCAGGGGAAATGAGGCAGGGAAGGTTTGCAGAGAATCTTCACAGAGAACCTTGCCACCAAGTGTTAGCAATGAGATTGTGGTTGTGTACATGGATGTGAAGTAGCCTTTACTTTGTGTAGCCTTCTCTGCAATTAACTTTATTTTCCTATTGCCTGGGGTCAAAGAGCAATCTAAGAAGAAATATATTTATATTTATTTAGTGAAATAAGAATGTGTGTGTATCAGGTATGGTATAATTTAATGGTCCTTCAGGTGTCTCCTGTTATAAGAACTACGAGCTCAGATGCTTACAAGGGCCAGGTATTTGTGGGCAAAACAGTCTGGGTGGGGAGCAGGTAAACCACTGTTAAGGTTCATCTGATGGTTGCGATAACAGAATGCTGGACTCATGTAGGTCTTTGGCTTTTTCAAGAAAAGCTGGACATCTTGTTTTTGTGTGAAATCTCTCTATTTAAAAATTTGGCACTAAACAGACACATGAAAAAATGCTCATCATCACTAGCCATCAGAGAAATGCAAATCAAAACCACAGTGAGATACCATCTCACACCATTTAGAATGGTGATCATTAAAAAGTCAGGAAACAACAGGTGCTGGAGAGGATGTGGAGAAATAGGAACACTTTTACACTGTTGGCAGGACTGTAAACTAGTTCAACCACTGTGGAAGACGTGTGGCAATTCCTTAAGGATCTAGAACTAGAAATACCATTTGACCCAGCCATCCCATTACTGGGTATATACCCAAAGGATTATAAATCATGCTGCTATAAAGACACATGCACACGTATGTTTATTGTGGCACTATTCACAATAGCAAAGACTTGGAACCAACCCAAATGTCCATCAATGATAGACTGGATTAAGAAAATATGGCACATATACACCATGGAATACTATGCAGCCATAAAAAAGGATGAGTTCATGTCCTTTGTAGGGACATGGATGAAGCTGAAAACCATCATTCTGAGCAAACTATTGCAAGGCCAAAAACCAAACACTGCATGCTCTCACTCATAGGTGGGAATTGAGCAATGAGAACACTTGGACACAGGAAGGGGAACATCACACACCAGGGCCTGTTGTGGGGTGGGGAGAGAAGGAAGGGATAGCATTAGGAGATATAACTAATGTAAATGACGAGATAATGGGTGCAGCACACCAACATGGCACGTGTATACATATGTAATAAACCTGCACATTGTGCACATGTACCCAAGAACTTAAAGTATAATAATAATAAAAAAAATTGGCACTAAATTAGGTAAAGCAAAAAACATTTTGTGGACTAAAGATAACTGGCCTAAGGACTTTTTTTAGCTTATGAACCACCACTGGTGAATTCTGGCCTATTCTTTATAATTAGTATGTTATGACTACATAGATCTCCCTCACGTGCAAGTTCAGTCAATATACCAACGGGTACATCGGACCATTTTTGGTAAAGGAAAAAGTTTCTGCAGGATAGCTGAATGGTGGAAATTGGCCTTCATTTATTTCTGTGTATTTCCTCAATCCCATTGTTAGTTTTTCCTTATCAAACTCTTTTGTTATATGGCACAAGCTTCCGTGAAACCAGTGTCCATGGCAATTCTGGGGTGTTCTTAGCTGTTTGCTGGACAGCAGTGAAGTTTGTATCTGTCTAAGTCTACAGCTGCCTTAATTCAGCTTGTTATGTTCTGCTACCAAGGGCATATCCTTGTAGTGAGTCAAATGAGTAGTTTTAGGGTCTGTAATGACAGCATTCTGTGGCTTTCTCATTTAAGATTGAGATACCAGCCACTAAAATATGCACATTTCAAACCAGAGTGAGAACATGAGCAACTTAGTAGTTACTGTGGAATTCAGTGAATGTCATAAATATTTATTTATCTTTTTCATAGCTAGTATAAAAATGTTAGGATATAAAAAAGTTGTTCACGATGAAAACAACAGAAAATTCATTGGCTATACATCTTTTGAATGCGTGTGTCTCTTTGGGTTTTCATTAGTGTCTAGCAATATACTTTGAGAAATCAGATTTGCACAGAAGCTTCAGCAGAATATGAAAACTTCTAGTGTTCATAATTAACCCATTTTAAGCAAGGATCCATTGCATATAGCAGCCTTCTGTTAACCATGTAGTGGCTACAGTCAAGTGTAATGAATTTTTCTTTCAGGATTTTTTTCTCAAGAAATTTCTTCTTCCTTGTTTTTTGAATTGGAAAAACACAAAAAAATCATAAAAGAGAAAAAAAAAGTCATTTATATTTCTACTCAGTGGCAATTGCTTTTCACATTTTCAGTTCTAGAGAGAAAGAGGCTAGGGTTTGAGGTCAGACCAGCATGGGTTTCATTTCAGTCTCCTTCATTCTCTTAATCTTACCAAGTCTTAATTTTCTCATCTGTGAAACAAGAATAAAGATATCATCTATTTTATCTGCTATTTTGATTAATAAAACAGATATTGCATTAAGCATTTAGCACATTACTTGTCACATAAAAACGTTTTTAAAATTAGCTATTATGATTATTTTTCTGTTTTTTGCTAGACATGTTTTACTTTGTGAAGTTTATTCTGTCAATACATTATTTTTTGTTAAAAACTCTCTTTATTGCCATGTGTCTTTAAAAAGTTTCTAAATGTCCTTTTAATAGTTTAATATTTTTTACATGCCTGTATCATAATTTACCCTTCTGTTTGTCATATTAAAGTCATTGTTAATTTTTTAAAAAAATAAATAATGCTTTGATGTGTATCTTAACACTTCGATGAATATCTTCATTCAGTAATCTCTTGTGGCAGTTTGACTTCCTGGTTAGTATAGTGACTATATCCCCCTTCTGAATGGGCAGAATGACTGCCATCATTTTCCACTGCAACTTTTGACAATGATGGGAATGTTCTATCTCTGCACAGTCCAATATGGTAGCCACTAGCACATGATTGCTGAGCATTTGAAATGTAGCTAGTGAGACTGGGAAACTGAAATTCTTTTTACATTTAATTTTATTTAATTTTACTTTAAATAGCCCTGAGTAGCTAAAGGCTATCATATTGGACAGCATGGGCTTATATTGTTCTGGTTCAAAGAATAGAGTGAATTTAGGCTGGGATTTTGTTTTCCATACTGACATGTCCATAAAACATTTGTGTTTTTTGGTGGTCTTTCAACCCCTGGTACAGTCTCAAGATACTGTATTTTTCCTTTCTACACATTCTTTTAATTTTGAAGGAAGGTTGGTAGAGGGTGCCTCACATGCCTGCTACCATGTTAAGTTAGAGGCTTGAGTTTAGAATTTTGACTATATGTAGGCTCTTTAGGTTAATGACAAAAGTCTAGCTTATTCTGGTTTCAGTCTGCAAGGGAGTTTTCTGGCTCACCTAACCAAGTCTGGGTGTAGCCTAGCTGCAGCTATGGCTAGAGCCAAGAGCTCAATCAACTGTTTCCACACCACAGCTTTGCCTTGTCTGTGCTGGCTTTGTTAGTAAGTAGGCTCTCCCCAAGCAGTGGCACTGATGGCCACCAACGATCCAGGCTCAAATCCTACTAGTTTAGCAACCCTAGCAGGAGAGAGGGCTGTTTCCCAATGGATCCACAGAATGGCCTAAGGCTGGCTTTCAGTGGACCTATTTTCATTCCTGAACCAGTCGCTATGATCAGGGTTGAGGAGGCAGAATTCATACTCAATGGCCAGGACTGGACCTCTGCAGCCAGAGGGTGAGGTCAGCCCCACTAAATGCATGGACTAGAACTGGGATAAGAGAATGAATTCCCAAAGGAAAATCAGGGTGGGAAATGCATGTTTATAACAGTTGAATAATCTGACCTGTATCTTTGAAGCCTTCTTGGGTCTCCCAGTTTTCTTCTTGGGAAAGCCAGTTTGTTGGGCAGGGGTTGGGGGTGACGGGGGCTGGATTTTCTGTCCTGTGAATTCAATCTAATTCACATAGCAGGCTTCTATCATTTAATGGGACCATTCTTTTATTCAGAGGAAGCGTCCTGGGATGCATCTTTCAATTATCAAAGCATTTGGATTCTGTCTGGTCTTGCTCTGTCTGTGTTTATGACAGTATACTTGCAAGCTAATTTCTCCTCTCTAGGAAGTAGGTAACTATGCCCCAGAGAGTTAACAATGTAAGTAAATCGATGCATCTATTGTGATTATTTTTCTTTATGAATAAGGCAGAAGATATATTGCCTAAGCTCCTTCTTAGAAGGATCTGAATCAAAGCTGATGGGATTTGCATGTCAGACTCCAGATAATCTAGGAATCAGGTAGAGAGTGGGCACTTCAGTCCCCAGCTGGTGTATTGCAGCAATATCTTGGGACTTATGGGTGTAATTAAACCATCCCTATTAGTAATTACAAAAAAGGACTCACTGCCCTTAAACGTGACTGTAACATATCACATCTTTGTAAAAGCATGAAGCTATTTATTTAATCAGCAAAGTCCATGTAGAAAATGTTTTATTAATATTCCAATTTTCTGATTCAACCCTTTGTGTAATAAAATGTGGTGACTAAAACAGTTTCCTTTTTACTGCTCTTGCTCATCCTCATAAGAGAGGTTGAAATTTTGTAGCACCATTTATGCCAATTTTTTTAAAAACTCTCCAGCATAAAGCATATCAGCAAATTAATATTTCCTGACTACAAGATGAGATTGACCTCATAGGTATAAGTTCATTTCTTGTTCTAACATCTACTGTACCGTGAAATTAGAGGTCTTTTTCTTTATCTCTCTCTCTATTTTTTTACTTCATTTTCATTGTGGCAAGAGTGCTAATATATCATCAACTTTTAACTAGTAAGTCACTATTGTATAATGGTGTCATTATGCAATGTCAGGAACACAGCTTACTTTTTAGTGTTGTTTCATTCCAAATGGAATCATAGAGAGGCCCTCCATGTTGCAAAGGGACTTAAAAGAGGAAGCTCAGTTTTAGCAAATCTCCATGGGCACCTCTGCTGAGTCATCTATGCTGAACTGAGTTACATTTGTGCAGGCAAAAGAAATGAAGCCCTGGCAGGCTGTATAGCAGAGAGTCCTAGGATAAAGTAGAACATACGGGTTCTCATCTCATGTCAGTCAGAAAATCTGTCTGTCCTTGAACTGCTGCCTTGGGCTCTCTGGACCTCCATATTCTCAATTGAGAAGAAAGGGTTTGGGTGGGTGATCGCTAAGATCCCTGCTCACTGTGTGATTTTATGCATACTGTGATGTTTTCATATCGTCATATCTCTGCAGTAATGCTTAATGACTATAGTTGGGAGTTGCAAGCACTCTCTCAGAAGCCTTCCCAGACCTAAGCTCTCTCCATCCCTGTTCCTACTGTACTTTTGACAAATGACATTGTATATTAGAGTGGGTGTTTGTATGTGTGTTGCCTCCCTACCAGGCTGTAAGGGCAAGTATCTTTTCATATATGAAAGTATTTTGAATTATGCACTCAATAAATATTTAGCAACCACATGAATAAGCTACATTGCATTTTAGAGATCGTATAGGGAAAGAGAAAAACAAGATACAAATAGGTCTGAAAGGAGATTCCCATATAGTTGTTGTGAAATTGCTTATGTACTTACACCATGTAAAATAAATTCAGTCATTTCTTTGGGAGATTTCATCTTAATGTATATGAAATGCCAAATTTTTACAGTTGAGGGTAGAGGTAAATCATTTCACGCACATAATGGAATGCTTTTATGCATATCTGATTATTTAGCACCTTATGGTAGGACCATGCCATGTTACTAATCATGTCAAAATATGGCCTTTTTGGTGGTAAGTTTATTTCAGCACTTTTTTTTTTTTTTTTTTTAAGAGAGAGCTTTCACCCTCCTCACTGGCGTTTAGAGATTGTTTTTGCATGGCCTCTGGGAAAGCTAGCCTGCAAAGCAAGACGATGTGAATACATCTCCCCAAATCAATGAGAATTGTGCTGTCCTCTAGAAAATTAGGTTTGAGCCACATCAACGTCAGTGCCTGAGACGGAATAAATCCCATTTCATGATTGCTCTGTGTATGACTTGTGTAATGTGTCTAGATAGGCACAAGCTATGATTGCTTCTCTCTCCCCAGCATTACTAGATGCTAATGCAGTGTATTTGTGTGAGAATTCTCTCAAATAAACAGGCCAGGCTGCATGAGATCATTTATGGCCTGCACTTGAGAGGCCTCAGTGGAACAGTGTAAGATGTTACTATTAACCAGAAACAATGTGAAAAATACTTTTTTTGGCTTGTTCAAAAATAAAAAATAGAAAAAAGGCTGTTACTGACATGCAGTGCTTGAATAATCCTGCCTCGTATAGTGTCATGGTAGATCCACCATGGTTGTATTAGTGGAAAGAACCATCTGCTTTGCATTTCTTATTGGGAGTTCATGGACAGGCAGGTACCTCTCATAAACTTTGTTCATTCAGCCACTTGAAATAAGCCATGTGGCTTATGTGCCAAGCAACATTTCAGTAACGGATGTTGGGAGTGTTTAGATAGAAACAACTTCATAGACTGAACCTTTTTTTTAAAAATTTTCTCTCCAACTCAGAGGTTAAATATTAACCTGAAAACTCAATGCTGCGATATGAATGCACTGTATGTTTTTTGCATGGACTTGCAGACACTCAGTAATGGTGTCTCCAGTCTCCAGCAGTTCATATTGGGAGGTGAGCTTTCACATGGATGAGCCCTTGGCATTGCCAAGTAGTAGTGCTATTACAAGTTTTAAAGACATTTAGATGATAATTCCAAAGGTCCTCTTATCTCCAAATCCGTTGGAAGCTACCTGTAATTTCAGTGCAGTGAGTGCTGGGCATAGGTGGCCTTTCAGTGAGTGACTACCCCAAGCTTTGGGAATATAAGACAGGCTATTCTAATCCAGCTGAACCCATATAGAGCAATTATCATTTTCACTCTGGCTCCCAGTGCCTTAGATTTACTGGGTCTTCATTGCAAGGCAGGAACCTTGGAGTTAATTGAGTTCATTAGGACTATTATGGCTGGAGCTGATGCATATGATTTTTCTCTTTTGAATATGAATGATCAGCTTCCATGGGAAAGCAACAATAAATTCAGTCCAAGCTGTGTAGCTTACTAGCTGTATGACCTTGGGCAAGTCACTTTACTTCTATCATCTCATTTTTCTTATCTGTAAAATGAAACCTTACCAGTGACATTCTAAGATATATAGATAAGATTCTGGTTTTTAAAATGTGCTTGCTAGACCAGTGAGCTGGTGAGAGGCATTTCGGTCGTGTGTACTCTACAGATTACTGGGATTCTTCAACTTGGCCTACCTTCTAAAGCATTTACTTACTGTACAAGCAAATATGCCTGCCAGTGTCCTAATTTACTTCATAAATGATTTAAGCCTAGAATCGCAGGTTTGAATTAATTTTAATATTTTCTTTAATTAGGACAATTCTATCTTGAGATCAGGAAACTATGCCATTCATCCATCCATCTATCATGTTATGGTCTTATGCAGTATTTATTAATATTAAGCACCTGCTATATGCTTGGTGCTATGCACAGTGCTGAGGAAACAAAGAAGAAGAAGATTCATTCACTGTTAACAAATGTCTGCTCACCTTCTACAAAGAAAAAAGACCCTCACACTAAAAACCAGTTGCTGTTAATTGCATTGCCTTTTGGTTCTGTGTGGCTGGCATCATGTTAATGGTGAGTTGGTAACTTCCAATAGAAAAGAAGAAAAAAAAGTTCCTCAACTCTGGCTTGTGCAGACATCTTTAATCATTTCAAGCTTCAACTACAGACCAAATTGGAAGGAAGAACTGTGAAAAGCCCATTTATAAACAAAAGCCCGGCCAGGAGTCGGACTGCATTTCCCCAGAAGAAGGACTTCAATACCAGAAGAGCACACATTCAAAACCCTAAGCCAGCCTTCAAGTCAGTGTTCAAAGGAAGGAACGGCCACACAGAAAATGAAATGTAATTGGGCACCCTGTGAGGAATGGGACAAAACCCAGGAAGCCTTGCAAAGCTTCAGTGCGGCTATCCCCAAGCCCGGAGGCGACATCTCCAGCCTTCAGACAGTGGCAATCGTATGTGTTGTTAAGACATTTACGGTTATGAAATGCAGGATAGAAGAGTTTGCCCCTGACTTGTAAACATGGGGTATTTTGCCTTTCATTTTAAGATAGGAAAGAAATACATTTCTTTAAATTAACTCCCAGATCAAAAGATGAAAGTGGAATGAACTATTTCTGGATAGGGAGAGGTTTGTGAGATGTCATTTAACATACTGACTGTCTCTCAGCAAAGTTCCCAAAGGGGAGACAAATATTGCGAAACAAACAAACAAATAAAAAAGAATTAAGTCACTGGCATCATTTTTAAAAACCCCTTTCCTGCAAGTTTCTAGGATCTGCCTTTTCAGCATCACTGCCTGTTGAATTCCTCCTCATCTTTCAATGCCCTATCAGTTGCTCTCCTTTCCCTCAGGCCTCCCTAGATCCTCTCAGTCTGAATGAATGGCTCTCCCTCTGTGCTTGAGGGCATTCACATAAGGCCCCATGTTCTAGTTATTCATATACATGCTGTCACCTCCCTAAGATGGTAAGTGTCCCAAGCACACTGACAGTGTCTCTTTCACTTTATAATTCTCTCCACCGCCTATGGGCCTTGCTCAAAAGGTGCACTTGATAGTGTTGACTGAATGAATGAGCAAATATATGAATGAAAAGCCTTAAAAATCTAGTATCTCGGGTAAACTTGGACAGTCAAATGGAATTCATTTTTGTTGTTAACAGTTTTGCCAGGAATTGGGAGAAAGTGAACAACCTGATGGGCAGATAACACAGAGACAAGAGAACCAGAATAACAGGCTAAACACTGATCTTTATACATGAGACAGGTTGACTGAGTTAAACAGGGTTAAATTTAAAAGGGCTAAATGCAAAGCCTTGCATATTCTTAACCTCTGTGCTGGCACTTCGGTGCAAACCATTAAATATTAATAGCTAAGTAGAATGTAGTGACTGGCTATTCTTATGAAGGAGATGGGAAGTAGTTGATTTAACTTAATACATGTCATCAGTGGGCTACTCAGGATGCCTCACCACTCAGGGTAGACTAATAGAAGTCTTTTGTACATTAAGAAAAAGTTGATCATGAATTCCTGTCTCTGACCTGTGGAGAGCCAGTGGGAGGTTCAGCTATGTAGGGGCACATCTGCCCCCTACACATGGCAGTGACTCTGTGGATGTGCACACTCTTTTCCGACTTAGCTCCTTTCCTCAGAGCCTAGCACCGGGCCAGGTAGGTAACAGGTTCGGGTAAATGTTCGTGGAATGGGAACTGGTCAAATTAGAGTGTGTCCCTAGGAAGTATGGTGAAAGGTCTGGAAGAAAAAAAATAGATAATCTCAAAAAATTATAAAAGTAATAGAAGCACCTGGAAATATTTATACTGTGAAACATGTATCTGTTGGTGGGGATGAGTGTATAGGGGAAGTGTGGAGCATGACAACTATCCATATAGTTAAGAAACTGTCATGTGAAAATGTGGAATGGGAATTAGAATTTTTCTGTTTACCACCAAAAGTTTGGAGGTTAGAGGAGGCAGGTTTTGGCTTAAAGAATTGTCTAAGTGTAAAATGGTCTATATAGTGTGCTTTCTTTCCCAAATTTTACAAGCTGAGAAAATTAAGGGAAAGGGGTACTGTAGAGGATCCTTACACTGGAATGGATAAAATGGTTTCTAAGGATCCTTCTAATTGTTATAGTTGATGATTTCTATTGAATAAACCAGCCTTTCTGAGTACAGGAAAAATGTAGTATGTTAATATAAAATATTATTACTGTATTGCCTTATGCTTCTGAAAACATGTTTATTTACATTATTTCAATTGAGCCATATGAGAAATACACACATATATAGAGGAAACATTGTTTTCATTCTCTATAATAAAGATCCCAGTTATTAGTATGGACAAGTGACTTGTTCAGCTTCCCTAGAGGAGCTGAGGACTGGACTTAGTAACAAGTTCTTATAGTCAGGTTCTATTTTAGCATGTGAGAACATCCTTAAGAGGCAGCATCCATCTTGGCCCCATTTGACAGATGAAGGAACTGAGGCATAGAGAAGTGCTAGTACGTGGTCAAGACCACATGGCTAGCTGTTAAGTGGCAGAACCAGGGTTTGAACCAGCGCGATTTCAAAACTCATATTCTTAACCTCTGTGCTGGTATGCATTTCTCTAATCAGTGTGATATCTCTGATGATAAATTGCTAAACTCGTAAAGTCAAAGAACAATCCCCAATTTACTTTTGCCATCAGCCATTCAAATTACCAAGATAGAAACTTAACTAGAAGTGTTTTTCCCTCAAATGTGGAATCCTGGGATCTGTGTCAAAGGTTAGCAAGAAAAGTTAAAACAAAACAAATCAAAACAAAACAACAGCTTCCCAAAGGGATTCAGACGATCTGACACCTTACACTGAAACGTGCTTCATGACGGTTATTGATCTCCACTCTGCCTTGTTTGGTATGGAGATGCTAGGTTAAGTGGATTTTTCCAAAACCTGCCATCTAATGTTTTGAAGAGAGCATTCAAACCTTTTATGTGTTCAGTGCTAGCGGCTAGAATAAGGGAAGCACAGCATGGTGTGTGAGAGCCCACTGAAGTACACTGGCATTTTCTGAATCACCAGACCTCTCAGTGCTTTTGCTCTTGCTGTGCCTTTCTCTATCCCACCTTGTAGCTCACTAAAATACTTCGGGTGGTCTAGCCCCACAAGAAATATTTAATACTTGTTGCCTGCTATGCTTCTGTAGATTATGTTCAGTCACATTTGCTTTTACTTCTTTTCTCTGCTGTATTTGCCAGTCCTTGGGACCTCCTTGATTAGTAATATCAGGTAAAATTGGAGGTTGATAGTGGAAAATTGATAACTTGGTGTTTCGGTAAAATTGAGTCAGATAGCCTCTATATTTAAGAATGCTATAGGTCTATGTTCCCTAATATGGTAGCCACAGGATACCTGTGGTAGCCATGGGATACCTATTTAAACTTAAATTAATTAAAAAGTCCAGCTCCTTAGTCACACTAGCCACATTTCAGGTGCTTAAGTAGCTTCATGTGACTAGGAGCTACTGTGGTATAGGTAGTGGACAGCACAGATACAGACCATTTCATCTGCGAAATGGGAATAATAAATAACTACCTTGCAGGGTTGTTTTGAAGATTAAGTAGGGTGTCATACGTAAAACAATTCTTGGCTTGTGGTAGTGGCTCAGGGGGTGTTCATTCCTTCTTTACATTTCCCATGATACGTGACATCCAATTTGATAGCTCAGAGCCAGTTTATTAGGCTGAGGTTTGCCAAACCTGACTTCAGTATGAGTGGTCTCCCTGGGTGCTGAGTGATAATGTAGGATTTAACATACACATTAGGGCTGGGAGCAGTGGCTCACACCTATAATCCCAGCACTTTGGGAGGTTGAGGCAGGCAGATCACTTGAGGCCAGGAGTTCGAGACTAGCCTGGCCAATGTGGCAAAACCCCGTCTCTACTAAAAATACAAAAATTAGCTGAGTGTGGTCGCACATACCTGTAATCCCAGCTACTCAAGAGGCTGAGGCATGAGAATCGCCTGAAACCCGAAGGTGGAGGTTGCAGTGAGCCGAGATCTCGCCAATGCACTCCAGCCTGGGTGACACAGCAAGACTCTGTCTTAAAACAAAAAGCATGTATATTAGTAATTGTTCCTTTGATGGGCAGAAATGCAGAAACAACCAATTTTTAATGATTATATCCTTTCTAAGAGAATGTGGAAAGGGGGTCGTATCCATCAGGAAACCTTATGATAATCTATAATCTAAAAACATTCCCCAAACCACATTCCAAGGAAAATCAGACCTATAAAGGTTTCCTTTGGTCAAGTAAGTTTGGGCAACTCTGCATGCTTTATGTCTCAATGCACAGTTAAAGGCTCTGGAAGTCCTGTTAGAAACAAGTATGTTTGACATTTAAAAATTTGGCCTTGGTCTTTTATAGACAGGAAAATGCTCCCTGTTCTTATAGGTACCTATTAAAATCGTGTTCCCAAAAACTGTTTTAGAACATACTGCTCTAAGGGCATGGTCAGCCGGTTTTCCAGGGGCATCTGCAGAGAAGGTTCATTGAAAAGCATTTCCTTCTGTGCTAACCCCTAATTCAAACATAACAAAAAGAATGTGGTGCATACAGCTTATTCTCTTTTGTAGTTCTTTAAGGAAAGGATAAATCTGAAACTAGTTCAGGACCTGGAAGTAACCTATTTTGTCAAGGTTTAAGGTTCAGTAAACAGCGATTGAGATCTCTTGTATTTCAGAAAACCACAAAAGCTGTTTTTGTACCTGGAGACTAGAGGCTAAGGTAACTGTGTTTCTGTTGGAAAGCAAGTGGTTTTCGAAGCTCTCTGCCTTCAGCAGTTTGCCTTTGCAACACAATGCCCATTGGGTCTGGTGTTGGTCTGATAGAAGAAGGGGAATGTAATTCAACCTGTGTTAAGGAAAAGATCGTTTGAACGAAGCACTGCCTGTGTTGGCTCTAATAATCTGGTAAGATCTACGGTGAATGGCCTGCACCGTATATGATAAAGGTTAACAGAGAAGCCCGCTCATATAAACAATTACAGCATAATGCTACGTTGAGAACTACTAGTTTAGTGACCAAAGCAGGAAAAGATAATGAGCAAGTTTTTGAATCAAGGTTCTAGATTATAGATACACATGTAGATCTACCTATATGTAGGCCACCTATCTTGGCCTTATAGCCTTCAGTCATCTATCTCAAGGGTCATTGAACCTTTTTCTACAAAGATTCAGGTCGTAAATATTTTTGACCTGGCAGGATATATGGTGTCTGTTGCAACTACTCAACTCAGTTGTTGTAGCTCAAAAGTAGCAATGGAAAATACACAAGTGAGTGTGTTCCAGTAAAACTTTACTTGGAAAAACAGCAATCGTCCATCCAGATTTGGCCCACTGGTTGTAGTTTGCTGACCCAGATCTATTTCTTTTGATTTTCATTTTTTGAGAAGGGGTCTCACTCTGTCACCCAGGCTGTAATACGATCATGGCTCACTGCAGCCTCTACTTCTCTGGGCTCAGTGATCCACCTCAGCCTCCTGAGTAACTGGGACTACAGGTGCACGCCACCATGTCCAGCTAATTTTCGTATTTTTTTTTTTTGTATAGATGGGGCCGCATCATGTTGCCCAGGCTGGTCTTGAACTCCTGGGCTCGAGCTATCACCTGTCTCCATCTCCTAAAGTGCTAGGATTACAGGCATGAGCCACTGCACCCAGCCTCCTGATTTATGTCTTTGTTCATCATTATAAGCGCCAGCTATGGGCAGTTCCTGAAATGCTTGCCTGAATCAGATCCCTATGCTGAGGTGAAAAAACCAAAAATTATTTTAATGAATCACTGGCAGTAATGACTTTGCAATATATCTCAGTGATCTGGCATTACTCTAAATGCTCATTTAGCTGTCACAACAACCCTATGAGTTAGGTCCTATTATAATCGTCCCCATTTTTCATAAGAAACCGAGGCCAAAGAATTAGCTTGCTCAGGTCACACAGTGAGGAAATAGCTCGATTTAGCCATTCCACAATGTGTATATATATCAAAACATCATGTTGTACACCATAAATATATACAATGTTTACTTTCATTTACAAAATACATTTTAAAAAAGGTCACACATTGAAGAGATAGTACATCCTGAATGTGGAGCCCGGGCAGACTGGCACCAAAGCTTACACTTTTCCTCCCAATATGATACTGTCTCTTAAGGGAATTTTGGGAAAATCAAATCTCTGTGGCTTAATGGGTGGCACAGCATGCTGTCACATGGTGCTTTGTTACTTTACAGATACTCTACTGTCCCCATCTCCATCTTCCCAGTCCCACATGCAGATTGCTTGAGTCATATTGATCTGGCTATTTCCTGAACATGCCAGTTCCTCTCACAAGTCAGGGTTTAGAAATACTCTTCCATATCATGGAATTATATTTTCCCTACCCTCCTCACCTGGACAACTTTCATCCTTCTTTCAAGATGCACCCAAAATATTTCTCCTGTTTTCTCAGACTCTTTTGGTCAGAGCTAATTCTTCCCTTTTTTGTTCTAACTGCATTTCCTGGAATTTAATTTATCGGTTTAAGATTTTTCCTCATGAAGACTGAGGTCTTAGGTTGCAAGGAGCATTGTTTCGCTCAGTACCTAGCACAGTGCATTACTGCTCAACCAATATGTTTCGAATGCAGGAAGAAAATTAAACCTAATAAGTAGGAGTGTTCATTACATGCTTTTTGTTGTTGTTGTTTTGAGACAGAGTCTTGCTCTGTCACCCAGGCTGAAGTGCAGTGGTGCAGTCTCGCTCACTGCAACCTCCGCCTCCTGGGTTCAAGTGATTCTCCTGCCTCGGCCTCCTGAGTAACTGGGACTACAGGCGCCCACCACCACGCCCGGCTAATTTTTGCATTTTGAGTAGAGATGGGATTTCACCATATTGGCCATGGCTGGTCTCAATCTCCTGATCTTGTGATCTGCCCGCCTCAAGCTCCCAAAGTGCTGGGATTACAGCTGTAAGCCACTGTGCCTGGCCATTACATGCTTTGTTAAATGACTAGGGAAGTTTGGACTGACTGCTGCTGTTTGAAATTGTCCTTAAAGTGTACCTGCATGAGTCTGATCTGGTTTATTAAAAACTGCTAAGACATTGTGGAGCCTGACTGAAACTAAACTTATCTAGGAGAGACAAATGAATAATAAATATTGTGATGAGAGTCGTTCTTGGTATTAATACTGCATTTTTACCTAAAAAAAAATGCAACTTTCCAGCAACATGAAATTGCCCTCTCTGCCTCTATCTTCTCTCTCTCCCCTCTCTCCCCTTGTTCTCTCTCTTTTCTCTCTCTCTCTGTGTGTGTGTGTGTGTGTTTGTGTGTGTGTGTGTTTGTGTGTGTGTGTGTGTGTTTGTGTGTTTATTCCTCTGCTTTTAAAAAGACCGGAAGAATGCACAGATGGATTAGTGTATCAGTGCTCCAGAAGCATCTTATACAGTTATTTTCATCTGATAGCATCAAGACACATTTGTGGGGTATTGAGCTGTCTTGTAGTCTTCTTTGTTTTCCAGAACATATCTACATGTAGTAGATGTTCAGTGAATGTTGGTTGTTAAATTAATGAATCCACAACATACAGGGCTCATGCTCTTGGAGATTCAAGCTTACTGAAGCATTAATTAGTTGATGGTTTTAGTATGCCTCCCATGTGCCAAGCAGGGAGCTAGACCTTGAATATTACAGAGGTTAACAACATGACTCAATTGCTTCTTTTAGTTATTTTATGTTTGATGGATTCTATAATAAAGAATTGTGAGTTACTATACTCATTAATGCTACATCCTTGCAACAAAATAGATCATGAAGAAGTAACAGATGCCTCTGTTGCAGCCTCTTCTTTGTTCATACATCTTTGAGTGTGTTTATTATATTCTTCTTGCTTCTTAGCCTGAATTTCTTGAATATGTCAGTGCCAAGCATACTACTGGGTTATTAAATGCTTGTGAGTCAATGGACATTCTTGGAAGCAAAAACATGGAGTTAGGGTGGCAGTGTGCTATGCTACAATGAGCTTTGGCTGTGGATAGGAGATCTGGATTCAAAGCCCAGCTCTGTCCCTGGCTGGCTGTGTGAGATACTAATTAAGCTTCTGTTCAGCTACAGAAAAAGCATGGCCACTGGGTGCAAGGTGGAAGAACTTAAACTATTTGTGGGAAAAGATCATGTAGATCAAGAGGTTAGAAGGACAGCAATGGAATGCTTGTGTGAGCCATGGGCATACAAATGTATGTAGGAGAAGGAGGACAGCTAGGAATTTGGGTTTTCTTAAAGCAGATTTCCACCTTAGAATGACCTGGGATGCATGGTTAGCATTTGTAAACAGGAAGTTGAGAGAACGAAAACAGCAAAAAGTAAAATAAAAATTGGGGCCGGGCGTGGTGGTTCATGCCTGTAATCCCAGCACTTTGGGAGGCCGAGGCGGGCGGATCACCTGAGGTCAGGAGTTCGAGACCAGCCTCAACATGGAGAAACCCCATGTCTACTAAAAATACAAAATTAGCTGGGTGTGGTAGTGCGTGCCTGTAATCCCAGCTACTCGGGAGGCTGAGTACTGTTTGAACCTGGGAGGTGGAGGTTGCGGTGAGTCAAGATCATGCCATTGCACTCCAGTCTGGGCAACAAGAGTGAAACTCTGTCTCAAAAAAAAAAAAAAAAAAAAAAAAAAAAAAAAAAAAAAAAAAAATTGGGAAGATTAAGATAGGCTGAATAATGAAATGAAAATGGGTCAAAACTGGCTTTTCTTTCTCTTCTTGATTTCTCCTTGTCTTGGAGGCAGCTGAATTCATCTTTGTAGGCCCCCTTCAAGGGAAGCTTTGAAAGGAGGAGTAACTTTGTACAGAATAAATGTTAATTGTCCAGAAGAAGGTTATATGCCAGGGCTCTGATTATCCATGCCACTGGAATAAATTCAGGGCACTTGCTTGCAGAAGTTTGGTTTCCATGAATTAAGGAGCTCCAGGTGATTTTCAGGTCAGGAGTACAATCATGATTATTTTGGTGCCTGAATAGAACTGCTAGAATTGAAATGATACCTTTTGTAAAATATTTTCATAGACATTATCTCATTTATACTTTGGAGTATCCCTATGAGGGCAGGTGTTAATATCTCCATTACAGGTGGAAATTGAAGTCCAAGTTAAGTGATTTGCCTAAGGCCACACAACTAATGAATATTACGGATGGAACTTGAATCCCATCAGGTCTTCTGATTCAAATTCCATATTCTTTTCATCCTGATGGACTCCTGGAAGAAGGTTACAGTCTTACTTAAGAGGCCACATAGGGCCAAAACCTGCGTTGTCTATAATAAGTCTGTGAGCATGGGAGATATTGAAGACTTGTTGAAGAAAGTTTGGTGTGTGTTAATAGTGCCACTTATAAGAGCAGACCATGGATGCAGTATTAACAACATTGGTTTGGGGGCCAGGTGGCCTGGGTTTACACTGTGACCCTGCACTAAAAACTGTATGACTTTAAGCAAATTACTTGACATGTTTGTGTTTCCTCACTGTTTACTGAGGAATAAATGAGTTGATACAGGTAAAGAACTCAGAAGTTTTCTGGGGTGACGTATATTAGCTATTACGTTATTGTTGTTATCAAGCTTGTTTCTGTGGGGGGAGTGAGGTATCTAAATTTTCTGTATCTTGGAAAGTATAGGGCTAGTGACCTGCCAGATACATTTCATTTGGGGAACAATTTAGTTATAATTACTATGGAAATAGCTATTGGTCACAAATTGTACCCATGTACTATGCAGTAGTATGCTCCTTCCTTCCCTCTCTCCCTGCCTCTCTTTCCCCATCCCTCCATTTATCCATCCTTCATTTCTTTTGTTGAGTTGAACCCAGAAGGATGTTAGGATAATAGGATAAAGGCCAATAGGAGTTCATCATATATGCAGTGTGGGAACATCATATTTGAGGCAGGGCAACATGAACTACCATGGTGCATTTCCCTTATTTGAACCCACGTGGGTACAAAGCAGTCCCGTGTTACCGTTCCCCGGTGATCTTGTATTGTGCTGAGTAGAGGAATTGAGCTATGGTGGTAGGCAGGGGCTAGGGCATGCAGAACCTTACATGCCATACTGGAGAGTTTTGACTTCATGCTGAAAGTAATGGGGAACCAATGAAACCTTGTCAGCTGGGGAACTAATTGATCAAATTTGCTTTTTGGAATCAGTCTGGAGTAGAAGGTGTGAAGGACAGATGGAAATTGACAAGAAATAAGTCAGGGATGTGTGTTTAGGGGTGTAGGAGAGAAATAATTAGGACCAGAGCCAAGATAATGACAACAAGAATGGTAAATAGAGGCTGTGTTTGGGGGTGCATAGAACAAGGTTCCAGCCATGTCTCCTGTTTAAAATAAGGGGGGCAGTTGAGGCATGCATTGTCAGTTACTCTTGTGGTGTGAAAGAGAATATCTTTGAAATGTCTTTCTAAAAGAATAACATAAAAAGGAGGCAGGCAGAGCTGGGACAGCTTCAAGGGCCCTGAATGAAAGAAGAGGCCATGCAGAGCTAGGGCACGTTTTGAAATAATGTTTGTTGCTGAGACTTCAGAGTGGGCAAGAGGAGGAGTTTGTGAGAGGGAGCAGAATTCTGTGAAGAAGAGAGATTTAGGGTCACGGAGTAGGAGAGTGATAAAGTAATGTGGGGTAAACAAGAGGGATAAGAAGAAAATGAGAAGGGGAAACGAGCTGTGAGAATAGGAAGCTGAGCTCACTTTCAAAAGTCTGTCTTTGTCTGAAGCGCATAGTGGAGAAGAGAAAGGAGAGGGATGAGCTTTCAGAGAAAGAGACCAGGCAGAGACTAAAGCAGAAAAAGATAGCAGGCCAACTGGAGGTGGAACGGAGTTGCAGAAGGTGGAGAGGCCCAGGAGAGGGGATAGGGCTCAGAGTTTGTGATGAAACTGGGGGCAGGCACAGGTGGCTGGACAGAGAGGAGGGGTACAGAGGAGCCTCAAAGATTTTAATGAGATTACATCACTTTGGGACAGAACCACCTATACAAAGACTGGGAAACACAAAGAGCAGAAAATGCCAGAGGCCCATGGGAATCTGAGGGAGGAGATACCTATTGTAGTTTTAGCACAAGGAACAGGGCCATCTAGGATGATGGATATGTTCTGGATAAATAGGGCTGCAGGGTTGGTCAATAGAAGAATCATATAGGGACAGGATTGTTGTTTCACAAACATCTGGTGACTGTGTGAAAGGAAATGTTTGTTGAAAGATGTATGATCTTGATGTTTATTTATTGAGAAGGAGAAATAATCACATTTGCGAGTGCACAAGCCCCACACAGAGAGATGTGTAAAGGAAAATGCATGCAAGGATATGAGGACTCAACTGCATGAGTGAAAAAGGTCATTATTGGGAGATGAGTCCAGCAATTCACGAAAGTGCTTGGAAATGGAGATGAAGTCAACCTTCGATGCTTGTATTTAGAATCTGCTGAAAGACTGGAGGAAGAAGACAGAGGGGCATGTAGCAGATAGATCATAGGTGAGTGTAGTTGAAGACAATTTCATCTTTCTTGACTTTCTGGTGGAAGGGCTGGTACCAGGCATTTTAACCTTTGTACCTCAGTTTTCTCTCTTTTTTTTTTTTGAGACCGAGTCTCACTCTGTTGCCCAGGCTGGAGTGCAGTGGCGTGATCTCGGCTCACTGCAACCTCCACCTCCCGGGTTCAGGCAATTCTTCTGCCTCAGCCTCCCAAGTAGCTGGGACTACCGGAGCCTGCCCCTCTGCCTAGCTAATTTTTGTATTTTAAGTAGAGATGGGGCTTCACAATATTGGCCAGGCTGCTCCTGAACTCTTGACCTCATCATCCGCCCACCTCCGCCAAAGTGCTGGGATTACAGGAGTGAACCACTGTGCCTGGTCTGCTCATGGGTTTACAACGTTATTATGATGATTAGAAGAGGGGCTTGGGTGTGTGTATGTGTGGGTGTGTGTACATATACACACATATATACACAAAACGTGATTTGGCAGTAATCTATTTTATTACTAAATGCAAGAGATACACAGTTCAAAACTCAAAGATGGACCAGTTGAGATTGTGCTGGCTCTGTACACATCATCTTAGTCTTCACACTAACTTACAGAGGTAAGGAGTATTGTACCCATTTTCCATAAGAGGAAACTGAGGCTTGGAGAGGGTTAGTGACTTGCTTGAGGTCTCTCTCCTAGTAAGTGAGGGAAGTGAATCCAAACCCTCATTGACTAAATCCAAAGTAGTATTGTCAACCTCAAAGTGGAGAAAGTAGAGAGCTGGATAAATCTTAAGAAAACAGGGTTAGACTGATGATTATGCGGATTCCACTGCTGAGAGTCCCGTGAGGGAGCTGGATGTGGCTCCCCACCATGGGAAGTAGATGGCTTCCTGGAACAAAGAGCGGATGGGATCAGAAGGCAGCTCACAGACGCACCCTGGAAGCAGGATAAAGCAGAATCGTTCTACAGCTTAATGTTGCATGGGCCTCAGGTTTTAAGAGGTAAAAATGGAGAGAATTTGTAAACATTTTAAAATTTATTTTCCCCATTTGAAAAATCTGTTGTGAAGAGCATGTTCTGCCATTACACACACACACACACACACACACGCGCGCGCAACCAGAAGATAGAAGAGGGCATTTCAGGAGCAAGACTCAATGTAATGGAGTGAACTTAGGTGAATCTTTTGATCTTTTGAGCCTCAGTTTGTTCATCTGCAAAGTAAAGGAGTTGATCCATTTGATCTCTAGGGTCCTTCCTGGTCCTGACAGGCTCTACTGAATATAGAATATAGAACCTACAATGGGTTCTATTCAGTCTCAGGTTTTTTTGTTACCAGTTTTCCAGGGCTGGCCCTCACCTCCTGTAGGCCCCAGTAAAGCTGACGGGAATTCTGTCGCATGTTTATAGAGATGAAAAAAGATATGTCCTTTTTTTTTTTTTTTTCCAAGGGGCCTAAGTGAGGTGGAGATGAAACAAATTGACCTTCCATTGTCCTAGTGTATAATTGTGTCTATCTGACCACTAGTGTGGAGGTTCCTTGAAGGATAAAGACTCTGCTTTATTTATCTTTGTATCTTCAGGATCTAGAACAGTGCCCATTAAAAGGCTGATGAATAAATGGATAGATACCATCCATGCCATTTATGAAGTCCTTGCTACATGCTAAGCTGTTGACTTCCCTGACCTCACCTAACCCTAACAGCAACCCAGAGAGGTGGAAGCCATTCTGTTTCCCATGTTATCCTGCAGAAACAGTCACTGAGTAGCCCAGTCACTCACCCACGGCTGCACGGGCTGTGGAGTGACACCATGTGAATGGAAACCTTTGCTGTTGCTAACTCTGTAACCCATGCTCTTAACTCACTCAACTGTGCCTCTTTCAAGAGGTGGCTAAGGACATATTTAAATACCTTCCAAGGGGAGTGATCAGTGAACCATCATTCCTTTGTAAGCAAAATGAAATTAGTAATAAAGTGCAGCACCGTTTGGTAGACTCCATGGCACTTTGCCATTTTGGGGACATTTTAATGAGCAACACTACCATATGGCTAGAGTTAAATTGCATTTTGTTCTAACCCAGTACGTTTTTAGGCCCTTTCTCCTTAGTTCCCTGCCTTAATGCCTATATGTCACCCTGACTGAACCGTTTACTCTTTCTCTGAGTATGTCATGCTGTCTCTTGCCTGTGAACTCTGCACATTTGAGATGTAATTACAGGTTTTCTTTTCTGACTCCTCAGTTCAACTGTGTCTCCTTCAAGGCAGGGGCTATGTCTCATTTTCCTACACATCACCAATGCCTGGCCAAGAGCTAGCATATGGTAGTTGCTAAGTAAATGTTTGCTGAATGAATGCATTACAGATGATCCAAAAAGTGATTTTTATCCTGCCCAGAACCACACAGAAAGACTACATGGAGCTACTTCCTGCCACACATCTTCTTGCTTTACACAGGCTAAGCCATGCCTGTGCCTATGAACTTCTCTGAGATTCTGAAGCAGTAAAAGGAGCTAATACAAATTCAAGAAATAATTTTATGTGAAGCATCTAGACTCAAGGTTGTCCTATTTCTCTTTTTCCAAAATGTAGTAACATATTTTATTTGCACTGATTGGCAGTGTTTGAATAATAGCTAATCCCTAAGTTTTTATCTGGGCAATGGGAGTATATGGTCTGCCCTGGAGACCCTGAGCATCTGTGTCCTGCTGCTCTGTTGACTCTGGGCAGACATCCCCATGTGTGTATTGTTCATCATCAATGATCCGAGATGGGGTTTGTGTTTCTGTATAACCCATTCTTCTAGAGAGCGTGTCATAGCATGGGGGAGTATGTACATTTTTGACATGCTTTACAAATATCCTACATGTACATCCTTACTGATCTGACATATTTTTATTTTTATGACGAATTTTTCATTGTGATATGAATTACATGTAAAATTTATCATCTTAACCATTTTTAAGTGTATGTTGTTCAGTAATATTGGCTATTCACAATTTTGTGCAACCAATCTCCAGAACTTTTTCATTATGCAAAATTGAAACTCTGTACCCTTTAAACAATTACTCTCCATTTTTTCCCTCCACCCCCCAGTTCCTGGCAGCTATCATTCTACTTTCTATGAATTTAACTACTCTAGATACATTATAAAAGTGGAATTGTGATTGGCTTATTTCAATTAGCAAAATATCCTCAAGGTTCATGCATGTGTCAGAATTTCCTTCCTTTAAAAGGCTGAATCATATTTCACTGTATGTATTTATCACACTTGGTTTATCCATTCATCTGTCAATGGATGTTGGGGTTGCTTCTGCCTTTTGGCTATTGTGAATAATGCTGCTATGAATATGGGTAGACGAATGTGCGTACTACTTCATGATACTGCTTTCAGTTCTTTTGGGTGTATATTCAGAAGTAGAATTGCTGAATAATATGATAATTCTATGTTTATCTTTTTGAGGAACCATCATACTGTTTTCCATAGTGACTGCACCATTTAACATTCCCACCAGTGGTTTGCAGGGTTCCAGTTCCTCCACATCATCACCAACACTCGTTATTTTCTGTTTGTTGTTTGTTTGTATAGTAGCCATCCTAACAGATGTGAAGTGATATCTCACTGTGGCTTTAATTTGCATTTTCCTAATGATTGGTGATGTTGGGCATCTTTTCAAAGGCTTGTTGGCAATTTGTATATCTTCTTTGGAGAAATGAGCATTCAAGTTTTTTGCTTATTTTTAAGTTGGGTTATTTTGTTCTTGTTGAGTTGTAAGAATACTTTATATATCCTGGATATTAACCCCTTATGTATGATTTGCAGATATTTTCTCTCATCACTTATTACTCTGTTGATCATGTCCTTTGATGCACAGGTGTTTTAAATTTTGATATAGTGTGATTTATGTATTTTTACTTTTGTTGTTTGTGCTTTTGGTATCATATCCAAAAAGTTGTTGCTAAATTTAATATTGTGAAACTTTTCCTTTGTGTTTTCTTTCAAAAGTTTTGTAGTTGTAAGTTTCATGGTTAGGTCTTTGAGCCATTTTGAGGTAATTTTTGTAAATGGCATAAGGTAAGGGTCCAATTTCATTCTTTTGCATCTAGATATTCAGTTTTCCCAACACTAATTTGCTAAAGACACTGTCTTTTCCCCACTGAATTTAACCCTTGTCAAAAATCATTTGATCTTCTATGTGAAGGTTTATTTCTTGGCTTTCTATTCTCTTCTATTGGTCTCTATGTCTATCTTTATGCCAACACCACACTGTTTTCATTACACTTACTGATCTTGATTCTCCAAATAGTATGAGATTCTAGGGGCCAGTGCCAGTGAACCCATGAAAATGTTGAGGTTCAAAGAAGGAAAATGACAGCTCCAGATCATCCTGCCAGTAATGTGCAGAGTTAGGTTTCTGTGCTCTTCATTGTGCTTCAAAGTCTGATTCACTGTGGGCTAAAATACCCCAACCTGAGAATCAGAGGGACAGATATGAACAGGCTCTTATCATAGAAAATTGCTGTTGGAAGGAAAAACAAAACCAGTGTGTGCTAGGCTCTCAAAATCCTCTAAATACATTTTTAAAAAAATTAATGACCTTGTCATTCCCCGATAACTGCAGCTCTTTCCTAATCTCAATTTCTTTCATTCCACTCTTAACCAGCAGCTCACTCTCTGTAATATATACTACCACCTTATTTAACACTACAGTCCAACCCCCGAGCCCTGGCACTTTTATTCCCCTCACCTTTCTCTACTTTTGTTTTTTCATAGGACTCATACCTTCCAACATTCTGTATACTTGCTGGTTTTATGTTTATTGTTTATAGTCTGCCCCTAGAATGTTAGTTCTTTGAGGCAGGGATCTTTTTTGTTTGTTTGTTTGCTAACAAAAAGAATGCATTCCTTAGGTAGACAGAATAATGGGCCCCAAAGATGTCATGCCCTAATCCTCGGAACCTATGAAGATGTTACCTTATATGGAAAAAGAGACTCAGCAGATACCATTAATATAAGGACTTTGATATGAGGATCTTGGATTATCAAGATCCTTGGATTGGTGGACCAGTCGAACCATCTGAATCTCTAAAAGCTGAGAACCTTTCCCTGGCTGCAAAGAACCAGAGAGCTGGCAGCGTAAGAAGGACTCACCATTGTTGGCTTTGTAGATGTAAGAAAAGGGCCACAAGTCAAGGAATCAGTGGCTTTTAAAAGCTGGAAAAAGCAAGGAAATGGATTCTCCCTTTGAAGCTCCAGAAAGAAACGTGGCTTTCTGGATATTTTGATTTTAGTCTAGAAATACCTTTATTGGATTTCTATAGCAGTGAAAATAATAAAATTGTGTTGTTTTGAACCACTGAGTTTGTCGTAATTTGTTATGGCAGCAAAAGAAAACTAATACAGCACTCAATAAACATTTGTTGAGAATGAATGGATAAATGAATGAGTCTCAGATCAACCAACATTGGGAGGTAAGGATTCATCCTCATTAAGAGGAAACTGACTCAAGCAAGCTGAAGTATTTTGGTCAGGGGCTCAGTCTGTGGCTAGCAGTGTGGCATTTCGAATCTCTCTGATTTGCAGTCATTTTCCTATGTCTCCTTCCTTGCTGTTGGGTGAGAGTGTATTGGTTTGCTATTGATCTTCCCAAGCACACACGGTAAATCTCATTGGTTCTTCCTCAGATAGGGTGAGTCTCTCAACTGAGACAGGAAGAGGGCGGGTGAAAGCATTATCATACCCTGTACAATTTAGAGGCGTAATTGGCAGCCTCAACCCCACAGCATTTGCTTCTGCTTATATACAAACAAGCCACCCAACAGCTTCTTTGTTGTGATCAGCAGGAAGCAGCCACATCTGTCTTCAGCATCTGGACTTCTGAGCCAGGCTTGGGAAGCTCATCAGATTCAGGTCACCCCAGGACCAGGGGCTATCTCTGTCTGGGAAAGCAGTGAGCTCAAACTTGAATTTCACACCATCAGTTCTGAGATAAATCTGGAAACCAATGCCCAATTGTTAATAATAAGGGATGAATGTGGGCGGAGAACCTATAAAGTCATATTCTTAGAGAATTGATTGTACAGACACCACAGATTTATTTCAGTGGATTTGGGAGCCTCTGTACATGGCAGACTAGCTGAGGCAGATGGCGTGTGCAGGAGAAAATGGTGAGGAGACTGGTTTCCTCACAACAAATTTCCATTGAAAGTTGTGCTAGTATGTGACAGGGCTGCTTCCCGGACCTGAACAAAACAGAGATCATCCATATGAAGAGAGAGAGAACACAGCAAGCATTCTGCATGAGTGATGCATGCAACTCTGTGATACCAGGCTGTATTTATTCTATAGACATTGCACATCATCAGTATTTTAAGAGCAACATCTTCTATATAAAAATACTCAAGAGCGTTATGCTTTATACTCTGGACTCCAACATAATTACACTCTCTCATTGACTACACGTAAGAAGCTTGAATTGATTACCCAAGGCTTGTTCCCTGCATTTCTATTTCTCTCTCATTTGACAGGTACCATATCCATTTGTTCTATTATCTTCTAAGTTTGAATTGGAAAAATAAGCTAAATCAGAGCAGTCTTTCTTAAGTTATAAAAACCAACCATGTGAAGATGCTTTGAATGCTGTTCTGCTTGTACATAACTAAGAACTAGCACCTCATGGTAATTTTGCAGGTGATTAGCCTGTCGTGTAGAAACAGCCCTTTGGGAATGACAGGGAAACATGAGGTTGTATTTCTTTACAATAAGCAGGTTACATGAGAGAATTTCTCTCTCCTTACTCCCTCTCTCTGAAGTCTTACCAATATGTTAGGAGTGGGATGGGATATAAGCTTGGAGGAGGTATAGGAGACTCATAATCATCAACTCTTACATTTCAAATGTAATCAACAAATGGATTGAGGTGCTGCATGTGCTAGGCCTGGAGTTTGAAGGAGGACTTAGGCACAGCCTTTCTGTTGAGAATATCCTTTGATTGTGTGTTCATCAAACTCCTCTATATCCTGCATGTTATAAATCAAAGGCTGCCTCTTCTGTGAAGTCCTTCTTGATTCACTCACGTCTCAGTTCCTGCTGTAATATTTTATTACTGTGCTTTATGTCTCCCCACTAGACCTAGCCATGTAAGAGCCCAGAGGCCAATGCCATTTCACCTTTGTATTCTCATTGTTGACGTGCAATATAAACACATTATACTCATTATGATCATCATCATCATTATCATCACCTTCATTACCATCATTGTCACTATGTTCCAGGCTTTGTACTAAGCTGAATTATCTAAACTTCTGGCCACTTTAAGGAAAACCCTTCAATAGGTAAAGACAAAGATGTTAGCTATGGTAAAAAGTACAAAGTGATATCTGATTGACCAATATTTGGGTAAGAGGATGCTAAAGAGTGTGGTAACAGATTAAGTTTATAATGGTAGCCCTATTTATAAGAATCTGCTCTAGGCTAGGTGCTTTATTTACATGACAACACCATATCAACTTTATGGCAGCCTCCAGGAAATATAAAGCCTAGTTTAGATCAGATGGCTTCACTTCTCAGTTTTTTGTTATTCATTTCTATGTGTCTCTATTTTCATTTCTATAGAATGAAAATAATATGACCTACTTCAGAGGGTTGCAGTGGGATTAAAGGAAATAATGAATGCTGCCTGACACCAACTAGGTGCTCAATAAATATTTGGTGACTGTTAAAACTTTGCAGAGTGCTTGGCACTTACTAAGTTATTGACAAAATAATAGAAACAACAACTCTTATTAGTTGAGTGTTTGCTATGTGCCATAAACTTTTCTAAGAGCTTCACATGGATTCACATATGAGCTAATATCACCACTTCCATTTGGCAAATGGAAAAACTGGCATCAGAGTGGTGAAATAATTTACCCAAAGTCATGGTGTTGATGAGTAGTGGATTTTGAATGCAAGTCCTTGATCTTCTTCATGAAGGTCGGATATCTTTCTACTACATCTTTGAAAAATGCTGAGAGAGGTAAATCATAGTCTATAGGTGGCTTGGAGTTCACACCGTCTCCAGTATGTAATACTGAATCTGCCCTTGTTTGCCTGATTTGGGAGAAAGTTGTTACAGCTGGTGAACAAGGAAACAGCATTGTTTGTTACCCTGGGGCACTCACTTGGTTGAATGTTGGGACCTGGCTGGCAGGTTCCAGCCTTAGGCAGTTGTTAGCATGCAATGATCAAACTGTTGGTCTGGCAGCTAAACCACACCTGATGGGGAAAAGTTACCCAGTTTACCTTTATTCTAACAAATGTTCATAGCAAACCTGCCTGTGAGCTGTAGTATTAATTTCACTCTGGGTAGTTGATTCTTACTTTGTAACTTCCTTAGATACGATGGTTCATGCTTTAGTCTACTGAAAGGTGGACTTGGGCAAATGCTTGTGACTTCACAGTTCCAAATGCAGTGGGATGGAACTAAGTTTATTAAACTCTCTTATGTTACATTTTAAGATATCTTAGAGATCATCTGTTTAAGGATGTATTTGTTTGTTTGTGTTTTTTAAGCAGTGGGGACCTATGTGATCCCACACATAACCTCAAGGTATGAAATAGGAAAAGATGGTGGGGGAGGGGGTTTCTTAACGGTAGCCCCTCCTTACTACCTGCTTCTTCCTCACCTTCAGGAGCTCTTATGATAGACCTTGAGATAACTGTAAAGAACCACCCTAGGTTTACCCACAGCACAGTTTAGAAACTTCAGGTTAGCTCTAGTCCCCAAGAACTAACAGGGACAGAGGCAGCATCTAGAAGCTAGGTCTTTTGACATTTGCTCCAGTGCTCTTTTCACTCCACTACTATTAATTTACTTTAGAAGAGAAGCTAATCAAAGGTAGGAAATGCTTGGAGTAGCAACAGTTTTTTTGGTAAGCAGTGACATCCTCAATATTCTCCTTTTGGGTCCATGAAAAAGACTGTTAAACATATGTTCTTAACCCCCCTCCAAGTCACTGAGGCATTCTGTGCTGCACTGCCAAATTTTGTACATTCCAGTGACTCCTTCTTCTCCCTAATGCATTGCTAAAAATAAGAAAACTCACACAAAAGCATATGTTGTGGTTTGTCTTTGATTTGGGCACAGATCACCCAAGTGTGAAAACAAAATTGGTTGCTCCATCCTTCTAATGCACAGATTTGCACATCTGTACTGTACTTCCTGGAGGGAATTATAACTTAGTATCTTATAGGGCTTGGTAATTTCACAGAGACACTTAATACCCAATACCTCATGTGATGATTATGGAAGACATATCAAGGTAGGCAGAATGGGTGGCTTTACTTATAGCTATTTCATAATTAAGAAAAAGATTCAAATTTGAGGAGTTCCACAGGATTTAAGACTAGCTCGTCAGCCCTAAAACCTCTTTTATTTGATGATTGCCTGGCTCTCATCTCTAGACAGGGGCAGAATATTACTAGTTTTTGTTTTTAGTGCTAAACTAGCCTTGGGAATGTGGGTGATAATATAATGGCCATTCCAATTGGAGACAGTGCCCCTTTGGCAAAGGAGTCAAAAATAGTGTCGGCAACTGAGTTCTCTTGAGAGAGTTGGAGGTTTGTGCTGGATGTCTTTTGTTTGTCTCTCCAGACCCTGCCTCTATCCTGCTCTGAGCCCTGAGAAACTGGCCCATATGATTCCATTAGCATTCTTGCCCTCTGGCCTCTGGTTCATTTGGCAGGGATTGGGGGGGTGGTGGGAGGATGTGGGGGGAACATTTGCAGGAGGCCTCTGGTAGGGCATGAGTGAAGCTGGAGAGTTTATTTCCCATCTCCCACATTTCAGGATTGCTGAAGTCTAGCCATCTTCCTCCACCAGAGGTCACAGTCCTGCAGAAGGGTCCTTTCTATCCAGCCTCTATTTTTAGATTCTATAACTGCTCCTTCCTCCTGTCCCTCAGGCCTTGGAGTGGTAACAGCTCCCCAGGGTTACTAGCTCTGCAGTACTGCATCATCCCCTGTAGCTTCCCCATAACTCTGCCCACGCCTTTGGAAACAGTCCCTTTATGAAACCTAAGGTTACGCAGCTGGAGGATGCCATCTATGTCTTGCTGGGGCCCTGATAGAAGTTTCTTAGGTGACATGTAGCAATTATAATGCCTTACATTTTGAGCCTTTCAGGTAGTAAGAGGGAGGACTTGACTGGAAAAAGTCCTCTGCATTACCTAATTTGTAGTTCCGTTTGACTTTCAAATATACCCTTGGCCATGGTAGCAGGAGCGGAAGACTATATACATATGCCTATGATTCTCAATGTTTATGTGCCTAAGAATCACCTGAGGAGGTTGTCTGAATTGACAGTTTCTGGGCACCTCTCCCCAAAGATTCTGATTCTGTGGACAAGAAGTGGTGCTCAGTTATCTTCATTTTTGACAAGGTCCTAGATGAATTTGATGTGGGCATACCTAGACCACATTTGAGAAATACTTCTTCATGCCAATGGACTTCTTATCGGTGGCCTTTTTTTTTTTTTTTTTTTTTTTTTTTAAGAGGAAGTCTTGCTGTGTCACCCAGGCTGGAGTGCAGTGGCATGATCTAGGCTCACTGCAACCTCCACCTCCTGGGTTCAAGCGATTCTCATTCCTCAGCCTCCCATGTAGCTGAGGTTACAGGTATGTGCTGCCATGCCCAGCTAATTTTTGTATTTTTAATAGAGATGGGGTTTCACCATGTTGGCCAGGCTGGTCTCAAATTCCTGACCTCAAGTGATCTGCCCACCTCAGCCTCCCAAAATGTTGGGATTACAGGCATGAGCCACTGGTACCTGAACAGTGGCCTGCCTTTTAACATTTTCTGTCAGATTCAATCATCAAATTCATATCTTTCAAGTGGACTTAACATTGAGTTCTCTCTACATATATGTATGTGTGTTTAGCTAGGGAAATTTTGTTGAAAAGAACCATTAAGCAAAATAATGCTGTATCTTTTCCATTAATAAAGCTAGTTGAAGATGGCAGTTTTTCACTAGGCTGTACATTTTGATGAGTCTCTTTATCTTTGAACAGTTTCCTGTCTCTGTCTTTATCCATTTGTTCATTCATCCAGTCACTCATGAAACATTTATTAAGCATCTACCGTGTGCCAGGCACTTTACTAAGTTCCGGAGATACAAAGTCATCCCTGTCCCTGAGATGTTCAAGGGTAGCTGGAAACAAACATGCAAGTAACAGGTATTTGTTTATTCACTCAACAGATATTTAATGTTTGCCAGAGACTGTTCTAGACACTCTAGTGCCTAGAACCTAATAAAGGTTTACACGTTCTTGGGATTGTTGTGAGGGTTCAGTGAGATCCTAGAGATCGAGCACTTAGCTTAATACTAAGAACTCCTTATCACTGAGTGTGCTTAGCTGTGGGGGAGGAAATGAGTGGGAGAGGAGACAGCCACCTGCTCGTGTGGAGGGCTTCTGTGGGGTGAATAAAACAGTCAGATATTCCTGCATCGCGAAGCTTAAATTCTCACATTATTAATCTCCTAGTGGTAAATAGTATGATCAGAAACAAAAGATAGAGTTTTTACTTAGGTGAGGATTGTAGGAATTCTTCTATGAGGCAGCACCAGCTTAACTGTGACAGTTCCCAGCAGTGTGCAAGACTAAGTCTAGATGGGATGGCCCGGATCCTTGCCCATTGATGATCAGTGCAAATGTACACAGGCAGACTAGAGAAACTGGGGACTGAGAGTGGAAAGGGTTTAACTAGAGGCTGCATATCTCAAAAATGCAGTGTTTTGGAGTAAGTCTGGCAGAGCAGTTGATTTTGGGAAAAATGTAAGGGAAAGTACCCAGATTGCTTGGGTGGAGCAAGCCATAATGGAAAGGAACTTTGGGCATTTTGTGTTACCATGGAATCTCTTACAACACATCCCAGCATCTGTCCATACCTCTGGGGATGCATGCGTCATGAAATATGACAATTGTCTGTGTCTGTGTCTCTGCAGTTATATCAAACTTCCTTAAGACAGGAACCATGCTCGATTCATCTTTCTGTCTGGAAGCTCATGGAAGGCAATACACAAAATGTTCGTTGAATGAAGGAATGTATCAACAGTCAAACAGCTCTTTATTAAATACCTACTGTTTGCCAGTATGTATTAGATTCTAAGGAGATAGAAATGAAAAGACTTGCTCTTACATCCAAGTAGACACACACTGACACACATGCATGAGGCTACCATGCTGTGTGCCTAGAGGAAGGACAGGGTCATAGCAGTCAGCATTACCTGGGCTCCAGTGTGGTGGTTAAGAGAGTGGGGTCAAGTGGTTCAGAGTTTGGGCTCTACGACAAGACTGCCTGGATTCAAATGCTGGCCCTCATGTTTAGTAACCCTGTAACCTTGGGCATGTTGCATATATTTCTGTGTCCCAGGCTCCTGTTCTGATATTTACTTTAATCTATGTAAAAGAGCCTCCTTAGAGCTTGTCTGGGACATAGCAAGCATCATATAACTTTTGGCTGTTGTAGAGGTTAATAAGCATGGCCTTTATCACCAGGGCTGGAATCAAGACCTATCTCTGATACTTCCTAGCTCTATTACTTGAGCAAGTGACTTCATCTCAGCTTCTGCCCCTGCGTAAGTGATCTAATAATGTTCACTGACTTGGGATTGTTGTGAGGGTTCAGTGAGATCCTGGAGATCGAGCACTTAGCTTAATACTAAGAACTCCTTATCACTGAGTGTGCTTGGCTGTGAGGGAGGAAATGAGTGGGAGAGGAGACAGCCACCTGCTCGTGTGGAGGGCTTCTGTGGGGTGAAGCTCAATCCTAGGGTGATGGGAGTTCCTTTGTCCCCATCAGTTGCTACATGTGCACAGCCAGGGACAGACAGAAGGGTTGGGACCTGGAAATCAGAGTGGCAGAACAAGCACTAAATGAATGCTCTATTGTTATGATTAGTGGTTCTGGAACTGGGCAGAAGCCTGTGTCCTGGAATAGAATGGCAGGTCATAGCAGGACCAGCCATTACAAAATGGGATGCTGCACCTTACGGAGATTTAGGTCGGGATCTTCAACCTTCCTGCTCAAAAGGGTGGGCTTTAGCTATACTCACAGACCAAAGAGAGCCCCTACCACTGGCTTCATGTGAAATATTTTCTAGAAAATACTGATGCACAGGCCATTTTCAGACCAATTGCACCTTTGTCTCTAGAGGTGCTACCCAGGTATTTTATAAAAGATTTCTAAATGACTGTAGTATGCACCCAGGGGTTTAGAGCTACCCACCAGAGCCAGGCTGTCCTGTTTATGGGCGGAGGCTGAAGAGACCAGGAAGGACAGGAAATGAAGAAATAATTGTCTAGGTCTCTTGGAAAGATCAAGACTCTTTGAAGCTTAAACACTTAATTTTTATTTCCAAATAATACAACCATAAATTTATTGAGCATAATTGGAAAAGGGATTTACTCTGGAATAAATGTCTTTTTACGTCAAATATTAATAGAATGGTATTAATTTGAAAAATGATTCACTTCCATAAAAAGCTTGCTTTCCAAACAAAATAATACATGTCTTAATATAAATGTTTAAAAGAAATTAGTAAAGGTTTACATGTTCTTGATTTATGAGTAAATAAGGCACTGAAATTACAAAATTTTGTTCTGTTGGGTGATCTATATCATAATACCCTCTGACAAAAATGCTTATCTATTCTGAAGATGTTTTATTTATTATTTTGTTTACCTTACTGCCAAAATATTTAGCCTCATCATTGATAATAAAATAGTCAATTTTTTCATTTATGCAACAAAGGTTTACTGTTAAAACATAAAGCATTTTTTGGTTTGTTTATTTTAATTTGTCACAGGTAAACTTAGCATGCCTGTGTCAGCAGATTCAAATTCCAGCAAAGGGACCTGTCCCCATGGGTTTACCATAGAAAGGTTGCATAAAATTGTAATAAACAATTTTTTCTGGGCTCAAAAAAATATGCATACTTCTTTATCCCCTTTGGGATATGCTTCCTGGAGGAGTCTGAAATAAGGCTGGAAAAATTGTATCCAATTCTTTAATAATCCTTTAAGTGTCTTCTGATATGTGTTTCAGAAGGGTGCCACAGATATATAATTTGCAACGGGAAAAGATGAACTCGAATTTTATAAGAAGCCAGCGATTATGTTCTTGAAATATGTTCATGACTATGCCCGTGGCACGAGAGCCACCCTCCCTGATTTATTCTGCTTGGACCAGAATTTGCGACTGCTGATTTCTTTTCATCCACTTTTCCTAATAGATTCAGGAAGTAATTTTCAGATACGGAAACAATAGATCACAGATAATAAAAGTAGAGCATGGGCAATTTGGGAGGCCGATAAACTTATAGAGATGAGATCTCTTTATAGCACTCCTCCCTGTTTTGCGCTTGTGACTGCAATGCATGATTCTCTTTTATTTCCTATTAAATACAAATGCTTTCCAATGGTGCCTTTGAGGGGGCAGATAGGGGGCTGTACCAGGACTGCTTCTGTTAAACACAAAAGGCATACACACACACGTGCACATACACATTTCTTTCTTCTAGAGAACTTTATTTGCTGTTAACTGAACACGGCTTATCAGTCCCATTATGTGGTGTTAACATTTAACCACCATTGAGCATCATTAAGAGGTCACAGAACCAGTCAGAAGAGATAGAGGGATGGATCCAACAAACCAGCACCTAAGGATTCTAATGAATTGACATCTTCATTTCTTGCTTTCATTCTTTCTAATTTATTTTAGAGACAGGGTCTTGTTCTGTCACACCCAAGCTGGAGTGCAGTGTCACGAGCACAGCTCACTGCAGCCTCGAACTCCCAGGCTCATGGTATCCTCTTACCTCAGCTTCCTGGAGTAGCTGAGACTATAGGTGCATGCCACCATGCCCAGCTAAATTTTGGATTTTTTTTTTTTTTTTTCCTAAAGATGTAGTCTCACTCTGTTGCTCAGGCTGGTCTCAAACTCCTGGGCTCAAATGATCCTCTCACCTCGGCCTCGCAAAGTGCTGGGATTATGGGCACGAGCCACCATGCTCAGACTTGCTTTATTTCTTTAAGGTAGTCATGGAAGGAGAGAGAAGTCGCTTTTTGCTTGTAAAGTGGATACTCCGAGAAGTGTATTCATCTTAAAGGCCATGTGTATAAACAGAAAGAGTTCTTGAGGAAAATATCATACTATTATAAGATAATCTACTGTACATATTGTGTATGTAGGCACTCTGAAAGCAAAATGGTATTTTTAAAAAGCTCTTCAGCCTCGATAGGAAAAAAAAAAAAACAAAAAGCCAAGAGCTTAGATGTATTTTCTTGAAGGCAAGGTCTGTGAAAATCCTTTTATGGAGCTTGTGCACCAAAGCATGCTGTGTAAAGTCAGCCGGAGGTCATTACCGTTTTTATTAGGTGATTATATTATAAATATGAGTTGGGCCTCAATCATAAGCAGATCCTTTATGTGTGTTTCTGAACATGCAGGCTCCAAAGTGCTAAATTCCAAATTGGAATATTGATTGTCTGATGCCTGAGTTACAGCTTTCCTCAAATCTTGAATTAGGCCTCAGGGCCCATGTGTCTTTCTGGAGATAAGTTCTTCTTGTAACTGGAAGATGTAAGGTCTTAAATAGCAGGCCCCACAAGGTGGAAATCCAAAGGCAGACTTTGGCACCATTCTCTCCCTTGTGAATCAGGAGGTATTAAACATACCAGTTTATGGTGTATATAGAGAAATTGTCATAATTTGTAAATGTCTATGAGTTTCCTCTCGGGTAAGGCAGACGTTAAGGCATTCCTGCGAATGTTTATTATTTCCATGCAAATCCAATTGAATAATTTGTCTTCGATTCTGTGGACTTTTTCTTAGAAAAAGGAACCACAGGCCTCTTTGCTAAATGTTCTAATTCTGTAAATATTCCTGAGTTTTAAAGTTGGACGTGATGCTTTTAAAATGCTCAAACATACCGTAAGCAGGATTTCCCTGTTTCAGTAGTATTGACATTTTGTGCCAGATAATTCTTTGCTATGCATTGTAGGATGTTTAGTAGCATCCCTGGCCTCTACCCAGTACATTTCAGTAGCACCTCCCCACGTCACATGTGACAATCCAAAAGGTCTCAAAACATTGTCCCCTGGGGCGCAAAATAGCCCCTGGTTGAGAATCCCTGCCTTAAAGTGGTGGCTGAACAAAGATCTTCCATGTTCTACATACAAAATGAAGTGAATCTCTGAGAGTTTAAAACAAAATGTAGATACAAACCGGAGCACTACAAATACTTGTTCCTATATTGACTTCCCCTGTAGAGTAAGTCCTGAGAGCAGGGCTGTGAGTTTTGTTTCCCCATGGCCTAGTACTGCCAGGCAAGTCATAGAGCCCCAGTAAATACTGAGTGGGTGAATAAGAGAAATAAATCACCTGTCATTAGATGCTTCCATAAATGTATATGTAAATATCAGTCGTATGTATTCATATAGTTCCATTAAAAACTTACTAAATATTATTCTTTTATATCCCAGTGTCTGAATAGTAATGCACACAGAGCAGACATTGAATTGGTATTGGTCGAATGGCTACCTGGCACATAAAAAGTACATTGAAATGATAAATTAACAGAACACCCATGGCCATCAGACATGTTTTTGTGGCGATTACAACAGTCAGTGAGTTGGATGTAGGATACTCCACGGCGGCCGCCCTGCAAGGTCTATTTACTTTGCCTCCTTTGAAATTCACACTCCATGCCTCGGATGTCCAGGTCCAAGGCCTGTCTGGTCTTTCTGAATCCACACTGGTGAGAAGGAGAATTTATGGTTCGGCAGGACATGGATTGTTTTATATTTCCAAGTCACCACAGCTGTGCATATAGCTGCTGCTTATTCCCAGATCTCTCCTTGCTGCCCTGCCAGAGTTTTGACCAAAATTAGAGTGATGGCTCTATTTTGAAGGCCTGAGTTTAAAGTTATAAAAAAAAAGTCCAGGGATAGCAGCCATTCCCAAGATTTATGCTGAAGCAGCACAGAAGTTTAGTTTATTGAAAAGAATTTGAAATCAGTTTTTAAACTTTAGATTTAAATGTATTTTCTAGGCTTTGACCACTACAATTGTGTTCATTTTAAAACGACCATAAAAAATATTTACAAGGTACAGTGGATTTCTAGGTCAGGACTCAAGGCTTAGGAAGAAAGTGGAATTAAAAGGCACTTCAGTTAAAAATCAAAAACTATGCTAAAAATGCCCTGGTTTAACCTTCTCCATTTATATATGGGGAAACTATAAGTCATTGGGAGATGAAATCACACGTCCAGCGTTACACATTTTTTTTTCCTGCTTGTCTTTTAAATCTGTTTCTCATTTTCCCTTTCTTTCTCTTTCTCTCCCTCACCCCAGTAAAATTAGACATCAGATTCACATGTACGTATAGATGACGGTTTTCCTACACTGCTAAAACGTTGGACCTAAATTGGATAACTAGAGGTAGTTAAGTGCAACTCTTTTATTTCACTTTATGAGTAAACAGTGGTCTAGAGAATGAGAACTGTGCTGTTGAAATTTTTAAAAAGTCGGTGACTGGCAAAGCTGCAACTTTAATCCAAGTCTCTTCTCTGTTCAGTTATCTTTTCACTAAGGCATGCAACTTTCTTATTATCTTATTTTGCACCCCCTTATTGCAATCATTTTTAGCAAATATTTCCTGAGCTGCTGTTCTGTGTTGAGTTACAAGACAGCAGTTAGCATAACATGGCCACTGCCCTTAGGAGCTCACCTTTTAGTGAGGAGACTGAGAAACAAGCAGACAATGCCTGTAGAGTACAGCATTAGAAATAAGGTGATGTCGTTGGGCTGTGGGTGGGGACTGTCAGTGAAGGTTCCTGTTACAGGTGATACAAGGGAGTGTGATGGTCATTGCAGGAAGAATGTTGTTCATCACAAGGGCTGAGAAAAAATGCTGACCTGAGAAGAAGAGAAAGAGTTAACATGATGCCAGGGAAGAGCACAGGTCTTCATTTAAGACCCAGCAACATGACTTCGTAGCTGGATGGTCTTGGTTCAGTTACTCAATACTCTTATCCTCATGGATTAAGATCAGGATGATCGTTATAACACTTAACTTTCATTGTACTCATACATACCCTTTCTTGAGCACTAGGTCTCTGGCCTTAAGTTAATTACTTGGATATTAACATGATCTGCACATTTTAGAGGAGGTGGTTTCCTAGTAGGTGCCTAATAGAGACTTGATTTCTTCCCAAGCCTGAATCCAGAGTCCAAGCTTAGAAGCTGTGCCACCTCTGAGAGTACAAGACTGTTGAGGATTCAATGAGCTGATATAATTATAGGAAAGTAGACACTACAAGAATGTTAGTTGTTTCTTCTGCATCATAAAACATCCTCTATAACCACTTTGTAAGCCCATGCATGGATATATACACGTGTATCACTCATATTTCTTACCTGCTATTTTTATATTAATGGTGGAAAGGCAAAATATGAAAAAGGAAAGTGTTCATTAAGAATATAAAGCACTTGGGCCTATAGGGAAAAATATTTTTCTGACTTTAAAATTTTTACTTTTTAGATAATCCCTTGAATGTATGTCATCTTGATACTACGTGGGCATCAGCCCCTGAGGGAGTGTTGGATCTCCTTCCTGTCCCTCCCCATTACATGGTTTATTGAGTTTTTACTCTCATTGATTAAACTCTTGCTATGTCCTAGCCACTCTGATGAATCCTCACAGCATCCATAGCAGAAATGAAGACACAGGCCTGGAGATTGCCTGCCTTGCTTCTTAGCAAGTGGAGGAGCAGGGTGCAACCCTGAATCAGTCTAGCTTCACCATTCAAACTGTAACCATGAAGCACTATTGCCTGTCTCCTTGATTTGCATACTTTTGGGCATTTTCTGGCACCATGATGGAGCAAATGTCATGGTTACCTATCTAGAATCCTGAGCTACATCGTTTTAATCTCACCTTGATTTATGACTTGATTTTTTCTTAGTGTTTCTAGTATATGCCTTTTGATAGGTCTGGGAGGTGGGAAGTGAAATTACCTCTTTGGTAAGTTTACCCATATTCAGTGGGAGGGCAGGAGTATGGTATTGTTATGGGATCTTTGAGGTGTCACCTTTCTGTCTGGAAACCTTTGTTGGCCAGTGGCATCTTTGCCTGAGTTCTTATCCTATGTCTAGGAAGAATGAGGTATACAGACAAGTGGAGGGTGAGCAAGATGAAGAGGAGCTTTATTGAGTGTTAGAACAGCTCAGAGGAGACCTGCAGTGGGTAGCTCCTCTCTGTAGGCAGATCCTCCTAACGAGTGTTCAGCTCTCCACCAGAGAGGAGGTCCTTCTCTCTGCAGGCAGGTCATCCTGTCATCTCTGGAGCACTCAGCAGAGAGGAGGACCTGGAGAGGTAGTTCTTCTCTGTAGCTGGTCAGCCGGAAGTCTGCTCAGCTCTGACTGAGCTTGGGGCTTTTATGGGCCTCAGAGAGAAGTGGGTGCCTATTGGTCCATGAGCGGCCATGGGTGGGCCCAGAAAAGGCACCACAAGTTCCCTCTCTGGTCTGTGGGACTGACAGCCCCGCCCCCATACTTCAGCCCCTCCTTGGCCTGAAGGTGGGGCCTCACCAGGGACCTGCACACCTTTGCCAAGGAACCCATCTCCCTCCTGCTGCCATTCACGGAACCCAGACTGTAGGTGACAAGGGGCCCCTGCAGGCCAGCACCAAGCTGCTCTCAGCCCCGTTTCAGCTTCCCTCTTATCTTTATCAGTGCTCAAGTCTAGAAGGGGGCTGAGGTGTCAGGGGCCTGACGTGTCAACAGTGCCCTGAGCATGTGCACACCTGACTGGGCTGTGACAGTGCCCAGGCTCACCCCACTTTACTTCAAGATGGGAGTAGGTGCCAATAGCAGGAAGAAGCCAGGCAGTGGGAGCAGGTATTTCCAAGCCTTTCTGGGCCTCCAAGAGGGCAGGAATACTTGGGTCCACAGCTGTGGTTTGGGTGGCTGCAGCTGCACCCAGGAGGGAGGTGCTCCTGCCTGTTCTGAGGAGTGGGAGGCCCGGATCTGCAGTCATAGTTTGGGAGGCCGCTGCTGTGCCTGGGAAGGCTAGGTTCCTGCTTGCTCTATGGAACAGGAGGCCTGTGTCTGCAGCCATCACTTGGGTGGCTGCAGCTGCATGTGGGGAGTTCCTGCCCCACCAACTCAGAAGGGACAGTACTCCCACTTGTCCCCAGCTCCTGCCAGCTCCACGGAGTGTGGAGCTCTGGGCATTGCCTCCCTGCTGCAGCCACACTGCTGCATCCAGTGTGATGGCAACGGCTGCTCCAGATAGGTCGCTGCTGCCATTGGTATGATGGTTAGACTTGAAATTACATGATTTCTTTCGGTAGCTGCCATTTTGGGAGCATTTGCCCTTTGCTGATTGATTCTTACTGCAAGCTGATGAGGTAGATGTTACTGCCTTCATTTTACAGAGGAGGAGATGGAAACATGCAAAGCTGGGCACAGCCCTGCAGTGTGTGAGTCACTGGTTTCCAACACCTAGTAGGTTTCTGGAAATGTGTGTTGCTCAGGTCCCCAGACAAAAAAGGCACCTAGCTCTGATTAGAAACTTTCTTTCAGACTTCCGAACTCTTACTTTTTTCAGAGTACCATTTTGTATGACTTTTTTTGTTTTTTTGAGACAGGGTCATGCTCTTTTACCCAGGCTGAAGTTCAGTGGTGCTATCACAGCTTACTGCAGCCTCAGCCTCCTTGGCTCAAGCAATCCTCCCAAGTCAGCCTTCCAGGTAACTGGGATTACAGATGTATGGCACCATGCCTGGCTAATTTTTAAAAAATTTATTTTATTTTATTTTATTTTTATATAGACAGGGTCTCACTATGTTGCCCAGGCTGGTCTCGAACTCCTGGGCTAAAGCGATCCACCTGCCTTTGCCTCCCAAAGTGTTGAGATTACAGGTGTGAGCCACTTTGCTTGGCCTTGTGCGATTTATATAGTCAGTTTACCTTCGTGGGGTTCATTCTTTCCAGCTCTGCTAAGAGATATTCAGAACAGCATGGAGGTTAAAAGCGTAAACTCTGCAGCCAATAGCATGGATACCAGCTGTCCCTTGCTGGCTGTGTGACATTAGGCAAGTTCCTAAATCATTTTGAGCCTCAGTTTCATTATCTTTAAGGTCAGAATAATAACAGTACTAATCTTTCGAGATTACTGTAAAAATTAAATGAGTTAATTTTTATAGATATAATTCTTAGAATAGTATCTGATATGTGATAAGCTTTTAACATATGTATTAGCTATTATAAGTTATTATTATTTAGTTTTCAGACATTTAATAAGCCATTGCCATGTGTGAAACACTGTGTTAGATAATGGGATGGAATCCTGATGTCCCTTTCAGCTCTGACATTCAGTGATGGATGTCAACAACCCAACCTTCCATCTCTGGGGGAAGCACTGCATGGTTTGCTCCAGGGGACTTACTGACTCTCCACTTACAAATTGTTATGTGAAAAATACAAAATGCCTTGAACTATTCCTTTCTTTTACTCATCTCTTTCAAGTAGGTGGGTTCCATTTTACTACATAATTAAGAATAAGGAACAAAAATGGAAGGAAGCGTATTTGTAGCTTATGTGTAGGTTGAAATTTCCTGAGAAAACGGACTCAAACAGGAGAAAGACAATAGCACTATTTAAATGGGAAAATCCATAGCCATCACAATATGGAGTAATGCCATTTTGCTATTTTGGTCTTGAAGGAGGAAGGCATGAACATATTTGCACATATTGTCCTTGGCTAAAGCTGGTCATGCAAAGAGCAGGACACATTTGGATAGGAAAATTGTATTCCGACCACCAATTTGTATAGTCCTAACTTTCTGCTCACCTTTCTACTATTGTATGTGTCAGGAAATATAGTCCTCAACCTCACACAAACCAGACTGCAAAGGGGAGAATTGGAGAGGCTTAGTATATTTCCTCTCTTTTAGAACTAGGATGAAATACCAGTTTCTCATTGCTTACAGTATACGGGATTTAGCAAGACACACTGGAAGGCGTCAGGATGTTAGGGTCAGATGATCTACTTCTGCCCGTATAAATGTCTACACAACCTCTAGCAAGACATGATCCCTTTCTGAGACTTTTTCCTTCTTTGTAGTGTGGGGAGAGTGAGTAAACTTGCCTGTCTGTGAAAAGCCTGGTAGAGTGGATAGCACATGGATTTTGCAGTCTGAGAGACCTCACTCGAATCATGGCCTCTGCACTTTACTGAACTGCTCAGAACCTCGTCTGCACACTGAAGATATTATTACCTGTGTCTTAAAACTGTTTTAGGGTTTAATGTTGTATTATGTATTTGGTTGGAATATAGTAGTCCTTCTTTTTAAAATATTAGGGCCCTTTAGACTCTTTAATTTTCCTAGTGTAACCTATTTTTTATTACAAAGTACAGAATATATATATCTTCTTCATATATATAAAGAATATATATAAATATTTATTTATATATTTATTTATATAAAAATATATTTATAAAGAAGAATATATATATTCTGTACTTCAAAATAAAAATATATATTCTTATATATGTTCTTTATATACACAAAGTATATATTCATACATATATATATTCTTTATATATATATAAAGTCTGTGATAGCATATGTGGATGACTTATGGACAATAATATTAAAAACTCCAGTGCCCATTTCTCAAGCCAAGAAATAGAATGTCTTGAGACTCTGGAAGCTACCTAAGGCCTTTCCTTCATAGCATCCTGATACCCCTTCCCCAGGTAACTTCTAACCTGAATTTTGGGTTAATTATTTCCTTAAGGTCTTTCTATGTATATCCCTAAACAGTTTACTATTTCTTTTCATTTTGCCTGATTTTGAACTTTATATAAGTGGAATCACATTGTAACTTCTTCTTGTGACTTTATCATTGTATTTTCAAGATTTCTTGATATTGATGTGTATAGATATAGTTTATTATTTTTCACTACTGTGTAGTATTCCCTTCTAAGGGTGTATGTATTTATTTTCTAATCTAGTAATAGAGGATGTTTGGCTAATATCCATTTTTTTTTTGCTATTATGGAATATATTGCTACAAATATTCTTCTATCCCCTTATTATAGGTAAGCTGAATATGTTAATATATGCTAAATATAGTTTTCAGTTTATCTTTCTAAAGTGAAAAGGTCTTTATAGATCATTGAGTCTGATATCTTTCCTCTGCCTGGGTGCAGAGCAGGGTGATTCCTCAGGTGTCACAGCTAGTAAATGGCAATGTGGGGCTAGTAGCCCAGGTCTCTTGTTCCAGTATGGCTCATCTCTGTGACTAGACCACATGTCTGACAGTGTTTTGTTTAATTTTAAATGACTTATCTTGCTATTGATATTCCTAATTTTGGAATTTTCATTTGGGCTGGTTCTTTAATACTCTCTTAGAAATATGTTTGCATTTATTGTTGAGATCATTTTGCCCCCATCCCCAATGTTGGGACAGTGCTGGCTTCTCTTGGGCCCTGTCCCATTAATGCCAGCCCTAGGCATACCCCGTGGCCATGAACCTGTGATAAGCTTCTACCCCTTCAGCAGTGAGAGCCTCTGAGACATGTTTCAACCAGGGAAAAAATCAAAATAGACCCAAAATGGCCAAGGGGGAAAACTGCTGAGGAAAGAAATCTGAATCCTTACAAGGCACTTTCTTAGGAAATATCCCTTTACTATAAATAGGAATGGATATTCAATTTTAGGTCCCTTTAAAAAAACTCTCTAGGACTGAAATTAGATTTGAGGCTGATGGAATGAATATAGTATGGGGTGATTCTGTGCTGTGCTGGGACATGTCTGAAAGTTCTGAGCAGCTGGTGCAGTGGAACAGCTGAGCCACAAACAAATATCAGCTGATTTTAGCACTTCTTATTTCTAGACGTCCTGGTTTGTTAGCTCCAGCACTTGGTTCCCTGTATGCTCTCTTCATGAGGCCTCTCAGCATTTCTCCCTGCCTTCCAGTGACTGTACAGTTTTGGGTACATTACTCCCCTTTCCGGGTCTCAATCTCCTGTATCCTACAATGAGAGGAGTCCCTAATATTTATTAAGAACTTAGAATGTGCCAAATGCCTTCCATATATCATCTCATTTAGTTTTCACAACAACACTGTGAGGTGAGAGCTATTATTATCACCATTTTACAATAAGGAAATTGAGTGTAGGAAATTGAGGCACAGTTGGCCCACCTGCTCCCCATGTAATGGGATTTGGAAATGTGTTCTGGGAGAGATCTGTTCCCGGCCTCTGCCCCCATGCTCTGCAGTTGGGAACCATTCCCTCACTCACATGCCTCTCGCTCGTCTCTCAGCTCTAGAACTACAGAGGAGAATGTAGCTAGGATTCCACATTCTTGCCATGCACTCGTCTGTAGAGCATGTCCGTGGTTTCTGTCACTATGAAACGGGTCTGTAACCCCCAAAAGTTTAAGAACCACCAACTTAGGTGTTAAAGTCACTAAAGCAATAAACCAACACAACCAACCATTTGAAGACCAAGACATAGATCCATTTGCTTATGAAGAAATACACTTTCCAAGGCTTTGATGGGTTTCTTTTTAGTGATCTGACCAAATATTTTGGAGTTGCGAAATTACAGTGGAAATTCATTGTAAGGAATTCACCTAAGAAATGAAAAGTAGTAATAATCTATCTTTTGAGTTGTACTATATTTAGTCCAAATATTTCATCTCTTTGTCTTTTCACAGAAAGGTTTCAAGGGAATTGAAAACAGCTCTGCTTATTACTTATTCAAAGATAGTGACGAAGTGCTAACAGTAAAGAATAAAGGATGTTGTATGTGTAGTGCATGCATGTGTGTGTGCGCTTGTGTGTGTATATTTTGGGTGGGTGTCTTAATCTATTAGGGCTGCTATAACAAAATACCATAAACTGAGTAGCTAATAAACAACTTAAGTCCAGGATCCAGGTGCTGACAGATTAGGTGTCTGGTGAGGGCCTGCTGTCTCGTTTAAAGATAGTGCCTTCAAGTTGCTTCCTTCTGCGGTGGAAGGGGCAAGGCAGCTCTCTGAGGCCTGTTTTATAAGGGGACTAATCCCACTCACTAGGACTCACCTCTCATGACCTAATCACCTCAAGAAGACCCCACCTCCCTAATACCATCACTTTGGCAATTAGGTTTCAATATATGAACTTTAAAACATTCCAACCATAGCAATGTGTAATCAGTTTATAGTTAAACATGAAAGAAATTGGTGTTTTGTAGCTGGTGTCACCGAGAAGGTATAGGAATAATACCCCTAAGTAAATTGCAGCAAGTTTAGATTTATTGAATAATAATAGTAATAAATACTAATAATAATTTACATTGTTTTGAGCACATGTTGTGTGTTAGTCTCTCTTTTAAGGAATCCACATGGCTTAATCTAATTATTGTAATTGCTATTCAAAGTAGGTAGTATTTCTTTGTTATTTACAGATGAGAAAATTGAGGTTCAGATAGGTTCAGGACTTGCCCAACGTAAGGATGAGAGCCAGTCTGGAGTATATTCAGTTAAATCTGATGGCAGGTATCTCATATGGAACGAATTAATATATTCATGCTTCGACATGTCCTTCTGTATAATTGTTTAACTCTGAGACTTTTACCTCTTCCTCGAAGGTCTAAGGTGAAGGAATCCAAAATTGATTAAATGCCTAAGATGGGACAAGTGTTATTAATTCTTCTGTACTATCTTATACATATATTTATAATGATACTCTTCTGATTGTTGTATCATTACCTGTTTGTCTTCCTCTTAGACCATGAGCTATTCATTTATCTCTGTATTGGTGATTTTTGCTGTGGTAGAAACAAAATATCCCAGAATTTCAATAATTGTGCAGGTTGGATGCAGTACTGTTTAGCTCACTTCCAAAAGTTTGCTCATGCCAGAAATCCAGTCTCTGGGAACAGCCCCATCTGGGCTATGTGATTCTCATGTCAGAGGGCAGAAATGCCGAAGTCTCTACTGAATGACATATGTATACAGTTTCTGCTCGGTTTTGTGTACATTATGTCTACTAATATTTCACTGGCCAAAAAAAAAAAAAAAAAAAAAAGTCACATGGCAAACCCGACAATGGAGCACAGAATATTCTCCATCTACCTTAGGTATTGGCAGTGACATGGCATAGGGTGCAGATGAACAATTCTTTTATTGGAAGGACACAGATATTGGGAACCATAATACAGTATGTTACCATCTGGTTGTTCCTAGAACTGCATTTTTATATGAGGAAACTGAAGTGTAGAGATGTTACATACATATGGGGTCATATTTATGTGATCTGAACTAGTTATCTGATTCCATGTCCATGTTCTTTCTCATTTTCAGCTTCATCTCTTTCTGCTCTAAAACATGTACACTGTCTTCTTGGGACATGCTGAGTTTTATGTCATTCATCCAGACAATGAGTACATTTATGTATTTGTGACTCAGTATATGACGTTACATCTGTAATTGCATTTTCTTCTTTCAATACTACTTAATGCTCCTGTTTTTTTTGTTTTTTTTTTGTTTGTTTGTTTGTTTGTTTTTTCCTGAATGCTTAGGTCATTTGAAAGCATTACTTGTTTTTCTTAGGCTAGGATGGATGCCATTTCTCAGTGTTCTGTGGTGTCCTCTGTTCCCTCACAGTGCTTATCTCTCTGCATTTTAATTGCGTATTAAAGGGGGGTCTCTCTCCTAACTAGACTGAACATTTCTGGAAGGCTTCAGGAGGGGCTGCTTTTTACTTATGAGTCCTTACGTAATAGGCGGCATATAAAAGGTATTGTAAATGTGCATTGAAATAATGGATAAACAAAGTTTTCCTCCAGAAAAATGAGACTTGTCATTGGAGGGCCACTGCTCATGTATTTCATAAACAAGTCAAGTCAGTTGGATTTCAATCATTCCAGAACAATTGGAAATCTGTCCACTGTCACGACTTACATGTGTTCTGTCTGCAGATTGTTCTTTCTTTTAAAACTCAGCAATTTTTGTAGAATGTGTTTCCAAAATGATTTTATCCCTTTATTTTATGGTAGAAAATAGGCTCCAATTATTCTCTTTAATTAAGTGGTTTTATTTTATTAATTGTTTCTAACTTACAGAATTCCCTAGAGACCCTTTACATGTTTCCAAATGAAGGCAGGAAGAAAAGCACATTAATTATACACACAAACTCCTTTTGGCAAATTAAACATGATGCACAATGAACATGAAATGACTTGCCCTCCTGAGCTATCAATCTTGTCATTAGTGATGGCTTGTATGAGTAGTATTGACATGGGCTTATCCAAATTGGATTCTGCAAAGAGTCATTTTAATTTTGCACAAATGTAAGAAGATAAAGTAGTCTGATGGGCAGTTTGTTTTAACCCCTCCTTTTGACAAGTGGCTGGGGTTTTTCTGTTTGTAATACCACCTAGTACTTTTTGGAGTTTAAAATTTTTTTTTCAAATTTTAATTAATTAATTAGTTTAAAATGGACAGATAACATTGCATGTTTTAATCACGTACAGCATGTTGTTATGAAATGTATACACATTGTGAAATGGTTAAGTCTAGCTAATGAACAAATGCATTATCTTGCATACTTGGTGAGAGTGCATAATATCAACTCTGCATTTTTCAAGAATACAATTTATTGTTATTAACTATAGTCACCTTGCTGTATAGTGGATCTCTTAACATGTATTCCTCCTGTCTAACTGTGATTATGTATAATTTGACCAATATTTCCCCACTCCCAAGCACACCAGTCTCTGGTAGCCATCATTCTGTTCTCTACGTCTATGAGATCAACTCTTTTGTATTCCACATGTGAGTGAGGGGATATAGTATTTGTCTTTCTGTGCCTGGCTTATTTCACTGAACACAATGTGCTGCAGGTCGATCCATGTTGTCACAAATGGCAGGATTTCATTCTTTTTTATGGCTGAATAGTATTACATTGTGTGTATATACCACATTTTCTTTATTTATTTATCCTTGATGGACAATTAGGTGTCTCCATATCTTGGCTATTATAAATGTATTGCTATAAACATAGGTGTGTGGATATCTCTGATTTCATTTCCTTTGCTTATATACCCAGTGGTGAGATTGCTGGATCATATGGTAGTTCTATTTTTAAGTTTTTGAGGAACCCCCATACTGTTTTCCATAATGGCTGTGCTAATCTACATTGCCATCAACTGTGTACAGGGGTTGCCATTTCTGTATATCCTTGCCAATACTTCTTATTTTTGTTTTTGATAGCAGACATTCTAACAGGAGTGGGGGATATCTCATTGTGGTTTTGATTTGCATTTCACTGATGATTAGTGATAATGAGCGTTTTTTCCATATACCTCTTAGCCATTTGTGTATCTTCTTTTGAGAGCTGTTTATTCAGTCTTTTGACAATTTGTTAGTCAGTTTTTCTGTTTTTGCTATTGAGTTGTTTGAGTTCCCTGTATATTTTGGATATTAACCTCTTATCAGATATATAGTTTGTAAATATGTTCTCTCATTCTGTGGGTAGTCTCTTCACCCTGTTGATTGGTTTGTTTGCTGTGCAGCAGCTTTTTAGTTTGATGTAATCTCATTTGTTGATTTTAACTTTTGTTACCTATGCTTTTGAGATCTTATCCAAAAAGTCCTTGCCAAGTCCAGTGTCATGGAGCTTTTCTTACATATTTTCTTCTAGTAGTTTTGTAGTTTTGATTCTTATATTTAAGTCCTTAATCTGTTTATTTTTGTATATGGTGAGAGGTAAAGCTCTAATTTTATTTTTCTGCATGAGGATATCCGGTTTTCCCGACACCATTTATTGAAGAGACTGTGTATTCTTGGCTTCTTTGTTGAAAAGAAGTTGGCTATAAATGCATAGATTTATTTCTGAACTCTTTATTCTGTTCTATTGGTTATGTGTCTGTTTTTATGCCAGCACCATGCTGTTTTGGCTACTATAGCTTTGTAGTATATTTTGAAGTCAGGTAGTGTGATGCCTCCAGCTTTGTTCTTTTAACTCAAGATTGTTTTTGCTATTTGGGGTCTTTTGCGGTTCCATAAGAATTTTAAGATTTTTTTTTTCTATTTCTGTGAAGAATGTTTCCAGTAGGGGTTACATTGAATCTGTAGACTGCTTTGGATAGTGTGGTCATTTTAACAACATTTATTCTTCCAATCCTTAAACATGGGATGTCTTTCATTTATTTGTGTCTTCAATTCATTTAATCACACAAAACAATAAATGTGATACACCACTGTAATAGAATGAAGACAAAAATCTTATGATCATTTCAATAGATGCTCAAAAAAATTTGACAAAATTTAACATCTCTTTATGAAAAAAACTCTCAACAAATTAGGTATGGAAGAACTGCACCTCAACACAAGAAAGGCCATAGAAGAAAGACCCATGGCTAATAAAATAATAATAATAATATAATATAATAATAAACAAGGAAAAGTTAAAAGTGTTTCCCCAAAACTTGGAACAAGACAAGGATGCCCACTTTCACCACTTCTGTTCAGCATAGTGCTAGAAGTCCCAGCCAGAGCAATTAGTCAAGGGAAAGAAATAAAAGGCATTCAAATTAAAAAGGAAGAAGTTAAATTATCCATGTTTGCAAATGACATGATTATATATATATATATAAAACCCTAAAGACTCTATCAAAAAACTGTTAGAGCTAATAAACAATTTCAGTAGAGTTGCAGGATACAAAACATATGAAAATCAATAGTATTTTTCCATGCTAATATGGTTTGCCTGTGTCCCCACCCAAATCTTATCTTGAATTGTAGTTTCTGTAATCCCCATGTATTGGGGGAGGGACCTGGTGGGAGGTAATTGAATCATGGGGACAGTTACCCCCATGCAGTACTCTGATGATAGTGAGTGAGTTCTTACAAGATCCGATGGTTTTATAAGGGTCTTTTCCCCTTTTGCTTGGCACTTCTCTCTCCTGCCGCCATCTGAGAAGGATGTGTTTGCTTCCTCTTTCACCATGATTGTAAGTTTCCTGAGGCCTTCTCAGCCACGCAGAACTGTGAGTCAATTAAACCTCTTTTCTTTGTAAATTACCCACTCTCGGGTGTTTCTTCATAGCAACATGAAAAATTCACATGCTAATAGTGAACTATCTGAAAAAGAAACCAAGAAAACAATCCCATTTACAATAGCTGAAAAACAAACAAACAAACAAACAAACAAAAAAACTAGGAAGAAGGTGAAGATCTCTACAATGAAAACTATAAATCATTGATAAAAGAAATTGAAGAAACCACTTATATTTTATAGTACTGTAGGGTTCGGAAAGCACCAGACCAGATATTATTTTGTCAAGCCACAGAGCAACCCTGGGAGATAGGTGAGTTTTACAGGTGAAGAAATTGAGATACTACAGTTAAAGGTTATGCATCAGATCCTACAACCAGGAAGGGACAGAGCCTTTTGAGTTGTCAGTGTTTTTTTTTTTTTTTTCACATTTCTCTGAGCAAGAATATGGGTTGAGTATAAGCAAACTCCTTTTCTGTCATTTTCAGTGATCAAATGAGAGGAAATTCTGATTTGTTTATGTTAAATTGTCAATTCAGTAATCACTGTTTGGGCATCTATTATGTGCTAGGGTGTATTGGTGATAAAATATAACATGTGTTGAACATGTACTGTGTGCCAGGCATTGTTCTAATGACTTTGCAGGATGAACTTAGTTAATCCATGTTGTGACCCTGTAGGGTAGGGTCATTATTTTTTCCAATGTATAGTTGAAGCACAAAGAGATTAAAGTAACTCTCTTAAGGCCACATGGCTTAAAAGTGGCAGATTGGCACATTGCAAGCTGTTAACCACTACCCAGTACTGCTTCTCCAGTAGTGGCTTTCTTCTCTTAAGATACATGTGGTCTGTTTCAAGAGGCAGTCAATTTCCAAGCAGTATTATAAGTTGCTGTGATAGCTGTAGGATGGTATCAGTCCCCCAAAGAAGTAAGGTCACATGGCTTTAGGACATTCATTTGGCCACAGCTGAGCTTTGTTCCTACAAACTGCATAGTTTGAAAAGCACATTATATTTTCAAGACATTTTTCTGTCAGAATGGAGTTTATTGCAATACTTAGAAATATCCTAGGGAGATTATTTATTTTCTGAACTGATGAGAGAGCATATCAGGTTGTTGGACCAGATTCCATGAGTGAGAAGCCATTTGTTGTGCCCCTGATATGTGCTGGATGACTAAGACCCAGTTCTTGTCCTCAGGTGCTTCCCAAGGAGTGGAAATAAATGTGATATCATCAAAAGCATAAAACAAAAGTTGAAGTTTATTGAGGAATTACTATATATGTCTTATCTACAAAGCTTCTCATAACAGTTTACCTCTTCAGACACATTTTATATGACTCCCAATAAAGTATACTTCAGGTCCACGGGTCTGCCTACATTTCCTTGAAAATACCATGAAATACCACGATCTTTTGCCTTTGTGCTTTTGCCTCTGCTGTTTCCTGTGCTGGTGACCCACTCTTCCCATCTAGGAAGCTTTTCTAAACATTGTTCGCACTCATGCCCCTCCCCCAACTCCACTGTATCCCGATAGCACTAGTGTTTATTTCACACTACATTAAGGTTGTCTCTGTTGGGTGACACTCTACCAGTAGACTGTGATTTTTTCCTGGGAATTATTTTCTCTGTAAGTGCTTAATAAATGTGGAAGAAAGGAAGGAAGGAAGAAAGGAAGGAAGGAAGGAAGGAAGGAAGGAAGGAAGGAAGGAAGGAAGGAAGGAAGGAAGGAGGGATGGAGGGAGGGAGGGAGGGAGGGAGGGAGATAAGTAGGTAGGTAAGAATCAAGGACGGAAAAAAAATGTATGCCAGGAAGGAAAGGAATTTAATAAAGAAGGAAAAAAATTAGGAAGAAAAAGAAGGAATGGAGAAAGGAAGGAAACAACTAAGGGAAAAGGAAAAAAGAGAAAGAAAAAGGAAAGAGGGAAGGAAGAAATCAAAGGTTTTTGACCAAGACTATATCTTAGAGACATTAATTTGGGTGTCACGTGGAAGAACACATAGTTGTTTCATCCTGGTGTGCCTCTACCTCACTTTAGGAGATCTTCTAAAGTTTCTTTGGGCCAACAAGACACCCGATTTTGGGTGGCCCTTAGGAATTAACTCTGCTGATCTTGGAGAAGACAGGGCTGATGGAGGAATATGCCTGTACACATTTCTCTCACGGCACCCCTTTTCCCAGTAGCATGATAAATCCTGGAAGTCCTGATGGAAGATTTTAATCACAGCTTGCAGTCCTTCAGATCCCAACCATTGACAGTTGATTCACTCCTTTTCATGCCTGCTGCCTCTCTCCAGTTATGGTAGCTCTTATGCATGAGTCTATCATTAGCAGACGAAGCATGATGGATTGCTCAGGGTTCCCTCCATCTATAGAATCTGGAGAGTGCTTCCTTTTGCAGACTCTCAGGACCCATGTGGAACACTGTCATAGTGAAAGAAGAAAGTAGTACAATATTGGATGTGCCTGTTCGCTGTCACTGTTTAGAAAGAGAATGATGCATTGTGGAGAATGTAAGTGTATAGCGTACATCCCAACCCCCCACCCTCAACCCAACAGCAACTGATGTGGAAAATCATTGATCACGATCAGTTCCCCAAGAGTCTGGCAATTTCATTGAAGATGTCATACTCCTTTCAAATCAGAATAGTAAACAATTTCCAAAATTGAATCACAAAAAGAAAAGTCAACTCACATAAAGTCTTTAGATTTTTGAAGTGATCTAAGGTCCGAAAGGATTAGGATTGATCGATTTTTATCTTGGAAGTAGGTTCAAGGCAGCTCTCAAATCTGTGGTCTCTCTGGATATCATGCTAGGAATGTCAGCCAGATACTACTTTATTTTTATTTTTTAATTTGATTCTAGGACCCTGAGTCTGTATGTAATGTTTCAGTGAGCAAAATAGTTATGTTTGGCTCCAGTGAAAGATTGATAGAAGCGATTTTCAGATGTGAAATCAAAACAGAGTGAAAAAATGTCACGTTTAAATAAAATGCAGTACTTGGAGGCATCATGTGGTCTCATAATAAATGAATTCATGGCACAAAGTTGACAGGTTTTGAAGGAGAATTCCTTTCAAAAATTTGAGGTGATTCATTTTTATGATTAACTGCAGTGAAAACAATTACTAGAGAATTTTTAAGTGAAAGGAAAAGAAGCTTTGAGGTGTTTATAGATAACATCCGGCTGCCTTCATTTTTATACTTCGCCTCATGCAAGCGATGAAGTTGTATGTGTGTGAAGTTTGGCTGAAGGCCCTGGGGCTCTGGGGACACTCATCCATCCCAGGCCTCATCTGTTATTCACAGTTTGGAAGGGGGAGAAGCAGGGAGCTGTAGCAAAAGCAGTGTGGAGAAATCCACCAGCTTTAGACCTATACAGACCTGAGTGTGAATAACTCTGTATGACCTCAGGCAGGCTACCTAACTTCCTGGCATCTGCCTTTCTTCTGTTGCTTAAAATTGAGACAAAATGAGATAGAAATGAATGCTGAGCTCTAGCATGTGACTTTGCACATACTCAGCAAACAACAAAAATCGAAACCGTGGCAAGCACAAATGATATTTATTTTACCAACATTGATGGGCATTTACTCTGTTGTCTATTGGAAGCTCTGTGCTTGATGTTGTACAAAGACTTGCCATTCATTTCAAGGATCTCGTAATCCAGAAAGGAGGTGGACGGACTAACAAGGAATGGAAAATCATAGGCAAAATAGGATGGAAGAGCCAAATCCTCCTTGAGGACAGAGAGCATATCTCAACCGTGTAATCAGGTCTAGCATAGTGTCTGGGTCATGTGGAGCACTCAGTGAATATCTGCTGAATAAATTGAGTTGAAAAGATAATGAAAGTTGGTGGAAGACAAAACTGAAAAGCTCTATGCATTAGTCAGGTTTCTCTAGGGATACAGAACCAATAGGAGGTGTGTGTGTGTGTGTGTGTGTGTGTGTGTGTGTGTGTGTATGGAAAAATATATATGAAAAAAATATATATATATGGAAAAATATTTACTATAAGGAATTGGCTCATATGATTACAGAGTCTGGCAAGTCCAAAACCTGCAGCTTAGGCCAGCAGGCTGGAAACTCAAGAGAGCCAACAGTGCAGATGAATTCTAAAGGTGGTCTGTTGGACTGTTCTCTCTTGTTTGATTCTCTCGTGTTTGGGACTGCTGGTCTATTTGTTCTGTTCAGGCCTTCATGTGATTTGAGGAAGCTCACCGACATTATGGAGAGTAATCAACTTTATTCAAAATCTACTGATTCAAATGTCAATCTCATCCAAAAACACCCTCCAAATTGACACCAAAAATTAAATGTCAGACCCTAGGATAAATTAATTCGAAAAAGATATTTCAGGAGACGTTTCAAATTACTAGAATGTGTGGGTTCAAATCTGACTCCTTCAGTTTCTTTCTGTGTATCTTTAGACCAATTTTTAAATGTCTGTGCCTTGGTTCTTTATCTGTAAAATAGAGGTGATAATAGTACCTATGCCATAGAGTGGTTGTGAAGTCAATACAAGGAATTATAACAAGTGCTCTATAAACTAGAGCTGCTATTATTTGTAGCATTAGAAATATACAAGCTTTTAAGCTCAGGCCAAAATTCATCCAACATTTAAAAAACATGTTTTGGGTAAAAGTAGTTTTAGATTATATGAACAAATTTTCAAGTTGCTCTAAGTACTATTTGTCATCTACTGTACTTAAGTACTTTAGATGCATTTTTCAATTTAATCATTATCAGAAATATGGCATTATTTAGGTATATTCTTTATATTAGGTATATTCTTGTACCCATTTCCAGATGATAAACTGAGGCTTAGAAGGATTAAATGATGCACTCCAAGTCATATAGTGACTCAGCAGCTTAATGGAGTCTCAATCAAAATACTCTTGACTCTTGTTCTGATCCACTTTCCATCTTGTCATGCTTGTGTCTTGTTGGATGGAACACAGTCAGTCAGGTATATGTTTTCTTCCTCCTTTGATTTGGAAATGCAATTATTTTGGGGGTTCACATTTCATGTTTTTCTTTCATGTAAAGGGATTATAGGTATTCATGTTTTGCATTTAGTTTCGATTGTTTCTCTACTTTGCTTCATTTTTCTTTGTGACTATAGCTAGGCCTCCTACAAAATGACAGGTGCAAAACACGCCACATTTTACATGCTAGGTGGTTGGGTAGTTATTTCTGAGCAGGGAGAAATGACAAACATGTGTGGGTGTTTTATCCAAACTCATGGTCAGGAGACTGGGCTGTTTGCAACTGATTGGCCCCATGAAAGTCAATGATGGCCTTAGCTGAATTTTACTTGCTTTCACTCACACCAGGGGTCCACCCTGTTCTGGAAAAATCACATGAAAGATGTGTGTGTAATGTTCACACACACACACACACCCCTATGTGTAGTACCCTTTAGCCCCTTCTCTGCCTACATCTGCAACCAACTTGTTATCTCTATCCTTAATATCACCTTATACAATGACTGTACAGAATTGCTCGCAGCGTTTCTTAGTGGGCTTTAGTGGGCTGTGCTCGTTTATGCCTCTGGAATTGTGAGTTCTTCCTGACTTGAATGTTCAACTCCCCTCCTTTGTTTGCTTGATGAGCTTATATGTGTGTTTCAAAACCTGATACAGCCCTGTGAAGGTTGAAGACCTGCTTTTCCTTCATACCCCCAAATGAGTTCCGTTCTTTTTGGTGTGTCACCTCTTGGACTTGTGCCTAGTTCTGTTGTTGTCCTTACAATGCTGAAATGTGGTAGATTTATTTCTGAGCAGGGAACCAGTATAGCATAGTGTTTAAAGATCGAGTCTTTGGAGTCTGCAAAACCTAGATTTGAGTTCCAGTTCTGTCACTCCCTAGTTTTTGAAACTTGAACAAGTGACTCAACCTTTTGAACCACAATTTTCTCATTTGTAGAATGCAGATAATAGTGCATCTCTTTATGGCATTAAGGGGATAATGGACATGAAGCAAGTGGCACAGTGCCTAGCCCATGGCTAGTATATAAGAAGTGAGTTGCTGGTGTGACTACCTCAGTGTGTCTCTCTCTTCTGTTTCATTTGAACCCTTTGAGGTCAGGGACCTTTTCTTATTTATTTCTAAATTTGTAGCTCCTAACACTGGGTGCTTAGTATATCTCTGGAAAATTTTGCATGAGCCAAATATATAGACTCATCTTACAAATGCACAGGCTGTGGTTAGCAAAGTTCACCATAGTCAATCATTAAGCAGACATTCATTTTATCTTAGTGTTTGGGCATGTGACTTGAATAGCTATTTTTCTTTGAAGACACTTGAAGCCAGCTGTTGTGACTTTGTGTGAAGCCAACTGAAATTTGGCATTTACTTCTCTTTCATTCTCAAGCTCTTTGTCCCTTTTGAGTGCCAGTCAGAGGTATGGGCATGCTTTTGATTGGGTCAGCCAGTCAGGAACTTGTAATTATTGCTTCTCTCCCTGAGTAGCACCCTGCAAAATTGATCTAAATACAGAGGGAGCTCATTCCATTCAGCTCTCAAGGCCAAGTGGGAGCAGCATGTGCTTTTCCTGATCTCCTGTCACTAAACTTTTACCATGAACAAGCAAGTATTAGCATATAGTTTGTTACTACACAGCTTTCAACCTACTAGAATGGTCAATTCTTGTTGGTAGATGATAGTGGTAAGTAAAGAAGTAGTAGACAGAGGTGGAATCAAACAGGTAAGTGCTCAAATCCTAGCTCCACCACTTAAAAGCTGGAGGGATCTAAGGCCAATACTTCAAATTCTTTGTACTTCAGTGTCCTCATTTAAAAAAAAAAAAAAAGAACAAACAATGAGGATAAAAATTGTGTCTACTTATAAATCACTTGAAGATGAAATGACTTGATACATATTTAACTTATCACAGAGCTCAGCATGTGGTACATTCTCTCTTAAGGATAGTTGGTCAGGGCAACTTTTCAGGATGATGTGCCAGCATGGGCTAGTAGGAAGAACCCTGGGCTGTTGGCAGTGTGGCTGTTTGAGAAATCAAATCTATTTATAAATATCTGTGCCAATTGCAATGATTTACTGCTATAGAGATGAAGTAGTTTATGCTTCTCATTTCTTTCCCAGGAATAAATGTGTCTATATCAGGATGGCCACTTGATGGTGAGTTTCTGCAGACATAATTATTGAGGTAAAGAGGAGGCTACAGTCAGTATTTTAGTCACATAAAAATATATTCTTTGGACAAAGAATATCCTTGGACAAAGTGCTGATGAGTATACTTAGTTTCTGTCCAGATCTTTATTTTGATTTCCCCTGCTAGGAGGGGAAATCCTCACTGTCATGTGTACCTAATGCAAAATTCCTCCACAGATACTGGAATAATGCAGGCTGCTTTCTCCTTGAGCGTGCCTACATGGTCGACTGTATGTTAATCATCAGTCCTGAAAGGTGTCATTCAATAGCAGCGGAAATATGATAGTTTATGCATTCCTGGAAAAGAGATTGTTTTCAAACATTTCAAATCCCTGATGACCTTCATCAGAGAGCTTCCTTTTTTTTTTCCTTACCCACTTGGAGAAAAGGTACTACAGCTTTCCATGTTTTATAAATTTGGCTTCAAGTGTAGTGGAGGAAACTTATTGTCTGAAAATTAAAGGCTAAATGTATGATACTCAGTCAGTGTGGGTGCTAATGAGCCTGCCATACACACACCAAAAAATCTCTTCTTACCCAGAATGCGGTGGGCATTTTACAAAAGCAAGGTTAAAGAGAAGTGCTTAGAAATCACTAGCAATGCCTGATGGTTTGGGATGGAAAATATCCTAATTGAAGCATGAAGGAGAGATGAAAGAGAAGAACAATGAAACAGAAGTGGGCTGTGTTGAATTACTCAGGGTCACGGGATGAGTTATTACAAACAGGATGAAGAAAGCCCCACCTTTTTAGAAAGGCAGGAGCTATTGGGATTACTTGCCTAGGACTTACTTTCAGTGAGGTAAATGAATGTTCAGTGGGCTTTAGAATGAGAGGTGGAAGGATTTTTGTTCCATTGCTAGTCGGGAAGGAAATGGGCTTGAATTTTATGTTTTTTCTTGTTACTTTCCCTACAGATGGCTGGACCCACCTCTTACTTCTATGGGAGGAGCATGGTGTCTGGGCAGAGTTAAAGGCTAGGTCAAAGGCACATAGGGTTTCTTTCTTGGAGAACTTTGGAGTCTTATTGGAGAAATAAAAGAACCAAAACCACGTGCAGAGGGCTAGCCAAGGGAGGCATTGCCAGTGGAGCTAAGTGACATGGCTCAGACTTTGTGTAGTTGGTAAGAGTCAGGCAGAAGGTAGTTGGCTGCAGGTTAGATACTGAGAAAGTCATGAAGGTTCTCGTAGAGGGGAGAAGAGGCATTCTAATTGGCTTCCTTGAGGGAAAATTGGTTTTCATTCCTGACTCCTGCTAGAGGAGTGAAGTGGGGAGAGTTACTGTACAGATGATATCTAAGTAACTGTGCTTCAGTTATTTCATCTGTACAATGGGGATGATAAATATACTGGGTGCTTTAGAGATTAAATTAAACACAGTTAGCATCTGCTACTGGGCCTAACACTAAATACCAGTTTCTGCTTTTCAGCTACCTTATGAATATTTGGCAACCATTTATTTATGCTCAAGGGTCAGCTTTAACATGAAGATTTTCCTTTGGCTTTCTAAACTCTAATAAAACCACCCTCTCTCCCTTGGCTCTCCATCTGTCCTGTTCACAGCTCTGTTTTAGCCGCTGTGAAAATTTAGTGCACTTGCTTTATCAGAGATCTGTCTCCTACAGCAGATAGTGAGCCTCTAGGGGCAGAGACAAGTCTTTGCTCCTCTGTGGATTCCTATCTCTCAGCAACTTACGTGGTGTATAGGAAACACCATAGGTGTATAGGCAAGTTTTGAATATAATTTGTCTCTTTCAGGCTCATGCTGATGTGTTATTCGAGGTAAATTTATATTCCTGTGCTGCTCAAATACCCTTGTTGATAGTTCCAGGTCATGATGATCAAAGAGCCAAATATTCCATCTAGAAAGGAACCTGGAAAGTTTCAAACTTAGTTCATTTTCTTGAGGTTAGAATGAAAGCAAAGGAGTTTCCTTACAGTTTTAGAGGGGTGATGGAACCCCAAAGCTCATCCCTGAACAGCAGTGTAGTAACCCCCTCATCTTACTTGACATCTCTCGCCTACTGTGTACTTGCTCCTTTTAGCAGTGACTTAGCCACAGTACTGTTGGGAAGACAGATCTGCTGCTTAAAAAAAAAAATCTTGAAATACAGCCTAAAACCAAATTAGAATAGGCCTTTGGATTAGCTATGCCATTTTAGTCTTTCATTAGTGCTGATAATTAGCAGAATTTAGGATGGGCATTTAAATTATGGCTTGCACAACAAAACATCTCTAGGAATGAAATTACCATTCAACTTACATTTTCAATGAGATCTTGAAATCACTTAAATATAAATGAGGCTGAAGAGTGCTTTGATGCTGGGGGCTCTGAACTCTGGAACCAAAGTGGATCATTGGAATAATGATAAAAGTCACACTTGTGCCGACCATTATCTCATACATTTGTGCAGCAAATTAGAGTTTACAGAGCACTTTCATATCAATAGAATCTTAGCAAATTAGAATGGGAAGAGATCATAGAAATCGTGTAATACCACTCGTTAATGTTATGGGTGAGAAAAATGGGTTATTTTGCTGCTGGTCACAGTAGGCCTATTTTGCGAGGTAGGCAGGGCAAGTAGTATTATTCTTTTTGTTTGTTTGTTTTGTTTTGTTTGAGATGGAGTCTGGTTCTATCGCCCAGGCTGGAGTGCAGTGGCGTGATCTCGGCTCACTGCAAGCTCCGCCTCCCAGGTTCACGCCATTCTCCTGCCTCAGCCTCCCAAGTAGCTGGGACTACAGGCACCCACCACCATGCCCGGCTAATTTTTTGTATTTTTAGTAGAGATGGGGTTTTACCGTGTTAGCCAGGATGGTCTTGATCTTCTGACCTCGTGATCCGCCTGCCTCGGCCTCCCAGAGTGCTGGGATTACAGGTGTGAGCCACCGTGCCCGGCCGGCATTATTATTCTTACTGCATCAAGTGAGGAAGCTGAAGATTGCAGATGAGAAATGTTTGGGCCATTTTGGGCAGTGCCACTGAATAGCTTTAAGTTCCAATCTCACTCACCTCTTCCGTTTTCTAGCTGTCTGACCGTGGACGGGTTTCTTCTCTCGGTCTCAGGGTTTTCATTTTCAAACGATGATGATAATATCCATGTAAGCCATGTTTCTAAACTGCCTACCAATTCCTGATGAACAACAGTAACTTGACACCTGTTAATTCCTTCTGTTTTGTATGTTGTGCATTTAAATTGCCCTTGATATTGAGGGATTAGAGTACAATGCAAGTGTGAAAAAGAAGCAGTCCGGAGTTTCTTGCATGCGTAAGTTGCATAGGCACCAGCAGTAATTGCAGGGCTGTGAAATATGATAACCATCCCAGCTCATAAACGATGGTACATTTTAATCAGATTTTAGATGTTATGAAGGCTCCAAGTAATTACAGTTATTTTTGCCTTAAAATTGAACTGCCGTTATTAAAATGCTTTTATTAAATCTTTTTTTCCTTTGGTGGTTATGAAAGATGGTAGAATTTCTGAGTCAAATAACCGAGCACTAGATATCACATAGATAAAAGTTCTTATGATTTAGGTGTAGGAAGCATCCCAGACTCACTGCTAATGCTGGAGCCTGGAGAGGAAACAGTGGCTTTTCAGTCATCCCTGTTGGTTCTGGCTTATTCCTCATCACCTTTACTCTGAGATGTGCCTCATTTTCCCTTTTTTGACCACCCTTATGTCTGTTTTCTCTAAGGCAGTTATTATTATTTTCATTTCCCGGATGAGAAGTTTCAGGATCAAATATGTTAGTTCATCCCAAACCATTTACCCATGGCGTGCTATTTGCTAGGCACTGTGCCAGGAGAGCAGACGTTCAGTGTGGGCTCGCCTGGCCTGTAGGAAAGGGCAGATCCACGATAGGGGGCAGGTCCCCAAGTTCAGCTCAGCGTTCCCTCTGTTACAATGTGCTGAAACATCGGGAAAGACCTAGGGCCCGTTTCAGAGTCCAAACTGGATTGTTACAAATCCTATTATTATTAATAATGATTATAATCATCCTGAAGATAGGGCTCTAAGATAATACAGATGGTCCAGGAGCATCGACGTAAACAAGACTGTCTGGGTCTCTGCCCTCGGACAGTGCATATCCTATCGGGGTAGCACATGACAGGCATAATAACAACATCTATGTTGACTGGCTTCCGATATGTAGAGGCACCAAGCCAAGGTGTTCGTTGCATGCTGTGAAATCCTCCCAAAGCTTTACGATGACTATAGTGTACCCCATTTTACAGATGATGAAATGAGGGCTTCTGTGGCTTAGGTAACTCACTCTAGGCCATGCAGCTTACAGCTGGGAATCAAGCCCACGTCTGTGTGCCCCAAAGTCTGTGATCTCAGTGAGGCACAGTTGTTCTGGGAGGAAACTCCATCTTAACAGAATTATACACGAGCACAGATCTGTCAGTGCACAGTGCCGTCATGAGCTGCATCTACTGCTTGTGCTTGTTTTTGCTGAAACCTCTATAACCTTCCCCTCGATTCATCAGGGTGACCGTAGGAGCCTTTTCATTTGGGAGGCTGCTGGGAGTCTAAGCTAGCACCATTTGAACTAATTGTGTACAATTTAGCATTCCCCAAGCACTGACAGTCCTCATTCAAACCAAGTGTGAAAGTTTTTAAATTAGCTTTCACAGTTTGATTCACAAGCAGCAAATGCAAAACGGCACAGGATTAATTTTTCCAAGCACCACCACGATGGCGTAGCTGAAGGCTATCTTAGCATATTTTCTTTAACAGTAAGAGAAAGAGCTAGGCAGAGAGAGTCTTCTTAGGAGAATGATGTTCTAGAAGAGATCTCAGTGCTCTGGTTACAGAATGAATCAGATGTGCAAATTGCAAAGTGGCAGCATGGAACAGTGTATGCAAAGAGCAAAGACTTTGGAATCTGATCGTCTTGGGTTTGTAACTTGGTTCTGCCATTTACTGGTTGTGTGGGTGGGGACAGGTTAATTATCTTTCTTGAGCCTCAGTTTGCCTTATTGTAAAATGGGGATAATATTATTAAATGTCTGAAAGGTTTCTGGTGAGAATAAAATGATATGCTGTGTGTAATGTGCTTACACAGTGGCTGGCACATCAGTGCATCTCAGTCAGCTGTGTGTAATGTGCTTACACAGTGGCTGGCACATCAGTGCATCTCAGTCAATCAGAGTACTTATTAGTATGATCATCCTTGAAGTGCTTTCCTGCAAATAATATTCACTGTCTTAGATAGGGAGTTGTTGCTTATTGCTTTCGTTTCTTTGTTTTTTCCTTAGTAAGCATTTATTGAGCATCCACTGTTTGCCAAGTGCTATGCTGTTGGCAAATGCACTGGGGAGAAAGCAATAACAAAATATGACCCCTTCCATGAAGAAACCTAGCGCAGAGGCAGATACATAAAAACATTCTTATAATACAGCTTAGTAGCTGCAGGGAGCAGAGTGTACAGAGAAGGAACTTTTGAGCTGACTTGGAGGGAATGATAATAGAAGATCTTGTGGAGAAGAGACTCAAAGGATACATAGGAATCGGCCAGGTGAGAAGGGTTGGAAGGAAGTTCTAGGCAGAGGAAATGGCCTCCCACAAAGGCAAAAAGGTGAGAAGGAAGAAGGTTCATTTTGAGAGCTTCTGGGTTGCTCTGAAAGGTTGCAGCAAACTATGTATAAGCCAGTAACTTAACCCTGCCTCAATTTTCTCCCCTGGCATAATAATAGTACCTATCTCAAAGGGCTGTGTTCAGGATGAAATGTGGTAAGTCATGGAATATACTTAGGATAATGCCTGGCACAAGGTACCAGACAATGTTGGCAATTAACGTCACCTAATGTTGAACAGTGTTTGACAGATGGCATCACCTAGGAGCTTCTCCGTGCTTTCACTGTGCAGCGTGCTATCTATAGCATCAAAAGGAGTTTCTTGCGTGTAGTATTCCCTGAACCTATTTGACCATTAGATGAGTGGAGAACACTTCTTTTTGGTGAACTGTTAGTAAGAATCGTTTTTCAGGACCTGTGTACTTTTAATGTTTGAGAAATGCTGTGATTACAACAGACGAGATCAGTTTTTTGTTCTAAAAGGGGTTGAGAGTCTAACAGCTCAAAAGAAAAAAAAAAAGAGAGGAGAGAGAGAAAAATCAAAAGAGTTTTCTCTTTCTGTTTTTGAAGGGCCCTTTGTTTCATATACACACATACATACACACACATATGCTCCAATCCTGGGTATTTGAATAAAAACCCACATTCAGAGGGCTAGAAACTGAAGGGTTAAAAGGAATCTCCCTTTGCTTATTTAAATTAGTTTCTGATATTCCTGTCTGATGAATCATTTTATTGACAGGTGTTTATAGGCATAGGGTAGGCAAATGAAAAATGCACAGTGCACGGAAGTGAGTCGTGCGATATGTTTGCTGAGTGTTAAAACTAAGGTTCGGTGCTGGGTGATCTCCCAGCTTCTTCCCAGCTGTGTGATAGAGAATGAACCCGGCAGGTTGGTCAGATTTGAAGATAGGGAAGAACTAGGGTCCAAATCTCGGTTTGGATATAGGGAACCCTAGATTACACATGGCACAGGGGGGTTAAGAGCATAGACTTTGAAACTGGACTGCCTACCCCAGAACCTGCCCTGCCATTTACCAGCCCTGTAACCTTGATAAGTGATTATTTCTGTGGGCTCCAATGTCCTCATCTGTAAAATGGGAGCAAGGGGCACCTCATGCTGCTGCTCTTAGAATAGCACTTGGGCACAGGAAGGGCTGTGTAAGTGCTGGCTCCCAGTCAGAACCCAGCTCTTAACACTTCTTGGGCAAATTAATCAGCTTTCTTGAGCCTTCGTTCCCTGGGATAATTGTGCCCGTCATCCACAATTGTAGGAAAGATTAAAAGAGGTAAAGTGAGTGCTCAGTGTGGGACTTGTGCAGGAGGGCCCTTCTTGTAGTTCGGAGACCAGATGCTGGCATCAGATGGTCCTGTTTATCAGCAGTGAAAACTTCTGCACCCGTTGAAACTTTGTACTTCGGCTTCCTCAGAGTACACACACCTAGCCTGGTTGGTAGTGAGGAATAAATGACACAGTGTGTGCTTCAACACTTTGAGGCCTGGCACAAGAATGATACTCAATAAATGTTGCCTATTGTTAGACACTGACCTGGGCTAGCCAGATATACCTTGCACACTGCATCCGCCAAAGGAATTGAAGCAAATGTAGATTGTGTCTCCACATAGCCTAGCAAATGGTTACAGTGACTGCGTTTCCACGGTGGCTGCACAAATCAATACAGATGGCTGCCCGATCAATTCAAGTACAGTGTATCTGATAGACAGACTTTATAGGCCATGACACACCAATGCAGAGGTTTTCCCAAGCCGTGCAGCAGAATGGATTTTCACTGTTTTCTCCTCATTAGATCCAGAGTGCATATTTTCCAACACAAAACACATGCAAATTGACGACAGGCTTTAAACGTAATCAAGAAGAATGAACTTGTGTGCAGGCATTAATTTGTCTTAGTTCTATATTAGGATTTCCAGAGTTCGGTGATCTGCATTTTTGTTTGGTGTTTTCTCTTTCTGTAGAAGAGTTTAAGTCAACTAAAAGGTGTTACCTCTCCTTCCCACTCAGAAATGAATCAGATGAGGGTAAGCCTGCAGTAATGCCTTCTTTGTAAAACCCCTTCTAGTTGGGATAACTTGAAGGGTATCGAGATTTTGCTTCTGCTCCCTGGCATCTTCCAAACAGGTTTGAGTGACCAGCATCAGAAATGTTCATTACAGGATGAATCCTTTGAATGAATCCAAGTCATCCTAGACTCTGTAGTCTCTGCTATCTCCACAAACCTCCGGAGCTCTGCCTCCCTGGCGATGACTTGGAAATTAATTAAGTGATGCTTCAGAGTAACGTATCTATTGCTTAAATATTAGAACCTTTTGTTGATGCTTAACTTTTCGGTACTGTCATTTTGTCATAACTATATTGTGAGGGCAACTACATGGGGCCGTATATCAATTTTTAAATTCAACCCATATTTCTAATTATAATCCTTGAAGACATTTAATATGGTAGCGTGCACATAGTGTGTGTTCAGCAAATACTGGTTGGATTTTGATTAAAAGGTGACTTTTTAAAATGAGACTGTTAGGACCTTAAACATACCAGCTCAATTAAAGTGTCAGCCTGAAATCATTGGTCTGTAATCACTTCTTATTTCCACTTTACATTCTTAAGTGTACACTTAGAAATAGCAATTTCGTAATAGGAATGTAACAGACTGCTTTGTTAAAGGCTTTGAAAACAGTGTATTAAATGTTTAAAGAAATAAGCCATATTTTTTTCCTAAGTCAGTAAAAAGGAAGTGAGCAGTAACATTATAATAACAGACATGTCCTGAATGGGAACTGTGTGTCAGACTTTGATATGTGCCTTCTTGCATCTGATCTGCATTCGAGAGTGAACTATTCCTTATCCCTATTTTACAGAGGAGGGAGCAGAGACTTAAAAAAGGTAAGTAACTTAGCCTTTAGAACTTACGAAGTTCTTACACATACATTGCTTCATTTGTTCTTCTCAGTAAACTCACGAATTAAGTATTCTTGATAACCTTATAGTTGAGATAACAGAGCCAAAATGACTTGGGGCCCCTGATCCTGTCATGGCAGTGCCATGACTAGTACACAAGACTGTGGTTTTCAAAGACTATAGTTTTTCCATTATCACATCCTGAACAATGATTGCATGAAGAGTTATGAACTTCATGGGGCTCCAACTTACTGCCCAGTACTAAGGAGAAATAAATACTATGTATGTGTTTCACAACATCCATTTGCTTCTAAAAGGTTATATTTGACATCAGCTTATTTCTACATTTTGAACAGCAACTTGCATAAACATAGCCTTGTATCCTTGGGTTCAGGTTACCAGATAGATATTGAGAATGACCAGTGCAAAAGAAGGACAAATGTCTATTTTTTTTTTAATACATATATGCACAGCTACCATCTAAAATGAACCGGGAGTCTCTTTGTCCCTTATTATGTTAAGGATTTAGGTTTTTCAGGTAAAACTCTGTCTTTCCAGGAAGCAGAGAAGGGGAATGGAGAAGGAGGGAAAAGAGAGAATAAGAAAGCATGAGGTTGGGTGCGGTGGCTCACTCCTGTAATCCCAGCACTTTGGCAGGGTGAGGTGGGCAGATTTCTTGAGCCCAGGAGTTCAAGACCAGCCTGGGGAACATGGCGAAACCCCATCTCTATTAAAAATGCAAAAATTAGCCAGGTGTGGTGGTGTGTGCCTGTAGTCCCAGCTACTCCGGAGGCTGAGGTGGGAGAATCACCTAAACCTGGGAAGTTGAGGCTGCAGTGAATTGTCATTGTAGCACTGCAGTCCATCCTGGGAAACCAGAGTGAGACCTTGTCTCATAAAAATAAAAAAAAAGAAGAAAGGGGGGGGAGAGAGAGAGAGAAGAGAGAAGAGAGAGACAGAGGGGAGAGAGAGAGGAAGAGAGAGAGAGAAAGAAAGAAGGAGGAAGGAAGGAAAGAGGGAAGGGAGGGGAAGGGAAAGGGAAAGGGAAAGGGAAAGACCTTGGTATCCTGGAACTTTCTAGTGGAGCATAGGCCCCACTGGCCTGTTGCCGATGAGCAGGGAAGCTCCAGCAGTGGGAGGATGCACTTCATGCTTTCTTCGTTCACTCACTGGCACAAATATTCATAAGTGCTTGCTCTCTCATCAGGCGCTGCTCTTCTAGGTGCTGAAGATACAGCAGTAAACCAATCAGTCTCTGCCATCATGGGATTTATGTTACAGTTGGGAGAATTGCACAATAAGCAAAATAAATGTATAAATTACAAGGTACATTATAAAGTGTTCAGGAAAAAAACATAGGAGAGACATTGAGAGTACAGAGGGTGGGGTTTGTAATTTTAAATAGGGAAATTGGGGAAGGCTTCCCTAAGAAAGTGGCATTTGAGCAAAGGCTCCAAGGAGGCTGCAGGAGTCTTCTCTTGTGATCCCTGGGGCAGAGGGAACAGCAGATGCAAAGGCAGGGGTGAGCCCTGTGTGTTTGAAGGATGGTGAGGAGGCCGGTGTGTCTGGAACAGGGCAAGGGATACCAAGAGTGGTGGTCAGAGGAATAAAGGGGATCAGGTGGGAAGTTCATACAGAACTTTATCATATCATAAAAGAATCTGGATTCTGTTTTGAAAATAAATTGTAGGAAAGTTCAAGCAGAAGCAGAGACTGCAGTCAGAAGGTTGTTGCAGAAGTCCATGAAAAAGGAGATGGTGGCTTGCAGGAGGGTTTAGCTGTGTGGTTGGTGAGAGGTTAGGATTCTAGGTAGAGACATTCAAGTGCTATTGATATTCAAATGCTTAGGTGCCAGGCACTGAGGCCTAGGACACTGAACAGTTGGAGAATCAGTGTCACTTAAGAGTGAGTGGATAACACACTCTCTGTTTGTGAGGACTACTAGAGGGGCTGATGTTGAGGACGGAGGGGCAATACTGTGTAGAAGAAGGCTGCCTTTAGAGTTCCAATCCCGCCGTGCCACATGCTGGGAGTAGGACATTGAAGAGACTCATTTAGCCTCTGAGTCTATTTCCTTACCTGTAAAATGGGAAAGTGACATCTATTTGGATACTTACAACACATATAAATAACGAATACAGATTGCTTAGGACAATTACTGTAATCAGCAGGGTAGACAGAGAGGTAACATCTGGATTCTCGTAAGGGGCAGAATAATGTTATGGTTAAGAGCCCAGACTCAAAAGCCACACCTCCTGCATGATCATGGACAAATTTTAAGTCCTGCGTGCTTCATTTGTAAAAAGGAAACGGTGATAAGCACCTACCTGCTAGAACTGTTGTATAGATTCACTGAGTTGGTATGCAAGCTTGTAGAATGATGCCTGACACACAGGAATCAAAACTCCTTCCTAGCGCTGTTGTGAGTTCCAAAGAAGTTGTTCAGAATCTCCTGATAACATTAGCATACTTGGGCTGCATTATACCGATTTCTAGTGCATTTTTTATTTCAATGTTTTCTGAATCCAAATTTTGCCTAAATTGCCAAACAATGGCAATTAAACCAAATCCTTTTATTTGGTTCTCTGTTTATTCATCCCATGCAATCAGAGTGTCTCTTTAATTTCTTCTTGGATTAGTTGTGTTTACCAACAGCTCTGGAAATACATTCCAGCCTTCAGAAAGAAAACGACAATAGCTATAACAAGGTATTAGAGGTTGTGTAAACTTGTCTTACTTGAAGTTAATGCGAAAAATGTGGAGAAAAAAATAACAAGGGGAAATTTCGAAAATTGGGCAATGATGTTTAACCAAAATGACATGTGCATCTCTGAATGTAAATGCACAACTGCGTTAATGCCGTGCCGGCTGCCTGCCATCCTGAGGTTTTATCACATCATAATGCAGTGATGAGGTACTTCTTTGCTTTTTTAGTTTTTCTACTTGCAGATGCCAACAATGATTATTTGTAATTTCAGAAATAAAGATGCTCAAAAGCAACATCTGTGGTTCCATATTTTTCTGTGGGATTCAAAATGCATGTCTTATTCCTATTTGTAACCAGGGAATATTTGCAGTCAAACATAATTCCTGTGTACTTGATTTAGTTCTGGGCCAGATTGACTAAAAGGTTTTAAAATGGTGCCCACGCTTTCGGTATCTACACTATGTGGATTCTCGACCTTTTAATCCTCATTTTCTTTAATACAAATACAAGAGAGTTTATCAGTTGATTCAGATGAGTGGGGGTATGCCATGTAAATTTCAAGGAATTATGCACTAAATTATGGGACCCATTTGGGGGCTTAAATATTATTCTCCACTACACAAAACTGGCATGGATTTTATTTTAACTGAAATGGCACACAGTGGCAGGCAATTATTTTTGTTATTGTATTTCCTAACCTGGCCTGCAGAACCTAAGGACAATGAAAGGGGATGTTCATTTATAATTTGACCTCCTGAATTGTTCTTGAAATGCAATTTAATCCTCATATCAAGCAAAGTCTAGTGCTGTATTTGCCAGTAAAATAGTCATTAGCATTTTTTATTGACAATACAAATTGTGTTTAATCAGGCAGTCAGCATGTTAGCATTTCCAAATGATTGAAGACCCATTTTTGTTCAACTGTGTCCCGTTTTGGGTCAAATGTATTTTGCTCTTTTTAATGATCAGGGCACATAAAGTTGCTCTTTAACACTGTGCCTTTAAAACAAAAATGTCCAGATCCCACATAGCTATATTTTCTTGTCTCCAGAAGAAAGCCAGGAAGCTCTTAAATTCTTAAATTTACACACTTAACAGATGTTAGCCCAGCTTAGAAGAACAATTAGAACATGTTTCTACTAATTTATTTTATTGTTTGAAAGAATTGTGGTGGGGTGGACATAGCTCTGAACCAGAAATCAAAAGGCTACGGTTTGATGATTATTCCCAGAAAGAAATGAAAGGTTAGTTCTCTGGTTTCTAGCTATGGGACACCTCACTTCTCTGGACCTCAGTTTCCTTATTTAAATGGGAAGGACAACAATGTTCTTTAATGTTCTCTAGGATGTTCATGAAGTTTTATCCTGTGAGAGGTATTGTAGAAGCCCAGCTCTACTGTTATTAGCCAGATGACCTTAGGCAGGTTCCCCCATCCCTGCCTCAGTTTCCTCACCTGTATGGTGGAGACAATAATAGTGCTTACTTCACAGGATTGTTGTGAGTAGGAGTTACCATATGTAAAGTTTAAAACAATGCTTACCGTATGGAAAGTGCTGTTTATCTTTGCAATTATATCATCGTCCTTATTCTTAGTAATAGCGCCTTCCTCACAGGGTTGTTGTGTGGACTAAATCAATTTATATTTGTAAAGTACTTACAACAAACCCTAACATGTCGTAAGGTACAAGCGTTTGCTATTGTGATTATTATTAGTTCGCTACCATTTATTAAGTGCCCACTGCATATAAGATGTTATATCAGGAATCCTCACAGCCACTTGTGAGGGGAGAGTTACTCACTTCATTTTTCTCTAAGCTTCACATACAGAAAAAGGCTCCAAGTCATTAAGCCACTGTCCCAAAGGAACATGCTGAGTGCACGGCAGAGTCAGGACTTGAACCCAGGGCAGCCTGTCCCCAAAGGGGATGCCCTTTAATGCCTCTGCTTTCTTAGTCCTGTGTTCAGGCCTCAGAGTCCTGAGCTTGGCGTCCACTTTAGATGAGGTCCTCTGTGAGCATTCCAGGCCCTTTCCTGCCACACAGTATGTCACAGCCTTAGGTTCGCCTCCATATTCTTCATGGTGATCTTGGCTGTGCCTTACTTCCCCACTTACACCCACTGAGACCACTTGTACTTGGCCTGGTTTCCTTTACAGAGAGAGAATGGGAGCCCAAGGCTGGGGGTTGATTTTGGTTTCCCTTTCCCCCAAATACCTGCTTCAATTGTATCACTTCCTTTACTACCTCCTCCAACCCTTGTCTCTATCCTGTTGTTCCTAACACAATGTGCATTGCCAACATAAGGTGTTAGGGTAATGATGATGACAGTGATGGATTCTAGTTTGATTTGGAGTAGACATTCACTGATAATGGTAAATATCAAATTTGTTTAGATCTGTCCACATAGACACAGATTATAATAGTAACAAATATTTATTGAGAGTTTAATATGTGCCAGAGCTGTTCTAAGCAGTTAATACATATTACTTTATTTTATCCTCACAGCAACACTATGCAGTAGGCACTAACACTGTCTGCAATTTACAGATAAATTAGCAGACCATAGTCTGTAGGGAGCTGGAGTGGCTTTGAGAAGAGCAGAACTGGCTGATCCCTGAGAATTTAATTCCACTCATTTCTTCTTATCTGTGTCAGTTGGTTGGTCACACACAATTTGCCTAGCACTGTGCTATTGCAAGCAATGCAAGCGAGGTGGAGAGATAAGAATAGGAAGGAACAAGCATGTGCGGGGCATTTAATGTGCCCAGCATGGGGCTACATCCTTTATATATGTTATCACATGTCCTTTTGACAGCTACCCTGTAAGAGAAGTGTGCCCATTCTCCTGTCGGAGATGAGGATGCTGAGAAACTGAGCCGTTAAGTGAGTTGCTTTACCTTACATTGTTACATGGCAAACTGGGATTCGAACCTAGGTGTAAAGCTCAGACTTTTTCTTGGGTTTAATCTCCTTCTCTTTCCTTCCCCTCTAACTTTAGGACTATGGTGGTAAACAAAACGGACAAAGTTCCTGCCTCTAAGAGGCTTACATTCCAGCCAGAATCAATCAATAAACAAATAAACAGATGAACAAATGAGCAGATCATTACAGATGTGCGAGACATCAGTAGGGGAAGTGAGAGAGAACTCCTGGTCTAGGAAGCAAGTCCATTACTAGGGTACTTGGGAATGACCTCTCATTCCCCCTAGGATCTACGAGATGGGGAAGAAACAGCCATGCAAAGAGCAAGGCGAAGAGAGTTTCAGCAGATAAGACAGCAAGTAGACAGAACAGCAAGTAGACAGAACAGATGCCTTGGAGCAGAAGAGGGCGTGGGATGTTTGAGGAACAGAAAGGAGGGCCATGTGGCTGGTGGGAGGCAGACAGGTCAGATCAAACAAGCATTGCAGAACTGGGTAAGAAGTCTGGACTTTATTCCAACTTCCATAAAATGAATGAAATTGGCCATGTGACCTTGAACAATCCCTTTCTAACCTCAGTCTCCGTTTTTAAAATCTATCGGACGTGGGTAAGAAGTCCTGCCTTACGTACATTTCAGAGATTGTTTAAGTATCAAATCTGGAGACTTTCTGGTCACAGAGAAAGATGGCTAATTTAGCTGATACATTTACCTGTGTAAAAGAGAGGAGTCATTGGAAGACTGATTGTAGAAGACAGGAAGCTGAACCTTGGGGTTTCTGAGGGTTAAGTCTCTCACTGATTGGTAGTAGTAATAGTAATAATGATAACTATTCAATAAATGATTACTCTACCAGAAACTAAACTAAACTCTTTAAATGCATTATCACTCTATCCTCAGAACACTTGAAAGGACACAGACACTGTTATTACCTCCATTTGACAGTTGAGAGACTGAGGCATAGTGAGGATGGGTCTCTATATCCATGTGTTTGGTTATGGATAACAGAGAACTCAATGAGTGGCCTGAACAAGCAAGATGTTTATTTTTATTGTATAAAAAAGACTCCCAGCTGGGTGTTGTGGCTTATGCCTATAATCCCTGCATGTTGGGAGGCCAAGGCGGGCCGATCACTTGAGGTCAGGAGTTCAAGACCAACATGGCCAACATGGTGAAACCCTGTCTCTACTAAAAATATAAACATTAGCCAGATATGGTGGTGTGGGCCTGTAATCCCAGCTACTCAGGAGGCTGAGGCAGGAGAATCAGTTGAACCTGGGAGGCAGAGGTTGTAGTGAGTCGAGATTGCACTAACTCCAGGCCAGGCTGGGCGATAGAGCGAGACTCTGTCTTTAAAAAACAAACAAACAAACAAAAAACTCCTACAGTAAGAACAAGCCAGTGGTGATAAACCTGCTCAAGAAAGTCATCAAGAACCCAACATTCCTCTGCCTTTCTGCTACCTCATCTTTAATAGGTAGTGTTTGTTCTTTATGAGCTCAAAGTGGCTGCTGTAGCTCCAGTTTTCTCATCTCAATGCCAAGTCAAAAGGAAGTGCAGGAGACAAAAGAAGAAGAGCGATTATGGGAAGGGTAAAAGACTTTAACTTCTGAGAATTTGTCTTTTAAAGGAAGAAAGCCTTTCTCAGGAATGTTCATCTGTATCTCCTTTGCCTCTAACTGGGACACATGACCAACCCTAGCTAAACAGGAAGCAGGATTCCAGTATTTCACTTTCTAGTCTCTATAGAAGGCAAAGGTTAGAGAGAAGGGTGTCAGGAGAGATGTTGAGTGAGCCAGGCTACAGAATTTTTCCCACTCACACAACTTGTAAATGGTGAAGCCATGTGTTTTTGACTCCAGTCTTTTTGACTCCAGAAGTCATACTCTTAACCATAGTGCCATACTGCCTCACTATTGGGCAGAGGCTAGAGAATCTTAGACAAGTTTTTAAGGCTCTCTATGCCAATTTTTAAATTTGTAAAATAGGAATAATAAGAGTATTTAATAAGGTTTCCGGGAGGGTAAAACATGAGAGACCTCAGAAAACAATTACCACAGTGTCTCTGGCATACGGTAAGTGCACACCAAATTCATGTTAGCTGTTCTTACTGTTCAATTGTTATTGTTCTTATTGTTAGCAGACAGTTTCTTTGCTAGCATTTGTGGATACAGAGAGCCAAACAAAATACAATATAGCATTTACTTTTTAGGTGCTTACTTGTTCAGACTTATTCATAATTTACAATGTTAAGTTCAATGATGGAGCAATGGGCAGCAGTGGTATAGAAAAAGGAGGATCGAGGTACTTTGGTATGAACTGGAAGAGATAGGCAAGGGTGTCAGGGTCAGGGAAGGAAGGGTGGTACTTACAGAGAAATGATGCTGTTTAGATGGCTCTAAAGAGACGAGGCAGTTCACCAGGAAGAGGAGAGGGAAGGGTATTCCTGACAGAGGGAATAATATATGCTAAGCAGGTGTCAAGCTGCCGAGGGTTCACACTGTACTGCCTGCTGGGAGCTGCAAGCATTTCCAACAGTCTGGACAGTAGTGTGGAGCTCCAGATCAGCTAAATAGACATGAGCAAGATTTTCTGAGTGCCTCCTTTATGCCAGGCACTGCATGGGGCACCAGGGACACAATGAGGAGTGACGTACAACCCCTGCTCTCAAGAAGCACATCACATTTACACTGTTTTCTCATTTGCCAGATGAGAAAATGCAAGAATCCTAAATTTTGTTAACCACCTCCTCTATGCTAGATTCGGGGCTTGATGCTTTGTGGACATTGTGTCATTGCACTTCAAGGTCATCATAATTCTCTCCCTCTTGCAGGTGGGGTAACCAAGGCTCAGTAAGATGAAAGGAGTTACCCAAGATTACCCAGCTAGTAAATGATACAGCAAGGATTCAGACCAGGTTTCTCTGACTCCACAACCTGTGTATTCTTCTGCATTTCCAACAGTCTGGACAGTAGTGTGGAGCTCTAGACCAGCTAAATAGGCATGAGCAAGATTTCCTGAGTGCCTCCTTTATGCCAGTCACTGCTTGGAGCCTGGGTACTACACACATATGCACCACCCTAGTGGTAAAATGAAACAATATCTGAGAGCACTTCAGAGTCAAATGCAATATAAACACCAAGTCCCTGGAGTTATTTATTTATTTATTTATGAAGAACAAGGAAAGCCCCTCCTTTACTACCCCAGTAAATCTCCACTAGCTTGTCAATTCCTTCTCAGCCAGGCTGATTAGCTGGAGTGGAGCTGTCCAGGTTGCTTAAGTGAAGGAAGATGACTTGACTGTAGTTCAATGCCTTAGCTGTCACTGAACTGCATTCCTAAATATGATCCTTATTGCCCTGCTAACCCCTCTATAAGCACCACTGCAATGAAAGCATAAAACATTAAAAACATCCCCTGGTTGACTGCTATTGCCTTTTGAATTAACACCAGAAATACTCATTTGAGGGATGTGGTTTAACTCAAGCAATATTTCTTGATGGGTTAATGAATATCGTATGTTATACTTTAGCTTAATACAACATCATCAATTATTTAATTATTTTTATTGATTGACCTCTTCCAGATTATTTGATAATAGATTTTTCACTATTCAGAAGGTTAAATGCTGAGCAGTCAGGAATCTTCTTCTGCAGTTCTGAGTGTCTTCTGAGCTGTGACCGAACTTGCAAATAGAGAGGTGTATATGTATCTACGGGTACGTTTTTGTTTTGTGGGGTTTTTTTTTTTGTTGTTGTTGTTGTTGTTTTTTTTGGAAGAGACAAATTGCAGACCATCCTGGAACATTCTGGAATTAATGAACATGATGCATAAATAGCCTTGCTAAATCAAGCCATAACAAAGAATTGAACTGCTGATGACACTGCAGAAAGGTTTCAAAGACACAGATGATCAAGCCCACATAATTAGAATTACTGTTTAAATATGCAAAAAATCAGAAAGCCAACACTGGAAAGGGAGAACAGGTTACAAAACTAGCACCAATATGAAATATGAGTAATGGTCAATAAAAGCATATCTACCAATGACTTTGTAACTAAGAACTAGAAAGCAATAAGGGATTGTGTCCATTTAGCTCATGCCATGGAACACAGTATGGAATTCTCAAGGGCTTCTCATGGGTTTTGGAGGGAGGAAGGAGGATGAGGCTGGAAAGCAGGCTGCCTGGGAACCACTCCTCTTGCGGTACTAATTAGTTTTGTGACCTTGGGATTAATTGGCCTGCTAAGCCAAATCCCTTGACCAGGGTTCAGCACTCATTGAGCTGGACTCCAGCTGCTTTGGGGGCCATTGTTGTAGGCTGTGTGAGGATTGTGGAATGAATACAGCATATGAATTATAGAGTTATAGAAATGGGAATGACAGGTATTTTCTAATGCAGGAAGATCAGGCTGGGATTTGTTTCTTGAAGTGTTGTCAACATTAATAATTTTTCCTAAGGTCCTCATTTCATGTCACCATGTTAGCACTGTCTGTTGATTAATACTACTGTGGATAATTTTATTAATAACAGACAGAATTTATCTAGCGACTGGTAATTTGCTAAGTAATGGTCAGATACATGCTTTTATTCCTCACATGCCACATGGGCAGATGTTATTTCAGGCAGGTGCCCAAACTCGAAAGTTTTTTCCCCAGTAATTTAAAGTCAGTGAGAGAAACAGAAATTCTGTCTTGGATGTCAGCTGTGCAAAGTGGTGATATAGAGAAAGGATACATAGTCAAAAGACCTAGAATTGAATCATGGCACTTCCCGTTATTAGTTTTGTGACCTTCTTCAAATCATTTAAACTTTGTGCAGGTCTTACTGTCCATACTTTTAGAATGTTTGAAATAAATGTGACCAAGGAAATGATATGGACACACAGTTTAATAAGGTATATAAAACGTGCTTCCCTACTGCAAAATACAGTGCATATGTGTGGGGTGTTTCTGTCCTTGGAGGATAAACACCTGTTAGCTAGGAAACCACAGTCTACCTCCAGAGCAGGCATCTCTAATCCATCCTGGCATGCTTTTCCATGAGCTCACGTGCGGTCTCAGGGTTCTTTGAGTACAGCACCCCACGTGGCCATTTACCAGTTGGTCAAATCTGGCAAGCGAGATGAAAACTCATGCCATCTCAACCCTGGCACAGAGGTTGGACTCAAGATCTACCGCTAGCTATTCTCCTTAGAGGTAGGCTTTTCTCTTTGCCTCTAATTCCTGTGATCTGACCCAGAAAACTCACAGACCCACCCATCTCTCAGAAGCTAGGTGGATTTGCTTTATGCTACTAGCTAGGTGGCAGCTGCGAGAAATGTCAGCCTGCGGGATGCAGCAGCCATCGTGGGTAGCAAACAACCTGGTAAGGCAAAGGGAGTGTATTTTTAAACCTAATCTACTCAGTAGCATTTGCTCTGTAATGATTAGATTCCTCCCCCAGAACATGACTTGCTGGGGTTCTTAGAGACCCTAATTTAAAAACTATCACTGAGGATTATTTTTAAACATCATAAAGGTATCTGAGACCTGAATTTCAGGTCAATCATACCTCCATGTTTGTAGGGGTATTTTTTGTTGTTGTTTTTTCAACTTGTAAATCTCTCAAGCTTTTAGGAAAAATAACTCTGGCAAAGGAATTGATTTGGCCACTCAAATCTCAAGGCCACTGTTGAGCTACCCAGCCCATATGACAGGAATCCTTTCCTTCTTGTTTTGGTTAAGCTCCCTGGCAAGCATTGCTTAATATGATTTGTTTTAGCATTTAAATTTCCGCTCTCCTGCCAAGACACAGGAGGTGTTTTGACACATGGTATCATTTTGGTGATCTCTTAACCTCTTTTTATTCCTGATATCTACCATGGCAGAGCTAACCATTTTGGGGCGATTGGTTGCCAGGTTTGGCAGCAGTTCTGAAGTGGCCCCATCTGCAGTCCGGAGGACTGGCAGATTGTTTTCTTGCAGGTCACATAGAGAGGAATTCACACACTCGGGAAAATTATCAACAAACTCTTCCACGAAAGGCACCTGGTGCTGCAGAATGGTGGTGTGTGCAATAAACCTGGTAGAGACTGTTGCACATCTCTCTCTTCTCTGACAGCCCATCTTCCAGCTTATCTCAGCAGTTCTCCCGGTGGGATCCTGGTCCTGTAGTCTCATGTGGTGTTTCTTGTAAAGAGGGCTCTGTGTGTAGGCCAGGCATTGTAGCTCACGCCTGTAATCCCAGTACTTTAGGAGGCTGAGGTAGGAGGATCACATGAGGCCAGGAGTACAAGACCAGCCCGGGCAACATAGTGAGACCCCCCATCTCTACAAAAAAATTAAAAAAAATTAGGCAAGTGTGGGGTCACATGCCTGTAGTCCCAGATACTCAGGGGGCCGAGGCCAGAGAATCACTTGAGCCTGGGAAGTTGAGGCTGCAGTGAACCAAGATCGTGCCACTGCACTCTAACCCAGGCAACAGACTACAAACCTATCTCAAAAAACAAACAAGCAAACAAACAAAACACTGAACAGCACTGTTGGTTTGTGTACCCCCAGATTCCTGGGTTGAAGCCCTAAGCCCCCAGTGTGATTGTATTTGGAGGCAGGGACATTGGGGAGGTGATGAGGATTTGATGAGGTCTTGAGGGTGGTACTCTCATGTTGGGGTTAGTGGCCATATAAGAAAACAAAGAGAGACTGGAGCTCCCTCTTTACAATGTGAGGATACAGGAAGAAGGTGGCTGTCCACAGCCATGAAAAAGACCCTCACCAGGAACCAAATCTGCTGGTGCCTCGCTCTTGGACTTCTCAGCCTCCAGCTGTTAAGAAATAAATTTCTGTTGTTTAAGCCACCCAGTCTATGGTATTTGGTTATGGCAGCACAAGCAAAGACACAGTATACTCTGTCTTCGTCTTGGAGAATCACAGTGCTGTGTGTGGTCACATTAAAGGCTCTGAGAAATCCTGCAGTGGAGAGGGTGTTTCAGTCACCTGTCCATAGAATCAATTTTCAAAGTACCTCCATAGACTAGTTTTCTGCAAATGTTACTTTGGGAAAAGCTGGATTAAGTCATAGTTTGCGCTTCTTTGCTTCCTGCCATCTTTAGAATTTATGTCTGGGTCAGGCAGAGCACAACCATTTCATCTGATCCAAAGGTTGACTGTTTCTAAGCACATTTCCAGGGATGATTTGAGGGATGTGAACAAGGTGGACTGAGGTTGAATATAAAAGGAAATTATGGGAAGATCTAGAGCAGTCACCTTATGGCGTAGCTTTAAGTATCCCCAAATATTTCATTGCTAGACTGTGAACTCCTTGAGGGCAGGGAGTACCGCCTTTTCGTTGTGTCTATGCCTAGCAAAAGTGTAGAACTCAGAGAAATCCCTAGTAAATGCTTGTTGGATAAATGAAATCATTTGTGGGTGATTTCTTTAATGCTGGAAAGAAGTCAAGCAATTACTTAGTCTAATTCATTTGTGAAACAAGGAAACCAAGATTCAGAGAGAAAGAGTGTCTGTGAGCTCATGAAATGGACCTGAGGTTACAGATCTGAAAACGAATGATGAGATCCAGTCAGTTCTTGATTTCATGAATTGTTCTAGAGAAGGAATGTGTTCTATGTGAGAACGGGAAGGTGAGGGAAGCCAAAAAAATTTCAAACTTCATGGAGTTTGCTCTTTGATCTGGTTTACCTTTAATAATTCACTTAAACAACTCTTGTCACCTATTTACAATGGTTGGCTTGACTCCAGAGCTGGAGGAGGAAAAGTGATAAAAAAGACACAGTCTACATCCTTCAGGAGCTCACAGTCTAGTAGATGGTGAAATATGTAAAAACATTAGTTATAATATGTAAACAAGTATAAGCATCCAGTTATAATAATAGCACCTGCTCCGTACCAAGCACCGCATTAGGTACTTCATACACAGTAGTTCATTTAGTCCTCACACCAAAGCACACTTTTATCCCTTTGCTAAGGTGGAGAAACCAAAGTTGAGAAAATTTAAGCGACTTGCCCCAAGTGTTGGGGCTGAGTTTTGACCCCCACTCTGCTTTGCCCTCTGCCCCATTGTGTGAACCGTGCTTACCAATGCCGATGACCACTTTTGAGGCTAACTCAGGGGCTAAGAGCCCAGAAAAGGGGGCAGGTGATTTGTTCTGGAGACTCAGAAGTGTGTATGGAGATGTGCCAAGGGAGCTGCTCTTTCTCCCTCTGGTCTATCTGCCTTCTGCCCAACGCTGGCCTGAAAGGAATTTGGAAGTGAAGTGCAGGGAAGTCAGAGTCTTCCCAGTGGCCTCCATTGCAAAGTAAAAGCAAAAATCAAAGAAGACTAAAATGCACAGGCTCCAGCATCTACAGGATACATGTGGCTTATTTGGAGGTCAAAACAAACATTCCTTGAGCATCTACTTTGTGCAGGGCATCGAAGGTACAAACAGGATGAAGCCTCCACCCTGACTCTTGAGCAGTTCTCAGGGAAACGGTTGTAACACAGAGTGGCTGGAGCATGAAGGAGGGGAGTCAAGTCTTTGTGCTTTGCAGGCATTGAGGGTAGTGGTGGGGGAGGGCCAGAATGGAGCAGTGTCTTAAAGAAGAAATGGAGAGCGGCTAGGCAGCAGAGACAAGACCAAACTTAGGAGGGGCTTGAGCAAGGTCTGAGAGGTGGAGAAAGAAAGTGGATGTGGGGTGGGGGCTGCTAGTGATGAGACGGGAGGGAGGAGGAAAGGTTGGTGCAGTCCAACCCTGGAGAACCTTCAGAGCCACCACACTGAGGCTTTGGACAGTTATGTATTCCGTTTCTCATCATTCTCCTCTCTACTGCACACTGCTAATTGAATGTTTTTTGATGGACTCCAAGACCCACATCAACACTGTCTACTTTTAATTCCATACAATGGGGAAAAAAATCTCTTGGTTTTATTGACTGCTTCTTTATCTGACTTCACCTAATTGGAAAATAAACAGATAAAATGATACCCTTACTACTGATGAATAATTCATGTCCTCTTTGTCTTTTGTCATAGGAGAAAGCTTAGCAGGTCTTTCTTAAGTTAGGATATCTGGTAGATGAGAGAAAAATGTGAACGATTAACTGCAAATTGAGTTTAGTGTGAATTTCTGAGAATCCGAGTCCTCCTCTATAATAAAGTTTAGATTGGTTCACTTAACGGTTCACCTGGCTCTGGTGGAACCCAAATTCAGAACATATGAATGCTATTGACCTGTTAATTTGAAATGTTTTCATCTGCATAAAAATGGATTGTATTAATTGTCTCACATTAACCAGGTCTGACTATAATGTCTGATTGAATTAGGCTGAGTTTTCTGTATCTTAGCTCTTTGCAGTTTCGTTTGCCCCAAACACATGTAGCTTTTTTCTCCTCCATGCCTGTCATCTGAGCAAGTTGGGCTGTTGCTCTCAGATTAGAGAGAAATCCCACTCACCTTCAGCAAACACAAATACCTATCATCCTCACACTGTCTATACTGCTTGACACCACTCTCAGAAACATTCCTCTTTTCTAATTACCCCTGGTAACATTTCGCCACCCCGATCTCTCTGGTTTATATCATTTTCAAATTCCTGGTAAATAACTTTAACTCCTTACTGGAGACTGTGCTTCAAAATAAATATTGGAATTTAAAATTCTATTTTTTAAAGGATGTAATTTTTAATTATTTTATAAATATACACTATTTGTAGTGGGCTGGACATCCTGCTAGATACCACGGGCATACAACATAGTTGAGTTTGATCCTGCCCTCAGCGAGATCACAGTCTGGTTCTGGTGATATGGTTTAAATGTATGAAAAGTTAAATAATGGTGCAAATCAACATTTAAAGTGAAAATTCCTGGTCAATAGTGATTAATGATTGAGTGATGGAATCTGTGGGGAATAAGAAATCCTTAAGGATTTCTGAATGTGCGCTATGTGTTGATTTTGTTTTTTTCCTTCACAATTCTGGATTCTGAGGCTATGCTTGATTCTTTCCTGAGTCAAGAATATTCTTCCCCTCTATAACTCAATAAAATCACCTGTTTTGGGAAGCCTTCCCTGGCCTTCCTCGTCTGATTAAGGTACCCTCTTCTGGGCTCTTTCGGCATCTTAGTCTGTCATAAGCCATCATTGTATTTATCTTGCCATCTACTTGTTTCTTTCGATCAGCTGGAGTGAAGGGCTCAACCAGCAACACACAGGAAGGAAAGACTAGAGAGAGAATTTAGGGAGAATTAGGTGGTATATCCATGCCCTTTCTACTCAACCTGGGGTCCATGGACCAGCAGGTTTAGCATCACCTGGCGAGGAGTTAGAAATACAGAATCTCAGACTTCTCCTGAGACCTACAGAATCAGAAGCTAAACTTTAACAGATCACAAGTCATTCATATATGTATTAACATTCCAGAACCCTTGAGCTGATCTCGCATTAAAAAAACCTGAGGGTCTTTAGAAAGGACTGATGGTTGGGCCCCACCCACAGAGGTTCTGATTTAATTGGTGGGGATGTAGCCAATTAAAAGCTTTCCAGGTGGTGTCGCAGTGCATTCACAGTAGTGAGCCCCCTCCAGGTTAGCATTTTCTAAATGCTGTCCCCTGTCATCAGGCTTATTGTGTGGTACTGTCATCTTCATATAGGTAGTCTCTTAAACATTTCTATATTTGTGTATGCTGAGATTTAATAGAGTATCTCTCACTGCATAATTGTGTCATAAAAGTGAATGGAAAAGTAACCTGGGTGGAGGCCTTTAATGATGATTTTGGCAATGACATTGGAGCAAACTTGTTGAAAAAAATACCATCAACAGCTTGAATGAAGAATTGAGCAATATAAATGGCAGAAAAATGGTTTAGAAGGTTCTTGGTTGGCCAAAGTCAAAGTCTACGGGTTAAGTCAGGTAAGTGGTGCCCAGATTTCATGGGAATGGAATGAGATGGCGTGGGGGAAGACTTAGCTTGATCTCTTTTAATAGGAAGAGGGAGGTTTGATTCACTTTGAGCCCTAGATAATGCACTAGTGATACTTACTGGGCAGCTAAGAAAATCACAATATGACTTTAATGCGTTAATGGAAGTGCAATGTTTATTTGTACTGGGCACTGGAATCTGCATCTCCTCTGGGTACCACACTTTGAGGATTTAGTGAGCATTGTGGATAATGTAGACATTATGTCATGGGAGGGAAGTATATTCAGTTGAATGCCTGGAGAAAAGAGGATGTGGCTAGTACATGACTGCTTTTTTTTCATAAGGGCTGTTTTGTGAAAAGAGAGCAGAATTGTGCTGTGCTGCTCCACAGGACATAGCTAGGGCCAGGGGGATTCATGGAGGCAGATTTTGGCTCAATATCGGAAAGACTTTGTGCCAGTGAGAGCCATCCAATAATAGAACTGGCTGCCTGGGGAGATGGTGAGAGCGAGCGAGCTCTCTATCTTTGGAAATGTTCTAGCAGAGACTGGATAGCCATCTGTCGTAGGTATTGTGGAAAGAGTCATGCATTTGGTAGATGAGCAAAATTTTGTTGGTGATGATGACAGTAGTAAATGTGACTACCATATACTGAGTGCCTTTGAAGTGCCAGGTATGGTGCTAGGCATGTGAGTATTCATTACTATCTTTCATCCTTTTACAGCCATAATGGAAGTGAGAGCTGTTACTCCCATTTTATAGAAGAAATGGATTCAGGGCTAGGATTTGAACCCTGGGTTTTATGACTCAAAACCCATAATCTTTTAACTGTATCACCTGCTTTTTATGATTCCTTCCATCTCTAAGATTCTGTAATTTCAAGTGTATTCAGATATTGGATTTGAAGTGACTTTTACATGTCCATGTATAAAAAGTCTGATAGCTGGATGCAAAGGCTTGGGACTCAAGAGAGTAGTCAGGGTGGCAGATGTAGACTTGAACAGAGTAGTCAGGGTGGCAGATGTAGACTTGAACATCCTCTGCCAAGAGGTGAGAGCTGATGCCACTGGGTTGGTAAGATTCCCAAGGTAGTGACTGCAGAGAGAAGGGGCCGTGGTGGGCTGACTCCTTCCCGTTTGGTGCTGGAAACTCAAAAAGCCATGGGAATAGCTGTGAGTCCTGCTTTCTGAGAAAGAAGGAGTGATCTTAGTGCATATTGGAAGATGGGTTTCTAACCTCAGTAACGTGTGAATACTTCTATACATTTTTTGGATTCTATTTAATAGATTGAGACTTTGCAAAGTCAAGTGCTGAAATTGGAGTCAGTATATTACGGTGGCTAAAGGTAGAGCCTCTGCCTGAATTGATACCTGGACATTGCTACTCCTTAGCTGTGTGCCCTTTCACACATTACCTTTGTATGCCTTCGTTTCATCATCTGTAAAAGTAATGCATTTGGTTGCACTTTTTAAGCTGTATTAATCTCCTTCCTGACTGTAATAGATAGTATACTATACATAATTGAGGCAGCAAAAAGTAGAAAAGAAGGACTGTGTAGTCAGACTGCCTGGATTTACATTTCGGCTTCATCATTTACAAGCCCTGTGACCTGGGGCAATTAACTTAGTCTCAGTAAGCCTTGGTTTCTTTGGTATAAAGTGGAGATAGTAGTAATAACTACCACATATGGTTTTGTGATTAAGTTATATGTATAGTGTACTTAGAATTATCCCTAGAGATCTTCAACATAGGAAGCAATCAACAAATGATAATGGTGAGATATATATATATATATATTTTTTTTTTTATAACAAAGAAACTTGCTGTGCCTTGGGGTACTTATTGTAGGGATCAGTGTTGATTATATAATCCCATAATGTGTGAACATGATCTATAGACATGTTTCTGTCTGAACAAGAGATTCATGCATTGTAGTATGTGCATGGATAGGTTTATAGAGAATCTTTGATTCTCCTGAAATAGTAGGCGAGACTTGGGGGAATGCCTGTTTATATGGAGAAGATCTATTTTATCATTAATGCTCTATGACCTTACAAAATTCAAGAAGTTAGTGTGCATAATAATCTTGTAGATGTACATGAGGCTGTTAGTGAGCATAAATGAAAAATCTGGCTGCCAGTGTCTATTAGTCAGTTTTCACACTGCTATAAAGAATACTTGTGACTGGGCGATGTTTAAAGAAAGAAGTTTAATTGACTCACAGTTCTGCATGGCTGGGGAGGCTTCAGGAAACTTACAATCATGGGATAAAGCAAAGGGGAAGCAGGTACCTTCTGGGACCTTGCTGGCACCCCCATAATACAGTCCCCTCCCACCAGGTCCCTCTCTTGACACAATTCGAGATGAGATTTGGGTGGGCATACAGAGCCAAACCCTATCACAGTGACTTCAGGAATAAAGCCATTTTATCTGATGTAACAGAAACTCAGAGGGAGTGGTCCTAAGATGAGTGTGATAGTTCAAAGTTGTTATCAGGGGCTCAAGTTCTTTCCTTCAGCCCTGTGCCATCCTCAGATTAATTGCTTCATGGTCCCAGGATAGCTGCTATAGATCCAAGTATCACACCTTCATAGAACTTCACTGAAAACAGAGAGAAGCCAGGGCAGCCAGGATGATAAGAAGAGGTTTCCTTACTTGTCTCCCTTCTTTGATCAGAGGTTATTATTTTTTTCCCAGAAGGAACTCCCACAAAGCAAGACACCCACCTACCCTCTGTTTATTCTTATTTTGCCAGAACTGTATCATATTGCCACTTGCAGCCAGAAGGGAGTCCAAGAAAGCAAGTGTCTGGCTTTTTCAGCATATCTGAGGAAAGTGGGCAAGAAAAGGCAGTGTAAGGGAAAAAGCTTCCTATATGTCAATGCGCTAATGAAAATGTGAGAGCTCATTGCCTTAAGAGAGGTCATACAAAATACCTGAATTGGGGGTGGGGGTGTTTTGTGTTAAGAAACAGACATCTAGAGAAGGACCAAGGGAATTAGGGAGGGCTTCAAGGACCTTGAAGATGCCTTACCCTAAACAGGCGTCTTTCCTTGGTGACTCCTGCAGAGGAAGTGGCTGGATTCCAAATATGTGTGTCGAAAAACTGCCACGGAAGAGGCAGCCATTTGTTCATGTTTGCAGCTGCTGACTCTGACCCAAATCTGCCCTCCCCCAATCCTCAGCTGCTGGTACTAATGCATCCTTTTGGGAGCTGGACCATGAGCTCTGCCAGGAAGAAGGTGCCCATCTCAATGGCTCCCCTCTTCAATCTCCAAGCAAGCTGTTTCCAGAGAAGGGGAGCAGCACACACAATAGTAACAGGTTTAGTAATTAGCAGCAGCCCTGGGGCCATGCAACACTTCTGAAAAGACAAGGTGATTCAATAAGATCTTCCACAACCCCTGAGAATTTCCTAGATGGAAAGACAGGTGGGGATCTCCAGTGCTAATAACATGGAGGCCTTTCACCCTCAGTGGTTAGAGGGCACGGGTTAGGAAATGGGGAACAAAAGCAGAACAGGTGGACATGGAGGCTGTGTTTCTGTTGTTGATGGAAGACCATATTTTTATACATGATCTTGGCCAAGTGTGCTACTGTGAAGAGCAGACAGGGAATCCATAGAATTGTGATGGTACAGTCCTTTCAAAATAAACATGCAAAATGTGAAAACACAACATAACAAGTCCATGTCTTTACCCATCTCTTTTATCCTCAATCCAGAGGCTGAGGAATTTGAGGAAAATTCTTTTTTTTTTTTTTTTTTTTTTGCAAATTAATTGGTAAACAAAAGGTTGAAAGATTAATACTGTATTTACTATATTGAGTCAAAGTGCCCTATGCATATTTTCTCTAACAGAGGGTGGAAGAATCCAATGAGATCAGTGAAGATATTTTTTATCTCCCTTGGGAGGCAAAGGGGAAGCAGGCACCTTCTTTTACAAGGCAGCAGGGAACTAGCGAGTGCCACATAGAGGAGGTAACTTTTGATCTGATTGTCGAAGGCTGAGTAGGAACTTGCCTGGCTTATGGAGGTATATCAAGATTGTGGAAGTGTCAGGTATTCTATCTACTAGAGTATTTTAAGTTGTAGGACAACATCTAAAGAGCATAAAGTTGTAAAATTCAATGAATATGTGACATTTTGTTTACTTTAGTACTTCTCTCCTTTTCTCCAGAAAGAAACAGCGAATTTTCTTTTTCTGGAGGATCTTCTTTACCAAACCTGAATTGTATGGTTGGTTTGGAACTACCATTCAGTTCCACGCCTTTAGATGCAATCAACTGATCTGGGAGTATGCAAATCATTCTCTCTGGACTAAAGTCTTCCCTGGGATTTTTCTTTTTCTTTTTTCTTTTTTTTTTTTTTTTTTTTTGAGTTGCAGCTGGGAGATTTCAGTCAGTGTCTTGCTGGAGACAAAGTGAGAGATGCTGTGTGCGATTTGTAGATGGCTCTGACCTTGCCATTTGGAAATACTCCTGACTACAGGAGACAGAAACCCTATTCAAATGAACTTAGATACAAATAGCATTGATAGTAAAATTTACAACACATAGTCCATGTCTGTCTCTCCTTGCTGGGTTGATCTTTACAAAAGCAGACTAGGCACTTTCAAATGGTGGCACTCAGTATCACCAATGACTTCCATAGCTCACTTATCATTGAGGTTGAGGGAGGGTGGGAGACAGGCAAAACAATAAATAAATAAGAAAATTTCATATTAGGCTAGTGTTTCTCAAATGTTGATGTACCTGTAAATCACCTGGGGATCTTCCTAACGTGCAGATTTTGACTCAATAGATCTGGAATAGTACCTGAGACTTCATTTCTAACAAGCTCCCATGTGAGGTGGATGCTGCTAGTTCAAAGACCACTCTTTGAACAACATAGTGTTCAAAGATAATGCTTAAGGATTCAGCAAATATGAAAAGATGGTACAGCATAAGGTTGTATGGGAGTGGGGTAGAAGTGAGCTGTGATTTTCAATAGGATAATTAGGACAGACTCATAGAGGTAATCTTTGAGCATACTTGAAAGAGGTCATTCTATTTACGTGACTAAAAAAAACTGTGTTTTAAGAACACATATTAGTTAACTACTGCTGCATAACAAATTACTCCAGCATATAGCAGCTTAAAAGAACAAACATTTATAATCCCACAGCTTTGATGCGTCAGTTGAGCTGGGTGCCCTTGCTCAGGACCTCTCACAAGACTGCAATCAAGGCATTGGCCAGAGCTGCTCCCGTCATTGCAAGGCTCACCCGGGATCAATCTGTTTCCAGGCTCACTCAAGGGGCCATTGGTGGACTTCAGTTCCTCGCATGCTGTTGGACTGGGGGTCTCAGTTCTTGTTAGGCTATTTGCCGAAGGCTTCCCTCAGTTCTCTGTCATGTGGCCTCCCGATAGGGTGGCTCACAAATACGGCAACTGGCTTCCATCAGAGCAAGCTAATGAGAGGGCAAGAGATGGAGAACAAGATGAAAGTTGGGGTCTTTCTATAACCTAATTTATCAAGTGACATCCCATTACTTTTGCTATATTCCCTTTATTTACAAATAAGCATACTTGCTTACAAGGAAGTCACTAAGTCCAGCCCACACTCAGGGAGGAGATTAACAAAGGCATGAATATTACTAGGCAGGGATCACTGGAGGTGTGCCATTTTAAGGTGGCTGCCACTGCACATATTTGCCTGTTACCTCAGAATCTGAGTGTCTATGCCCTTATGTAGGTTGCTGTCACTGGTGGTTTGTTTAGCAAAGAGGATCATGGGAATTTTTTGGCTCCCAGCAGAAACTAGGATTGCCCAAATGGTTCTCACTGAACAACTTTTCTTTGGCCAATCTTCAACTTTTGAGGTAGATCCAAGCTGGTTTTTTTTTTTTTTTTCTTTTTTTTCTTTTTGAGATATCCAAGCAGAGGCTGGTAGGCCACCTGAGAGCTTGTGGGCAGCTGAGCTCTGACTGACCCCCTGGCCATTTTAGCACTGCCAATAAAATTGCCTGAGGAGCCTGCCAAGGAGACAGATGCTGCTGCTGGAGAAACACCTTCTGTAGCCTGGCATTTGTCCGGTAATTGCTCTCCAAGAGAAAATAAAATCTTCATACGAGAGGGAAGGTGGATGGCGCCTGACTGTCAAGTGTAGAGATGATTTAGAACAAGTGCTGCAAATAAAATGCACAAGATTTTATTACAAAATAAAATGCATTTGTATAGATCTAAGATTTGACTCTTTAGAAATCCACTGACTTAGGAAGTGCTTCTTGTTTTCTAGGCATAGAATAATACACAGTAAATTGGATTATGTGCAAAATGCCTCACCTGTTTTCTCTCTGCTGTTCTGTTTGAAGTCGTATTTCTTTTGCAATAGAGCCACTATTTCCTCTGTCTTATAGATTCATAATGTAGACACAGCACTGGTTTAGGACTGGACAATAGGCTCCGTCACTTATACTAAGAGGGAATTTAAGCTTTTGTCTAAAGTTTTCTGATCTTTAAATTTGGATAGTAATACATCTATCATAAACTTGTTTCAAAAGTGAATAAAGTTACCCCAGAAAAAGTTCCTTGCCATATTGTAGATACTTAACAAATGGGGTCTCTATAACTGCTATACCTGTACTTAAAATAACAATGGTGGGAAGAGCTTTATAGTCTTCTAATATAGGAAAATCAAGGCCCAGAAGGTTTAAAGTGTTTCCTAAAGAACGTATAATAGGCGGCCGGGCGCGGTGGCTCACGCCTGTAATCCCAGCACTTTGGGAGGTTGAGGTGGGTGGATCATGAGGTCAGGAGATCAAGACCATCTTGGCTAACATGGTGAGACCCCGGCTGTACTAAAAGTACAAAATATTAGCCGGGCATGGTGGTGGGCGCCTGTAGTCCCAGCTACTCGGGAGGCTGAGGCAGGAGAATGGCGTGAACCTGGGAGGAAGAGGTTTCAGTGAGCTGAAATCGCGCCACTACACTCTAGCCTGGGTGACAGAGCAATACTCTGTCTCAAAAAAAAAAAAAAAAAAAAAAAAGTCATATAATAGGTAAGCTTTCCACCATCTATTCACTCCAACCTGGGCGACAGAGGGAGACTCTGTCTCAAAAATAAATAAATAAATAGTTGGAAATGATACAGTAACTAGTATGAGGACACAAGTTTGGGTGACCTTGGAAAGCCACTTTAAATAAGTGACATTTGAGTGGAAGCCTATCAGACAAGAAGGAGCCAAGAGAGGAAACAAAACTGCAATGACCTTGAAGCAGAAAGACAGAAGGAAGTGGGGTGGTGGGCATTTCTCAGATCAAATAGGATATCGATAGTTATGCCAGGAGAAAATTTGGTTAAACAAATTATAGAATTTCTGGTCATCTGTAAAGTAAGTGCCCTTGACAAAGGGCTTTTCAAAGTTGTTAATATAGTAATGTTTATTATGATATCTCAAGGGATCAGGGACTATTGTATTATTGTTTTGAGAACTATTTAAACATGGATCCATCCTCTCTTTTCCTCCCTGCCTCCTTCCCTTCTTCCCATCTGTGTACCTGTTCATCTGTCCTTTTTTTCCATCTGTTCATCCCTTGCGTGTGTGTGTGTGTGTACGCGTGTGTGTTTTGTGTGTGTGTGTGTGTTTTTTTTTTCCTGAGACAATGCCTTGCTATGTTGCCCAGGCTGGCCTGGGACTCCTGAGCTCAAGCAATCCTTCTGCCTCAACTTCCCAAGTAGTTGGGACCACAGGTGTGCCACACCAGGCCTGGCTTATCCATTACTTATTTGTAAAGAGCATCCTTAAGGGATAGAGTGTTCTGTGGGAAACCTTGGTGAATTGCTTAGTGAACATTCATTAGATCCTCTGAGCCTCACAACATCCCTATTGTAAGTAGGGATTGGCATTCCATACTGCAGAAAAGAGAACTGGGGCTTGGAGTGTGAAGGACCTGCCAAGCCTCTGATGGAAGTTGAACCAGGTCAGCAAAGCACATGTGAGACTCCAAGTCAGGTGCTGTTCCCAAAATCCCAGCCACAGCTCCAACTTCAGCTAACAGAGCCTGAGACATTGATTTTTCTAAGTGCTCTGATGTTTTGATGTTTTTCAAAAATTAATAACAAGGACAATTTTGATAAAGTTTCCCCTTGGTGGGAATATGTTTCCTTTTAAGTGTGTTATCGTATTCAGTATGCGTATCTATTGAGAACAACCATGTTCTCATAGCTATTGGGATATTTTGAGGAGCTGAGTGAATAAATTGCATAGGGAACAAACTCATGTCTCCCCTGCCAAAAGATGCAGAATCCTGTTTTCTTTGAAGAATGGCTGTCTTGGTCCTTTTGGACTGCTATAACAGAATGCCATAGATCGGGTGGTTTGTAAATAACAGAAATTTACTTCTTACAGTCCTGGAGGCTGGAAAGTCCAAGATCAAGACTCTAGCAGATTCAGTGTCTGTGAGAATTCACTTCCTGGTTCATAGGAATTCACTTCCTGGCACCTTCTCACTGTAACCTCACTTGGTGGAAGGGGTGAGGGACTTCTCTGAGGTCTTTCCTGTAAGAGCATGAATCCCATCACCTCCCAGAGGCTTCACCTCCACATTCCATCATCCTGGGGATTAGGTTTCAATGTATGAATTTGTGTGTGTGTGCAGGGAGAGGGGACATAAACATTGTCTATGGAAATGGCTAAATTACATTTTCTGAATAATAAACATAATATATTGTTAACAACCACTGACTGAGCATCTGCTGGAACAGGCATAGTAGGAGGTCAACTTTGTATTAAACTACTCATCCTAACAACATCTTGAGTGGCAGGAGCCATCAATTCCACTTTTCTATTATGGAAACTGTGGCCACACTGGGGCCAACTTACCCCTTCCTCATAGCAGGCACAGTGTCTCGGGCCCCCACTGTATTTTTGAGGTCCCACAAATAGATTTTCACTTCTTTTAAACTCAGAGGAAGGAAATGGACTTTTAGGGTCAAAGATTATGCTTGTCAACTGGGCGCGGTGGCTCACGCCTGTAATCCCAGCGCTCTGGGAGGCCGAGGCAGGCAGATCACAAGGTCAGGAGTTCGAGACCTGCTTGGCCAATATGGTGAAACCCCGTCTCTACTAAAAATACAAAAATTAGCCGGAAGTGGTGGCGGTCGCCTGTAGTCCCAGCTACTCAGGAGGCTGAGGCAGGAGAATCGCTTGAACCCGGGAGACAGAGGTTGTAACGAGCTGAGATCGGGCCATTGTACTCCAGCCTGGGAGACAGAGTGAGACTCTGTCTCAAAAAACAAAAAGAAAAAAAAAAAAGAAAAGAAAAAAAAATTATGCTTGTCATAATACCAACATAGTAATTGAATATAATTTTTTTAAACACATTTTGCAAAGAAAGGATCCTATGAAAGAAAGAAGCAGTGCCTAGGCCCTGTGACTGTCATATTGTGGGGACCAGGCTAGGGCTCAGGGAAGTTGCAGCTCATTCAAAGCCGTGCAGGAGAGATGGGCAAAGCACGACCCACACAGACCCAAACCTGTGCTATTTTCCTGCCATACCTTGAGGCCTCATTCTCAATTGGCTTTACCCTACACTCTAGCTTTCAGCCTCAGCATCATTTCCACAGAAACAGTGAGTGCCTAAAAACTGGGGCACTGCATCCTTAATTTTAGCACCCCATCTGCTCCTGGATAACGACAGACAGAAATGCACAAAACCTTCTTTTCAGAGAGCCTCATCCCAGGATTCCTGAGCAAGTGTGCAGGCCTGCCCAGGGCTTCATGAGAGTGAGCACTGCCCTGACCTTGTTAAAGTGGACAGTTCAGTCCAGCAAAAGCGCCCCTCCCTGTTCCATTAGGCTGAGTGTGGAACTGGCCCCCTGGAACTCAGAGATAATGAGCAAGTGGAGAAACAGGTGGAAAGCAATAGTGCTGGAGTTTGCACACTCCACTGCTGCTCACCAGCCACTGCTTCTCACCAGCCACTGCTGCAAATGAGAACCTTTGGGAAGTTTGGCCTTCATTTCCCTGCACACTGAGAGGTCAGTGTGAATAAGGGCCATTTTACATTCAAGGCACAAGACACTTTCCTCCAGTAAATGGAGTTTTAATAAAGCCTTTGTATGATTCCGGGTATCACAACAACTAAATCAGATCCTGGATGCATTAGCCTGGGCCCTGGTGAGTTTCCCTATGGCATTTCACTTATGATGCGATACTTACTACCTTTGGCTGAGTTTATCATCAGGAAGAGGTTTCTAAATTATTGTAGACAGCATCTGCTTAGATAAAATTATGTGTCCCCTCTTTGAACCTCACTTTCCCCAGTGGTAAAATGAAAGACTTAGGTTATTTCTAAACTTTCATCTAGTTCTGGATTTTATATTTTGAACGACTACTAAGGGAGAGACCCCAAGTTAAGGGCTGGGGTCGTGTTTGGGGGATCACATGAGATTATGGATGGAATAAAAATGTGTAAATCTTATTCACCTTTCTTTTGACAGAGAATAACAACAGTCAGTTATGAAGGAACAACTGTGGACTCAAGGACTTCAGATACTTCCCCCTCCCTCACCACAATATTAATGTTGCAAGATAAATTAGTAGTAACATTTCAGAGATGAGAAATTTAGGCCCAGGGAGGTTAAGAAACCATAATGTGTAGTGCCAGGGATTCAGCTGAAGACTTGACTTCGCCTTGCAGCCTTCATTATTTTTACCATCACCATCATCATGTTTATTGCCATTGTATTATAGTCACAAGAAAGATGCATTCACATGGACAGCAACACAAACACAGTCAATACCAAGTTATATTGGCTTGAGGTAAGGTGTCCACTGATGACCTTTGCCTGGATATAGATTGCGTAGGAAATAAAGGGTGTGGGACATTCCGAGTGACAGAGTATCCAGGAAAGTTAACTTTTCCAGATGAGTTAAACTGAATCTTCATTTATTGGGAGCAAGGTTCAGGGCTATAAACATGCTCCCCAACATAACTGAGTTTCTTTCCTCCCTTCAGACAGGTTGCAACCAAGAAGCTGTGTGTGTGTGTGTGTGGTGGTTGGCGGGAGGTGGTGAAGAACAACTCCTGTCACTCTTCACTCTTAAGTCAGCTACACAGAGTTTGATGTCTGATTTTTTTTCTTTTTTTCACTTTCACAAAGCTCGACTTTCTAAGCTTGGGGCATTTGATGACTTAAATGACTGCCTCAGTTTCCCAGTGTGCTCAGGCTTCAGGAATCCAAGCTTATCAAGTCTGTGGCAACACCTAGAGAAGGAGGATAAGTTTAATCTTGGCACCCTCAGATTGAGCTTTGTACCCACGTGGGACTGCTCAGCAATTGTGATGAGAGAGTCCACTTTGTTCCATCATCCCACCTAGCCCACTGTGTCATTAGAAGAGCAATAGCCATTACGGGGCCGTGTTGCCCTTCTCACACTGGGCGACACTTAACAGCTGTTGTTTTCTTGGGTCCATCACGTGAGCATATTGGAGCAATGGGCTTTTGGAGTCACAAAGACGTTTTCAAATCCGAGTTCTGTCGCTTGTCTGTCAATCTGTTTATCATCTATCTATTTTTTTTAGAGATGGGCTCTTGCTCTGTCACCTAGGCTGGAGTACAGTGGCACTGTCATTGCTCAGCGCAGCCTCAAGTTCCTAGGCTCACACACTCCCCACCTCAGTCTCCCAAGTAGCCAGGATTACAGGAGTAAGCTACCATGCCCATCTCTCTATCTGTATTTTCTCGAGCAAGAACTTTAACTCTCTGCATTTAAGTTTCTTATCTGTGAAAGAAACTATTATGGAAATGAAACTATTAAACCCTTGCAATTGTTCTGCAGAGGAATGACAGTAGCATTTTGAAGCTAGCTCACTACAGTGATGGGAGCAGGGTTAGTGGGATAGATGAAATGAGATTATTATTGTTCTTTTTTCTTTTACAAATGAGGAAAGGGAGCCTCACAAAAGTTTTCCTTGGAGTGATTGGCGAAGCCAGCCCGGAAAACCCTAACCTTCTGGGCACAATTGCTTACTTCCTGCTAGACTGGGAGCCACTGAGCAGCAAGGACTCTGCCATACTTTCCGTCTCTAGGGCCTGGCTCTGGCATCCACTTTGTTGATCTCATCCTTTACTTCTTTTTCCCTGTCCTCTGTGTCCCATCCTAGCATCTCCACTGTTCTTTGATGAAAGTGCTTGGCTCATTTCTGCCTCAGAGCTTTTTGGGCTTGCTGTTCCCTCTGCCCCAAATGCTCTTCCCCCAGATCTCTGCATGGCACGCACCTTCATCCTCTTAAACGTTTTGCTCCAATGTCATCTCAGTGTGGCCTTCACTAACTACTCATTAAAAAGACTTACTCTTCTCCAGCACTTCGTATAGCCCTCCCATCCTTGTTTTTCTTCGTAACACTTACCAATACCTGACATATAGTATACTTGATAGACTTGATTGATTTATTGTCCACCACCCTTCACTAGAACATAATCTGTGTCCTCAGAGCTGAACAATGTATGGCAAACAGCCCGCAGTCTGTAAATTATACTATGCATTGATTGATAGAGTAAATAAACGTGTTTGGAGTGGCGGGGGTCTGTGTGTGAATGCCTCCTGCCCTGATGATGTTTGCAGCAGAACACTAAACTGCGTCTCCCCATGTGATTGTTCCTTGCCAAACCCCTTCTCTGGTGATCACTGAAAGTCACTAATTATGATCTCAGCTGTGTACTTTGTCCTTCCTTCTTTGTGGGGTGGCTTTGAGCTCCCATAAGGGCCAGGAGGGCTGTCCGTTCTGGAGCTTTGCTCTGCAGCATGATCAACATGGGTAATGTAGTATTTAACTTTATATTTTAAATCTCTGAGTAGAGCTCTTTACTAGAAATTAATTTGCCCAGGTTGTTGGGGTTTGTTTGCTTTCAGCTGCTGAGTTATTTCTTCTGTGTCTGAGTTCTTTCTTGCCTGTGCCTGGAGTTCTAGGAAAATGTTTTCTAGAATGCTAGAAAACATTGAGTTTGGTAAGTTATGTTACCTGAGTTTTGGTAAATTATGTTGTGTACAAAGGGCTCCCTCTAAAGTGTGGGCAGAAGTCTTATCATGCTTTAATTATTTTAAAAGACACTTTTATGCTTTTTGAAATGTTTTAAAACTAACTTATTCTAGGAGCAGAAATCTTATAAAAGTGAATGAAGCTACAAATTGCCTAATAATACAAATCATATGGAAGTATTCTCTCTGACAGATGTTATGAACGATGGGCTCGGTGAACCACAGTGGTGTCAGAAGTGGACTAAAGATCGGGTGACCTAGCTAATTGATCTGTGTAACTTACTCATTGTGTAACTTCAGGCAAAGCATTCGATCTTTCTAAGATACCGTTCTTCAATGTAAAGTGAAGACTCTAGGTCAGGGGTATCCAATCTTTTGGCTTCCCTGAGCCACATTGGAAAAAGAAGAATATCCTTGGGCCACACATAAAATACACTAATGATAGCTGATGGGCTAAAAAATATCACAAAAAAATTTCATAATATTTTAAGAACGTTTATGAATTTGTGTTGGGTCGCATTCAAAGCCATCCTGGGCTACATGTGGCTGGCAGAGTGCTGGTTGGACAAGCTTGCTCTAGGCTATGGGTCTAGCTGATATCCGAGTTTCTTTTCATCTTTAAAACCCTAGACTAGAAGCCTAAAGACTTTGATCTTAGCTTGGTTGTCGCCATTTCCTAGTACTGGAGCTGTAGGTAAGTCAGTTTCCTTCCTGGAGCCTCAGTTGCTCAGTCTTTAAAATGAGCACTGAGATTCCTATTTTGTGTGTTTCTGAGGGTATTGAGAGAATTTCATGTGGACACACAGATGGAAAGGTACTTTTTAGCCATACAGTCTTATTATTATTAGAAGCCATTTCTTATTTTACTGTGATTTTGTGGCCATATGCCAACAGAATGATTGGATAAAAAGTTAGAAGATGAAAAGTCAGTGCATATAGTACTGACGATTTTTAAATTGTGCTTTTAAAACATATTGAGTTTTTGTTTCCTTTTTGATTTTTTTTTTAAATCCTCACTTTACATCTTAAGTTCTTTACTTGAGCTTTGGGAAAGTGTTCATAGCTTTTATAAAATTTTTCAAAGGAGTATTTGATATACCAATTTTTTTCAACCCTGTGATTTTCTGTGGGTGTTTCCCCCTGGAATTCCTGAGAGGAGGAGATCTTTTCATGCTTCTTCTGATCATATATCCATTCCTCCTTGCATGGACATTAACTGGTAATACCCAGAGAATCACAGATGTCAAAAGAATGACTGTTTGCAGGACTAGCTTGCTGCTCTCTGGAAGCTGAAAGCTAATGGGCACCTAATCAAGGCTGGCTCATTTTTTAGGGATAACCCAATTACAAATCTGGATTAACTGGCATACTAGTTTGGTTCTTGGAAGCAATTTAGTATTGTTTTATCTTGATTTTGGTCTTTTTATCTCTAAAGAGTACTTCTAATTTAGACTGTAAATTTTAATGAGCAAAGGTTGAAGTTCCCTCCGGAGAGGGAAAAAGCATTATTATTCAGGTTAGTGACCCCACAGCTCTCATCAGGTGTCTGGGCAAAGGTGCAGAGATTCAACAGATTGGACAGGAGGTGTAGTCTAGATTCAGCAGATGGGGAGGAGGCCTGGTCTGGGAGGTGTGGTCTAGATTCCATAGCTAGGGAAAGAAGGTGGTGTAGGAGGTGTAGTCTAGATTGAATTGACAGGGAAGAGAGTGTGGTCTAGATTCAACATACAGGAAAGGAGGTGTGGCCTAGATTCAACAAACAGGAAAGAGGGTGTGGCCTAGATTCAACAGATAGGAAAGGAGGTGTAGTCTATGTTCAACAGACAGGGAAGGGGAGGTGGTCTGGATTCAACAGACAGGGAAAGAGGGTGTAGCCTAGATTCAGCAGACAGGAAAGGAGGTGTGGTCTAGATTCGACAGACAGGAAAGGGAGTGTGGCCTAGATTCAACAGAAAGGGAAAGAGGGTGTGGCCTAGATTCAGCAGATGGAGAAGGAGGTGTGGTCTGGGAGGTGTGGTCTAGATTCAACAGGTGGGGAAGGAGGTGTGGTCTCACCAGCTGGGGAGGAGTGGGGAAGATTGTAGGCAACTCTCCTACTAGCAACAGGTCCTGCTCTTTCACTATCATTCAGGATGGCAGTACCTGTAATAGGGCTGATCATCTAATTAAGATAGCATAATATAGAGCCAGAATTCAGGTGGTATTTACAAGGTACAGAAAAGATCTTGGACTCAAAAGGCATGGAGTCCACTCCTATTTAGCTGGAAACTGTGGCTTATATCATCTCCAACCACGGTAAAATGAGGACAGCACCATGAAGATGAAATGAAAGCACGAAAGAGAAGGTATTTGGCAAACCGTGACAGTCATTACTAGAAAGGAAATGTCAAATGAGTGCACAGACAAAGGGGGACCCGAGGGTGTCCCCCTAAAAAACTGCAAGATCCTTTCCTTTCACTGTTGCTATGTTCTGACGAGGTTTGTTGTCTTCCTGTTAAATGGGAGGTGAGTGTTGAGTGGAGAAAGTGAGTTGTTTGGGCCTCAGGCCTCAACCTCCACTTGAAGCCTACACAAGCTCACCTTTGCTACCCTGCAGAGAAGGCAAAAGGAGTTAATGATGAAATGTCAGAAAGGCACTTGGGGCCTTTTAGAAATTCTCACCAGGTAAGATTGCACTCACATAATATCAAATATACAGAGCTGCCATGGTCATATCATTAATTATTTTATTGTTTTTATTATTAGTAATACTTCAAAGAGTCCATTTTAAAAAATATTGTTGGATATGCTTAAGTAAATGACCATAATATTTCTTTTAAAGCTTCGCATAAGAGCAGGCTACCCAGAAGCCTTGTACTTGGCAAGCAGAAATGAACCTAAACTGTTTTCCGAATTTACCAAGTGCTTGCCTGAACAGACAAGGAGCCTGGGGGGATTTCTCGTGGGAGCGATGAGTTGTGAATCCCAATATAAGATGTGTGTAAAAAAAAAAAAAAAAAAGAAAAGAAAGCCTGTTCTAAGAGAGAAAAGAAGTTTCTGAGTGTTTGGCAAAACAAGGTATTTTTAAACTGAGAAAAAAAATAGGATTGTGGGGATTTCAAAGATTTTGTGATTTTATTTATCAGCTAATATACATGTGGAGCTTTCTTGCATCTTATTAGCACAAAGGCAAAGGAAGATGCGAGAGAAATAGAAGACCATCTATGCCTTCAGGTGGCCTTCAGGCTCATTGAGGGACAAGATACAGGTAGATAAGAAATGACTATGAAGGCAGTATGGTTTTATGGAAACGTTGTGACATTTGGAATCAGATACACTTGGGTTCTAGATCTGGATTCACCATAGGAACGGGACCTGGGACTTGATACTTTATCACTTCTGTGCCTCTGTTTCCACCACTTCAAAATGGGAAGAATCATACTTACCTTCCCAGATTGTAAAGAAGTAACGGCATGGGGAATGTGTACACTGCCTAGCACAGAACATGAAGCCTAGTAGGTTCTCATGAAGGTAATTGCTTCCTTTTCTTCATTTCTCCCTTCTGTTTTATGCTCTGTTATAGGAGACATAAAGGCATGCAGTTCCTTGGGAATTTTGAAGAATATAGGCTGTGATAGGAAATTCTTACTGGAGCGGGAGGGCTTCACCTGGGCCTTTGGCTGTCTCCTGCTTGCCCCTCCAGGGGCTCTCTCTGCCCCATTCTCCTGCTCTGGGAAGCTGACCTGTGTGGACTGCGTCCATCCCTCTTTCCTCTGTGGGCCTTCTGACCCTTTGGCCACTTATGGGGATTAGCCAGTGCTGGGTCCTAGCAGGAGGCTTAGGAGAGGAAAGGAGAGGTAAGTCTCTGTGTTTTTGATCTCCCTTTCAGCTTCTTTCTCCCTGCTGGCTGGCCTTGGGTTTGCTGCTTCCTAGACTGAAGGTCACTGCTCCTTTTAAGGAACTGTCTCTACAGGGTTCCCTCATAGTCTTTCCCTCCTCTCTTCCTAGCCTTTCCCTCTCTCCTAGCCTTTCCCTCCTCTCTTCCCTTCAGGCCTAGTAGAGATAACAGTTCTGCTCTTCTCTCCCTGGGACACTGCACTGTCCTTTGGGGTTTCTCTTCAACCTAGCCCACTCATGTGTAAATAATCTCTTTATTAAGTCTTCAGAAATAATCCTAATGTGAGTGTGTCATCAGTTTCCCGCTGGCACCTCCAAAGGTGAGCTGAGTTTGAATAGGTGAGGAAGTGTGGTATTTGATAACCAAGGTGTGCTCTGGGGTCTGTGACCAACCCGGTCCGCCTATAGCTTGTATTTCACTTAGGGATGCTGACCTGAGTTGTGAGTTTGGGGAGATATACCGAACTAGAGCCTGAAGATCAGGCAAAGTGAACATATCAGATTTCACATCATAGGAGAAATAATTTTTTGGTATTAATAATTGTTTCCTAACTCATTTTGAGAAGTATGGATTAAGTAATCAATAGTTATATGGTATAGCAAATAAATATCAGAAACACCTTTCTTTTCATTCCAAAGAAGTATATGCAAATGAAATAGAGGGAAGGGAAGGCAAACAATATGTAATGAACACCTTCTCTAGTACCAGGCAATTTGCATATATTACCTTATTTATTCTACTCAGCAACGCTTATGGGTAAGGTACCAATTTCTAAGCTTTCCAGAGGTAGAAAGGGAGGCTCAAAGACTTCAAGAGATTTGCTGAAGGTCACACATCTGGGACTTGTTGGAGCTACAGTTGGAACTCCCAGGGCAAGTCTGTGAGACAAAAAAAAGCTCATGGCTTTTCTTTGCCAGACACCAGATAACAGTGGTATAGTTTGGATCTGTGTCCCTGCCCAAATCTCATGCTGAATTGTAATCCCCAGTATTGGAAGTGGGGCCTGTTGGGAGGTGACTGGATGCAGGATGGGGGGTGGATTCCTCATGAATTGTCGAGCCCCATCCCTCAATGCTGTCTTCACAATAGTGAGTGAGTTCTCAGGATACTTGGTGGTTTAAAAGTATGAGGCACCTCCCCCACCCTCTCTCCTGCTCCTGTTTTTACCACGTGAAGTGCCTGCTCCTGTTTTACCTTCCCTTCTGCTATGAGTAAAAACTTTCTGAAGCCTCCCCAGAGCCATGAGCCAGATAAACCTCTTTTCTTATAAATTATGGAGCCTTAGGTATTTCTCTGTAGCAACATGAGAATGGACTAAGGGTTCCGATGACAGGTATAGGAGCTTCAGGCTGTTTGTTGCAGGCCCCTACAATGAGGAGGACTATGGCATAGTAAGGCCATGAATAGCAGTAAGGCAGGGGGGAATTTTTCTGGAGTTAGGAATAGCCATAGAGCCTGGCCTCGTGAAGACTGGGTATGACTTTCTCACAGGAAGAATCCTGGGTATCTCTTGGGATTAGGTATTGTGTTGTTCCCGCTGCACAGGATTTGGTTTGCTCCCTGCCACTGGGTGTCTTCAGTTTCTACTTCTACTGAAAATGATCTCTTTCCCCTTTCTAATTATCTATTGTTTCTTTACCTAGTGGCTTCTGCTAGTCCTCACTTCTGCTAACTCACAACTTCTGCAAAGTCTTGGCCTTGCTGCCTCCTGGCTTCTGCCTCTTTATCTGGGCTCTCTACCTGTGGATAGAGTCTGCATTAACAAATTCAAATTCTTGAAAGACAGAATATGCATATCTTTTTATATATTCAACTTGGATGTAGTTCTTTCTGTCAGGCCGAACTGTGACTGCTGGTCAGGCAGCAGATTGTCCTTGGGGAGGGATCTGTCCTGGGCCCAGCCATCTGGGACTTGACTGGGGTGAAAGGCAGAGCAGGGCAGTAACACATACAACTCCTTTGCCATGTGACAGACAACATGTTCACAGGCTCCAGAAGCTAGGGAGGAGGCATCTGTGGGGGTCACCGTTCTGTCTACCACTGTCGGCTCTCCCACCCAGAGATCAGCGTTCACCCTTCATGCAGTATATATCCCCCCAACCCAGGATCTCTCTGGTCTCTTCTATTCAAAACCTCGAATGTCATCTAAATCTCAGGAGTTCAAAAGCCCCAGTTTTCATTATCTCAGTCATCTACATCAGGTTCCAGTGATTAGGGCTTGGGCATCTTTGGGGAGGGGCATTTCTCTGCTTTCCACCAGCGCTTACCACTGTGAGATAAACATTTTATGTGGATTACATCATTTAATACTGTAGTCAGATGTGGCATGTATTCAGAGTCATCACATTTTGCAGTGAACATATTCAGGTTTGTGGGAGTTAAATAACATGCCCAACCCTACCCAAGTGAGAGGGGTCATGCCAAGTTCTCTTAACCTTTATTCCTGTGTTTGCCAAATGTGACTGCATTTTAGAATCACCTGGGAAGCTTTTAAATCTCCTTTTGCCAAGCTGGGTGCAGTGTCATGCACCTGTAGTCCCAGCTACCTGGGACGCTGAGGTGGGAGGATCCCTCAAACCCAGGAGTTGAGACTGCAGTAAGCTATGATTGTACCACTGCACTCTATCCCACAACAGAGTGAGACTCTGTCTCTAAAACATAAAATTAAAGAAAAAAAAAATCCCAGTGCCCATGTGGCACCTCAAGCCAATTAAATAAGAATCCAGGGATGGGCAGCAGCTCCTCAGGTGATTCCAGCTGTAGCTCCCATTCGGGAGCTGCCCACCGTGCTCTTCCTCGTAGGTAGCGGTGTGGTGTGTAAGGAGAGAGTGCAGGTAGGTGGTCAGGGAAGGCTTCCTGTGCAGGGGAGTTTGAGTTTGTCGTGGTTCGCAGGGTGAAAGAGTGAGGAGGCTTTTCCATGTTGCTGATTTGCTCATTACTTTCCAAGTGTGATTGCCTTTGTACGTTTTTGTGAGATGGTTCCAATAAATACATTCACAAATCGGGAAACAACAACAAAAAGACATCCTTTGTCAGGGCCTCCATTCTCATTTATGGCTTCAGGAAAACACGGTTATCGCTGTTGCGTGTGCTTTTTGTCAGGGAGATAATTGTGGAAATTCGGTTGCTTCCCGTCAAGCGCAGATCCTTTTGTGGAGAAAATTTGAGCCATCCATGTATCCATTTTACAGTAATTGAGATTTAGCAAGCTAAAGGAAGATGATAGCCCTTTTTGTCAAAAGAAAGGCAGTAAAAATATGTTTGAGGGGAGCGAGAAGAAAAATAGGTTATCAGTGATGAGAGAAAGCCTGCCACCTGTCTTTCTCTTCCCTCCAGAAGGAGAAGGTGGCATCTATTAGCAGGGACCTTGAGTGGGTCCAGCCGGTAACACTCTTACAGGAGGAATCTGTCATTGGGACCCAGACAGTCACTGAGAGTTGGATGGTTCAAGATGAGTCCCTGCCCAGGGGCACTCGTAAAGCGGAGCAGCTTGGGGACATCTGTTGCACTAGCTAGGCTTGGTACTTAAGGTGTTGGTTCTGTTCTCTTTCTGATTGTCAACTTTGAAGATAATGAAATGCAGCTTGTGGAAGGGAGAGTAAATAACGGCGGTATATATTTTAGGTAAATCAGCAGGTGAAGCTGCCAAATGCGGCATTTGTTTATTTAAAATCCCCTTCACAGGGAGGCCGGTGTTAAATACTTGTCTTTTCTCCCTGCTAGACCCTAGGGAATAGCAGTAGTTCACGTTGCTCAAACACTCTGTGGAGGAAACAGGGATGAGCACAGGGCGTTCGGTCTCCAAGAACAAATAAACACAGTATGCCTGCCTCCCCTCACCTGGCTGGTGTGGAGTCGGGTGAAAATGAGGAATGGTATCGTCGCTATAAAGGCCAATGAGGGAGATGCCCCTTTAGAACCTGTATGTTGGAGAGCAGGTGTGATGAGCACCTGAGGTCAGACCCTGCCCTGGGAGGCTGTAGCTGTGGCCAGCCTTGTTTAATCTCCTTCTGTACCTCCAGCATTTACAGGGTCTGCTTACACAGAGTCAGTGTTTGGGAAGTGTGTGTTGACCTGATTTGATTGACAGAACCTGCGATTTAATGACTATGTTCTGAAGGAGTTGGGTATGTTTGCTTTTTACCTTTATTTATTTTTTTTTAAGATTCATTTATCTAGGACCTCTTTGGAAAAGAAAATGGAAGCATGTGTGCTTTTAAATTTATTCCCTTCACGCAGCAGTCTTTTGCTTGGCCCTCGGTCCCTGGGTGATTCCTGGACAAGCACCATCTTGCAAGAACATAATCTGTATCAGTTGCTCCCCTGTTATCCCTCTGTGGTGGCCCCTGTCACCTGTGAGTAGTCAATGAATCAATGAGTAATTTTTGAGGTCTTCACCAGTGTATGAATTTTGGAATATGGTACATACCTGTGCTACTATTGATCTGCATATTAAATGAATAAACCTTTATTTATTTTTGTAGCTACAAATAATCTGACGCATTGTAGAGTTTGATTTTCCCACCCCAGTGGATTTTCTTGGGGCCTCCTTGGGCTGTACACCACTGGGTTTACAGCACCCCTTTCAAGCACCTCGCTAGCAGGATCTGAATTCAGGCCCACTGCAGTCTGGCCTCTGTCTCTTTCTGCAGACTTGCCTCTTGTTGCTACCCAGCCATGATGAACTGTTTGAGTTCCCAGGATTGATTATGTCTTCTCTCTGTTTCATGCTAACACCCACAGCTTTTCTTCTTAAGGTGACTAACATTTACTAGTCTTCCTGAACTCAGTTCAAGGATCTCCTCTTCTCGGAAGTCTACCGTCTGCGTCCCCACTGCTAACTCTGCCTCACTCCACCCTGTAGCATCTCCAGGTTGAGGCAGTGCCTATCCTCTGCATCCCTGAGACTCCTATGATTTCTCTCATACCAACTGTTACCATGCCATGCAATCACTGTCTCTTTTTCCCTCCCTAACAATTTGAGAACCTTGCAGTTGGAATCATATCATCTTTATTTCTTTCTGAGCATCTAGAACAGTGGTCTATCAAAGAATAGGTGTTTAATAACTTCTTGCTCGATGAATCAGTGAATTTGTTTCCTTATTTAAATATTTGTTGCCAGCCAATACAACATGGCAGGCCCTGTGCAGGGGGCTGGTGTGGACGCAAAGGTGTATAGGGCACTTTCCCACTCAGGGTTGGGACAGTTTAAGGCCTGCTGGGCAGACAGAGCCACAGCTGTATGACAGGGTAGAGAAAAAGAGGATGAGAAGGGGAGGTGGGAGAAGAGAATGAGCTGAACGCAAGGCAGGCAGCTGTGACATTTTATATAGCTTTGTGCATTTTGGTCTCCTGTAAGCCCAGTGAAATGAAAAGGTATTCCCATTTTACAGAGGAAGAAATTGAGGCTGAGGCTGGTTACAGAGCTTAAAGGTCTAAATTGACCCAGGCAGTCAATGGCGGAGTTAGGCAGGCTTCCAGCCCAGCCCCTTGGACAGCTTGCTGCTTTAGATTCTGCCAACTGCTGGTCGATATGTTTTCGTAAAATTAGAGGTGAGAATTTTAGAAGGTTGGATGTAACTGGGGTCCCAATTATTGAAAACACTAGCGGAATTATTTTAGGTTTATACACTTGTTTTTTTTCTGATACTCTAAGAGTTTATGTAATGAATTTTCATGGTGCTATAAATAGTTAACGAAACTGTGTGATCCATTAGTTAAATGAAATGTTGCTAAGTATGCCATGTTGCTGTCAAATAAATTCCTTTAATATTGCTAAAACCCGGTTCTGGCTTTTGTTAGCTTTGAGTTTGATTACAGAAGCACACTGTCTTCCCTCCCTCTTTGCCTTGCCAGAGATTGACTGATGTCTGAATAACAAGAGTGCTGCCTTCTGGAACATAGCGTTTTATTTTTCCAAAAATACTTTCACATAAACCTATGAGATTATTCTATTATTATTCTATTTTACAGATGAGTAAACTGATAAGAAAGATTAGTTTGTTTAATTCTAGATTATACCCTAGAAAAGTTAGACCATCAGATACTGTGTCGCAAGATCCCCCTTATTTACCTTTCAATTTAGTTAATAAAAAGAAAATATGCCTTGTTCATAAACAACTTAAATGGATTTTGGCCGCATTGTTTGGACCCTATTTAAAATTGTTACTACTTGTACTATGCTGTCAGTGTTAGTTTTATGATCTCAGCATACAGTAAGAGATGTGGCACATTCTGTTTTAGAATTTTATAGAGACATTGCTTATGTTACCATTTGTGATACCACAGTGTCGATTTCATGAAAACTGATAGATAGTTTTCTTTCTCCACTTCTGGCCCAAAGGGGAAAAAGAGTTCTATAGGTTTTGTGAAATTGTAACTGATCTTTTCTCTCTTCCACTTCTGGCCCAAAGGGGAAAAAGAGTTCTATAGGTTTTGTGAAATTGTAACTGATCTTTTCTCTCTTTGCTTTGGCTTCTAGGAATCTCATAGTCAAACATATAGCCTGTCTTCTACAGCCGTATCAATGTTTTTGATGTCTTATTCTTGCTTCTGCCTTCATCTTCATTTCTAATTTTTTGTGTCTCTTTGCTCCTACTTTCTCATTTGGTTTATCCTATTATAGAAAATGGATTTTATAAGGCTTTCTATAAATTGCCTAAAATTTTACTTTTTTTCATAATGTGGGGTAAATATAACTAACAATGCCACATCATGAAGATGAGCTGTTAGACTAAGATAGTCGCCCATATTTGTGATTTGTTTTCTCCTCTTTCTTGTTACAGTTATGGCAAGAGACCTTTGACTGGATCCATAGCAAGGCTGTAAATCTATCAGTTTTGTGGGGTTCAAAGTTTTAAAGCTAGGAATATGTCCTATCAATGTATTATTTTTCTTGAAAGGTTTGGTAAAGAAGATGATGATTGTACATCTGCTTCAATGATGGTGGTCCTTTATTAGCAGAAAGATGCAGCATCTCTCAATATTCTGCCAAAAGTTTCTATAGCACTTGTACCTTTCACACCCACAGCAGCTTTATAGAACTGCTTTCATTGGGTTCCTGCAAAGCCTTACATTTAACTGTTGTCTTGACCCTGCAAAGATCAAATATGCAGCGTGGGGGAATTTTAGGCCTTTTCCAAATTGCCATGGTCAGATCAGATAGCCTTTGACATTTTAAAAAAAAAAAAAAAAAAAAAAAAAAAAGGATTGACAGGTTAATGACATAGTCCCAGGGATGGAGAGGGAGATGCGTAATCTACAAAAGGCCTACTTAGGCTGAGTAATTAAAGGAACCTGCAGTGGTTCAGGGGGCAGGAGGATGTAAAGTCTGAGTGGACATGGAATACAGTCTAGAGGGGGAGTTTAGAGCTCAGGAAGAAAGGACCCTGTTCCATGCAACTTTGGTCCGTAGACTTCTGCCAAGTTTGGCAGTCTGGGGAGTTACAGGGTGGAGGTGGAGTCAGAACTGGCAGCCATAAACGAATTTTAAACTCAGCTAGCCTTGGGCATTAGAAAGCCCAAGGAGGGAGCTGGAATGGGTTTGAACTTAGGAGAAAAGTGAGGCCAGAACTGACTTAATTACATACTTCTTTGTGTTAGAGTTTGAGCTAGGCTTTTTTTTTCCTTTTTCTTAATTTGGAAATAATCTCACAATTACAGGAAAAAGTATAGGCATAAGAATATGCAAAAAACACCCTATGCCCTTTACTTAGTATCACCCATTGCTGATATTTTATCTTGATTGATCATTTGTGTGTTTTCTCACTGTGCATGTATGTATAAATATATTCACACATATATGCATACACATACAAGTATACACGTATATGAATTTTTTTCTGAATCATCTGAATCTTGGCCCTTTACTCCTGAATATTTAGTGTGTTTCCTAAAAACAGCTATATTATTTTATATAATCACAGGAAAATTTTCAAGTTAAATAGATTTACCATTAACGCAATATGTTTACCTAACTTACTATTCATAGTCAAGTTTATCAATTGGCTCAATAATTTTGGGGGACTAACATTTCTTTTCTCTCCAGTATAATATCCTGTATAGATACGATATTTAGTTGTTATTTCTGCTTAATTTCTTTTAATCTAAAATATTTCCACAGCCTCTCTTTGTCTTTTATTACATTTTCAATGAATACAGCTCTCCCCTTCCCATTTTTTAAATGCCTAATCTGATTAGATTCCTGGGCAGAAGACTACACAGTACTGCATAGTGATGTTGCGCTCCGCTCAGGGTATCACATGCTGTCCATCGGCCCCTGTTTGTTGAAGTTCATTTTGTTAACAAGGTTTTGTCCAATTTCTCCACTATGTAATTACAAAGTTTCCCTTGGAACTGATACACAGTAAGTGGGAAGACAGTTTAAGACCTGCACATATTCTGCTTCTCATCAAACATTTTTCCCTGGACTTAGCATCTGTTGATGATTCTTGCCCGACCAGTCTTTACTCTGATGGCTCTGATGGCGGCAAAATGTTGATTTTATAACTCCAGCAGTCGGTATTTACCAGTCAGCACCTGTTCTGCTATAAGCAAGACAGCCTTCCATTCTTACCCCATTGGTATGTCTGTCTGTCATCAGTATAGATTTGTGGATTTCTATTTTTTCAATGGTTTATTATTTATTACCATCCTTAATTATAGCAGTGTTTAAATAATTCCTAATTAGGCTGGCAAGAACTCTTCATGATGCCTTCTGCGTCCTTTATAAAATTCTCTCATCATTTTTTGTTTGTTTTGAGCACTTAATTTCTGGAATAACAAGATATTTCAGGCTCATTTTGTACCTGCCATGCGCCAGCTCTGAAATAATTCATTTCCCCCAAGAAGCCTTGGTTTCTTTTCTGGAAAATGATAGCAGAATCCAAAATCTAAGTATTAGTTATCTCATTGTTGCTAGAGTATCTTTGCTCCTAGGCCCTCTTAATGGACAGAGATAGGAAATAGTTGCATATCAACACATACATACATTCATATCTATACATTTATATACAGATGCATGCATACTTTACAAATCCCAAGTTTACTCTGAAACCTACAATTTGCAATCTATCACTTTAGCATTCTTTCCTGCTTTCCTTTCCATGTTTTAACATCCCTTGTCCCATAGGAGAAGCTTGGCTCCCAACAATATCTGTGCATTTATTCCTTTGCTCCATTCTATAGAACATCGAAAATAGTTTCTTCTGCTTTGCTCATAACACTACAGAAAACAAGCCTACTAAAAAGACCTCAGAATTTGTTTGCTGCTGCTCTTGCTTCAACTCTACCCAAGACTGGGTGTGTGTCATCCAATTCTGTGTTTATGTTATTTGATAGTTTTTTCTCCTCCACCTCTTTAGCAAGTGTGCTTACGATGTCCGTTTAACATACAATTGAATTGATTTGCTTCCGTCTACTTTTAGTTTTACGCTCACCCTTACCTTCCCTATTAATTTATTTTTTTTCAGCTATGTAGAACATTAATATGCTTCCAAATGTGGGAATTATGCAAAAAGCTGTATCCTGAGAAGTATCACCCTCTGCCATATCCCTTTTACCCTGACACCCAGTCACATCACCACTAAGTGATGAAAAACAACTTGCGTGTTACCTGGTTTGTTTATCCTGTGTATCTTTTTGTAAAGATAAAGGTAGCATGCTATAGACTGAGCTAGGCTTTTTAATGCCCAAATCTCATTTATCTTCTAAATCTCACATACTTGGTGGTGGTGTTCCCATTTTACTGATGAGGAAACTGAGGCTTCTTGTCTGTACTGTTATAAACCTTTGGGCCTTGTTGATAAATGTCCCGTTTTCTATGCCTTATACCTTGGATGAAGCTAAGTAAGACATCAAATCACAAAACATGCCAATAGTGACATAGAGTTTTAATGCATGCAGTTACTGCCACACAAACTCAAAGTCTTGGTTTTGGGAAAACTACATTTTCATCTGTTTTTTAGCACTACGTTATTTTTTAAACTGGAATTTCCAGTGGCCTTAGTGTTATCACACAAGGCTCATATCAGGTTGGGAGGGGTTTTGTTTTGTTTTTCTAATTTGGGTGAAATTCACATGACATAAAATTAACCATTTTAAAGTCGTATTTATTGTAGTCACGATGTTGTGCAACTTCGCCTCCGTCTGGTTCCAGAATATTTTCATCACTCCCAAAGAAGACCCCATACCCATTAAGCAGTTCCTCAGCCTTATGCCCCTCCCGTAGCCCCTGGCAACCACTGATCTGCATTCTGTCTCCAAGGATTTGTCTATTTTGAATATTGCATATAAGTGAAGTCATACAATATGCAACATATTTTGTCTAACTTACTTGGCTTGCTGTTTTCAGGGTTCATCCACATTGCACTGTGTATCAGTACTATATTTCCTTTATACATTGAGCAATAGTCCATGGTACAAATATTTTGTTTTTCCATTCACCCACTGATGGAAATCTGGGAGGGCTTTGAGGGAAGTTGGAGAGATGAGCGTCTTGTAACTTGCCCTGTGCTGTACTATTTACTAGCTATGTGACTTTGGACAAGCTCCTAAGCTGGCTTGTGCCTCAGTTTCCTCATTTGTTTAATGTAGATAATTATATTGGACTCTTCAAATAGTTGAATGAATTGCATCAAATAATGCCAGAAAAACTTATAGCACAGTACTTGGTAAATAGTGGACCCTCAATAAGTAATAGCTGTTTTATTGTAGGATTATATGAGAAAAGGGGGAAAGAAAGAACACAAATGTGTATTATAGTATGTGTTTAGTGTGTGTTTGTTCTGTTGTAGCTGCTGAAACCTTCATGCTTTGTTTAAAAAAAAAAGGCATATCTGTTTTCTCTGCTTTGTGGTTTGGTGTTTTTGGCCCCCACCCCATCGCTAAACATGAAATTTTACATTTTAGAAGCAGTTCACTAGACAGAATGTCTGTAGTGGAATGTTACATAATTCACATTTAGATTTGAAGAGCTCATTATAAAAAACCTGACACACTTCAGGAATATTAAATTACTGCAGATTGTGTGGAGCAAAGAAATATTATTGAAGCATTTCAAAATTCCAGGCAAGCCTGAATTTAACTGATAGGGTTTCACAGCTTTTACTGGGGAAAATGATTTGAGTTGTCACATGGTTTCTGGCCCTGGAGGACTTTAATCTCCTTAATTACAAAGAAGCGAATTTCCTAAATAATTTGGAGTTACTTCACAGCATTTGCTCAACCTCTGCCTTTTGGAAAATTAAAGGGGATGCCAGGGTCCACACTGTGGTACGTTCTCACAGTACTGTAGCTTATTTAAGTTTTTATTCAGAATGATGGTGGTTTCCTTTCATTATTGATGTAGGGATGTACTTCAGAAATTCACAAGTAATGCTTGTAACACTTGAACATAATCATATTTTGTTGAACAAGCATCTTTGAAGATAGAAATAGGGAGAGATGCTATATTGTGATTTAGAAGGTTGAAGAAGAGAAAATGGCCCAAATCCAATCCAGTTTTATACACTGATTTTAAAAAATTCTTGAAAATGTGTAAAATCCACATATTTCAACTACTTTCTGAATTTATAGATTAGGCATCTACTGTGTCCAAGACCAACTGATACCATTTCCTACAGTTCATCCTCAAACAGCAAAATTAACTTGAATCAGTTTCTTCCTTTGTAAAGGGGAGATAATACAGACTTTCGGTCACATACCAGCCATGTGGCCTTGAGCAAGTGGCACAGGAATTTATGTGCCTAATATTTATTAAATGCTTACCAGGAGGCATGCCAGACACTCTTCCAATCACATTACGTGTGTGATCATACTTGATTGCCACAACAGCTCCACCAGTGGGCACTATTATCACCAGTGTACAGATGAAGAAACTGAGGCAAAGACCAGGTTGAGTAACTTCCTCAAATCATGTGGCTTGTAAGTGGCTGAAACTGAAGTTGTCCAAAAATCAAATCATAAAATAAGTTGGGAGAGAGTCTGTTTTGCTACAGAGATCAAAACATCTTTCTGCCTGTGATGTCTCTTCGAACTGAACCTTGAGGAGTCAATAGAATGTCAAGGCAGACTTGAGACAAGAGATTCCATAGAAAGATAGCAGCACAAGGAAAAACTGGGAAGATGCGGAAGTACATCACTTCCCTGCTAGATTTGTGCCTCCTTTTACTTGTTTGGTTGTTGATTTCACTCCTCCTTGCTTTTATACATGCTGATCTTTCTGCCTGAAACAACCATTCATTCATTCATTCATTCTACATATAATTATTGAGAAGCTGTTGGTCCTTTCCCTTATTGTCCTTTTGACAGAAACATTGCTCTTCAACATCTCACAGAGTAGGGCTTATCCTCTGAAGCTTTATTGACCCTTCCAAGCAAAGATGAATACTTGCATCTTTCTACCCCGTATGCCTGGTATTTATATGCCTGTTTTAGTTTTGGTCACATATGTGTGTTGCCGTCCCTTACATGACTGATACCCCTGTTAGATTGAGCTTCTTTGAGAATAGGAACCAGCCTTTGACTATGTACTCTTGGCCAGCATGGTTACTTGGTAAATATCTGTTAACATGAATGAGCTAGCATTTGTACCTGGCCCATAGTAGATTCTTAGTAAATACTTGCTGCAATGAAATGGTAAATATTATTAATAAATTTGATTATGTTTATACATGACCAAATTTTGTGACTCTGTCATCTTCCATTGAACGTTGTCTTAGAGATGAGGGGCTGGAAAGGGTGTGGGGGCTGGTGGCAAGGTATAGATAGATGGTATAAAAGTGGCAGGATAAATTCTCATTTTCTGTGTACGGTTTCATGGACCCTGTTTTACAAAGATAACTTTCTGTTTTTCTTAGTTGTAGCCTTAGATTCACTAGATCAAGTACTTTCATTTGGGCCATTTCCTTTTTAAAAAATAGTTAGCTTATATACAAATAAAACAAAACAGATATCTTTGGATTAAGGTGGGAATTTCCTCATATTCAAGCTTTACTATAATTTTACATGGCTTTTATATTAGACTTTCTGGTTAAGATTAACTAGATTGTCATGATTAACAGGTTTGGGTCATTATTCTTTTTGAACTGAAACTGGCATTCGAGGTCAATCGTTTTCTATTAAACCGTTCTAGATCTGTGGGATGAACTAAGAATTGGCTGCACAATTCGAAGATCCATTTCTAATAGCTTTTTCTTAATACTTTTCACAAGTGGAAATTGGTGAAATGTTTACTTTTTAATAGAACTCTCATATAACTATCATAGTCACAGGAAAAGACTATTATCAAAGAGAATACTGTATATTCGTTTAATTTGAATGAGACCAAGTGAGATACTATATGTGAAGCAGTAGCTAAGGGCATAGTATATAGTAACTATTACCTGTAAGTGAAGTGGTTGTATTATCTTTATTATCATTATTATCTTCCTAGCACAGTGTTTGAGTTTAATAGCACCTGGTATTGTTCAATGCATATTTATTAGAGAATGAATGAATGAAATCTGTGTCTGCCTGTTTCTTTTCTCTTTCTCTGCACATTAAATGCTTGTCTGCTCTTATAGCTGGAGGAAAAATTGACATAAAATTGGCTTGCTGGAAAGTTTCTCGGCCCCATTTGTCACCTTACCCTTGGAGTCCAGTTGTATGTCAACTCTATGCCCCCTCTGATGCCTGCCAGTGAGGGACAGACCACAGGTCACTTCCATATGATCTGCTTTTGCTGCCAAGGCGCTGATCAAGCTTGGCTGATAGACGGGTGCTCTCTTGTTGGAAATATCTCCATGGGGCTGGCCATACCTCTGCTGTATGTTCTGGTTGGGATCTGATGCTTGAAAATAAGAAACACAGAAAACAGAGTTGGGTTTTGTCCCTCTTATAAATCTAGACTTTTAAAGATCTATTTTGAGTTACCTAGTTTGAGAAGCAGTTTTGCCGCTATAAGCCTCTCATTCCCTTTGCTGTATAAACCCTATCAATGCCTTCATGAAACCATGGGAGCAGTTTTTGCATGAAGACCAAGATTTTGTTTGTATATGTTTGCCAATTCACTTTTTTAAAATGTCTGTTTAACTTCGTAACAGTGATGATTCTGAATGTTCTCTTGCCTTGATTTGCAGCACTCAAGAAGAGTGAATGAAATGTGCAGCTCAGAGTGTCATTTCTGAAGGGAGGAGTCTTTCTCTTGGAGAAGAGTCCTCAATGAGCCTGGCCAAGGCCCGGGATCTGTGTGAAGTGGACTAAGGATTAAGTAGGATGTCAACTGAGACAGAACTTCAAGTAGCTGTGAAAACCAGCGCCAAGAAAGACTCCAGAAAGAAAGGTAGGGCTGAATTTGACCTTTTTTTAATGGCTACTCTTCTGCACAGGAATGAGTTTTTAAATCTCTGGAATGATAGAAAGAAATATCTTTATGATTGCAAATATTTTTAAATAGTCATTTTGTGTGTTTTGTATTCATAATATAATAATGTAATGGTCCATCATTATTCTCCAGATAAAATCCAAAACTTTTCTGCACAGGAATGAGTTTTTAAATCTCTGGAATGATATAATCTGTGGAATGATATAAATAAGTATCTTTATGGTCACATGTATTTTTAAATAGTTATTTTGTGTGTTTCGTATTCATAATATAATAATGTAATGGCTCTTCATTTGTATTCATAATATAATAATGTATATAATATAATAATGTAATGGCTCTTCATTACTCTCCAAACAAAATCCAAACCTTTTCTCATAATATACAAAGTTTTTCTGCATATGCCTTCTATCCATCCCTCCAGCAACATCTCTGCCTAACCTCCCCACTTCCCCATCCCTGTTTACCCTCCAGACATCCTGTAGTTCATCTTTACCTGTACCAGTGGTTGTCAAACTCTGGCTGAACCAGAATCACTGGGAGGGCTTGTTTAAAGCCTTCATTTCTGAGTCTCATCCCAAAGTGTCAGATTCGGTGTCTAGGGTAGGACGCAAGACTTTCCTTTTAAAACAGCTTCCTAGGTGATGCCAGTCCTGCTGGTCCAGAGACCCTACTTTAAGAACCACTGGACTCTTAATCCAGCCTGAAATCCTTTTTTGTTGCCCTTCGTTGTTGTTGTTGTTGTTGTTGTTTTCTCTGAACTGACTCCTGCTTATTCACTAGGTTTGAGTTTAGGGGAGCCTCCTGGGGGAGCCTTTTCTTACTCCCAAAATTGATATAAATGTTTTTATTTGTTTTGTTTCATTAGTACTTGGTTAGTGTTTCACTTTATTAAAAATGTCCTGCGTAAACTCCTTTGGAGCTGGATGTTTTGTTCACATTTTAAGTCTCAGCACTTAGGAAGTGCTTGGCAGGGAGGAGCCAGAGATATCTGGCAATGAAGATTTGCAGGCCTAGTGTGATGATAAAGTAATTCTATCACTTTTCATGTTTTCTGGAGAATTTAGCCCCATGGCTTTAGGACCATGTTTTTCAGTAAGCTTCACCCCCTGCCAATTAAATATGAGCAACTTCTTTCTCTGTGTGTGTATGTTTTCTCCCTGTAGTTTCTGCTCTCTCTCCCGTGTTTTCTCAGCTGCATGGGAGGGGATTAACAGAGCTCTCTTTCAGGTCTTGAAATCTGTCCATGTGGGCTTGCAAACCGGGATGCCCTTGACTTCTTTGTATAGACAGTGATTTGTTTGAGACATCACTGTGCCTGCCCCGTTATGTTTTGTGATGGCATGTGTCTGGCACTCTATATGAAGCAGGGGACATAACTGTAATACATATGCGGCTCTTGGACAGCCAGAAGCCCAGGAAGGACTATAAATTTTGCTTTTGATGTTTATTTGAAACACAAATATTTGGGAGGCAGTCTATTTCATTCCCTAAAAATTAATGTAAACCTGTTTTCTATGCATCATGGTCTAAGAATAATAGAAAGAAAGTAAGTGGGTGAAAGAACATGTCTTGGGAGACTGCTATGTGGGGAAAAAAAAAAAAAAAAAAAAAAAGAGGTCGCAGAGCCCAGTATGTACTAGAATTTAAATGCTTTTTCAGTGGAAACTGACAAGTTATATTTTTGCCTCAAATTTAACCTTTCCGCCAAACCTGCACTCTTGAATGCTTAATGCATTAAAAATGTTATCTTAGTGCATATTTTTTCATTCTTAATTTTAACATGCAAAACCAGAAGCGTTCTGCAGAGAGGATTCAGGTTTTCAGGACATTGGCTCAGTTGGGGATTTGGGATAACAGCGTGAAGGTGACCCTTTTAGAACCTCCTCATCTTCATGTCCTAAAAAAACTCTGAAATCAACATAATACGTATGTAAGGAGTGTCCTCCAGGGAGCGGCTAATACCATGGAATTTGGGTAGGCAGAGCTGGATTCAAATTCTGGCTTTACCACTTTCTCACTGTGTGACCTTTGAAAGTATTTAACCTGAGCCTCATTTTCCTCTCCTATAAAATGGGTGTATAATATTACTGACTTCAAAGGCTGACTATGAAGATTAATGAAAATAAGGCAAATAAAATACTTAATATATTACTTGCCATATATTAAATGCTCAACAAAGGTTAGCTGTGATCTTCTTCCTCTTTTTCCTCCCTTTTCCTTTTCTCCTTCTCTTCTCCTCCCTTCCCTGTCATCTTTCTCAATTTCCCTCCTCTCCCCTCTTTTCTCTTTTTCTCTTCCTTCGTCATTCATCTTGTCTTAATTAGCTTGAGTTGCCATAAGAAAATACCATAGACTTGGCAGCTAAAACCACAGAAACATGTTTCTCACAGATCTGGAGGCTAGAAAGTCTAAGATCAAAGTGCCAGCCAGTTTGGTTCCTGGTGAGGGCCCTCTTCCTGGCTTGTAGATGGTCATCTTCTCACCATGTCCTCACATCTGTAATCTCAGCTACTTGGGAGGCTGAGGCAGGAGAATCGCTTGAACCTGGGAGGCAGAGGTTACGGTGAGCCAAGATGGCTTCATTGCCCTCCAGCCTGGGTGACCGAGTAAGACTCAGTCTCAAAAAAAAAAAAAAAAAAGAGAGAGAGAGAGAGAGAGAAAATGTGCTGGTAAGCATTAATTCATTTCTTGTTCTTCAGTTTTGATGATGTAATAGTATTTCATTAAACAAATGTTGCTAACTTGGACAAAATTAATACAACTTTAAAAGGAATAAACAGTTTATATACTGATATTGAATCTTGAATATAACCATGTCGTTATGCTCTTTTATTACTACTACTTTCGCCAACTATGCTTGGATTTTCTATGGAGACAGCGTATAATCCGCAAATAAATTTCTCATCTATCCTTAAGTACTTATTCTTTTTCTCTCTAATTGGCTGGATCTGTCATTATAATATTTAGTGATAGTAAATGTCCTTATCTTGTTCCTGATTGCTTCTAGATTACATTTAAGTGATGCTTAAGTTTTTACTAAAGATAGTTTTCTGGCCAGGCATGGTGGCTCACGCCTATAGTCTCAGCACTTTGGGAGGCTAAGGTGGGTAGATCGCTTGAGCTTATGAGTTTGAGACCAGCCTGGGCAACATGATGAAACCCTGTCTCTACAAAAAAAAAAAAATGCAAAGAATGGCCAAGCATGGTGGTACATGCCTGTAGTCCCAGCTACCTAGGAGGCTAAATTGGGAGGATGGCTTGAGCCCGTGAAGGGCAGCTTGCAGTGGGACACAATCGCACCACTGTACTCCAGCCTGGGCAATAGAGCCAGATGATGTCTCACAACAAAACAAAACAAAATAAAACATATTTATTAGTTCCCCTTTATGTATTATTTTCTAGGAAGTATTTTTAAATTCTAAATTTGCATGCTGAATTTTATCATATGCTTTTTCTGTATTTATTTCAATGATTATACATATTTTTCCTCTTATAATTTATACTGTGGTGGATTTAACTGATAGATTTTTAAATCTTCATTTCTGGGGTAAATCTTACTTGGTCGTAATGCTTTTATTTTCTACACTCTGGTGGATTTGATTTGTTAGGTTAAGGAATGTTTTTTTGTATCTATATTTACCAGCAAGATTTGTTAGGTTAAGGAATGGTTTTTGTATCTATATTTATCAGCAAGATTGGTGTGTAACTTTTTTTCTGGGACAACCCTTGTGTCTGGTATTAGTTAATATTATATTCTCATATAATTATTTTTATCAGTTAATATTATGTCCTCATATAATGATTTTTGGTAGGGATGAAACCCTGAATAATATTTAGGACTATTTCTGGAAAATATTATCTTTTATTTTTTACATTTATTTAACTTTTTAAAAGCTGTATGTGCTTATTGCTGAAATTAGAAAGGACAAACAAAAATAACTACTATTAACAACTGAAGTTACATCCTTAAACTGGCCTTCCAGGATAATATGTGGTTGACATCATACTCTTCATACAATTTCATGTCCTATTTTGTTATTTGATATAAGTGTATTTCCCATATTATTACCTGATATTACAAAATAGAAGTGTTTTTCCCCCCTCTTATTAAGATTTAGATGACTCCAGGGGCAGATATTTTAATTCCTGAAAAAAGAATACCTGACAATTTGGGTCATCTATTGTGGGAAAGAGTGGCATAAAGAAAGTTAAGAGGCCCTTTAGAGTTCTTCACAAGCCTATCACCCTAGTTCTTTAACTCAAGCTGTTGAAAGCAAGCCAGACGGTTTCAAATACAAGTCACACAGGGGCATATTTCATCACAAAATGAGTTTCTAGGCAGGCTATTTATGAAATGTAACTAGAGTATTCACAATTCAAATAAGGGATGCAAGTAGTGAAAAATAAAGTTGTTTTTTTCCATTTTATTTGTATTGGGTTGTGTCACTGCACATACAGCTTGTCAAATGGTGCCCATTCCAGAAGTGGAATTTGATGGAAGGCCCGAGGAAAATAATGTATATTTTCAGGTTCGTTACCTGCCATCAAAGGAGGACAATCAGTTGACACTATTCTTGTTATTTGTAATCTCCGTATTAGGGCACTCAGTGGAAGATCATGGTAGAGGAATGTGTCCCATGATGAACAGATAGACATTTCTGGGGGCAGTGCCTGGAGTCTTCCAGTCAGTGCCATCTGTCAGCTTAGTGTAGTGGAAAGAGTACTGACTTCGGAGCACAGCAGACCTGGTTTTTAGTTCTAACTCTTCTCTTTATATGCTGTGTAACTAGAGACAGGTTAGTTAGCTTCCTTGAGCCTGGTTTCACTTATCTTTAAAGGGAGGTGTGTGTGTGTGTGTGTGTGTGTGTGTGTGAATATTTTCACTTGTCATAGAAAGGTGAGGGTGCTGGGTGCGGTGCTCATGCCTGTAATCCCAGCACTTTAGGAGGCTGAGGTGGGCAGATCACCTGAGGTCAGGAGTTTGAGACCAACCTGGCCAACATGGTAAAACCCTGTCTCTACTAAAAATACAAAAATACAAAATTAGGGCATAGTGGCACTTGCCTGTAATCCCAGCTACTTGAGAGGCTGAAGCAGGAGAATCACTTGAACCTGGGAGGTAGAAGTTGCAGTGAGCCGAGACTGCGCCATTGCACTCCAGCCTGGGCAAAAAGAGTGAAACTCTGTCTCCAAATAAATAAATAAGAAATAAAAGAAAGAAAGGTGAGGGAGATACTGTGGGTGAGAGCTAGCTTGGGGTCTGCAATGTAGTATGGCTTAGTCAGTGTTAGTGTGTTAGTGCTCTGTCCTTTCTGAAATCACAGTTCGCTATTGCCTCCTTATTTTCTAGGAACACCTGGAAATAGTGAAACTTTTTAACTTCCCTTATATTTCATGTTAGTGCTATACCCAGGGATCATCAGTTAACCACAATGACAATGACAAAAAGCTACCTTCATATTTTCTCCCAGGAGAATTTTGACTCCAAGAATCAAGGCTTTAATGGGATTTAGGAGAAGTCAGTGATCACAGGGCAGATGCCTCAGGTTTGAAGTCACATCAAACCGAGTGTGAACCCTCTGTACCTCGCAGCTGTGCTAACTTTTGGAAGTTTCTTGAAAAATTCTAGTTAGTTTGGGTTAAGGAATGGTACATTCAGGGTCATGACTGCTCAACTGGTCATTAGCCCTAGGGAGTAAGTTCCGCTAACATTGGCTTACCACATAGGAGCTTATAAATTGCCATCATATTGATTATCTCATTAGGTCATCAGGATCCTGAGAGATTAATTTTTTAAGAAAACAGTCTTTTTATCAGGCTTATTTATCATTGCTTCTATATGCTGCTCTTGTCGTGCATAGGAGGCAGTCTGGGGTCAGTCAAGATACTGGGTATTTGGGTTCATACTTTAAGCCCCCCCACTCTTTGGTGGTCTAACTTCAGACAAGTCACCTCTACTTTTTGAGCATTACTTTTCTCAGCCACCAAATGGATGTAGAGATAATATTTGCTTGCCCAATTTTGAAATTTAGTAGGGGCATCATTAATCAGTTCTTTTGTCCACGAACATTTATATAGCTCCAGCATGAGCCCAGCCTATGCTTGGTCTTCTGAAGAACAGAGAAATGCCTTAGAAGGAGATTCTGACCCTAGTCATATATGCTGTAGTTAAAGACCTGTGAGCTGGGAGGGTGGGGTAGGGGAGGGGGCCTTCTGATATTTATGTCTCATCCTTCCCGGAAAAAAATATTGTGTTTCTACTTTGCTGCTTTTATTCATTCCCAACCTCTTACTGTTCATAAAATGCGTAAGGTTTACTTTGACTCCAAGTTTATTTTTATTAATTAAAATATTCCGTATTTATCATAATGAGGATGATTCTTATTAAAACTCTTTTCATTGCCTTCCTGACTAAAAGCAAGTACATTTTTATTTTAACAAACACAAGTAACACAATACTCTGAAAGTCTGTATACAATAAAACATGAATAACCTCTCCGGAATACACAACTTCTCAGGAAGTTGATATATATAAAAGGTTATAAGAAGTTAATGTTTGGTGGCAGGCCACAGCCCGGTTGTCACAGATGAGGTCTCAAGAGGAGAATGATTTGCCAGTGGTCACTCCCCTGGGCAATGGCAGAGCCAGGGTTGCCACCCAGGAGTGGCTCCCTGGCTGGAGCTCCTTCCACTCAGTAGGTCCCAAACAACTGATGTTCTTAGGATTCACCTCATTAACCTCTCGGGGTGTTTGCTTCCTCTTCCTTACAGTGAAGACTTCTGAGAAGAGCCCATGTTTTAGAATTAGATAAACTGAAGTTGGAGTCAAGGCTTGGCACATTTTCTACTTGTCTATCTTGGGCTAGCTACCTAATCTTTTTGGGCCTCAACTTCATCTGTAAAATGGGAATAATAGTAGTTCCTATCTCAGAGTGTTGCAGTAAGGATTTCATGAGTTCACAAGTATAAAATAGCTAGCATTGAAACTCTATACATAGAATCAAGATTAAGAAATATTCCTTTCCCCTGTGGCCCCCAACTCCCACCATGTCTGAGAGGCAGCACATCTCTAGTGGTATAGGAAATACAGAGAGGTAGAAGGTACCCTTTTCTCCAGAGGAATATGGGATAGTTGGTAAGAAAAAGAAACTGGTCCCTCTTCAAATGGATACTTGCTCCAAGAATAACTGAGGGAATGAATAGGAAATATAAAAGAAAGTGGACCATGTTGTCAAGCTACAAAGATTTATTAGTAGCCATCATGTATGCTTCTTGCATATGAACCATTTTAGATAAATTGTCCCTAATGAGCCTAACTCTTACATCATCCCATTGAATACATAAGAAAATAATGTTTAGAGAGGTCCAGAGACTTGCCGCAGGTCATGGGGCTTGTCTGCCTGAGTTGCCATACACTAGGTCTTACCAGTGCTGACGTCTGTACTGTCTTCCCTGAATGTATTCTGTGGGTTTGCCTTGTGGCTTGATGCTGGAGAGTTGGAGAATGTGAAAAAATTATAGGGGCTCTACTCTTCTGGGGAGACTGGAGCATAGAAACTGATTAGCTACATCATGTAAATTTATGGTGCTGTTCTGTCTTGACAGGGTTTTGGTGAGCTAATCATTCTCTGGGAACTCTGTGATTTGTGAGCTTTAGAAATTCAAAACCAAGGATTTAATTATAAGAAAAGATAAATTTGTCTGAACTTGATCAGTAGAGCTCTTGGGCTAAAGGGCTTGGAGGCAGAGAGTCATGTTTTGGGGCCAAGCAGTTTACTTCTTTATGGTAAGACTGATCGTATGATGTGCTGTGGTGAAAAGAGACTTCTGTATTCTCTGTGGTCACATGGTCATGAATTGATTACAGGACACTTCACTCAGTGTGGCCATTCCCTGAAGACAAACTGTTTCAGGTTTAATTGGTGACTTAGTTCAGGACTTTGTTCTAATTGGTTTCCTTGCTAGAAGTCAGGCTTTCTCCAAACTCACCTTCATAGCTCCTTTCCTCTTTGAACTTGTTCTGTAACCGTGGCAGCATACGCCACAGGACAATGCATCAAGTCCTTTGAAATGTGGTTCCTGTCTCCTTTTCTGTCACTCTGCTTGCTCCCACCCTTAGCCACACTACGCTTCAGGTCCCAGGCCTCACCTCTGTGGCTTTTGTGCAGACTGCAATTTCACCTTTGCTAGCTCTCTTACCCTGTGCACTTGCAATTTTTCTTTTTGGAAACCAAGTCTCGTTCTGTCACCCAGGCTGGAGTGCAGTGGCATGATCTCCGCTCACCGCAACCTCTGCCTCCCGGGTTCAAGCGATTCTCCTGCCTCAGCCTCCCGAGTAGCTGGGATTACAGGTGCGCATCACTGCGCCCAGCTAATTTTTTGAATTTTTAGTAGAGACGGGGTTTTACCGTGTTGACCAGGCTGTTCATGAACTCCTGACCTCAGGTAATCCGCCTGCCTCAGCCTCCCAAAGTGCGAGGATTACAGTCACCTTTTGGTTAACATTGTGAGCTTCCTAACAACCTCAATTAATTAATCACTGATTATCAGTTCATGTGACCCTCTGTGTATCTTTCAAATCCATTCATTCCTTCTCCCCTCACTAGCCCCCACCCCGAAGGTAGTTCAGCCTACCTTCATCTCTCATCTGGATCATCCTAGCACCCTCCTAAATGGTCTTCAGGTTTTCACTGCTGTCCATCTCCAAGCCATTCTCAGCACTGCTCACTAATGTGGAGATTTAATCAGATCACACTCTTGCATAAAACCCTTCAGTGAGTGGCTCCTCCTGCCCTCAGGAAAAAGTCCACACTGCTTATCATGGCATCAGAGAGGTGCTGTCTGGTCTGACCCCTTCTTATCTGTCCAGGCACATTCCTCACGACTCTTGCCAATCATACTTCACTGAGTGATCCCACTGAACCAATTTCAGTTCCCTGACCTTACCATGTTGATTTTTTACCCTTGGGGTTTTGTACATGTTTTTTCTTTTTTTTTTTTTTTTTTTTTTTTTCTGAGACGGAGTCTCACGCTGTTGCCCAGGCTGGAGTGCAGTGGCGCAATCTCGGCTCACTGCAAGCTCCGCCTCCTGGGTTCACGCCATTCTCCGGCCTCAGCCTCCTGAGTAGCTAGGACTACAGGCGCCCGCCACCGCGCCCGGCTAATTTTTTTTTTTTGTATTTTTAGTAGAGATGGGGTTTCACTGTGGTCTCGATCTCCTGACCTTGTGATCCGCCCGCCTCGGCCTCCCAAAGTGCTGGGATTACAGGCTTGAGCCACCGCGCCCGGCTGTACATGTTTTTTCTTTTCCCAGGAATACATTTTTCTGTATTTGTTTCAAAGCCAACTCCGTGTATTCTTTAGTTTCAAGTTAAAGATTACTTTTCTTGAGAAATGCTTTGGTGACCCATTGCAACCCACCCACATACCCCCAAGTTGTGGGTCATGACCATCCTGTGTGCTCTCAGCCACTTTGCATTTTCTCCATTATTTAAATAAGGTTTGTCCTCCTCTTTATCACACACTAGGCTGGGAGATCTGTGAGGACAGGGACTGTGTCTGTTTTATTAGCCACTTTACTGCTGCCACTAAGGAGAATGTTGAAAAGTGTAGGTATGGAGCAATATTTATTGAATGAATAAGGGAGTAAATGAATGAACTTAAGGCCAAGAAAAATCTCACCTGAGTCCCCTGGATTCTAAGGGGTCTCACAACACCCTGTACTATGGGTAAAGTGTGATAATTTTATCACATTTTTTCTACAATTATTTCTACTATTTTTTCTACAACTATTTTTCTTTTTTCTATGTTATGCCATTAATTATGAGTTCCTCACCTGGTACACTTGGCACATGGTAGGTACTCAGTAAATGTTTGTTGAATTAATTGTTATAAAATGTGGGGGAGAATTATTTGCACAAGAAGAAAGAAAATTTTAAAAAAAAATCTCCCCTAAGAGTTGGCTCTTGAGATTCTTATTATGTGGCATTCAAAATTCCTACAATTCAGACAGCTACTTCTCCTTTTGTGATGTGTGTCCAATCATGTCTGGTGCTGTAATTTAGCGTGATGTAGGCCATATTGGTAGTAAGAGCTATAAGATTTGCCATATTAGTTCATCCCACTGCTTCATTAAGCTCAGTGTGCTGCCTCTGGCAGTGGCTGGGCCTGAATTTTGATGTTTGGAAGAACAAAGCCCTTCACATTAGCCCTCTGAATCCTTGGTATGCTGTGAGTCTGGTTAAGTATCTGCTCCTTCTCGGAGTTGGAGAGTCTTTGTCTTTGTAGATAACCAGTAAATGACCCAGAGGATGGGGTTTTATTATTTGTGTGAGTTTGCTGAGCAGACAGTGTTCCCAGGTGTGCTGAGATTTCAGCAATCTTCTATTGCAACACACCTTCTGGGATGGTCAGAGTACACGTTTGCAAGACTGAGTGTTTCTGCAGTCTATCAAGAGAACACACATAGATCAAAGGCAGAGGAGAGGAGAGAGCAGAGGTGAAGGAGGAACCAATATCTGTTGTTCCTGTGTCCTTGTGTCCATGTTTCTCATTTAAGCTTCAAAACAGCCTTTAGACAAGTATTCTCATTTTGCATAAGAGGCAACTGAGGCTCAGAGAGGTGCATGGCTTACCTGAGGTCACACAGGTAAAGGGACCCATTTACACACAGATCTTTCTAACCCCAGAGCTTGTCCATGTTCTTAACACTGTACTAAACTACTCTCTACTGAATGATATGTCCTCTTACCAAATACTAAGTTGTGCTTGCACTGAAAGACATCTTCCTACAGGTTCCAATAGTAACGCCTTTAGGTTGAGATGGCCTCAGCAAGAGGAGGGAATGATGGTAAAATATGTTGTATAGTTAGAAAAGAAGTTAAAAAGGCAGGGGAAGCCCCTTCACTTCATATCTCTCGTCTGTGGCTTGCAGAAGGTTGCCATGCACAAGCCTCCACATGATTGAGAAGGAAACATTTTCTAGATATAAAAAGGTAAAGTGAAAATAAACTTGAAGGATTTTGACTCTGTATAAATTGAAATGTATAATCAGCTCTTTGTGTCTGTGGGTTTCACATCTGTGTATTCAACCAACTGTGGATCAAAACCTGAGGCTGTGGAGGGCCAACTGTATATGTTTTCCATCTGAAGTTGTTTATCCATTCATCCATCAGTGGACATTTGGGCTGCTTCCACCTCTTGGCTATTGTGAATGATGCTGGTATGAAATGAGTATACAGATATCTATTCGAGACCCTGCTTTCATTCCTCTTGGATGTAAAGTCAGCCACCCTCCATATCTGAGGTTCCACACCCATGGATTCAACCAATGTTAGATATAAAATATTAGGCAAAAATACAACAATTAAAAAATAATACCAATTTTTAAATGCAGTATAATAACTATTACATAGCATTTTCTTTGCATTAAGCATTATGAGTAATCTAGAGATGATTTAAAGTATACCGGAGGATTACGTAGGTTGTATGCAAATACTATGCCATTTTATATAAAGAACTTGAATGTCCTTAAATTTTGTTATCTATGGAGATCCTGGAACTAATCTCCATGGATATGGAAGATATAATATTATATTAAAGGAAAACATCATTTCTCTCTCTTAATTTGGAGCGAGCACTGTAAAAGTGAAGACCAGGAGATTTTGCAAATTCCCCAAATCTGTGAATAATATCAGCAGCCTAGTTCACCTCCCAGCGGGCATCCCCAAGCTCGAAATAATAATGAGGATGCTGGTGATGAAGGTACCTACTATCTGTCAGCAATTACTAAGTATCAGGCAATATACTCAAACCTTTATATGTGTTTTCTAACTCAGATCATTCCCCTGAGGTAGCTGCTTTTTCAAAATCTCAAGTTTACAGATGAGGAAGGTGAGAAGCTGGAAAGGTGACACAAAGTCAGTTCTGTCTCATTCATCAGTACAGCAAATGTTGTGTGTCCCTTCTAGACACTCGGCTCAATCTGAACACATCGCCTTACTCGCCTGCTTTGAGCATGCATGGATTTGCTTCAGCTCTCCTCTCAGCCTGGAGGAAGTTCCCCTCTCTCTTTTTGACCTGCCAGGGTCCACCTGCTCCTCTGAGACACAGCTCAGATAGTACTGCCATGGTGCTTTTCCTTAGCATCCCTCTCCTTCCATGGAATTAAGCCTTGTGATTCTCAGTGTACTGTTTTCACTCCAGATGAAGCTCTTGTTCCTTTCTTCTGTTCATTAGGATTCCGCTTTATACCCCTTTCTTCCCTTCTATATTGTGTGTTCAGCTGAGTCTTATTGACAAGGACTGTGTCTTTTATATCATTATATCATCCCAAAGCTGGGAGGAAGAGTTATCAGTGGAATGTGGGAAATGATATTAATGGTGTGATTACTAAATGCCAGGGAGAGAATACAATAACTTTTAAAATCTTCACAAGAGAATTATGAGTTTGATGATACTCCCATTTTACAGATGAGAAAGCACACTCAGGTAAGTTAAGATTATGTTCAAAGTCACCCATCGTGTAAATAGAAGGACAGGAATTTTAATTTGGATCTAACTGATTCAAAGCACAAGCTCTTTCCACTACACCATGCTGTTTCCCAGCAGAGGCCATCAAATACAACCCCAGGAACCATATTTCCTAGGGGTCTGGTTCCTGTTGTAAAATGGTAGCTACAGATGCAATTTACCTTTATAAAGGATTTATATGTCATCATTGCAGATTCACATTCCTTAAATTTGGGATCATCATCACTTGTGTCTTTCAGCTTTCCCTGGCTGGCAATGCTGCTCTAGGGAGATCTTGCATTCTAATTGTTAAACCAGAGGCAAGACTCACCATGCAGTGACTTGCCTTGGAAGAAGCCCAGTAGATGATGAATAGCAGACCTGAATCTTATCATGTATTTCAGGATGATGTACGGGACTGTTGGAAACTGCCTTTGACAAATGTGCACGGGAAGGAGAATTATCTCCAACAATGAAAAATGTTCTTATTATGTGATCCTAAAAAGGATCAGGACCCCTATCATTGGGAAAATGATCATGCCCGTATCCCTTATTAACAGCGATACAGAAGGGTGTGCTAAAGACATTGGATGTCATCCTGAAGCAGTGATGGATAGTCATGAGAGCTGATATGAAAGGTAGCTTGATGCTTGATAGCAGGTGGGAATCGTGCAACTTGCTAAGGTCTATTTTAGCCCTTGCTTCTTGAGGCTCTGCAAGACTTGTTTCTGCTGTCTTAGCTATTGCCCAGTGGCTTCTGGTCAGGTTGAGGCTGTGATTAAATAGTGGAAGATATATGATATATATGTTTGTAGGAAATAAAACCATTGCCATAGGGAGAAGACTAATATACAGGCATTTTAAATATTTACTCTCAGTTTATTTTCGTATTTTATATGAATAGAGTCATAGAGATTTAGTATCCTGCCCACAGCTAGAAACTAGCAGAGTTAGGATTTAAACAAGCAGTCTGATTTCAAAATCTATACTTTGTTGACTATAGTAGCTTCTAATAAATACCGTCCTGGTTAGAGTTCAAAATTGTGGAAAATGAAACTGCTGAGTACATATGTGAAGGTACCTGTCGCAGACTTTGGCACATCGTAGGCGATCAAGAGATGCTAGTCAAATCAAGAATTGTCAACGTGTTAATTTTGTTAAGGGCTAAGTGATGATTACAGACTTCTTTGAATTCCTTCCTTTCTTCCCTTCTTTTCTTTTCCTTCCTCCCTCTTTCCTTCCACCTTTCCTTCATTCAGTTTTTGAGCATTTTTCAAAACCAGGGAGAGTGCTGGCCACAGAAGCTTATGGAGAAGTCCTGAGTTCAAGGAACTTAAAATCTAATATGAAAGACAAACAAATAAGAAATAATTATAGTTTATTATAGCAAGTTGAAATCACTTAGCAGAGACAACCAACTATCCAAGAACTTTTAAATAAACATTCTTGGGGTTCAGATTTATTTGTTTTTTTAGTTCAATAGATAACTTTGTGAAATATCTCCTGTAATTGAAGACATTGTCTACCTATTGGGTATAAACCCCTACTTGTGAAAAACAAGTCCTACCCTATCCTCCCATGAAAGGAAATCTTGCTGGACAGTAACTTGCTCCTGCTCCTTCTATAGTAAAAGCTACCTCACATTACAAACATATTTTATTCATTTCGTGTTATGCATAGGGCCAGGTGCATAATATGTGTTCACTAAATATTTGTTGAACAGTATTTTGTGTCAAATAGATAATTCATTGGCCTTTGGCCTACACTTACCTATAATCAGTAATTTATATTCAAGTAGTTTTTCTTTGATGTTTTGAAGTAATGATTACAGCAGTTTCTCCTCCAGCTCACCAAGTTATAGATTGCAAATAGATTTTGTGTAATTTGCCAATGCTGGTCGATTTTGATGGCTACCTTGAGCACTATGTAGAGGAGTCTGAAATTATGTCCTGGCCTTGAGTGAGAACAGTTAACACTTAGGTATATTTTCTTTCAGTGTTTTTTTCCTGCACACTACTGTGTGCACACAAGCATGCAAACAGATGACATCCTATCTGATCCTTCTATGTATTTAATTCTGTATTAGTTTTTCACAAAACCTCACAATTTAAGCTATTCCCATATGATAAACTTTTTGCAATTATCATTTTGCTAAGTGATCTAATTTTCTTTAGCTTTTTCTCACAAAACCTCTCTCCCAATCCTTCTGTCATTGTTGCCATTTTTATTGGTGCATTCCCAAATTTGTCAAATCTTGCTTAAGCTGTGGTGTTACAGAACTGCTTTTAGCAGTTGATGGTTCATTTCTATTTTGATCCTTGAACGGATACAGTGTTTATCTTCTGTGTTTTGTGGGCAGGGGGTAGATGCTAACTTGTTCTGTAGTGAGAAGAAACCGAGACTTTGGGGTGGGCTCCCCTTTGCGGGCATGTCACCACTAGAGACCACCACTCTAGTGAAGCACTGGAATTAAGATTTGCCAATAGATGGCTGTGAGCTCTAGTGTGTTGTGCTGTTCAAATCTTTTAACCTCAGGTTATCGACTTTAATATGTTGTGCTGGTGTCTTGATTTTTTGGTTCATCTGTTTTAACGTGATGAAATGTAAAAATAGAGCCTCGTTTTGTCCCCTCTCAATGACTTTAGGGGTTTTTAGCTGATAACCAACCCTTCTTCTGTTAAGGATTCGAATTTTAAACAGCTAAAAATACATTTTTCTAATATCTGTCATCAAGTGATTAGTGCAACTATTTAGTTCTGGTCGTCTTTCCTATTCTTGGTAGATTTATTTTCTCTTCTTAGAATTCTACTGCCGCCCTCTCTGTCTGGGAGACTGGAGATGTCATTTAGACATTGCTTATTAGGATTCCATTATTTGTCTCTCCTATACAGTCAGCTAAATCAAAAAGTCAGACAGTGTTTTTAAATTGCAAATTTAAATGACAATTTATAGACCAGGTCTACTGGAAATTTTCTGTCCTGGGCATCCATCATTGCTTGTGAGTATATAGTTTTATATTCTCTCTCTCTCTCTCTCTTTTTCTGTCTCTCTCCTTTTCTCTTTATCTTCTTGAGAGCACAGCACACATATCCATCAGAAGGATCAGAACTGCTTGCAATCAAACAAAAATGCAATAAAGATCTTGGAAGGAAATTAAGACAAACACCTATCCTAGACCTTGCTTACATATTAGTTCTCTTCCTCCTCCTTTTGCTTCCTTGCTTCTTAAAGAGGAAACTTGCTTCAGTCACTGTTTTTAAAGCAGTTAAGCACATGGCTTAGATTAAAAACAAAACAATTCGACTGGGCGCAGTGGCTCACACATGTAATCCCAGCTCTTTGGGAGACCAAGGCGGGCAGATCACCTGAGGTCAGGAGTTCGAGACTAGGCTGGCCAACATGATGAGACCCCATCTCTACTAAAAATACAAAAAATTAGTCGGGTGTGGTGGTCGCCTGTAGTCCCAGCTACTTCGGATGCTGAGGCAGGAGAATCGCTTGAGCCCAGGAGGTGGAGGTTGCGGTGAGCTGAGATGGTGCAGCTGCACTCCAGCCTGGGCGACAGAGCAAAACTCCATCTCAAAAGAAAAAAAAAATCACTGAAAGCCTGGAATATGCCAGATACTGTTATTTCAGTTCATCTGGATGAAAAACTAATAACAATATAGTACTATTGTGATAGCTAATATGTATTGAGCACTTACTATGCATTATACACTGTTCTATGTGTTTTTTTGTCTTAACTCATAAGATACTCATCTGGATTTTTAAAAGAGGAAAGTGAAATTTGTGGGAGGCAACTTGCTTAGGGCCCACAGCTGAACAAGTGTGAAGCATCAGCCTCTGACTTAGAACATTGTCTACCACACTAGCCTCTATCTTATTTTCAGTAAGATAATTTGTGGGCTATTTAGTATCTCTGCTTTATAAGAATGACAGGTTGGAAAGCCTTCTCACTATGCCTTGCTGAGTTTTAATTTTTAGCAGATTGGGTTAGAAGAGGGTGGCTTTAAAGCTTGAAATCATCATCTTTTATCGGTCCATTTTCTCTGGGATCAGAGTAGATTGGCAAAGCATTATGATCTTCCATTTCAAAGCTGAAGGATTATCCATCTCGATGGGTGAAATCATCTCTAAAATCCTTCTGAAGCCAAATGCCGAGGTTGGTACCTTTCAGAAAATGCCTGTGGTACCCAATAACTTCAGTGAGGAAAATTAATAGGGTAAAGTTTGCATCTGGAAGGCGTATGCGTAGAAAGTGGACTCGCTGCTGGCACTGGGTCAGACTTTTCATTTCCAGCAGGGCCTTGAAGGTCTTCTTTCTGTTCAGTCTCAACTCACTAGACTCCAATGTCAACAGTAGATGGGGCAGTCAAGGGCTGGTGAGATTCCAATCAGACACAGGAGGTGAGGACAGGGGAGGAAAAGACGGAGAAAAAATAGGGAGGCAGCTAGGGGTGGCTATGGGAGCCATCAGACCACAATGCATGTTTGACTTGAGTGAAGAAGACAGGGACGGACAGACGGAAGGAAGGAAGGAAGGAAGGAAGGAAGGAAGGAAGGAAGGAAGGAAGGAAGGAAGGCAGGCAGGCAGGCAGGCAGGGAGGGAGGGAGGAGGGAGGGAGGCAGACTTGGTGGATGCATCTTAGATGTTGGCGCTGTCCTAAGGCAATTTCAGCAAGGTCTTCATGGAGTCCTTAAGCCAAAGTTGCTCAGCAGAGGAGTTCCCTGTCTCCTGGGAAAGGGCCTGCCTGAGAATCCTGCCCTGCTTTGTCACTGGCTGGGAGTGGCCTATGGGAAACATATTCCTAAAACACGTTTGCAGACCTGGAGATGGGTGTCTGAATGTAGCAGGTAGAAGACTTTGTCAGTTCCTTTCCCTGTTAGGGGAGATTGGCAAGGTGCATACTCATGACTCCCACATTAAAACAAATGGATACTCAAAATACCCATATATCATAAGTGGCCATGAGATATCCACTCTCACTTCAATTCGCTACCTGTTAGAAACTGACCAGTTATATTGCTTTTCTCATGTCAGCGCATGCCACATAGGCAAAGATGGGTTAAAAGGTGGCGCAGGCCGGGCGCGGTGGCTCACGCCTGTAATCGCAGCACTTTGGGAGGCCGAGGCGGGGGGATCATGAGGTCAGGAGATCGAGACCATCCTGGCTAACACGGTGAAACCCCGTGTTACTAAAAATACAAAGAATTAGCCGGGCGTGGTGGTGCGCGCCTGTAGTCCCAGCTGCTTGGAGGCTGAGGCAGGAGAATGGCGGGAACCCGGGAGGCGGAGCTTGCAGTGAGCCGAGATCGCACCACTGCACTCCAGCTTGGGTGACAAAGCGAGACTCCGTCTCAAAAAAAAAAAAATAAATAAATAAATAAAATAAAAGGTGCCGCAAATAGAAGTTGAGGTTCCAGAGTCTTTGGTGACTTGGCCCAGAAATTTCCAGAACATTTTGACCTTTCATAGTTTGGTCACGAGGGCACCTGAAATGGGGGGGAACAGAAAGCAGCTATTACATCGATAGCCCAAGAAGGAAGCCCTGGTATTCTTGCCACACATTTCTTATTTCTTCTTATCACAAACAAAGGAGAATGCTCGTCTTGCCACCAGCCTATCCTGACCCCTACTGCCCACCCCACCCCCAACCCACTGTGCTAGGAAAGCTGAAAGTTATATTTCTTGAACACCTTTCTGATGGCCAGCCACGTGAATAGGAGCTTTATTTAAACACACCCTCTTAATACAACAACCAGTGAGGCAGGTATTCTTTAGAATAGAGCCCAGTAATTGCATTACCATCTTCAGAGTTACAAGTTGATCAGTCAGCTCTGCCATTTATTTATTAAGTTATGTGACCTGGAGCAGGTTTCAAATCCTCTAAGCCTCCATTTCCTAACACGTAAGATAGGAGTGATAGGACCCATGTCTCAGAGAGACCAGATGAAATCATGTATGTAAGTGCCTCAGTTTGGTGTATATTTAGTGAAGTGCTAGCTTACTACTATTGTTACTATGAGAAAACCAAAGCCCAGTCTGCAAGGCTGATTCTTGGGACTGTAAAGTTTGTGAGGAGTGGGATGTGCAATGCTGTGTGTGCGCATCCATCCTGCCTGGCTCTGTGCCAGAGGTGACAATACAGGAGACACCCACTTCAGCTTTCCTGCCTTTTAGGAAGTTACAGCTCAACATTTGAGTGGTCTCCAAGCACGTGGTACTACTTTATGGCTTTAAGGCTGAATGCTCAGTCTTCATATTGGCCTCCTCTGGAATCATGCAGTTGTTTAGCACGTAACCCACTCATGAAAGAAGCAATCTGGAAAGCTGGCTCTCCTGAGGGCTTGGAGCCCCACACTAGAAAATCAAACACCAGCATCTCCCTTCAGGAGTCTCTCCAGAGTTATTTTTCTGTTCTTTTTGGGCGCCTGCTTCATGCTTCCTTCTCCCTGTGTTCAGACTTGCCTTTGTTTGTCACTGTGCTCATGGCCAGCTTCTCCATCCAAGATCCCATCCGCACCTGAGTTACAGGGTTCCCGTTTCAGATTCTAGACAGTGAAAAATCTGTAAAGCTCAGCCCAGCTCTGATGGTGGCCACCTATAGTCTATCCAAGAGTTTGGGACAATCAGTGTGACAGTAGTGGTTACAGCCCACTCTGTGGATGATTGGTAGGAGGGGTGAGGCATGTACTGAACAGGTACAACTACCAAACAAAAATCAGCCTAGATGGCACTTCCTCCAGAAAACCTAACTAGACCCAGCCAAACACAGGGAGTCAGGCCCTCCCCTGGGCTACTTGGATACTGACCTCTAGTACAGTCGCTCTCACAGTGTGCTGTACTTGCCTCATCCCTATGTCTGTCTCCCTACCAAACCATGTCCCCTGAGGGAAAAGATGGGAACCGGTTCCTTTTCACCACCCTCTGAAGCCCAGTGCTTCCCAACCTGGAGCCCAATGCCTGTCACAAAGTAGGTTTTCAGTAAGTCTTCACAGGAAGTGAGTTTCATCAGGGAAACAGATACAGAATTGCACCACACAATGAGAAGTACTTCCCAGTGGCAACACGAAACAGTCATCCTGCCAAAACCAGTTGTTTTTCTCTTCAAAGTACAGTAAACACCAGTGAGGACAGAGGCAGAGTTCCAATGCAGCTTTTCACGTACAGTCATGTTCTGTTTCTTTGATCTCAAACTCCTTTAGGTTTTGAATCTTAAAGAGCTTGCTGTGGCTATCCACTTAATAGCCATCCGGCACCCTATGCATTCATGCCAATTAGCTTGGGAAAGATGAAAACTTGGGGGACTTAATGAGCTGAGCTGGCACCTGTTCACTTAGCACTCCAGCCTGCATCTTTTGAGCTGCTTACACCAACTGGATGGTGTCCACTTTAACCTTTCTGGGGAAAGGCTTACAGAGGCATTTTTGCATTAGTGCCTTCCAACTTTTATACTTTGGGGGACTGACCTAGAGATTATGGAGTGAAAGTCCTTGGAAACTTGGACTCATAGTGTACTCACACTCCCTCACCCATCCCAGTCCCTGCTCATTACAGATAATGATCTGGGTTGTGGAGGTGGCTCAGGTGTGACGTTTCCAACAGGCCCAAGTTTGAATCCTAAACTTGTAGGAGCTGTGTGATAGGGTCAAGTGTAGTGCCTGGCACTAACAGGTACTCAGTGAGTATTGGTGGAGGGAGGCTCACTCAACACAATGTAGTATCACAGATGAGGGTGTCCACTCTACGAAGACACTCCTGTGTTCATTGCAGGGTCACCAGCATGTACATCAGTGTCCAGCACCTAGTTAGTGCTCAGTAAGTATTTGTTGAATGAATGAATGGACAAATGATGAAGCGTATTTAAGAGCTTTATTAGGAAAAAGACCAGGATTTAAACGTTGCTTCTCCCACATCTGAATGTGGTGAATATGGGCAATTTACTTCTCTCTCAGACTCTGGTCCTTCATCTGTGATAGGGAAGAAAGACCAATGCCTCTCATGGTTTCGGGCATAACTATGAAGTACTTAGTATGCTGTCTGTCACATCATAAGTATTAAACACATAGGTATTCTTAGGAACTTTTTAATTAATGGAGTAATTTTAAATAAATTGTTTGATACCCACATTTCAGTCTATTAATTTATAAAGTAGCCGGGCGCGGTGGCTCAAGTCTGTAATCCCAGCACTTTGGGAGGCCGAGACGGGTGGATCCCGAGGTCAGGAGATCGAGACCATCCTGGCTAACATGGTGAAACCCCGTCTCTACTAAAAAATACAAAAAACTAGCCGGACGAGGTGGCGGGCGCCTGTAGTCCCAGCTACTCGGGAGGCTGAGGCAGGAGAATGGCGTGAACTCAGGAGGCAGAGCTTGCAGTGAGCTGAGATCCGGCCATTGCACTCCAGCCTGGGCGACAGAGCGAGACTCCATCTCAAAAAAAAAAAAAAAAAATTTATAAAGTGAAAATACTACTGTCTGTTCCGCAGGGTTCTTATGGAGAATAATGCAATATGGTATGCAGAGTATTTGAATACCCAGCATGGGTTCAGGGCTCACTAAATGGTGGATGATGTCATCACTATTGGTAGATGACTTGGAAGGCTCAGAGAATAACCACGCATCTCCCAGAGTGGCATGCAGGAGGAAGAGGGCATGTTTGGAGAGGAGCTTGTCTGTAGCTCTGGGATGTGGCAGAAGCTTTTGTGGGCAGACATCCAGTGCTCGGGCTTTCCTTTGCCTTTCACCCTGAAAGAGCTCAGGCTTTTCAAAGGGATCCCAGGCTGTATTGTCAGACGTTCACCTAGCAAGCTGTTCTTTTCAGCAGATCGACTTTTACAATTCTCGTGACCAAATGCCAAGCCTTCTTTGCCCAAAACCTCTTAATCCTTTGATCTTGTCTCAGTCACAGGAAATGATTGTCTGCTACCTCTTGCCATACATGATTTAGGGAGGATTACCAGGCAACAACCTCAGTCTCTCTCGAACCTTCCTCTCCCCCACCTGCCAGTCACTCCCTAAGGTGAAATCCTCATCTCCCTGGTCTCTGGAAAATATTCTCGGGAGAAAAACAGCAAAGCAAGTTGGGGTGAAGTAAAGTGCATCTCAGAGTGAGAGGTTGGAGGGAGTATTCAGAAAGGAGTGGAGGAGGGTATAAATCTGAATATCTTACATTGTTAAGTTAAAGAAAATCTGTACATGGGTTCAGGTAAGCAGAGACGCCCCTGGACTTACCTACGTAGGGCCTGTTGAACCACCTGCCTGACCCTCATATTTGTTCTGTGAGTGGCCAAGGAGGGCGGGTGACAGCTTCAGGGGGCTCTTACCAAAGAGAGCCACAGAGTATGAATGGCTTGCTTGAGACCACAGGGTAAGCCAGTGGCATCTTTAAGACGGAGTCCCAGCTTCTGATTGGGGTGAATTCTTCTGTCAGCAAGAACAAGGGCTGAGAAGTTAGACGGGTCTGGGGTGCTCGTTACTCAGATTCACCCTCCATCCCTGCACGACAAGGCTTTCTGTATATCCCAGGGAGCTAAAACTCCATTTTGCTGTGGTCTCCTGACAAGGGGATTGGGGGTCGGCTCAACAAATGGGAGGTGCTGGTGGGAGATTGGAGGGTGGGCCAAAGGGAGAAGTCCAGCACTTCTACCTCTCCGCTTCCGGTTGTGGCTCTGACATGGCTGTATTTCCTCTGTGGATCCAGTTCCCGCAGGTGGCTGCCCTCTCTAAAGTAACTCCACCACAGCCCCAGCCACCTTCCAGCGGCCGCATCTGCCTGGCTTGGTCACGGCACCTACTTCTGCTGCTGCTCTAATCCCAGGGCTGGTAGCACCTTCCTGCTCTTGCTAATCCTTGGATCGCTTCCGCTTTCCCTGACTTTTCAACTTCTCCTCCACCCACCATTGTAAAGGTTCCCTACATTAAATTCTGTGAATAGCTGGCAAGTGCTCAGTTTGCCTGACTGGCCCTTGACAGATCATCTAATTCTAGCTCCGCAAGCTACTTAACCTGTGAAGCCTCTTTATTCACTCATAAAATTGGGATTTTAGAATTAGAGATTATGTATATATGGAACCTAACAGAGGGCTTGGCACATAGAAGGTATTTAATGACTGACAGCTCTTCTTATTTTATTACACGTCATTTAGGAAGAGAGTAAGGTGCTCTCAGGGAAGAAACCGATTTTTTTTTTGTTTTTTTTTTTTTTTTTTTTTTTTTTAGTTTTCACGTCCTAGCAGGATGTCACACAGTTATTAAAGGAAATAAACTTAATAAATGCAGTTATATATCTCACTGGAATGGGTGAGATGAATTGAGAGACTGCCAGTATCATTCCAGGACTTTTAAAGGAGGATTCAAAAAGAGTTATCTGGATTTTCCAGTGACATTATATCAATATTTCCACATTGGAAGCCCACTTTAAATGTTAATTGCCATAAGGTTAACAAACAGAAAATATCACGGCAACCTTTGGAAGGTCCTTCTTGCAGCAGCATCATCAGTTTTTTGTTTTCTTTTTCTGTCCCTATTTCTTCCTCTTCCCCAGAGTTATTGTCAAAGCTGAATCCTTGAACAGTTCTCAGTGATCGTGGCTGCACCCTGGGTGCACACCGCCTGTTCCCTGCATCAGAACTCTTGAGGGAGTGGCCAGATGCTCCTTGCTTTGGGGTAGGGAATTGTAAGGTTTCATTAGTCACACTTGCTAAAGTGTAAAACCTCTGGTGGGCTTGTCGAACATGGAGAAATCCCTACATGTAAATATTTATGGATTAGGAATCAAATATTAAATATTTACTTCAGCTTCTTGGAATTATAAATGATTTAATAAACCCTGTGGGGAGTTGGAATGGCTTTGGTTTAGAACCAACTTTTATATTTAATTGTTTTCCCACTCCCAACTCTGTTACAACACAGCAACATGGGGGAGCATGGGATACCCATGGAAAAGACAGAGAGCCCAGCTGTCAAGTTGGGGTTTGGTTCTTGTTATTGTCCCTTCTGTGTTGCCCAATATGTGTTTTGGAGTGGGCATTTATCCAATACCGTAAGGAAAACCCAGGCCCTTAGGTGCTCTGGATCTCAGTCCTACTGTGTAGTGCAATGACCTGCAGCATTTGTCAAAAAACAAAAACAAAAGCACAGGTGCCCCCAAATTCAGAAAGGTAGAACCAGAGGTAGACCCTGGGCAGCTGTGTGTGTCAGGTTCTCGGACTGCGAAGCGCTGGAGGCGTCTTTCTCCAGAGGCTGCCTGTGGGAGGGTTTATGATACCACAGACAGTATGAAGTCTTCTTTGGCATAAGACAGGTTCAGATCTGAATCTCATAGCTTAGAGAAAGCACTTCTCTCAACTTCAGCTTCCTTGTCTTTATGAAAGACATAGAAATATCTCTCCGTGTTCATTTCCTGAGGCTGTTGTCACACATTATCACAAACAGAGTGGCTTAAAACAACAGAAATATACTTTCTCAGCATTCTAGAGGCCAGAAGTCCACAGCACAGTGTAGGCAGGGTCGCATTCACTCCCTGTGGAAGCTCTTTGCTCTCTGCCTCTTCCTACTCTTGGTGGCCACTGGCATTCCTTGGCTGGTGGTCGCATCTCTTTCTGCTCTGCCTTCACGTAGCCTTCTCTTCTATGTGTCTCTTATGAGAATGCTTATTATTGGACTTAAGGCCTACTGGAATAATCCGGGATGATCTTTCTTCACAAGATTTTTAATTTAATTACACCTGCAGAATTACATCTTTTTCCAAATTTGTTCACATTCGTAGGATTAGTAGATTAGGACATGCCAATACCTTTTTGGGGCCACCATTTAGCCCACTACAGTATCTAAAGGGCTGACATGGTGTGCCACTGACATCAGTTGAGATTGTTCAGTGCCCATGCCATAAATTTACTTAGAGCAAGTCTACTTTGTGGAATTGTTGTGGATGATGGAATTATATGAACCTACCCATGCATCGGGGGCAGGGTATCACTCATTAAAGAGGAGCTTCTCTTATTATAGTTTACTAAGTATTTATACATATTGCTCATCATTTCTTTGATCATGTATCCATTCATTCACTATTCATTCATTTCATTAATTTATTAAGTACCTGTCTGCCGTTGGGCAGTCAGTAGCCAAATCCTGAGGATATTAAATATAAAACACTGTTTCTTGAAACACAAACTCATTGTGAGGGTAGATAACAAAATTGCTGTAATCCAGTGTGATAAGCACCTTTATAAAGGTATCTGCAGGGATTAAAGGAATGATAAATGTACCTGGGAGATTAGAGAAGGCTTCACAGGGGAGGTGGCATTGGATCTAGATCATAAAAATTGATTAGAAGTTTATTAAACAAAAGGAATTCATGAGTGAATCATCTGAGACACTCCATGTATTGAGATGTAAGGGATCATAGTGTTTTGGAGGAATGATGAGAAATTCAGGATACTGGAGCTGAGGGTTCATATAGGGGAGCAGTAGAAATGAGACAGGCATAGGAAACAAAAGCCAGATGTCATTTGCTACTCATGAAGGGAAAATATTATTAATCCTATTTTACTCAGGAAGAAAAATAAATTAATTTGCCCAACATCACATACTTGGTGAGCAGGAAACTTGTGCCCACTTTACTGCCTTCCCTTTTTCTGAGAGCAGTGTGTAAGTATCCCTCAGTGCTGTTCTTCCGTTGTATGCAGATGACTGCTTGTTTTTTATTCCCTCTAAATTGGGAGTCCCTTGATTTCAGGAGCTATGCCTTGTGCCTAGCATGGGCCCCTGGCCTGCCTCATGTGTGGCACTCAACAGCCATGGGTAAGTGAATTTTACTGCAGCAGCAATTCTGGCATCAAACAGGAGAGCTGGAGAAATTAGTTCTGAAGTCCTCTCTAACCTCAAACTTCTAGACTGAGTTTGCTTACAGGAGAAGTTGAGATTTTTGTTTGGGGTCAAAATGCATAGATACCACCTGGGACCTATTGCTACTTATTTCTCTGGGGGCAGGGGACTAGTTCTACTCCAAGCCTGCTCTCCGTCTGTCACATGCTTTTTTATTGGTTTACATGTATAGATCTATTTATGTTGGCTGTCCACAAGTGCTGATTTTTCAATAATTCATAGAAACTTTGCACAAAATTAATCTACAATGAGAACTCAAACCTGACTAAAACCAAACCCCTTGCTTGGGAATGTCTTTGTTACTGACGGCATCCGCTTGAGCTGCTTTTAATGTTTTGTAAGTTCTGAATTCTCCTTTAAGAAGAGCCAGATTGAGGAAATCATTAATCTCTGACAGTTGTGTAGATATAATTAAAGATATATGAATATAAAAATACCTGCTATCTCAAATTACTTCCTAAAAGAACAGGGAGGGGGAAAGAGAGTTCTATTTAAAATGTCAGATACAGACACATTAGGCTGGGTAGTCAAAGCACTGTATGTCTGTCACTCATGAAAACTGACAATTAGGTCCATAAATAGATTTTACAGGCTTCCACACAAGAACGCACATCCTGCACATCTCAGGCGCATAAAAATGAGAAACATGGATGGCGGTGGCTGACTCACCAGAAGAGAGAAGGGTTTGGGAGATGGTGAATGAGATGCTTTGAGAAAATTCACTCTGCCTGGGGGCTGGGTGTGGGGCGCAGGGGAGGAGTGAGCCCACTGGGGTACCAGGAGGGCTGGGCATCCCATCCTGGGGCTGCTGCTCCCTATTCAAGGGACTCTGGCCAGTCTCCTCATCTCCCTGGATCTGTTTTCTAAGCTGCAAAATGAAATTCAGGTAAATTCAAGGTGAAACTTCCACTATTCCTACTTTTAAGGGTTGTTTAAGGGGAGGATTAAATGAGGTTACAATAAAACTCCTTGGAAATAGACAAAGACTACAAATGTAAGCAGTTATTTTTTTCTGAGATTACTATTGTTGTTGATATTGACAGCTGAGATATTTATGTATGCACCATGAACAGACAGAGTAGGTGATTAGAAAGCGTCTTAAGACTAAGACATCAGGGAATCAAAGAAGAATGCCAGATAGTAAAATTGAACTTTCCTTGCCTTTGATAGTAGGGAATTGAGTCAGGGTGAGTGAGAGCCTGGGAGGGTGGGGGAGATCACAAGACCTACTCTCAATGTTTAGGCTCCATGTTCAGGGGTCCTCATTCTCTAGGGGTTCAACCTTGTTTAAGGTACAGGACGTCACTGACCATCAGTTTCCCTTCCCACAAAATGAGGCTTATCATTTTATAATTACCTCCTCGGCAGGATTGATGTGAGATCAAATGAAATCAGGGCTATGTATGCGGAAATTATACCAACGCAGAATATGTCACTGAAAATATGACCATGATCAGGTTAGAAAGGGATCAGAATACCCATCCTCCATTCTATTGATCATTCACTCATTTATCCACCTTATTCAATGATCGTATGTTGAATTTACTTATTTATTATGTTTCCCATTGAGTATCTGTTTTCCATGATAGACTGTAAGTTCTAACAAGGCAGGAAATTTTTTGTGTGTTTTGTTCATTGAGGTGTCTAAATGCCTAGAAGAATTTTCTGTATTTAGTAGGTGAACAATAAATATTTAGTGAATTAAGTCTATTATGTTTTAGATACTATGATGAGAGGTACAGATACAATGAGATACAGAAAACAAAAAGAGTTCACAGTTTGGGAAGCTGGATTGGGGAGACATATTAATAAATGGATTAATGCAAAAAGTCAAGAGTATAGGATGATATATAGAAGATATTCATACACAAGAGTTGGGAAGCAGAAAAAAGGGTATTCTCCCATACCAGGAGGGCTCCAGGAGCTCTCAGGGAGCCCACAGTCCTGATATTTACAATTTTCCCCTTGTGGTATAGGGTAGAGTGTGGGTTTGGAATGAGGTCTCCTGTGCTTGGGGTCAGACTCTTACCATCAAACAGCTACGACCTTGAGTAAGTCACCTAACTACTTTAAGTCCCAATTTCATCTTTTGAAAAACATTGTCAAGTTTTAATGAGATAACAAGTGTAATGAAAATTATTGGCACAAAAGCTGGCTCTGACTAAATGACATCCAGTCCAACCTCTATTCCTTTGCTATTCTCTCCAATCCTGAAGAATTGCGTCTTTTTCAGGTACTTTGCCTTTGAGAGATACAGTTTCTCCTAGTGGCTCATAGCACTCAGGAAGGATAGACAGCATCCTGATCCTTTACTGCTGTGGCTGCTACCACTACTACTACTTCTCCTAATACCGTGTTCCCACAGCCACCATTGGGACTGTCATCACCTACTGTTAATAAGTGCCTACTAGGTCCAGGTATTTCGTGAAACATTTTATATATGTCATTTCATTTAATCTTCACAACAACTCAGTAAAAAAGTTGTATCTTCTGCTGGGTGCAGTGGCTCGTGCCTGTAATCCCAGCACTTTGGGAGGCTGAGGTGGGCAGATCGCCTGAGGTCAGGAGTTCGAAACCAGCTTGGCCAGCATGGTGAAACCCCATCTCTACTAAAAATACAAAAAACATTTAGCCAGGCATAGTGGCAGGCACCTGTAATCCCAGCTACTCTGGAAGCTGAGGCAAGAGAATGGCTTGAACCCAGGAGGCAGAGGTTGCAGTGAGCCAAGATTGCACCATTGTACTCCAGCCTGGGCAACAGAGCAAGACTCCATCTCAAAAAAAAAAAAATATTATATCTTCTTGTTCCATAGATGATGAAACTTAGACCCAAGGCACTTAACTAACTTGCCTCAGGTCACACTGCTTTTAAGAGACAGTTGCCAGTTGGGGACATTCACGTCCATGAGCTCCTTGAAGGAAGATAGCCCCTTATACCTCAACACCCTTAATGTCTGGCTTGTGTTGGGCTCATGGAATATTTCCTGCCTGGCTGACAACACCAGCTAGGTGCTGTGTTCTGAGATATCTGGGAGGTGGGTTTTCATTTAGTATCCTTAGGGCATGGGGCCCATATTTTCAGCATTGGAGAGTGCTTCCAAAGGACCTTCTCTCTTAGAATCTGGCTGGGAGCAGGATGGTATGCTCCTGCCCGTTGTACTCAGCAGAAGAGGCTCTGGGATGCTCTTGATCACATTTCACTTTATGGGTTCCATACCTTACAAAGGGAAGCGTCACACCAGTAGTTAGTCTGGATGCAAATGAGTCTCTTGCAAATTCAAATGAATTTCCCACAAAGAACTCTGGGTGGTAAGAGCAGAAAGCAGGTGTAAGTAAAATCACTGACTTTGGGGACTTGTCTGCCAGTTGCAATGCCACACCCTATTGGGTGGCTGGGCTGCAGATAAGGACAAACTGCGGGTTTCAGTGCTCTGTCTTTATCCTTGTGGGTGGCTTTGGGGGAAGCATCTGGGGCAGGAGCACAGGCCTTGGGCCCTGAAATTCCAACTCACAGTATTAACCATGGCACCCAGTGTGGCTAAGAGTTCTCAAAGAGATGCCAAACTTCTCTTTGACTGTTTTGCCTAATGATTGGAGTTGATGTGATTTCAGTTCAGCAGGCCTGGTTCAAATGCAGCCTCTGCCACAGAAAGCTGTGTGACCTTGGGGAAGTCATTTAATCAGCTTCCTTAATGGTACAATGGGAATAACAATGTCCAATGACAAGAATGGTTCGCAGTATTAATAGATTCAAGTTGCCCAACATGTAGCTTTCTAACCCATGACAGCTGCATCCTTTTCTTCCTTGCTTGTTTGACAGAATTTCCCCTGTTGACCAGCTGGAAATCCTTCGCTGACCCCTACCTTCCAAATCTTCTTCTCTCCTCCCTCCTCCAACCAGTAAACTCCTTAAAGACAGTAGCTGTGCCTCTTTTATTTTCATTGGCCCAGTGCAGCTACTGGACAGATTAATGATAAATAATGAATAAATCAGTGACGTGCTATGTCCCTGTCTTCCATACATAATAGCAATAACATTTTTCACCACACTTCATCCTGGAAAACTATTTTTAGTGCTCACCTATTATTATTTAATAGGCATGACAATCTGTTTGGCACATGGTGTCATTATCATTTAACAGGTTGACGTTGACTCAGGTGAAAGTGACTTGTCCAAGGTCACTCTGCTTGCATGTGGCCTGTCTGATACTTCATTCACTAGTCAGCAGATGTGCTGAGTGCTTACTATGTGCCAGGTACTGAGGTGAGGGATGCTTTTGGCATTTCCTCCCTTCTCTGTAGCACTCTATGGAGAAGTAGGTCTGGTTCATGCTGAGACCAACACGTATTACCAATTCTAGCTGCTTGGGATACACCAAAATAGACACAGATCACTGACTTCATGGAGCTTACATTCAGTCAGTGGGAGCAGAGAGCAGAGGTAAACAACACACTTGCTAAATAAGTAAATTATTAAGAACGGTAAGGGGTGAACCATGCTATGGGGGCGAAGTGGAGTGGGGTGAGGAAGAAATTGACCTGAGACCTTTGAAAGGCCTTTTAACCTCTAGCATCTCTGATTGTGAAATAAACATTTCATTGTTGGATGCATAGGGATACTGTATAGGTTTGTCTGATAAAATATGTCAGATGCCCAGGAGATTGATTTTCAGTGAAGAATGGTCAAGAAACACAGTGACTGTGTTTCTTGCGGAGGTTGGGGTGGCAGGTGGGGTGACTGCAGGCTCCAAAGGGCTGGGGTTTGCCAGTGTGTAAGAGCAAATCGGGAGTGTGGGAGTGGTCATCATAATGTAGCTAACTATTATTGAGTGCTTGCTACTCTCCAGGTACTGATTTAAGCCCCTTATACATAGTGACTCATTGAATCCACCCAGCTATTATCATTTAATGGGGGAGATAAATTGAGGCACAGAGAGGTTAATAACTTGCCCAAGGCCACAGCAGAAGATGGCAGAGCTAGAGTGTGAACGCAGGCTGGTTGTCTTCAGAGTTAGCCCTTTTAACCATGCTTCCATGCTCTGTGGGAGAAACCAACTCCTTCTGACTGAAAGATCTGGCACAGGGAGGCCTGGGAACTGCCCAGGCCCTGCTTGCATGCAGTAATGGGGGAAGGTATATGGTGAAGTCACTCTGAGTGTGAGAAAACCAAGAGCACTGGATGCTGCAAACCTGCTTTGTGACCTTAGGTGAGTCCCCTGACTTCTCTGTACCTCAGTGTCCTTATCTGTACCATGGGGGATTGACTTAGAGGATCCTGTAAAGGCCCTTTTCTGTGCTATGCAGCCTCAGGATCTGTGGGGTTTGCGTCATGTCATTGACTCTTAACAGGCAGTCTAGTTCTCAGGGGTTAAGCTACCAGGCTTTGAATTCGAATTGACTCAGGTTTGATCTGTGGCTCTACATTTCACTGCTGGGTGTGGGATCCGGATAAGCACCTTAAGTTGGACAAATGAAGCCTTGGTTTTACCATCTGCTAGAAGGATTTGCCAAGAGATCCCCTCTCACAGGTTATTATGAAGATGAAAGGAAATGATATGAGCGATGAGCTGACTTTACTGCCTGACACACAGTGAATGGGGGCTTTACCCACTCATAGTATTAGGTGGACTGTGTGGTCACTGAGACTGAATTATGGTCACCGTGAAGGAAGCTAGGGACTGTGTCATGCTCTTCTCTCTGTGTCTAAGCACAAAGCACAGCCCTGGTGTATTGTTGCCCTTGGTGAGGATTTGTGGGGTGAAGGGTTTGCATTGCTAAATCTCCACACTAGCGGGGCAGGCTGGTGAGGCTGCTTCTTGGCAGAGTTCTCTGTGTGCCTAGGATTTAATTCAGTGATGTTTATATTGTAGGGTTCTTAAAGTCTTCTAAGGGTAATTTCAGTTGTGAATTAACAATCAGGAACAAACTATTAGATGTGTAAACTTGTGTCCTGCTTTTTAAAAAATCTCTCTTCCTCAGAAAATTAGCAAATAAGAAGAAATAGAGGTTGATGTTAAAAACAACAACAACAATTATCTGGAAAGCTGTGAAAACCTTCTACGATAGTGCTTGATGTCTTCTAATTTTAATTATTCAGTACCCATGTCAGGGTTGCAGAAGCTCAAGTAATTGGCAGCAATTGGCAGAGGGAAAAGTTCCTCTTAAAACTGATGAATAACCTCTTTATTTCCTGTGGCACACTAGTTTTGCTATGACCCACATAAATTACAAATTGTGCTCCCTTCAACTGTGTGTCCTTTACTCTGTGTTTTGCAGCATGTCACGTAGCTCTGCCTTGGCCTGGGCTGACTAGGAACCAGCAGGGCGTCAAATATTCTGGAACCTGCGCTGCCACTCATTTTTTAAGTCTTTGCACATGTGGTTCACCCAGTCTTGGAATACTCTTCTTCCTCTCTCAAGACCAGCTCCTACTTGATGGTTAAGACTTAGTTCAGCTACTTTTCATACTAGAATCCTATGCCCTGACCAGTCAGTCAGTCTGAATTACAGAACTGTCCTCCCTACTCTTTTATCATCTTCTGCTTCCCTCACTGTAGGCCTCACCTTACTGTGTCTCAGTCACTTCTTCACTGGTCTTCCTGGTGTCTCAACTGTGAGTCTTCTGAGGACAAGGACTGTGACTGTGTTCTGTCTCCCCAGCTGGTCTTACTAGAGTTTTTTGGCTGAATGACCCAAAGAGGTCAGACAGCAGCCTGGATGCAAAGAGGGAAGGCAGAGACCAAAGGATAGAATGTTGGTACAGGGAGTTGTGACTGTGGTTTATATTTCACAACAGCTAAGTGTGTAACATTAGCCAGATGCCAGTGATCTATGTAGTGTTTCTCTCCAAGGTGCTTAATCAAAACCATCTCATTAATCCTCACAAAAATCTTCCAAGCAGGCATGAAAGTACAGAATTCACTTTTTGTTGCATGAGAAAATAAGACATCAAAGGTGCTGAACCTGCACATTCAGAGGTTGATACAGTTAGCTCCCCAGCTCCTGGGGATGTGGGTGCAGAACTCACGCTCCCATTCTCTCCCTGACATCATGCTGACATATTGCTCCCACCCCTACCCCCACCTCCCACCTTCCCACTCCCATCTATTTAAGACTCGATGTGTCACATCCAGGTTCACAGATGATTTTAGAAGTGGAGAGCGAGCAAATCCTGTCGAACAATTTAACCAGATTCAAAAGGATTTGGATCATTTGCGTAATTGGGCTAGCAGATGGTAAATGTAGTTCAAAGTACAAAAATGTAGAATAATTACAAGGGGAGAAAGTAATGCAATTTATGGATGAGGAAAGCGATTGGAGAGAAAAGCTCATCGAAATCATGATCTCGATGTGTTACAAGAGAAGGACAAACAGCACAGCTCTGATGAGCAAAAACAGAGTGGCCCTGGTGACTCTCCAGCTGATGGGAATGCAGGGGAGTGGACACATCTGTCCTCTGGAAGTGAGAAGGGACATGGTTGGGGTGGAAGACGACCCCAGGGAGGATGATGACTGATCAGGCAGAAAAGTACTCACACTCTCTTGAAAGTCAGGAATTACTGGGTTCACATCTCAGCTGCCTCCTTCTTACTGTGTGACCTTTGCTGAAAATCTCTTTTCCCTGAGCCTCAGTTTCCTCTGCTGTAATATGGGCATACTAATGCCTATGGTCCCTACTGCTTTGAAGAATTTATGAGATCATGGATGTGAGAAATACAAACAACTTGTTATGGAAATCTAGAAAATTCACTTTTCTGAGTATTAATTTTATACCTGCAATGCCAAAAAACCCCAGTGCTTTCAATTATGAAAATTGGAAATGGATTATTTGCTAATGTCACAGTTTGAAAAATTGACCTTTCAAATATTCCCATTCTAATCCCCAGAACCTGTGCATGTTACCTTACATGAGACCTTGCAGGTGTGATTAAACTAAGGCTCTTAAGGTAGGGACATTATCCAGGTAGGCTTTAAATAAATGCAATCACAAGTGTTCTTTTAAGACGATGGCTGAGGGAGATTTGACATAGAGGAGGAAGGTAACCTGACCACAAGGCAGAGAGTGGAATGATGTGGCCACAAGCCAAGGAATGCCTGCAGCCACCAGAGCCTAGAAGAGGCAAGGGATAGATTCTCTCTCAGAGCCCCCAGAGGGAGTGTGGCCCTCATGATAACTTAACTTTAGCCCAGTGAAACTGATTTAAGACTGGCTTCCAAAACCTTGAGAAAATAAATTCTGAATGTTTTAGGCCACCAAGTTTTGGGTAATTTATTATAATCACATAGGAGACAAATACAAATAGAGAAATGACCTGTCAATAAAAGACATAGATCAAGTCCAAGTTCTGATACCCTCACCTATCTTGACCTCAATTTCTTCATCTTTAAAGTGGGATAATAATACATTTTCTATATGGATTATTGGGAGGATGTAAAAGAGATAATGCATGCACCTTATCCACCATAGATACATACAAAGAAAATGCTAGGCATTAAGTTTTTAATCAGGTTGCAGTTAGCATGGCAGAATTTCACGGGTCCTAACAGAGCACACTTTTGGAGACTGGACGTGGCAGTCGGCATTGTGGAAGCAGCTGGCAGTGTCGGAGACATCTAGGCAATTTGTTTGCAGGAGAAACAATCATGGCCACAAAGTACGGGCTCATGCCCAGTTCGTGTCCTAGAGCAGGCCTGGATGCTGGGGAAGGCAATTCAGCAAAGCCCAAGAGTGGAGCCCACGGCCAAGAGGGGTTTATTATTTCAGTTTAGGGAAACAAGGTTTTGGCAAGGAGGTCATCCTGAGGACTCTTGATCCCAGGTCTGATTGTCAGTGAAGGAAACTCACATAGGACTGCTGAGCCCACATCATAGCTTTCTAGAAACAACTTAAATGCCAAGCCTTACAATTTTGAAACCATGGTATAAATCCTGCTTCAGTCAGACTAGGTCTGGGCACTGGGATGGGTCCAGTCCAGAAACAGTGGCTGCTAGACTGCCAGGGCTTACTGGAGGCTGCTTTAGCCAACAGGCCAGCTAGTCCAGGATGTCTGAGCTGGACCCCAGAGCCCAGGGTGCTTCTGGAGAAAGTCAAGGCTTTTCCAATGTCAGGAAGAAATAGGCTAGCTGAGCAGCAAATACAAATCTTGATGAAGAAGAAAATTGAGAATACAGAACTGGCAATATTATTTAAGGGTGCAGTCTAAAGAACAAGGCAAGATAGTAAAAGGAAGCAAAGCATAAGGTCAGAATCTGAAAAGATCTGTGATGTCTAGAAAGTTGAATGTCACATGTGTAAGAACAAGCAGTTCCAGGCTGAGGCTGTGGACAAAGTTGGGGCTTGATGGCCCCTTTGTGTATCTGTGTATCTGAGTGTGGTGCTCACTGTGGCACAGGGAAGCCTCTGATGGGTAAATGTGGAAAATGAAGACCAGAGAGGTGGAGCAACTTGCTTAAAGGCATGACATGTGAGAGTCAGAGCTGGACCCCAAAACTTTGTCCTTTGCCAGATCTTTAAACTGATCAAATATGACCTTTTTATGAACCTCAGAGACCCCTTACTCTGGAATTTAGAGAAATTATTTTACAGATCCTGTCTCTATTCTAATTAGCATCCACAATTTAACAACTTTTGTGATCTCTGATTAGACTTCGAGTTTTTGAGCATCATTTAAGGAAAGAATGTGCAGGGTGTAAGAGAGGATTCAGGAACAAAAAGTAATTAAACATAATAAGCCTTTTGAGATTAGCCATTAATTTGGATGTGAAATGTAAAATTGCCTTTAAAGTAATAAGGAATAATGTCAAGCAATTGTAATATCCAGCATGGGAAGTAACATGCTGATAATGCACAGGTCACGATAACACACATGTCGGTTCCTTGATTTTTGTGGAATTAATGATGTTGGTTTCATTTCACTGCTGATTTAAGATATACATTTAATAAATGGCACATTAAGGCAAGTATATCAAAATTGCATCTAAAGAGCTGAATAGTCAGGAAATGGTAGCCTCTTGAATGCAGTAATTTTAGGATATGTTAGGTTTAATGCTTAATTAGTAGATATTTACAACTGTTTATTTTAATGCCTTCAGATGGCAGTTCAACAGAATTGCCAGAAATATTATAGAGGACCTTGTGAGTATGCTGGGATAATATTCTGGTTTGGTCTGTAGACTCTGAAAGAGTATTCTTAAAGAAAAACCTTGGTTTTTCTTTGTTTGTTTTTTAAACCTGGGTCTCCCTCTATTGCCCAGGCTAGAGTGCAGTGGTGTGATCTCAGCTCTCTGCAGCCTTGACCTCCTGGCTCAGATGATTCTCCCACCTCAGCCTCCCAAATAACTGGAATTATAGGTACACATCACCACATCCAGCTAATTTTTTTTTGTATTTTTAGTACAGGCTTTTGCCATGATGCCCAGGCTGGTCTCGAACTCCTGGGTTCAAGCGATCTGCCTGCCTCAGCCTCCCAAATTGTTGGCATTACAGTCATGAGCCACCTCACCTGGCCTGTTTTGTTTTTTAACAATACAGAAGAGTTGGATATTAGTTGTCATGCTAGAGGAGGTGCATTGTTTGGAATTCATAGAATATAAAGTATATGATAAAATGAGTTAAGATAATTTCAGACCCAGGTTTGGCTTAAGCTGTATAAACTTGAGAAATGATTGTTATAGAGCCTGCCTCTGACATATTTATTGGTTTCTTGGAGAAGCATTTTGGTTGTCCGCTTTACCTGACACTGTTTTCAGAGGGAAAACTATTCATTCATTCCTTTGTTCATTCTAGTTATTTCATTTATCCATTCATGAGATGTTTATTGAGCACCTACTATTTGTCAGGCACTGTTTGGAATGTTGGGGATTCAACAGTAAAAAGGAAAAAAATAGTAGTCTTTTACCTTCTACGTTATGGACATAAAGAATGTTGTATGCCATTTTTTTTAATGTTTAAGAACTTGACAAGATACATATGATCTAAGTGGAAAAGCAGAATGGAAGTCTGAATTTTCATTTGTGTGTGTTTGTGTGTGTGTGTTTGGAGATGAGTAGAAATATTATTTATTGGAGGGAAATATTCCAAATATTAAATATGTACATCTCTATACCTTTGATTTTTTTTTAGATTTAGCATGTATTTTGTTTTCATCCTTGTATTTATATTTTTCAAATTTTCCGCAATTAATATTCATTGCTCAGCAAGAAAAGAAAACCCAGACAGTTACTGGTTATATAGTCAACCAACATGATGAGTGGAGTGTTTTTAGGAGGTTAGCCATGGTACATAGACAACTTTGTGTAAAACAGTGATTTATTTGAATTCTTAGTTTATCATCCTGAATTTGCCCTTGTTTTAAAGCCAAGAAATATGCACCAAACAAGAAACCTTCTTGTTTGTTGTATACTTACCTCTAACAAGAGCAATGGTTTCTGATGTGATTAAGGCATTTCACACCAGTGAAGGATTATTAAAAAATAGCTGCTTTTGGTAATTGATTATTTTGTGTGTGTTACCCTAATGATGCTGTCTGAAGGATGAAATATCTTTTCTGCATTTTCCAAAGCAGCCTTCAGTCACCCTGGTGACAATAGGTTGTCCTCACTGGCCTTAATTACTCAATGCAGAAGCTCCTGCTTCCGAGCCAGGTAGCTTCACCCACAGTGAGAAAAGCCCAGCTGATGAACCAGCCCAGGAGAGTGTACTGAGGTAGTCATGGAATTTGGAAACCATTAGGAAGCTGGGCGATTTCATTATTCATTCACTTGAAATAATCCTGGGACTGCTTTCAGTGACATGGTTCCTTCAGCAAATAAAGATAAGCCAAATCCCTGGGCACTCAAAGAAGGGGAAGATTCTCTAAATTAATTCCAGGCTCAAATAATTCAGCAGTATTTGTAATATTCTGTGCATAAATTGGCAATTTGCTAGAGAGATAGGAAATGATAAAGGCTTTCTTTCCCCTCCCCCTACTCATCTTAACAACTGCTGAGGCAGCTATTGGGATAAAAGAAATGTTTTATCCTTAATAAATGTCCTATCAGGTAATGCACTGATTAAGGAGGTCCAAACATGGCACCCTTCCCCCTTCAATGCAATTATTTTTCATCACAGAGACTAAAATATATGGGGAGTAGAGGATGGTTGTAATATGATTTTTGACACAAGAAAGTTTTATATGAAAAATAGATACACTAACCATATCAAGAAATACAGAAATAAGAGAGCTAACTTACAGGACTTTCTATTTTTCATCTCAAGGGTGTTTTAGTTGTTTTATTTTGTGGTAGTTTTGAAAGATAGCTTGTCCTTTACTGATGATACTACATCCTGGGGATCACTAAATCCAAACTTCATTATCTCTGGACTCTCTTTCCTCCTTCCTACCCCGTCTGCTATTGTGTGATTTGGGCCCTTGTTGGGGAATCTTTCGGAGGGTTGGTTCATCATGCCTCTCTCCCTCTGCATTTTGAGCCAACTGCAAATCAGACACAGTAGCCAAATGGAGATAAAAATATCTCTTTTGTGTCTGGCAAAGCTGGGCTGGAGCATGTGACTTAGATCCCTCCCAGGTCTATACCTGGAGTCCTACTTGAGTTAAAATGAGGTGTGTAGAACTAACAGTCACTCAGCCGGTAATGGGAATGAGGACAGTGCTACCCTTCCATCCTCCCATGGCTGCCTCTCTTAATGCACATCCAGGAGCAAAGCTTGCCCTGGTTGGCCTGACCTGAATGTGCCGCCTGTGCTCATGCAGATCCCGAAGCAGAAGAGCTCCACTCCTCCCAGCTGTTCCCAGCCTCAAGGATCAGATGACTCACTCCTCATATGGGACACTGCTGTAGGGTGGAATAAAAGAGCTGATGCCAACTTCCTATTAATTAAAAGAGGGCAAGGGTGTCTCCATTGTATGGACTGCTGGCCTCTTTCTCCCATCAGACTTGATTTAGCCCATTCATCTGTCTGGGCCTTGGCTGTCTGAAATGCAAAACTGGTCCTGCCACTTTACTGCTTTGTAATCTTTCAGGTTAGCATGATTTTTAAGCCCCTTGATCTGCCTACCATCTGCCTCCCTTGTTTCATAACTGTACTCCAGCCATCCCAGCTGTCAATAGGGCCTTAAAGGGAGCCTGTTCTCTCCCAGCTCTGAATCTTTGCCTGTAATACATGCCCCCATTTTCCTGGGTTGGGTGTCCTTCTCTGTGACCAAATCATCTATATTTATTTTACATCTGTTGTATTACTGATCACAGCATATTTGCATTGTTGCTATATTTCTCTGTTAGTCCAACTAGAAGAATAGACTTCATATTTGGCACATAGTAGGTACAAATTAACTGTTTGTTGGGTACATAAACTTTTTTTTTAAAGAGAACAATAAACCTTACATTTAATCGGTCTTAAAGGAGATCACCAAACTGATCGTTTTGTTTAATTTTCATGGAAATGAACTCAGTGCATTTACAGACTGCTTGAAATAGTCCTGAGGTTTATTGTTATTATCAATGGAATCAAATAGACTCAGGGCCCTCACCTCATCTAGGCTTCTTCAGGGTAAGCTACAAGTTGCTAATGCAGGACTTAGATTGCAGGGACTGGGTTTACCTTAGCTGAAATTTCATCCACCTGCTACAGAATCAAATGGGAGAATATAGGCTGTGGGCCAGATTTGCGCTGCTAATTTGTCAGTGATGGATGAAAGATTTTTAAGCACAAGGGAAGGGCAAAATGAATGTATCTTTACACTGGATATAAATGGAATTTCCCCATTCTTAAATCTACTCTTTCAAGTTATAGGAAACTCTTCTTTGAAGTCTTTGATTCACTAATATTGGGGTAACAATGGCTGTGACTTATCCTTAAGGACTTAAAGGAAAAGCAAGACAGTTGGAGGTGTGTTTCACTTTCATCTTGCCCCGTGACTTATGCATCAATTCACAGGCCTGTGGCCTAGGAGGTCTTTATGGGGCGTGTGTGCTGGGGGGCTGCCACGACAGAGGTCATTCCCTATTGGTGCCTCAGCGCACCGTGTGCCCATTCCAAATCCTCTGATCTCATAGAAAGTTCACAGTTTTCTGTTTCCAAAATTATTGTCTCCAAACAAAGAATGAAAACTTCTCCCAGCAGGTTTTGTTTGGTGAAAAAGGGTTTCAGAGAACGACAAGGAAAAAAAATTCTTTCTATTTCAATAAGCAAGTTAAAAGGGAAGATTTTTTTTTTTTTTTTTTTTTTTTTGCTTTCTGTTGAAACTGAGCTGATAAAAGTCCTGAAGTGAGAAAATCAAGGGGGCAGCAGTTATAAGCCCTGTCTAATGATGTCTCTTTCTGTCTCTTCAAGAGGGTGTTTAAGCTTCTTACTGGCTGTTTCAGTGTACTCGAGGTGATTGGCTATATAATGCGCTAAACCTTTCAATACTTATGTTACAAAATTACTCAGCTCTGGCAGGCTAGACAATTTCATAAGGTTGGTCTCTAAAGGAGACTTATCTGCCTGTAAGATGAAACTGTGTACATCCTCAACAAAAATTCTTAGCATTTCAATAAGTTCTAAGGACACTCATGATTAACAGTAATATCAAGGCAACATAATGACTGGGTTTTCAGAAATGGCCCTGTAGGTTGGCAGCCCCAAAGCCATTCTTCTTGCAGCAAGACCTTTCACTAAAAAAAGTCACATTTACACGGACAGTTAACCATTTAAACTAGCATATTCGAGGGATGGCCATTCACATCGGTCAAATCTGGTAGCATTTCTGGTGGCCTGGAATGACATTTGGACAACTACACACCTCAAGGTATGAAAACCATGTACAATAATATAGGGTTTCTCTATAAATCCAGTGATTCCACATTTTGTTCTTTCAACCAATTAGTGCTGTACTTTCCCACATACACCTCCATGTCCCTCATACCACCACATATATAACCTATGAACTCTGAGATAGGGAGAAGAACATGAGCTTTGATTCCAGAAAGACGTAAGTTCAAATCCTGGCTGTGAAAAATGCCATCTGGATGACACTAGTCAAGTTATGTCTCCATGGTCTCAGATTTCTCATCTATATAACGAGGAGTAAAAGTAGCCCCTCTGAAAAGATGACATGAAAATATGAATATAAATGATTTAGTAATTTATCCAGGTAAAATATTAAAAAATTATATTTACTAAAATAATAAATTAGTGAGCAGCTGTTGCCTGGTGAGCAAATCTTAGGTGTGGGCCTAATATTCTATAATGATAGGCAAATATAAATTATGAAAAACTGTGGATTCTTAATAAGAGTATAGGGAAATGAAAAATTTTGGAAAGATTTGCTAGAGTGAATTTATTTTAAATACATTTCATTGGAAGGCAGTTTTCTGTGCTAGGCAATAGGAACGTCTCTAAAGAAACTAAGTCGGCCCTTAAAGATTTTATAATGTGATAGAGGAAGGAAGATAACTATTACAGCTTTTAATATGTTTGCTGCTCTCTGCCTAGACTATGACCTCCTTGCATAGGTACTCCAGTATTTTACTTTTATTTATTTTATTCGTCAATAATTATAACCTGAACATGTACAAAGATACTGAAACATTAGTGACATAAATAATTAGACTACCAAACATAGACAGATTGGTGTACAGCATCCTGCCAGCTGAGGTGAGGAATTAACATTTGTGTTTTCATGCAAAATTCCCACAAACCACATGGTCCATGGCAAGGAATCTGATTAATCTGGCCAAGGGCACTGATCTGGTTTCAGCTCTGCTACTAACTAGTTCTGTGGTCTTGGGCAAGCACCTTTATTTCTTTGGAATTTGGTTTCCTCCTCTGGGGTTGAGCTCAGTATAGCAAAAGTTTGCTGAATTATTTGTGTGCCAGTCCTGAATTCAGACTTTGGGATTTAAAGGTAAATAAGACACAGGGCTTGCCTTCTAAAACCACCTTTTAAGAGGGAAGATAAACCTATATATATTTATGGCAATAAAAATGCAAAAATAAAATTAATGCAAGGAGCACTGAGTAGGATATGTTTTAATCTGAAAACAATAGCTTATCATAGCAACACAATAGAAGAGGAAATATCTGGGCAGAAGTCCACATGGAGTTATAGTTTTCAGATGTACAAAGCTGAATCAGTGAGATTAGGTAGTGAGTGGAAAGAGCACTAGAGCGGTCTAGGGAAAGGACTTGCAAAGGCAGAACAAGTCATGGTGTGTTCCCATCAAAGTGTAAGTAGGACCATAAAGTTGAGGCTGGGTGTGGTGGCTCATGCCTGTAATCTCAGCATTTCAGAAGGCCAAGGCAGGTGGATGGCTTGAGCTCAGGAGTTTGAGACCAACCTGGGCAACATGGTGAAACCCCATCTCTACAAAAAATACAAAAATTAGCTGGGGGTGGTGGCATGCACCTGAAATTCCAGATACTTGCGGGACTAAGGTGGGAGGATTGCTTGAGGCTAGAAGGCTGAGGCTATAGTGAACTCTGTTTATGCCACTGCACTCCAGCCTGGGTGATGGAGTGAGATCTTGTCTCAAAACAAACAAAACAACAACAAAAAACAAACAAAAATGATTGATCACTTTATGAGGTTGGGGGTTTTATTCACTGATAAATGTCCAGCTTCTAGAATAAGACCTGGGCATGATACTCAATAGGATGGAGTAAATTAATTGCCAAAATGCAAAATGTAGATGTTTTTCTCTATACATACAAGATCCACATCAAAATTCAGTTACTGTACTACTTTGACTATTTGTTTTAACCTTGGCTAGATCATAAGTTCCTCACTGGCAAAAAAACACTTGAAAAGCCTTCAGTAGACACTTGACAATTGAATAATTGACTCAAGCCTGAAGCACTGTGTGAAACCTTTATAGATGGTCTCACTTGGCACTGCCCACATCTAGGGATCATGAACTTAATATACCTGTCTTGTTTGAGGGGTAGCAAAAAGCAGGTGGCTTAATTCTGTTAATTATCCTGAGACCTATGATAGTGAATAATTCCGCAACGGCAAGGGACTCAACTGGGTCTCATGAGAAGGAGGAAAAGTGCTAGTGAAAGATTCACTGGAGATTAAATAACATCCCATATACTGTAATGAGGGCCTGAGCAAATGCAGATACCTGTGGTTAGAGAAAATCACAGTTCCTACACAACTAGCACAATTGTGGGCATAGGAGACCTTCCTGCTTCATTATTCTGAGGAATAGCATTATCAGGGAATTGCAAAGATTTGAGCTTCAAAATCAATATGTGCTGAGAATTACACAGCAGGAAATCCAGGAACTGTAATACTTTGAACACTGTTTTTATAGTCAATTTTCAAAAAGTCCACGAATTCAAATTCAAGGACACGTTTTCAGCACTGGCACTTGCTAGCTGATACAGTCATATGTTTGTTCAGTTTTTAAAAATTCGTTTAGAAGCATAGTATATATTTAATGAATATATACTATTGGCTAAACACTGTTCTAACTATGGGGTGGATTTATTGCTATAGATTCTGCCCTGAAGGAGTGTGTAGTTATGTTAGAGTAATTATAGCCACTCTCATAAAAATGTACAGTTGACCCACCATATCTACAGGTTCCTCATCTACAGATTCTACATTCTCAGGTTCAACCAACCATGGATTGAAAGTATTTTAAAAAACAATAAAAATAACAAAACAACAATAAAAGAATACAGATTTAAAACACAATAAAATAGATTATTTACATTGTATTCATTATTATAAGTAATCTAGAGATGATTTAAAGTATATAGGAGGATGTGCACAGGTTAGATGCAAATACTATGCCATTTTATATCAGGGACTTGAGCATCCTCTTGTTTTGGTATCCACAGGGGTCCTGGAACTAATCCCCCTTAGATACCAAGTGATGACCATTCAGGCAAAATTGAAGTTAATTTATTGCTTATTTGATAGTACTGACTAGGTGAACCAGTTGGAAGATGTCTCTTTTCCAGGCAGTTATTCAGGAACAAAGGCCAAAGGAGGCTCTGCCATTTTCTACAAGTAGCTTCCAAGGTTTTCATGGGGTTGGTCTGCATTCCAGCCAACTAGCAAGGAGAATGGGCATAGAAGAGCATCCATGTAAGTGATCTTTATGGGCCAAGCCTAAAAGTTACACTCATCACTTCTACTTATAGTATGTGGGCTAGAACCAGTCACAAGGCTTTCCTAACAAGAAGGAAGCCTAGAAAATATAGCCTAGTTGTGTACCGCAGAGGAAGAACTGTGCCCCTAGGGGTTTTAGAAACATCCTGCAGTCTCTTCCATAGCAATCTACTATATCAGTTAAGTGAAGTTCAAAATTCATGAAAAGACAAAAGATAGGAGCTTGTATTAGTCTGTTCTCACACTGCTATAAAGAACTATGTGAGACTGGGTGATTTATGAAGAAAACAGGTTTAACTGACTCACAGGTCCACAGACTTAACAGGAAGCATGACTGGGAGGACTCAGGAAACTTACAATCGTGGCAGAAGGAGAAGGGAAACAAGCACATCTTACCATGGCAGAGCAGGAGAGAGAGAGAAAGTGAAGGGGGAGATACCACACACTTTTAAACGGTCAAATCTTGTGAAGAACTCACTCACTATCATGAGAACAGCAAGGGTGAAATCTGCCCCCGTGATCTGATCAGCTCCCACCAAGCCCCTCTCCTGACATGTGAGGATTATAATTTGACATGAGATTTGAGTGGGGACACAGAGCCAGAGGATATAATTCTGCCCTGGCTCCTCCCAAATCTCATGTCCTTCTCACATTTCAAAACCAATCATGCCTTCCCAACAGTCTCCCAAAGTCATAACTCCAACATTCACTCAGAAGTCTAAGTCCAAAGTCTCATCTGAGACAAGGCAAGTCCTTCCACCTGGGAGTTTGTAAAATCAAAAACAAGTCAGTTACTTCCAAGATACAATGGGGGCACAGGCATTTGGTAAATGTTCCCATTCCAAAAGGAAGAAATTGGCCAAAACTAAAGGGCTACAGGCCTCATACAAGTCCAAAACCCAGTATGACAGTCATTAAATCATAAAGGTTCAAAATAATCTCCTTTGACTCCATGTCTCACACCTAGGGCACACTGATTCAAGGAGTGGGCTCCTATGGCCTTGGGCAGCTCTGCCCCTGGGGCTCTGCAGGGTATAGCCCCCAAGGTTGCTTTTATGGGCTGGCATTGAGTGCCTGTGGCTTTCCTAGGTACACATGCAAGCTGTCAGTGGATTTACCATTGTGGGGTCTGGAGGACAGTGTCCCTCCTCTCACAGCTCCACTGGGCATTGTCTCAGTGGGGACTCTGTGGGGTAGGGGGGCTCCAACCCCACTTTTTCCCTCTGCACTAAGTTCTTCATGAGGTCTGTGTCCCTGTAGCAGACTTCTACCTGGACATCCAGGCATTTTTATACATCCTCTGAAATCTATGTGGAGGCTCTCAAACTGTTGCCTTCTGTGCACCTGCAGGCCCAATACCACATGGAAACTGCCAAGGCTTGGGGCTTGCACCCTCTGAAGGAATAGCCCAAGATGTACCTTGGTCCCTTTTAGCCATGGGTGGAACTGGAGCAGCTGGGACATAGGGTGCCATGTCCCAAGGCTGCACAGAACAGGGGGCAGTGGGAGGGAGGTTCTTGCCCATGAAACCATTTTTCTCTCTCAGGCCTCTAGGCCTGTAATGGGAGAGGCTGCTGCAAAGATCTCTGAGATACCCTGGAGACATTTTCCCCCATGTCATGGCTATTAATACTTGGCTTCTCATTACTTATGCAAATTATTGCAGATCACTTGAATTTCTTCCCAGAAAATGAGTTTTATTTTCTACCACCTGGTCAGGCTGCAAATTTACCAATTTTTTATGCTCTTCTTCCCTTTTAAATATAAGTTCCTATTTCAGACCATCTCTTTCTTCATGCATATGCATATACACTTTTAGAAACATCTGGGTCACCTCTTGAATGCTTTGCTGCTTAGAAATTTCTCCCACCAGAGAGCGTAAATTAGTTCAACCATTGTGGAAGACAGTGTGGCAATTCCTCAAAGATCTAGAACTAGAAATACCATTTGACCCAGTGATTCCATTACTGGATATATACCCAAAGGATTATAAATCATGCTACTTTAAAGACATATGCACACGTATGTTTATTGTGGCACTATTCACAATAGCAAAGACTGGGAACCAACCCAAATGTCCATCAATGATAGACTGGATTAAGAAAATATGGCACATATACACCATGGAATACTATGCAACCCTAAGAAAAGGATGAGTTCATGTCCTTTGCAGGGACATGGATGAAGCTGGAAACCATCATTCTCAGCAAACTATCACAAGGACAGAAAACCAAATACCGCATGTTCTCACTCATAGGTGGGAATTGAACAATGAGAACACATGGACACAGGAAGGGGAACATCATATACTGGGGCCTTTCAAGGGATGGGGGACTGGGGGAGGCATAGCATTAGGAGAAATACCTAATGTAAATGACGAGTTGATGGGTGCAGCAAGCCAACATGGTACATGTATACCTATGTAACAAACCTACACGTTGTGCACATGTACCCCAGAATTTAAAGTATAATTTAAAAAATAGAAATTTCTCCCACCAGGTACCCTAAATCATCTCTCTCAAGTTCAAAGCTCCACAGATTTCTAGGGCAGGGGCAAAATGCCACCAGTCTCTTTGCCAAAGAAAGAGCTTTACTCCAGTTCCCAATAAGTTCCGCATCTCCACCTGAGACCACCTCAGCCTGGACTTCAGTTCCATATCCCTATCAGTATTTTATTCAAAACCATTCAACTAGTCTCTGGGGAGTTCCAAACTTTCCCACATTTCCCTGTCTTCTTCTGAGTCCCTCAAACTGTTCCAACCTCTACCCCTTACCCAGTTCCAAAGTCACTTTCACATTTTCAGGTTATCACCTCCTACCAGTCCCCTCCCCTGACATGTGGGGATTACAATTCGATGTGAGATTTTGGTAAGGATACAGAGTTAAGCCATGTCAGAGCACTGTGTGAATGACTACCATATGTTAAGCCCCTTGCTTTATGAGTCTACATAAATTATAACTTTTTTTCCTCCAGATAATTTTATGAGTTATTTATTATTACCCTCATTTTACAAAAGAAGAAATGGAGACTCAGAGTGTTTCAGACCACTTTTTATGGTGTTTATTTGAAGCCACTTGTAGAAAGTTAAGGGAAGATTTGATGAAGTCCCTGTTTCCCTAATTTGCAGAGTAACTAATACTGTTTGTTTTCATTGGACAAGAGTAACAGTGCAACAAATACTATCCTGCATGTCTCAAGACAGAGTTTTCTACCTCTAATCTTCAGCTGGAGATCATCAGTCCTTGTTCTTGTCTGTTCCTTTGGTGATGCGTAGTTCTCCAATAGAGTTTATTTGGTGATACTTAACTCTAAGGCATGGAATAAAGACTCATTACTCAATCATTTATGTTCTCATCTATCCATCTTTCCTTTATCAACGCGTTTGCTCCTTTGTTCATTTATTCTTTCTTTCAGTAAATATTTCTATTATTTACTGTGACCATTAAATGTGCCTAACACTGTATTGGGTGTTTGGAGTACAAAGACAGAAAAGTACGGTGCCTTGCCTTTGGCAAGCTCACTGTTTAGTCAGAGAATCGAGCATGGTAAAAGATAAAGGAGATAGTGTAAGGTTTTAAAAAGGGCATGGGACAGAAAATGCAATTAAAATAAAAAAATAAGAGAGACAAATCTACCAGAGAGTGGTTAAGAAAGGATGCACAAAAAAAGAATAAATAGGTTTTGGGAAATAAAAAGTTTTCCCAGGTTATAGAAACAACAGGTAGAACATACCAGGTAGAGGAAATAACACAGATAAAGGAAAGGAGGAATGTGAAAGTGGATTATATTCAAGAATAATTTTTAAAAGAATGGTCTAGTGGAAGGTCCCTGGGAGGAACAGCGAGAGATATGGATGAATTAGTTCCAAATGTTTACAAAAGGTACACCCTTGAGGCTGATGTCCTTTTAATTTGCCTCCATGATAACTAGGGCTCCTATGTGGTTGCTGGGGTTGGTCTGTGCCACTGGTGCAGTGGAAGTGACCACCAGCGCTGCTTATGTCTTGTGATGTAGGCAGTGCCAGGATTCATCTGCCTCCAGTGAACTTCTCTGGAGACCCAAGTGAGGAAAGGAATGATTAAAGAGTAAACTTACAGTGCATTGAAACCTTCCTGGCCTAGCGGGCAAGCATGATGTGTAGAATGGGAGTCCTGGAAGTCAAAAGTGGGATGAATGCAAGAACAGAGAGAGTGAGCAAGAAGATGGGGGGTCCGAGCTGTGGGTTTGAGCATGATTGACTCTCCCCTCCTCATTCTTAGCGCATGCGCGCACACACACACACACACACACACACACACACATACACACACACGCATCACTTTGGAAGCTATATGGTTAGCTTAGTCAGGAGAAGATAAATGAAACACAGAGTTGGGGGGCAAAAAGTACTGGGAAAAGCCACACTCCCATAGGTCTGTGCATGTGAGTGTGTGGGAGAGATGCACCATTAACCACTAATCTTCTATAGATTTTTTTTCAAGTACCTCTTAGCTGCTTTTTTTCATTCACAGTGATTTCAGGGACCACTCACAATTACACCAAGAGAGGCAGCCCTTGAGAATGATTAAAATAAAAATAGTACTAATAAACATGTAAGTATTGATCCATCATGGCTGATCAATCATATCTTTTCCATTTAGCTGGGTAGATAATTAGTGCTGTTAACAGGTTTCGTGGCTTACACATAAACTGGAGTCAGTCAGTCAGGGCAACCTCAGAGTATCCACTTTAGGACCCTCCAGTGCTGGTAGCAACCCATTTCAGGTCAATTCAACAAGTATTTATTGAGTATCTACTAAGTACACAAATTGTGCTGGCATAGTAACAATGATCAAAGGATACTGATCTAAAATTGCCTCCTTGAAATTTTTCCAGTCAGTTTATTGCATTTAGAGTTGTGGCTCTGGGGAATGACAAATGGACACTGTCTACAAACAGTTCTCTTTAAATGTGTTTTGAAATGCTTAGCGAGAAAAGGTTTTGGCTCTTTTATAATGAAAAGCAGGTTTAAACATTGCTTAAAACATGGCCAGTAGATTAAGATCTTTAGCATTTGCTAGTAAATATTTAGGATTCTTAATAGGAAATGACTTCAAAAAATGTTCCAAGAATTGAGGAAACTCTGTTAGGTACAGAAAAATCCATACATTGTGAAGTTATTGTCAAGGGATTATATGCAGACAAAGGAGTTGTGTGTATGTCGCTGGTATTGTTGCCTATCTGTTCATTTATTTTTTTCCTGTTAGTATTTCTGCTTTTACCTTGAGAAGTAAAAATAAGGAAATCAGAAAGACCCATATGTGCTAATCTACCACACGTTCTGATCACCTCCTTGAGAAATGCAGGCACCCCATGTGTATTTACCTACTCCCCCATCACTCTTCCCCTCTGGAAAAGTCGCTTTGTCTCTTTTTCTCTTTGCCCAAGGAAAGACCTTTATGACCCCTTACCCCAGAGTTAAAAGATTAAAGGCAGAAGAAAAGCACCTGAACATGCTTTTGTCACTAAGATGCTCTGAATCTCCAAAAGGAAAAAAACTATAAAGATGTTTTTAACTCTTAGGAAAACTTCAGGGTAAGTTGAAGATTTTTCTAGGACCTTGTAGTTAGCTTGTAAAATATGCTGTGTTCTCCAACCGTTAACAATTTCAGCCATAAACCTATAAACATTTGCTTGTGATCCCTTTTCATATATAATATGTAGAAAAAGTCTAGTCTAGTTTTTAGTCTAAAACTGCATGGTTGTCATCACTCAGACTCTTCTGTGAGATGTTCTAAGTCTTTAATATAAGATTGAGAAATATAAGAATGGGGGAAATGACTTGACTGTGACTGAAGTCACTGACACACAGTATTCATAAGAGCTATTGGAAACCTGGGCCTTCCTTTAGCTTAGCTGGCATTAGAAGGCAAGGATGTTGATATGTGGATGGGGCCTAGCAGTAGACAATATAAACAATAAGTGTTTGAAGCCCAGCAGGTTAGAGGAATTAACCCCAAGGCTTCCCTTCCATGGAAGATCTCAGCCGAGAGCTCAGAGTAAGGGAGGTGAGGTCCTTACTGCAAGGACAAGATCTGGCAAAGGCTAGACTCAGAAGGGCTAGACTCCGTATCAGTGGATGGCATTCCCATTCCAGATGAGGAGCAATGTACAACTGCAAACCATGGTGGCAGTGGTACAGTGATATATGCTGGCCAAAGGCACTGAGGATTGCCAACCAATTATTATCTGGATGTCCAGACTTGACGCTAAGCCCAACAGATATTGAGTCTATAGCAACATGATCCATTCTAGGCCCTATTTGCTAATGAGGCTGATGGTCTATTTTTTGCCGTGGTTGGTAGGCTTTAGATTTGATGATTTGATAGAATGAAACCTGGGTGTTTTATACTAAGGTCATAATGTCTCAATTAGAGAGACACTGATAAGGAAGGGACAAACTGAAAAAGGTCATACCAGCATATAGCAGTGCATTTCTCAGTTTTATCTCAGTTCTTCTCCTTCCCTTAATTACACGGTATATTTGTATATTCCCCCTTTTGGCTGTTGTGCAGCAGAGATTAGAAGTGTGTTGACTGATGGGTGACAAGAGAAAAAAGCTAAGCTCAATAATTTAATACAGATTTATTTATTGAGCATCTAATCAGTGCCAAATACCTTACTAAGTACTGGAGATACTCTGATTAATAATAAGACAACCTCTGCCAGATTTCTGCATCTCATCCCTAGTTTTCATTCTTAGCATATCCACCCTGCTGGTGGATGCATGTATAGTGCAGATACATGCACATGCAACCATTGTCTGTTAGTTCATATAAGCAGATATGCATAGCTAGAAAAATCCCACCAGGAGATGCAAGAAGGGGAGAGGTCTGCATTTATCTTAAATAGGGCCCTTTCCAGAACAAGGGTAAATCCCAGAGGGAAGGTTAATATAATTAACCAAGCATTGATAGTAAGAGTGTTTCTTGCGGTTTAATCACATCAGTTGAATCTGCAATAGTAAGCTCAGTTTAATGACTAAAATTTTAATTTCCATAGCATCATATTCATCCTTCATTTCTCAAGCCCAGCCTCCTCAGCTCATTCTAGCCCATGTTCATCATTCTTGTCTCTTATTCATTAAACCATAGAAATAGAGGCAGTGTTATACAATGTAAGTGATATTGGGCATACAATCAGAAGACCTGAGTTTGAGTTCAGGTGTCTCTAATTATTTGTGACTTTTGTCAAGTTAATATTTTCTGAGTCTTGGTTATCTTCATGTGTAGTGTGGGGATAATAATTCTAGCATTTTAGTATTGGTATGTCTAGTCAGATGATATATAGAAATTGCTTAATACTTCAGCTATTTTCCCAAACACCTAGCACAGTGCACGACCAGTGTAGATGATCAGTGGAGGTATGCAAGAAAGCCATTATTTAATGTTTGTTTTATTCATTCCAGTTTGTCTTTTTAAAGTGTATTATTATTTGTTTTCTTAAACTTGAATGTGTGTTTTAAGTGTTGCCCTAATCAGATTCTCATTTCCTTAGGGAAGAGCCTTTTCATTATGTTTATTTTGTCCTCTTCCTTTTCTCTTGCCCCAGGTCTTATCTTGGTACTGGAGGATTTAGGAAATGCTCAGCAAATAGTAATATGTTGTTCCTTAATTATTTACTGTCACCAATTAATAAATATGTGTCATCAGTATGCATAAAGACATTACTTCTAAGCTTAGAGTGTTTGGAGGATTGCATTGTGCCCTAGATAAATAAAATTTTAAAATGAATTACAGTTTAATTCAAATAATCAGGGTCAAAAGACAAGTCAGATTCTGGAGAATAAAGGCTATTTCCTTTTTCATCTATGAATTCCCAGGGAAGGGACTGGTTCGCATCAGAGGCGCTTTAAAAGTTTCTTGCCTGGACGGGCAGATAAATTAATTAGTTAGTTGACCAATGACCTGACAGATAGTAAAAGTCTTTGAGAATCAGAAAAGAGAGAATTTATTTGGGAAGTGCAATGTTTTGATTTTTTTTTTAAAGAGGAACCTAATTAATTGACCTGGGTTCTTTCAGAATGAAATAATCTTTTGGGTAAATTGAAAGAAAAATAAAGAGACAGTTCTCTAGGCAGGGAAAACAGAAGAGGTGAAACTCTGGAAGTGGAAATGTGTTATTGTTTTGAGGACAGATGGAGAGGCTTCTTGCTGAAACAGTGTGGAATGTGAAAGGCCAGCTATAGGGGTGGAAGATAGGCACGTGGGACCACACTCCCCATTGCCTAAGTCAGCTAGATATTGTTTATTTATATATCCATGGTCATATGCCATTTGCCAGGCCCCATTCTAAGCACAGGAGATACCACAGTGAACAAGAGATACATCTTCTTTGCCCACATGAAGCTTACAGTCTAGTGGGGAAGATGAACACTAACCAGTGAAACAAATTAATGACATGATTAGTGTGTACAGCAGTAAGTGCTGGGAAGACAATAATACAGTAATGGGATAAAGGATGACTGTGGCAAATGGTGGACTCTTTTAGATGGATGAGACAGGACAGGCATTTCTGGAGAGATGACTTCCAAGTGTACATTTGAATGACAACGAGGGGCCTGATAGGTAAAGATCTGGGTGGAAGTCTGTGTGGGCCAAAAGACTGGCTGGGCTCAAGGATCACAAGGGCAATGAGCTTGATGGGCTTGAGCAACAGCAAGAGTGTGTCCTGAACTTCTGTAAAAGACAGTTTCCAAACCAAAACTGGGGACATGAAGTCAAAAGAATTATTTTCTTCTATGATTGGTAAATAGATTTATAGAAAAAAAAAATCTTATTGGGCCATAAAATATTATATTCGGGACTCACCTTTATAGCTAAGAAAACCATTTCAAGTTAGGGTGTGTGTGTGTGTCTGTGTGTACATGCATCTATGCATGTGTATGTGTGTATTATTTTTCCTTCTCTCCTCCTTATTTCCACCCAGTACTCTAGAACTATTTCCCCTCATTGTATATGGATCATTGTTCACTTGTATTTGTTCCTATAGCTTTGACTGACAGTGAAGTGCAGGTGCCCTGGAGGAAGGGATTAACTAGGGCTTAATCTGAAGCTCCTCTTAGGAAGCAGGAAGGACTTCTGGAGGAGGCTGTGATACCAAGAGGACTGATACCCAGGAAAGAACATAGGTGACCTCATTCATCAAGCTCGTGTTTCATCACAAGACTTGACTGACTTCATCCCTAAAAACTCTCCAACAGAAGTGAGCAAGAGAGTGAATCTTCATCAGACAGACAGATAGCAGCATCTAGGAATAGAGGTTGCTATTGTCTTTGTATGGATGACGTCGTAGGTTCTTTCTGTTCCCTGTATTCTCTGGCTCTTTCTCCTAGGTTGCTATGGCACAGGTGCATGGCTTTGTTTGAAGAAAATCAGAAACTGACCCTGTAAGCCTCTTGCTACATTACTCTAAGCTGGGGGTTCTCAGGGTATCATTATCACTAGAGGACTTGCCACAAAAGAGTTCTGGCTTCACCCCAGAGTTTCTCATTCAGGTAGTCTCAGGTAGGGCAGAGAATTCTCATTCCTAACACCTTCCGGGGATGCTGATACTGCTGGCCCAAGGACCACACTCAGAACCACTGCTCAAAGCCGCAGCCTTGGTTTCCTGGTCTAGGAACACATCTCCTTGTTCTAAAACCCCTTTTGGTTCCTAAAGACCACGGAGCCAAGGCTAACCTCAGCCCGGTATTCAGCACCACTCATCCTGTCAGGCCTGGACTTGTCATGTGTCCCCTGATGCTTGGTTCCCCATTTTCTTGCCCCTACCATTCACCACCAATTTGTCTTTTCTCATTCTTTGCCTGAACTACCTTCCTCTCCATTAATTTTATGTCCATATCCAACCCACTCTTGAAGAGCTATGTATAATTCATCATCCCTTTGCCCCAAAGCATTTTCCTTACACAGAATAGGTAGCTTTTTAAATAAATCTGGTTTTCAAGTCCAAACTTCTCAGAATCTTTGTATTTTTGAACAATTTGAGTAATCTCTCTGAGCCTTTACTTTCTCTTCTAGAAAGTGGGAATGATGTTTTGAAACTTACAAGGTCATTGATGGGCCCAAACCCATCAGTGCATGAGCAAATGTTTCATAAACCATGAAGTGATATTAAACAGTAGTTAGGTTATTGTGTTTTTGCTTACAGTATTTCTTGTAGTTCAGGATATTAGAAAAATATATAATGAATGCCTTTGCTTAGCTAGTTGGCAGTAGAAAATGGGAGTGACATTCTGAGAGAGAAAGAAAATCTGTTTCAGAGCTCTGATACTGAAAAGAAGTAAACAAATTCTTTTGGATGAATGATAAAGGTAGCAGGGATAATTTATTTTCCTATCTGGCTTACCTCCAGGCTATTAAAAAAGTCTAGGAAGTGGCTTGTGTTTAATTGTAAAGCTTCCCTAAGAAAAGATGAATTGCCTCCCCTTGGGGACAGGTTGTCTTTTATCTGGACAGTGCCTGCTTCATCCCAACAAATGTACCTCATGTTAGGTCCCATGCTGGGCATATTCAGCTTATTCAGATAGAAAAGTCCCAGTCCTGCCCTCAGAGATTTCAAATCATGTCAGAATTACTCCTAAATGAAACAATCTCTCTCATCTTTAAAGAGTGGCAGACCAGAGCATTTGGGAGGAGAAAATGGGGACAGAAACCTCTGGGGGAAATTTTAGCTCTGTGCTGTCCAGTACAGCAGCTACAGCAGTAGTAGCACTACTACTATTTAGATGTAAATTTAAATTAAAAATTCGGTTATTCAGTTGTGCTTGCCACATTTTAACTGCTGAAAATTCTCATGTGGCCAGTAGCTACCGTATCAGCACAGAATATTTCCCTCACGATGGAGTCCTGTGGGGCAGCCCGGTGACTACCTCTTCCACATTCTCTAGTAAGACCTAAGGGCCTGGCAGGGCCAGTGACCTCAGTCTCCTACCAGCTCTCTGCCCCTTCAGTTTGACTTGCTCTGCCATGGAATCAGAGTATTGTTTCAGAGTGATGTGAAGATTTCTCATATATCAAGATTTCTCATTCTACATGAAAATCAGTTGTTGGCTTCCTGTGCCCCTGAGAAGATAAGCTCTGTAGCATGATGTAAAAAGCATTGTTGATTTGTTTCTCCTGTGCCGTCCCTGTCCCATGTCCCATTAATGTTACTGCTATACTGAATTCACCATTTTTCAGTCATGCCTTGAAGTTCATTCTTCTGGTCCATTGCCTAGAATGTACCCCGCGCCCCCCCCCCCCCCGCCATTGCCTAGAATGTAACCCCCTCCCTCCTTTTCATGTTCTTTGTGCTTGTCCTTCAAGGCCCCAGTTAAATGTCTACTACAAGTTGGCCCCTTCTTTTCTGTGCTCCTATGACTCTCCTGTAGCACTTTTCAGGTCCAGCTGAAGTGATCTTCATCTTTACATGTTTCTCCTCTTACTCAACTATGAGCTTGTGGCCTTGCACAAGTTTGTGGGTTAGTCACATTTGAATCCCCTGCTTCTGATAAAGGAGGAAGTTGAAAGTTACATGTTAAATAAATGGATCCTGCACCGAGGAATAAATTGATATGCAAGTAATGAATGAATGATGAACAAACTATCTCCCTAGGCCAAATGAGGATTAATGAACTCTGTAAAAGCCTTTGGGTACCCAGTCCAATTCTGTTCTCCTTTTCTTTCTGTAAAACCCTGGGTGATCACTCAGCATCCAGAGCCAAATACCTTTTAACTCAAGATGTTAAACTAGATATCAGGGTTACCACCCTCAAGTATGAGTTAATCATTTTAGGAATAATGTAGGTCAGGAGATAAGGAGACCGCTGCTTTCAATTTCGACAGATGTTGCTAACAGGCTCTGTGTATACTCCTAATGGAGTGGACCATAAATTCTGAACTATGCAGACCGCAGCAAGGTGGGATGCTCACATTGTGATGAGTCTACATTATTCTTTGAGTTTAATGTTAAGGGGATTAAAATGCAAGCGATTCAATTGTGCTTACTTTAGTAGACGCAACAGATGTGATTCAGCCATGCCCAGGGAGCTTGTTTTTTTTTGTTTTTTTTTTTTTAAGTTTTGAATGGAAAGCATGAGACTAGGGACAGAGACAGATTTAGGTTCAAGCTTTGACTCTGTTCTCACTTAACCAGGAACACTGAGTAAGTTACTTGAACCTTAAGTTGTTTATCTATAAAATTCAAGTAGTAATAATTCTTATCTACCCACCTACCCCCCACCCCATGGATAATGTGATGCTTAACAGAGCTGCTACACAATCATTTAAATCGTAATCACTCCAGGGGAAAAGGAGCTAATATATATCAGGCATCTATGAACCAGACCCTGTGCTAGGCCCATTAGGTACATTATCTCATTTAATCCATATGACAATCTTCAATAGGCAAATGTTGTCATTACTACAAATAGCATCTCTTGTGTGAGACCTATTAATTTCTGTGTACCTACTATGTATTAGACATAAATTCTCTGAACTAGGTAATAATGTCCCTCATTGTAATTTTGATGATGCAGAAGTCTGAGAGGTTAAATCACTTGCCTACAAGTACACAGAGAATAAGTGGCAAAGTGGGAGTCCGACTCAGTATTACAATCGAAATTCAGAGACTCCTCTCACTTTGTTGGACGTAACTCTGTGTTAGGCAAAACTTTCCAAATGGCTCTCAAATGGTGTTTCAACTCTGACCCCTGAAATCTGTGAATATGATGAGTGGTCACGTTATATTACAGGGCAAAGTTTACCTTAAAATAGGGAGACTATCCAAGTGGTCTTAATCTAATCACATAAGTCCTTCAAAGGAGAAATGTCTCTGTCCGATGATAGAATAGGATGTCAGAGACATTCAAAGCAAGAGAAAGATTCAATGCGCTGTTACTGGTTTGAAGACGGAGGGAGTTACTTTAGAAAAAATAGGCTGAGACCACAGCACACAGTCAGCAAGGAGTGGGGACCTCACTCCTACAGCCACAAGGAACTGAATTCTGCCAACAGCCTGGATGACCTTAAAAGTGGATTCTTTATCAGAGCCTCCAGGTAAGATCCAGCCTGGCCAATACCTTGATTTTGGCCTAGTGAGACCCTGAGCATAAAACCTTGTTGAGCCTGCCTGGACTTTTGTCCTACAGAGCTATGAAACAATAAATGGATGTTAATCTACCAAATCTATGGTGACTGGTTACATGGCAGCAGGAAACTAATACAAATGTTTTATATTAGTTTACATTAGTTACTAATAATAGCACCTACCTGATAGGGTTATTTTATGGAAAAAATGAAAAAAAAATAACTAAAGCACTCAATACAATTATTGACAGCTACAAAATAGTATCTTTTATTTTTGTCGCCATAGTCACTTTATAAATAGGGAAATTAAGGCTCCAAAAGGTTAGATAACATGCCCAAGGCCATAGAACCAGCGAGAGTCAGGGTAGGAATATTCATGAATTCACCTTGGAATTACCTAAAATAGGGATTTTCATGTCCTGACCACAATCATTATGATTCAAATTCTTGGGTAACTATATTTTTTATTGCCCAGGCTGGAGTGCAGTGGCACAATCTTGGCTCACTGCAACCTCCGCCTCCCGGGTTCTACTGATTCTCCTGCCTCAGCCTCCGGAGTAGCTGGGATCACAGGCATACGCCACCACGCCCAGCTAATTTTTGTATTTTTCGTAGAGACAGAGTTTCACTATGTTGGTCAGGCTGGTCTTGAACTCCCAACCTTAGATCATCTGTCCAGCTTGGCCTCCGAAAGTGCTGGGATTACAGTTGTGAGCCACCACACCCGGCCCTCATGAATGCTTTTAAAGTACGTTCCTGTAGTATTACCACAGTAGACTGTGAATTCCTTGAGTCAGGGGCATTCTTAATCATATTTGTACAGGTAGTAGGACATGGTTCTTGTGTATACTCTCTGCATGTTCACTAAATGAAGCAACATTGAACAGTATTCTTTCTGTAGTTTTTAAAAATAATATCCTTCCAGTGGATTGCACAACACCATTAACCTTGGAGTGGTTGTTAGTTAATATGATTTTCTACCTCTCTTCTAAATTGCCCCATTGTGGCAGCTGGCAGTGTGAGCCCTACATTCATGACAACTGACAGCTTTCAGTTTATGAATCAGCTCCCAGTGCCCTACCTCCCCACTCACCTCCAAGTGTATAGTTTCTCTTTCCTTTCTCAGTTTGTAGAGGAAGCCATACCATGCACCTGGCAGCAGGTTTAAAATAAGTTTGTTAAGAATAGTAGCAAAGCTTGAAGCTGCATTGCTGAGATGGGTGAATCCTTCCTGAAAGGACAGAGCTGCTGGAGGAAGGCAGATAAAAAGCATTGAATACAAGGAGCGTGATGATTCCAAGCTGGATCCCAACTTGGAAGCGTGGCACTTGGTTTTCCTTTTTAGTCTTAGCAGTGGATGCCAGAGTCTTTCTGGTTTTCCTACTCAGCTTTATTTTTTAAAACAGTTTCCCTTTCTCAGGACAGCCTACACAGTTCTACTAATAACATATCATGCAATGAAAACCTTCAAGGAGGGAAAGGAAGGTGACTGAAGTTCCTCATAAGGATCGGCTGCCTGCTGGACATAGTCATGCCAATGACAGTCCCATTTTAAAAAATTTATATGGCTCCTGCTGTCTTTCCAAAGAAATTGTACTACACTGTCAAATTAGTTTCCATTACGTGTGGTGGAGCTGCTGACAATGGAACTGAGGTCTAAAAGTCTCCATTCCCCAAATGCCAGGCCTTTTGAAATGTCTCTGCTTTCATGGTGCCTAATAAATGTCAGCTCACATGTTGCTCTTCAGATGGGCGCCATCTGGTGTATTGGAAAGAGCTTTGGATTGAGAGATGGGAGGGAAATTACCATTTACTAGCTGTTTGACTTCTGGGTCTCAGTTTTCTCCCTAAAACTGGGAAGAATGCATTTAAATAATCTCTAAGATACATTTAGTCTGTTAGAGCTCAAAAGTGTGTTAAAGAATGTAAGTTTCATGAGGCGGGAGGAACCATCTCTCTTACTCATTTTTGTATTCCCATTGTTTAGCAGAATATCCTGTAGGTAGTAGTTGCATAGTAAATATATGTTGAATAAATGACTGATTGAATGAATAAATACATGAATATCTATGAAGCTAATACAGAAATCATCACCATGTATTACTGTCTTTTCTGTATGTTTCAATGAGGTTTGTGCAAAAAAAAAAAAAAATGGCCACTGCCTTTGAAAAGTGGTATGGTGGTACAGGACTAATAACGGGTTTATTGCTCTTGCGCTTGTCAGAGCCCTAGACAGTTAGTCTCCTTATTGGTCTTGCATGTCATATAAAAACCTAAAGTACAGGCCAGTCCCTGAATCACATGTCCTGATAGGGCATGGGCAGCAGTGGTCATGAAAGGTGGGAAGAGAGCCTAGAACCCAGAGGCTTACCTCAAGCCTCAGGTTTAAGCTATCAAGAGTTGAAATCTGGGGAGGTCAGCCCAGGCAGAGTAGAGAGGCTGCACAGGTCTCCACAAATGGAGTACAGAGTCACTGAGTCTGACTCTCAGGGGAAGCAGCAAAAAGATAGTGGGCTAGAAATTTGATACCAGAAAAGAGTCTGGATGAGTCAGAAACAGATGTGCTTCACTTCTAGAGTCCCGTGCTTGAGGGTCTTCATCCTAAAAGTACCTATTTGCCTACCCTTTCCCCAAATATACTTCCTCCTCCACATTGGGTGACATAGATTAGTAGAGAGAAAAAAGGTTTTAGAATTAAAAGAAAGTAAACTTGAAAGCTGATGCCATCACTTACTACTTGTATACTTTTGAAGGATGACTTATCTCTGAATAACAGTTTCTCCATCTTTAATATGCAGTTAATAATAATACCTTCTTCATAGTGTTCTGAGGACTGGACCAGGTGATATATGTAAAGCGCCTAGCTCTGTGTTTGGCATACAGCATGTAATCAGTAAGCACTTGTTTTGTTTTCTCGTTTTCATTCCTACTCGTTCATTAAATATTTGTTGAACACCCAGAGTTTGGTAGGCACTGTGCTCGATAGAGGGTGTACAGACATGAAACAGACAGTCTTATGAAGCTCAGAGCGGAGTGGAAGAAGTAGATATGTAGCAGATGAAAAACCAGTAAGTGACAATACAGTATAGTTATATCTATATTAGAAATATAAATGTATTAAGTATGGATACCCAGAAGAAGAAATTCCCAGTTTTGTCTTGAAGAGTGAGAAGGTATTCAGAGTACTGTAGCGCAAGTATTTTGAAGATACTTATGCTGAATCCAATTTTGGGAAAGAATGTTCTCTAATATTTTGTATATGTGGGCTTTGCTTTTAGAATTTTTTTTCTTCCTTTTTTTTTTTTGAGACAGTGTCTCGCTGTGTTGCCCAGGCTGGAGTGCAGTGGCGTGATCTCGGCTCACTGCAAGCTCTGCCTCCTGGATTCACGCCATTCTCCTGCCTCAGCTTCCTGAGTAGCTGGGACTACAGGCGCCCACCACCGCGCCCAGCTAATTTTTTGTATTTTTAGTAGAGATGGTGTTTCACTGTGTTAACCAGGATGGTCTCGATCTCCTGACCTCGTGATCCACCCGCCTTGGCCTCCCAAAGTGCTGGGATTACAGGCGTGAGCCACTGCGTCCAGCCTATAATTTCTTAATTTTACATTTTAGATATAGAAATCAGGACTACTTGGTTGATGATCTATTGAAAATAGCAACAAGGCTACCTATGTATCAATTGTGTGTGTCAGCTGATGGTAATAATATCTAATATTCATTGCAACTATTAATAATACTAATAATTATTAATTCATCTTCAATATGTGACAAGCATTTTTCTAAACATTTTTGCTCATTATCTCAGTTAATCCTCCCCAGATTCTCATAACATAGATAGTTGTGTTATCCTCAGTTTACAAACTAGGAAACTGGAATTTGGAGAAGTTAAGTGACTTCACAAAGTTACTAGTTAATAATTTGCAGTAGAGAAATAATAGTTAACAGTAATTTATTATATATTTCAAAATAGCTACAAGAGAAAAATTGTAATGTTCCCAAAACAAAGATAAATATTTGAGGTGATATATATTCCAGTTTCCCTGATTTGATCATTACACATTATATACATATGTCAAAATATCACCTGTATCCTCAAAATATGTACAGCTATGACATATCAATAAAAAATACAAAGAAATTCACAAAGCTGTGACATGAACCCTGGTTTGTCTGGCTTCAAAGCTCATGTGTACGTTCTCTTCAGAAGTCTTTTTTTAGTAAAGAGAAATAGCATGTTTGGGTTTGTTAACAGCAAATCCAAAATAGAACATGAGAAATTATGTTTGTTTGTTACTATATAATCACTTAATTTTAGTAATTCTATTTCCTTATCATGATGACTTTTGAAAATCTGATAAGTACATTTGATATCTTGTCATTTAATTCACTTAACATCTTTAGCAGCTGTTTATTTTTTTTTTTTTCTGAAGGGATGGTAGTTGTAATAATCTTCAGGGAAAATTTTACTTTTTTGCACATTGCCAATGTTGAAAGCAAAACAAATAGTTAAAGCAATCTCTGAATGGTAGCTTACACAATTTCAGAGTAGTTGTTAGCTTGCATAAGAAGTCAGAATGAGAGTTAAAGAGCTCAATTTTAACTTGCTGGAGAAATCATCTGTAATCACAAGAAAGACTACTTGGGTGTTCATTGAGTTCAGAACTGAAATTTGAAAGGCTATGCAATCGCCATATTTTTTTCATGTGTTCTGAAGGAGAAATATATGCTTCAATAAACAAGTCTTGATTACAAAGACCAAATAAGGAAGGTGAGAGCTCCATTACTCTTCAACAGTAGCCAGTATCTTGCATATTTCCCTACTGTTGATTGGGGAGATGGACTTAGGAAATCATGTCAGAAACCCTCATTTCAGACAGCGGTCAATTGAAAGACTTTTCTTTAACATGAGGTGACCTCACATGGGAAACAGACAAATTCAACTCTTCCAACAATGAAAGTAACAATGTGTTTCCTTTTGCTTGGAAGTAGAAATATAATTTTGGGACGATTCAAATGGCCATATAGTTCTACAGATGGCCACCAGAATGTTGAAAAAGTCCCACTTGCAAGCCAATAAAATCATTCTGATGTTTTATTGTTGCTTTTTAATTATAAATAATTCAAGCATACAGATGATTATAGAGAATAATATGATAAACATCAGTACATTCACTATCCAGTTTTGGCAAAGCTTGAGATTTTACCTTATTTTCTTCAGATTTTTTTTTTCTTTAATAAGTAAAATATTATAGGCCAGGCACAGTAGCTCACGTCTGTAATCTCAGCCTTTGGGAGGCTGAGGCAGGTAGATTGCTTGAGCCCAGGAGTTTGAGACCAGCCTGAGCAACATGGTAAAATGCCATCTCAACAAAATACAAAACAATTAGCTGGGCATACTGGTGCACAGCTATAGTCTCAGCTACTCTGGAGGCTGAAATGGGAGGATTGCTTGAGCCCAGGGAGGTTGAAGTTGCAATGAGCCTTGATCATATCATTGCACTCTAGCCTGAATGACAGAGTGAGAGCCTGTCTCAAAAAAAAAAAAAAAAAAAAAAAAAAAAAGAATAAGAAGTAAAATATTACAGACACCAGTAAAGTCCTCTGTAGTTCTACTTTTTCTTAAGTGGAAAATGGTATTTTGAGTTTTGTGTTTAACATTTCTTAGAGGGTTTCTAAGAAACTTTTATTGCATATTATATACCTAAAATGAAACATACTTTAGGTGATATGTATTTTGGAGCTTTATAAAAATGGATTCACACTGAACATAGACATATCTTTCTACTTTTTGGATCAGCATTGTCTTTGAGATTTATTCATGCTGATATAAGTAGTTCCATTCATGTTGATGTAAGTAGTTTATTCATTCAACTGCTATATAGAATTCTATTAAATGAATATAACTATTTTATCTACCAAGTCTTTGTTTATGAGACTCTAAGCAGTTTACAATATGGGGCTTTTGACAAAAACTATTCTATCCTTTGGCCTCATGTGAGAAGATATTGCAAGGTGAGTATCTAGTAACAGATTGCTGGATCTTACTATATATATGCATCTTCAGTTTGACTAGATATTGCCAACTTATGTTTTAAAGTGGATTTTCCAATCCACATAGCCCACCAGAAGGGTGTGAGTGTAAAAAGCAATAAGTAAATCATTTAGTATTGTCACACACTTTAGTTTTTGCCAAACTGATGGGTAAAGAATGATTCCTCTTCTCTGTTTTAATTTGCATTTCCCTGAATACATCAGAGGTTAGGTTATTTTCATGTTTATTGGCCATTCAGGTTTTCTCTTCTAAATGTTATCTTTATATCTTTCATTCTATATTTACATTCTTTTTCTTACTGATATGTTTTATTGAGTGCATTCTATGTACGCATATTTTTGGTACCATGATAAATTTTGTCATTGTAAATGAAATAATAGATTCAGTGCAATCCAGGTCAAAATTCGAACATGTGTGGGTGTGTGTGTGTATAACTTGACAGATTATAAAATGGATACCAAAGTGCAGGCATCCAAGAATAATGAAGACTATTTCAAAGGAGAACAAAGTTGCAGATATCATATGCCCAGATATTAAGGCTTATTGAGCAGGTACTGTGTTCCAGGCCCTATTATAGGCACTTCAATCTGTTGATAGAAGGAAAGGTTAATACGTGGTGAAATGTTTGAAGCATTCCCTTTGATGCTTCAGGAACAAGAACTATGGATGCATCTATTTCAGGCTACACAGCAGACCATAACTAATGCCTGTAAACTAGCCACTTACCATTAGATATGTTTACTCCTTCCACTCGCCCCTAAGTTATCCCCCTAAGTTATGCCCTCTTGCCTCAGTGCATCAGGAAGATCCTGCCTATTGGCCGGGCACAGTGGCTCATGCCTGTAACCCTAGCACTTTGGGAGGATGAGGCAGGAGGATAGCTTGAGTCTAGTTGTTCAAGACCAGCCTGGCAACATGGTGAAACCCTGTCTCTACAAAAAAATACAAAAATTAGCCGATTGTATTAGTGCACACCTGTAGTCCCAGTTACTAGGGAGGCTGAAGTGGAAGGATTGCTTGAGCCTGGGAGCTGGAGGTTGAAGTGAACCAAGATCATGCCACTTTCCACCAGCTCGGGTGACAGAGGGAGGCTCTTTTCTCAACAAAACAAAACCAAACACACACACACACACACACACACACACACTCACACAAAAGAAAAAAGATATCCTGCCTCCAATTCTTTCCCTAGTCATTCTCTGTTGCTCCTTATCTATTTACTCAGCTTTATTACTCTTTATAGCTTAACACATGGACATTATCTATTTTGTTTTATTGTGTGTCTCTCTCATTAGACTATAAGCTCTGTAATGATAGTCTTTAGTGTTCACTGCTGGATCCCCAGTCCTAGAATAGTGCCAGGCATAGAACAGATTTTCAGACAATGTTTGTTGAATGAATTCACGAATTGAATCTATACTTTTAAAATCTTGTCAGAGTGAAGTGGTATATTTCAATTCCACTAAGGCTTAGGATACAAATGTTTCCTGGATTGATGGATTGATTGATTGATTGAATCATTCTGTCACCCTTGCTGGAGTGCAGTGGTGCGATCACAGCTCATAGCAGCCTTGACCTCCTGGGCTCAAGTGATCCTCCTATCTCAGCCTCCAAGTAGCTGGGACTACAGTCACATGCTACCACACCTGGCTAATTTTTTTTTTTTTTTTTTTTTGAAGAGATGGTGTCTCACTGTGTTGCCCGGGCTAGTCTTGAAATCCTGGGCTCAAACAATCCTCCTGCCTCAGCCTCCCAAAGTGCTGGGTTTACAGGCATGAGCCACTGCACCAGGCCCATTTATTGGATTTAAAGAATGAAATGGTTTCTTAGCAGGATGGGTGATAATTTAGAATATGGGCTTTGGATTCAAATGGCATTAGGTTTAAATCTGAAATCATCCTTGTTCCACTGCTGATTACTAATTATCACTTCTTGGTTTTATGACTGTTTACTTAACCTTTCTCAACCTGTTTCCTCACTTCTAAACACAGATATATATATATAACCACTTTCAAGTGACAGGATCTGACTTGCTTTCTGAAGGGCTCACTTTTGTTTTTAGGTTGAGGATCACTTGTGGGAGAGGGAATGCAAAGAGAAAATACAGAAGATGCAAATGGCACAGACCAAAGAGGAAGTGGCAGAGGGCCTGAGAAGCAATCAGATTCTGCCTAGATTTTAAAGATAGAGCCTACGGAGCTTAGCAGGAGTTTGGATTTGGCATATGAGAGAATAGTGATTGAGAATTTCTCCAAGGGCTTGGGGCTGAGAAACTGGGAATGATGGAGTTGCCACTAACTGAAATGAGAAATGTGGAAGGAAGAGAAAATTGGGAGGATGTCAGTTTGGGCATTGAGTCTGACAGATGAATTAGATGCCCAACCATAATTTTCTAGTAGACAGCTCAAAAAAGGAATCTAGAATTCAGGGGAGAGGCCTTTGCTAGGGATAAGCATTTAAGAGATTACATCATATAGATGGTATTAAAGCCCATTAGAATGGATGATGTACTTAAATATTGAGCTTGGGAAGAAAAGAGAAGAACTTTGAGATCTGAGTTTTGGGGTATCTCAACATTTAGATGAAGAGGAACCAGTGAAAGAGACTGAGAAGGAGTGGGCAATGAGGGAGAAGAAATCTAGGAGAATGAGAGGCCAAAAGGAGAGGTGTTTCAAGGAGGCAGGAGTGATTGGCTGTGCCTGTCGTTGTTGGGAATGTCAGATAAGATGACAACCAGGATGGAACAATATTAGGTGAGATGTAAATATTTTTTACATTATTATTAAAAGTTAATGATGCAGTAGAGCTTGACTCAGCAAACTTCTGAAAAACTATTTTATTAAAAAAAACAAAAACAAAGCCATTACCACCTCCATGTTAATGTCTAAAATGTTGATGCCCCATGCTTTTCATAGAGGGTTGATTTACAGCTGGACGCACTTGAATTAACTATCAATTGGCTTTGCTTTTTAGGAATATATCTCTATCACTCTGTCTGTATAGTAATACATTGCAATCTTGTACCCTACCCCTTATGACTTTATATTGAATTTATCTGTTGTCATCTCTTACCCTGCATCATTAGCTTCTTGAGAGCAAGAACTGTGGCTGCTACAACACCTCCAAAAAGCTTTATTGGGCAGAACTGAAGTCAGATAGGCCTGGTTGTGATGCATTCTATGTCTTTGGTAGCATGGGTGGGTGATGAAAAGTGGAATTTGTGATTGCCTTCCAATACCAATTCTTCAGCACCATTCTCCAACACTACTGAATTGTATCCTTCAATTCAATTCCATTCAATCTAGTCCAGTTAAGTCCAATCTGACATTACATAGGTTTAGCACAGACCCCACAACTTAAGGATTTAGTTCTACAAGACTGTCCCCACTTCAGATCCCAGTGACAAATCTTGTGTATCACCAAACCACCTGCGCTTCTACCCAGCTGACTATAAATTTGTGAGTTCCCATGACCCCACCCTGATTGGAGAATTCCCTGGAATGCCTCACAGAACTCATGAAAGTGCCACACTTAGATTATGGTTCTTTTTATCACAAAGGATACAAATGAACAGCCCATGAAAAGATACACAGAGTGGCAAGATCTGGGGTGGGAGGGCCACAGGAGCCTCTTCTGTCCCTAGGTGTCTTTGATATGTTAACCATCCAAGAAGCTCCTGGAACCTCGTTGTCCTGAGGTTTTCTAATACAAGAATTTGTTTGTTTGTTTTTGTTCTAATGTAGGCCCACTGATTAAATCTTTTGACCACATGATTGAACTGAATCTCCTCAGAGGTCTGGCGGCCTGGCTGAAAGTCCCAATCCTTTAATCACAGGGTTAGTCTTTCTGGTAACCAGCTCCCATCCTGAAACTCTCTCAGGGCCCTGCCAAGAATCACTTCATTAGCATAACAAAGACACTCCTATCAATGGGGGAATACCAAGAGATTTGGAAGCTCTATGCAGGAACTAGGGACAAAAATCAAATTTCTTAAAATTGTGCCACAGTGATCATGTTAAACAGGATGAAGGGAAATAATTGAGCTCCAGACCTTCCCCAAAGGGAGATGCTGTTCAGAGGAACACAGAAACTTTCATATGACTCATCCTGGCATTGACTCAAAGTAGCCTTGGCTGTTGGATGGGGCATGGGAAAGAACAGACTGGTTAGAGAGCAACATCTTGGCTCAGTCAGGATGGTTCTTCCTCTTGAAGAAAACCTTCTACCAATGCTAAAAGTGGGATAAGAGATAGGCTGATCCTATTCTCTAGACAGAGGGGTTGATGCGATGTATCTGGTGGGCTACAGTCAGGGATAGCCATAATTCCATCAGAACTCAGGTGGTGATCAGGGGAGTCATTGGGTGAGATTAAGGAAAATGAGATTAATTAAGGTCTCAAATCATGGCACACTGTGTCAGGTTCTTTACACATACCGCAACAGTCCTTTGAGGTAGTGATTCAGTTTTCACCCACATATGCTTGTTGAGCCACTGCTCTGTTCCGTGCACTGTATTAGGCACTGAGAATAAGCCTGTGAGTAAGCCTGATATGGTGCCTGCCAGTTAAGGAGCTCTTAGTCTACTTGAGGATAATTCCAAACTAGCAGTAGCAGTGTGAAGTTCTAAGTGCAAGGCAAGGTGTTTTGGAAGTGTAACAAAGGAATCAGAGGGGGAGTACCTCACATAAAATCATTTAGATAGTAAGGGGGGGATCCAGGAATTGAACTCAGTTTTTTCTGACTCAAAGCCAGTTTTCCCCGTGATATCACATTTTCCAGCTTGCAGAAGCAGGGTGTCAGGAGGGAGAGAGGCTATGTAGTACAGCTCACCATCACCTGAGGCTATGGCAGCAGGACCAGCTCAGGCCCACCCCACTGGTGGGTCATGATTGGCATGTTGACCACCTGAGTTTTGGTGGTGTTTATTGAAGGGTTCCTATGTTGGCTGCCAAGTAGGGCTGCTGTCTGTGAATCCACTAAAGATGTTTCTGATTGGTTCTGCCATACTGCAAGGTGTTCCTACAGCATCTTCCTGCCTCTACCTAGTGCCCTTCCAAGAAGCATATCCTTGTTTGGGCTTGGCTTCCATCCACTCTGTTAACAAGAACTGCTATCTCTTTCTACTTAATGATGTGCATAGCTCTACTAAGCATAGAGACCAGAGACACGGCTCCAGTCTGGTCACTGGTAGCTCAAAGGAGAGGTGGCAGACATGAAATGACAGCAGCATTCTCTCAGTTTCTAAGCCAGCAAGGCAAGTTTTCAACTCTAGAACTCTAGAAGGGAGGACTTGGGCTGCATACCCCTAGACTAAAGTTGTGGACCAAAGCATTCCCATTGCCACACAAAGCACCTTCTTCTTTTAAAAGTGAAATAGATGTGCTATGCTTCTGGAAAGCTCCACTTTCCTGGATGATATTAATTCCCCTCAGTTTCTTGGTCCCTCCCCTCTCCTGGTTTTCTAACAAACAACCACATTGGTCATACATCTGAATAGCACTTGCCATGGGTTTCTGAAGAGCTGAAAGAGGAGAGGCATTTTGGTGGCAAAAGGAAGTTATGGAAGAGCCCTACATATGTCAGCTGGTGGAGATATTCTGCAGGAGCATTCAGAGAAAGGACAGGAGAAGTGTCAACCTGCTGGAAGGAACTCTGCAGGGCTCCATGGGGAAGCCAGGCAAGGTGCCGTAATGACCGAGGAGGCGTGTGGTGTGGTGCAGCTGTTTCCAGATTCAGTGTATTGCAATTCACTCATATTAATGATAAAGTATGAACAAGTGCAAATTATTTACTTGGTAAAAGAAAAGTTAAACTGGATGTAGGATTATTCCTATCATAAATCCCATGAAGACATGATTCCTTCATTTCATAAATGGGGGAAATAAGGAATGGAGTTACAACCAACGTGTGCAATTGAGCACAATTATATCTATCCCTATGAGAATGGGTCTCGTAGATGTATATTTTCTCCAGGTGAGTCTGTAGAAAGACAGTATGTGAACCTGTACTGTAGTGAATCAGGTCCACATTCCCTGGCATTGCGAACAAGGCCCAGCCTGGCTCACCCTCTCTTGGTGTATCCATTACCAGAGCTTTCTCCCCATTTCTCCCTAAGCATGCTGGCCACTAAACTGGCAGTGCCCCAACCTACTCAGCTCATCTGCTTCTGGACTGTGTTACTCAAAGCTCCTTCCACCCCCAGCCCCCTGCTCTCTTGGAGTCGTGAGCTCAGCTGAGCCTCCCTGGAAGCTGTCTCAACAGCCATCTCCCTGACTTATTATTGCTCCTGTGTTTCCTCTATAACAACACTTAGGATTTCTATATTGTCCACCACATTAAAGCTCCTTAGGATAGGACCAGAAGTTTCTGTCATTGTATTTCTGTAAATGTATTTTCTGTTCATGTATGTTGAAGGAGCAAGAAAGGAAGGAAAGAAAGACTGAAGGACAGACCATACCCTTGGGTTCCATTGTAGCTTTTCTGTAGCTTGACCTCAAGTAAGTTTCTTCACCTCTTGACCCTTTGTTTCTTCTGCTAGAAAAGGAAAACAAAGGAACAACAACAATAAGAATATTTTTCTCACTGAATTATTGCAAGGATCTAATGAGAAAACATTTGTAAAGGGCCTAACAGTGCCTGGCCCTTGGAAAGTAGTAAATAAATGCTAGTTTCTGACCAGTTTCTCCTAAATGGTTACTTTGGGCAAAGAAAAATAAAAAGGAACACATGAAAAGAACTAGGGACAATAATCTATAAAGCAAAAAAAAAAAATGACATTTAACTACTGGCCATTTTAGGATAGAACATTTTTGTTCTTTAAATATGAAGCAGAGGGTAATGTTGCAGTTAGAAGGCGTCTTGGGGCATTTTGCAATAGGAACAGAAAAGATGTGTATTTTTTGTTTACCCTTCTCTGAGAAAATGAACCACAAATAATGTCTGTCCTTCTCAAGGCCAGAGTAGACTGTGACTGCTGAAAGTACAGACTGGGTATTCCCATGCTGTTATTCTCAAAGGCCTTACTAGTTCAGGAGGGAAGGACCCAGGAATTACGGTTGCTACAAGTCATGCGTCCAAGCCCCATATGTGCTAGGCAGTTAAATTCCAGAGTATCATAGTTTTGTGAAAATAGTATTTCGTAACATTTTGTGAAAATAGATTTGGGTAAAAGAAATGTCGCTGTCAGGTGACCTTGAGCATGTCTTATAACTTCTCTAAGGCTCTGTTTCCCTGGTTGTACAATGGATATGCTAATAATACCTGCTATTAGAAGACTGGTAAAAGGATCATATGTGACAATGGATAGGAAGTCTTCTGTGAAATCTGCATGTTGTACTAATGTTAATTATGGTTATGGTTGTTACCATCCAGGTCTCCATTTCAAACCTCATCCCAACAATCCCTCTTGGGAATTGTTTTACATTGCATGATGAAACGATGCAGTTGAATGATTTTAGCTCAGAGCACACTCTCTATGGGTATATTCCACTAGTGTCCTTGGAAACATCCTCCTGACTTTCCAGAGAGATTATAGCAAGATGACCACAGGCCAAATGAACCCCTCAAAGGACTTTTGAAACTGCAGAGCCTACCATGTCACATTCTTCCCAGTGCTTTGGGGGCCTGAAAAACATAAATTATTACTGACAGCCTTGAGTCAGGGCCAGTACAGTTCACACTGGAGCATTTATTCCTGACATTTATGTGCAGACAACCATTCTAGGCCTTGTGAGATCTTCCCTCAAGAAGCTTGTAGTCTAATGTATTAGTTAGCTACTGCTGTATAGCTAATTACCACAGACTTAGTGACTTTAAACAGCACACATTTATTATCTCACAGTTTCCGTGGGTCAGGGGTCTGGGTCCGTCTTAGCAGGGTCCTCTGCTCAGGGGTCTCTCAGTACTGCTCTTCTTTCCAGATTATGGGCTGTGTTCGTTTTGTGGAGCTTGGGCTCCTCTTCTAAGTGCATATGGTTGCTGGCAGAAATTAGTTCTTGTGGTTGCAGGACTGAGGTCCTTGTTTTCTTGCTGACTACCATCCAGGGCTTGAACTGAGCTCCTAGAGGTCCCCAAATTCTCTGCCACAGGGTCCCCTCACACACCTTCTCACAAGGCACCTTCAGCAGGAAAATCTGTCACTGCAGTCTGCTAAAATGGAGTCTTACATAATTTATGTAATCCTGGAGGTGACCATCCATCATTGTTGCTGATTTCTATTAACTACAAGCGAGTGTCAGGTTCCCCTTGCCCTCAAGGGTGTGGCTCGGTGGGATCACCTTAGGGTGGATCTGCCACATATGGTATGCGAGAGGGACTCTAAATAAATAGATTTGAAAGCACCAATTTGCCTAACCGGAACTGGTCTCATTTGAAATGAGAGAAATAAGAGCAATATCATGGCTTCTCATAAAGCCATACTGATTGAGTGGAAAGGCTGTCTTTTCTGAGATTTTCCTTCTGGAGTGTGTGTATGTGTGTGTGTGTGTGTGTGTGTGTGTGTGTGTGTGTGTGTGTGTGTGTTGAACTGCCTCTTTTTAAATGAAATGACTGTGATAGTAGATAATATTTTAAAAACTATTCTTGATTAGTAAAAGATAAAGCTAGCAACCCTATAATGGTCACTGTAAGGTATTTATTTTTAATTTTACCAATTCATGAAAATCCAAACTCTATAACTACTAAAGTATTGGCTCCCAATCACCATCCACTTTAGAGACAGAGACTATCCTCTATGAATGCAATAGAAAAAGGAAAGTTTAGTGTGGTTTACTTAGAGTATTTACAGATCAAGAATGTTTTTGTCAGTGCGTTTCCCCAGCTTCCAAGGCTTTATCTTCCCCCTGTATAATTCCACACCAGAGCAGGATGTTCTGCTCTGGCTAGATAAGCCCCTCCCCTCACCGTCACTGGCCGCCCTCATCTTGACAGAGAGAAATAGGTCTAAAGCCCTGCATCATTTATCGCACCAAAGCTGCTTTATCCAAGCAGCCCTTTCTCATCTATTGCCTACTTTTACACCCAACTCTCTTCAGGACACTTAGTTACTTTTTTTTCTAGTCACTGTGAACACGGAACAGGCTATGGAATGTGCTAAAATATTGATTATGGAAGCATTTATATATGCTCTGTCACCCTGGTTCATGATCATGGCTCATTGCAGCCTAGACCTCCCACGCTCAAGCGATCCTTCCACTTCAGCTTTCCGAGTAGCTGGTGCATCATCACCGCATGTGGCTAATTTTTTTTCTGTTTCTTTTTTAGAGACAGTGTCTCACTGTGTTGCTCAGGTTGGTCTCAAACTCCTGGACCCAAGTGATCCTCCTACCTCAGCTTCCCAAAGTTCTGGGATTGCAGATGTGAGCCACCAAACCCTGCTCTGGTTATGAAAGCATTTAAGCTTTAGGAAAGAAAAGATAATTCTGTCTAGGATGTTAAACAAAGATTATTTATAAGAGATGTTGTTTGAACTGGGCCTGAAGGTGGGATTTTGAGAGGCCAGTATACTGAAGATATTGTGGATAAATGCTTTAAACAAGAGGATAGATAAATGCTTTAAACAAAAACATTCTTGATCTGTAAATAATCTAAGCAAACCACACTAAACTTTCCTTTTTCTATCGCATTCATAGAGCATAGTCTCTGTCTCTAAAGTGGATGATGAGTGGGAGCCAATACTTTAGTAGTTATAGAGTTTGGATTTTCATGAATTAGTGAAATTAATGCTTTCCCTCTCCTCAGTGCCTTTGTATGTGCTGTGTCTTCTGCCTTCCACGGCTTTCCCAACCTCGTCTGGTTGGTAGATACCATAGTTGACTTTCAAGGCACAACTCAGACGGCTCTTCAAGGAATTCTTCTCTGCATTCCTACAGCATGGTATAATGCTGTATTTTGGGACTTGTCACATTTGCATAATTATGGATCTTCCTCATTAGACTGTGAGTTCCTGAAGGCCACTGATTACTATTTGTGTTTATTTCCTTGGGATCTAGTAGTGTCTGACACCTGTACCCATGTTTGGATGAATGAAAATGAATGAACAGTGATTACGCCCCTACAGCTTGAGTATAAGTATATAGGGAGGTGAAGCTGGTAGTGGGGTGAGGTGGGGGGATTGGTAGGTGTGATCAGATCTTAGAGTTTAAATGCAAGTTCAATAATTTATTCTTCAGATTGAGGGGTCAGTGGATGTCCCTGATTAAGACAGTGTCACCATCAGAACTATGATTTAGGATGAACAGTTTTATCAGGAAAATAAAAATGACTATTGGCTTGTGCATTCTGTGGCCCTGTGGTTCTAGCCACCTAGACTGGAGGTTTTGCCAAATAACTCTTGAGATTGTGGTCACCTTGCTCAATTTACATGGCCTTTTTGCGTAAAAGATAGGGATGTGTTTCAGTGATATGCTTCTCTTTCTTTCAGGGTATTTGTTTGTGTTCATTTTCTTTTTTGGCTTCCTCTAGTTAGAGACTATGATAACACAAATTGGAAGTAGCTCAATGTCATTTTTGGACTGATAAGGACATATAATTCAGGGCCTTCACCTTGCCCAATTCATTCTAGCAAGCTGACTTTCCCTCAGGCCCCATAAGGCTGACCAAGCAATAGTAAAGACCAGACTTTATAATACACTTCGGTGTAGGACTTAAAGAACACATTTTTAATTTAAATATTCTTATCTTCAAAGAGCTTTAAGAAGCTGATGAAGATACTAAGCCTTAAATTTTAAGCATTGTGATAGAGATAATAGGTATTTCAGGAGGAAACTAAAAGTGATGCCATCCCTTCTGGAAGATAATTTATTTTCTTAGGCAGTTCTTTCAATATTGTTATCTGTGCTATCCTGAGAAGACCAGTTTTATAGGTCATGAAACTAAGCAAAATCACCCAGGAGGTAAGGCCCTGCAGGTGATTGGATGGAAAACTCACCATAATATTAGGACATGAAGTCCCTGGATGGCCCAGTAAATAGCTGTTGAATGAATAAAATTTACACAGCCTGAAATTCTACTAGAGTCTCTCTAGAAAGGAAAGGTTTTAGAATGAGGAGAACCTGAATAGAAATCCCAGTCCTGCCTTATGTCAAGTAGCATAGGTCTATGGGCAGTTTCTAGAATCTTGCTGATTCCAAGTTCTGTTGCCTGTAAAAATGAGAATGAAATATCTGGCAAGGTTACCTTGCAAGCAAATTTATTTAAAGGTACCTTTTCAACTACAAAGTGGCATATAAATAAAAGTGATGATTGTAAATATAGTGACTGTGATTATCTGGTACTTTATTATAGGTCTCTCTGAGTATGCCTTTTCTTCTAAACTAGATTACAAACTCCTTAAGGACACAGACCTGGCTTGCCTCCACCCACAGTGACAATCTTATTTAGAGCCAAAACTGGCAATGTGTCATTTGGTAAGAACAAGTTTTACTTGTAGGGAAACTAAAGGGAATGTTGGAAAATGACACCATCTTGGATATCCAGGGTACACCTATAACTTTTCCTATACTTTATAGGACCTGGGATAATGCCATAAACTTAATGAGTATCAGTGAAATTATATTTCTTTATGATTATATAAAGTAGTCACTTTAATTGACTACCTGGTGTGCTAAAGGTACCCTGCTGGAAGCCATATGTGCACTTACCCTTATAGCAGTTCCAGAGAGGCACATTCACTCCACTTTATAGATGAGGAGGCCGAAAGGATCAGAGAAGGTAAGTAACCTTCCCAAGACTACACAGCTAGTACACTGAAGGATAAAATCTAAGTCCACATACTAGATTTTTAAAGGCCATTATTCATCACTGAGTAGCAACTTAAGTGGCCTCAACACACCCATGCAAACCACAGTATTAATGTGTAGAAAGCGAAGAGCAAGCCAAAGACATCTATTTCCAGAATTAATTCTGATTAGTTCCTTCCTGTCTGCCAGCTTTGGTCTGATTCATCTGGTCCTCCAATCAGTTGGGACTACTCTTCAGATCCCATTGGGGTCTCCCACAGAGTCCTTTATGCACATGCTGATCTCAGAGAAGAGGCTGTGTCCCCCCAGGCCTTTTCACACACAGCTACTAGTCTGAGCTTGGCCTTGTCCAAATAGCGGCTTTCTGAAATGCATGGACATTCCATAGCACCAGTCTAAATTAATGTCAAAGGAAAAAAGTGGGTAAGAAACCAAGTGCCTGCCTAAGTCTAGTTGGGGAGGAATAAAGGAGATGGAGGGAGGCAATTTTTTACTTTCAATGATCACTGTGTTTCCATTAGAAGTGGGATGACCTTCTAAGAAAGGTTATAGAATCGTTATTAAAGATCGTCAGAGCTGACTAGACACTGGATTAATGGGGATTTGGTAGATTTCTATAAAGGGCGCTTGAACGCAAAATTCACGGTCCAACACAAAGACGTTTGTTCAAACCTCAAAGACTGAGTGCTCAGAAAGTTTCTGGTTGCAGGAAGTTAATACAGGACATCATTCAGGGTGCAGAATTTTCAGGTGAAGCTATCAAGGCTAAGGCTGGCTTTCTTGAGTGGCACTTTTGTTTCCTCTCCCCCGTTGTTCTGAATACAGTGTCAAATAATGGAAATGGTTTGTTTTAGCAGCTCACAGGGAGCAAGTGTTTCTTTTATTAAGCTTCTCCTTGCAGATTCTTCCCTACTTGCCTTTACTCTCTGTCTGGTTTGGAAAACATTGGTTTTTCCCAACACTTTTCACAACCAAACTAATATTATGCATTCATCACAGTGAGGGAAGCTGTGAGATTGCAGCTCAGGATCAAACCCCCAATACAACAATCTCTGTGGGATAACTGGACTCTCACAGGGTGAACTTGAGTCGTGAAAGAGCTTTTTGTTAGGTCCTGGGATGTGAATATTCAAGTGATTATTTAGTTCATTGTCTCCCAGTCTGGAATCTTACATTTCTCTGGATGCTCAAATTTAATGAATCCTTGAGCAATTTTCACCTTTTTTTTTTTTTTTTTTTTTTTTTTTTTTTTTTTTTGAGATGGAGTCTTGCTCTGTCACCCAGGCTGGAGTGCAGTGGCAGGATCTCAGCTTACTGCAAGCTCCGCCTCCCGGGTTCACACCATTCTCCTGCCTCAGCCTTCCGAGTAGCTGGGACTATAGGTGCCCGCCACCACACCCAGCTAATATTTTTGTATTTTTAGTTAAGACAGGGTTTCACCATGTTAACCAGGAAGGTCTTGATCTCCTGACCTTGTGATCTGCCCAAAGTGCTGGGATTACAGGCGCAAGCCACCATGCCCGGCTTGTTTTGTTTTTCTAAGCTGAAACAGAAATCATGCCCCCTTCCTCTTATGCTAGATAGGGCAACAAAAACAGCAATTTTCTTTGCTTTGGATTGGAATTTATCAACTCGTTGTGACTATTCTGGATGGCTCTTGCTTACACTGGTTTAAAAAAAGCTGAGAAATGAAATTATGATTAAGTAACTGTAGTATGACAGACAAAAATCTCTCTTCTATTAATCTATTTATGATCCCCCTCAAACCAAAGGGTAGTTGAGGGTTGCTGTGATTTGAATGTGTCCCCTCCAAAATTCAGATATTGCCAATGTGATGGTAATAAGAGGTGAGCCTTTAGGAGGTGATTAGACCATGAGGATTGCTCCTTCATTAAAGAGATTAAAGCCCTTTTAAAAGAAGCTTTACATAGTTCCACTTTTACCTTTCTGCAATGTGAGGACTCAGCAAGAAGGCCCTAACCAGACATCGAATCTGCTGGTCCCTTGATCTTGGACTTCCCAAGACTCCAGAACTGTGAGAAACAAATGTCTATTCTTTATAAATTGTCCTGTCTCAAGTATTTGTTTTAGCAGCACAAAAAGGACTAAGTGTTTTTCTTCAGTGACTCCATTGTACTTAATAGATCCCACTGCATTGCAATTACCTTTTGGTATACCTGCTTCCCTGACTACTGAGGGCAAACAGCAAGTCTGACTCATATCTAAGACCCCAGTGCCTAGCATGGGGCTTGCCTAAGTACATGCTTAATGAATTATGGAATTATATAGGGAAAGAAAGCCAGAGAGAGAAAGTGGATTGGGAGAAAGAGATTGGGACAAGAAAATAACAAGCAAGCAAAAGAAAGAGAAAATGGTGAAATATTGAAAAGGTTCCTGGGTTGGTTGAACTACTTCATTTTATGGTAAAGAAACAGGGTCTGAAAGAGGTTACCTGCCTGTAGTGTGATGCAACCCAACCTTTGTTTTGCAGTTGTAATGTTTTCTGCTTCCTCTCCGTAATTCTTTACCTAAGGAGAAAAAGGTGGAGGTAGAAAGAAGATGTGATTATTATGGCAAGCTTCCTCTGGGGCCTGGGTGGAGCCAGCATTTTGTATGACTGTAGTTTGAGATGAACTGTAGGGAAAGTGTTTTTTGGATCGTTCTTTTTCTGGATCTGCCCAGGACCCAAAGTCCAGGACTCTGTCCATCCTGACCCTATCTCTAGATCTACACTATCTATTTTGGTGGCCACGAGTGACATGTAGCTGTTGAGTACCAGATATGTGGCTAGATGAAATTGAGATGCGTAGTAAATGCAAAATACATGCAGATTTCAATGCCTTAGTACTGAAAAAAGAAAAAGATTGTCAAAAATCTAAGTAATTGTTTACATTAGTTATATGTTGAAATGATAATAGTTAAGATAGGTTAGGTTAAAAAAAATACATTAATAGAGTCGCACCCCCCATTTCTTTGTACCTTTTAAAATATGGTTACTAGAACTTTTAATATTCTATCTGTAGCTTGCCTTTTTTTTTTTTTTTTTTCTTTTTTTTTTTTGGACAGTGCTGCTTTGGATCACCCGGCTAGGCCCTGGGCAGCACAGTCCACCAGGACCTGAACTCGTCTTCCACTCACTGCACCTTCTGCCTCTATTGTCCTCTAGTCCTGTGCACCATAGCAGGCTTCTGTGCAGCTCCCTGCCTGCCACACTTCATTGGCTAGATTCTCAGGCCCTCATTGTTGCCTTTTCTGTACCTTACAGCTCAGCACAGGATGGCAGAAGGGATCTGAGATTGGGGTGACATCCAGCCTTGAGTCCAAACTCTTAACACTGATTAGCTGCTTAAACTTGAGAAAGACAGGGAACCTATTTGAATGTTGGGTTTCCTTTGTTTAAAATGGGGTAATAATAAAACACTACCTATTTCACAGAAAGCCGTCAAGATGAAAATCAAAATGAGCTAGTGCGTATGAATGTGCTTTGTAAATAATGAAATAAGGCCAGGCACAGTGGATCACGCCTGTAATCCCAGCACTTTGGGAGGCCAAGTCGGGCGGGTTATGAGGTCAGGAGATCGAGAACATCCTGGCTAATGTGGTGAAAACCCGTCTGTATTAAAAATACAAAAAAATTAGCCAGGCGTGGTGGCGGGCGCTACTTGGGAGGCTGAGGCAGGAGAATGGCATGAACCTGGGAGGCGGAGCTTGCATTGAGCTGAGATCGCGCCACTGCACTCCAGCCTGGGTGACAGAGCGAGACTCTGTGTCAAAAAAAAAAAAAAAAAAATCTATACATGTACTTTTACCAGTAATTATGTTTTAGTTTTTATGTCATAATCATTTTTGTCTTTATCCAACCCCTTCTTCTAACCACCTAATCTCGGACCATTTGCTTCTCCTCAGTGGGGGTCTGATCATTCGTAAAACAGGGGGATGGGCTAGGTATCCCTTCAGCTCTGTGACTTTATGGCCAGATACAGAATGCTGCCTTGTAGAGAATATAGGTTTAGGAGGCAGACCACTTAGTGTTAAATCTTACTCACTCTTAAAATTATATCATGCATGCATTCTCTGGCTCTGCCTGTGTGGGGGTCTATTGTAGCAACAGTTATGGCCACAGTAAAAACAAAATTGCATAAATATATACAGGCAGTCCTCAGTATATTTGGGGGATTTGTTCCAGGATTTCTGTAGATACTGAAATCCACAGATGCCCAAGTCCCTGATATAAAGTGTTGTAGTATTTATACGCAAGTTATGCACACCCTCCCATATTCTTTAAATCATCTCTAGACTACCTGGAATACCTAGTACAATGTAAATACTTTGTAAATAGTTGCTGTACTGTATTTTTATTTGCATTATTGTTATTATTCTTTTGGTTTTTTTTGTTTTGTTTTTTTGAGTCTTGCTCTGTCTCCCAGGCTGGAGTGCAGTGGCGTGATCTCGGCTCACTGCAAGCTCTGCTTCCTGCGTTCATGCCATTCTCCTGCCTTAGCCTCCCCAGCAGCTGGGACTACAGGTGCCCGCCACCACGCCCGGCTAATTTTTTTGTATTTTTAGTAGAGATGGGGTTTCACCATGTTAGCCAGGATGGTCTCGATCTCCTGACCTTGTGATCCACCCGCCTCAGGCTCCCAAAGTGCTGGGATTACAGGCGTGAGCCACCGTGCCTGGCCACCTTTTTTTTTTTTTTTTTTTTTTTTTTTTTTACTTTTTCTAATGTTTTTGGTCTACATTTGGTTGAATCCTCAGATGTGGTGCCTGTGGTTACAGAGGGCTGACTGTACACAATAAAATCTTAACTTTGTGTAGCCTTATGGAATTTAGTTTTGACATGTAACATTTTTGATTTGATGTTTCCACAGCACTGAAGTAAGTATATCCATCATCCCAGTTTGCAGGTAAATAAATGGAGACATGAGGGTTGAGTGATGTCTCTTGGGTCGCTTATCCATAAGGTGATGATTCAAAGCAAGGATTTGAATGCAGCACCTCTCACTTCCCAGCCCCATACTCTTCCCTATTCATCATGCTATACCTGTGATAGAATGAGAAGAGAAAAAACGTTCTTTGTTAAGTAGTTGCACTCTACTTGTACCACTTTTAACACCATGGCCTCTGTGTGGCGATATCCCTCAAGATGGTCCGTGGGGTCCCACCAGACCGCAGCAGTTTTGTGCTTGGGAGGCTACAGCTGTTTTCTCCAAAAGATCTTCACTGAAGAGGCTTAACGAACTCTGAGTGTTTTCATTGACTTTTCTGATCTTCCAACTCAAGTTAAAAGCATCATTTTGCTTCGCTGTCAGTCAATTTCACTTTTGTGAGAATTTTAAAGATGTATAAGCCCCTAAGGTGACAGTCCCAGCCTGATGCTGTCATACTGAGCTGTGTCATATTGAATTCTGTCACTGAAGAGAAACAAAATGAAATGCACCCAGGTGTAAAATTCCAGGACTTGTTCATTCTTATCAATACCAGATTAGAATGGCAGAGTCTAATATTTTGAAATTGATATGATGAAGATTGATGTTTTAACTTTAATGGGTTGGTAGTAAAATGTATTATTTGTGTATGGATGTATTCATATACGTGCATATACATGCACAGGCAGTGAAAACTATTTCATCTGGCCCTGTTTTTAAATTTTTAAAATATTTTCTATTGGTAACTAAACTCAGTACCTGCTAAATGTAAACACCCTCTCTTTTGCCTTCCTTTTGAAACCAAATGAATTTGATTGCAACTACGTGGCCTTTTTCATCAAATTTATTGATAAGCCTTTGGGTTGAGATGAACTTTTATCTGTGTGTGTGTGTTTAGGTACATTTTTTATAGTGTTCCTCAAAATGCAGATTATTTTTTGAGACAATAAGTTGATGAATGAGGCCTTTGATATACCACTAATGAGACTCAGCAGTCTAGGAGACATGGCACGTTTATAACATTTACCAAGAAATCACTAAGCCTCAATTTCTGTGCCCTCCAACAACTGGGATATGTAGGCCCCTGCTGTCTTTACCTACCAGGACACAGGCTGAAATGTTTTATGTATTATTTTTGAGTTTCATCATTTTTCAGCAGAACATTTTATTTTTAAGAATTATGTAACAGAAAAAATCTAAATGACTGTTCTAGCTTATTGTCCTTTGCAAGTGTGCTTTTGGTTATTTTTAAAAATCATAGCAATAGACTGGGCCGGGCACAGTGGCTCACACCTGTAATCCCAGCACTTTGGGAGATGGAGGCAGGCGGATTACCTGAGGTCGGGAGTTCGAGATCAGCCTGGCTAACATGGTGAAACCCTGTCTCTACTAAATATACAAAAATTAGCTGGACGTGGTGGTGCACACCTGTAATCCCAGCTACTCCAGAGGCTGAGGCAGGAGAATCCCTTGAACCTGGGAGACGGAGGTTGCAGTGAGCCGGGATCGTGCCACTGCACTCCAACCTGGGTGACAGTGAGACTCTGTATCAAAAAAAAAAAATCATAGCAATAGACATTATTCTCTAAAATATTAATGGAAATGTTATATCCCCAAACCACCCAATAATGATGGCTCTAGCAACACAATGCTTATTAATATTAATACTGGTGTTAATGAGAGCAGCTCCCATAGGTCAAGATTTTAAGCACTGTTTTAGACATTTTTTCTACCTTCCCATTTAATTGTCATAATCATCCTGTATTATTATCTCAGTTTTATTAATGAGGAAACTGAGGCTTAAACAGGTTAAGTCATTTGGCTAAGTAAGGTCACACAGTTTGTAAGAAGCTAAAATAAGATTTCAATTTAGGTCTTTTTAGTCCAAGCCTTGTGGCTTTTCTGTAATCATATAAATACCTTTACCTATGAAATTTCATTATGTTCCTATTACAGTAGACCAGGTAGGTTAAGAGAGGGACTGGTGTGTGTGTTTTTAAGGGGAGTGGGAGGATACAAGTCTTGGGACCAGAGGAGAGAAACAGTTGAGAGCCATTGAATTAAACAATAGGCAGAGGGCGAAGTGTTAGGAACTAGGCATTACGCACATTGGTTTCTCTCACTTTGCAGTTGCTGGTTATCCAGTAACAGTAGACAAAGTTCAAGAGCAGATTAAGGTCAAATAAAGCAGCAAAATGTTAGCTGTCAGATCTGTTCAACTCAGTGATGGGAGATGGGAATTATATTACAGGGTGGTCCTCTTACCTTGAAAAACAAAGGTGTAGAGTAGAATTGAAGCTGGCCACCAGGCATCCATCTTTGCTTGTGATTAGGTAAAGGGCATTATTGACAGCAGCAAGCACAACTTATAGTAGAGGAACAGTGTTTAGTGGAAGCTTTTATCCCTGCAAATACCCAGTTTGCAACGTGAAGAACAGACTTCCCCCAATTCATTTAACTGTCTTTGCAGCAGCAGAAGAGCATATTTTTAAGCAGAAAAATCAGTGTGTTTAAAGCATATGGTTTAGGCTTTCCACACTTTGCTATAAACATAGTAGTGTTCATAAATGCTGTTAGAATGAATAAAAACCCAAGCTAGAGACACTCAGTGCAGTAATGCAACTTCCCTGCAGAATCACCATCCCTCATGGCCCTCCCATCCCCTCAGTTTATTCTTCCATCTATTTCTTAGTTTTTTACTCAATTGCTTGTTCTGTTCAGTAAGCCTCCATTACATATTTACTATGCCAGGCCCTGTGCCAAGTGCTAGACATAGAAAGGTGAATCTGACATGCCATCTGCAGCTCACCTTCTCAAGGAGAAACTAGCAGTTGAACTGTATGCCTCGTAAGTCTCCAGCAACACCTTGTGACACAGTGCATTTGTCCCTGAAGCTTACAATAGAGTCCAAATTCCTTGTGACTTGGCCTGAATTCACTGTCTGTAATTCTCAAGGTTTCTGTTTCACAGTCTTGCATAGGTACAGGTGGCTTTGGAATAAAAATTCTAGATTTGAATCTCAGTCTTGCCATGTCTTTAGCTCTTAACTTTTCTAGGCCTCAGTTTCCTCATCTACAAAATGGGGATGAAAATTAATAAATAAGCATATCAAGTAAACTGGGAGAAAGAAAATGCATTAAAATCACCTGCCACAGTGCCTGGCCCTTAAGTCCATTCAAGTAAGAATGGATTCATTATTTTAAAAAACAAGTGCTCAGCACTTACCATGTGCCAGATACTATTTTAGGTTCTTCAACTACAGAGATGGCTGAGGTACAGATAGTTTTAGTGGAATGCTACATATATGCCTAAGGAGACAGCTGCTGAAGAATAAGGAGGAGTAAGCCAGGTGAGGTGGTCTGGAAGGGTGTTGTTCCTAAGGGAAGAGTGTGATCTGTGGTACCTAAACAGGAAACCTCATTTGAAAGGGGAGCAGATGCGCATACCTCACTTTATCCCTTCGTTTCTGTCATTCCAGTGCTAACTGCTCGTAGCTGCATTTCTGGGCTGGATTCCCAAAAACTGAGGAGGGCCACTGCTGATCTGAGCACAGGTCAGACATTTAAGGTTCTTGACACACCTGGGAGCAGCCCTTGACAGATGACTCTTAGGAATTAGTGTATAAATACCCCAACTCCCTCACCCTCTGGGGATCAAAATTCTGAGGAGTGTGTTTTATGCTGCTTTCCAGTTTCCTGGCATCTGGCTTAATGATGCACCTTTTATGGGCTACTTTCTCTTTATTATATCATTTCCTCACTCCCATGACAGTGTTATTTGCATCTCCCAAGTAAATTACTTGCATTACAATCCTTATTTCAGGGCCTGCTTTAGGCAACTCAAACTAACACAGGAAGTATTTCCCCACCTTGGGTTCCAGGAAGGTCATTGTGCCTATTTCAAGGCCTTTGATCTTCATAGACACTTTTTATGTGAACTGACAAGTCAGCCATCAACTTGTTTTGAACTGAGCCTTTATTAAACTTATAAAAATCAAGCCCTTTAAGATATGAATACATAGACCATCCCAGGACTTGACACCTTGCTGGAAGAAGTTACTATCTAGAGAGGCAGTTGAGTTCTCTTTGAAAGGAAACAAGATATTAATTACAGTAATCTATTCTATCATTTTTATAAATGAACATGAAAGTATTTTCTGCTCTTTCTTTAGGGGAACTCATGAACTGAAGGGTTCAAAGTTTTATCATCTACATTTTCATGATCTCTGGAGCAAATGCTATTTGTTAATAATGAAAATGAGTATGGGCTGGGAGCAGTGGCTCACGCCTGTAATCCCAGGACTTTAGGAGGCCGAGGCAAGTGGATCACTTGAGGTCAGGAGTTCAAGACCAGCCTGGCCAACATTGTGAAACCCTGTCTCTACTAAAAATACAAAAATTAGCCAGGCACAATGGCACGTGTCTGTAATCCCAGCTTACTCGGGAGGCTGAGGCAGGAGAATTGCTTGAACCTGGGAGGCGGAGGTTGCAGTGAGCTGAGACTGCCATTGCACTCTAGCAACAAGAATGAAACTCCGTCTTAAAAAAAAAAAAAAGAAGAAGAAGAAGAAGAAAGAAAGAAAACAAAAGTGAATGTGTTTGTCATTTAAGTGCCTGGGATGTGTCACACATCATGTACATGGCATAACACTCACACTCTTGTTTTACACGTGGGATGAAAAAGGGGCTAAATCAGGGTTTAACTCCAGGTCTTTCTGACTTCAAAACGCCTGTGTCCTTTTCTGTTTCTACATATTGCCTCTTGATGAAGCCTCTTGCTTAGGACTCAGTTCTAGTTTATAGACACTGGCCAGCAAAAGAACCAAAAGGATCTGGATTTTAACATGTGGTTTCAGAAGCAAGAGAAACAGTGTGAAACTCAGACCTAAGCTTCAACTCCGTTTTTGAGCGAAAGAAAGAGCCATGAACCCCAACTTGGCATAAATGGCACCAATTTGTTCAGTAAGAAGAACAAATGGGAAGAGACAGGGAGGAGGCATGTGCATCCTGAGATTTTAACTTATTTATAAAAGGGAGGTAAAAATAAGCCCAGTGGTGTTAGGTCACTGCCTTTTTAAATAGAATCATAGACTTTCCACATTACAAATCTTAACCAATGAGGTAGTGGGGGCTAGGAATTTGTGGAGCTGGAAATAGAACCTAAAGCTTTTGACTGCCAAGTGCATCCCTGTCTGGTAGAGGGAGATACCATCTCCTTTCATGCAGCAGGCTGTGGAGGGAGGTTCTCCTTACTAAGCATTCTTTCCTATCCCTCTCCCCCTTTTTCTCCCTGCTTCCCTCCTCTTCTCCTCCAAAGCCTTTCTAACAAGCTCTTAGTTCCCTAAATTACAGAACAAAGCCAGCTTCCTGCTAACCCCTTTGGAATTCAATTACAGACATATTCAAATGTGTTCCCTGCTCCAGCATCCTTAGCACTAAACAGCATATAAGCACTTTTGCAGGGCTTAATGCAAACTTGTTGAAAAATTACATTATTTTTCATTGACTTTAAATTGGACAAATGCTCATTGAAAAGAACAAAGTGAATTGGTATTGGAGAGAGCATTAAAAAGAGATAGAGAAAGAGAAGAGCCAATAAAAACATGTGGTTTCTAAATGTAGATCCACTAATTTCTCTCTGTGGCAGTCATTTGGTCTATACTGTTTGAATGCACTAGGAGACATTGTACATATTAATGAAATTAGGTTTGTTAAGCCCGTTTGCTAGAGATGCAAGCCCTAGTAAAAAAACTTCAACTTTGAGATCCGACAGTCTCAGGTCTGCTACTTACTAGCTATGTGATCTTGAGCAAGGAATTTTGCCTCTTTTGAGCATCAGTTTTCTCATCTGTAAGACGAGAGAAATAATACTTAGCCGAGTGTGGTTGTTGTGAAAATTATATGAGATGATGTATTTATGCATCCTACCAAGTCTCTGACACATAGTAGTTGATGAATCACTCTTAGTTCTATTTTCAAGTAAGTAAAGCTGCTGATCTCATAGCCCACATTTTTATAAAAATGTACTTCCCTCCTTGGTAATCATGATTCTGCTATCTTCTGTCTTCTTCTTGGGACTCTGGTGGCGAGAACCTTTCTGACCCCTTCCTGCCTGCCCCATGGCTAAACTCAGAGAGTAGAGACTTCGCCTATTTGGTCCACTGCTCTAGACTCACTACCATGTGCTCAGTAAGTATTTGAGGTGCGTGTGTGAAAGAAAGAATGAATCAGCCAATTCCTGCTGGGGTAGGACTTTTGGGAAACCATATATCCCGAGATTTTTTGGCTTCCAAGACTCATAGGGACCCTGCCTCTCATTAGATTGGTCTCAGGAATTCTCTCCTTTGTGTTGGGTGCAGATGGGCCTCCCCTTTATGCCTTTGATGACAGGAATGCTGCAATAATAAGAGAACAAACAAAGGATGCCAATGCCTTCAGAGGAGAGCCCTTTTCACTGGAATTCCATTGACACTCTCAAATGGGTGAGCTTTAATTTCCCACAAAACAGCCTTATTTTCCAAAGGTGAGTGGCTCGTCTGAGAAATTGTTTCAATCATCGTTTAGCCCTGTGTTGAAAGTTCTTTAAAATTAATACTGCTATTGGTATTTCAATGGAGATGGGTATTGAAGAAGAATTGTCATTTTTCAAAGCCTTCTAGGCCTACAAGTGATCACAAAGAGCTAAAGAATACTGTAGTCAAAGTAAATGACAATAATAAATAGCACTTCAGCCGTAATCACAATTGCTAATTCACCTTGTATTTGTTGTTTGCTTGTTATGTGAAATACTTTATGTACATTTTAATCTAATCAGGACAATTCCAACAAAGTCTTTATTGTGATTTCCACCGCACATATAAGGAAACTGAGGCTCTGGGAAGCTGAAATGACATCCTTTAAGATCATGCTATTGAATACATGTGCAAATCAGGAATCAAAGCCAGGTGATTACAAATCTAATCTTCCTTGATACTTCCGATCCAAACTGAGAGCTAACCTGATAGACCAGCTGATGTCAACTCTTAGAGTTTGTCTTGACCAGTCTTTTACCAGTCTTTTTTTTTTTTTTCCAATCTAGACCAGTGTTTTTATTTTGTGTTCTATGGAATCTTAGGTCTGTGGAGATGCTTTAGGGTCTGTGTAGGAGTGAGAGATTAGGGGAAAGCCTGAGTAACTGGTTACTATGACCCCCACTCCCATTTCAAAAGAACTGTGCTTTTATCTTTTTTAGATTTGGGGATTTTCAAGTTACCTAAATTGCAAAAGAAAATCAGCTACCAGATATGATTTCATGTGAAATAAAAAATCACCTGGCATTTTTAAAAGAACACTACTCTAGGCCGGGCGCAGTAGCTCACACCTGTAATCCCAGCACTTTGTGAAGCCGAGGTGGGCAGATCACTTGAGGTCAGGAGTTTGAGACCAGCCTGTCTACATGATGAAACCTCATCTCTACTAAAAATACAAAAATTAGCCAGACATGGTGGCAGGCGCCTGTAATCCCAGCTACACGGGAGGCTGAGGCAGGAGAATGTCTTGAACCCGGGAGGCAGAGGTTGAAGTACACTGAGATTGCGCCACTGCACTCCAGCCTGGGCAACATATTAAGACTCTGTCTCAAACAAAACAAAACAAAACGAACAAAAAACACTACACTAAGAAGAGGTTGAGCCACATCAAAGAAGCCTTAGCTCCTTGTCTAGGCCAGTTGTCCAGAACCGATACAGTTTGCATAATGTTCTTCAAGCAAATAGACACTAAGAGACAGAACAGTTGAAAAACACACGGGTATCGGCTTGGGTTGGAATAGAGACAGTGCAGTCCAGTGCAGAGGTCACAAAAGGAATGAACGCTATCATCTGTAAATCACTCACGTACCTGTTCTCCACTGTCAAGCAGGGATATTACAAGGACCCCCACTGGCCAATTTGTTCACGGTCAGTTTAGTTCAGAGCCTAATCCAGGTGGGCTTTCAGTTAGCTGTCCTTATCACACATGCCATTTTTGAGAGCAGCAGCATGGGTGGGCAGTGTCATGGCAGCTAGTCTGTGGGCCACTGGTTCCCACTTACCAAAATACCCCCTACTTTCTGTCTTGGGCACTGAGTCCCTGCTCTGCTCACCCACTGTGTATTAAGCTCACACTTCACTTTCCTTGTCCCCAAGGAGCTTATGGTTCAGTAGGAAGAAATGAAAGTACAAGCAAAAACAAAGCTTAATGGAGAAGCTGAGGAAGCAGAGAGAAATGACAAGTGAGACGGGACTTGAAGGATTAATGAGTTTATCTAGTGGAGAAAGAATGAGGGATCTTTCTGTTAGATTGTCCAAAACTTGGAGGTGTGAAAGATTATGGGGCAATTATCCTGTATGGCTGTGGCTAAGAGAAATGGTGCTGTTTCTTGTGTTCCTGTGTCCCCACTGTTTGCTGTTACTCAATCATCTCTGCCTTATACCCCAATCTGCTGCTGCACATGTCATCTGCCTAACTCAGAATCCAATGAATAAATTTCAACTTAAACCCCCTTTCAGGAGTTACTAACATGCATTTATCTGAAGTGACTGTCTGTTCTCCTTTGTTGTACTGGAAAATTTTGGTAAGCTAAAATTGTGCCTGTATGTTTATTACCAGAGAATGAATGAATCATAGAAGACATAGTTGTGAAGGTGGGATAAGTTCAGATACAGGAGCCTTGATTTTGGACTTCATCCTGAGAGCAACAGGACCCCTCTGAACTTACTAAAGAAGGGAAATTACATGATCCGATTTGTACAGAAAAAAGATAATTGGTACCAGTGTGATAACTTAATTACAGGGTTTCAGGGAGGTTGCAATGAAATAATGGATGGATGTGAAAATGCTTTTCTAAACTGTAAAGTGCTGATCCAAATGGAGGGTATAACTACTATATCTTAATTTTTGAAGCCTACAGTTCAGAATTAGTATTTCAGCGAGTAAATCTTCCCACCTTAACAATTTCTAATTCTAATTCAGCTGGTAATTTAATGGTTAATTCCTCTTTCCGTTTTCTCTTGTTCCAGAGTGAATGCAGGTAAAGGGATCCTAGTTACAGACCTGGCCTCTCTTTGCATTTCAATGGGTTCCCAAGTGGAACTGCCAAATTCCAATGTGCTCTGAAAATGGGCAGGAGACCAACAAAATCTGTCCTCATCAAAAATTCAGAAAAGTAAAATTAAAAATGTAAGGCCGCACATTCAAAGGAATCCAGCGTGACCCCCTTGTATTTTTATGTATGCAAAATGTATTTTTTTGCACCTGCAAGCACAGTCTCTATAAGCCAACTATAGCCTCTCAATTGCCAAGGCTTTTTTTAAAAAAATCTGCCTTTCAAATTCATCCCAGAAACTCAGTACTGAAACAAGGATGAGGTAGACGGCTGCCTGCAACTATTTATAGGAATATTGGGGGAGATAATTGCTATCTTGTGATTTGTTCTGCAATACCTCTGCTTGGCAGAAATATGTATGCCGCACATCAGAAATTGAAGGGAATCCTTAAAGATGGTGAATTACTTGAACTTCTGATGATGGAAGCTTGAATACTTTCCTGTTCCTTTACCTATTTTTTAAATTACGTAGTCTGTGTAAGATGCTATAGAAATTTAAAATTCATGCATGCATGCCTTTATTCATTCGTCCTTCATCTAAATTCTTGTAGGATTAAACCTGCTAGGTTTTAGGCTCTGTGCTAGGCTCTGGAGGGTCCACAGAACTGATCCCTGTTCTCCTAGATCTTCTAGTTGAATATGAAAGACATCCAGCTAATGATTATTCAAATAATTAATTACAATTATAAGAGCTTTGGGAGAAAATACTATGTTCCACCAGAACGGAAGCTTCATGAGGGCAGGGTTTTTGTCTGTTTTGTTCATGCTGAATCCACAGTTGTTAGAACAATCTTGGCCTGTGTTTTTGCATGAATTTTGAAATGTAGGGTACACATCAGATGGTAGATAGGGCCCTCACAAAATTGATGAAGTCTAGAAAAGTGGACTTTCCCAGGGAAGTGATATTTAAGCTGAGACTAGGAATAAATTGGTTAAGGGTGGGCATGGTAAGTGGTAGGGATAAAGAAACTGTGCACTTCAGACACCAAGAGAAGGCTGGAGTACTGAAGAAGTGCGCCCGGGGTCTTAAAGGACTGGTTCCTGGGAAGGATTTGGATGTTGATGGATGCCTTCATTCAATAAAGACTGTAGACACCACTTAAGTTTCAGGAGGACATGGTAGTGCAGGGTTTTTTTTTCCTATTATACCAATGAATGAATGAATGCTTGCTTACTGCCTACCGTGTGCCAGGAAGAAAGAGGGTGTCATTGATAAAGCCACAAAAACCCTGTACAGGGTGGTCTCATTTAGTGGCTTTGCAGAAGCAGCAGTGGCTCCCGAAGACCCAGACCTTGCTATTACTTAGCTGTGTGGCCCTGAGAGAGTCACCTAAGCTCTCTGAATTAAATGTATGTAATGCATCAAGCACAGTGGTTATCTCACAGTGAATGCTGCCTCAGTTCTCTCATCTGCATTTATTCCTTCAACAAACATTTGCTTGCCTAGTAGATACCTGGCTCTAGGCTAAGTAATAAGGACCCTGTAATGAATTAAGATGCTAAGAAAAACTACTTACCTCATCTCCTCGCTTCAGGTAGCTCCTTTTGATCATCAAGTAAGAATTTTGCATGAAAATGTTTTTTTAAATTGGAAAGTACTTTATTAACATGAGTTGTTTTTTAACTCCATAAACTTGCCAATTTATTGATCCTCATCGTCAAGCATTTACTTGCAAAATTACAAGTGAAATCACTGTGGGGCTGGTCAAATACAACTATAAAAATTTTAGTAGCACTTATTTTCGTTCTTATTATTACGTTCCAGGCACTGTCCTAAGGGCTTTACATACATTAACTCTTTTAGACCTCACCATACCCCGATGAGGAAACTGACACCCAGAAAGATTAAAACAATCGCTCCGAGTCATAGAGTGAGAAGCAGCAGATTCAGATTTGAACCCTGGCTCTCTGTCTCCACACTACATGCTTGTAACCCCTATATTACATAACACATAGCACCAAGACTGGATTTTTATTTCTTTGTGAGCTTAATCATTGCTTACTACCCTACTTTCCCTCCCACAGACTAAATTGCATGTTTCTTGCAAGAGAATTCAGACCGTGTTGATTTTACCCACCATGACTGGAATAGCACATGGCACATAATATGTGCTCAGTAAATCAATGTTAAGTGAATGTATTCCGGCAGCTTAAGGACACTAATAGATGCAACCAGACTGTCTTCAGGCTAAAGGGCAACAGAACCATATATCTGAAAAAGCTTAAGATGGTAAGGGAGAGACAGGAGTATAGTCACCAGTAATTTCAGACCAGCGAGGGGACAGTATATAGAAAGAGGTAAAGTTCCCTGCCTAAGTTCACTCTGATGATCTAGTTTGAAATAAGGACTTGATTAAATGGAATATTGGTTTGCGTCACATAGTTCTCTGAGGCCATGGCCTTGATAGTGATCGCCTTTGAGGGACTGGGATCACTTAGTCCTATACTCATGTACTGCAGCTTGTGCAGCTTGGACTCATGTGGCCTTTCCATAGGCTGGACTTCTTAGGACTGCTTGGTACCAGGCTGGATACTTTTCATGTGCATTTATGTTACTTATTCCTTAAAACCATCCTGTTAAATCCTGATCACTCTCCTTATTTAACAGCCGAGGAAACTTGGACTCAGAGAGGTGAGAATGATTGACTCAAGGTCACAGAGTTGGTCATGGGGTTGCAGTTGGGTCTCGGACTTCTGACTTCAACTCCCATCATCTTCACTTTTCACACTGCTGAATCTTTGGTGGCAACAGTTTTATTCCCCAAACATCTTCATTGCCCTGTAGACGATCCGTGATTTTCCTGTAGTCAGAATTGTTCTTGTACCAGAAGACTTAGAAGAAATGACCCATGCACAGCCCGCGGTCCTCTTCCTTACTCACGGTTGTCGTGCCTATGGTTACATTTCCCCCAGTGTGATAGTTTTCCATCAGAAGACAAGCCAGCTGCCACCTCCCAACAAGCCCTTTAAGTAAAGGTGACAAAGCACTGCTTCTCTCCAGGTGTTTGCACCTCTCTCTGGGACAGGCCCTAGGTGGCCTGTGCCTCTGGGAGAGGCAGTCCTGCTGCGCTTGCTGAAGTCCCTGTGTGGGTTTTTTAAGGTGTCTACTAATTGATCTTCCTTTTAAAAATAAATTATTAATTAGAAATTCTACTTTAATAAGAGAAGTTATTAAAAGCTGCAGGAGCCCTATTCTTTTAATTCAGTTTCCGAGTGGACTCCTTAACAAGGTAACAAAGACACTCACCAGAGCCTTCAGTGTGTGGGGTGGATGTGGAGTCACATGCTGTGATGTGAGTCTTTTCCCTTCCCCCAGCCTCAGGTTCCTGTCGGAAAACTTTTAGTCGTTCCTCTACGCAGTTCCCAGAGATTTTTTCTTTAAAAACATGTTCATAAGACCAGTGCCCTGGGGGTGCCCATGGTGCATACCTCTGATTGCAAGCTGCTGACCTTCACAGGCAAGACCTTGACCTTGGGATCTAGGCCTCAACTTATGCTCTTGTCCTATTCCACATTTGACACACTCAGTGCCCCACACTTCCTTCCATTTTCCTAATGTGCTATGCTTTTTCACCTACCGTGTCCTCTTCCTGTCTTGTCTTTCCTTTTTCTCTCCTTTAAAACACCTGATCACCTCATCTATTCCTCCAGAGTCCAGCTTACATGTCACTTCCTCTGGAATCCTTTTTTTACTCTCCCAGGAAAAATTGATGCCTCTCTGTGTGTGTGTGTGTGTGTGTGTGTGTGTGTGTGTGTGTGTGAGAGAGAGAGAGAGAGAGAGAGAGACAGAGAGAGAGACAGAGAAAGAAAGAAAGAGAGAGAGAGAATGCAGGGAGGGAGAGAGCCAGGATATGGATGGAGGGGGCATTCCAGGTAGAGAGAACAGCAAATGCAAAGGGGAAAGGTTTGGTGATTGAAGGATTGAGAGAAGGCCAATGTTCTTGGAATATAGTGAGAGTGGTGAGTGATGAGTCTCTAGACTTAGGACCCTGTGGCCGGGAGCAGGGGGATGCCCAGCATTCTGACTTTTATTGTAAATATTGTAGGAAGATTTTGAGAGGCTTCATTAAGTTCTATTTAATTCTCCTGCTCTAGGACTATGTTTCTCTTCCCCGCTACACTGTGAATTCCTTGACGGCAGCACCATTCCTTTAAGTCTGCATGCCTTGCTCTGTCACAGGGTGGGTGATTTCTAAATGTACAGTGCATAGACACTAGGAAAGGAGGGAGGGAGATGTTAATGAGTTGGTTTTATTTTCAAACCCAAGCCTGCTAGAAGTTGCTTATAACCCTTCTCATTTTTTTCAGCTCATATTTTAATATCCTTCCACCTTATTGGAGGCTTGGCAGACAGAGTTTATGGAAGAAGCATATTTTCATATATTGTAGTTTATGTTTATTATATGTATATATTCTCATTATTTTATGTGCAAAGAGTGTTTCTTATGTGGTACTCTTTAGGGAGATAATATGCAAAGAGATCTTCTATTTCATTTTTACTAACACCACTGCAGTTTGCTAAATCATCACCATCAAACCATACTTTAATTTAATCTACTTTATTGCCTTCCAAAGCATTTCCGATGAGCAAGATTACATTCCCTGGGTTTTAAAAATAACTGACTCTAAAACATGCAAGTGAAATTAAACAAATGTTTTGTCTTCTTCAGCCTTTTTTGTGTCTTTGTGTCTGTCTGTCATGTGTGAATAATGGAACTTACTGACTTGGGGTGAGGAGAAGACGAACATATTCAAAGGGTAGGTAAAACCACGTGCTCTCCTCAGTAGTCCTTGCATTTGGAATTAGATGAATCCGGCACTAAAATCTGGCTCTACTGCTATTTAACTGTGAGACCTTGGGCAAATTACTTAATATTTCAAAGCTTCAGTTTCTTCATTTGTAGTATGAGAATAATTGTACCTAGTTCATGTTGTGGCTTTAATTTCAGTTTTTAAAAAGAAAATATATAAAGTGCCTCACACAGTTCTAGTACATAGCAGGAGCTAAAGAAACGATAGCTGTTGTTAATAGTTAAAATGTTGCATTTCATCAGGTGGTTTTGGTCAAGTTATTGAACTTTCTTTTTCTCTTTTTTTTTTTTTTTTTTTTTTTGAGATGAAGTCTCTCTCTGTTATCTAGACTGGAGTGCAGTGGTGCTCTTTTACCTCACTGCAACCTCTACCTCCTGGGTTCAAGCAATTCTCGTGCCTCAACCTCCCAAGTAGCTGGGATTACAGACACGTGCCACCATGCCTGGCTGATTTGTTTTTTAGTTTCACCATGTTGGCCAGTCTGGTCCTGACCTCAAGTGATCTGCCTGCCTCAGCCTCCCAAAGTGCTGGGATTACAGACATTAGCCACCACGCCTGGCCAAGTTATCGAACTTTCTGTGCCTCTATATCCTCATCTCTAAAGTGGGGATTTTGACGGCAGTCTGCCTAATAGGTTTGCTGTGTGGGTCAAATAGACCCACAAAGCACTTAGGAAGTACCTGACATATGGTAAATCTTCCAGAAACATTGACCTCTATTATGACTAATCTCAGTTATTATCATGTATTGTTGTCCCTTGCTTTCAAACGCCAATTAAAAGTGAATTTTCGAACTACGTAAAGGCTAAGTTTTGAATTGCACAAGCAAAAAGGACTGTATTGGCATCACTGATTCTTCACTTATTGTGATATACCTGCAAGTGAGAAATATTTTTAATTTCTGATTTATGTTAACAATTGACTTTGTTGTGGCAACTGTAATATTCTGGAGTCTCCATTGCCGCTTAGTGTGGTTGACCCCTTTGAAAGGTGCCCAGTGACTCAAGTGACAAAAATTACCTTAATTAAACAGAATTGCCTACACCCATGTTGGGCTAAGACCAAGAATTATTAAAGCCCTTTCTTTAACCAAAGTGTCTCCTTACTATGTGGTCCAGGACTTCAATAAATGGTCAAATCATGTTTGCTAATCTTCCTGGTTTGCCAAGAGCCCACCTGCCTCCCACACTCACCTCCAGGTCATCTCCCGCTACATGATGGACAAGGAAAGAAAAGAGAGATTTGCCAAGAAAGTGCCTTGGCAGCCTCCTGTCCAGCTCTAGGTATTATATTATGGTGAGGATGGCTACACTGAACTAACGTAGATAAAACTGGCTCCACCTTCAACAGAGAGTACTTGCTCATGTGCCAGAAATCCTTTCTTAAAAACAGCTTTATGGAGGTAAAATTGATATGCAATGAATTATGCATATTTAAAGTCTACATTTTGAGACATCTTAACTCAAATGTATGTGTATACCTATCAAACCATTACCACAATCACAGTTACAAAACATCCATCACTTCCAAAACATTCCTTGGCCCTTCTTCATCTCGCCCTCCCTCCCCTTCCTTTTACTCCCCATCCCTATCCCATCCTCACAACACTGACTGCTTTCTGTTGCTTTACATGTTTTCATTCTCCACAATTTATCTATAAATTCATACGTGTACTATTTTCTTGTCTGGCTTGAGTTTGCGTAATTATCTTTTTAAGGAAAATTTGAAGTCACACTGCCTACCTACAAAGCTGGGCACTTAACTACTTCTAGTAATAGCCACCAATTGTCGAGTTGGTGAGCTACTTATAGGGATTCCATGCACGCATCTCTTTAAATTTGCACAACAATTCTCTTCTTTAATGCCATTTCATGGCCCAGGAAACTGAAGCTGAGGCATAGTGGCCCAAAGTCACACAATTAGGAGATACTCTAATGAAGGCTGGTCTGACTTAAAGCATGTGTTCTTCCCACCTGGCTAGTGTCTGCAAGCAATTCAGGATCCAGTTAGGAATCTGACTGATTTTAGAGAGAACTGGATTCAGCCCTCAGCTGCAGCACCTCAGTAATGAGAGCTTGCACAAGCTACTTAACTGTTTTCCAGCTTAGCTTTCCTCACTGTAAGATGGGAATATGATGGGAAAAGGCCAGCATATTCTTAAAATAAATAAGAGAGTGCATTTAAGTGCTCAGCCTTGTACATCTGAAGTATTCCATGAAAGTTATGTATCTTTATTGTTAAAGTACTTTGGTTCCTCAGTAAATATATGTTAAGTGAAGGCAGAAAATGTCCTCTTTAGTATTGAACAGACTCCCTGTGTTAAGGAGGGTGAAAGCAACAGAAAGAGGACAAGAAGTTATGTTGAACCTTATATTGCTGTTTTAACCCGGCGGATCATTGCCTGACTTCTACTAGATTCCATAAATGTTTGATGAATATGTGATGGGTGGATGAAAGAATAAGAGTGCTGTGTCAACAATAGCACCAGCATGATTCAGAGAGATAGGGAAGCCCAAATCAGGCAAAAGTATATTGTGCCTACACATCCTACTGAAGGCAGAACTTGGAAACTCATTTTCCATTCATTAATCATTTTCTATTCATTACCCTAAGACCCAAGACCCAAAGTTATTACACTTTCCACTGTTACTAATTAGTATATATAAAATGGGCACGTGGATGAGAATGAGCCTCTTGTCCCTCCATCTGTCTGTAAGCAAAGCCTCAGGATGCTGTGTTGGTTGCATTCTCGTGTCTGATTGCTGTGCCCAGCAATGGCTGTGGCTGTGTTCCATGGTTTCCTGAGGACTGATTGGAGATGCGCTTTGAGGACTGACTGGATATGTGCTTCTCCATGCCTCCCATGGAGCGAGGTTGTCTGCTCGGCACACAATTGTCACTAGCACTCAGGCTAGCGGGTTTCAGATGGTAGGAGAATTTTAATTTGTCACTGAGAGTTGGGGATGTGCAAAGGGGGCTAGCTGAGTGAAAGAATTTTATACACCTCAGGTGTTAATGGATTTTCTTTCTTAACCAAGACTCAGAAAGGGAAAGGACTTTTCCACATGATATAGCATGTTAGAGGAAGAACTATATCTGGCCCACTTGTTGTGGAACTGCTCTTTTCTTTTGCAGCAATCATCAAACTCTTTTCTTTTATCGCTGTCTTTGAAGCATCGGGAAAAGCATCTAATAATAAAGTATTTAGGACTTATTGAGTGCTTATCACATGCCAAGGGCTGTTCTCAGCACCTTACATGAAATCACTCAGGCCTCACTAAACAGGAGCATCCATTAAAAAGACAAGCAGACTTGTCTCAAACTTGGGTGCATGGCCAGCTCTGAGAAGCATTTCAACATTTGTTGGCAGACAATTGCAAAAGGAAGATAAAAGAAAAAATCACAATAGAAAGCAGCCTCAATGGTCAGTTACTCTGGGTCGGGGGTTCAGCAATCTCTTCCTTAACAGGCCCTCCAGATGATTCTAATGCACACTCAAGTTTGAGAACCACTGCTCTAAAGTAACCTCCCTTTGGGCCCTGCTCCTGTTCCCAGATATTGAGCTAGGACAGATACTGATTTGAACACTGTGTCTCAGGCGCCCAGCACTGCCCCGTAACACCAGATTCTGTTCAGTCCTTCCTAGCACAGGATAACCCTGTGAACTGAGAATCACTATTATACCCATTTTGCAGATAAGGAAATGGAGGCATAGACAGGTTAAGTAACTTGGCTAAGGCCATATCACGAATAACTGCTGGATCCAGGATTTGACCAGAGTCTGGCTTAAGTGACCACATTCTTACGCTGCACTGTGGTGTTTCTCGTTCTAATGGAATTTATTTGTGAAAATTTCATTAATTACCTAATTAGTGAAAAGTGGAAATTTGGAAATATTTCTAAGAACCAATAGAAAAAGTTGATTGGTGCTTTAAAAAATACATATGCTATGGATAGAAGACATTATGTAAGTGAAATAAGCCAGGCAGAAAAAGACCAGTGCCGTATGATTCCACTGATATGCAGGATCTAAAGAAGTCAAACTCACAGAGGCAGAGAGCAGAGTGGTGGTTACCAGGGACTGGGGGTGGTGTGGAGAGAGTTGGGGAGATGTTGGTCAGAGGGCACAGAATTCCAGTTAGGCAGGAGGAAGCAGTTCAGGACTTCTCTTTTGTAACCTGGTGACTACGGTTCATAACACTGTGTTCTTGGAAATTGCTAAGAGTAGAGTTTAAGTGTTCTCTCCACATGCACAAAAAGATAAATACGTGAGGTAATGCTTATGTTGCTTAGCTTGATTTAGCCATTCCACAATGTATACATATTTCAAAACATCATGTTGTACATTGTAAATATATATAACTTTGATCTGTCAATTAAAATGATTTTAAAAAATTAAAAAAGAAACATTCTCGAATTAGATTGCAATGATGGTTGTACAACCTTATGAGTATACTAAGAAACACTGAATTGTACACTTTAAAATGGTAAATTTCATGATATGTGATTTAAAACCTCAATTTTAAAAAAATACACATGATAATGAAAAATCTGGATGTCATCGGTGTTGCTGTGCCTCTTGCTGGAGGAGGATAGGAAGGTACCCAGTGAGAGGCTGCCATGGTGCGGGGTAGAGAATACAGAAGGGAGATTGCAGTACTATAGTATGAAAGAAACATGGTCAAATCAGAGTAAGGATGTTGCTGATGGTGATGGTGATGGTGATGGTTATGGTAACAGCAGTTCACCCTTGATTGAACCCTTACAGTGCTCCTTTCACTGTTCTTAATGCTTTCCTTGTGTTAACTCAATCAATCCACTTTCATTGGATGACCTGAGGCCCAGGAAGGGTGAGTCATTTACCCAAAGGCATACATCTAGTAAGTGGAAGGGCTGGGATCTGAAACCTCATATATAAATGCAGTGTTCATATATTAGCCCCAACAGTCTTTTTTTTTTTTTTTCTTTTGATATGGAGTCTCACTCACTCTGTCACCCAGGCCAGAGTGTAGTGCTGCCATCTCACCTCACTGCAGCCTCTGCTTTGTGGGTTCAAGCGATTCTCCTGCCTCAGCCTCCCAAGTAGCCAGGACTACAGGTGTCCACCACCATGCCTGGCTATTTTTTGTATTTTTTTTTTTTTTTGAGACGGGGTCTCGCTCTGTCACCCAGGCTGGAGTGCAGTGGCCGGATCTCAGCTCACTGCAAGCTCCGCCTCCCGGGTTCACGCCATTCTCCTGCCTCAGCCTCCCGAGTAGCTGGGACTACAGGCGCCCACCACCTTGCCCGGCTAGTTTTTTGTATTTTTTAGTAGAGACGGGGTTTTACCATGTTGGCCAGGCTGGTCTTGAACTCCTGACCTCAAGTGATCTGCCAGCCTTGGCCTCCCAAAGTGCTGGTATTAAGTCATGAGCCACCATGCCCAGCCTTAGCCACAAGGCTCTTAACCACTGTGCTGCTTGTGTGACCCTAAGATCAGCGATTCTATTTGTGGTATTAGCTCAGGCCATGCTGTTGTTATTACAGTATGGCCCTCCGTTCAATTTCACATCCATCCTATTCTTATCTTCCTCAACCCTGGGAGATGAGTAGGGGTAGGTATTATCATCTACATACTGTGATTAGGATTTCGGGACTCAGTGACCCAGGAAGAGTGAGTCACTACCCCATGAGGATCAAAAGTCTGTCTCCCTACTCCATACCAGTCAGTGATCCAGGCACCATGGTATATGATAAGCTTTTCCAGGTGTGCTCCCACATTTTGATCAAGATGGAAAATTAATTTTCTACCCTGAGGCACCACTGTTATGGAGGTGTCTGTGGCACAGAACTTTGAGTATAGCCCATTGAAGAATGAGTTGTAGAACACTGTTAAACTTTCTGTTTGCAAGGAGGGAAAGGGGAGGGGGGATATAGTTGAGCCATCAACAGAGGAGGAGTACATGGTCTTGGAGCTTTGCCTCGACAGAATCTAAGAGGCCATAGTCACGGTGGTCCTCAAGAAATGAGACAGTGATAAAGGGAAGGCTGGTGATCAGCAAGACCTAAGATAGACTGTGTTTGGTGTAATTATTGCTGATTTGTTTTGAGTGTTTAAGTCCATTGATATATCCCCCACAAATTCTACCATCTGAAAATGTGTTACACGCACCCTACTGTGAGATCTCTCAGGTGTGGGCATCTCCGTATCTTAGAGGAAGAACCCTTGGCCAGGAGGATAATAACTTGACAAAATACAAATTACAAAGTAGAGAAGCCAGGATGAAGTCCCTAATGAAGAACACCTATTTCCAAGTTCCTTTCTCATTAGCCTGTATTTACCATCACTCATGATTCACACTACTTTTTATTGTTACGGCAGCAAACAACTCACCAAATATATACATGTGCACCATTTCACTTTATGCTGTCATGAATCCTGTGAGGCAGTATAGCTGACATTAATAGCTGGGTGTTTTAGGTAAAGAGACTAAACTTCAGGTAAGTTATGGGACTTTACCTCTGGCGAATAAGTACTTATCTGTGGACTTGAAATCTCATCTTTAGATCAGAAGTCCTTTGTACCAAAATCACTTGTAAGTCTGAAGTATTCCTAAATCTGCACTTTAGATGATTAAGTCATTGGAGCCCCTCGGTCAGCAATGCAGCACATCACCCGTTGAGAACCCCAGCAGAATCCAGCTCTGAGTGCATGGAGTTGCCTCTTCGTACTGCCTTTGGGATGATCTCTGAGTGGTGGTGGCGGGGCGGGGGATGCTGCATTCCTCTGTGCATTTCATCTTAGATGTATTTGATGTGGGCATTAAAGACGTGTGGAAGTGGTTGACTTGTGCATACTGGGGAAAGGATGTGAATAGCCATTTTCCTGAAGACAGAGTAGACTCTGGAGCCAGCGGGTCTTCCTGAGATTCACCTGAACAGGCTGGAGCTTTTTCTTGAGAAGAGCAAGGGTGGTCTTAAAGTCTTGAAAACCTGGATTCTGATCTTGGCTCTATCCCTCCCTGGCTATGTTCATCTTGACCAGGTCACTTCACCTTTCTGGACCTTAGTTTCCTCATATACAGAATGGGGTTTATAAAGCCTGCTTTCACTTTTATTAGGAGGATTGAATGAGACCACCCTTATAAGGTGGCAACACTTGGCATACATTGGTTACAGCTGATGCTGGCTTCTTCCCTACTTGCCTTTCCTGTGAACCCTCTTTTCTAAGGCAGCGTTCTCAAAGTATGGTCCTCGGACCAGCAGAACAGCCTTACCTGGAAACTGATTAGAAACTCAAATTCTGAAGTCCTCACCCCACACCTACTGAATCAAGAACTCTGGGGATGGGGTTCAGCAATCTCTTCCTTAACAAGCCCTCCACGTGATTCTAATGCATACTCAAGTTTGAGAACCACTGCTCTAAAGTAACATCCCTTTGGGCCTTACTGTTGTTCCCAGATATTGAGCTGGGGCAAACATTGATTTGAACACTGTGCCTCAGGAGCCCAGCACTGCCCCGTAACACCAAACTCTGTTCAGCCCTGGCATCAGCTGCTGTACACTCCCAGGTATTCTGCAGGAGCTCTTGGGCCATGACAGACCATTATGGTTGTTTTCTGTTGTGTGTTTTTTTTCCTTCCTTTTGCAATTGTCTGCCAACAAATGTTGGCTTCTCAGAGCTGGCCATGTACCCGAGTTTGGGGCAAGCCTGCCTGTCTTTTTAATGGATGCGCCTATTTACCTCCTTGGAAAGCCTGTGACCATCCATCCTGTCCTCTCTCCAGATGGTTGGTCCATTGGCCTAACCATCACCGGTAACAATGTGCTGGCAACTCTGTATCTCTAGGCTTGACATTGTGACCTGCCTGCCCTTTTACTGTCAGAGATGACAGGGGGCTCAGGAAAGCAGGTGGCAAGGGCTTGGGAGAATCTATTAGGGTTAGTGATTCCTGCAAAACCATTTGCTCCAGACAAGAAATTTCCTACAAATAACTCTCTGTCTCAACAAGCCAGGGTCTGTTATCCACTAATTATTTTTGGATTAGGGAGGGCTAACAGGACTTGGCCTTGGAAGGTCAGAATAATTTAAGTAGATAACTAGGTTGCTACCTTCCCTGGGGGGAAGAAGGATCTCTAATACCAAGGTTTCCGCAACTTTGATTGAAAGGAAACCATGTGCTTCAGTTTCTCTGATAAATGTTGATAAAAGATTACACTGATATAATTTTCCAAATGTCAGCTATTATATCTTGCAGTAAAACCACTTGGATGGGGCTCCTGTAACATCAGCCATTAAGTTCTTATGGTGGAAAATCAGATTGCAAGGGGTAGGAAAAGAGGAAAGAAGAGGAAAGAGAAGGTTATTTTGATCATGGAGACAAAAGGTAGCAAGGGTGTTGGCTAAGGCAATGTCAAGTGGAGTCCAACAGGCCTGAATTGGAATTTCTACTCCCTCCCCTCACCTCTCCTCCAAGCTCTGAGACCTTAAGCAAGTGACTGAACATTTTTAGGACTCTGTTGCTGATTTCTCAACTGCGGAAAAATAACTCTGCCTATAGCATCATTATGAAGATTAAGTGAGAAGAATTTTTAAGATGATCTATTTTAGTAAAGTGCCTGGTACACAGTAAAGATGCAATTAGCTCTAACTACTGAAGTAGTGTAGTGAGTTAATGTGGAAAGCGTAGCAAAGAATCAAGTCAGGACCAAGACCCAGGTTTCTTTCTCGAGTCACTGACTGATGGAACAGTTTTTGGTAATGAAAAAAACAAAATGGAAGAAAACCTCCAGACCAGAAAGTGGCAAAGAGGAGCAGTGTAGATTTGCTGGGAAAGCGTTGGGACTTTGACTATTTTTCTGAAGATCATAGATACATACACCGCATCATCTTTGATGACAATAGCAGATAAATGAGATGTGAGAATATCCTAGTGACAGCTTTCGTTTTCTCTGGGTCTTGATGAAACACTCTGCAATTAGCTGAGAGCCAAATTCTGGTCTTGCTTATTTTCATTAGGTCTCACTTTATTTTCTCAGAATACTTTATTCCCCCCATTGCACCATTTAATTTTTTTTCCTGCCCTTTTCTGTCGATCACACACATTGAACCACTATCATATGTCATGATGACTCAAGATGAAAATTTCCAATTCCAAGTAGAAATCGTCAATTCATTTAAGTGGATGGGTGATCTAAATTAATTGTGAGGTGAATTATCAATGGGACAACTTGCCTGGAGAAGCCTCAGCACTCTGATCAGGCACAGTGCAGGGGCATCCTTCAGAAAGGCCTTGGTAGAAACTGTTTCATTAATCAGTGACTCGAGAAAGAAACCTGGGCCCTTGTCCTAGACTTTATTCTTTGCTTTGCCTGCCATATTAACTCACTACACTACTTCAATAGTTAGAGCTAACATTTGTTGCATCTTTCCTATGTTCAAGGCACTTTACTAGTGCCTGCCTGCATGAACAGTGGGGAGGGGATTGCTGCATCAAAAGAGGACCTCTCTCTCCTTGTGGGGTGTCTGTCTGTCTCTCTCCCCTCCTCCCTCCTTGCGGGGTCTCTCCTTGTGGGTCTTTGTTGGGGGGTATCTCTCTTTTTGTGGGAGTCTCTCTCTCAGTGATTCAATCAGTGCTGAGACAGACTGGGATTAGCTGAGTGATTGAGATCTTCTTACCTGCATACAAAATACTTTTAAGTAGAATCCCAGCTTTACGATTTGTGAGACAAGTCATTGTTGGCAAGTTTCTTAACTTCTTTTTAGCCCTAGTATTAAAGTGTAGATAAGAACATTTATATAAAAGTGTCTTGTATTTTCAAATTCTCACCTTAGAAATGTTGAAGAACAAGATAGCAAATGCCCGACGACTTTGTCAGCGGCGAGGGAGGTGCAGTGTCAGAGCAGTAGCCACCTGCCCCAGATTTTCAGGCAGTTCTGTATTCAGTTACCTATTCCAGGAGCCCACAGCACATTTACATCTTTGGTATCTACACTTTCCAGAATCATATGCAAATTGCTGTGTAGACTGTGGTACTTTATAGTAAGATACTGTGCTTTTTAATACTGTACCTTGTTACATAGATGATGTGAGGAGATTTATAAAGATGTCTACATTATAAGAAATGTTAGATAACTCAGATGGAAGCGAGGAAATAGGTAATAGACAAAATCATGCAATAAGATCCTATTGGTTGTTTGGTGTGAGTTATAGATTTGGATCTGAGCTTCCTAGCGGTCGAAAGAAAAAAAGACAACAACACATTTTTAAGATTCAAAGTGTCTATGAAAAACAAATTGGCCTAGGAAATCACAGAAGGTGTGTACTTCATTTGAAGTATGTGTGTGTTTTATAATTTTACATGCAATATGAAGTTTTAATACTACTTTAAAAGCAGAAACTTTACCTCCTGGTATCTTTTAGATCCCATCTTTTTGGGGGTGACAATAGCCATCAAAAATTGACAGTCCTATACAAAATAGAAAGGATTTAGCCTTGAGCTGAGCTTCTAGGAATTTTCAAGACCTCCCCAATTGCCAGTCTGTTATTCAATTACAGAGCATAATTATTCCTTCAGAAATTGACACAGAATAGTTAATTTCCCAGCAAAGCATCCTAACACTCCAGGCAAGCCATCACTTGGAATACAAAGTGTCTTATTCTGCTAATGAAACTTTGCTAATTATAAAATTCTTGAAGTGGGTACTGGAAGAAAAATGTTTTGCACACTTTACAAATAATATGCCTCTGTGGGGTGAATGCTGACGCGTGCATTTCAGGTTTTGGCTTATTTGGGTATTCATAAGCGTCCCTCTTTGCTGATTATGTCAGCACAACCTCTTTATTGAATTATGGATTGGGTATTTAATCAAGGCCTGTGCCTTATTATTAGCCATGTAACTTTCCATTGTTTTGGTGGAAAATGGAACGTGTAAAACCTGATTCACATGAAGATCCATTGGCCCACTAATAAATAATGTTTTACAGCACACTCTGCTTTTATATCCCTATAATCCTTATCTGCCAGAGAAGTGAGAATAAATAAGCACATGTCACGCTGATCGATGGGGGACGGTGCTTCTGTCAAAGTGGTGGAGAGCTGGACACGACGTGGGTTTTCATGAGTTGGTTTTTCCTGTATTAATCCTGGACTTGAGAGCTGGGGCTGTTTTTGGAGAAACACAGATATATGTTGGAGAGAATTTATATTCTAATGTAATCCGTCAGTAAAGAGGTTTGATTTAGTTAGTAATTGTAACCACTTGGTTGTACCCTAAACTTACATAGAACACTTAATAAACCATTACCTGGGCCCGACCTGCAGGGACATTGATTCACCTGGTCTGAGTGGCCCCAGGTGGTATTGACATGCAGGCAAGACTGAGGATCACTCATCTCTGCTCTCAGGAGACCAAACAGTTAATGGGCAGTGATTTCGTGGCTGTGAGCTGTGAGTCCCAACTCCACAGGAGGCTTTCTGAGGATAAAAATATTCCTTGGTTCTGCTTCTGGAATCTCGTACTCGGGGAGGGAGTTTGTTCCGGCATTGTGGCCGGAAAGATCTCAACTTGGAGTCTTTGAGATATAGCATTCCTGGTACTTCCAAGCTGTAAGACTCTGGAAAACTTACCTCACTCTCTGGAAAAAAAGACCAAAAACAAAAAACCAGAAACATTATTATGAATTTGGAATTTCTTTGTTTTTTTTTTGTTTGTTGTTTTTGTTTTTTTTGAGACAGAGTCTCGCTCTGTCACCCAGGCTGGAGTGCAGTGGCCGGATCTCAGCTCACTGTAAGCTCCGTCTCCCGGGTTTACGCCATTCTCCTGCCTCAGCCTCCCGAGTAGCCGGGACTACGGGCGCCCGCCACCTCGCCCAGCTAGTTTTTTGTATTTTTTAGTAGAGACGGGGTTTCACCGTGTTAGCCAGGATGGTCTCGATCTCCTGACCTTGTGATCCGCCTGTCTCGGCCTCCCAAAGTGCTGGGATTACAGGCTTGAGCCACTGCGCCGGGCCTGAATTTGGAATTTCTTACTTGGGAGACAGCATTGTTAGTTCAGTGTCTGAGTACCACCTTCCACCTGTGTTAATATTGCTGAGTGTGAGGTGCTACCAAGAGGATGTTGCTTTTTATTTCTCAAGGCAGTTTGAAGATTTAACGAGGATTATTTCCTAAAGGGCCCCCTATGCGTGAGGTGACCTGTGAGGTTTGTCCCCATTCTTGTGTCTTGGTTCCCTAGGATTCCTGCCTCTCTCTTTTTCTCCCTCCTTCTAACTCTTGAACATCTTGCATTGCCTCTGAGACTCTGTCCCCTAATGCTCCCTTCTCTTTGCCCAGGTATTCAAGCCAGAAGCATGTACACTTAACAATCTGCAAATTCTTTCCTCCTCTATTCTTTGCCACCATTACCAACTTGTTGTAACTGGTCTTTAGGCCTCCAGACTTTCTGTTACCTGGTGGCATGATAAGTTCCAGAGAGAGAATGCCCAGGGTACTATGGAATAACAAAGGAAGTTTCTAACATAGTAGGAATAGGAGTGGTGATGGGAGTACGCAGAATTGCAGAAGACTTCCCTGAAGAAATGCCATCTCAGGGAGTTAGCCTGGCACAGAGAGGGGGAAGCGTGCTTGGAGCAGGGGAGCAGTATGATCAAAGACCCAGGGGTGAGCACGAGGTTAGTGGTCTCAAGAAGATCAGGATGGCAGGATCCTGGGGTGGGATGCAATGCCAGCACAATCTCAGGATGAGAGTCAGTGAGTTTGCGAATGTTGTGATCCCTGTTTATCCATCTCTGTGCCATGGATGCCAGCGGGGTCCATGTGCTCGGTTATATTTGTTGGATCGCTGCACTCCTGGAGTTCAGTGGGTGGCAGCATAACTGGTTGAGTTGGGGAGAAGCCATCCTTGACTAGGCAGTGTTTGAAATGGATCATGAAGAAGTGTGTATGGGACTTTTATGGGCACAGGAGTGAGTGTGTATGTGTGTATGTATGTTACTGTGTGATGCCAGGCACTGAAAGCACACCCAGGAGCACAGGTTCATGGAGTACATGATCCAGGTGTGATTTGGCAGGACTGGAGCATAAACCGTACATGAGAGAAGAAGGCTTCAGAACAGGTGGGGAGAAATGGAAATGTTGTCACCGTGTAAAATCAGCTGGCCCAGCACTGCTTATTTTTGGTAACCTTGCATTCTTCACTGTGAAACCTGTGATTATGAGGGTTTGCCAGGTTAAGGATTTGTGGCTTTATCCTACGGGAAGCCACAGATAAATATTAAACAGGGGGCAGGGAAGGCATGGGAGTGGCATAATCAGGTATGCACTTCAAGATGACGTGCCATCTGCAGAGGGTAGAATGAATCTGGGAAGGGTAAGAATGGATGCAGCATAACCACTAATCTGTTTTCTCTTCCATCTAATTAGAAGAATCCTTTTTGTCCTAAATGTATTATACACTTTGACCTGAATCAGATTATTGTAATTTGCTCTGGCCTGAAACACCTGTGGTACACAAAGGACTTTCACACACATTCTTGTGACTTGGATTGGAGGGTACTAGCTTCTTTAGTACTAGGACCCTCCTGTTAACAGGGTGCCTGGATGTGAGGCAGCAGGATTCCTGTGACTCCCTTTACCTCTATTCATAAAGGGCTCTTACTTCTTTTTGGAAAAGTCATGTTGTTGATTTCTTTAATAATGGTAAGAAAAAGTGGAGAGCAGTGGCTTTATAGCTCACCAGTTAGAAAAATTGATCTGTTATTAGCTAAATCCCCGCCCCACCATCAATCTTGTCTACTGATATCCTCTGTGTCCTTTTCTGGCTTGAGCTAATGGTGTCTCCTCCAGAAAACTTCCATGATTCTTCCTTTCCCATCCTTGTCTTCATTCACCCAGCCCTTGGTTGATCTTTTCTTATATTCTTAATTGTGGTATAGCTATAATATGATACAGATTACTGCCTATCTCTCCTGGAAATTGTGAGTCCTCTGAGGAGAGGAAGTTTTGTCCTCATTTTAAAAATTACTTTCCCATATAGTAGAGTGCTTGGTACATAGAAGGTTTATTGTTTCAGGTGAGCTAATGTGTAACTGGCAAGTTAGTAGGAACAACCATAGTTTGAAAATATCATCTTGGGATTCCTGCATCCAGTTTCCTCATGGACATCTCCATCAGAATGTGACACGGGACAAAGATCAACATGCCCAGGAGTGGACTCATCAACCCACCTACCCTCTTTCAAATCACCTCCTTCCTTCTCTGTTTCATAGCCCGGGACATGGTACCACATGCCTTTTCTCAACCCATAATCCTGGGAACTGTTGATTCTTTCCTCATTCATTACACACAATATTACTCCTCTGCTTTCATTGTGTGTGTATTTCTCCACTGTTCCCTCTCCATCCCTACAGGATTTCGTATCAGATTAATTGTCTTTACCTCCAGTAGTATCTAAGCCTTTCTCTGCCTTGTGATGTGGTCTCCACCGTGAGGTCTGAAAGACTTTTCTAAAATCCAGACCCATTCACGTCACTCTTGTGTTTAGAATGCTTGGCAGTTCCCCGTCAGTTTCAGGCTCTCCATGATCAGGCCCCTCACTCCCTCTTCATTCTCTTCTGTTTGTACTCTGAAATTTTACATTTTATCATCGCAAGTTAAATACCCCCAGTGCTGTCCAAAAGGACGTTCTGTGATGATGGGAATGTTCTATCATCTACGATAGAACATCTATGTATCAGTGCTATCCAGTGTGGCAGCCACCAGCCGTGCGTGCCTATTGAGCAGTTAAAATGAGGCTGATGTGACTGAACAATCAATTTTAAATTTTTATTTAATTTTAGTTAATTTAAAATTAAATAGCCATATGTACTAGTGTCTCACATATTAGACAGCATGGTTCTAGACTCTGGATATACTATTCTGTCATATACCTCTGTACCTGGGCTCAAAGTTCTCTCTCTGAAATGTTCATTTCTGCATTCTTTCCCAAGATAATTTCAGCTGGTCCTATAAGAATCAGCTCAACTGTCCCCCTGCCTCCAGAACACCTTTCCTTATCCCGAGACTGGCCTGTGCTCACCTCTACTGTGAAACTAATATACATTTTATAGTTACATTATACTATCTCTTTCCACTGTCTTTTCACTGCTAGTGTCCCCATTAGAAATTGAGGTTCTTTAGGATAGGAGATAAGTCTTTCCTCCTGGTATCCCAAGAATACAGCACAGTTCCTGCCTGGTGTGTAAACAGTAAGGGGCCTTGTATGACAATGTAGAGTGCAGAGGCAGTTCTGGGCTCTAGCCCCCTATCTGCTAGTTCCAGTTCCACAGCTATAGCCAAATCCACCTGACTGGGCCTCAATATTGTTACCTGCACATGGAGCATTATAATTCCTTCAATGTTCAAGAGATTTATCATGAGCATTACTGATAATATACAAGTACCCAAGACACTAGTAATTGATAGCCGCTATTGTTGGGTGTTCTGTAAATGTTTGAGCCTCTATTACTACAATTCCTCAAGTACTTGAGTGCCTGTTAGTGTGTTGAATACTTGACTTGCGGCTGGACGCTGTGGCTCACGCCTGTAATCCCAACACTTTGGGAGACTGAGGTGGGCGGATCACAAGGTCAGAAGATCGAGACCATCCTGGCTAACACGGTGAAACCCCATGTCTACTAAAAATACAAAAAATTACCCAGGTGTGGTGGCATGCACCTGTAGTCCCAGCTACTCAGGAGGCTGAGACAGGAGAATTGCTTGAACCCAGGAGGCAGAGGTTACAGTGAGCCGAGATGGCGCCACTGCACTGCAGCCTGGGGGACAGAGTGAGACTCCATCTCAAAACAAAACAAACAAAACAAAAAACTTGACTTGCAATGCAACATTTACTTTTTATGACAATCCTAATAAGGCAGTTGTGACTATCTCCATTTGATATTTAAAGTTACATTCCACAGCTAGGAAGGGGCTTAGCTGGGATTCAAATCCACATTTGCTTGACTTCAAAGCTCATGCCAGACTTCCTTATTCCTGTCTGCATATACATTTGCACTTAATTTTAGGCAGCAATGCACATATTCAATTAATAAAGCAAATCATAAGGGGAAATAATTTTAACACAGCCAGCAGAATTTCCTTGAGCTAGTTGATTTGGGAGACTGCATATTGCATTCCTTGTACAATATTTCCATTCCCTGTTTGCAGTTTTTAGGTAAAGAAATAAGGAAACATTTAACCCATTCCTTCAATTAGGTTGTGTAATAGATTGTCATGGGCATTTTCAAGATAAGTGTTCAATGATAGTGTTGTGAAGTGCATTGATCAGTTGCTTCTCAGAAGTCTCATTGATTATCAGGTCTGGGTTAAGCAGACAGGCTGCTAGAATCTTACCTTTGGAGGACTTAAATTTCAGTTTTGAAGGCAGCTCATAGGGCCATCAAGTCAGAGGCCTCACTGTCCTCATTTTTACAGCAGGCCTTGCTTCTGTAGAGACTCTACTGGAACCTGGATTCTGGGACATTTTTATTTACACCACTGGATTCCTTTCCCTACAGCTGCTGTTTGTTTTCTGAACATCACTTCTTTTCCCTTCTTCTTTTATCACATGTCTACTACATGCATAGCACTGGGTTACGTGCTCTGGCAAGACAGTGGTCGCCGAGATAGGGCCAGACATTTGGCATTTGAGTAGCGGACAGAGATAAAGATGCCCACACACATGATGGTAGCTATTAGCTGTGGTGAGTAGCATTTGCCACACATCGGGACCCTTACATATAGATTTATGTGGGTAACTAGGTTTGGGCATCACCACTATGAGAAAAGAATGCACCAAGTGCTGTGACCATGCCAATGACAGAGCGAAAGAAAGGTTACTTCTTCTACAGGAGACTGGGGTAGAGGAGAGAGGAGGCGTTAAGAGGAGTTGGCGGCCAGGTGCGGTGGCTCAGGCCTGTAATCCCTGCACTTTGGGAGGCTGAGATGGGCGCACCACGAGGTCAGGAGATCGAGACCATCCTGGCTAACACGGTGAAACCCCCATGTCTACTAAAAATACAAAAAATTAGCCGGCCGTGGCAGCGGGCGCCTGTAGTTCCAGCTACTCGGGAGGCTGAGGCAGGAGAACGGTGTGAACCCAGGAGGCAGAGCTTACAGTGAGCTGAGATCACTGCATTCCAGCCTGGGGGAAATTCCGTCTCAAAAAAAAAAGGAGTTGACATCTGAACGCTCAAAAAAAAAAAAAAATAAGGAGTTGACATCTGAACTGAGGATATATTTCACTCTCACCACAACCCTTTGCATTAGGCACTAATATCCGCATTTTATAGTTGGGAAAATAAACACAGAGAGATTATGTAACTTTGCCCAAGATCACGCAGCTTGTAAGTATTATAGCTAGGACTGGAATCCAGGCATTCTGGCTTCAGAGTCTGCTGACAACCACAGTTATATTGTACCACTCAATTATGGTACAGATTATTACAGTGTGGGATCAGATGGGGTAAGTAGTATAGGTGGTTCCCAAACTAGTCGACATCAAATTATGCAAGAATGCAAGAAGCTTTTTGACAAATATCACTACGGTAAGTTACCCTAGGCTTGCTGAGTCTGAATTCTTAAGAGAGGGCCCAGAAAATGGTATGATTTCTTTAAAAGTCTCCAAATGATTTCTGTGGGCATCACTACCATGAGAAATGAAGGCACCAAATGCTGTGACAGTGCCAATGGAAGAGTGAAAGAAAGGTTATGTCTTCTGCAGGAGAATGGGGCAGAGGACAGAGGAGGTATTAAGAGGAATTGGCATTTGAACTGAGTATTAAAATATGACCCTTAGCGAGCCATGCAGAGAATAGGGCCAGCTTTTGTTTTTCCGTGGAAGTAAATTTGGATCATGTACGGAAGGTTGTGGGTCCTCAGGAGAAGTGTGTGTGTGTGTGTGTGTGTGTGTGTGTGTGGTGGCCGGGGGGGATCCTTTTATTTGCATTTCAGTGAACGTGTATCTAGGAAGCTAAGTAACATATTTTGTCATTGTTATCTAGGACCAAAGCTGGTAGAAGACTATCTTAGGCCAGATGATTTCAGAGACCCCTTAAAATTACTTCAGAAAATCTTTACTCGCCTATCCACAAGTCTTGAAACCTCTCCATCAGAGCTCTACTTTTTTAGTTTGAAGTCTTTGCTTTCAGCAGAAAAACAGAAAGTCCTGGGTTGCTGACACATGAAAACATTAAACATTAACAATGTGATGAGTGCAGCTGTTTTAACTTTTAGAGCATACACTCCTAGGGACATAGCAGAATTGAGAGGTGGTGTGATGTGAAAACTGTTACTAGCCAAAACAGTCTGCAATAAAACTATTGGAGAAAACCAAGTTAGAAGGTCTTTGGCTGGGGGAAAGGGGAAGGTGCAGTTTAGGGGTCACAGGGCAGACACACTGAGGATCCCCCCTTCCCCTTTTCTATGTCCTCTCATCTAAGGCTGGCCTTACCATTTCCAAAGCAAGTTTGCAAACGAAGTTGTTCTTAGATTCTGTAGAAAAACAGGAGTGAAGATTTACAGCTTGGTAGGAGGATTCACACTTGAGCCGGGGTGCAAACAGTGTGTGTTAACAAAGGGGCCTCTTGTGGGGTAGTCTTTATTTTTCTTTCCTTTTTTTCCTCCTGGAAAAAACTAGGACAAGAAGAACATAGAAAATGAAGACTAATTCCAAACACCAGAACTAGTTTGTGAAAATTGGCGTGCTATTGTTATCCTCTGGTTCACAGGTTAATATCCTACAGATTGGTGTCCACCATCTGTTCCAATGCTACTCTCGTTTAAATAGTGCTTTTCCTTATGACATGTACAAAAATTTCAATTCAATAGCTAATCATTGTCTCAGGTGCACAAACATGTTTCTCAGGTGCACAAACATGTTTCTAGTATGTATTTTTTTAAAAAAGGATTTCACCGTTTCCCTGCTGGTTTTCAAACCAGGTAGGATTGAGGATTCTAGGTGATTTATTTTGATGATTTCAGTAATAAAACCCAAGGGAAAAATTGGTTCATCGTGAATACAGCCACTTTTCATTAAATGCAGCTAAAGGCCCAAGAATGAATCTGAAATGGAGACGAGATCTGCCATTTAAGTCAGGGACAGATACACAATTTGCATCTGACATAAATTCTCATCGGGTTGTGTTAAGAATACGGTCTGGCAGGGAATGAAAATTAAATTGACTTCTCACCTATTGTTGTTCCTCCCTGAGCTCTGCTCCTCTAGAAGTCATTAATGGCTGCAGGTACAAAGGATGCGACATAGCCCTTTGGGGTTTCCCCAGTCACGGAGATGTTTAGCAGATTGCTGCTTTAGGCGTTGATCCACCATTCACTTCGCTGCAGCACCAGAATCTTGTTTAAATACAAGCAGTGGGGGCCTCTTTGAGTACCACTGCCTGGAAGAGCAGCCCCACATCATTAAATAGGGTGTGTAGACCTCTTTCCTAATCCGCCCCAAACCCCATGTGCCCGTTTGCTGCATGAGGCTGAATATTGAATTTCAAGATTTCTAAATGAGGTTGAAGGTCTGTTTGACATCTGCTGATGACTCTCATGTTGAATTTCCTCAAGTAGTGGGTTCCCTGAGAGTCGCCTTCCCAAATAAATAAATTTTACTTCTCCTTTATGAAAAGCAACCTAAGTGAGTCCATTGCTTTTAGTTAAAACCTTTAAAATATGGCATTTTGCATCTCATTTTCACTTATCTTTTAATCTTCAGGAGGTGGCAATGGGGGTGGGAATTGCTATCCCTTTTTTTAAAGCACCTAATAGGTACCACACACTATCTTAGGTGCAGTATACATGTGATCGCGTATTTTTTCATTTATTTTATAATACACATAGAAGAATAAGAAATTGAATAAAACATAAATGGTTAACCTCAGGAATAATTATAAAATGAACACACATAAAACACCTACCCACATCAGGACATTATAACATAACCAGCAGCCTAAATTTTCCCCATGTCTCTTCCCAATCATAATTACTTCTTCCGCTCTAACAGAAACTCTTCTGTCTTTTATAATACTTCCTTGCTTTTCTCTATAGTTTTATCCATAAATTAATTCATAAATAGTTTCACTAACCAGATTTCAAATTTCATGTAAATGCTAGCACAATGGTTCTATTATCCTAATTTCCTTTTATACAACTTACATATCTATGAATTATCCACACTGTTCCATATGTTCATAGTTCACTTATATTTATTGTAATTTAGTAACCATTATATAAATATGCTACAATTTTGAAACTCCATTCCATAACATCTGGATTTGAAGCTCTATGCTATGACCATATTTTTTAACATATATCTTGGTGTACATAAGCTTGCAATGATGGAGGATGGAATTACTGGGTCAGAGGAAGTGTGTATATTTAGCTTTAAGTAGGGTATCTATATTTTCAGTTTTATTATATATTACCAATTTTCCCAAAGTGATTGTTTCCATTTCTAATCTTACAAACAGTGAGTTAATGTTGGTTCCTACCCTTATCCATACTTGGTACTTTTATATTTTTTTCACCCATGACTGTGTCTGCCCCTGTAATACTGTTGTAAGGCAAATAGTCATAGCCCCATTTTACGGATGAGAAAACCATATTCTCAGGTTTTTATAAACATGCCATAAAACATACAAAACCTGAAGGAAGGACAAAGGGACAAAGCCAGCAACTGAATAGTCAAGAGACATCAAATATCAAAAGTTTACTTTATGCCTATAGTATGATTTTAGAAGAGTATAGACTCTGCGTCTTCCAAAGATCTGATATATCTTGTATTTTATTGCTTTGGAGGTGAAGAACTTTTGGGGAAAAAAATTTAGGAATGGCTTGTACTTTGATCAGAATAGGAAAATAAGGTGAAAAACAAAACCAAAACAAAATAAAAATAAGAATGATGATAATCCTCCACTTACCTTTTATGGAATAGTGATTCTGCCCAGATATTGGACTGAGTAGTTTCCATAACTTATTACTAGAGTGCTTTTCCATGGCTTTGTGCTTTAGAGTTCTTGAGTGAAATAGGAGAAAAGGCAAAGACTGCTTTGGTTTGCAGAGTCATGGGAGCTTTTATTATGGCTTCCATGCCTGGATGTCTACTGCCTAATTCTACGTGGACGTTGTAAATATAGGGGAGGAAAAACATCTTTTTTTCCCCTCTACCCTACTAGTTTCTCAGGCTGGAGCCTGGAAAATTAGCCTGACAAAAGACAGATTAACAAGAGAAAAACAAATATAAGTTTATTAAACTGTTCATCCTACACAAACATGGGAGTACTCAGAGATAACTAACTCAAAGGGGTGGTTAGAACTTGAGTGTATATAACATCTTAAAAAGGACAATAAAATTTTAGAATAGTGACAAGATAAGGGAAAAGGACTGATTACAAATCACGGAGAGTTAAATATATAGGGGAACTAATCGAAGGTAAGAGCTGGTTAATAAAGTCAGCTATGCAGATTTCTTTGAAGCCATCTAAAGGCTGATAAGTTATCTTGGTGATGGACTTCTGTCCCTGCTGGTGGGTGGAGGGGAGGACACATTTACAAATTTATGTCCTGCTTTTAGGCAAATGTGGGTGGTCTGAGAGCTTTTTTTTTTTTTTTTTTTTTTTTTTTTTTTTTTTTTTAATCTGCTGCTGCTTCTTTTTTATCTGCTTCTTCCTTTAGCTCAAAATAATCCTTATGCCAAAGTGTCCTTTCTTGGGTGGCATTTTCTGCTATTCTCCATGGACAAAGTTCCTATTAGAAAGATAAACCCCTTCCTCATTCTGCCCCTGTGACCTTATTACTTGGAGATGTTTGCCCCCAGGAGGTCTCTTGTTATCACCAGGTGAGTTCACTTGCAAATCTTTGCCCATAACCAGAAGGATCCAGATTTTACTAGAACTTTAGCATTCAATGCCTCCCAATGTTAGTGAAGCAAATCAGCCAAATTGTCCTAGTAATAAAGATTTTACATATCATATACCAAGAAAAGAGTATAATAGTCTAAAACAAGATTCAGATTATGGTGGAGGCTTTTTTTGTTTAATATATGATATGGTTTGGCTGTGTCCCCACCCAAATCTCATCTTGAATTGTAACTCCCTCAATTCCCATGTGTCATGGGAGGAACCTTGTGGGGGGTGATTGACTTATGGGGGGTGGGTCTTTCATGAGCTGTTCTCTTGATAGTGAATGAATCTCATGAGATCTGATGGTTTTAAAAACGGGAGTTTCCCTGCACAAGCTGTCTTATCTTGTCAGCTGCCATGTGAGATGTGCCTTTCACCTTTCATCATGATTGTGAGGCCTCCCCAGCCACGGGGAACTGTAAGTGCAATAAACCTTTTTCATTTGTAAATTGCCCAGTCTTGGGTATGTCTTTATCAGCAGCATGAAAACAGACTAATACCATGTAGAAGGATATTCTATAACATTGGTTGATCCTGAAACTAAAATGTCATAAAAGACCACTGAGGGAAGCTGAGAATACCCCCACCCTAATATACAGCCTCTTGTTTTGACCCTTACAGCAGTGCCATGAAGTACCTCCTATTATGCCACACTATGGATGGTATAACTTTGCTTTAGAAAGGGTCCATAACTTAAAATTACACAGCTATAATATAACAAAGTCTGCATTTGAATCCAGGTCTGTCTATGTGGTTATAAATTGCTATGCTGTAATGCTTTTAACCAGAGAGAAAAATTCAAGCAGGAAAATCCAGTCTACTCGGAATATCAGCCTGGAAGTACTGCTTTTCCTGAGAATGTGGCTTTACTGGGGCTGCCATTTCGATGGGTTTTTAACAAAGTGCGCAGTACCTGGTACTCTCTACATTGTCCAGTAGCATAAGAATTCTATTAGCAGATAGCAAGCACCTGAATCATCTGGAATTTGTACCAGAGGACTGTTATCTTTTTGAGAAAGTCTCCAAGTTTGGCCATTGTTATCCTATTTTACAGCCCTATTATTTCACAGCAGATATGCCATATAAATGGTTAATATTTTCCTAGTGTTCACCAAGGAGCTACATCCTATAGTTGTAATTTGGATGTAATTTTTTGTGGTTATATAAATACGGCTCTATTTGAAGTGGGTTGAATTAGAAAACTCATGAATAAATTCTTTGACATAATCAGAATTATATGGCAAGGAATTGACCTACTTTGCAGGAAGGCTCCCCCAGAGTTCCTTAGCTGATAGTATGTTAACCCAACAGAGAAATCTTCCTGCTAATAGCACTTATCAGAGAAGATTGGAACCTGTAGTTTGTCAGGTACTCCAAAAAAAAAAATAATAATAATTTAAAGTCTGAAATAATAAAAAAAAAAAATCCTGCCTTTCTTTAAATTTTATTTCAACTGGAAATATAAATGTACGTCAAGTTATAGATCTTTTTATCACAAGTTAGCATAAGGACTTTTCTTGACATTGGAATACAGTTTGCTAATTGGAATGCTGCCTCTTGCTAATGAAGTATATACCCACAAAACATATCTTCTTTTATTTCCAGTTTTGATTTCTTTAAAGTGGAATAAGGGTTTTAAAACACTTGGAAAGTGACCAAAATATAGAGTCCTTCTGAGTCCGTGTGCTTTGCTGGAGGAGTCGTGGGGAGTAGCACTTTCTTTTAACAAGTTGGCCTTTTTTTATTATTTTTAAACATTGAACTTCATTTTCATAGAATTAACTTTATTTTTGTACTCATGTTTCACTGACTTACAACATACGTAACTAATTATATACTATCCTAACTAGTACAATTATCATAAACAAATTTGGCAACAGAAGTGTATGAGATACTTGGTAAGCGTCTAACATAGGTTTTTGATTGAAACAGAAATCAAGTAGCCTTCCTGGCATCCCTGTTCGGAGTAGAGCCAGCATCAGATAGTGAGAAAGAAGAGCAGGGGTCAATCCAAAGCACTGATGAGCCTAATGGACCTTCTCTTGTACTTCACCTACAGAGCTGTTCAGAGGATTCAAGGTAGTAAAGTAAAGCATATAAATAAAGTGACTGGTATTTTGAAAAGTGATGAGTACAAAGCAGGATCTCAGAAAATTTTAACTTGATTTTTTCTTCTTGTTTCACCCTGTCAATCCAATCAATACATTATTGTTGGATTTGTTATGATTGGTTTAAATCTCTAGTTTTTCTACTGGATTATGAGCCTGCTGGGAATAAAGGGCATATTATAATCATCTTGTTCCCTTTTTTATAATGCTTAGCACCTAGGAGTCCTTCTGAAAATGCATTTAAATTTATTGCAGTAAAGGGTTGACATAACTTCTAGGGGACACAGGACAATCCTGGCAAGAGGTCTGTATCTGGTATTGGAATGCCCAGAGCAGATATTATGGGATGGTTGTAGAGAGGGTGGGGTAAGTCATGAAATACCAATACAGATACCAAGTCTGAAAGGCCAGTGATGGAATACTGACAGGAATTGTGGGGCAAGAAGTTCTAAATCAGACCAGTTTTCTCCAGCCCCCCTCTAGGAATTTCCTTCCTTTTGTTTCCTTCTGTCCTGCTTCCAGCTAAGATCAATTTATCAAATTTCATGTAACTGTTTCCTGCCAGGCAAGAGGATGCTTGCAGAAGTAACCAAGCTTAATTCCAATCCAGGGACTTCATAAGGGCAGTGACCATACCTTGTTCATTTTTAATATAAAAGATAAATTAGAGATTTAATTTGGAAATCCCATTAAATCCCAGACTTTCAAATCAAACAATTAAGAACTCCATAGCCCCCTGCATGGAATGAAATTATTGTAATTCTTCCTTCTTGGTGAAAAAAAATGTACTGTCTAATTGCTGGGAACTCTGTTAATAAGAATCAAATCCTCTTTATCTAAACCATATCTAAAAGGTGAAATGTTATTTGGGTCCTATGCCAAGGAACAAAAGAAAATGTCTTATATGACATGTTTGAGAGAAAGACCATTTTTGTTTCTTAATTAAGCTTACCTTAATTTGACAAAGCTCTCTAGTGCTAGCTGTAGAATGTACAGGTTGAGTATCCCTTATCTAAAATACTTGGGACTAGTAGTGTTTCGGGTTTCAGATGTTTTTGGATTTTGGAATATTTGCATATACATAGGAGATATTTTGTGATTGGCACCCAAGTCTAAACATGAAATTTATTTATGTTTCATATATAACTTACACACATAGCCTGAGGATAATATTATACAATATTTTTAATAATTTTGTGCACGAAACCAACTTTTGACTATATTCTGACTATGACCCATCATAGTCAAAATTACACAGTTAAGATGTGGAATTTTCCACTCGTGATGCCATGTTGGTGCTCAAAGAGTTTCGGATTTTGGAGCATTTAGGATTAGGGATACTTAACCTCCATTTTTCTCCCTCATCTGCTTCTTCCTCTGACATTTAGACTCTCTTGACCTGGAAGCTGTTTCTGGCTTTAATACCCTCCTTCCTTGGTATTCACCCTGCTTTGGGGGTAAGTAGCTGGTACCCAGGGTGTGGCACCTCTGATCACTATACCTGTGATATACAGTCCTGCTTTTGTGATGCGTGGAGCTTCAGAAGAACCTTTATATTATGAAGAACTAATACTTGGGACCAGTTGTCAGTGGCAACAGGTAGATTAGGCACCCAGGCATTTTACTATGGCCTTGATAGCTCAGGTTAGCAGTATGTAGTGGAAAGGGCATGGACTGGGTGATTAAATACAGGCTGAAATGTTAGCTCCATCCTTGCTGTCTATGCATGCTATAACTTGGATGTTTGACCCCTCCAAATCTCCTGTTGAAAGTTGATCCCCAGTGTTGGAGGTGGGGCCTAATGGGAGATGTTTGGGTCATGGGGCAGATTCCTTGAGAATAGCTTCATACTGTTCTTGTGATAACGAGTTCTCATTCTATTAGTTCCCAAGAGAGCTGGTTGTTAAAAACAGCCTGGCACCTCCCTCCCCTGATCCCTTCCTTTCTTTCTCATCATGTGATCTCAGAACATGCTGGCCGTCCCTCACCTTCCACCACGTGTAGAAGCAGCTCGAGGCTCTCACCAGAAACAGATGCTGTCTATGCTTCTTGTACAGCCTGCAGAACCATAAGCCAAATAAACCTCTTTTCCTTATAAATGACCCAGCCTCAGACATTTCTTCATAGCAATGCAAATAGACTTAAGACAATGCCATTTGGCCAAATCATTTCACCTTACTGAGCTTCCACTTCTTCATCACTAAGAAGAGAAATATGGTCTTTCTTCTGGAATTGTTTTGTAGATTAAATGAGCTAACATGGAGAAAGCACCTGTGGCATGGGTTGCATTGTGCTGCTCCCCACCCCTCATTCATATGTTGAAGTCCTAACTCCCTGTACCTCAGAAATTGACCTTATTTGGAAATAGAACATTGCAAATGTAATCTGTTAAGACAAGGTCAGTAGGGTGGACCCTAATTCACTATGACTTCACTGTGACTGGTATCTTCATAAATAGGTGAAATCTGGACACACAGACACAAAGGGAGAAGATCATGAGAACATCATGTGAAGATAACAGCAGAGATCAGGATAATATGTCTACAAGCCCAAAGATGCCAAGGTTGCCAGCTACCCATCAGAAGCTAGGGGAGAAGCATGAAACAGTGTCTCTCCCAGTCTTTCGAAGGAACCAAACCTGCCAGCACCTTGATCTTGAACTTCTAGCCTCCAGAACCATGAGACAATACATTTCTGATGTTTTAAGCCACTCAATTCGTGGTTCCTTATTACAGCAGCCCTAGCAAAGTAATACACACCTGTCACTTAATTTTATTTCTTTACCTTTCTTCCACCACATAACTCCTTCTTGTTTTCTTTAAATATATTCAAATCAGCATGCTGCAGGACGTAAACTTCGCAGACAGAAACCTGGGTGTGCAACACATCCTATTTCTGACCCTCTAGGGAGAACATAGAAGAGCTGTCCTGTTTTCCTATGATATGTAATATGTATTTTTTAATCCTCTGGGTAGTGCCTGCAGTAATCTTCTGTGCACACATCCTGCTGTGGAAGATTTGACAATAAGAACTGCCTCATGAGGCCACCCCGAAAAGGAACAGCAGATATAAACATGTCGCCATTCTTGTCATTTTGAAACAACATTATTTAAAGCGTCCCAGATAGTTGGGAAAAGAGGAGCTCTTTTCTTCTAGGCCTCCTGTTTCTCCTCTAGCAGGGAAAGATCTTTGCAGGTGTTGTGGAGACAGCAGGAGTTATCAAGGAGAACAGGTTTCCTGCAAACATCCTGAGTGATTTGCATTGTATGAAGCGAACACAAACCACCTCACTTAGTCATTCATATTAATCGAGCAGTTTTAAAATTTAAAGAAGTATTCCTTTGGGGTTTGTGATCAAGGCTGCGTCCCAGCGCTTCACTGGCATCTTCTTGAATTTGGCCCTATTTGATACAGCTTTGCTTTCTGTTGATGTTACATGGAAAACCTCCACCTGGCTGGACAATAGCACTAGTATTGCTACGGTCAGCAGCTTTATTGTAAAGAAATTCCAACTCTGGGAACTGGCAGCACTGCATCCACTGACTCTGGGGAGATTCTTCCAGCCGCAGCACAAAATACAGCTTTCTCTTTTCTACCAAGCTGTATTGAACTCTTTGCCTTGATCTGAGGACCTAGGATCTCCGCTCCTTCAAGTGTTCTAGGCAGCAGTGAGGGAGCCAGGACCCTGCAGAGCAAGCCACCTGCAGGCTGCAAAATTCCAGCAGAGATTGGATTTTTGAAGTATCAAAAGCCTCACACCTGTAGGTGATCTCCATGCAGAGACCGAGAGCAAGAGTAGCTAACCCCCTGACCCCACCAAAACTCACATCTGTATCAGCCTTTCAGAGAAGAGAATGATCGCTTTTGTTTTCCTAGATGTTTCAGGAATAAAAAGAACATAGGGTGTGCATAGATTTGAGAGAGAAAAGGGACAATGGAGCCATATCAGAGAGCATGGACGCTGGACTCAGAGACCTGCATTCCAATCCTGCACCTGCCAAGCTTCTAGCTGGGAACCTTCTCAAAGCCCCTGCACCTCCCTGAATCTCAGTTTCTTTATTTGTAAAGCAGGTTAATAGTAAGTACCTGACAGGTCTGCTGCCAGGATTATTTGCAATCGCGTATGTGAATATGCCTACCTGTCACCCTGTTTTCTCTCCCTCCATCTCTTATGTATCACATTTATTAAACAATTATTATGTGCCAAGGACTTTGCAAAGTATATAATGTTCATTAATCACATATTGCAAGCAGGCAGTTTTAAAGGAAAACAAATATTCAGTGATGCCTGTGAAGCATAGTAAGGGCTGCACATGGTGCCTCACACCTGTAATCCCAGCACTTTGGAAGGCCAAGGCAGTTGGATCACTTGAGGTCAGGAGTTTGAGAACAGCCTGACCAACATGGCGAAACCTTGTCTCTACCAAAAATATTTAAAAATTAGGCCGCTGTGGTGTCCTGCACCTATAATCCCAGCTACTCAGGAGGCTGAGGCAGGAGAATCACTTGAACCTGGGAGGCAGAGGTTGCAGTGAGCCGAGTTCACACCACTGCAACAGAGTGAGACTCTGTCTCAAAAAAAAAAAAAAAAAAAAAAAAAGCATGATAAGGCAGACTTTATTCAGAATCATTATCACAGATATAAGGACACCTGCAGTGGCATCTTGCAGTTGGGGAGAGAGCTTGGGCTCGCCTTTAAATACAGCATGGGCAAGAGGCAATTTATTGCTAAGGAGCAGGGTAGGAGTCAGTTAATAGAAAATTACTAAGAGGAAACATCAAGGGAAAAGGGGACTCTGACATAACCACCTAACAGGATTCTTGCTGAAGACAGGCCAGGGAAGTCAGATACCATCTGGGAATGGTGGAGGATAAGGAGCCTGATCAGTTATTGAGGATGGTCAGATATTGAGGATGGGGGTTCTGGCTAAACCGACTTTTGCAGGGTTCTTTTACTACTATTGGATGTTATGAGGAAGTGCACAGAAGGGTCTAAGAGAAGATTCAGAAGCCTGATGAAAGCGTGGCCAAGCAAAGAATGTCAACAGTATCTTGTTAATGGTTAAAAATGACATTTCTTGGGGTCAGATAAATTCCAGTTGGCTATGTAACCTTGGTCAAGTCTCTTTACCTCTTCAAGCCTGGGTTTCCTCATCTGTAAAGTAGGGATAACAACAGTGACTACATTATGGGATCACTGAGAGAAATAAATGAGATGACGCTTGCAAAATATTTAGCGCAAATCCTGGCACCTAATAAGTATTCTGTAAATATGAGTAAAGATAATAATAAGAGATTGGGTCTTTGTATAACTTCTTAAGGGATACATCTACCTGTTATGGTTGTCAGACAACTCAGTCTGGGACTAGATTTTAGTTGTGTTTAGAAAAAGTTGTTTTGTAAATTAGTCAATTTCTATGGTGTAACATTTGTGTTTCTATTTCAGTTTAATTATTTGTCTTTATTCTATTATTTTTAAATGTTTGTTTGTTTATTTATTTATTTATTTATTAGAGGCAGGGTCCCACTCTGTTGCCCAGGCTGGAGTGCAGTGGCATGATTAGAGCTCACTGCAGCCTCAAACTTCTGTACCTAAGTGATCCTCCTGCCTCAGCCTCCAAAGTAGCTGAGACTATGGCACAAGCCACCATGACTTGCTAATTTTTTAAATTTTTTATAGAGATAGAGTCTTGCTATATTGCCCAGGCTGATCTCAAACTCCTGCCCTCAAATGATCCTTTTGCCTTGGCCTTCCAAAGTGCTGAGATTACAGGTGTGAGTCACTGCACCTGACTGATTTGTCTTTATTTCTTAAGAAATTGTTCAATATGAACTAAAGAGAAGGGAGCATTCGTTAAAGCCTCAGAATTGATAGATTGTGAGAGAGAGAGCGATCAAGGGAAAAATAGTATTTTGGGAGGAACTACATTTATTACTTAAGGGAGAACTGGGAGGCAAGACAACCAAAAAATCAAGACTAGGGACTGGGAAGGCGACAGGTACAGAGGTGACCTGGCAGACAGGATAAGGGGAGCTCTTGTTCTTAACAGAGGAAATAGTACAGAAAAATTCACAGATGTGGAGACATGTGGGATGTACTCTGGGACTTGGGCTTCATTTAGCTGAAGCAAAAAGCATATGCTGGGGAAAATGGAAGTGAGGATAAAGAAATGAGGTGTCATTGCAACGGGAAAGACTGTGATCTCCACAAGAGCAGGGAATTGATCTATTGGGTTCACCTCCATCTCTCTGTTGCTTGCTAGTAGATGTACAATAACTATGTGATGAAATGTTTTTAAAAATTGGTCAGAAGTTTTCATTTTATTGGGTTTGAAGGGAAGTGAGAAACCACTGACATTCCATTTTGCATAATGGAATGACATAAGAATACATTCTCCGAAGAGTAATCTTGTAGTTTTCAATCAGATGGATTGGAGGAAGATGGAATTGTAAACAGGTAGACCAGTAGACCATATGGTTATCTAGGGGAGATATGAGTGTGGTAACTGTTAGAACATTTTAGAAATATTATCTGCAACTTTTAGAATCTCTGCTAGAGGGATTTTAAGGAAAAGAAGAAATCAAATGTCTCTCCAATGTTTCTACCCTGGACAAAGGGTAGACTGCCTGTGACCTTCATTCGTTGGACAGATGTTACCCACATTATGCTGGGTACTTTGCTGGACACTGAAGATTTAACAATGCTAGAAATTACAACAGGTATGCCAAACCTACAAGTCACTGCACAATATGCTGAGTGCTGTGGCTGATGTTGCCACAAATGAGTTATTAGATTACTGTGACTACACTTTAACTTGGCAGGGTAAGGCTACACAGGGGAGGTGGCAGTGGAACTGAGCCTTGAGTGGGAAAAACTGGTTTGGGTAAAGGAGAAATTGGTAATCTCAGTTCTGGACAGATGAAATCTGGCCGTTGTAAAACATTCAGATATGAGCATTTAGAAGGCAGATTAAAAGGTGGATGTAGAGCTCAGGAAAGGAGCCGGAGGTGAATAGGTGGACTTGGACATCATCTGAGAAAGTGTGAGGTTGTCAAGTGAAGACAGACCCTGGATGTACCACAAGAGAATGCTCCATTAAGGATCTGGAAGAAACAGTGTGCAAAGGATGAGTCAGGAAAGAGAGAGAACCAGGATAGTCACAGAAGCATACGAGGGGTGACTCTTCTAGGAAGGAGGGGGCAGTCAAGTGTCCAGTTGCATGCAGAGACTAAAGAGAGTGAGATGGAAGAAAGAACTATTGGAGTACATAATTCCTTGATGACTTTACCTTCCTGAGAGCATATCCCATGTCATCAACCCTCCATAGTGGTCTTGCTGTGACTGTCTCATTTTTAATGATTATGGAACCAGATTATTTAATTTGTGGACTATCAAGGTGCCTTGATATTTTTCACTTCTTATTGATAACTTTTCCTAAAAGAGTGGGTGAGAGACTTGTATTCCCAGCCTCAATTTCCCTCGCTTCAAATTCATTCACCAAAATGAATTTATCTGTAATGCAGTTATGACTATGTCATAACGTAATGTTCCTGAACAAAGACATCCTTAATATGAACGGAGAAATCTGAGCTGGCACTCAAATTTCTCCAAAATCTGAGCCTGAACTGCACAGGTGGTGGAGCATGGTGGAGAGAGTATGAACCTTGGAGTCAGACAGGCACATCTGAATGCAGCTCCCCTTCTTCCTGGCTGTCTGACTTGGACAACTCTTGCCTCTCTTTGAGTTTCTTTTCTGCCCATGGGCACCATTCCTGACTCATGATGGGTGCCCAATAATGTGGAATAGTCACTACTGTGCAGAGTTAGATGTAAGCTCTTTTGCAACAGCTTTTCTGGCATTGAATTTACCTTTAATCCTAGTTGGGAATGGTCCTCTCATCTCCCCTCACTCAGGTAAATTGTGCATATTATTTGAGACCTGGCTTCAATACCATCTCTCCCTCAAAACTTTCTCAGACGACCCTGGTTCAAAGTCATCTTTTCTTTCTCCAAACCCCTATGATACTGCTCAGTATAATATATATGCTGGTTATTCCTGGGCTGACCTGGGCCATGACTTCTGTTGTTCTGAACTTGTTTTTCTATCTTGATTTCTTGTTTCAGTTTTCAAAGGTTTATGTATTACTACCCTGACTTGATTGTAAATTCCTTGAGGTTATACAAAGGCCTTATAATTTACTGCACCTATAATTTATATCTCTCTTTTCTTCTTCTTTTGTGTTTTTCAATTCTTTGCAAGACATGGTCTAGTAGGGAAAATACATTATTTGGAGTCAAAGAGAGCTGGATTTGAATTAATTGGCAGCCAAATGAAGGTTGTGTGATATGGAATAAGTTACCTGTTTGCTGTAAGCTTTTTAAATTCCTTATATACAAAATTAAAAAAATAACAATACCTACCTCATAGGGCTATTGATGGCATGAACATAGCATAATTGGTTCTCAATTATGATGTTTATTACCACCTACTTGGGCCTTACTGAGTAAATGTGCAGTAGTGATTATTTCCATTTGTTAGGATTCCTTTAAAAGATTTGTTCTGGAGTCCTTAGCATCCCTTAGTCCTCCACTGAAATGCTGCCTGATTCATGCAGCCAGCCCTGACCCATCCATCAGAATGTCTAACTCTTCCTCAGTGCTTCCTTTGCAAATTGGTGGCACCTCCATTTACATTTCATCTTAACCTGTGTTTCTTCCAGTAGACTGGGGACTTTTTAAAGGAGGAAATTTTATCTTACTTATCTCCACAGGGAGACAAGAGAGGTAGAGTGGAAAGCAAACAGATGTGGAAACACACATAGCTGGGGTGAATCCTGGATGAATCACATCTCATTGGCTATGTGAACTCTGGGCAAATTTCTTGATCTCCAAAAGCCTGTTTCCTCCTCTGCATAAATTGAGATCATACTACCTCTTAGGACTGTTGAAATTTGTCTGCGGGCTAAATGAAGACTAATGTGTGTGAACATGTCTATCACTGTATCTGGAACACAGTAGGTGTTTAATGAATGGTAGCCGTAGCTCCTTGCACAATAGCAGTCACATAAAAGCTGCTCACAAAATGTTGACTGAATTAAACTAAATGGGATTTAATACTTATTTCTGTTTTCTATTGATTGCTTTATCCTATTACTGCTCATTATAAAAATTTGTCACATTTTTCTTCCAGGCAATTTTCTACCATGGTTTAAGAAGTATTAAGATTATGTTTATAGACCATATCGAGCTCTTTGGAAGGGAAGTACTTTTTTGAAATTAGCAAGGCTGTGTAGGTATTCATGCTTTTGTTATCTGATCAAAAAAAAAACCTATTTTTTCTTTTGTTTGTGGAAAGGGGACAAAAAGAAGTTGTTTAGGAGATAATTGGCTCTTACATATTAATTAAATGCTAAGCTATGTGGGGGGATGAACTACAGAATGAGGCAATTTGTGATCTGGGGATGAAAGAAGGGGAAAGATCATCCAACTAAAACTTTCTCTTTTTGTGGCTGTATTGCAGGTGGAAAGCTAAGGAGGGAGAATCAGGGGTAAACCAAGAGTCCCTGGGACAGCCAACTGTGGTGTAACCGTCTCCATCCCTTCCCTTCAGCAAGCACACAGTGACTGTCTCCCTCCCACCAGATATACAGAAACTCATGTCTATTATTAGTGAAAGTTTTCTAGTTGCAAGTAACAAATCAACCTGAGTAGACCTGACTCTAATAGGGGGGCATATCATAAGGAAGCAGAGGTGTCTCCCAGAACCCAAGGAAGGGAATGAGTGAGCAGAGCCTCTGCAAAGATGACCCAGGAATTTGGAATCAGCAAGAACCCCAACAGTGCTTTCTCTCTGTGGTCACTTCTTCTTTCAGAACATCCTTTTTCTTTGCCTTTTCATAAGATTGGCTTCCTCTTAGCCAGGCCAATGGCAGGAAAAGATGACCACTCAGAATTCCTCATTTACATGTTACGGTGCTGGTCACTAAGTGAGATTGACTCCTCTCTCTGCTTGAATACCCAATTCCCCAGGAAAGGGCTGTCCCTAATCAACGTAGCTTGGATTAGTGTCACCATCTCCGGGTAAGGTCATGCTGTATAAACATGGTCACTGTGGTTCTATTGCTGGATGGGAGGGTCAGCTGGTGGTTCAATCACTGAGATCTGGAGGGTATCTCAAAAGGTGTCTACCCTTGATGAATGGGACAAGTCCCAGCTCTCATGAAGTCAATATGATAGAAGCAATTTTAAAAATAATAAATCAGTTGAGAAATAAACAAATCCCCAAAATTCTGTGGTGCTTTTATATGGTCATATCTGTGCTAAGAAGCAGCCATAGGTTTTCAGCATTGAAATAGTTCAATCTGAAATTTGGCACTAAATTTAAACTGGAAGAAAAGGAACTCATATTTATAGAGTGTCTATCCACCAGACAGGCCAGGCACTTTCCCATCTCCTCATTTCATTCTCAAACATCAAGGTAGAGCTTGTCTATTCCGTTTGATAAATGAGAAAATGAAGGTTCCAGAGAATATTACTGCCACGGTTACAGTTCCAGGCACTGAAACTTAATCAAGACAGGACCCAAACTGGCAGAGCAGGCATTTGGAAATCGTTCCCTCTGCTCCTGAATCCTGCATACTCTCCACACAACCAGAATTTGACAGGCCTTCAATGGAACATTAAGGCACCAAGTTCTCTTGGCTTTGCCTCCATCACTGACTGGGATGCCTTTGTATTAGTAAGTGACCCTGCCTTCCACTAAGGTGCTCAAGCCAAAACCCAGAGTCACACTTGTTCTTCCCTTTTCCTGTCTCTTCCACAATCTAAACATAATCCCTTTCTGCTCTTCCTCTAGGATATTTTTTGATTCAGCCCATTTCTCATCTAGTGCCATCATCCTTATCTCATCTCTCATCTGGATTATTAGCCCCTGCTTCTACTTCTCCCCTTTCCACAGAGCATTCAGAAAAATCTTTACAAAATGTGAGTGATGCACCTGCATGAGGTACCCCCACCCCCAACACCACAGTGGCTTTCCATTGCACTCAGGACCAAACCTGCCCTCCTTACCTTGCCTTACAAAGCAGCACATGAAGGAGCCCTGCTACCCTCCTGACTTCCACCTCTCACCCTCTTTCCCTTGCTTGCTCTGCTGTGATCATACTAGCTCCTTTGTGTTTTATAAACAGGCCAAACACATTCCCTCCTGGCATGACTGCCCTTTGCTTGTTCACATCTCCTTTCAGATGTCATTTCTACAGAAATGCCTTCATGGACCAGCCTGTCTAAATTAATTGTTCCCCACCCTTTCCCAGTCACTCCTTGTTTCATCAAACTGTTTTATCCCCTTCATAACACGTATCCCTATCTGGAATGATCTTGTTCATTATTTATTTATTTCCTCATTATCTTCCTTCCCCTTTCAGATCAGCAGCTCTAGAAGAGCAGGAGCTTCCTCCCTCTGGTTCATGACTGTGCCCTGGGACCTGGGCCAGTACTTGGCACGTAGTGGGCATCCAGCACATGTTGGTGGAATGAATGAATATTAGGCTGACCATGTTAGAAATCCAGGGAGTCAGGGCTCAGGCCTGTGCCCTTGCATTCATTAGGAACCACTGTCGGTTGGGAGCACTTAGTCACTGTCTCTTCCAGCACATTCTCCTTAAACCCTCTATCACGGAGATTTATCTCTGAGTTGAATCAAATGTAATTTATATTGCAGCCTTCTCAGTAAATAATTGATTTGCCCTCTCTGTTGTCTTCATCACAAATACCTCTTTGTACTCTAAAGAAATAATTTAATCAGTCAATAGTATAACACAGCACTCTTGTTTAGAAGGCAGATGGAAGATAAAACATAAGTCTTGTTCACACCAGAATATACCAAGACCAAAATAATCTCCCTTACAAGAAATACTCTGCAAACAAGTTGCTGGCAGAGATACCCAATTAAATCCCTTAGTTTTTTCCTAATGGAGGTGACCCCGTGGAAGTTGTAGCTGCTACAGAAGAAAGTTTGTGGCCAATTGCAGGTTGCATGTGCAAATAGAAACTCTTGTTCATTTGCGGTTTAATTAACCTCTGTCTAGGTCCAAGAGCAAGCCTTCAAATGCCTAGTGTGAACACGCATTGGGTGAGAACTCTACCTTAGGGGTTCTGCACTGCCTATGACCTCAGACTCACTGAGTAAATCCAATTCTCCTGCTTCTTCCTTCTTTGCAATTGGTCCCTCAGGCTTCCATGGGCAATGTGTCCATAGCTTACGGGGATTCTTTTGTAATCCAAATTATACAAACACTCTTCCTTTGCCCTTCTGTGCTTCTCCCAAAGCAAGACAACCAGAGAGGTAAATTTTGCATTTGTTTTCACACATTTGTCTATTTTGAGCCCACACTTTTCTGGAGCAGAAGAAGGGAGGGGAAGATGATGAAGCAACAACTCTGATAAGCGTGAAAGGCTCCAAGGAGGCATTCTCACAGGGAAAATGCATCTTTTCATTGCCTTTAGGAAGAATCCTCAATATTGTTTTCTTTATTCTGTTTTCATTGGAAACATCTTAACTGTCCAATTATAGGGAACTGCTTAAATAGTGATACATGATAGGATAGGCTATTGCACGGCCAATAGGAATCATATCACAAAAATATCAATATGGGAAAACATATATAATTTACACTGCCAGATGAAAAAAGCAAGACACAGATTTACAGTATGAACATTTTTTTTGAAGAATGGGTGTTTGCATGTGTATGCTCTTAGGGAAAAGCTTGGAAGAGCATACACTCAAATGCAACCATAAATGTACCTGGGTGGTGTTATGAATGGCTTTCCCCTCCTTCTTCTCTTCTGCACTTTCCAAATGTTAAGTCTTGAGCATGTTTGCCTTTGTAATTAGAAAGTTAAAAAATAAAAAGCACTTGTTTGAAAGAAGTGAAATACAAAAAGTTTAAAAATACGTTTGTTATTTTTTATTTGGAAAAAAGGTCATATTCACTCCTCATCAGCTTCTAGGACTTTGTCAGTGCCTGGTGTCTGTTATTATGTGCGTTAGCCAAAGGGAAGCAAGTTGTGAACTTTAGAAAGGCAAATTTCACTGCACTTCTTGGTTCCGGTGGTAGCGAGGCTGCCTTTGGATGGGTGATCACCCTGCTTTGTCTTACAGCCCAGCTGCCCAGGATGGCTGGCAAACACGCGACAGTTTTGCTGGGGGACTTTGAGTTGCCTTGGGCAGGAAAGTTGTAGCTCTGGATGTTCTCTTTTGATTAGGCTTAGCCTCCTGGAATCTGATCAATATTAGTTTACATTATCTGAGCACTCGGTGCTACCTCTGAGCACCACTGCCATCATTTTTGGATTATTGCACGAACTTTCTGGCTCCATATCAAGACTCTTTCAGACTCTCCCTCAAATGCATTGATTTTGTACTGTCTTCGATGGAGTTCCTAGGAAACCAGTGACTGAGACAAAGATTTGCTGTAGGAGGCTACAGCAAATTCCCAATAGGGGAATGTCCTCTGAATCAGCACCGCTGGAGGAGTGAAGATGGTAGGATCTGGCAGAGGGAAGAGTTGAACTGTGATGCAGTTGCAGCAAAGGCCTCAGCTGCTCCCACTATCCCATGGGAGTTGTCCTTCAGGATTGTCTCAAAGTGAGACATGGGGCCTAGATGCTTATACCCAGCCCCATCTAATCTACCAGTTATTGATTGGATGCAGCTACTGGGAGGAGGGATATGATTGCAGGCAGTTCCGACGATCATCCTGCAAGGTAAGCATTATTTCCTCAATTGCAGTGAGATGAAGTGAGTTGTTCTTGACCAGGAAGCTCCTGAATGGCAACACCAGATGAGAACTGAGGTTTCTCCTGGTATCTGTCCTTTCTCATTCATTACCCTGGTCCTCTTCACCTTTGACTGTAGATCCAGCTTTCCTGCTGTATTTCATGAGCATCATTCAGCCTTGCCTTTATCCATGCAGCACCACAACCAAAATAGGACCCTTTGGTTACAAATGACAGAAACACAAATAAATGTCATGACTGTGGATTCAGATCCAGCCTTTCCCTGTCTCATGCAGTCCTATTTCTTACTCAGTCTCAAGCTTCAGATTCTCTTCCTTTCAGCCTTCTTTTCTTTACATGCATTTCTTTTTTAGCACACCTGCCCCTGCCTTTGCTATCTTTGTGAACTTGGGCCAGTCTTTACCTCCTGGAGTCTCAATTTCACCAACTATAAGAAGGGATTAATAATGCATGTCATGCCAGGTGGCTGTGAGGAACAAAAGGACAATGAAAAAGAACTTACATATTCTTTAAAGCCTATTTCGTGCCTTGCAGAGTGGCATCAACATAAAATAAACTATTACATACCGAGTGTAATACTTTACTCTTAATGGCAACACATACTAGTTTTTCTCCTGCTTTGCTTCTTGGCCACCAGGAAAAAGACACAAGCCCACTGATAAGAAAACCTAAGAACCAAAAGTTGTCACACCATCCTTAGGCTATCAGTAAGCAAGTGTGTAAAAATAAAGCTGCAGATTTGAAGTCAGACTAGTCATTCCTTGATTTGCCCAGATGAGCAGGGCAGGCTACGCTCCTCAAGCCTTCATGGGAGGACATCAGAAAGACTCAGCAACAGATGATTATAGCTGTCTTTACCGTCTTAAAACGAAGAGATTTTTCCTTTTTTTTTTTTTTTTTTTTTTTTTTTTGGTCTTGCTGCTTCTACCTTGTATGTGAAGATATGATTGGCCATTTTTCTATGATTCTTGGCTTTCATTGTCTAGAAAAAATGCTGGGAGTCATAGAACTGCTAAGCCTGATGAATAGTACCTGAGACTTTTGGGCCCTGTGACTGAAATTTAAACTTGGTTTTCCAACATTCTAAGACACTACGCATATGTGTGTTGGGGCTGGCAGGCGGGGGGTTGGAAACTCTGGGTACAGAAACAGCAATTTCCCTTCTGATATATATTTATTTATTCAGCAAATATTAAGTACCCATTGTATACCAGTGACTGTTCTTGTTGTATGGGATACACAGAACACAGATTTAAGAAAATGTTAGCCCTCAAGAACTTACAGTCTACCAAGGGGAGATTGTAGGGCCTGGCTTGTTCTTGATTTAATTTTCCATTGCATGTGGGAACCACCACCAGGGATATAAGCATGCCCTTAACTGATTTGGCATGATCATCTCTTTAGTCTTTTCCTCAGAGAAACTAGAGAATGGTGCTTCAAGACACACTGTTAGGAGATAGTCTAAGGGTTTTTGGAGAGACAGGATGTGGCTGATGATCATATTCTGTTATTAAGAATTTATTAATAATGTCCTACAGTTTGAAAATATATTTTCCAAATACAATAAAAGACCCAGGAGGAAGAAAAAAAAACCTGAAATAAATACTAGTAGACCTTTGTCAGAGAAATGCAAAAAGGGCCAACTATCGGAGCAGAAGAATTGGGTTACACATACGGGGCCCTACAAGCATCCTGTCTTATAATTCAGTGGTTCCTGATCTGGTTCTGCCTCAAAATCATTGGCCAAACTTTAAAGTTCAGATTCCTAGGCTCTCAGATGAGAATCTCTGCCTGGTACCATAGCACTTCACTTTCTACAGAAACGTGAAAATGGATTCCAGATGCATTTTATGCAAAGCACTTTTCAGAAGTACCAGATAACATTTTTAAAGAAAATGTGTGCATGAGTCATAGGTTGAATATTATTTTAGCTCTTTAATTAGTTTACCTTTTAGCAATAATGACAGCAGCCATGTTCATAAAAACACATTTTAACAGCCCCCTAAGTGTGTTTTTCCTCTTGTTCTGCTCACTACCCAGCTCGTTAATTACATAAAATCAGCATTCTCTCCTACATAGCCAGCATACATAATTATTTGTCCATTGCAAATCAACACCTGGATAATTGCAAGATAGAATTCAAAGTAAAATAAGTTATCTGTCTGCTGGGCCCTGAAATTCCCCCACAATCTGTTCTTAAATTGGACAACCTAACAGACAATAGGGCTCTTTCCGCAATGGAAAGAATGATGTTTGACAGCCAAGGGGGAAAATAAAACAACCTTTTGAAATTTTCTTATCATCAAGATGGATAGCCTCTGATTCCGATAGATATGCAGAAGGAGGGAGAATCTCTCTGTTTTAATAATTTATAAGGTGATCTCCCTATTGCCTTCGGGAAGGAACATCCTGTTCTTAATTGCACCCTTATTCCCAGGCAACAACAACAAAACAATTCCCAAACAGCTGGGACCATTCCTTCTAATGTAGTACAACTTTGCTATGGTTAGCTTTGGGCCACCGATGCTTAATGTAAAATATATTATTTGGGGAAAAAGAAGGCAGTAAATATTTACTGAATGACTGCCATGTGCCAGGCAGTGTGCTAAGAGCATAACATATATTATTCCTATGGTTCTAGTAACTATTCTAGATAACCACACTGTTTTGCATATGAAGAGCCTAACACTCAGAAACTTTAACTTCCTTATACACAGGAAGTAGCATACCGTGATTTAAATGTGATGCCTTCTGACCTCAAAGGGTTTGGCAGCCATGCCCCCCTTAGCAGTGTGGCCTCGCACCAATGACTTCATTTCCCTGTGCCTCCGTTTCCTCCTTCTCTGAATGTGTTGCAGTTCTTTCCTCCAAGGTTGTTGTGAAGTTTAAACAAAACAATTTATGAGAATGGGACAGGCATGCTCATTTTTCAGGTAGCATTCATTCAGCTTTTCACATCTCCTTCCTGATTCTGGCCTCCCATTATGGATCCTATGTTTTTGTTTCCCCAATATTAACATGTTGAAGCTCTAACTCCCAATGTAATAATATTTGCAGGTGTGGTCTTTGGGAGATAATTAGCTTTAGATGATGTCATGAAAGTTGAGTACTCATGATGGGATTAGTGGCTTTGTAAGAAGAGGAAAGGAGGCCAGGGCTTTCTCTCTCTCTCTCTCTCTCTCTCTCTCAGTGCATGCACAAAGAGATCTTGTGAGAACACAGTGAGACAGTGGCCATCTGCAAGCCAGGAAGGGGGCCCTCACCAAGAGCCAAATCTTCCAGCACTTGATCTTGGACTCCTCAGCCTCCAGAACTATGAGAAATAAATGTCTGTTGTTTAAGCCATGCAGTCTATGGTATTTTATTATAGTGGTCTGCGCTGATAAGGCATCTCCTTAGATGTTTAAGTATCTAATGCACAGAAGTTAATACTCAGCTTGGTATAAGAAATATGTTGGAGCTCACCCCTCCTAGATAGGGAAATATTGTAACTGTCAAAAGTTAAAAGAATTCACAGCCAAAATGACCACATTAGGGGAAAAAAAATACTTATCTTGGCTGTGCTTACTATAATCTATGATGAGTGGGAGAGAGAGAGAACAATCTTGGGTGTGAAATAACTTTTATTTGGCCATTAACGGTCTTTAGAGCGCAGCCTGGAGTGGGAGGCCATTTATGACTCCAGTGGACTCTGTGGGCTCTGCTTCAGTGTCATAAAAAATGCTAATTGCCTTCCTCCTTCACATCCTGACTCCTGACAGAGGCATTTGATTTTGTTGAAGCTTCTGCAAGGTGACTCCCATTCTGGGACCTCAACATTGGCAGTGCCTTCTGCTGCTTCTGCTTCGAGACAGTTACTTAGGGTACTTCCTGACAGAATCTTTGAAGTCTGTGGAAAATGGGGAATTTACTCTGTGCCCAGAAGAACGGGCTGGATTTAAATTCAGAGGAGAGCCATTCCCCTGGTTAGGAGATGATCAGGTTGTGATGAGGTTGAGAAATGCTCTTCTCTAATGGTATAAAGCAAAGCCAATATTAAAATGACTATGGTGTGACATTTACTTTATCCCATTAGGAATTTTATTCCTTGAGGACTAAATGAATCACACTCATGGACTGTATAAAACAAGATCTGTATGGGAGGGGTTTTTAATAACCCCTTAGATGCCTCCCCCAAGTGATCCTGACTCCTGGAGTCCACTACCCACTTTAGCATAAATAAATTAATTAAATCATTTTCAGTTCCCACCCTGATAGAGCTAATGTGTAGAGAAGACAGTTGGAGAAGAGGAACTAGCAAGGGCAAAAGGCATGGAGGTACCTAGCCCATAAGGCTGGAGTTAAGGGTGCTGGGGGCAAGAGGGCACAAATGAGGTAAGAGAATAAGAGGGAGGACAGCCTGTGGCAGCTGGGTGGAAGGAGATGACATTTTTCATTTTTGGTCAGGTAGTGCATGATGAGATGACACTTGGGGTGGATCGTCTTGGAAGCAGTGTGAGGCATGGATTAGAGGGTGAAAGTAGAGGCACATCTACTGCGACTCCTGGAAGCCTCCAGACACTTTTAAGTGATATATTGCACCCCAGCCCTGCCACACATTAAAGACAGCAGCCTACAGAGTTCCCCGTGATCCATTATGAAATTCAAAATGGGTGATTCTTAGGGCATCCAAATTGGAATGGAAGTCAAATTATCATTGTTTGCAGATGATATGATCTTATGTGTGGAAAAACCTAACAACTCCACAAAAAAACTATGAGAACTGATAAACAAGTTCAGTAAAGTTGCAGAGTACAAAATCAACATGCAAAAATCAGTAGCATTTCTATATGCCACTAGTGAACAATCTGAAAAAGAAATAAGGTAATCTAATAAAATGAAATACCTAGGAATTAACCAAAAAAAATGAAAGATCTCTATAATGAAAACTATAAAACACTGATGAAAGAAATTTAAGAGGACACTAAAAATGGAAAAATATTCCATGTTCATGGATTGAAAGAATCAATATTGTTAAAATGTCCATGCTATCCAAAACAGCCTCCAGATTCAATACAATCCCTATCAAAATACCAATAACATTCCTCAGAGAAATATAAAAAAATAAAATCCTAAAATTTATATGGAGCCACAAAAACCCCAGAATATCTAAAGCTATCCTAAGCAGAAAAAAAAAAAAAAAAAAAAAAAAAAAAAAGCCTAGAAGAATCACATTACCTGGCTTCGAATCATACTACAGAGCTATAGTAACCAAAACAGCATGGCACTGCCATAAAAATAGACACATAGACCAATGGAACAGAATAGAGAACCCAGAAACAAATCAACACACCTACAGTGAACTCATTTTCAACAAAGGTGCCAAGAATATACACTTGGGAAAAGACAGTCTCTCTAATAAATGGTGCTGGGAAAACTGGATATCCATATGCAGAGGAATGAAACTAGACCCCTTTTCTTGCCATATATACAGATCAAATCAAAATGGGTAAAGACTTAAATATAAGACCTCAATTGATGAAACTTCTACAAGAAAAACATTGGGAAAAATCTCCAGGAAATGGGTCTGGGCAAAGATTTCTTGGGCAATACAGCACAAGCACAGGCAATGAAAGCAAAAATGGACAAATGGGATCACATCAAGCTAAAAAGCTTCTGCACAGCAAAGGAAACAATCAACAAAGTGAAGACACAATCCATAGAATGAGAGAAGATATTTGCAAACTACTCACCTGACAAGGGATTAAATACAAGTATAAGGAGCTCAAACAACTCTATAGGAAAAAATCTAGTAAGCTGATCAAAAATTGGACAAAGATTTGAATAGACATTTCTCAAAAGAAGACATTAAAATGGCAAACAGGCATATGAAAAGGTGCTCAATGTCATTGATCATCAGAGAAATGAAAATCAAAACTACAATGAAATATCAACTCACCCCAGTTAAAATAGCTTATATCCAAAAGACAGGCAATAAGAAATGCTGACAAAGATGTGGAAAAAAGGAAACCCTTGTACACTGTTGGTGAGAATGTAAATTAGTCCAACCACTGTGGAGAACAGTTTGGAGGTTCCTCAAAAAACGCCAAATAGAGCTACCATATGATCCAGCAATCCCGCTGCTGGGTATATACCCAAAAGAAAGGAAATCAGTATATCAAAGAGATATCTGCACTCTCATATTTGTTGCAGCACTGTTCACAATAACTAATATTTGTAAGCAACCTTATTTGTTGTCCATCAACACATGAATGGATAAAGAAAATGTTACATTTACATAATGGAGTACTATTCCGTCATAAAAAAGGATGAGACTCTTGTCATTTGCAACAACATGGATGGAACTGGAGATCATTAGGTTAAGTGAAATAAGCCAGGCACAGAAAGACAAACATTGCATGTTCTCACTTATTTGTGGGATCTAAAAATCAAAACAACAATTGAATTCATAGAGCTGGAGTAGAAGGATGGTTACTAGAGGCTGGGAAGGGTAATGAGGGGCTGCAGTGGGGATGGTTAATACTACAAAAAATAGAATAAGATCTACTATTTGATAGCACAACAAGGTGACTATAGTCAATAATAATGTAATCATACATTTTAAAATAACTGAAAGAGCATAATTGGATTGTTTGTAACACAAAGGATAAATGCTTGAAAGGATAGATACACCATTCTCCATGATGTGATTAGTATGCATTGCATGCTTGTATCAAGACATGTCGTGTACCCATACATACATACATCTACTATGTACCCACAAAAATTTAAAGAAAAAGAACAAAATGGATGATTCTTAGAAACCCAAATGTCTGATTATGATTGGTAGTTTGCTGCGACTCCCTGAGGATTTTTCAAGTTGTTATTTCTCATTCAGAGAGGTGTGCAAAAAATCTTTGTGAGATGCAGGTCCTCCCCAGGTTATGCAAGATAATCTGCTGGCACATTAGAAAAATATAAGATGTCTGTTTATGTTTGATTTTAATCCAAAAAGTTCTAAGAAAAAGTAAGCTTTAATAATAATATATGGGCCTGGGTGTGGTGGCTCATGCCTGTCATCCCAGCAGTCAGGGAGGCCGAGGCAGGCTGATCACTTGAAGCCAAGAGTTGGAGACCAGCTGGCCAACATGGTGAAACACCGTGTCCACTAAAAATACAAAAATTAGCCAGGTGTGGTGGTGCACACCTGTAATCCCAGTGATTCGGGAGGCCGAGGCATGAGAATCGCTCGAACCCGGGAAGCAGAGATTGCAGTGAGCTAAGATCACACCACTGCATGTCAGTCTGGGTGACAGAGTGAGACTCTGTCTCAAAATAGTAATAATATATAGATTATCAGTAGTACATGTATGTAATTTTTACAGAAATATATCTATCTTAGAGTTGTGGGCTCAAAAATGTTTCACTCATAGTGGTATGTGATTATAAAACTGGAGACCTACATTCTGTGGATTTATGAAGACTTGGGTTCAAATCCTAGCTTTAGCACTTACCAACTCAGTTCTGTTCCTAGATTTAACATATGTAGACAATCACCACATAATATTGCTATAACAATAAACTGATATATCCAATGTACATCATACAGTTATAAATATTAGTTATAAATATATTAGTTATAAATATATTAACTAGTCATAAATATCATTGTATACAATTATCACTGAGAGACTTTCAAAACGATCTTTTCCCTATGAACATTCATTGAGCGCCTGGGGAGATTGAACCTCAAGGGCAAGTGACATCACATAGGTGAAGGTACAGTAACAGAGACTACATCTGAATCCAGGCCTCTTTCCTTCCTTCTTTCCGGCCAGTTACTGCTTTTCTTTCAGGGGGCTTGGTTTCCAGGCAACTCTATGATGCTGTGTAACCCCCATATCTCCCTCCTTTGGAATTCGAATCAGTGCTATATTGAAAATTCAATTACTTGAAGAGCCTTGGATTGAGATCCCAGATAAAGCATTCCCTCTTAGTTGTTGGCAATTAGTTTGTTTATGAAACCAAGTGAAGCAGGTGTATCAGAGCAGAAATCTTCAAACGTTCAGTGCAGGATTGCTTTCCTCTGAGCCAAGTAGGAAAGTGTTAAGGAGGTGGTGCACCCTCTCCTACCGCACTGGCACTCCTGACCTGCCAGAGGCACACTCACCCAAACAGCCACAAATGATACCGAGTAGTATTTCTCACACTTAAGGAGATCCGTTCTAAACATTGAAAAAGATGCCCGGCGCGGTGGCTCACGCCTGTAATGCCAGCGCTTTGGGAGGCCGAGGCAGGCGGATCACTTGAGGTCAGGAGTTCGAGACCAGCCTGGCCAACATGGTGAAACCTCATCTCTACCAAAGATCCAAAAATTAGCCAGGCATGGTGGCAAGCACCTATAACCCCAGCTACTTGGGAGGCTGAGGCAGGAGAATCGCTTGAACCTAGGAGGTGGAGGTTGCAGTGAGCAGAGATCACGCTACTGCACTCCAGCCTGGGTGGCAGAGCGAGACTCAAAAATAAATAAGTAAATAAATAATAAACATTAGAAAAGAAATTTTCAGGTTTTTAAGAAACCAGAGTTGAAGTCTATGAAAGTATCTTTGAAATATATTATTACTAATACCTTTTTTTTCTTCACAACTGGTAAAAAACCCCAAATTGAAACTTTGGAAAGTTTTATTCTGAGGACCCCAGTCTAAGAAATATCATCTTACAAGGGATTCTCTACATAAGCAAATTGCTGTTCTCTAGTGATCTTTGAGGATTACTTATATCTGAATCAACTCCATCTACTTGGTCCCTCCCACTGGGGCAGAATCTCACTGGAAGGGATTTAGGAATCTGTTGTTGCTGTTGCGGTTTTTACAGGGGATTCTTCATTACACTTAACTTAGAAAATTACAGCAAAACTCCATTGACTTCCCACTAGGATGTAAGTTCCCTGAGTACAGGGATATTTATATGTTTTGTTCCCTGCAGTATCTGGAGGACCTTAGAACACATATACAGTAGACACTCAATAAATATCAAATAAAGGAATGAATGAATCAGTTAATTGCAGCCTTATACTTCCCTACATGTTGCTATAATGTTCTTTTTAATCTAATCATCACAACAAGCGTGGATCATGAATAGCTCCTGTGGTCTAAAGAACAATGTTCAAAGGCTTTAACTTGGCTTCTAAGATGCTTCATGGTTTGGCTGCCCTTTGAGTGCATCACTCTAGCCATGCCCTCTAGTCCTGTGCTCTGCAAGCACAATTCATTGGCCCCAGCTCACCCCAGACCCATCTAATCAAAATCTGCGAGGTGGTGGTTTTTTTTTTTTCTTTTGAGACACAATTTTCTTATGTTGCCCAGGCTGGTTTCAAACTGCTGGGCTCAAACAATCCTCCCTCCTTGGCCTCTCAAAGTACTGGGATTGCAGGTGCGATCCACCACTCTGGGCTCTGGGGTGGTATTTTTTAAAAATTCCCAAGGTGATTCCAGAAGGTAATTAGGATTGCTAAATAGTCTAAGCAAACTACTAACTGTTCTCCAAATATCCTTGTACTTTTTGTTTATCTGGAAATCTTCTCACCTTCTTCCCTACCTCTTGAACCCCTGCTTTTTCACAAGGACTTACTCAAATGCCATCTCTCCTCTGTAGCTCTTCTTAATCATCTCCCTACCAAATACAGTTTCTCCACCCCTTAGGAAAACACATTGCTTAACAGAATATGACCAGAGCTGTGAGTGTCATATAGTGCTAAGGGGTGGAGAAATTATATATGATGCCTTTTGAAATGTGGCTTCCTCTTGGCAGGAGAGAGGACACTTTTTGCTCACCCATGTACCACTGGAAGCTAGCAAAGTGCCTAGCATGAAGAACACTAAGGCAGGACAGTATACAAATGACGATCATATAATTAGGGTAACCACACAGTCTGTTAACCAAACTGGAATACTTTTGAGAGTAATGAGGGATGCTGGTAACAACAGTGTCAGTACAAAAGTTTCTGGGACTGTGGCAGACAAACTGAAAGTATGATCACCCAAATAACAATGACCAACGTTGATTAAGCTCTTACTGTTTGCCAGTCACTCACTGTCTTGTGCGTTATTTGTCATTTCTTTAATACTGGGAGAACCCGTTAGTGTCTATACTGAACTGATAAGGACACTGTGGCAGACATGTGAAGGAACTTACCAACGATTATACAACTAAGGAGGTAGATGGGAGAGCTGGGACTTGAACTCAGGTCCTCTGAATCCAGAGCTCATGTTCTAGACCATTAAGGCCTATTGCCTCTCAGTGGGAGAACTCAAGCCTTGGAGTAGGACAGGATGAGATTCTGTTCCAAGCTCAACTTGAAGTAACTTTAGTTACCTCTTGGGCTCCAGTTTCTTCATCCATAAAATAATAACGATGGTGGTTTTCAGTAACCTTGGAAGATTAAATGATACAAGGCATGAGAAGGGCATGTGTACTTGTGAACTACTTGTCTTTAAGAGTAAGACATCTGCCAGTTTATCCATAAGACATCAACTCCAGTAGCTGTGACACAAATAAAAGAGGCTAAATTCTGTAACAGAACACAGAGGTAGGTCACAGGAAGCCCCATAGTCTAATGGTTAAGACCATGAAATTTTACACAAGACCTAGGTTCAGACAGAGGCTCTGGGATTTGAATAGATATTTCTCCAAAGAAGATATGCAAATGAACAATAAACACATGAAAAGATGCTCAACATCATTACTCCTTAGGGAAATGCAAATCAAAGCTGCAGTGAAATATCACTTAACACCTACTAGGATGGTTAAAGTAAAAGAGACAGACAATAACAGATGTTGAGAAGAACATCTGGTAAAGAAACTGGAACTTTATATTTTGCTAGGAGGGTTGTAAAATGGTGCAGACACTTTGGAAAAACAATTTGACAGTTCTCCAAAAAGTTAAACATAGAGTTACCATATGATGCAACAATTCCTTTCTTAGGAATAATTTTAAGAGAATTGAATACAGACAGCCACACAAAAACTTGTACACAAATGTTCATAGAAGCATTATTCATAATAGCTAAAGAATGGAAACAACCCAAAGGTGTATGAGCTAATGTGGTATAACCACACAATTGAATAATATTCAGCAAAAAAAGCATTACTGATACATGCTATAACATGGATGAATCTTGAGAACATGCTGCTAAGTAAAAGAAGTCAAACCAAAAAACATTGTACATTATAAGATAACAACTATATAAAATGTCCAGAATAGGCAAATCTATAAAGACAGGAAGAGATTAGTGGTTGCTTCGCACCAGAGGGAATGGGAAGATAGGGAGTGACAGCTAATGGGTACGGGGCTTCTTTTTGGGATGACAAAAATGTTCTAAAATTAGATAGCGGTGATGGTTATACAATTCTGTGACTACACTAAAACCACTGGATTGTATACTTTGAAATGGTGAATTGTACGGTATGTAAGTTATATCTCAATATAACTGTTATTTAAACATTCAAGTTATGCTGTGGACTTTGGGTGTTCGTGTTGTCTTCTGTAAAAGAGGACTCATTGTGGAGCCTAACTCAAGAGCAAATGAGAAGATTACATGAGAAATTGCACATGAAACCCTTGGCACAGTAACTGTACTAAAAACTCAATAACAGTGACCATATGGGTGATTTTCCTTAAACGTGTGGTCTTTCTCTTGTCCAGCTTGAAACAGAGGGTCAGTGCTGTTTTCAGCAACCTAGGCTGGGATTCATGGTGACCTAAAATGCATGAAGATTGATCCTATTCCTAACACCTTCATATTGTATGTGCCTCAGATAGAATTAAAGCCTTATGGCTCTGATATCTGTTATTTATTTCTGAACTAATATAACTGAGACCTTGCTCAAGATGTGCTCATGAAAAATTACCCTTTTAATGGTGAAGCATTTAATGAGAAACTGGATTATCTACTGCATAAGTGCCCTTCATACAAATTAGCTTGGCCCTAGGTCCTAATCTAAATTGGGCTCCCTACTTTCCTCTAAATGGCCTAATATTTTCTTATTAATCTCTGCCCTTGTTCACCTGCTATGGTTCTGCCGTCTCTTATGAATCTTCTTTCTCGGCAGAGTTCTGTGCCCTGACAAATGTTTCTTAAGGCTGTCTTTGTATCTGACTCATAGACATTTTCTTAGAGATGACTGATGACTGGAATCTGTTCCATTTTCAAGCTGTCTCTCCATCCTTCCATGGAGTTTTAATGCTGCCAATGTATTGACTACCATCAGATTTGGGCCAGGTGAGTTTGGGTACAAGATAAAGATGGGGCTTTATAAGAAAGTTGAGTAGAAAAGAAGCAATTGATCACGGTGGTTAGGCAAACAGACTTGAAAACACAGAACACAAGCAAACCACAAACATGGGCTTTCACATGAGACAAATCTAGGTTCAGGTTCTACTCAGTAAGCTTGGACAAGTTACATGGCCTCTAACACTTTAAATGTAGAGCCTCATCTATGAAACCTGAATAATTGTACCTACCTCTACAATTACTTTCTGGACTTAACAGGTTGATGCATATAATATACTTTGTGATGAATGCTACTTGGCATTGTTATTACAATTAAAGTTTGGGGAAGTCTCCGTGGTGAAAGAGATGTTATTATGCACTGAAATAGTATCATATGTTGAAGAAGAGAGATGTTTAGCTATGATATAAGGTGTATTATGGCAAATGTCCCATTGTTCTTAGCTCTAGTCTCTGACATCTGCTCTTACAGAATGCTGAGACCTAATTATTATACTGATTATAGTTGCTGACTAATCATCCATGTGTTATATTTGCTTTATGGAATATTACTCGAAGGCTTTAATATACAAGGAGTCAGCAGGGCTGTCGTGGGAAAAAAAGAAAAAAATCTGGGAGTCAGGACCATAGGTCCAGGCCTGGCTGGACAGACATTCCTTCTCTCTGCCTCCCACCCCCCCAGGATTGTGTCTTCTTCTTGCTTCTTTTACTGGGTTTATAATAGTGGTGATACTCACGCTTATAATCACAGCACTTTGGGAGGCCAAGATGGTGGATTGCTTGAGTCTAGAAGTCCGAGACTAGGCAACATAGCAAAACCCCGTCTCTACAAAAAAATAGCCAAGTATGACAGTGCGTGTCTGTTGTCCCAGCTACTTGGGAGGCTGAAGTAGGAGAGTTGCCCGAGCCTGGGAGGTGGTGGCTGCTGTGAGCTGTGATCGCACCACTGTACTCCAGCCTGGGTGATGAAGTGAGACAGTTTCCAAAAAAAAAATAGTGGTGACAGCTACCATTTGTAGAAAACTTACCATGTAAATACATGCTTCACACATACTATCTCATTGAAGTTACTGTTCATGCTAATGCTGTAAGGTAGATACTTTATTGTCATCCAACACTTTTTTTTGTTTGTTTTTTGAAATGGAGTCTGGCTCTGTCGCCCAGGCTGGAGTGCAGTGGTGCGATCTTGGCTCACTGCAAGCTCTGCCTCCTGGGTTCACACCATTCTCCTGCCTCAGCCTCCAGAGTAGCTGGGACTACAGGCGCCCACCACCACGCCCGGCTAATTTTTGTATTTTTAGTAGAGACGGGGTTTCACCGTGTTAGCCAGGATGGTCTTTATCTCCTGACCTCATGATCCGCCCGCCTCGGCCTCCCAAAGTGCTGGGATTACAGGCGTGAGCCACTGAGCCCGGCCCATCCAACACTTTTAAAAAGGGAGGCTCAGACAGTTTAGTTGACTTTTGAGAGGGACCCATGATTGGAAACGAGGATGTCTGATTCTAAAGCTTGAACCTTCTTACACACCTAGCGTAATGCAGATACATTTGTATTTGCAGCCACCAAAAACTTAAGCTTCTAAGGGCACAGGCGTTGTCTCATTCATCTGTTGACAATGAATAGTAGCACTGATACAGAGGAGATGCTCGGTAAGGGATGAATGTATAAATGAATGAAATGAAAGTTGTATTTTGTCATTAGAAATGTACTATATGATGCTTAGTGATTGCTGTTGTGTTTTTCCATTTTAAGCATGTCTTCTGATAATTATCAACCCCACAAGATAGAAAGGCCTTAGTTTGCACATCTATAGATAGAGAGAAATAGGCTGAATTATCTCTAATGTCCTCAGCTCTGTGTTTCTGACAGAATGAGGTAAGCATGATGAAGGAGAAATCAAGAATTGAAGTTAATGATATTACAGGAGATGAATAGCAGACAGATAGGACACTCCGGGTTTTAAGAACCAACTGTACAGTGTCCAGACCTCTGACTAGTCAAAGTATGATGAGGTTAGTGATGGGTTTGAGTTCTTATGTATTCATCTTATTTGAGACTATGTTTACTTGGGCAAACTACCTAAACTCTGTGATCTTCAACTTCATCATCTGGAAAATGGAACTGGTTTGCTTGTGAAGAGTGGGGATAACGTTTATAGAACATCTGGTATGGAGCGCTTCCTCAGTTCAGAGTTAACTTTATTGTCCTCACTTCATGTAGATATGCTTGAGCTCCTGGTTGATGTGTCTTAGCAAAATATTATCTTAATAATTATTGAGAGAGCCTGTTGGAAGGGGCAGACACACAATAGCACGTAGCATGGAAGCCTATTTCCCCGCACACATGACTTACCAGAAGAGATGGCATAAAACCATTTTTTGATAATTGTCCTCAGGTCATTACTCCGGAGTTTCACTGTAAAACAGCTTGTGGAATTGGGTGGGAAGAGGGTCTTGGACCCTGGCCAAGCTATTATTGAATGTTGGCAATGCCAGAGACTCGGTGCTAATATTATTCTAACAACAATTTCAGACATGAACTCTTAGTGGGTGAATATTATCATTTGTTGAATATCTTTTGTTTATCAAACCCTGAATTACATGCTTCACACATGTTATCTGATTTATCATAATACCCTGTTGGGGTGGTTATTTTTAACTTATTTTTCCCTACCCGAGAAAACTGAGTCTCAGAAAGGAAAAGTAATTTGTCTCAGGACTTAAATGGATGGAGTCAGAATGTGCATCTAGGGATACTACTATTCTTTTCTCCTGGGTCCAGTGATTTGACTTTCTGGGAATGTATATGAAACCAGACAGCGGATCTTGGAATTGTGGATACTCAAAGCCACTGGGGTCTACACAACTACATATTTGAATCTGCTTTTTCTCTTTTTAGGTCAGGATCGCAGTGAAGCCACTTTGATAAAGAGGTTTAAAGGTGAAGGGGTCCGGTACAAAGCCAAATTGATCGGGATTGATGAAGTTTCCGCAGCTCGGGGAGACAAGTTATGTCAGGATTCCATGATGAAACTGAAGGTGCTATGCAAACGTTTTCTTTTAAATACTTTGTGTTTAATGTGAATGAGGAAAAGAAATGATTACCATCATAATTGTAAATAACTTTATTCATTTATTGGTAAATTACTTGGCTTACTGTTGAATCACCATATTTTTTCACTGGGAAGAGATTTCAGTCATTCAGCAAATGTTTATTGAGCACCTACTATGTGGAAATATTTTGGTAGGCCCAGTTTTACAATTTTTGAGTGTATCACATTTTATTCCATTTTATTTTCATTTTGCAACTCCTGAAAAAATAAAATTACAAAATTATCACATTTTTTATCCCCCACATTTTATGAATTTTGCCACCTTTTTATTTTTGAATAAATAATATGTATTTTTGCCATATGGTAAGAGATGTTAAGATAAAAGTTGATTTTATTCATTCTTATCATCTCTACTAATGTACCCCAAACACTTTAAAATAATATCCTTAAAGTAAAATGTAATTATATTTTGGGATTTGGAGATATCATGAAGAGATTTCTGATTTTAAATGTTATAAAGAAGCCTTTTCTCTGAGGAATCGAAGAAAGAAATTAGAATTTTTTTTTTCTTTTTTTTTTTGAGAAGGAATCTCGCTCTGTCACCTAGGCTGACGTGCAGTGGTGCAATCTCAGCTCACTGCAACCTCCGCCCCCCGGGTTCAAGCGATTCTCCTGCCTCAACCTCCTGAGTAGCTGGGATTACAGGCGTACACTACTAGGCCTGGCTAATTTTTGTGTTTTTAGTAGAGATGGGATTTCACCGTGTTGGTCAGGCTGGTCTCGAACTCCTGACCTCGTGATCCATCTACCTCGGCCTCCCAAAGTGCTGGGATTACAGACGTGAGCCACTGCGCCCAGCCAGAAATTAGAAATTTTTTAAATATACAAAATAAATTATTAAATTTTATTAAACAGCCTTAAGAGTATACAAAAATAACAGTTTTCTCAGATTCTGATGTCCATATATTGTTTCTTTTAAAAAAGTTATAAAACATTGAAAAAATAAATGATTTAGCAAGAAGTCTACAAATATCATATGTATTTCAAACATATATAATTTATTTTTCTGATTACAGAGTTCACTTATGTGCATTATGAAATATTTTGAAAATACAGAAAAATATAAGGAAGAAAACTGAAATAATCCACAATCCCACAAAGCCAATCAGTGTCAACATTTTTGTGTATAATTTGCAAGTTCTTTTTGTGGTTTTTCATATATAATATATGAATTATACACATATATGTAATAAAATTGGAATTATAATTTATACAGTTTCCTGTCCTAGGACTCTTTCTCCTTCATCTAATAATATATATGAGCATATATACATATATATATCTTCAAATAGCCCATGAAGATATAACTTTGTCAATGAAATATTTTCAAATGTAAAAGGAAGAAAAGAAAAAAAAGCTTGTTAGGTGTGTAAAAGTATTAAAACCTGTAAAATGCATAAATGTAAAATGTGATCAAATCTGCATCACCTTTACTTTCATAGATGCTGAGTAAATCACAGTTATTATTTTTGTTTATGCTATACAAATTTTTTAGTAGGTTAGCATACATATCAGATGCTAAGTTTCCCTATAGTATGGCTCTAAGAATCATGAGTTTTTAAACTCTTAATTTTCTACACTGGATATTCATTTATATATCTTCTTTTTATTTGTTAAGCTGTTATATAAACAAACTTTATTTTAATAGTTATGTATTTACTATAAAGTATACTAGAAAAAGGCATAAAAGACATCAAAACAATGATTTTGCAATCACCTTGGAATAAGTTAATGCATCTTTTTTTTTTCAATAATTAAGCAATTTTATACAATTTTACGGTAGTCCGATGATGAGTTTTCTTCTCCCAGGCTCAGAGCTGAGTGATTAATAGACAAGAGTTGGACAGGAAGAATTCCAAACTCCATCTTTCTGCCTGATAAATCCTGGCCTGGAGGATGTGACTTAGATACACAGTCACAGTGAGCATCCTTGAATGAGATGAGCTATTCCACTTGGTTTGCAGGGGTGTTGGACAACTGCAGATCCCCCTGTTCTCCCACCCCCTGCCCTTGCCCAGAGTAGGACCCGTGACTCGTGCATAAGATCAGATGAGAATGCAATCTGTCTATCCTCAGCAAATTACAAAGAGAGCCCCAGAAGAGATTGATTTTTGTATGTTTAGCCGCTGCTTCAAACTCTCCAATCAGATAGAGCCACACCTTCCATCCCAAGGGTCCCCTAGTCAAAGATGAGGATAAGGGCCAAGATCTTGATTATTGCTGAAGTCCCTCCTCAGTGAATATGAAGTCTGGCAAATGGAGATTTACTCTAACAAATCTTAATTAAAAGGCATGAAGAAAATGCAGAGATCTTGTTCTCATCCAGAGCCACAAGTCTGCTGAGGAGGAGAAAGGATCTCATGCTCCCAGCATCTGGGAGATGACCATTCACCAGGTTCAGTCACAGAGCACATCATTGGCCAGCCGCCTTCTTGGAAACCTGAGGCCTAAGTGGGTGTGAGTCAGGAGTTGGCCTCTGCTCCCTGAACATTCTCACTCAGGATTAACATTGGCCTAAGCTAGCTGGACTAGGCCTAGCAATGGCTGCCAACTGTGTGTGTGTGTGTGTGTGTCCTGCCGTGAAGTGCTCCATCTGTCACCTCTCATAACCATGAGGTCCCCAAAGCCCTGAGAGTTTGTCCTACTATAACATACTCCTGTCAGCTGTGCTGAACTTTTTGAGGGGTCCTTGATTTCCAGACAATTGTGTTTCATTATTTGCAGGTTGCTGAGAAGAATGTTGACATTTCAGCTCCCAGTGGTTTTTCTTTAGGAAACACAGAAACATAAATGATCAATTCTCTATTTGGCCATCTGCCCAGGAAAGTCAGAGAGATGTACAAAATGCCTCTTACCCTTGCAAAAAGGCCCACTTACTCACGTTAGGCCATATGAGAAATAAAAATTCTGTTGCCTTTGTTAGACTCTCTGAAGCTGGTGCATGTTCTTGCATTAGAGAGTTTTCTCTTGGATTGTAGGGGATTGAGAGGGGATTCATATAATGAACATGAGTGACCCATTGCCTGTCTACCAACAGAGCATCATGATCATCATCATCATCATCATTTGTTGACATCGTAATATTTTAATTTACAATCCACAAAGTGTTTTCACATATATTATATCTTTTGATCATATGAGATACGTATTAGCTTCTCTGTTTTGTGAAGAAGAAATCTGAGGGTCAGAGAAGTTAAAGTATTTGCCTCACAGCCTTCATTTAATCTATGATAAAATGAATTCTAACCCAGATACCAAGAGAGCCTGTGTTTGACAAGACACAGTTTTGCCCTTAATTGTATTCTGTTTTGTATTTGCATTTAATTTATTGTAGTTCCCAAACTAGGTCTTAAGCTCCTACCAGTAAGCTACTACCCAGTAGTCACATCACACATCATTGACTTCTAAACTAGTCAGCTTTCAGAAACAAAATGGTGGCAATTAAAGTTAAGGAAAAGGATGAGGTCTCCAAAGACAATGCCTAGAGAGCTAGGTGCAGAACATTAGGTATGTCAGTCAGAGTCCTGAAAGAACCAAAATCTACCCCGGAAAGATCAGATGACGGTACTTTAATGAAGGAGCAACTTCCAATGGGTGGGTAGATTTAAGGTAGCAAATGAGGGGTGGTGAGGTACTCAGAATCTAGCAACAGTGGGAAGCTATTGCCACTCCTAGGAAGATATATATTTACTGGAGCACAGGAAGAGCAGAATTGATAAGAAAGTCTGCCTTTCTCACCACACAAAATACAGCTACTACCAGAGATGCAAATGAAGGATGATAAGGGAATGGGGAGCAATGCCCTGACCTCTCTCTCCTTCCACCCGCTGATCTCCTGCCTGTGCCTTGCATTGGTGGAACACAACTGGAGCCATGGAGAAGGAAGCTCAGGAGATCAGAGGATGCAGTTCTAGTCTGTAGGAATCAGTCTCTGGGCAAAAACGGGACAGAGAAAGATACTTGTACTCCCCTTTTTAACTGGGAAAAAAATGAAACTTAGAATGAATTTTTTCCCTTTGGTTCATATACCTGGTAACTACCTAGAACTGAGAATGGAGAATGGAGACTAGGCTTATTACATGGGGCTTTCTGGAATAGCATTCTAAGGTTTTCAGAATTCATGCCTGAAGCCTGCTGCATTTACACATATGCTTTACATGTTCCCTGGAGAGCACAGTCATAACGTTGGGTGCATGTACCGTGCTGTGCGAATGTTCTCAGAGCCCTGTCATGTACATCATACATCTGATTCTCACAGCAACGCCTGGGCTGGACAGGGCAGCCTGTGACTCTTGCTTGTCATGCCTGACCTTTTCTCTATATGTAACTTCCTCCATTGAGATGCTGCCTACTTATGACTCCCTTGAGGATGCCTGTGTCAATCATTTCACACAATGCCTAGCACGTGGTATTGCTTAATCATATCATATTAGCTCTCGAAAGAATAACTGTTATTTACTGAGCCCTTCCTGCACACTGTGCCAAGTGCAGTAGATGCATAGTTTGCTTAAGTGTCCCCACACTCTTATGAGGTGAGAAATGTGAACATTATTCTCATTTTTGGGTTCCTCTTCACCATTAAGTTTGGAAGCTGTTGGTTCTACCTAGCTATTTTCATAAACTTTTGGACATATCTGTAGCATGCATCATTGCATGGTCATTTTTTAAAAACCTGTTTCTCAAAAAGGGGCTCTTAGAGAAGAGAGGATTGTAGTAGAAGGATTCCTACCTTGAGAATCAGAAAGATCGCTGTTTGACTTTCAGTTCTATGACTTATTAGTCTCTTTAGGTTCTAGGAGGTCATTTGATCCCCTGGCCTTATGTTTCCTCATCTGTAAAATGAGGGAGGTAATTCTTACTTCCCAGGATTGTGATATTGACTAAATTATATGATAGGTAAAAGAACCTCTAGCATAGGCATCCAAGAAAATGTTTGACTCTCTGGTTTCCAGATTTCCGGTGGTGACTTACTAGGTCAAGTGGCTAATATCAGGCACAGAGTCCATAACAGGACCTATATCCACATCTTTTGACTCCCTAACCAGAGCTGTCTCCTGAGCTTCTGTTAGTTCTGCGCAGTGGCCATGAATAGTCTTGTGGGGAGATGAGCCCGTCAGTGTCCTGAAGGTACTGTCTTGCAGCAGGCCCACTCTAGACTGAGTGCAGTTTTTCAGAGCTTTACCCAGAGTCCTGTCTCACAAGAAAAACATGCTTGCTAAGATGGGACTTTTCTTTCCCCAAAGATAGCACCTTATGGATTGTCCTTCTCTTTTTCATTTGTCATGTAAAGTCACCATCAGCAGCCCCAAGTGGAAATGCTCCTGGAACATGTATGTTGGCTTTTTCCATCCTTCTTTACCTACAGCCGTGTTCTACCAGGGGAATTCTTTGGTAGCTACTTGATACCAACAAGCAAAGGGGGCCTTAGTATCTAATCAGTACTACTATGTGCCAGGAATTATTGCTTTTTGATATTCCAGGAAATCTGTGAGCTAGGAGCTGTTAGGACTGTTTTGGAGATAGAGACATTGAAACTTCTCTTCCTGACCGAAGGTGTAGCCCTTTCCCCAACCTGTCCTGTGCTCTTCTCACCTAAAGGAAGAAGGAATAAAGCCAGAAGGAGACAGTCTCCTCCCCTTTGACAGTCCTTCCAGTACTTTCCTTTAGGAGGTACATCTTAGTCTATTTGTGCTGCTCTAACAAAATGCCTGAGACTGGGTAATTTATAAAAAACAAATTTATTTTCTCACAGTTCTGATGCTGGGAAGTCTATGATAAAGGGGCCAGCAGGTTGGGCGTCCAGTGAGGACCCTGATCTCTCTGTTCCCTAGATGGTGCCTGTTACTGCATCCTCCAAAGGGGATGCATGCTGTATCCTCAAAACAGAAGGGCAGAAAGGGGAATGAACCCATTCTCTGAAGCCTTTTTATAAGAACCCTAATCCCCTCTATGAGTGTTCTACCCTTACCACTTAATCATCTCCCAGTACTATCACACTGGCAATTAAGATTCAACACATGCATTTGAGGGAACACATTCAGCCCCCAGCAAGGGGCTAATTGTTTTTCTGATTTGTATGTATCCTGGATATCTGAGATTGAAGGTTGGGGTGTGAAGGGATAGTAACATGTATTATTTTAGTCCAAATCCATCCGAGAACACAGATTTAAAAGGCAAGTGAGGGAAAGTCACTTTCTTTCTCTTTGAGTTCCTGCTTTACACTAGGCTGCATTCTCAGCCCTAGGCACAAACCAAATAAAGAAAGTTCCATGCGCTGTTGAGCTTTTGTTCTATTAGGCAAAGGCAGACAATCAACGAATGAATTTGTGAAATGTCAGATGGTGGTAACTTCCAGGAGGAAAGTGAAGCAGGGAAAACAAAGGAGATGCAATCTGGCATAAAGGGTATGCTCTGTTGGCTAAGAGGGTCAGAGAAGGTGGCATTAAACAGAAATTAGGAGTTACCCCTGGGATTCCAAAGACGTACTTTGGCCATTTCTGCATGTTCCTTAAAAGCATCCCACAGTAAATTCATGGGAAAACAAGGAGCACATTGAGCAATCTAGAAACCACTGAATGTGGGGAGGGATTGAAGAGACAGAGAACTCTACTTTGTATGTGAGTTAAGGGTTACTCTAACCTTTTTAGAGAGCAGTTGCTGGAGGAGCAGTCTTATGTCAATATGGAGCAGCTCTGAAGAGCTGAAAGAGGAAGATTGGAAGGGGGTTGTAGGGAGAGAGACTTAAACTACCTAGAAATAAGACACATGTAAAGGATAATCACTGGTCCCAGCACCAAGTGTTAGGAGAGCTGAGTTGTAGTCTCAGCTCTTTGACCAATTCCCTGTGCCGTCTCAGGATGGTCTACTACCTTTCAATTCATCATTTTTCTCATCTGTCTTTTGAGAAACTTGGATCTATTAGTTTTAAGGTTTTCTGTGCTGCTATACATTCTGCATGTCTGCGAGTCTGCAAGACGTGCTTGAGAATGAATGGGTGATGTATGAAAGAGGGAATTTCCTCCTAGTAGGTGTCTATAAACAGGAACTGGAACACAAACTGTAATGGACATTCATGTATTTTCTAGAAGAAATTCATTTTTATTACATTTCTTCAGTATACCAGGCATTGTGCTAGGTACTTTATGTAAATGTTTATTTAATTCTGTCAACCATGCAAAAAAATGATGTATTTACACTTAAGAAAGTAAAGCTAACAGGTTAATTTGTCCAAGATTATACAGAACCAGGAGTATGACTTAGATATTCTTATTCCACAGAATGTTTCCAATACCCAAGGTGAAGATAATCAAACATCCTCAAAAGAATGTGCCTTCCTCATACCTCTGGTCATATCAACTGCTCTCTAACACCAACCATTCCCCAAAACTGATGCTGAGAATAGCACATAGTAGTTTTATCTACTGGAAATATGAAATCAATATTATTTTAGACCTTTCTTCTTCTAAAAACCCAGAACCATAACTGCTGAGAGTTGGGCTTAATCTTGCCATCTTTAGAGGCTGGCAGTAAGCTGGAAGCCTCAAGGCCCCTAATACATGGTCAGCAACAGCCCCTGAGAGTGTAGATCCCTTGAAAGGTCTTTATCCCCTGAGTTGTACCCTAGTATGGAGCCCATGCTTTCCTGCAACTGGCCAACACAGAATCTAATTTGAAAAGCAAGTGTCTTTATTTTTAACTTGAATCATATCAACTTTGAGTGACTCTGGATAGCACATATTCACTTAGCAATTATTTGCTAAGCACCTCCTGCCCTCCGGGGACTGTCATAAGCACGAGAGATAAAGCGGTGAACAAAGTAACACCCCAACATTTTGTGAAGCTTACCTTCTTACTGATTCATAGACATATCTTTGGCTTATAAAACGTTTGAGACAGTAAGGAAACAGGTTTTTTTTGTTTTTTTTTTTGTTTGTTTTTTTTGATGAATGGAATGTGAGAATGAGAGGAACAAGGGTAATGGTAAACATAAAATGTCTTTGGATAAAAATTGCAATCAATAGGCATTTAACTATGGTGATCACATTTTTCCAGCAAAATGGACAGTCTAGCATTTGTTTTTATTTTCTTTCTATTATCTAAAATTGATTCATATGAAAACTTTTTCCAGAATTATAAAAAATAAAATTATATGTAGGAATATACTTAGTGGCTCACCTTTATTTAAAAGGTTAAAACCATATCTAATATAAAACCCACAAAAGACATTAATATGAAAACCATATTGTGTCTGTCTTGGGACCCCCAATTCTGAGCTGAGCATCTAGACACCATTCTATAAAGTTCGATTAGTTAAGTGAGTGAACATTCAAACATTTCTCTATACAATGTGTTAGAAGCACTAGGACGAGCATGACCCTAAAACACCAAGAAGATGTGAGCGCATTGAGTAGAGAAATGTGGAAGTGCGAAAGAAAAGCAGTGTGTATGATTGGTGGCATTGGTTGATGGTATCTGACGTGCCTTTGGGACCAGAGAGAATTTTCAAATGAAAACACTAAAGTAAAAACCATGTTCTTCCTGTCAACAGGGCGTTGTTGCTGGCGCTCGTTCCAAAGGAGAACACAAACAGAAAATCTTTTTAACCATCTCCTTTGGAGGAATCAAAATCTTTGATGAGAAGACAGGGGTAAGTAAAGCAATCACATGGCTTTGTGAAATTGAATCCATTGACACATGTGCCCTTAAAAGCCTCTACTCTCTGGGAAGAAATCTAAAACAAGCATACAAACACATAAAGCAACTGACAAACTTGATCAACTCTGATCATCCATCAAAGCAGGTCTGTATGCTGACTTGGCCACTTGTGACTGCACTGTGTTTCTTATAGTGTAATGGTGATAAAAGTGTCCCACTATCCTGGTAATCTGATGGGAGATTGATGAGCTTTGAAGATCAATGTGTAATGTGACAGTTTAAGTTAAATTTCTTTGTGTGTTGGCAACTTTAATGACATGCGTCCTAGAGGGAGATACGTGTACATCTTTTGACTTGGTCAAAGCATCCAGACTCTCTTGAGTTTAACCTGGAGCACCTTGCAATTGCTGTAATCAAAAAGAATAAATGGAGTTCTCAATCTTAAAAAAAGAAATCTATCACTGCACGACCAGGAAATTTAAGGGCTGATATATTTGTTGAACCCACCAAAGAAGTGGTTTGTGTTTTCATCAACCTTACAGCTGCAATTAACTCCCAGATTCATCCCCAGAGCTCTCCTGACACTGTCAGTCCTGTTCATTGGTGGTAAGAGGAAAATAGAAAAACCTTCTATGATCCGTTTTCCAAGAGAACAAGAGTCAAATAGATGTCTTTTTCCTTATATTTATTCAGTGTTTTACAGCTTATAAAACACCTCCATGTATATCACCTACCATGAACTTCACAAAGGTAATTTATCAAGCACTTCATAAATAATACTTAACCATCTGAGTTACATGACCTTGGTCATTTTGCATTATTATTTTCTCTTCCTTGTTCTGACTAGTGTGAAGATAACATAAGGGTAGTAAGATGATAGTTTAAATGTAAAAATGGATTTTCTTCAGGAAAAAAAGCTATAGAAAAATTACTCCTGAATAACTAATAATAGAATGGATATCTGTACACCCCTGATCATAACAGCATTACTTTCAGTAGCCAAAAGGTAGAAGTGACCCATGCCTGTAGATGGATGAATACAAAATGTTGCATATACAGACAGTGAAATTCTATGGAGCTCTCAAATGAAAGAAAATTCTCACATGTGCTACAATGCGTATGAGCCTTGAAGACATTATGCTGAGTGAATTAAGCCAGACACGAAAGACAAATATGGTATGATATCATTTATATGGATTACTTAACATAGTCACAGTCATAAAGACAGAAAGTAGAATGGTGATTGCCAGAGACCAGGGAAAAGAAAAAAATGAAGTGTTATTATTTAGTAGGCATGAGGTTTCAATTTGGGAAGATGGAATCTTTTGGAGATGAATGTGGTGATGGTTGCACAGAAATGTGAATGTATTTAATGCCCCTTAACTGCACGCTGAAAAATAGTTAAAATGGTACTTTGTATGTTATGTATTTTACCACAATAAAAAATAACTAGGTGTAACTCTCATTATGGAGTACCTCCTATATACTAGACGCGTGTTAGTTTACATACATTATTCAGTTTCATTCTCGCAACATTCCTATGAGGTGATACTAATAGCTACTTTATCAAGTATATATTATGTGCCAGGCATTGTGGCAAGCCCTTTATAAGTACCAGGTCATTTAATCCTCACAACAACCCTAGGAGGTAGATGGTACTATTATTCTCATTTTATAGTTGAAGATAGCAAGGACGGAAAAGTTTACATAACTTGCTGGCTGTAAGGGGTGACAGAGGCAGGATTAGAACCTAGGCAGTCTGGCTCCTGAGTCCTTTTGTTTAACAACGATGCCTATTATCTCTCAAGATAAATCTTTTCTAAGTTCACCCACGTTTTGTATTCTTTTTCTTTTTTAATTAGTTCAGGGGCACACGTGCAGGTTTGTTCTATTGGTAAACTCATGTCACAGGGTTTGTTGTACAGATTATTCTCTCAGCTAGGTACTAAGCCTAGTACCCAATAGTTATTTTTTCTCTTCCTCTCTCTCCTTCAACCCTCCACTCTCAACTAGGCTCCAGTGTCTATTGTTCCCGCCTATGTGCCCATGAGTTCTCATCATTTTGCTCCTGTTTATAAGTGAGAACATGTGGTATTTGGCTTTCTGTTCCTGTATTAGTTTGTTAGGGATAATGGCCTCCAACTCCATCTACATTCCCACAAAAGATGTGGTCTCATTCCTTTTTATGACTGCATAGTACTCCATGGTGTATATGTACAACATTTTCTTTGGTCAGTCAGGTGCAGCCATAAGAGGAGACATTGGAGAGCCTCTGGAAACAAACAAACAAACAAACAGTTTGTTATACTCACAGGTCCTAGAGACTGGAGCACAGCACACCACACAGAGCCACATGGGAAAGACACCAGGGTGGTCAGGAGGCAAAAGACAAGGAGCAGAAGGGGGAGACCTAAGGCCACTCCTTTATCGGGATTGGCAATCCAAGGCAAGGCAGGTCACAGCAAGTGATTGGCTAGTTCGAATCGTTTTGTCTGGCTCTAAGCTGTAGGGGTGATCCCCCTCTGCCCCAAGATAGTGGAGGCAGAGGAATATTGCTTTCTGGGGTGTATGAACCAGGCAGAGGAGGGATGACTCTGGATTGGTTAGTTTGCATATCAAAGACATGCTCCTGGCTGGGTCCTTTATTATGTCTAAGAATTGAGAAACAGTCTCTCCCCAGTCAGAAAGATTTCTTAAGATGTCAAAACATCATATACAGACAATTTAAAAATATTTACAATACAACCCAGCATGTAGGAAGCAGAACTGGGATTTCACCTCAAGTCAACCTGAATAAAAAATCAATGCAATTTTCCTCTATATTATAGAAGGTGGGCCTATCTGGGGACGCCTTGGTAGAAGGGAGTTTAGGATGAAGGCACAAGCATTGGTAGTAAAAGGGCTTGAATTTGACAGGATTGCAAGCCTAATATAAGCTTTATCTGCCTTCATAAAAATATAGCTTCAAAACCCTGGGGAGGTGGGTTCTCTGTTCTGTAAAGACCATAGTTTGGAGACCCGTGCTCAGTTCTGAACTCCACATTTTAAATTGGATATAGACAAATGGAAACATATTCTTATGAGGAGGATCCAGGCAACTGGGGACCTGGAAACTACGCTGAACCAAGACTTCTTGACACAGATGTGGCTCGTATGATCTTTGGGAACACAGAATATGGTGAACTCTGGGCTTCTAGTCCTCCAGCATTCTTTATGGGAGCTTAGTAATGTGGATCAAGCCCAATTGAGAGATACTTTCACAATGATTTATATGCCCCAATATGTGATATCATCTCTAGTCTCTTCCATTACCATGACACTTGGTTTGTGTAATCAAAGGGACAAGGACAGAGGTAAAGGGTATCTGGTGTTTTATCTTGTCTGAGGGTCGTGTTTTGGGCTTTGCTGTTTTATCACGGACCCCATCATCAAATAGGCTGTGCCCAGATCATTGAAGTCCTAATTACCTTGATTTTAACTAATTAGGGTAGTTTATGTTGTTTACTTTTATCTGCATCCTTACTCAAATGTGGCTAAACTGTCCCCAAAGAAAGATACCACCAAACCTTGTAGCACTATTTTTGATTCTTTAGCTGGACACAAAGAGAACAACAGTAAAATCATATCCACCCAAAGCCATTTAGCTTTGTAGAGGACATGTTAGATCCCTAGTGGAGAATTAGGGAGGAAGTAGAGTTGAATGTTTTCTGTCTCACTTAGTCTACCCCAGTTTTGTTAGATTAACATTAGACTTCTGTAGCATCTGGCAATCTTAGCTTGTTAATATGCCTTAACAAAGGTCCTAAAAAATGGTTAAAAGGACTGAATATGTTTCGATCTGAAGTAAAGATGATAAGGGTCAGGGTACCCCATATTAATAGTTTTTCTTTTTTTGTTTTGTTTTTTGTTGTTGTTGGTTTGTTTGTTTTTGTTTTGTTTTGTTTTTGTTTGTTTTTGAGATGGAGTCTCACTTTGTCACCCAGGCCGGAGTGCAGTGGTGCGATCTTGGTTCACTGCAACCTCCGCCTCTCAGGTTCAAGTAATTCTCCTACCTCAGCCTCCCAAGTAGCTGGGTGTACAGGTGTGCACTAGCACACCCTGCTAATTTATCTTGTATTTTAGTAAAGACAGGGTTTCACCATGTTGGCCAGGCTGGTCTTGAACTTCTGACCTCAGGTGATCCACCCCCCACCCTTGGCCTCCCAAAAGTGTTCAGATTACAGGTGTGAGCCACCGTGCCTAACATTAACAGTCTTTATATGAATTGTCAAGTAGGAAGAGGAGCTGACTTGCTCTGTGTGACCTCAAGGAATGGAACCAGGACTAATTGATAGAAGTTTTAGGAGGTGGTTTCTGTTTATCAGTAAGAAGGCTTTTCTATCAGTCAGCAGTTAAATGGACTGCCTTTTGTGTGAGAGAGTTCACCGTCGCTGGGGGTATTCAAGCACCAACCATCTGATGAAATATTGTTGAAGAAAGTCAAGTAGAAGATAAGGTGCTGAACAAAGTCACATCTAAGTTGAATCCAGAGACTAATTTTAAGATTATGTTTTCTCTCACAGTCATATCTATTGATGCTTTTTATTTGAAAAACCTCCATTGGAGATTATGAGCAGAACAGTTTACTAAACCTTAGTCATTGCCCAGCAGGGGGCTGACTCAATGTGCAGCATGGGTTGTAAATGAAGGGTTTTTTTTTCCATATCAAAGAAATGGAAAACTGGGTCTTTATCATTTGGAATGACAGTCTTAGTTGTTTATCTCATCTGCAGTTTTTTTGCTCGAGCTTGACTGCACTTTTTTTTAAAACCAAGAAAAGAAACATTTGCGGAACGTGACAATAGCTAAAATCCAAAAGCTGTCAAAAATGTTTTGATCCCAATTAAAGAGACCCTTTGCAGCAATTTACACCCTGTCTTGAATTTCAAAGAACTCCTGATCCTAATCCTTATGTGAGTAAATTTTGTTTTATTATTAGCTTGTTGCAGGGAATAAATCAATAGTGAAAGCTGTTCATACATTTAGATACCTAGATATTGCTAATATATCATGATGTTACTAGGTCTGTAGACCAGACGGATGGATGACAAGGAAGGAGTTATGTCATCTTCATTTTGCAGATAAGGACAGTGAGATTCTGTGAGTGTCCCTGACCTGGCTGTTGACTCAGAAGAGACTTTTCAACTCCAAGACTTTCTAGTGAACCTCACTGACTCTCTTCTCTCTCCAGTCACCATTTCAATCCATATAATTATTATGACTTTATATCATAAAAAATGATACACACTGCAGGCCCCTACAAGTAAGTCTGTTTCTTAGGATGAAGGGCAGTGGCCTGCATCAACTTTTCAAGATGTTGCAACATCCTTGTTGCCACAGACACATGTGAATTTTGCTTATTCATTTGAATGAGCCAACACTTACTTAGAGCTATTAGACGCAACAATCTAAGTATGCTACGGCAATTCTATGAAGTAGACGCTATTATTATCACCATTTTGCAAATGGGAAAGCCAGGGTCCATATAATTTAACTCACACAGCTAACAAATGGCAGAGCTTGGTAGCTTGGTCCAGAATCTCTGATACTAGTGAGGTGTTACTAATAATAGCATACCAAATTTTATAAATGATTTTATAAAATCATTTTATGCTTTGATCTATATTAGAGCAGATTCCCTATTATCTCTGTCTTATTGTCACTGTTACTCACTTTCATTCTTTCCTGAGCTTTCGTGAGTGAAGACAAAAGGGGTGGAGTTACAACTGGGACTGCTTCATCCGTAGTTTGTCTTGGATAGATAGAATGTTGACAGTATAACCCATATATGATTAGGCAGTACAGGTTGAGTATCCCTTATCTGAAATGCTTGGGACCAGAAGTGTTTCAAATTTTAGAGTTTTTCAGATGTTGGAATATTTGTATTATATATACTTAACAGTTGAGCATCCTAAATCCAAAAATCCAAAATCTGAAATGCTCCAGTGAGCATTTCCTTTGAGCATCATGTCAGGTCTCAAAAAGTTTTGGACTTGGGAGAATTTTAGGTTTCAAATTTTTGGATAGGGGATACTCAACTTGTAACATATTAGATGCCTACTCTATGCCATGTGCAGCCCTGTTTCCTGAGGATTTGAAGATGAATTGGTCACTGTCCTTGCCCCTGAGATGCGCATAGTTCATTAGTGAACCCAGACTCACAAAGAGAACTAACAGCTGCCAAGATCCTGGGCTACTCCCACCTCCTACCTGCTATGCCTTAGTTATTTTGTGCACATTTGCTGATTCTTAATCACGATGTTATTTCATTTTTTATGTAGTAAGTATTACCGGGCACCAGCTATGTGTGAGTCATTGTGTGATACAGATACAAGTGTGAACAGAGTTGTCCGTGTTCATAGACTGGGGTTTAACTTTGCCAAGAATGTTCCTGAAAAATTTCACTGACTTGGCAGTGGAGGAATGAGTTGGAGAGGACCAGAATAATTAAGTAAGGGAAGAGAAAACAGTATTTCTAAAGGCACAGATATATGGAAGAGAAAGATATATACATGCATTCACTCAGGAAATAATTATTGGGTACCTGTATAAATACAGAGATAAATAAGGCCTCATCTTTGTGTTCATCACTATTGTCTATCTAGCTAGCACAATGACACACATAGCTGGTGCCCGGTAATACTTACTACACAAAAACTAAAATGACTTCATGATTAAGAATCAGCAAATGTACACAAAATGACTAAAACATAACAGGTAGGAGATGAGAGTGGCCCAGGATTCAATATTGTCCCTCAAAATAGATAGGTAATTGTGTTTTAAATACAGTAACTGCACTTAAATTTCAGGGCTGATTTAATAATTTATTCCTCAGTGAAAACCAGATGTCACCTTATTTGTGCCTCATCAAAAACAAGTCTGTTCTCCTTTCAGTTCAAACTGGATGTTTTGAGCAAGGTTTGGAGAGAGCAAATGAGGTTGAGAAAGGGAAATGTCCCAGGGAAGAAGTTAGGAAAAAGCTAAGGAGGCTGTAGAGCATCACACTGGGACCTGGTGGTCTCCAGGACCCAGAAGTATCTGGGATGTTGCTGTCATCCTGGACAGTGAGCAGTGCACAGGACTCTCACAAGACTGGGGATAAGGGCTAGCCTGTAAACATGACAGTGTGGTTTAGAGCAGGCTTTCATGGATCTGTCTCATTTGACATCCAACAGTTCTTGGAATTTTTTATTATCCCCCTTTTATAGAAGGATCAACTGAGGTACAGGTAGGTTAAATGACTTCATGAAGTTCCACCCTGGTCATTTGACCCCCAGGCTCCACTCTGGTCACCCGAAAGAAATTGAATTCAAATTAGAACTCTATAATACCCAAGTTTATTTTCTTTCTTTTGTTTCAGAGATTCTCAACTTGATGGTTCTGTGTCTCTAAGGAGTGGTTAGGAAATGTATGTAGGCAGTTTGGTAGTCACAACTTTTTGCAGAGGGGTTGGTAATGCAGAAATTTAATTGTTAAAAGCCAAGGCTGCTAAATAATCTGCAATATTCAGGGCAGACGCATACAGCAGAAGATATTTTCCTATGCTATATGACTTTCTAATGTCTTTCTAGACATTCATGTAGATGAAAAACCTGTTGGTAATTATGTGAACTTAAAAAGCTAACTCTATTTAGCACATAAACAAAGTATTTTTACCCATATACATAATACTGAATTTTCCAGAAATGCAACTAGACTAAGGGAAAGATGAAATTATTTCTAGTTAACCAAAATTTTGTATCTTTTTACTAATATCTCTCCAATCTCCCCACCCAACCCTCCCTCTGATAACCACCATTCAACTCTCTGCTTTTATGAATTCAGTGTATAAATGAGATCACGTAATATTTGTCTTTCTGTTCCTGGCTTATTTCACTTAATATAATGTCCCCCAGGCTCATCCATGTTCTCCAAATGACAGGATTTTCTTTTTTGTGGCTTGACAGTATTTCATTGCATATATATACCACATTTTCTTTATGTATTTGTTCACTGATACCACACTTGATTCCATTTCTTGTCTATTATGAATAATGCTACAGTGAACATGGGAGTGCAGGTATCTCTTCAATACACTGATTTCATTTCTTTGGATATGTACGCAGTAGTAGGATTTCTGGGTCATACGGTAGTTTAAAGTAATTTTTCTTAATGTGTGTGTGTCTCTGTTTACTCATCCATAAGATGGAGATAATAAATGTACCTATGTCTTAGGGTTGGTGAAAGATTAATTTAGTCTTCTAAGACTTAGAATAGTGCAGAGTAAAGTAAAAAGCCCAAGGTGTTAAATAATATTACATTATTGGCTATATTGTCCTATCTCCTGTACAGTCTTTCTATGTCCTCTAAGCAGAATTAAGAAAGCCTTTTATGATGTCCCTACTTCATCTTCTGCTTACTGTATCCTAGCACATGATCATCTGTGTCATAATGAGTTGACTCACACTCCCATCAGACTACAAGCTCCACACAAGGTACCCTGGCTCATTTATTGTTGTATCGGCAAGGCCTGGCATAGGAGACCCTGGCATATGACAGAGATGCTAACTGGTCATTGAAGGTAAAAGGGAAGACATTCAGGGATCGATAGAATGAAAGAGAGAGAAGGGAGGAAAAAGGAAACAATGACTATGTCAGCTTACAATGAAATGCTAATCGTCTGGCCCTGATATTGGAGCCCAAGATGCTATGTACCAAAGATGCTAGTTTTGCCATGTAGACAGTAAAATATCCATGATTCAGAATTATCCAGTCATAGGATGTCAGGGATGGAAGCTCCCTTAGGCATGAACTAACCCACGCATTTGCGAATGAAGAGATCTGAAACCCAAAGAGAAGTGAACCATGAGATCTCCCTATAAATTATTTGTAAAAGCCTATACTTGAACATTGCTCTGGACAGATTTGAGTCATTTTCTGATGCTCACAAAACAGGAAGCAGGGAGTGTCCTCTTCTTTTTCCTATTTTTTAAATTTTGCCTTTCTTTTCTCTACAATCTCTCCTCTCTAGACCACCCCATACTCCTTGCGTATTACATTCAATGTTCAGGGCTTCCACTGGCCCATGGCTGCCCTAGATCTATTTTAATGTCAAATAGATAGAACCTCTAAAGGGAAAAATTGGGTCTCTGTGTGGTTAGTGTTTTGTTGGATGATATCGGATTTTAATTTATCACAACAAAAAAAATCAATTCGTAGCTCAAAATCAACATATTTTTAGAAATTGGCACTGTCAGGAAGCTGCCTTCATGAGATAATTTATAGGACCAAGTCTGTAATTCATGACAGAGAAAAGGTATGTTCACAACACCCTGGGAAGTGAGACCATGAATGTTTTCAAGCAGATTTGGTCAACTCAGAAATGTTCTTAATGATTCCTTTTATCAGTCTTGGTCTTTAAAAAGCTATGGTGGTACTATTTTCTAAGCTAGTTGCTTTTACATGCTTGGCCTCATTTCACTGAATCCTCTAAGTGCTCAACTAAGAAGCCACTACTCCCATTAGACAGATGAGAAACTGAGACCCGAGGGGTTAAGCAACTTACACAAAAACAAATATCCAGCACACTGTGGAGCTGGAAACTGATCCCAATATTATATGGTGCTAAGGCCCATGTTCTTTCCAGCTCCAGGCGTCGCGTCTCACCTCTTCATGGGCATAGTTAGGGCCTCTTGCAAGCAAATGATCATTCATCTGCTCACCAGGGGAGAAGTCAGACTGCACTTAGAGTTGTCAGCATGCAGACAGGCCCTGTGACTGAAGATTTACAGTGACTATTTGGGCCTCTGAAGAGATGTGGGAGGCACTAGTTTCAAAGATTCAGAGCCTAAAATTGCTGGGTGACCTTGGGGATGGCTCATCTGCTTGCGGGCCCCTGTTTCCCCGTCTGAAAACCAAGGGTCATATGACATACTTTTTCTTAAAGGGACAGATGGTAAATACTTTAGGCTGCGAGGGTTATACAGAGTTTAAATAGTGCAACTATTTAATTTTGTCGCTGTGGCATCAAAGTCACTGCACACGATATGTAAGCAAATGACTGTGGCTACATTCTAATAAAACTTTATTTGTAAAAATAAAGTCATCTGCTGACTCTGTTCTGGTTGATTATTAAGGATTCTTCTAATTTTCTCATTCTGATCCCATGATGGGCCCATGAGCCCTTTGGCATTAGGGGATGAAGACTAGGTGAAAAGCTGTGGTTTTTTATTTCTGGATCCTTTGTTCACTGCTCTTTTGTGGCTGATTTTGGGATGAGTCATGAGTGTAGAGTGTTTTGCGTGAACTTTCAAGATAAATATTCATCTCTAAAGAACTGTATTATTTATTTATTTTTATTTTTGATTTTTCACTTTTTTTTTTGAGACTCTCACTCTTGTCTCCCAGGCTGGAGTGCCATGGCATGATCTCTGCTCGCTGCAACCTCCACCTCCCGGGTTCAAGCGATTTTCATGCCTCAGCCTCCCGTGTAGCTGGGATTACAGGCGCGTCCCACCACGCTGGCTAATTTTTGTATTTTTACCAAAGACAGGGTTTTGCCATGTTGGCCAGTCTGGTCTCGAACTCCTGACCTCAGGTGATCCACCCGCCTTGGCCTCCCAAAGTGCTGGGATTACAGGCGTGAACTACCACGCCCAGAGAGTATTATTTATTGCTACCGTTTGTTGAGTACTGATTGCCAGGCATGGTGCTAAGTACTTCACATAAATTTTTGTCATTGAATTATTACAATACAACTGTTAATTACATGTTATTATCCCCATTTTACAGATGAGGTGACTACGACTCAGGAAGGTTAGGTCACTGGAACAAAACTACTCTTAAATTTTCATCTATTTACTCAAAAGCTACTTATTGAGTACCTACTGTGTGCCAGGAAGTGTTCTCCAGGATTTGGCTACATTGGTGAACAAAATGAAGGTCCCCACTTGGTGGAGTTTACATTCTAAGGTGGAGAGACAGAGAGAAAAAATAGACGTACATAAATAATATAATCTGTTAGAAAATAATCAGTGTTACAGAAAAGGAAAAAAGCGAGGCAAGGTCAGGGCATTTTTCCACTGTACTTTCTTTGTCCTCATGAAAGGGCCTGTGACATGTGCGCTTTGTAAATCACAAATATTAACGTGCTCTGGGAGCGTCCTGTACCTTTGAGGGTCAACTGAGTAATAGAGAAAGACGCTTCTGAAAATTCTCATCCAAATTCCAGAGGCTGTTACACTTGATAAATCAGAGCTGTCCACTTGGGCGTCTCTGCTTTTATTTAGATGGCTGATTGCTTTATATGGGGTCTACTGCTTATTGTTTTTCTATCTCCCTCATTTGTTTTAAATTTTAATTTAAAACTCATTTTCCATGACTGTGCTGTGGTTATTTAATAGGTGCTTCTATTTTTATGAAGACACTCCTTAAGGGAGCTGTTTGTATCAAAATGATGATACTGTAATTAGGGACAGCACTGACATGAGGATTCTTTGTGCACCTCTCAAGTGCTTTGCAGAGATGGCCAGAGGTGGAGAAGCAATCATAGTTCTGGTTACAGCAAAGGAATGTGGTGTCATAGAAAGCAAGGGACTGGGTCAAAGTGAGAAGAGACTAGTGAAATTCATCTTTTAGTGGGGAGAGTTGTGTCTGAGGAAATGCAAGCTTGAACCTGGGGACAGGGTGATGGAGAGGGGCGCAGGGGCTGGGTGACCAGGATGGAGCCTGGGGCTGGGTGACCAGTGTTGTGGACAAAGGGCTAGATTTGCCATTAGCAGGCTTGAATTTGAAGAGTTACTTAGTTAGATGTATGCATATTGAACTGCAATGAGGAAAACGACAATGAAAACAATAGTAATGATAATGATTACGCTTACTATTTTGCCAGATCTTGCTGTAAGAGCTTGACATACCTGTCATTTCATACTTGATGAATCACTCAACCTCTTAGTAGCTCAGTGTTCTCCTTTGGACTATGAGAGCATTAATTAGCTAGCCATAACAATTTTGGAAAATAGAGGTATTATCTCTTTTTTTATAGAATATGATGCCAACGTTCAGAGAGGTGCAGGGGCTTACCAAGATGTCTCAGCCAGTGAGGGGTGCCCTGTCTGCTACATTGTTTCATATTGCCCGTGTGCCTGCCAAAACAAAGAAATGGGTATGAGTGTATCCATTCTGTTCCAGATGTTACCTACAACAGAACGCTTCAGTGATTTACTGGCTTCCATTCTGTACTGAAGTTACTAACTATACATACTTAATTTTCGATTCTGGAATTAATAGTGAGGCGAATTTAACACCTTCACATTTTTAGATCCTATACTCAGTCACTACTTTTTTTCTTGGAATTTTCACTGTTTTTCTTTAAAATAAGAATAACCATGCCAAGCTGGTAAAGTCTCTGCATGCTCTTCTATTTGCGATATGAAAGATGGAGAGAATTTTAACAAAGAGAAACAAAAATGCTAGACTATACGTGACTTGAGGGCAGGGTCCATGATTTAGTCATCCTTGTATTTCCTACCTCCTGGCACATGATCAGCTCCCAGTAGGTATTTGTGGAATTGCACTGAATTTTTCATTGTAAAAGTCAAGAAGCCTTTAGTTCACCTCTTTGTCTAGCTATGCCTATAAACCTTTGATTGCTGTGGGTGGCATCTGAACTCTGTAAACTACCATCTCCCTGAGACAGAAAATGGCATCTCCACCACCTCTTCGGGTGGGCTGCAGTGGCACAACCCACTTTATTCCAGCCATGTCTGTCCTTCTCAGGGTTCCTTCAATTTGTACATGAGTAGAAGGTTGCATAAAATATATTAAAGCTTGCATATAATGTGTTAAATCTCAACCTTTGGTCTTATTAATGACCTTAATGCATAAGTAACACATTTTTCCCTCATTTTTCTTTCTGTTTACCCATCCATCTATCTTGATTTCTTCCTTTCCCTCATCCTTTTCTCCTACTTTCATGTACCTGTAGTATATACTTGCCTTTTTTATTGCCATATGCATTTTTTCAAAGAGATTGTATAATACCTACTACATATAAGATATACAGTATAACCTGCTATAGAAGAAATATAATATCTTATGCAGATTGACAGGAAAGGAAAGTAGGTACTGTGTGTGGAGCACTACACTAATATTACAGTGTAAGTTCCTGACAGAGAGAAACTCTGCCTGATTATCTCTGCAGCGTATGAGTCTCACCTCTTTTCTTCATCCTGTGCCCTGCCAGAAGAGGGAGCCCTCCCCAAAGGTGGGAGTCCCTTCAGGGACCTATGGGGTCTGCACCTCCAAAGTTTGATGCCTGTGTACCCTAGGTCCTGGAACATGTATACAGAACATGGGCAAGGATGATCTGAGGGATGAGAGGGAAAAAATTAGCCTAGTAGAGCTGCTGAGATGGTGAGAGATGAACTTGGGCATGTCGAATCTTCGGTGCTATGGCGACTGTGCTGAGTAAATTATGAACACTGACTCATTCTGTCATCACAATCACACTATGAACTATAGATATTACTAATGCCATTCTTCCACAGAAAGCAATGAACATGAGGCATGAGGCCAGGGTTGTAGGGTGGGAGGGACAGGCATTCTGAGCACTGAGGGCAAAAGCCAGTGACTTTTTGGTTCTGACTCAAGCCTCAAGCCTCACAGTCTGTCTGATGAGCACAAAGTCAGATGCAGTATTCAGCCATTTCAGCCCTAGGCAGCTTCTGTATTATGGCTTCCGCCAAACATTTCTATGGTGATCACCCCGATTCTCAGTCCCATCTCCAGGAGCCTCATTCATATAGCTCAGGGATTTACCTGCCAGATTAGATTTGACTTCTAAAAACTATTTAGAAAATTAGGAGATTGCAAATCGGCAAGAAATTACCAGAGAAATGTGGCCTCAATATTTAAATTAAAAATGCCAGCACCTCTAAAGACTGAGATCTGAATCTTTAATAATGTCTAAGGGATGTGCAGACATTTTAAAGTTATATATTTAAAATTTTGAAAATAAAGTTTTTACTGGCAATTGCCTAAACTCAAAACGCAGGTTCACATCATACTGGGTATTACCCAAAAGGTTATAAATTATGCTGCTATAAAGACACATGCACACGGTGGGAACTGAACAATGAGATCACTCGGACTCAGGAAGGGGAAGGGACATCAAGACAGTTATAACCTCACTTTTGAGGAGAAGATAGTTCATCTTCTGTATAAATGGCTCCAATGAGAGTGTCTGAGACTCTGAGATACTGAGATGCATCATCTCATGACTCTGACTGTGCTGTATGACATATTTACCCATGTGAATAGACACGCATACTCTTTCATGTTTATTTCCATGCTGTCAAAGTCTGTGTCTATATTTTCACTCCTTTATCTGTGTCCTTTGGTATAATCACCCACGCACTTAACAAAAACTTCTTCATCTGATCCAATAATAAAAGGAATCTCTTATGTTTGGGAATCTTTTTTTTTTTTTTTTTTTTTTTTTTTTGTAGTTTTCAAAGTACTTTCACTTTTTTCGTACAACTGGTCCTCATATTAATCTTACAAGAGGCATATTACACATGCAGTTTTACTAGTGGTAGACCGTCTCTGCAAAGCACTTGAGAGGTGCACAAAGAATTGTCATATCAGTGCTGTGCCCAGTTAAGCTCAGAGTGCTTAATTGCTGGCTCAGAGTTACACAGTGATAGTTGATGGAGCCTGGTCCTTATGCTTTTTTCTATTTATAAAAGTATCATATATTTATTGTAGAAAATTTATAAAATACAGAAAAGCTATAAAGAAAGAAGTGCAAATTATATGAAATCTCACCACTTAGACATAAACCCAATCAAGATTTTGTTGTATATACACCACCATTCTTCTTTACATAAAAATAATTTTTTTCAAAGTTGAAATTAAACTATACATGCTGCTTTGTAACCTATTTTTTACTTATCCACATTTTTCCAATAATTAAATATTCTTCTACAACAACATTTTCAATCAACATAAAGCATTCTAGCATAGGAGTATACCATAATTTAGTAAACACCATATTGTTAGCCATGCAGGTTCTATCTGTATCTTTGAGCACAGCTTTGTACACTACTGTCATTATTTCCTTCATTGAAATTCCAGGATTACTAGGTCAACATGTGTGGATATTTTTAAGGCTCTTGGTCTTTTTTTGATCAAATTATATTCTAAAAAGTTGTACTGCCAGATGTATGATGCAGTCTGTTTTACCACATATTTGCCAGCATGGAGTAGTGTCATTAAAAAAAAATTAACTTACTGATATTAAACTTTAGTTTTAATGCCTCTGTCCTAATTTCAGAATCTGCTCATGATGGTCACTATAGGGCAGCAATATAATTGTAAAGCAGGGCTTTTATACTGATGAGACTAATGGCCCTTTGGCTTTACCTACAAATCTGAATGACGCCAAAGGATATTGAGAATTAACTGAAGTTGGATTTCTCTTAGGACTTGGCCTATCATTCCCAAGGTGTTAACTGTCTGGACTGCCAATATTCCCGTAGTCATACGTTTTCACTGGCCTATGTTCAGGGTCATATTGTTGATTCTCCATATATGCATAAATGTCCCCAAGAGGAGAAAACTTGACAATCTTTATTACTATAATTTAAGATTTCTGATCATTGACTTTCAATCAAAATAAAATATATTTATATATTCTTTTCTTTGCATAAAGCTGTAGTATCTTGGGCAAGTAATTTCACCTCTCTGAGCCTAAGTTTTCTCTATTATGGGATGGAGAGGGGCATGACCCAGGCACTCTTTGGAAGTATTTTGCAAAAATTCGGGGAGAGAGAATGCACATTAAAGTTCTTGGCACTTTATAAAATTCTCCTTGATGATGTATATTATTTTTTTCATAAGAAAAGAATAAAGTTAGCTTTCCACAAATATTTATTAATGAATAAGCTCCCCGTTTCTTGTTCTTCATTCTAGTAATTTTGTATAATTTATGGAGAACAGGTTTATTGAAGAAAGGGAATGTGGCCCAGATTCTGTCCAAATTTAGAATTAGTGGGATCTGAAATAATGAGATTTTTCTGTAGCCTCTTTCAGGATAGCTCTAGTATTCTCATGGCACTTATCTATTTGGTTTTCCACCTACGGTACCTCTGTTCCTGCAGTCTGGATGAGGTCTTCTAGAGAACTGAAGGCACCTTAAACCTCTTGAGGTTATTTCTCTAACCTCAGAGAATTTTCTGAACTAATCTGCCTTTGCCTTTATTTTTTCTTATGAAAGTATAAGAACATGTTTGGGAGAGCTAAGGCTAAATATTCCACAGGGTGTAAAATCCCATCCTTAAAAACCAGAGCTCCCATCAGCACCTTGGAGAAGTCATTTGTTTTTCCGTTGCTGATACTCTCATCTGTAAAAATAACGTTCTTCTATCAAACATTTACCGAGCATCCACTGTGTACCAGGCACTGGGATATGAAGATGAATCAGAGAAACCTCTTGCTCCACAGGCCTCATAATCTAGCAGTCAAGTAAACCAGCAATTACACAACAGTGTGATAAGCAACATCTTGGTGTGGCTGCCTCTCTTCATATTCACATGTGTGCCTCTCTCCTAATGACCTAACAAGCAAAGCACGGGGAATCATTCTCATTAAATGAGCAGATGCTGTTTAATTGATCATACAGGCGATGTTTGCAAAATAGAGGTATAATATAGAGATACTATGTAGAGAAGAAACTCACAGAACTGAAAATATCAGAGAGACTGTGAAAATGATCTCAGCCTCATGTCTGCCTGACCCTCCACAAGCAGAGAAAACCACCTTTTTTTTTTACCTTAAGTTTTGGGATACATGTGCAGAACATGTAGATTTGTTACATAGGTATATGTGTGCCGTAAGGGTTTGCTGCACCTACTGACCTGTCCTCTAAGTTCTCTCCCCTTGCCCACCACCTTCCTAGCCAAATGCAGAAAACTGAAACTGGGCCCCTTCCTTACACCTTATACAAAAATTAACTCAAGATGGATTAAAGATTTAAATGTAAAACCCAAAACCATAAAAACCCTAGAAGAAAACCTAGGCAATACCATTCAGAACATAGGCATGGGCAAAGACTTCATGATGAAAACCACATTCAGTTCTAAAATGTGCCGAGTTTTCTTTTTTCTTTTTCTTTTTTTTTTTTATTCAGTGAACATTTATTAAGTAGTGTTTCTCAAGTGAAGCAAGAATTAGCATTTCTAGTTGGGACAATTCCTTTTTTTGCAAGGCTGCCCTATGCACTGTAGGACATTTGGAATCCCTTCCCCCACTTCCCTGGTGCCCTGTGCAGATACCTAAAGACATCTTTCGTAGTGACAAGCAGAAGGATACTTTTACATATTTCCAACTCTCTACCTGGTAGAAGAGTGAGGGAGTGAGGGGTCCTGGTCTTGTGTGAGAGATATTGGATAGCAAATATGTTCTTTGCACAAGTATGCTTCCTCCTTCTCCTTCTCCTCCTCCTCTTCCTTCTTCTTCTTTTTAAATTTTTCTGCTTAGGACATTCTTCTCCTGTCTCCCCCTACCCACTCTCTCTTTGCCCTTCCTTTATCTGGCTGACTCCAGTTTATCCTACAGACCTCTCAGCTCAGGCACTATTTCCTCAGGAATTCTTCCCTGATTGACAAACCTAGGTTAGATGTCTCTCTTTTGCCCTTCCACACACTAGCCACTTCTATTATAGTACTTACTAAATGTGCTGTACAAGGTGGAAGCAACCCAAATGCCCATGGATAGATGAGTAAACAAAATGTGCTATACATATACAATGGAATCCTATTCACCTGTAAGAGGGAAAGAAATTCTGACACATGCCTTATTATGGATGAAGCCTGAAGACTCTGCTAAGTGAACCAGTCACAAAAGGGACAAATATTATATGATTCTTCTTACATGAGGTTCCTATGGTAGTCAAACTCATAGAGACAGAAAGTAGAATGATGGTTACCAGGGACTGCAAGGAGGAGGGAATGGGAGTTAGTGTTTAACAGGTGCAGAGTTTCAGTTTGGGAAGATGGAAAAGTTTAATGGATGGATGGTGGTGATGGTTGCACAATAATGTGAATGTACTTAATGCCACTGAACTGTACACTTAAAATGGTAAAAATGGTCAATCTTAGGTGTATTTTACTGCAGTAAAAAATGTGTTCTAATTGGGTGTTTAGTGGCAGCATACCTTCCTATGATTTAAGATTCCTTGAAATCATGAGCACTGGTTTTCACCAGTGTGTTCACAGTACTAAACCCATATCTTGTAGATAGAAGGTGCTCACTTAAAACAATTATGTTGAATAAATGAATGAATGTAAAAATGATCTCATTTCATTATATCAGACTAATGTATTTCTTATTTTACAGATAAGGAAATTCAAATTCAGAGATAAGTAGTGACCTTACTGACATCACAGAAGTAGTAGATGTTGAAGTCAGTATTGAAACCCAGGTGTTGTCAACTCCAGTCCAAAAAAATATTCCTTCCATTGGGCTAGCCTTTGTTTGTTGTCACTTTCTACACATAGCTGAACTTAGAGAAAGTAGAGGCAGAGAAATTCACCTGAAATGCCATATCTGACATTAAAAATGAATTTAGAAGACTAAAAAGAGGTTGGGAAAGGAAGAAAGAAAAAGAGGCTGATAAAGAACTTTCCCTGGGATATAGTCACTTTTCATTTGCTTTTTGTTTTTTCCAATCTCTTGCCATGTAGCCAAAAGAACTGACAATGGTGAGATTGATTGGGCAGTCAACTGTTTCCCAAGGGCTGTGACAGAATCCCAATCTCTTAGGTAATTTAACGTGGAAGAGGGTTTTGCTGTAGGGAACCACCCACATGGTTGGGGATGGACAAGATGATTTAATAGGCCTCTTCCTGCCCTAATTGCTAATCTTCCTTGTGGAAACCCCCTTCTCATGCTGCATTAAAGACTCCACTAATTTGTTTATATATAAATTCAAGCTACTTCAGTTCTGTCACACTTCTGAGAGGTTCCCATTCAAGAGTCTTTGGCTTGTACCACCCATTAGGATTTACTGATAAGAAAGATGCATTATACGTTTTATTACCTTGTCTACAGAGCACATGTGACAACTATAAAGTACATTCATGTATACTATGAATAACTGTCAGGGTAATTGATAAAGTGGTCTGTAATAAAGGTAACTGGAATGGCATTCCTAGAAGCTGAGGTCTCTAAGTGCTCAAGAGGAGGGGGGAAAGACACTAAATAAATCCAGTCTTTCAGAAATTCCCTGGCATTAAAAAAAAAGTAGCCAACCAGAATCCTTAGGCCTACATTTCACTTTCAAGTATAATTATTTTATGTTGCAATTCATATCTGCTGACACATTGGAATCAACTCAAATAAAGGAATGCCATAAATCTTGCATTGTTTGGATTAAGCAAATGTTGGTGCTGGAAGAAGTCAGGGAGGGAACTGCCCTGTGTGTAAATAGTTTAAGAATCAAATCACTGGAAAAGACATAGATCCAGTTGAGACAAGTGGTCCACCAGCAGTCTTTCAGCCTCAGTTTAAACATTCAAAGCAGCGATAGCTTAGCACTTATCTTTGTAGGTGAATTATACCTGACCATTATAAGAATATTCATAACAGTAACTGACACTGTCACTTATGGGCTTCTACTCTATGTCAGGTACCTGTCTATACTGCTGTTTTATCATCATAAATGCGAGGTATTTCTAGCTGCGTTATCTCAAGCATGTTACTTAACTTCTCTGTACCCCAGATTATTCATCAGACAATGGAAACAGTTATAGTGTAAAATCACAGGTGTATTGAGAAGATTAAACAAGGTGACATATGTAAAGTGCCTAGAACAGTGTCTGGCACGCAGTAAGTGATCAGAAAGAATAAACTAACATTGATCATTATTTCCATCTTAGAAATAAGAAAACCAGTCATAGAGAAGTTAAGAAATGTACACAAGGTAGCTGATGAAGGATTTGAACCCGGGTCTTCTAGATTCCAAACTGTAAATTCATTCTACAATTTCTGCCTGTCTGCTACATTCTCTCCATGTTAACTTTATACATTGGTCCTTATTCTTTTTTAGCATAGAAGGCAGGAGCTACATATACATGCCTGTTATTCTCCCAGTCTGTTTTAGGCTGAGGGAGGTGAAGATGGAATAATCTTTCTTGGTGGAATATTTCACCTTAACTGGGATCTGCTAATATATGTTGTGTCTTAATACATATTTATCTTGTCCAAACATGAATTATATGACCCCTTCAAACTTCCAATCAGTTTTGCAGTATGGCCTATACTTCCTTTTCCTTTCATGAAAATTTGTTGATATTGTTATAGCAGCTCTACACTGTCATTAGAGAGTCTGTTCGAATGATGACTAATCATTGTTGACACCTTGCATGGTTGTATATTTTTCTCCTCCAGCTGTTTTGCAATTAGACTAATCTTGTGAAGTGGATAAAATATCAGAGAAGGAATCAGATCCAAGAGATAGGCCACGTCTATATGCTTATACCTATATGCCTTGTACTGAAAGATATACACCAACTCTTTCTCTGACTACCTGAGTATACTTGAAAGTAAGTCACAGGGCCGTGTCTTCACTTAAGCCTGGCTGTATTCTCAGCCTTTGGCTCCTGATGCAGCAGGCCAGCTGAACACCAGGTCAGAGTGTTGTGCTGAGGCAATGTCAGAACCAGACTACCGTCTCCCTTCCCCACACCCTCTCAAAAATCCCACTACTTTCATGAGCCTTTTATAACTAGGACCAGAAGGGAAGTGGACTTCAACATTTTGGAAATATTTTCAGTGCGAGAGCACCTGAAAAACTGAGCTTAGAAACCATAACAGCACCTAGATCCAAGAAAAGATGAGTGGAGAAGATAACAAGTTCAATACTGGCTCCACCTGCGAGCTACATTGTCTTGGCAGGTTTTACTAATGCCCTGGAACTCAGTTTCTTCTTTTGTAAATAATAACATATACCACACTGCACCGAGGACTTGAACTGTACTATGCATGTCAGAAAGGCCTGGAAAATGGCACAATGCTCTGTTACTGCTAGTTGCCTCGAAAATGAAGAGATGGCGTTATTTGATAATAAAAATAGAAGTTCATAGGAGGGCTCCATAGCTCACCAGCTCTGTGATCTTGGGGACTTAATCAGCCTGAGCCTCACTGTCTTCATCTATAAAATGGGTAGCTTTGTCTTAATTCTCCACACCTGCTTCGCAGAGCGGCTGTGTGGCTCCAATATGATGTAAGTGAAAGTGTGTGTTTAAAAGTTGAACTCTACAGCCATCTGCAAATATTAGTTACTATGTTTATTACAGGGATGGCCAGCCAGTAGAGTGTCTCCTTTGTCCTTGCCAATTGAAAAGTGCTTTTTTATATGCAGTACATTTTCCCATGTAAAAAAAAAAACCCCTACTTTTCACTGCAAGAGCTCCAGCTTTTTCAGCCAAATGACTCTTCTCACCAATTCTGTATCTTAATTGGAGACAGAATTGGAGAGAGAATAGGGAGGAAACAGAAGTCAAAGCCAGGAATCATCCAGCTTTTTCCATGTAGGTACAAATTAGAAGATCTGTGACTGTCTTCGACTCTCATTTTGCTGTCTGCCGGACAATGTTTGCACAGTGCCGGGATGAAGTAACTAAGATCTCTATTCAGGATAAATGCTAGTTCGGCTTTGTACTGAAAGATATATGCCAGGATATAAAAAGAATTCTCTCCATGGTGCTCCTATTAATTCATAGCAGTTATGGAGAGCTGTAAAAAGCCGCCTAATTACTTCTTTCTCCTGCTGTATATTTCAAGGATGGCAGGTATCCTAGTAGATTCAAGGTAAATCTGGTATTAAAGCCATTGGGCTATAATCTTTTTTTCCACCATCTTGTCTGCAAGAGACAATATTGACCCTAAGAACATTTTGTCCTTGGGCTTCCTTTATCATTGTGTGAGTGGGGGAGACACTGAACTGTCCACGTTGCTTCTGCTGGTCTCTGCTTGGCCACTTGTATAATAAAATGAGGACAGTGTATCTTATGGCTGGATTTAGATCAGTTTGGAAAACACCAGAAAACACTAGGATAGCTTCTCCCAACCTGCTTGCTTGCTTGCTTGCTTGCTTGCTTTCTCTCTCTCTCTCTCACCCAGGCTGGAGTGCAATGGCGTGATGTCAGCTCACTGCAGTCTCCACCTCCTGGGTTCAAGTGATTCTCCTGCCTCAGCCTGCTGAGTAGTTGGGATTACAGGCACACACCACTAGGCCCGGCTAATTTTTGTATTTCTGGTAGAGGTAGGGTTTCACCATGTTGGTCAGGCTGGTCTTGAACTCCTGACCTCGTGATCCACCTGCCTTGGCCTCCCAAAGTGCTGGGATTACAGGCATGAGCCACTATGCCAGGCCTCCCAACCTGCTTTCTAAGCAAATCCACACTAAACTGCTCAGCATGCCAAGATGAGAAGCGTGTCCCCAACAGTTTTTGGACACAGTCTGTAGGGCTTTGGAAAGCCCAGCCACAGAGGTCTCTGCCATGTTCATGATACATGAGACCATAGGTGGTAGGGACAGATGGACTGGCAGCCCCACATCACAGGTGAACTATGGAGACAGGAATGACTGCTTTTATGTCACCTTGCTGAACAACTTTCCCCATAGCCTGATGTGGTTACATCATTTGTTTGATAATCAGGCACTTTGAAGAGAGGTTTCAACGCAGTCTAACTTCGATCTCTTCTTTACAAGAACTCTATTCTTTTGAAAAATGCCCCATTCCCTCATTACCCAAAGCACAGCCAGGGCTTCCACAAGTTGGAGTGTATTCACTTTTAAGAAGCCTGCTCAGAGAAGACCCCAGCCCATGTTGCCTTCCTCCTGAGCCTTCCCCCAACTGAAAGCCCTCCTTTTCCTTTCTGAATACCCAGGAAGCCTCTGGCCATGCTTCTAGAACTGTGATATGCAATACAGTAGCCGTTAGCCACGGGTGACTATTTAGATTTAAATTTAAATCAATCACAATAAAATAAAATTTAAGAACTCATTTTCTCAGTCGCACTGGGCTCATTTCAAGTGTCACATGTAGCTGGTGACTCCTTTATTGGACAGTGCAAATATAGAACATTTCCATGATCACACAAAGCTTTCAGACTGGGCTGTTCTAGAATATGTCTCACTCTGTCCTGTGATGAAAATGCCCACTTCTTACTGAGGACCATCTCTGTGACAACCCCCATGCTAAGTGCTTTGTAATCCCCAAAACATTTCTAAAATTGAGTGTGATTTAATATATAAGAAACCCTGAGGCTTGGTGGTGATAGGTAACTTGTCCGGGACACATAGCTGGTAAGTAGCAGAGCTGGGATTAGGCCCTGGGTCTGCCTGCCCTGAAGCTGGAATTAGGCCCTGGGTCTGTCTGCCCTCTTAGCCACAATGCTACACTCACTGGAGATATCCGAATCCTGCAGTAAATGCAGGTGCCTCCTGTGTTTGTTTCTGTTTAACGTCTTCTGTGAGCCGGTAAGACAGAGATGGAGCTGCAGCATGAGACTGGGCGGGTGCTTGCACTAGGGTGTGTTCAGGATGGTGTTGGCCATGCACTGCACACTTTACATGCATTTATCCCGTGTAATTCTCCTAATAACCCCATTATATGGATACTATTATTATCTCTACAGATAGATAAAGAAAAAAAAAAGGACAGCTTACAAAGTTAAGCAACATGGTGATGGTTAAGTGGCAGAGCCTGAAATGGAACCCAGATGGTCTGAATTCAGAAGTCCTTGTCATGACCACCAGGTCTTGCTGCTTCAACTCATCTTACTCTGATTTTAATCTCACTCCAAACAGAAGCGTTCTCAGCTTCTTCTCAATATGGAGGACCTCAGAGAATCCTCTGCTTGCTTTGGGGAAGCAAACAGAGCAAAATATCCGAGTGAAGCGGATGCTTCTGAGTGCAGGAGCTTATGTAGTCCCTGGAGAGCTGGCCTTGGTCAAGCCTCACCCTTTCCTTCATACTGAAGTGCTAATCGATGCAGCAAATATACCTGATTGACTTCTTGTCAGAGCCCCATTTTGCAACAATGGACAACATCTTCTGTAATTTGAAAACTGATTACAGAGCTAACTATCCTGGTTTGCTTTTTTTTCTTCTTAACATAAATGGAATTCTCTCTAAGAAAGAGCAGAAGCTTTTCCGGTTGATTCTGATACATTTCCAAGGCGGTTTCTTTGCCAACCCCGTTTTAAGTGATTCTATTAAATTACAGTAACTGAACTTGAAGATACAGCAAAGAAGAAAATAGCATCATCTTCATTCCATTTTCTTTCCTTAAAAATTCTGAGCCTAATAAAAAGGATAAACATTCATAAACAGCATTTGTTCCATTTTCTCATATATCTGTAGTGGTCTATTCACAAATTCTACCTATAACGTTGGTGCATCTGAAATCCTAAATACAAAATGGCTGGGGGAGTAGATGAGAACATAGTGAGTGATCCCTAGTTCTACATTCATGTATTGACCAGGGAAGGGAATTTAAACAAGGATCACCAAGGCAGGGAGGGAGACAAGGTCAGTTTCCATAGAAACTAATTCATACAGTGACTTTGAGGCATCACCAAAAACAGCAGGGAAGGGTTCCATCCTAGAGTTGAACTGTACTCTAAGAGTATGTGCGTTTTGAATTCTTTGGTCATCCTTCTCAAATACTCCTCAGGAGTAGTGGTATTTATGAGTATTTACGAGAAAGAGCACATGCTTTGGGATGAGAAAGGTCTGGATTTCAGTCTCTGCTATATATACTTAGTAGTTAAAAGAGTAGACTTTAAAATCAAGCTGTAAAGAAACACTTCCTGGATCTAGAGCCAGAGTTGACAAAACTACAATGGCCTATAGGCCAAATGTAGCATACCACCGGTTTTTGTATGATTGCAAGCTAAGAATAGCGTTTACATTTTTTAATAGTTGAAAAAATCAAAATGAAAATAACATTTCACACTATGCAAAAATTATATGAAGTTCAAATTTCAATGTCCATAAATAAAATTTCATGGTAATACAATCACACTCATCTGTTTCCATATTACCTATGGCTGCTTTTGCACTATAAGGGCAGCACTGAGTTGTTGCCACAGAAGCAGTATGATCCACAAAGCAGAAGATATTTATTGTCTGGTCCTTGACAGAAAATATCTGCCAACCCCTAATCTAGAATTTTAGAAGTTAAAATTACTTAAGGTCTTTGTACCTCAATTTCCCCATCTGAGAAATAGAGTTAATAATATTAGCCAAATCCTTAAATAGTAGCCTCAAATTCCTCATCTATAAAATGGAGGTAATAATACCTATTTTACAGGATTTCTGAAAGGATTAGTGGGGTAGCCTATCAGTAACAATAATGGCCAAGTTTTCTTTAGCGCTTAACTGACAAATGTGAAAAACAAGACATGGAATGTTTAAGTGATTTGCTGAACCCACCCACGTGGTAAGTGACAGAGCTGAGTTATGAAACAGGCCATTCTCAGAGCCTGCAGCTTAGCTCTAAAAACTGTCATCTAACCTCAGTGCCCTTCAGGGAGTGAGTCTGTTCACCCCCCTTTTCATCCCCTTACCCCCACAGCGGTGTGTTCCTCATGCCTGTGTTTGCCACTGTTGCCATTCTATTTAATTTTGTTAGTCCTTCATGTTTCTGCCTCCAGCATTCATTTAGAATTGTATTGTAATTGAGTGAATGTGGATTTGTCATCATTTCTAAAATGTGGTTTTCTTGAGCTTGAAAACTGTTTCTTTTCATCTTTTTACTCCCTACTGTCTAGCATGCCACCTGGCCCATTATTAGGGTTGAATTAGCATTTGCCAATTATCTGAATGAACAAATGGGTGAATGAACAAAAAATTGATTTGTTTGTACATCTTCTTACATTCATCCAATTGGGCTTCTTTGGGTGATATTTATTTTAAAACATTTGGTGTATAGCTGACCTGAGAGCGCATGTGCAAAGGAATTGGTACTCATGGGTAGCCTACATTATGACTGGCCCCTTGAGTTTACAGGAAACTGGAGAAAAACACATTAGCCTCCTAGTTGAAAGAGGCATTTTCAGCTTGCTCTCTACCTGTGCTTGGCAGCTTCATTCATAGTTACTCTTTGAAAATCCAGATGGATTTCTCTTGTAGAAGACAGCATAAGGGCCTGCTAGGTCAGGAATTGGACTGCCCCATCTTGGTGATGATTCACCTGCTGGGCTGGAACAGAAGACCACTGTGGAAATTGACAGAGACCACAATAAGCTTCCCTGCATGCACTGACTCAGGAAGGTCTGGCCTGGAGATTCACAGTGGGGGTAACTGCAGCACTTACTCTGAAGTATGTCTTTGACTCTCAGTCTGAACACAGGCCTTTGCAACTATTCTATACTCTTAGTCTCCTAGACTGGAAGCAAACTTCTAGACAGACGTAAAGGAATGCTGAAATAAAACAGGTCATTTTCTTTCCATGTTTGTTTCTTTTTCTCTAAACCCTACAGTAAAAGTATGACAGCAAGAATGTCATAAGGACATCACAGACTTTTATATGTTAGATACTTTTAATAATCCATAGTGTTTAATGGGAATATCGTTATTCTTATTTGGCAGACATTGAAACTGAGGTTTCAAAGGTAGAAGTTATACATGTAGGGTATTTAGAGCCTAGAGCAAAATTTAAGTTTTTGACTCCTGAGCACCTAACCTGACCTCACTACAAATGTATCCTAGATTTGGGGCAGATATTATTTAGTCATTTATCTATACAGCAACTATATATTGATCACATATAATAAGCACTAAGGATTCAGTACTGAGTGAATAAGACAGGCAAAGTCATGACCCTTATTACTTTCTCTTTTATTGGAAGAGTCAGGCAATAACTATGTAAATAAAATAATTTCAGATAGTGATAAGTACTGTGTAGTTTTTTAAAACTCAGGGTAATGTGATCGGGAGTGACTGGGAGGGATAACAAAATTAGATGAGATGGGACAGGATGGTGTCTGATGAGGGGACACTTAAGCTGAGACTTGAATTCTAGAAGAAAGCATGAATGAAAAGATTAGAGGGAAGGGTGTTGTGGGTGGACAAGTGCTAGCCCATGCTTGTGCACACAGCAGAAATGCTTGTAGGTCAAACAAGAGTTCCTTTCCTGGCTGGAGGGTGTGTCCCAGCCCTGATGTTGTAACAGGGACTGTGTTGTCTGAACTGTGTCATGGCAGATCTGAAAACAGTGTCTGAAGAGTAGTACATAGAAGTAGGTTACAGCCAGATCTGACAGTAATAGGCTCTGAATTTCCAAGATGAACCTGAATTTAGAATATTTTGTCTCATTAGAACACTCACTTCTCTTGAACACGTGGCCTGTGAGGGCTGGAGAGGGGCTCAGGGTATGGGTGTGTCAACCTTTCCTTCCTCTACTTGACAATTCCATTTCTTCTCATATCCCCCATCCAAGGCCCACCCATCCTTCAGGTCTGGCTCAAATGGCTCCTCTCCTGGAGACCTACCCTGGTTACAGCCCAAAGAATTCATCTTCTTTCCCTCACTCCCTTTATCTGCACTCTTCTTTTGTTATTCTAAGCATATTCATCTCTGTACTATACGTATTTCTATTTATTCAATAATATAGGTTATGTTATAATATATAATTATATATTATATGTATTTTATGATATTATGTATATATTTCTGTTTATATAAAGAGTTAGGCAGGGTCTGGGTTTGAGTCTTAACTTTCTGATGTGTGATTTCAGGCAAGTTGCTCCATCTCTTTAGATCTCAGTTTTGTCATCCATGAGTGGGCACAGCTATCATGCCTGTAGCATAGGGTTATTATAAGGTGAAAATGAAATAATGCCCATGAAGTACTTAGTTTATAGTAAGGAGTCAATAGATGTAAATGATTGCTGTAATAATTATTACTGTATGCCTCACGAAAGATTGTTTACTCTTCTTCATTAGGCTGAGGGTTTGAGAGCAGGAACTGTGTTTCATCAATGTTTATATCTGGATTATCTAGCCCAGTTCCTGGAATGTAAGGTAGTGTTCACTAAATATGTTGAGTGAATCAATGAATTGTTTTTAATAGATGTAACCACTGCAACATTATAGAATTTCAGAACTGAAAGGAACCTTGTTGTCACTGAATGAATTTACCTTCTTAATGTAAACCAAAGGAAACTGAGGCCAACAGATGTTAAAGAGTTAAGCCAAAAGCGACAAACCCCATTCATGGCAGAGCTGAAAATAGTGTCTGGTTGCTCTCAGAACAGCATTGCACATGGAAGTAGGTTACAGCCAGCTCTGAAGGTAGCAGGGCTCCCATTCTCCAAGATGAGCCTGAATTGAGAATATTTCGTCCCATTAGAACACTCACTTCTCTTGAACGTGTGGCCTAGTTTTTGTTTGTAAATGGTGGCAGAGACTGGTCTCGCTCATGTTTTTATTCCTAGCAGAGAGCAGACCCTTGGACAGAACAGATGCTCTATAAGCATGTGATAAATGAACGGACACATGTGACCACTTATAGCTCATTAACATAAAGTGTTCATGTGCAAACTAATCTCAAGGTTGATCTCGTTATGTGTCCTGTGTCACAAAGCCCCTTTTGTAATCTCAGGCCTTGTCCTATCCCCATGGCCTGTCTAGGGAGGAAAGTGGTAAATTTCTGCCTCCCTGGGAGGTAACATGCATTGATCCAGCCATGATTTAAAGGCTTATGAGCTTCAAATGACACCTGGGGCTATTGATTTCAGAAGCAGAGCAGATTGAGTTTAGAAATCATTTAATGGCCTAAGATTCATGCAATCATTCGACAAATATTTAGGAACTCCTACTATGTGCCTGGTACTTTTCCCTATTCTCATCAGGAATAAAAGAAAAATAATAGTGCCTCCCTCATAGGGCTGCTGTGAGGAGGGTTGGGTGAGCAATGCCTCTGGATCACTGAGCATAAGAGCTGGCACATGATAATTGCTCAAAATATTAGCTAGTATTTACAAACTATGTTCATAAAATTGTGGTAATAATTGCAGTGTTGAGGAAAAAACAAAGCTACTGCCCCATACTTTGAATTCCCACATTGCCATGCTGCTTCTCTTATTTTTTAAAACTCATACTCCAACTTCCATCCATACCAGACTATTGGGAAAAGCCCAACTTTGCTGGAAGAGAGCCATGTTTGTTTTCCAGAGAGTAGAACTAAAGGAGTCTGCTGGGTGTTCAAGAAGTCACTAAAGGAGTCTGCTGGGTGTTCAAAACAAAGCACTTTCCTTAACAAGCATGAATAAACTAAGGGAGTTTCTTAGAAACTCATGTCATAAATTGGGTGCCAGACACAAGCATGCTAGAACCCCAACATGAACTAGAGGAGAAGAGGACAAAGTCAGGATCAGGGTTCAGAGGTGAGTTGCCCCTGGCTGCTAGTCCTCAGGATGAGAGGTCTGGGGCTTGCTGGGTACCTGCTTCTCTAAAGAGGCCCCCTAGAAGCAGTGGGAGAAAGCCAGAGCAGAAGACAAATTTCAATCCATCAGGAAGAGCCAAATTCATATGCCAAATATAAACACCAAATCCAAATGGCCATAGCAGGATAGAAGCCCCAGTTACTAAGCCAAAAACTCAGAGTTAGCTAGAGACGATGTTCAAAGTGACAGTACATCAAAGATGAACTGAGACAAATCTCATGTGGTTGTCAGTACCAGCCTTGGTGCAACCTGGCATGCCAGTGACCAGTCAGGGGGCAGGAGTGGGGATGTGGCGGCCAGTGTACTGAAGCTAGACATGACTCATTGTATTTAGTCTTCCCAGAAACACATTGCAGAAGGTACTATTATCATCTGTCCTTTACAGTTGGAGATACTCACCGTAGGAGGTTCAACAGCTTACCCTACTTCACCCAGCTAGCAGTTGGTGAAGCCAAGAGTCAGGACCAAGCAATCTCACTCCACAGTCCACTCTCTTGACCCTCATACTGGACTTAGGGAGATCATATTCATATTCTGGGCTAAGCACTGGGCTAAACATTGAGAATGCTGTCTTAAGCAAGACGATGCCCTGCCCTCAAGGTGCTTACATTTTAATGAAGGAGATAGGACACTAATAAATAGCTAAAAGAGTAATGAATGGTGGGAAATGTGGAGAACAGTACTGTGGGAATGAGTAGGATGAAGCCAGCCTGGTTAGAGGTTCAGGACAGTCATGTGCAGGGTAACATCCCAGGATGAGAAGGAACTGCTGCATGGAGCAGAGAAAACGTGTTCCAAACAGCTGAGTGCAGGTAGATAAGGCCAGTAATTTGGTAATAAAAACTAGTAATGAAACATTTCTGGGATGCGAGATTGGCTTATAAGAATTCATTTGGATCAGTCATTTCTCCTTACCGAATTTAACAAATAGCTCTCTCTCAGTGAGTCCTTGGAGCAATTTGCTCTGAGGCTGCTAATAGGCTCATTTGGGGATAATATATTGTGCTGGGATATTTTGCGTTTTTACCCTACAGCCTTGGTTTGAGAGGCTGTCAGAAAGTCATTCTTTAAAAGGACCACACATATGAATTCAAAAAGATATAGGAAAAAAGACATAACCAAAGCTAACACTGAATAGCAGGGCCTCAGGGAAGAAACGAGATGGGGTGCAAGACCATCTACCAAGTGCCAGGAATGATGCATCCGTTATTTCATTTAGTCCTCCCACACACTCCGTGAGTTAGGCATCATTATCCCTACTTAGATATGAAACAGAAGCGCACAAGGCTCAGTTGCCTTGTCCAGGGTCACAAAGCTTGGGAAGAAGTAGAGGTTGTCTTGGTTGTCTTCCAAACCAAGACTGTCTAGACCCAAACCTGGGCTGCTCCTGCTTCTTTCTGATTTCATTCAAGCAGTAGGACTATATGCTGTAGTGTTCTTACAAAGGAATTTTGAAAGTTCAAATTGTGAGCCAGCACAGAAAGAATCCTTCAGCTTTCTGGACCTACCTTTACTCATTTCTAAGGTCCTTCAGGCTTTAAAATTTATATTCCATGGGCTATTGGTCCTCAGTTCTGGTCTGGGCTGATCCAAGCTTTTCCACAGTTGTTCCTGCAGGACAGCACCTGCCACACTGTGTTCTGAGTGGGGGTATCCTTGTGGCTCCTCCTCTTTAATTCTGGAGTTCCTTGAGTGCTGGTTCTCTCTGTTTCCCTAAAACCTATCACAAGGTCCAGCATATAGTAGACAGCACTCTATATTACTTTGAGATGCTTGATGGGTTTTTTTTTCTTTTCTTTCTTTCTTTATTTTTTTTTTATGAGACAGAGTCTCACTGTGTCACCCAGGCTGGAGTGCAATGGTGTGATCTTGGCTCACCGCAACCTCCGCCTCCCCAGTTCAAGCAATTCTCCTGCCTCAGCCTCCCAAGTAGCTGGGATTACAGGCATCCACCACCATGCCCAGTTAATTTTTGTATTTTTAGTAGAGATGGGGTTTCACCATGTTGGTCAGGCTGGTCTCGAACTCCTGACCTCAGGTGATCCACCTGCCTCAGCCTCTCAAAGTGCTGGGATTACAGGCGTAAGCCACCACGCCTAGTCTGGGTTGATTTTTTTTTAATACTTGGGGAAATCATTTTACGTACTAGGCCTTCATCACCTTTTCTATAAATTAGAGATATCGACACAATGATGCCTGAAGTTGTTTCCAGCCTCATGATAACCTGACCACCTATCTGTAGATTGAACTTTCTCGGAGACCCTGATAGATGTAGCTATTGCTTCCTCTGTGCTATCTCCTACTTTGTATCTGTTTTTATAATGCGCTTATTTAGCTGGATCTCTCCCTCTTGAGGGCAAGCACAGGATATTATTTATCTTAGTTTCCATCAAGTTTAAGATACAGAAAGGGCCTGGGACATGAAGAATGAGTGAATACTATTCCTTTATAACTTCATCAATGTTGTGCCTTTAAATATCTGTACTTTTTCCTACAGTTGAATCAAAGGGAAACCACTTTATATGCCTCAAGCATTTTTATAATCTTTGAAGGCCTTGTAATATATGAGTGAAAATTCAAGTTTGTATGATTTCCAGTCCTGCTTGGGCCTCCCTAGACAAAAAATACAGAAAGGAAGCAAGCGCCACCCCATCAACTGGATGCCTCTGGGGCTGATCCAGACCCACATACATCAAAGATGGGTTATGCTTGTTTTTTATAAAAGAGCTGTGCACCCCACCAAACTTGGGAAATGACCTAAAATCTGTGATGAAGCATTTAAATTGGGCAAACAGAACACCCGCTCCTCCCACCCCCTATGTAGAGGGGGACTTAATGAGCCTGTGTCTTGTTGAGATTAAAGGAACTAAAAATTCCCCCCAAACATTCAATGCAGAGATAATACTGATGGGGGAGGGGGGGTGTTAGGGGGATAAATGAACAGGAAGAAAGGTTTTGAAACATCAAATAAAATAGCAAGAGCTATGTGCCATTTAAGATCTCGTTTCTGGGCCGGGCGCGGTGGCTCAAGCCTGTAATCCCAGCACTTTGGGAGGCCGAGACGGGCGGATCACAAGGTCAGGAGATCGAGACCATCCTGGCTAACATGGTGAAACCCCGTCTCTACTAAAAAAAAAACACAAAAAACTAGCCGGGCGAGGTGGTGGGCGCCTGTAGTCCCAGCTACTCAGGAGGCTGAGGCAGGAGAATGGCGTAAACCCCGGGAGGCGGAGCTTGCAGTGAGCTGAGATCCGGCCACTGCACTCCAGCCTGGGCGACAGAGCGAGACTCTGTCTCAAAAAAAAAAAAAAAAAAAAAAAAAAAAAAGATCTCGTTTCTGTTTTAGAAAAGGTTAGCCCAATGTGATTATCAAAAGGGAGAGAAACTACTAGGAACTGAGGACCTGCTAGGGGCCTCACAAGACATGACAATCCAGCAAAGTAGGTTTTAGTCTTTGCATTTACCAGATCGGGATCCCGAGGCTTACAGAGGTTAAGAGATCTGCTTGGCGTCACCCGAGACAGGAAGCATCCAAGCCTGGATTCAGACTCAGGGCCCCCCAGTTCCAGGTTCATGCTGTTTCCCACAGCCCGTCAAAAAGGACCATCAGTGACAGGATCCAGGTCCACTTTCCTCCAAAGCCCATGTATGCCCTGGAAGGAAACCACATCACTCATAAAATTAGAACGTGAAAATAAAAAAGGAAAAGGAAATAAAAAAAGAAAACGTTAAGGAAAATCAAAGTGGCATAGCAAAATCATGCTGGGTTCTGGAGGCTGTCTTTGCAGACTGTTTAATTGGCATTATATTTTGAGGGTTAGATTAGAGGAAGAAGAAAAAGACAGTGTTCAACCTGATTTACATGAAAATGAGAAGAAGGGGAAAAAAGTGGGGTATTAAAATGTGTGAGTTGAATCCTTAGATCCCTGCATCGTGAATGGCTCACAGTAGAACTTTTAAATTGGCTACATTGCTTTAATTGAAATACAGAATTGTAATAACACAATGTGACAGGCACCTACTGAGGGGGACTGCGGCTGCTCCCACCTTTCCTGGGAGCAGCAAACAACAGGGGGATGGAAAATACACACACACGCACACACACCACACACACACACACACACACACACACACATACCACACTACTGAGAAGCACTTGAAAGGGCTTTGTTCTCTTCTGGGCTCTTTGAGGTTTGCTTTTTTGAAAAATGCATTTTTTGTTTCATTTGCTCCAGGGTCCAATTAATCCACACCACCCCACCCCCAATCCCAGTATGTTCTTGCCACAGAGGTATTTTGCGTCAATTAGGGTGTTTGCTGTTTACTAGATGGAAGGAAAAGAATTTGTAAAATGTTCAGATTTGCCTACAAAGACCCCAAATCTGTTGATGGCCAAGAACCAAACTGATGAGTCAGGTGAAGATCTTACCTGCTGGCCTCCCCTACCCTCACCCCTGTTTTTCCTTCATATGTGCATGGCTGTGATAATTTTCATGTGTGTACAAGTGTTGGAGTTTACTGCAAGGGTACTTGACCTAGAGATGGCCCCAGGAAAAAGTCTTAGAATTCAAGGACAGATATTATTCAGGCAGGTAGTGAAGCGGCCTAAGACTGGAAGGGGGGCCCCACCTTCTCTCTGACCTGGCATCCCAAATTCCCAGCCCCCAAATCTTGGCAGAATTCAGACTCTACTTATGACCGTCCCAGATTGCCCACTCCGCAGCCCCCACCCAACTTCTTCTACAGGTCATATATTCATGGTCTCATCATCTCAAGCCTCTCCTCCTCTCATTTCCTAACCTGTCCCTCAACGGAATGCCATGAAGTCCAGGTTGTTTTGGGGCAGCTGTCATCAGCCCTGTCTTACGAGTACACTGGGTGGGCAACACATTCACTCAGTTCTCCACACATCATCTTTCCCCATAAAGTTCCAGCCTGAAATACACCGTCCCCCTCAAATATATAGCTTTCCCAACCATAGGGCATAGCTTAAAATAACAGGTCATGACTTAAACCGATTTAAGCCCTCCCTGTCCTAATTCCCAGCACACCTTCTCTAAATGTCAACCCACTTTACTATTAAAAATCAGCAAAAGTTAATTGAAATTTTAAAATTGTCTGGTACAGATTATAGCAGTATTCCTTTTTAAATGATCTGTGGTGACGGACAAGTTATTCTCTTTTCCAATTCATCATCAATCAGGATGTGGTCCTACAATGCCTGCTTTGGGCCACTTGTGACTTACCCTGTGAGTGGCCAAGCTCATCTATGTCCTGTTTAGCAAGGCAGGATTAATTGAGCACACACTTGCATCTTGCAGCACAACCACCATAGAAGTTTCTAAACTGGTTTTCATATGTCTCTTGTTACAGATCAGAAACGGTTTGTAGACCAGTACCAGTCTGCAGACCACAGAATGTGTATTCAGGATGTTCTTGCCTTCTCACCCCCATAACCTTCCACTGTCATGTAGAGGAAGAGGCCCAGGACCCTCCAGGGCCTCATGTCTCTGGCAGTACTGTCCTAGTTTGCACAGGCAGACACTTGATCTCCTCACCTACCCGTGATAAATCTGCCATACCTCTCTCTCAGATCTACCTACCTTTCCTTGTCTCAGCTGCCATCATTGTCACCCAAACTCCTATGTCATCACTGTCACCCAAACCCTACCTGGCTCCCCGCTTAGTCCTTCTGTCCCCATTGCAACCCATTCTGCAGAACCAAGCCACAAGCAATCTCTTTAAAATATACATGGAGCATGTTCATGTTTCTCTTCCACTTAAAGCTTTTTGCTGGCTTCATTTGCTCTTATGCTAAGATCAAAGTACTTGATGTGGCCTACAGGATGCTGGGGGACCAAGCACCTGTCTGCTTGCCTGGGCTTCTCAAAAGTCCTCTGCCTCCTCCTTTCCCCACACTACTAGTACACGTAACTACTGTACTCCTGGGATCTGCTCCAGGTACTTTGCAAAGGGTGATCTCATTTAAACCTCACATCCACAGTAGATGATTAGTCCTGTTTTTAAAACAAGAAAACCAGAGCTCAGAGAGGTTAAGTGTCTTGCCTAGTGTTGAAGGAACAGCCAGTCAGTGAGATCCAGTCCAGCCTGAGAGATCCTGGGCCTGAGTCTGCTGCTGCTGCACTGCCTTGTCCAGTATTGCACCTGAGGAGGACACATCTGCAGTGATGTGTAGGGAGTTGGAGGATCTTCCTGTCTGCCCCCTCACCAGAGTGACATCATCCCTTCCTACACTTCTCTGTGTTGGGTTTTTCTCCACCAGCCCCCCCTCCAGCTGACCTTTCTTTCCTTTTAGCATTGCATCTCATTTACTAGATAATGTGCTTCCAGCTGTTAGCACCCGGGGACTCAGTGTTAGCCAGAGCCTGAAGAACATAGCCCCATTTTGTCCATTTTCTCTAGAAAGGCCTGAGCGTGTGGGTTTCTGAGACCCAGTCATAATTGCAGTGAACTTCAGCTCCTCTGTTGGGGCCCTGCCATTTTTGGGGAGAAAGCTACTTTACTCCTTGTCTTGGTCACTTTCAGCTTCTTGCATAGGAGCTTCCTTGGGCCTGGCATGAGGCAGAAATCTACTGAGCTGACAGTTTTCAGGAGGCCCCAAGTATATTCTGGCCTCTTTAAACGTGTGAATATGCATTCGGAAATCCATTTATATGAATAAATGAACTATTCAAGAGTTGAAAAACTTTTCTTTTTCCGTTTAAAATAGGAGAAAGAAAATCTCCTGAACTTTGCAACTTCGTGATATCCTGTACTTTGTGTCATTGGCCTCCACTGGAAGCAAGAAAAGCAGTGCAAAGAGAGAAAGAGAAAAGACTTCTCGATGAAAATAGTTGAAACAGGCACTGACAATGAAAAACATTCATACGCTGTAATTATAGATTTTTTGTTTGTTTTAAATCTGGGCGCTTAATCTGTGAGCTCAGTTTAATAATAAAATACTAGAATTATGCAGGCAAGTACAAATTTGGTATCATGTCAGTCAATTCCAAGCACTATTTACAAAATGGAATCATAATAGTGCATTAATATAATGTAGACAGTAATGTAGCCTCTTTCAGTATAATATCCTTAAAACATGACCACAGGATGGTTGCTGGAACCCTTCAGAAGAGTTTAAGCTTATCTCAAGCCACCTTAATATCATGCAAGCTTTGTTTGTGAAAGAATGTAGATTGGGTTCTCCCATTAGCAATGTGTGTGGCAATTGTTTGTGATGGCTCAGAGAAAGAGAGAGAGACTGAGATAGAGAAAGAGAGAAGAATGTGCATCTCTGAAGGGAAGATCCTCTGGGGACCTTTTCTTATATACTTGACTCTATTACTCCAAAGATCACACTGCATTGACATTTGATTGTTAACATGTCTGTTGCCTCACTAGATGGCAAGCTCATTGAGAACAAGGGCCCTTGCTTATTTAGCTCTGAAATAGTAGGTGATGTGGCATAGGGATTTAAAGCACAGGCTCTGGAGCCAGACAGCCTGGATTCAAATCTCAGCTCCACCAACATACTAGCTCAATGGCTTTAGGTAGGTAATTAACGTCTCTATGCCTCAGTGTCCCCATCTGTAAACTAAGTAAATTGCTAGTAATAATGTCTATGCCTGTCTCATAACATTAGAGCTGTTGAGATCAAGTAAGTAGAGCTCTAGAAAGATGCCTGGCACATAGAAAGTGCTTATTGAATGTCAGCTATTTATTCTCACTCCTGTACCCCCAGTGCCTAGCAGAGTGCCTGGTGTAGAGTAGAAGACCAATCAATGTGTGAGGGGTGGAAAGATGAGTGGATGGATGAATAAATAAACAGCATGCCTGTAATCCACAGCATGCATTGCTTATCTGAATCTATAGCTTTCTTTTGATTTCAGTGGCTCTGCCAGAATCCTGGCCTCTCCTTTGTTGGAACTTGAGGCTGCCTGGAGATGATTGGATTTGGTTCAGATAGCTATCGGGAGAGACAAAGAGGTTTGCATATCAGGGACTGAAGTTGAGCCTTTGCAAATGTGCAAAACTGAGAATTGAGGCAGAAGTCATTATTAACTCACACATTTAACAGGATGTTTGCCTTTCAACAAAGGGTGACTAATTAATGTAACAGTTGATTATGTAGCTCCCTTAATTTGTTACTGGTTTTCAAATACCAAAGTAATTACATCACTAAAAGAGGACAGTTGTTAGAAAGTCAGTCTATAGAAGAGATTCAAAAAGGGTTGCCTCTGTTGGTTCTAAAGTCCTCTTGTGTTTGGGTCTGATTTGGCAGCCATTCACAAGGCCCTGAGTAGATGTCAGACCCAGTACCATGCCAGGGGTAAGAAGGATAGAGTGCCTCCTGTGGTGAGCAGATGTGGATGGGCTGTGGGGTCAGACCATCTGGGTTCAAATCCTGACTCTGCTGCTGACCGGTAGTGTTCACAGTGCCCATCTCTGGCAATGGCACCACTCACAGTATGTCTCATGGTGATGATGGGAGGATTAACGTGCTTAAACCGTGTCTGGCATATGATAAAGGCTAAAAAATATTTAATATTATTATTATTCATGATTTACCTTCTGCTTTTCTCTCCTGCCTCATGTCCACCATGGATCTTATTTCCCAAGCACACCCACCCCCTGATGACCCCATGCCTACTCATGTGTGCTTCATTTCCCTTCCCCCACCCCCACCTCCACCCCTACCCCAGCTTGGCAAGCTCCCAGTCATCCTTCAAATCTTAGCCTAACTAAATCGTCTTCCTTAAACCCTCTCCTGCCTCTGCCACCAGGCAGAATTAGGAACTTCTCCCCCTCTGCCACTTTGCCCCTTAAATATATTGTGTTTCAATGACTTTAACGTATCTTTCTCACATTATAATATCTCTGCAGTCAGCATTTGCCTTATAGTTTATAGTGCCTTTGATTCAGTATAATACAGCATGTCCATTATAGTTCATTCCTCATCAATTATCATTACTTGTGTGTCTTTGCAACCTGAGGATGGAGACTGGGTATTAACCAGTGCCTAGACACAGCAGTCAGTCAGTGCTGCTAAACAAATACTCGAATAAGTGAACAAACAATATAGCTAGGTGTCTGATTTTGTTAGGTAGTACAGTCTAATCTCTTTGGATATATACTAATATCTGAAAAATAACAATAACAACAACAGTATAGCCTTTACCATGTGCTACATACCATTCAAAGCACTTATATGTATTAATTCATTTGCTCACTTCGTCTTCATAATAACCTAATGAAGTAGATTCTATTTTTATCTTCATTTTACAGATGGGGAAACTGAGATTCAGAGAGGTTAAGCAACATGCCCAAGATCCTATCGCTAGTGGTGATGGAGCTAGGATTTGAACCCGGGTCATCTGGCTCCAGAGCTGGCAAATCTACCCCTTGATCACTGACCTTTTGTTTGTGAATAGATTTATTTAATACTCTTTAATCAGGCATCCAAAGGCTTTCCTACTCTATCAGCACCATTTGCCTGGACAACCTGTATATACTAGCCAACACTCTCAGTTCTTAGACCCCCAGTTAAGGCAGGTACAGGTCTGCACATCTGGCTCACTTCATTCCTCTGCCTGGAACTTTGTCTGCCTTTTCTTTACCATCAATTCAAATACAGAGCTGACTTTAAAGCCCACTTTAATCCAACCTTCCATGGCACCTTTGGAACCCACTCCACCCCAAAGGGAAGTGCCTTTGCTTCTAACCCACTATCTATAATAACCATTGAAAATTGCATATGTGCTAGTTTATGTATAGATAATGCTCTTGCATCAGAGTTTATATTGCATTGCATTGGCTTTTTCTAACCCTGTTTCCACTTTAGATTGCCAACTACTTTGAATTTCCTCAAAACCCTTTGTATTCTAGAACCCTAGAAGTACTAAGGATGAAATAAATAATGTCTTCATCAGTTTATTTCTTCTGAGAAACTACAACTATATTACCTAGCTGACACTATTAACATTTCATTCATTTACTCTTCAACAAACATTTGTTGAGTACCCGTGATCTTCAACAAACATTTATTGAGTACCCGTGATGTTCTAGGAACTGCGCTACTTACTACTACTCCTACAGCTACTGTTACTACTGATAATAGCAGCTGACATTTATCAAGCATTTAGTGTTGCTCAGACATCACGCTAAACACAATGCATATGCAGCCTTTCTTTAAATTCCTACAATCAACCCTATTTTCCTCAGTTTACTGATTATGAAACTGAGGCTTGGAGAGATCAAGTATTTTGTCTTATAAACACCATAAGCACAAGGATTGTGTTTGATTTTCCTCATCTGTGTACCCTCAGGACTCAACAGTTTCTAGCTTTTATGAGGTCCTCAGTAAATATGTATTGATTGAGTAAATGGTGGGACCAGTGAGTTCATTTGTCTACACCCAGAGCCTCCAATGCTACCCATTATGCTACCTTGGCTCTCCCAACCCAGTTTTACAGATGAAGATACTGAGATTCTGACAAATGAATTGTCCTAGTCCATGCAGCTAAGCAATAGCAGAGGTCAGAAAATACCCAGATCTATCTGACTATTCTGGTAAAAAGAATGTTTAGCCTAAGGCAATCTTACTATGTAAACTATCTATAAGGTAGAGTTAGAATGTGTCCTTTTTATTCTTTCTCAAAAATGTCATCCCCAGGGAAATCAGATTAGGTATATTTGGTGTATAAGTTGAAGAATTGCCCCAATTTTTAAATAATTATTTACATTATTATTTTGGTTATCAAAATGGGCTCCATCATTGCTTCATAGTCTGGTAGAATTAATCCCTAAGTTGTAATCTTTCATTTTTCTTCTCTCATCTTTAAACAAGGAACAAGCCATAATGTATGCATGATAAATCAGAGACTTTTATATGATGCAGTTTGATTTCTGTTTTCCACTGTGGCTTGTAAAATGCTTTCATAGAGTGTTAGAGGTCAAAGGGACAATAGAAAAAGTTAGTTCAGCAATTCACTCCCTCTGCCCTCCAGACACACAAGACTCCAATTAGATAGTAATGGGGGTCCGTGAGCTGTTTTCATTTAGTCTTGAGTTCAAATTCTACCTGAACCCTTATGAGTTGTGTGACCTTGGACGAGAATAGTAACCCCTCTGAGTCTAAGTTTCCTTATTTGTAAAATTAGAATTATAATATTGTCTTACAGGGTTGTTGTGAAGATTAGATACTATCTAAATAAAAGGCCAACTACACTGGCACCAAGTAGACAGTACATAAATGTAAGATATTATTTTGAAAAGCCTGAGAGAAGCTGTATTTACTTTCAATAAAGTTGTAAAGAATAATCAAAATGAGAATTTTTTTCCCATCTTAGGTTGGAGGTATATCAACTCTATGAAATCACACTCAACAGCTTATTAAAAAAGAAATAAAGTTCCAATTGGTAGTTAACCATGCCCTTTATCAATAAATGAAAATTATGTAATGATGAATTAATACTTAAAGTAGTTTAGGTGATAGTACTCGAAACCTGGAGCACACAGAAGCATTAGTGCTGCCTTGGCCTTTAGGAGTTCTGTGATCTCCAAGTATGGAAGAGACATTTGCTGCCTGTATCACAGCCATGGCCCTCCGCATTTCCAGCTCCTGCAATTAGCAGCCATGCGACTATATCTGATTATAACTTAAGTGACATACACTACTTCCAGGCCAAAGCACATAAGCATTGGATGCCACCCTCCAGCTCCTTCTTCTCTCTGGATAACTGTAAGGCTTTGGGTGCTAATGTGGAAGCATCCATCAGCTCAGGCTCAGTATGACTCTGTGCATGAGTGGCCCTGCCAGCCCAGACTTTACCTGTAGCTTGAATGAAAGGTGAATATTTGTCATTGATGTATTATGGTTATCTTAGCCTATCTTAATATGTTAAACCACAGGTCTTTCAGGGTAATATACATCAGGTGGTGTTTATAAATTTTAATTTCTGCAACTGGAAAAGTATTGTTCATTCATTCTTTACTCCTTTTATTAATTCATCTATCCATGCATTTATCTGCCTATACAATCAACAAATATTTGTTTAGCAACTACTCATTGCTAGATACTAATCTGGGTACTGAGCATATAATAACAGAAAGTCCCTATTACCCCTGTCTTCTTGAGGCCAGAACCTAGCTGGAGAAACAGAAAAGAAAAATCCGTAATTACAATCCCAGTAAGGGCTATGATCAGTAAGGAGTGTGTTATAGGAGCCCAGAAAAAGTTATCTCAGCTTGAGAGGCTTTTAAGCTGAGCCTTGGTGGATTAATAGGAATTGTATTATTTATTCAATAAATATTTATTGATTAGCTACTATATGCCAAGTAAGTACTCTAGGCACGGTGGATATAGTAGTGAACTATGCAGGCAAGACAGTAAATAAGGACACAAATAAGTGAACAAGTTAATTTCAGAAAGTAATAAACACAGTGGAGCCCGTGAAAGAGGGTGACATGATAGGGATTGACTGTGGGGAGTGACTATAGCTTGGGTGGTCGGGGAAGGCACCTGGGAGGAGCTGGCCTATGAGCTGAGTGCGCCAGGGCCCAGTGAGTTCAAGACCCTGAGGAGCCACAGTAGAAAACGAAGCTCCCAGGAAGATGGGGATGCGGAGCAGAAACAGACAGGCTTCGTTTGTATGTCAGATGTGGCTGGTGGGATACTCAATATTTCTTCTGCTGAATTTAATTTTTCTTCAAGTTCCTTTGCTTGAAATGGGGAGTTTAAATATATCTTTTGCGGTGGAGGTATCTATTATTGGACTTGTGAGTTTTTATTTTAGGCATTTCAGAAAGCAGTACTCTGAGAGGAGCCAGGGAAGAATGAGCAGTAAGCTTTTAAGCAAAGGGGTTGAAAATAGGAAATTGGTATGCTTTGTGGATTTTGAAAAAAAACCACCGGCTCTGGAGTGAGAAAGGCTTGGGTGTAAATCCCAACTCCACTACTTTTCCAGCTGGCTGATCTTAAACAAAGGACAACCCCTCTCAGCTTCGATTTCCCTATCAGTTAACTATAGATAATAATAGCAACGATCCAAAAGGCTTATGATGAGGCTCAAAAGAGATGCATCAAAGTTCTTAGCGTGGTGATTGGCAAGAAGAAAACATTTAGTCAACATTATCTGCTATTATTGCTATGATTACTATTATTCTCATCTTTATCCTTATTGTTGTGACCACTGCCCTACTTATTTTGATGGGAAGCATTATTCCTTCTTGTATTTGCAATAACTCTTCTGAGCACTTTTATGTCACTTATTTAACAAATTACATGTAGGCCACTGTCCCTAATACATCAAGTCCCAAATTCTCATCCTGGCATTTGAGGTCTTCTTTTATTTATCTTTAACCAGAGTGGTCCCACCTCACTTCCCACTGCTATTTAACCCTACTCACCTACTTCACACTCCAAAGTTCCCTCCTCACACCTAGCCCCCATACTTTTATTCAAGCTGGTTCCCACTCACCACAGAATGTCCTCTGTCTTGACTGTAATAAAATATGTTGAGTGCTTACACTCTGCCAGCCATCAGGGTGGACACTTTATATACATATATGATGCCGTTAATCCTCACCCCAAAGTAACTGAGCCTTGAAAAGTTGACACTTCTTTGCTTGAAATGGGAAGTTTAAGTATATCTGCCAAACCAAGACAGGTAGGAAGTAGCAGTGGATGATTGGTGATATCTACGCAAAGTTTCCCAGTCCTGCGTGATAGGACTCAGAACTTCCTTCTCCAGTTCTCTGATCCAGGGTAAAAGGTCACTGTCTCACTGGACCTCTGTCCATGTTACCAAAGTAGGAAGAGAGAGCCTTCAGGTGAACAAGGGCAAAGGGACAAACCAACAAGGAACTGTAAAGACACAAAGGGCACTTGCCTTACTCAGTGGGCCCCCTTCACTGTGAAAGGATAGCACTGAATTTCTGAATGACATCTGCATCAGATGGAATCCTGTCCTGTGGCCTTGCTGTGCTACGGTAAACTCAATACAGAGTCGCAAGAGTTTTCTTAAAGGCAAGTGAGTCAACCCAGCCTAAAGGAGAGTCTGAATTTTAGTAGATGGGAAAGTTGTAGGTCAGTCTTGAAAAGCAGTAGCCAAAAAAATGGCTTTTCACAGAAAGTCATCAAGAAGTTGCAAGTGAGCAAGTACTGTCTTCCCGAGGTGGCAGGGAAGAGAGAAAAGCCTGGGGTAAACTGCCATTTATAAAACCATGAGATCTCGTGAGAACTCACGATCATGAGAACAGCATGGGGGAAACTGCCCCCATGATCTAGTCACTTCCTACCCGGTCCCTGCCTCAACACATGGGGATTTATGGGGATTACAATTCGAGATGAGATTTGGGTAGGGACACAGCCAAACGATATCAACCATAATCTTAGAAGGAGCAGGGGCCATGTCTATTTCAGCACTGCACCTCTAGGGTCCAGGGTGCTTGAAACGCAGGAAGTAGTCAATAAATGATTTTGTTGAATGAGCAAATACATGTATACAATGGTGAGAACCAATGTCCCCCTAAGGAGTAGGTAGGGTGTCTTTCTAATGGCATGGTTTCCCCAGGAGCTGCACTTTCTTATTCTAGGCCAGGACAGACAGACTTCATTCAGGTCCTTTTCTGCATCTAATCCCATGTGCCAAAGAGAGATGAAATGCAAGAGAGAGTCAATGATACATCTGAAAGAGTCAGACAGGCCTGGATTCAAATCCTCACTCTCCCACTTCTTAACTGGATGGAGTTGGGCCAGTTATGGAGTGCTCTCAACTGTAGGAGAAGATACATATTCAAAAAGGAGCAAAAACCAAAACAAACAAAACCTCACACTTAAGTAACATTTATTAGGTGCCAGGAACTGTTTCAACTGTATTGAATACCATAAGCTATTGAAGCATCACAACGCCGTAATGTTGGTGCTGTGGTTATCCACCTTTTACAGATGAGCAAACAGAGGCACAAAAAGGGTAAATCTTATGTATACATATGTAACAAACCTGCATGTTGTGCACATGTACTCTAGAACATAAAGTATAATAAATAAAAAAAAGGATAAATCTTTACCAAAGGTCACATAGGTGGTAAGTGGCAGGGCCCCCAGGCAGTCTGGTTCCAGTGTCCATGTTCTTAACCTCTGCACTTGCTAGTTCTATCAAGATGATATAGAAAAAGCATGAACTTCTGAATCAGAAGGCATTTAAGGGTGCTGATATCTAATGTGCTGCTTCCTAGATGTGACTTTGGGCTGATTACTTAGCCTCTCTGAGCTGAATAACTTCCTCATTTTATTATAAGGATAACAAAATGAGATAATGAATGAGATAAATAAATTACATAGAGCTTTAAAATCTATAAAGCACTTTGCACATAAAACTACGATGTGGTTGGTAACTGTTAGATTCCAAAGAACCTTGAATGATACAGTGAGATACTTGTCTTATATTCTGTGGGTCTACAGAAGCAATGGGAAGTTTTTTTGTTTTGTTTTGTTTTGTTTTAATCAAAACCGGAAAGGCTAGATGGATGGATGTAGAAACAATTTATCAATATTTTAGAACAGCAGTCCCTAATCTTTTTGACACCAGGGACCAGTTTTGTGGAAAACAATTTTTCCACAGACTGGGGTTGGGGCAGGGTGAGGGATGGTTTCAGGATTAAACTGTTCCACCTCAGATCATCAAGCATTAGATTCTCATAAGGAGTGCGCAACCTAGATCTCTGGCACGCAGTTCACAACAGGATCTGCGCTCCTATGAGACTCTAATGCTGCTACTGATCTGATAGGAGGTAGAGCTCAGACGGTACTGCTCACTCACCTCCTGCTGTGCAACCTGGTTTCTAACAGGCCACAGATTGGTACCTGGCTATGATCTGGGGGTTGGGGACCTCTGTTTTAGAAGACATGCTTCAATTAGAGGACACTTAAAGGAAATGTGTAAGAAGCAATATATTGTCATCTCTTGGATTTGGGAATAGCTAGGAGATAGGAATTCAGATCTAGCCCTGGGAGTTCCATATTCTAGAGGTTTGAACTTGGGCCTGCAACGTCACTTGTTTGAGCCTCAGTGTCTTTCTCTGGCAAATAAGTGATAATAAACCTTTCTCACTGGCTTATAATGAGAATTAAATTTGAACCTATAAGAAAAGCATCAGGCAGGTAGGGGGCACTTTAGAAACGCTGGCTCCCTGTCCCCCAACTGGCTGACACCCTTCATATTCCCCATTGTATTCAAATGATAGGAAATTGCTAGATGCCTACTTTTGGGGATTAATTTCCTGGAGTGGGGAGAAGACATTGAGACTAGACACCCTGCATTTTCATCCTTGTGCTTACCTGCTTGCAGGTGCAACTGGTGAAAGAAACATTCCCTTCAGCGGGGGTCTTTGTTCTGCCACAATTAAGGGCGCCTCACTAATCCTTCTGCTTCCCAGATGCTCTTGAAGCCAGCTGTATTTTTAGCACATCTCTTTTATAAGCTTCACTCTGAAGACTTCTTGTTATTCATTTCAAAACTTGACAACTCCTATCACTTTGTCCCTCATTGCATTCTGATACACAAAGGAAGAATGCATTGTAGCAGTTTCAAGCCAAGTTTTGCCTCTGCTCACTTGAGCCCAGAGCTGTGAGGGTTTCTTCTGGCCACATCCCCTTGTTGCCCCTTGCTGGGTGTCTGCAGTGTCATAAGGACTCACTCAGTCATGTTCTTATCTGCCTTGTATTATAAAATATGCAATTATATATTGTGTGTAGGTATAGTCAAGGGGCCCACAAATGCTCCTGTGTGTGCACAAACCAGCAGTCACAGTACAGTTCTGGGACAAGACTGTAAAGCCTGTAGAAATAGAGCAGAGATCAATATTTCTTACACTGAATCATTTACTTAATGATATGTCTTGAATATATGTCCCCATCAAATCTCATATTAAGATGTAATCCCCGGTGTTGGAGGTGGGGCCTGGTGGGAGGTGTTTGGGTCACGGTGGCAGATCCCTCATGGCTTAGTGCTGTCCTTGTGATAGTAAGTAATTTCTTGCAAGATCTGGTTGTTTAAGTATGTGGCAGCTTCCCCATCCTCCACCCCCACCTCACTCTCTCGTGCCCCTGCTCTGGCCATGTGATGTGCCTGTTCCTGCTTCACCTTCCGCCATGAGTAAAAGCTCCCTGGCCCATCTCCCTTTTGGATTGCAATAAGGGGTTGCTCTGGAAATTTGCTGAGCAGATGCTGGCATCCTGCTTGGACAGCCTGAAGAACAGTAAGCCAATTACATATCTTTTTGTTTTAAATTACGCAGTCTCAGGTATTTCTTTATAGCAATGCAAGAATGGCCTAATACATGCTACAAACACTTATTAAGCATTAACCATGTACTAGGATATCTTCTAGGTAAGGGGATATATTGTACATAAACAGAGAAGTTATTCCCTCATGGGATACACTTTGAATAGTTTGAAATAACAATATAACATTTATTAAGCACTTTCTGTATTCTGGGTACCATGCTAAGCAAGTCACCTGTAATTTCATATAATTCTCATAACAGTTCTATAAGGTGGAACAGTTATTCCCATTATATAGGTGAGAAAGGAAAGTCACAAAAAGGGTAGGTGTTTAGCCCAGGTGTACATTGCTTGTGAGTGAAAGGCCAGCCTTTGACCTTTGGCTCCAGGGGCTGTGCCCTTAACCATTGTGCTTCACCGTACCGGTCCTCCAGCCAGACTGCCTCAAATGCCAGGGTGACAATTAGTAAAAGAATGTGTAAGGCACTTAAGTCAGGGCCTGCATCTCAAGCTATAGGTGGAGATGGTTATAGCCTGTGTGGTGTCAAAGATAAACACAGCTGGACATTAGTTAAAGCAGTGAAAAAGATTTTATTCAGTAACAACTGACAGTAGAGAAAAGAGCTGAACTACATTCTGATTTGTGCAGAGGTGACTGGGTGGTTTCAAGGGAGAATGAGAGAGTGGGAAGGGAAATAGTGAGAGCTTGAGTGGAGTCAGGGAAGTAAAAATTCCCAGAAAGCTGGAGGTGGGCACTGGGAGAAGGGGAGGTGGTAGCAGGCTGGTCCATGTGAAACCTGGGTAACTGACGTTTATCAAACTTAGGCTCCTACCCTCCAAAGAGCCTGGGAGATGGCCCCAATCTTCAGATATTGGCTGAAATAAGCAGTAAATTCCTCTAGCAGCCTTGAGTTTTCTTAGACAGGCACTTTAAGGGAGACTAGGGGCCATCCTAGGGACGTGGCTTTGATCTGTTAGAAACTCAGTGTTAGTGGGGCCAGGCTCACTGGCTCACGCCTGTAATCCCAGCACTTTGGGAAGCTGAGGCAGTTGGATCACCTGAGGTCAGGAGTTCGAGACCAGCCTGACCAACATGATGAAACCCTGTCTCTACTAAAGATATAAAAATTAGCCGGGTATGTTGGTGCATACCTGTAATCCCAGCTACTCTGGAGGCTGAGACATGAGAATCACTTGAACCCAGGAGGCGAAGGTTGTAGTGAGCCGAGATTGGGCCATTGCACTCCAGCCTGGGCAATAAGAGAAAAATTCTGTCTCAAAAATCAAAACAACAAAAACAGAAACTCGGTTAGTGTTTATTCACATCTTTCTAGGCCAAGATTGAGGCCTAGTCAAGAAGAGGGCTCAGAGGAGCCAAGTAGAGCTTGGTCAATGAGAGAATCTTTGTCAACAGTGCATCCTACTTTCCATTGCTGGTCTATTATGATCCCTGCACCAGCTCTGCCAAGTAGGCTAACCACTGACATTCTTATATAGATTCGTCGGTGGAAGCCTAGACAGGTTAAAGATGGGTGGATAGATCATGGGTCATTGCAAATCAGAATAGCAAGTCTTCTGAGCAAAGGGAAAGCAGAGAAAAAGAGGCTCAGGGAGCACAGAACAGAGGCAGCTAATCCAACTGGAGATGGAAACCCTTTCAGTAGTGCCAGTGCCAGTCCTTCAGTGGCTCAACCCTGAAACCTCAACAGAGTTTTCAAAATGACATGCACAGGCTTCCACATTTGGGCTTGGGCCCAACTCTCCTTCTGATTGCAGTGAGAGGTTGCTCTGGAAAGTCATACAGAAGGGCCCTACAGGTGACCTCAGACAAACACCCTCTCAACACCCTAGTCTAGAACCCTTCAGAATTTTCTGGAGCTGCCTCCTTCTGCCCTGGCATTTGCACCTACCGCTGTCTGTACCTTACAGTGTACTTCTCTCCCCTTCTCCCTTGGTGACTCCTTATTTCTTGTGAATCAGCCCAAATGTTTTCTCTTCCTGGCAGCCTGCCCCAGTGAGGCTAACTGCCCTGATTACGTGCTCCCCCAACCCAGGCTCTGCATCTCCATCTCTCTGAGAACTTGCCATACCCTGTTGCAGTTGCCCATGCACCTGGCTGTCTCCTGCAGATCATGTGTCCCTGGAGGATAGGGACTGCTACTGGTCACATGTGTTTTCTATGCCCTGTGCCTTTGTGGCATGCAACCCACAGCAAGCTTTCAGGGGTTGTTTACTGAAAGGACAATGAATGAAAGATCCAGGTTACGTCGCTCTGTGCCCAGGGTTCTTGCTGGCCCTCTCAGATCCCTCTCAGTCACTTACCTCTGGCAAACACCCAAGCTTACCATGCAGCCTTCAAGGTGGTGCTCTGAAACAGTATCCCGCAAATGGGGACATCAACAGACAGCACAGATCTTTGACTTCCCCAAGGTCTTACAGTGGAGAAGAAAGTGGCAGAGCCAAGGAATGACCCAGACCCATCCAACACTGACACACATGCTCACTCATCAATTTCACTATAGGGTGTTATAAAGCCTTATGCTATTAGTTAGGAAAACACATCCAGTTGTCTCCAAAAACTGCCAGTGCAGCTAATTAAACAAAGAGACACATTGCCATCACCACTGTCACCACCCCCCCGCCATTCAGGATTTTTGTGTGTTTTGTTTTGTTTGTTTTGTTTTGTTTTGTTTTGATAAGACAGAACCCCTGTCACCTGTTACTGTAGAACTTTGGCAGGCGAGAATTCTACCACTGAACCACCAATGCAACTATAGAACTTTGAATGAATTTCTGTGGGTCACGGACTGTAGACCAGGAAGCAGGGATTAGGCAGCGAGGGAAGGCAGGATTTATCTTCAGCTCACAAACACTTTGCCAAACTGTCCTCAGACCAGAGAGTCTGCTTCTTTTATAACCCAGAGCAAAAGAACAGTTGCTCAAGTCCAGCTGCAGCCTGGCCAGGGCCCTCAGACCCTCTCCTCAGCAGGGTAAGCCAGGTTCATTTGTAACCATCTGTTTGCCTATGAACCAACCTCCCTGATGCTTCAGCTGAGCATCCCTTGGCACACTGTGTTAGAGAGAGCCCTAGGATATGGCTTCCATCGACGGGCACCCAGCTGGGAGGGACAGCTCAACACACTGTCCTCGAACCTGAAGAAGGACTCTATTTGCAGCATGTGGTAAGGCTTAACTGCAGCAAAGATTAACAGCAGGGTCAATTAGAAAGGAACTGACAATTTCAACCACTCCAGTTTTTTAAACTGGTCTTCAAAATTCTGCATCCCCTGGCCCCTGCCTGTCTTGTCACCTTCAAAGACTGTGACTCACTGCCCAGCATTTTATGGTCTAATAATCTCATACTGATTGCAGTTGCCTATATAACATGCTATTTTATGGCTCTGCAAGTCTTTGCTATCCTTCTGGATGGAGCATCTTGATCCCCACTGCTCCCACACTGACTAATTTTTATCTAGTCAGTTCCTACTAATCTAGTCACTTTAGGCCTCCATGCTTACCCTGGCTATACCTTTACTACTGCATAGGCACAATGTTCACTTATTCACTCCATGAACCATTACTGCACTCTGCCACTCCCACCAAGTGTCATACACTGTGCTAGGAGCTGGGGATGTGATGGTGAGCCAAAAACGAACACAGGAGCACTTTCCTGGTCTCTGCAGTCTCGTAGAGGTGGCAGATATTAGCCAGGTAATTATACACATGAAGGGATCATTACAGACTGTGGTTTGTGTTAGGAAGAAAAGGAATGGTTTCTTTGAAAACAGTAACGAAGACACCTGACCTCCCTTCTCTGCTGTAGAGTGTGAGCTCCTCAAAGGCAAGAGCCTGGCCAGTGCTTTGCATCCCCAGCACCTAGCACAGTGTTTCTGGACCAAGGCAGATGCCCTGTTACTAGAGTTGAGTCCTAGGGGCAAATCAGAGCTGGGCCAGTAGCAGGCGGTATTCGACGCAGAATGCCTAGGTATTTGATGCAGACAGCCTAGCTTCTTCACATCTGCCCTCACTTGAACACAGCTGTCTCTAAGTCTGGCACAGAGATGAAAATCTATGCCAGGAAGGAGGGACAAGAAGGCAGACAGCTGGGCAGAGGTTGATGATCACAGCGCTAAGGAGGTGACCTGATGTAATAAAACGGGCATGAAGCTTGGCATCAGACTGGCCATCAGCCTCAGTGCTGAATTTCACCATTGATTAAACATTAGACAAGTTGCTTAATCCCCCTGAACCTCAGTTTCCTCAGCTCTAACAGGAAAATGGTAGAACTGAGGGTAAGAATGTATTAATCTGTAGCAATTTTGCCTGCTAAGACCCTAAGGTAAGTTGAAGGAGATGGCTACAGAATGGTGTTTGGTGCATTTTCACAAAAGGGGGCGATCTGGTGCTAATTTCTTTTACTGACAGTTCATTTTCCAAGGCAACAGCCTAACAAATCATGGGGCCAATTAGTGTAAGAGAAACAATTGATCCTTATACTCAGAGTGCTCAGCCCACCACCTCAGTGGCTTGGTGGTGTATTTGGGGACTGCTGCACAGCACTAAATGGGAAATAATTGGATGGATGCAGCTATAAATTGCATGGCGCTGCACTACACTCTGTGCTTCTGATTTAAGTAGCAAGTTCTGTCAGTAATAAAAAAGGAAAAAGGTTTGTTACTCTGCATTGAAAAGCAGAGCAGAGCTGGAAGGGATCATTCCTGCCCCTTCATTTTACAGATTGGAAAATTAAGGCTCACTGAGGGAGCAGAAATGAGACAAAATACGTAGAATTTAATTTCATGTTGGTTTCCTTTAACCCTTGTCTCATCAAATAAACAGTTTATCTTTGCAAACTCCTTAAACAAAGGGAACTGAAGATAGAAATAAGAGGATGGCTGTATTTAGTTTCCAAGGGCTGTTTCTCCAAAGTACCACAAACTGGGCAACTGAAACAACAGAAATGTTTCGTTGTACAGTTTTAGAGCCTGGACATCCCAGATCAACTTATCTGCAGGGATTGCTCTTTCTGAGGGCTGTGCAGAAGACTGGTCCATGCCTGTCCCCTAGTTTCTGGTGGTTTGCTGGCAGCCTTTGGCATTTCTTCTGGACATATCACCATGATCTCTGCCATCATCTGTATATGACCTTCTCTCCATACACATGTCTGTGCCCAGATTTCCTTCTTTTATAAGGACACCATTCATACTGGATCAGTGGGCCACCCTGTATGATCTCATCTTAAATAAATACTTCTATAATGACTCTGTTTTTAAATAAGGTCACTTTCCGAAGTACTGGATTTTAGGACTTCAGTATATGAATGGGGGTTGGGGGCATAATTCAACACTTAACAATGACAAACAATTTGGATAGCAGAATATTTGAGCTGGAGAGCAACTACCATTTACTAAACAACCTCTGTGCCAGGCGGAACACTAGGAACTTTACCAGCATAATCACATTTAATTTGTACTCCCATTGAATGAACTTACAGATGAGGATACTAAGGTTCAGAGAAGCTAGGTGATTTGTCCAAGTTAACAAAAGTAGCACACATCACATGTGGGTTTCAGATGCTGACCTGTGTCTACTCCAAATCATGTCTTACCTCAGCACCCTCAGAAGTCATTGTTTGTCACGACCACCACCTGCTATCCACTCATTTTATAAATGAAGGCACCAGAACTTGGAATCCCAGTCTTCTCACTCCTAATGCAGCATCCTTTCCACTGGCTGCGTTTTAGTCAATTCACTTTTTTGTAAGTTTCTGTCTAGCATGCAAGACGTCATTGTGACCAAGGCAGAGGTTAATTTCAGACTGGGTGCAATACAAAAAGTCATTTTCTATTAAATCTAATGACCTCGTTTCTGCAGTGACTTGTGGCAAAACATGCTGTTTCATTTCCATTCAAGCGCACTCATTTACCTACTTTCTATAATAATTTTATACCATGAGCTAAAATGTTAAAATCATTGGTTACATTACTAAACACCCACAATGGTTATTAGGATTCTTCATGCAGAAAGAAACAGAAATAAAAATAAGAATTTTAGAAGAATGAAACTATAGGCCATTAAAGTACATTTGAAACTGTATTCAAGTGCACAGAGGCTGCCTGGAGTCTGGAGCCAGCCATACCTGGCAGCAGTCCAGGGTCTGCCTTATGGGCTATGTGACCTGGGGCAAGTTACTTAACCCTTCTGTGTCTCAGGTACCTCCATAGTAAAGTAGGGAAAATAATAGGCAAGGTTGTTGGGTGAGTGGAAATGAGGATTATATATGTAGAGTACCTAGCACAATGCCTAGCATATAGCAGGAACTCTGCGTAGCAATACCTCCCCTTTTTTAATGTACTGAAAATAAAGTCTGAATTCTTATGCATGTTTGGAGAATCTTCCGAGTTTGGGAATCTGCACCCCGACCCACCCAACCCCTGGCCCAGAAAGTCAGGAGTACAAATTGTTGCCATACTTACTCAGCCTGAACTTTGAAAAATGTTGTTGGTGAAAATAGAAAGGTACTGGCTGATAAAAAGGAACAAGATGATGTCTTTTGCAGGGACATGGATGGAGCTGAAAGCCATTATCCTCAGCAAAGTAACACAGGAACAGAAAACCAAACACCGCATGTTTTCACTTGTAAGTGGGAGCTGAACAATTAGAACACATGGACACAGGGAGGGGAACAACACACACTGGAGCCTGTTGGGGGATCAGAGGGAGGGAGAGTATCAGGATAAATATAGCTATGCATGGGGGCTTAATACCTAGGTGATAGGTTGATAAGCGAGCAAACCACCATGGTACACGTTTACCTATGTTACAAACCTGCATGTCCTGCACATGTATCCGGGAACTTATAATGAAATTAAATTTTAAAAATATGAATAACATAAAACAAAAAAAAGAAAGATACTGGCTGACGTGTATTGATGCAGGCCATGGGAATACAAGAAGGAACAAAGGAAACTGGCAACTCTAACATGAAGCACTTCTAAGCACATGTGTCTTCTTAAAGACTCCCTTATGTTTTGGACCAATGGTTGACTGAAGTGGAAGTGATAAAGGTCTTTTGTCTGCAACTGACTTTCAGTTAAGTCATTGAAGTGTTCAGTAGCTTGGTTTCTCCTGTTCTCAGAGAAAGGGAGAGGGAGTGGAGGGAGAGAAAGGAACATGCTAAGATTTAAATTTTTTTCCAACTTATCATGAAAATGCTCAAACAAAAAATGTAAAAGGATAATTCTAAAACTTAACCTTTTGCCATATTTGCCTTCTCTGATTCTCTCACTAGATAGGTTAAAAGATCAATAGATAAATAGATAGCTGGATAATAAATAGTTATATTAGGTGTGCTCATAGCTACTGGGGTTTCATTGCTTCTAGGTCCTTTTGGCAAACAGTGCTAGGAATATGTATTTTCAATCAAGTTTGTATTGATATTTCCAATTCAAATTTAACATTACAGAGTTATTTCTTAAGTTTTTAAAGTATTTGTGTCTCATTTTTCTTTCACTGAAAATCTTGTTTTTTTTAATAGCAATGTATTTATGTTTGTGCTTTATCTTAATGTATAACCAAAGACATTTCATGATTATAATTCCAATATTAATTACTACTAACAATAAACCAGGCATACACTTGCATGTCAGTGAAACTTGCTCAAAGCCCAGATCAGCCTCCTACTCCCTGGGCAGGTCACTTCTCTCTGAGCCTGTTTCCTCCTGTCAAAGGTAGCAATAATGATGATTACTATATTGTTCAGAAATCTCTCAGTTGCAAGCAATGGAAAACTCACCTCAAAAAGTCTTAAGTGAGCAACAAAAGGAATTTATTTACATAACTAGAAAGAAATTACAGGGTTAAGTGAAAATCTAACCTGAGAGAATCCAGGTTCTCAGATGACATCATAAAGCTTGAAACTAACTTTTAGCTCGTTTCTTTTTCTGATGACTTGATTTCCAAGTGTTTCTTTTTCTCATCACCCTTTAGCCACTGCAAGACCATTATCCTGTGAGCTCCAAGGAAGTCCTCATCTGAGGAAACTACTCTTGGTGCTTGAACATTAAATTATGTAGTTATTAGATTGAGAACTTTAACTCAGTTGCCTGGGAGAAAGACCCAAAGTGCAAAGAACCTACCATCTACCAGATGCTCTGCTAGACATGTTAAGTGATCTTCCTTATATCCCTATGAGAAAGGAATCATTCCCATTTTACAGATGAAGAAACTGAGCCTCAGTGAAATAAGGTGACTTGTTCATGGCCACAAAACGATGGAGGAATTCAAATCCTTCTATATATACTACATGCCTTCTGGAAATGGGGAAAGGACAGCACAATATACAAACTCTATGTTTAGTAAAATAAGGAGCTCCCCACTTCCCTATATGCACATGTAGTGCCAGCTTTAGAGAGCCAAGACTGCATCCTACTCATCTTACTGTCTCCAGAACCTAGTGTACCTTAGCACCTAAGGGCTTTTGGGGAATGAATGTGAGTTGAATGAGACAGAACAGTTATTCTATCCCGTTACTAACTGTGATTATACGTAGCCACATCCTTGATCACGGGACATAGATTTCAGTTGAACCCCAGTGTTAGGAAACTAACATTGAAGCAAGTTTCCTTATTTAAGGTGTGTGTGTGTGTTTAACTTCTCTTTAGCAAAATACGCTTCGTTGTCACTTTGGTGATTGCTAATTGATAAAGCACACCTGGCTCCACTTTGCCTGTTAGACAAATTTAAGCCCAACTCACAGGTCTGAAATACCCTCAGCTGGTTAACTAGTGCATCTCCTTATTTTTATGTAAGGAATTCATGCACATCTTTCTAGACTGGTGTGTGTATAACGTATGTTTAGAGAGCTGCTAAGAAGAAGCTGATTTTTTATAGCTGTTGTCTAGTTATAAAAACTTTAAAGAAATTAAAGAAATGTTGAGAACAAAAGAGTAAATGTTGAGTATTTACTGAATTCCACCTCCTCATTTTAATTGTTGACAAAACAAAGGCTTAGAGAGGAAAACGGATAGGGAGTCAGTGGAGTTTAGAGAGAGACCTGGACACAGAATCCTGCTGACAGACTCATTCATAATAATGTTTACTGACAAATTTACAGAGACAAAGGAGAATGGCAGTTGCCAGGGACTGGGAGGAGTAGGGAATGGGGAGTTGTTTAATGGTAGCATGGGTTTGGGAAGACAAAAATTTTCTGGAGATGAATGGCAGTGATAGTTGCAGAACAGTGTAGATGTGCTTAATGCCACATTACTGTATACTTAAAAATGGTTCAAATGGTAATGGTAAATTGTATGTTATGTATATTTTACTACAACAGTAAAAGCATAGATGTACAAAACCCTTATCGTATGTCAGGCACTGTACTTGATCCTTAGGCTAAGATGATAAGAAAATAAAATGTTGCTGCTGCCTGCCTGGAGCGGCCTCTAGTAGTGGAGACAGACACTGATCAATTCATCCCCGTACATAATGGCAACCTGAGGGGTCTCTCCCACTCCCAGTGGAAAAGTCGAGGAAGTAGAGAGGACTTGTGTCACGGGAACCTGGTCTCTGCTGGAAGGTCAAGGAAACTTGCAAAGAGAAGAGACATCTCTGCTGAGATCTGAATGGGGGAAAGGAGTTGAGCTTTCTAGGTAACTGGAACAGCATATGCAAAAACCTGAGCGTGGTGCATTTGAGAGACTGTAAAACACCAAGGTCGTGGGGAACAAAGGAGCATGTAGTGAGTCAGCATGGGGAAGCAGCCAGGTCATACAAGGGGCTTTGCAGGCCCTGGCAAGTATTTTGATCTTTACTCTAAGAGTGATGGGTAGCTTTTGCTGTGTTTTAAGTACTAGAAAGATGTATCAGATTTGCCAGGTTTTCTTAATCTCTTCATCCTGTGGTATGACTATCAGAGGAGAGGCCAGCATAAGTAGATGAGGAAGGACTGAGGATACTGCAGTAATCCAGACAGGAAATGATAGCTGCGTGACCTGGCATCTGCTGGTAGAGATGGAGAGGAGTAGACAAAGTGAAAGTTATTTGGAAGGTGATATTGACAAGACGGACTTGGTTATGGGGGATAAGAATGAGGGAGACTGAATGGGCTCAAGGAGGGTGAGGTGATGGTGCATGCATTAAATTCGAATACGAAAGAAAAAACCATCTTATGTTTTTCTTTATTAAATAGCATCTTGATTGTAGCAAAAATTAGCATAAATAAGAAGAAAATTACTAGTAATTCCACCACTCAAGAGAGAACTCTTGTTATGTACACATATATGGATGTGTGTACATTTTTTCAAAAACAGGATCATATTGAACATACTATTTTATAATATGCTTTTTTCACTCAACAGAATGTTGTGATTGTATTGTCACAGCAAAAAATACATAGTTCCACAAGATAATTTTTTCAGTACTATGTACTATTTCATCTTATAGCAAATGCATTTTCTTCAGCCAGTCAGCTAATGCTCAACATTTTGGACATTTCTAACTTTTCACCATACTAACAGCACTGCAGGGAATATTTTGTACTCAAGTTTTTGCCCAGATATCATGTTCTTTCTGGATAAATAAAGAAGAATCATAGACCCAGTGTATGCACATCTTTAAAGCTCTGAAACATACTGCCAAGCAGCCCTGCAGAAAAGTTGCAGCAAATCACAACTTCCACCAATAACAAAACACCTATAATGGCTGACAGGTACCAACCTTTACAAATGTGCCTTGCACTATTCTGGTCACTTTACATATATTAATTTACTCATCCTCATAACAGCACCATGAGAGAGATACTATTATCATCCTTACGTTACATGTTTCCTCACACTTTAGTCAATACTGGGTATTATCTTTTCTGTATTTTTCATTCTGGTGGGAAAACTGGTATCTCATTTCTATCTATTTTGTATGAACCAATTTAATATTTCCAACAGCATTTTGGGTTCCCATTTCATTCTTTGTATTATACAAAAAGAGAAAAGAAGTCTCAGAAAGTTAAAGTCATGTGTGCAAAGCTACACATCTAGTAAATGGTAGAGCTTGTATTTGAATTGCATTTCTTCTGGCTCCAGAGTCCATATCTTTCCTCCATTATTACACTGCCTCTTCAGCAAGAGACTACGTTATTTGGAAATCTGGTCTTGTCCTTGAGTAAAAACTTCTAGATTTCAGGATGCCAACCCAGGGAGCACTTCACTCTGACCCGCTCTATTGAGCGTTTGATGATGGGGTGCCTGGGGGCTGGTGCAGAGGTTGCCTCATTGGCACCACGATGCAGCAAGCACATCCAAAAATATGTTAGAAAAGAGAAAGGCCTTTGTAATGAGCCTGGGCCTCCCTTTGTCTTGTGAGGTTTTAACTACTGTAATTGCTTGTAGTATGAAGTACTGTTTTTTCATGTATCTATTTTTATTCTGTGTCTCTCTGCTTTTCTGTTTTTTTGTTTTGTTGTTAACTCACTTGATTCCTGTTGGGTATTTTTCCTGTGAATAGTATTTCCTTGGGAAAGCATACACTCTTACACACACACACACACACACACACACACAAATAATATGAAGGCAAAAATAGGGTAGAATTTATTCTTAAAAAAAAACAACTAATGGTAAAATCTTCAGCAGATGACTTTCTAATCCATACTGTATTTAATTGGCTGTATTGAACCATACTACAAATTAAGTCTTCTCTGTAATTTATTCTGTCAGACAGTAACCCTCCAAACAATTTGATACTTCATTTAAACATTGGTAAATGGCTCATGGAAATACAAAGAAAAAAAGATTTAATGATGATCAGATAAGAAATTCTCTGTTCACAGAATGAATCCTATGTGAAATGTTATGAATTAACCTGAGTCATTTATTCATTGAACATGTATTGAACATCCAGCATATGTAGGGCCTATCTTAAGGTGACTTGGTCTTTCTTTCTTTCTTTTCTTCCTCCCCGTTCATTCCTTTCATCCTGTACTTCCTTTCTTTCTTCCTCCCTGCCTGCCTTCTGTAGCACTTACTGTTCAGAAGGTGCAGTATTAGGAGAGGGGGTAAGATTAAGAAGAACCAGAGGTGGATCTTTCTCTGAAGGGCCTAACATTCCTGAAGGAGAGAGAGAGAAAACATGTGCATAGATGTTCCCAACAAGGTCCTGTTCTCAGAACCTAGCTGCCTTCACACATTCAGTTCTGTCTAAAATGCCCATTCTTCCTTATTTTCTGGAGATTTCCCGTCTATCCTTGGAGCCTCAATTCAAGGTCACCCCCTTTGTCGAGCCTTCTCTGATGCCCTTCCCCCATTCCTGCCCTAAGCCTATGTGACACACTGGGTACACTTTTAATATAAAGCTTGTTGTATTATATTGTGATTGCTAGTTTCTTTGCCTACCTGTTTTATGAGATTGTGAACTCCTTGAAGAAGGGACTGTGTTTTACTCATCTGTGCAGCCATAGCACATAGCAGGAAACCAGCAATATAATAGGCACTCAATAAATACACATGCTGTGAGTAACTGGATGAATGGATAAATGCGAAAGAAGTACAAAGCATCCTGCGTAGGACAAATATAATGCAGTGAGATCTAGGGATGGGAATTATTACTCAGGGAAATGGGGTATCAGGGTAGGTTCCTTGGATGGGCAATATGTCAGAGCTCTGCCTTCAGTCATAGGTACACTATAGTTCTGTGAGCTGATGAAGCGCAGGCCAGGGCATCTGCAGAGAAAACCATGTGAGTAATAGCACAGAGGTGGGAAAGTACAAAATTCAAAGAGAGAGTAAAGAGCTCCTCCGATTATTTGCAGCACAGGTTACCTGAAGCTCATGCATAGGAAGGTCAGAATGGATTGAGGACATTGATACCTGGATTGTCCTTGGAATTCTTTAGTGATGACTTTTAGACCATGATGCGAAAAAGAGTTCAGGACGGGAGGGATACATGAAGCTGTGGCAGAGAGCTAGGGTGTTACTGAAGGCTCTACTTTTAAGACAAATACCTGCTTTGCTTTTGGCAGTAGTTTAATATCTAGACTAAGTTTTCCCAAGACAATAACTGCTTTCAAAAGGAAATGTGGAAGAGGGGCAACCAACATCTGCCTTTTTTTTCACCCTCTGCCTCCACTCCGGCTGGTATTCTCTGGTTGTTCTCACAGCCACCTCTGGAACTACCTGCAAGGCCCCAGGAACTGACCACAGAAGCACTCCTGGGATGGAGCAGTTGTTATACCCTAGTGGGTATAACAACTAGCAGCCCTCGCTGTCGGTGCCTCCTCGGCCTCAGAGTCCACTCAAGCCATGCTTGAGAAGCCCTTCAGCCCACCACTGCACTGTGGGAGCCCCTCTCTGGGCTGGCCGAGGCCAGAGCTGGCTGCCTCTGCTTGTGGAGAGGTGTGGAGGGAGAGGCGCTGGCCGGAACTGGGGCAGTAAGGGGCTTAACACCTAGGCCAGCAGCTGTGAAGGGTGCGCTGGGTCCCCCAGCACTGCCTGCCCGACCGTGCTGCACTCGCATTCCCGCTGGGCCTCAGCCGTCTCCCCACGGGGCAGGGTTAGGGACCTGCAGCCCACCATGCCCCAGCGCCCCCGCCCCAGTGGGCTTCCACGAGGCTGGAGCCTCCCCAAGGGGCGCCGTCCCCTGCTCCGCGGTGCCCGGTCCCATGGACCACCCAAGGGTTGAGGAGTGGGGGCGTGCCGCAGGGGACTGCCAGGCAGCTCCACCCGTGGCCCCTGCACAGGATTCACTAGGCAAAGCCAGCTGGGCTCCTGAGTAGGATGGGGACTTGGAGAACTTTTATGTCTAGCCAAAAGATTGTAAATGCACCAATCAGCGCTCTGTGTCTAGCTCAAGGTTTGTAAATGCACCAATCAGCACCCTGTCAAAACGGACCAATCAGCTCTCTGTAAAATGGACCAATCAGCAGAATATGGGTGGGGTCAGACAAGGGAATGAAAGCAGGCTGCCTCAGCCAGCAGTGGCAACCAGCTCGGGTCCCCTTCCATGCTGTGGAAGCTTTGGTCTTTCGCTCTTTGCAATAAATCTTGCTGCTGCTCACTTTTTGGGTCTGCACTGCCTTTATGAGCTGTAACACTCACTGTGAAGGTCTGCAGCTTCACTCCTGAGGAAGGTGAGACTACGAATCCACCGGGAGAAATGAACAACTCTGGACCGGAAGAACGAACAACTCCAGACACGACACCTTAAGAGCTGTAACACTCACTGCAAAGATCTGCAGCTTCACTCCTGAGGCCAGCGAGCCCACAAACCCACCAGAAGGAAGAAACTCTGAACACGTCCGAACATCAGAAGAAACAAACTCAGGACACACCATCTTTAAGAACTGTAACACTCACTGCGAGGGTCCGCAGCTTCATTCTTGAAGTCAGTGAGACAAGAACCCACCAGTTCTGGACACACTAGGACCAAAGGCTGCACCTCACCTTGCTGCCTACGGATGCTCAACAGGTGCCAGAGACAGCCAATTCCTGAGAGTAAACTTCAGGGCCGTGCTGTCTTGACCTTTTTCTTTGAGAGCCGGGTGGCCGGCCTTTACCCCAAGCCTTCTGATTTATGACCCTCCCTGACCTCGGATACCTGCCTGAATCTAGAACATTCTCAGTTCTCTCCCCTTACCCAGTTCTCTTCTTCCCTTGCCTTCCTCATCCCAACTTATCAAGGGATCATCTTTTTGTTGTTGGTTGAGAGAGCCAAAAGTCTAAGGAAAGGAGACTTTGATTCTATGTAATCGGGTTTCCTTTTTTCAATGCTTTGTTATCCTGAGTAGGAAAAACACCTGGGTTTAGTATTGGTCCTGGCATTTCAATCTCTGACCTTCAGTCCCTTCATGAATAAACTCAGGATTGATGTTTAAGGTTCCAACTGTCTTTGATTGTGCTGATAAAGTCTACTTGAAGACGTGGGGTAATTTTGAGGCTCAGTGAACAAGAATTTTCATGATACACTCTTAAGTTTCTAAAGCGAATGTGATAATGCAATTGTGGGATTAGCAGAATTCTAATGTATTTGTGTTTCTAAGTATCTATGTTACGTCTGCATGGTTAAGGTTGGAGAGAAGGAAGACATATCCCCTCACTGACTCATTTCCGAATGAATGAGACACGTTCAGAGCAATCCTTTTTAACATGTCATAAAATTAACTATGAGAGAGAATAACGTTACAAATATCTTTAAGCACTGCATGCTCACACACACAGCTACACTCTGCAAGGCAGTATTAGGTATCATCAGGCATTAAAAATGTTTTGATTTTAAAACACTTAATGAGGATTCCCAGATAAATTAAAACATCTCCATCTGCTGTCTTGCCTGGTAGGTGATATTTTACCATTGCACAATCATCTCCAAATCTAATTCCACCAGGAAGACTTCTAATCGCAGTTTAATTTTAGAGCAATATTCTACTTGGCAATCAATAAGGCACTGTCGTCAAACTTTGATTTAATAGGAAACGTGGATAACATTCTCCACATTGTGCAGAGAGAGAGATACTTTCAGGAAAGGAAGAGAAGAACGTCTTTGTCTCCCACTTTTCCCTGCTGGCTACCATTCTAGCGCACAAAAGCCTGTAAATCAATGCCCCCATGTTGCGCGAATGTAAATCTCATCAATTTTACATCATTAACACCATGAAAAAGCTACCACTCTTTGAGCAATTTTCCTCTGCTAGCTAAATATGTCCTCTTAATAAAACAAAAATTAATGGATCCTAATTATTTTGCTAGCAAATATGTCCTTCTCCGCCAACTTATTTGTGTCAAAAACCATTAGACTCACACATTCGTTTTATTTCCACTGGAGGGACTAGGGTAACTGGGCAGTCATGCCACCATTAAAGCATGATGTCCAGTGGGCAGTGGGCAGGGTGGGCAAGCATGAAGCCAAAGAGGGAGTTCTAAGAGTAGTCAGAAAGGTTAGTGAATAGTCAGACCCTGGAAATTTAAGGTAAGGCAGAAAATTCTACTGCAAAAAATGATTTATGAGGTCAAATGCCTGGAAAGATTGCAACCGGCCAAGAGGTGGACATTTTAGATCAGTGGTCATCTAGGCGATGACCATCGTGAAAGCCAGAGGCCCACTGTACCAGGAGGCTGATTTTGTAGTGGGGGGTCCTAATGGCTTAAAAGGATTTGGGAAGATAGAATAAGAGCTTAGAGAGTATCTACTCCAGTGGTTCCCAATGTTTTTGTAACTAACTTCTCCTGTGTTAACATTTCTCTCTCCCTCCATGGACTCAGTAATGGGGAAGATTCTTTCTACCAAAAAAACTGCATTTGTAATCATCCATTTTCCTATTTGGACTATTTAAACCATAACTAATTGCCAGTAAGAGAATATACTCAAATATGAGTTAAGGAATATTAGCAACACTTAGCTGATATAATTCCAAATAAATGGCCAGGTGCAGTGGCTTGCACCTGTAATTTTAGCACTTTGGGAGGCCAAGACAGGTGGATCGCTTGAGCCCAGGAGTCTGAGACCAGCCTGGGCAACATGGCGAAACCCCATCTCTACAAAAAAATGAGCTGACTGTGGTGGCATATACCTGTAGTCCCAGCTACCCAGGAGACTGAGGCAAGAGGATCACTTGAACTCGGGAGGTGAAGGTTGCAATGAGCCAAGATGGCACCATTGCACTCCAGGTTGGGTGACAGAGTGAGACCCTGTCTCAAAAAAAAGAAATTCCAAATAAACTTGGCATTTTCATTTGCATGCACATAGAAAAGTATAGACTTATTAGGAGTAATTATAGATTTCTGTTTAGCTTTTGAGATTTTGAAAATTGCATGGGGCCTCTTTTTATTACACTGAATGATCCCTAAGGATCTAGGGCTTTGGGTTATGAGCCATTGATCTGGTACATACCTCCCATTTACTAGAGGGTTAAATTTGAGGTACACAGGGATACACTGGGTACCTTGTGTTTACACAGTAGCTAGAATTCAAGCCTCCTAATACCCAGTATAATGAAAAGGCTCTTTATAAGGACTTTAAACATACCATGAGCACCCAGATGAATATACAAGCCTTTACAGAGTCCTGTTGAATGAGGATTGTTTTAAGTAGGTTTAGTATAGGAAAATAACCATAAAGATCACCATTACCCTATAGGATGGTGAACATTATCTGTTGAAGCTCAGATAATGAAGGCACAAAGGTCAACTATAAAAGATTTTCAAATGACTAATTATCAATCTCAGTTTACTTTAGTTCAACAACTATAATCCAGCCATAGTGCAAGGTGCTAGGATGACAGGGATAAGGAAGACAGAACCAGGTGGGAAAGACAGACAAGGAATCATGCAAGTATATCAGAGAAGGAAGACCTGTGAGAGTAAGGAAGTCCAGGGACCAACATTGAAGGAATTCATCAGTTCAGTGTCATTAGAAAGTAAAGTTCTACAGAAACACAAATGAGGGTGGAATTATTTCCCCAGGGAGAGAGAAGGCAAGCCTTGTTCAGAGGAAGTTTCACACAGGTGATACTATTTCCTATGGCCATTGAAAGAGAAATAGGATGTGGACAAGTGAATAAAAAGAGTTGATGTTGCAGACAGAGAGACCTAGCAATGAAAAGCCTGAGAGATATGCATAGCCCCACCTCTACCCCCAGTGGTGACTTTGGACAAAACAGAGAAAGGCATTTATTCCTCAACACACTCTATCACCATCTGCTGGAAAAGTGTTGTCACCATGCACATCTATAGTTCTATGAGTGTTAACAATACTCCCTGGAGTTGTACAGTGTACATCCTCCACCACAGCGCACAGAGTCCCTGAGAATTTAAGTAAATTAAATATCAATCCAAAAGTTGGACTGGGATGTGTCATGAAAACAAGATCAAATAGAAGCCTACCCATTGAACTAAACGCTGGCTCTAGCAAGCTGAATAAAGCCACCACTGCAGATGCTTATTCAGCATATGAACAATCCTGTGTTTCTCTCTGGTCACAGGATTAAGACCGTAGAGAGAAGCCTCCATTTCTCAAGGGCAGGCGTAGCTCTTTTTCTTTCCATCTGGACTAAACAGCTTTTCCAAAGCCCTTCGGGCCTGTTCACACATAGCTGAAACACATTTCTTATTGATCAACAGCTCGAAGGGAAAGTCCCCTGAAATATGTTCTTCATTTTTTTCTCTGATAGGCCCTTCAGCATCATCATGCTGTTCATGAAATATCCTACATTGCAAAGGACATTACAGATCACCGGGCCTTTGGATATGTTTGTGGGAAGGAAGGGAATCACAGATTTGTGGCCATAAAAACAGCCCAGGCGGTGAGTATCCCTATCCAAGAAGGGAGCCTTCCCTTGGAACTCTGGGAGGACAGTCCTGTGACTCCGTTGGTCTTTGAGGGCGCGCTCTGAGATATGACCAAGCAATGCATTTCCACTGAAGTTGATGCTCACATTCCCATCTAGAAAAGATAAACAGCCTTGAAGCAAGGAAACATGCTCATACCCATCCAGTTTATTCTTTTTCTTTTTTTTTTTTTTTTTTTTTTTACTAATGGGTATTTCCTAATGACTAATTATTTTCCTTTCTGATTAAACTGGATGGAGGCACCGTGTACAAATAAGTTGCCTTGTGTTCATAGCCTCATTTAAAAAGAAAATAAGAGAAAACAAATAGCTGTTTTGCATAAGGCCTACTCTAATTTTATTGTATTCTAAATCACTAATAAATAAAAGCAATGCCTTTGATGCTTATGATTATTATGAATTTGCAAATATAATTAGTTGAAATTAGTTGAAGAAATGAACTTTAGCCTAGATGCAATTTGCTAAACCAGTATAAACAAGGTAGAATTAATTAAGAATGGAATGCTTTCAGATTAATAGAAAAAGGAAGGGCTGCGGGTTGTCGCTGCAAAAACAAAAATTGGTTGCTGCATCTCAGTACCATTCCCTTATGATGTGCCTTACCACCTTTCACTCCAGGCTGAACCTGTTATTCTGGACTTGAGAGATCTCTTTCAACTCATTTATGAATTGAAGCAAAGAGAAGAATTAGAAAAAAAGGCACAAAAGGATAAGCAGTGTGAACAAGCTGTGTACCAGGTATACCTGTGAATTTATCCTTGCGCTGCAGATCGGGCTTCAAATAAACACATGTAAAAACTGACAGTCGGGCCTTCTCTTCCTGCTGCCAAGTAGAAATAAACGAAGATGAAAGATTCCTGTGTAAATTACAGTACCCAAAGCAAGCCATTAGAAATTATCCCTTATTCTCTTAAACTCTAGACATGTTGGATGAAGTGAAATCTCGAATCCAGAGAAAGATTTCAGGGGTGGAGGACCCAAGAAACACAATTGCTTTTGCTATCGTTAACAGTGGGGTGGAGGTGGGGGTGGCTCTAAGGGTTTTGACTTTTCTGTGTTTTTTCTGCCTTGATGACCCACCAGCCTCTTCTGCCCAGAGCTGGTTTCTTTACTCTCCTATAATTTCTGAATGCAGTCTCACATCTCTTTCTTTATGTCCTCTGCTTTTTACCCTCCCTCTCCTTATTCTGCAATAGACAATATTGGAAGAGGATGTTGAAGATCCTGTGTACCAGGTAATTTCTGAAACTAGTTGGGGTTTTAGATTCAAGAGTGACTAGACCTGTGCCAGAGCCATTTTGTCAGAAACCTGAAGAATCCACTGACTGCAAAACCTGGAGAGAGACCAAGATTATTTCTGAGGGCGAGGGCTGCCAGCCCCTCCAGGAGCAAATTTCCATAAAAACTAACAGAAGTTTGGCCGGCATCGGTATCTTGGGATTTGGAGATCCGCTTCTCCCTTCTTGCCTCTGCCTCGGCCCCCTTCACAGTCTGTAGAAGTTTGATCCCAGAGCTGAATGTTTTCAAGAGTCTCTTGAATATTCTGAGTTCATTAGAGAGAATATGAATAATGAGGTGGCTTCTCTGAGTTAAGAACCAGAGGTGGGGGCTGACGTTTTGGTAACATTTCAGCACAGACCCAAAGGATGGTTTCTAAGCTTTAGAAAGGCTACGAGGAGGGCTCTCTGACCCCCGATGGGGCAAGCTGACCCTCCGATTACCTGGCTCATGCCATAGGAACTGTTGGGAGGAAGGAAAGAGTGACCTTAAAGACACTTCTGCCCCTAGCTTTCTCTGGACTCTCTTCAAGATCTGCAGCTCAGTGGTGGGTAGAGAAATGATCTCTCTTGGGGTCAAGTATGTGGTTTGTTCAAACAGAGATGCAGAAATAAAGGGAAAAGACAGCCTCTCCCTCCCCTGTGCTTATTCTCAAGGAGAAAGAGAAGCCCAAAAAAATGACTTTTTGAACACAAAGGAAAATCTTGAACTTACAGTTCTAACTGGGATGCATAGGTGTTCTTTGTGTGTGTGTGTGTGTGTGTCACATACATATTTTATATAAATGCATATTTTCACACAAAAAGCTGGTACTGCTACAATGAAAGTAACATAATATAGATAACTTGAAGTGGAAAAAGTATCTAGTGTATATGGCAAACCAAAGCCAAAGATGCACGTAATGACACGCTCTTGCTTGAGAATACTGAGGGCCGAGGATTTGTATATAATATGAACTTCACCCTCTGGCTCACTGGCTTGCACAGAATGAAGAATAATAGCCTTTTTGAAATGTCTCAGTCCTGCAGAGTCTAAAACATGCATGTGGAAACATTGATTTAATGTATTTTAAAGTGAGAATGTAAAATAAGGTGATATTTATGGGATAAAGGAGTTTGGGGCTTCCGAGCTCTTCAGAGTTTGTTTAGGATTTTGAGCCTTAGGGGAAAAGGGATGCCCCTCAACTGTAACCCATACTTTACAAAGTGTGGGATCCCAGGCATTCCAATGAGAGAGCATTCATACTCATCACTACCAACGTATTCAGATATTACTGAGACAAATTGCCATTGAACGAAGAGGTTATATCTCCAGAAAGATCTGCAGAGGCTCAATGCAATCACTGCTGAAATACTGACCAGCAGACCTGTGCAGTTTTCCTTAGGAAAGGCAGGAATGTACAAGGTACATTTTGTTTCAATAATTCAGTTGTGTCTTTAAGGTGTTTTCTCTTGTGCCTGCTTCTTAAATGCTCACTGTGATTTGTATCTTAATTTCCAAATGCTTGTTTTTCCTTTCTTCTTTTTCACCTCTGACCTTTCCTTTCTGGCTGCTCCTGTAATAGTACATTGTGTTTGAGGCTGGACACGAGCCAATCCGTGATCCCGAAACGGAAGAAAACATTTATCAGGTATAAAATTGCTTGCCTCTCTTACCATTGCACCACTACTAGTAAATGCGTAAATACACTGATAGTCTAAAGAACCAAGGATTCTGTTGGTCATTCCAGGCTTGTTAAAATATCTTTGAGAGAATTGGCTTCTAGTTCCTCAGGAATTTCCCAGTAGTTTTCATGCCTTGTTGTTGATGTTTAATAGCCAGTTAGGTACAGTGTTTCACTTTTGAATGGATCTTAACTATTTTAAGTAGAAGCAAAAATAAAATGTTCCATTTTACCAAGGTAATACATTGGAGAGCTGGTGTCCGTTGTACAATTAGGATCCTTTATTTCTCAAAAAATTTTGCTCAACAAATTTCTTAAGCCAACTCCACTGCTGAAAATAAAGCACAAATTTAATTTCAAATGCTATGTGAAAACAACATTGAGAATATTAACTGAATGAAAGTACAGCTAAAGGCTTTACCCTTGTTTTTAATTGTGCAAAGAAAACGAAACTTTTTAAACTCATTTAGTTCTCACGAAGATATTATAAACTAGATATTTTAGTTCTGTTTTTATAGGGTGAGACTCAGAGAAGCCGAGTAGCTTTCTCGGGGTTGTACAACTATTTAGAGCCAAGATTCAAACCCAGGCATGGGTGTGAAGGCGAAGCTCTGGCTCCTTCTGCCATGGTCTTCCACCAAAGTGTCTGTGTAATTGCAGCATAGCAGCACATCAAATAGATATGATGACCTGCAACTTTTCACTCATTAGTATTGTAGTCCCAATTTGAAATAGAAACATTATAGGAGAAGAAAAAATTTTAATGTATTTAATAAGTGATTTTGATTTTGTTAGTTGTGTGCTCTATTCTGCCTTGGGTTTTTATTACTTATATAATAAAAGTAAAACATTTTCATTTTCTATCAAATGCATAGAATTCTAAATGACTAAAATATAATGTTAGTTCTACCAAAAACTTGTTTTAAAGTTGTCAGCCTTGTTGAGTAATAATCTGAGTATTTCTCTCCACTGGATCTATCTGGATTCCATTCAAATGTGAGGTTGTGCTTTGAGGTTTTGTTGAAAGTCGTGGCTTACCAAGTATCTTTAATAAGAAAAGTTACATTTGTCCTGAGTGTCAGATTTTAAAGTATATACAACCTTACAGTATCTGAATATAAGGAGGAAAAATCCATTAACCAATCATCCTGGGAAGAGAAGGCCCCTTTTGAATAAAAGGAAGCTTTGCAGTATTAGAGGTTTCTGAATCCAGACTTAACTATAGTTGGCAGGGCTCCCGTTGAGCCCTGTGGGACTGCAGTCAGGGCCCAGTGGGGAGGGAGACATCCTAGTGTATTGGAAAGACCTGCTTTAGCTGGTGGAGAGCTGGGTTGTAGTCCAGGCTCTCTTGCCAACTACCTTTGGCTGAGTGGTAGTGGGCAAGGCACTTAGTTTCTCCCTTTATAAAACAGATGAACAGTTTTTCCCTAACTCACAAGCTCATGTGTAGAATGGAAAGAAGAGGTGTCATCATGGGTCACAGAAAGTGGAGTCTGGCTGTGTGGATTCAGTATTTTAGTACAAGTACCACTCAGCCATTAATTGAATTGTCAAGTATTTTTTTTTTCTCTGGGCTTCAGTTTACTCATCTGTAAAATGAGCAAGTAAAATACAGGGCTCTCTCAGGCAAGACCCTTTTCTGTTTTTTGCAATTACTGCTTTACCATAGGACTTTGATTTTTTTTTTTTTAAGAGAAGCATGTTGGCTTGTTTTACAGGATAATAAGACTCAGAAATGGTGGAGGTGGGAAAATTTGCATGTGCACATGCGCTGATGGTGGGCCAGCTCTGTGAATGGGGTTTAAGTGCAATATCTTATGTCTCACAACAACCCCATGTGGCTTGAATCATTATTCCCACCTTACAGATAAGGAAAGTGAGGCTCACAGAGATAAGGTATCTTGCCCAGGGTCCCAGAGCTAGCAAGAGGTAGAGTCCCCATTGCAGGTCCCTCTGACCTCTGTAAATAAAGAAATAAATCCTGAGGCTGCTCTCGGCTCAGAATCCCCTGATTCTGAGTTTCACAATTAGATTCTAAGTCCCTTTCAAGTCACTATCTAAAAATCACACTTGTTTTAACAGCTCTGACCTCCACATCTTCCCATCTGTCCATCATTAACAGGAAGCTACCATTTAAGGGAATGAATATTTTATCTCCTTCTATTGGAAAAACCTCTGGTCATTCTCTTCTCCTCCTTTGCCAGTCTGCTGGGGCTCAATTTACTTAATAAGAGATAAGCTTTTGGGCCTGAAGATAAGGCTGGGCTTTTAAGTGGCTGCTATTAGGAGCCTCATTCTTTTTTTTTTTTTTTTTTTTTCCAAGGGCTTGTGAGTGTTCCATAGCTATTTCTCCTGAATTGCAGTGTTTGTTAATACTTCAGCTTGGCCCAGCCAGTGGTCTCAGCTTTTATTCACCTCCTTGTTTTCTGGAGTGAGGCAGACAGTCCTGGAGACCTTTAACTCTTTTGTGAACTTGAGTGGAGAACATAATTTTTGTATCTCAATTTTCTGGGCTATGAAATGGGGATAATATAGTCTCTGCTCCTAGCAGTGATGTGAAAACGTAAAACGAGGAGGAGAGCAGTTGGTTCATAGTAGGTTCTGTGTAAACGTGAGTTTCTCCTCCTTCTTTGCGTGTTTTCAGTTTCAGATGCTGTTGAAGATGTCTTATGATCATGTTTTAAGTGAAACAGAATATAACTTGCTCACCACATGTTGTCACAGGGCCTAGCAGAAATCCTCAAGCTTGCTTCACTTTCCTATTTGTAACTCCAACAAAAGGGACACGGAGGCTTTTGAGTAAATGTAACCTCTTTTTTGGAGATTTTTTGAGTAGTCTTGTTTTCCCAATTATAGTAATAATAATAACTGCCTTTTGCTTTGCATGCCTCAGAAAAAGTTATCGGCTGTATTAAAATTATCAGCCTCCCAATACAAAACATTTTTACACATCACTTAATTTTGATCCTTCCAATAATGGTGACATAGGAAAAATAGCTACAATGACTATCATTTTGAACATAAGAAAATCAAGTTCCCTCAATTTAGGTGCTGAATACAAAGTCAGAACCTCCGATTCTAAATCTAGTGTTCTTCAATACCTGAACAGGCTTCCTATATAAGCGAGACATCAGCCTTCCACATGGCCATTTTCCAAGTTCATTCATTCAAAAACCGCTGTTAACCATCCAATCCATGTCAAGTATCATTATTTTTAAATGATGATGAGTCACCAGGAAATGTTACCCAACAAAGCCTGGAACTGCCTCTCCATACTATTAATTAACATGCTGCCAAAATAAAAGTAAAAGTGTCTTCTGTATGTATAGTATGTAATGTGCTGTTTTTAGAGTAATTTAACATCTATTCGCTTGTTCATACCAAAAAAAAAAAAATGATTATTTATAGAACAAATAAATGACTGGACACATGGAAAATCACATGCATCCGGCACGGGGATGGGATGGTGACCATGGCATGGCCCCCACCCTCAGAAGTTTATAGACAGCCCCCTTAGATGCTCACACTGGGCAGATGGGGCAACTGAAGTTCAGAGAGCAAAGGGACTCTCTGAGTCGCAGCCTGTGGCAGACCCAGGATTTGGAACCACCAGTCTTCTGGTTCCTTTTGGTCTGAAACTTTTATTTCTCTAAAATATTGTGTTACTGAAGCCTTTTGTGTAAACAGAATGGAACAACTAAGCACAGATGACAGCGAGGACCATGCATCTTAGCCCTCATGGACTGAATCCTTGGCGATTAGGCATTTCTTTGTTCACCAATATTTACAGCTGTGGTTACAAGGATAATAAAATATCCCAACCTGCCCTCAGCAAGCTTATAGACCCTGGAACAGTTACAATGTGGTGCAATAACCCTCATGATGAGATAAAGCACACTTTACACTCTATTTCAGTAGTCTGATTACTTTTCCATCTCCCGCAATAAGACAAGGAGCTTTGTTAAATCAGGGGCCGTATCCATCATGTTCACCATCATTGTCCCAGGGAATGCATGATGCATGACACATAATACATACTTAGCAACTTTTATTTTTTAATGAAAGAATGCATCAGAGGTTACAAGAGTACAGGGGAAGGCTCCAAACAAGGCCTAGAGAATCAGGCAAGGCTGCCAAGAAGATATCCCAGCTGAGATAAATCTTAAAGGACAAACAGGCAGATTGATATCTCACCCATGGGAGAGCCAAGTAGAAAAACGTTTTCAATTATGCACAGTTTGGGTTTATCCATTCCACCGCTTCTTCTCCGTTTGCAGGGATAATTGAGAGGCAGCTGCGGTTCAACTGTGCTAAGTGCCCGTAGTGAGCAGTGAATTACGGGCAACAGAATGTTCTTCATTTTGCTCAGTAAAGGGTGAGCTAGTAAAAACAAAAGTGAGGGCTGGTAATTTATTGGCCCTCATTAACAAGGACTCTGTAGGCATTCTTAGTGGATTTCTTTTAGATGGAGCTCAGTTATCAGGAGCAAAGAAATGACATTCTTCGCTGGCTACTTGCACAGTGAAGCTTGCAAGAGCAGCTCTGGAAGTGTACCACCGACACAGCCATGCTCACTCAGTTCTGTTTTCTGCAAGAGTGTACATGAGCTTCTGGGAACATAGGATGTGATGTCAAAGAAAAGGCCCACTTGAAACAGCTGTCTGAATAATGTAGCAGTCAAATGGCAAACTCCCTGGGCTCAAGCTTTTGGCTTCCCCATTCACGGATTGCACTCACAGAGTGAGCTGAATCACACAAACTACTCTGTCCAAGGGCCTCAGGGTCACAGGTGTTCTAGGGCAAATATCTCTACTGCCAGAGATATTTTTCTCCTCTGCAACATGGGACCCACTGAGTTCTTACCTGACGGACCTGTCTTGAGGATTGCATGAGAATGTGTATAAGACACAAATGTTTAGAATAGTGCCTGGCACATAGGAAGCACCCAGTCCATGTTAGCTCACATTATTAATAATAGATGTCTTGTTTGGCTACCAGAAAGAGCTGGGTTTGAACCTGGCCACTTACCAGCTTTGAAGATTTGGGCAAAGTCCCTAACATCTCTGAGCCCCACTTTCTCCTATTTAAAGTAGAGATGGTAATACCAATTTCTTAGAGTTGTTGCAAAGATTTTAAGTTAAATGAGATGAGAAGTGTCAAAGGGACCTATGGAATAAACTCAAATTCTTACTTCTTATAGAACAATGGTGTAGGTAGCTAGCTCAAGCCTAAAAGATACTTCTCCTTCACTATTCCCCACATTCCTCTATCATACGTTTACCATATGTCTCAGCAGACATTTACTGAGAGCCTACTGGGTGTTAGGCACTATGCCTGCTCTTAAGGAGCTCCCAATATGATGGAAAGAAAGGCATGTTGTCAGACCATTATAAAACCACTGCTGGCTGGGTCCTGCAATGGGAGTGTGAGCTAAGCTATGACAGTTGCTGGGAAAGGAACAACTAATGAGTGCTTCCAATCTGGAATCTTTCAGTGAAAAACCCTTGGTTGACTCATTTGAAAAGTAGTCAACATATCCACTATTGTTAGTATCATAAGATGTGTTCATATATATTTTTATGATGTGTCAGTAACTGAAGTAATTCTTCTAACACATTTACAGTATTATGGTATGTAATAGTGTTGTGTATCTAATATCCGTTTTCTCACTCGGTCCTCAGAATAACCTGAGTAAGAGGCAGAGCTGATAGTAGTGAAGCTCGGAGGAGCTCAGTGACCTGCTCAGGCTGTCACAGTTAGCTCATAACACAGTGAGACCAGATGGATGAGGAAGGGAAGGGAGGAAGATGCAGATTAATGTTAAAAGCCCTCAAGATCTTCTGCATACTAGGCCCACACTTTCCATACCACTTGTGGGCCTTTTTCTTCCATGAAAACCTTCCATAATTATCAGATGGCTTGTGTATGATACCAATAGAAGATGTGCTTTGTGCTAGGATCTTGATATTTGCTATATTTTAAATAGCCTGGATCTCAGACTCAGCATTGAGCAGTTTAAGCTCAGCTACAAACTGTTTCTAATCACTTCGGGAGCAGTATAGCACCTCCCCGGGCCTCATTTTTGTCTAAGGAAATGAGGATTTTTTTTCAGAAGTCACGTGACTTCTGAAGTCTATACAGGTTTCTAGTCTTTGATTCTGCGAGGAGCCCGATAGCAGAGACGACCTATAAACCTTTGTTAAATGATGCCCACTCCCTCTCCCCATCTGATGCTCCTAAGGGAGGGAGACTGGCCTGATACTTTCACAGTTAGAGCAGGTTCCCGTGGGCTTGTCCTGGGGGCCATTCTCAGATACCCTTAACCAGCTTGCAGTTGAAGTCTGGTTGCTTTGTTCTTTGAAATTGGAGTACCAGAGTGTTTTGACTGTGCTGAATTTAATTTTTCCATAGGTTCCCACCAGCCAAAAGAAGGAAGGTGTTTATGATGTGCCAAAAAGTCAACCTGTAAGTGTAAGTACATCTCCTCTCTACTGCCAGGTTTCGGCGATCTGGATTCACACTGAGGCTATGTCTACAGCCTGTGGAAGGAAGACCCTTCTCTTGGAATGAGTGTCATGGCCCCACGTGTTTCTGCTGGGGACTGCATGCTGGGGAATCTTCAGTGGGCCGGAGGAAGGAGACATGAGGCAGAAATGATAGCGCTGAGGAAAGGGTGCCAATCTGAATGAAGGTCTGGTCCCACGAGTGGGCGTGAGTTGAATCATGCAAACTGCTCTGTTTAAGGGCCTCAAGGTCCTAGGTATTCTAGGGCAAAAGTCTCCAGCCATGGTTTAGAAGAAGTAATTCTTCTAACACATTACAGTATTATGGTATCTAATAGTGTTGTGTATCTAATACCCATTTTCTCATTCAATCCTCAGAATAACCTAAGAGGCAGAGTTGATAGTGAAGCTCAGAGGAGCTCAGTGACCTGCTCAAGTGGAGGATAGTGTTTTTGTTGTTGAAAGAGAGCTGCCCATCTAATTTGAAAGTGGTTGAGAAGTTTCAAAGGGACAGTAGGAGAAGGGCTGGCCAGGAGAAGGGCTGGCCAGGGCCTTTGCGGTATACAAAAGTTCAGCCAGTGGGCGAAAATTTTGGAAAAGGTCATGTGCAGTGGGCTTGTGGAGAACCCAAGAGGCATACCACATTAAGGACAACAAGGTCCAGTGGATCTGGACCCCATGTGTTGGTGGGACTCCTGGGAGTCTGGGATAGAACCGTAAATTCCCAGCTCTGTGGTACTGCTCCAAACCACTGAAGTGCCCAGAACTCATATTTAGGACCTCCAACTGGCAGGCAGAAGGCAACTTCTATACATAATTCAGGCAGCTCTGGGGAGCCAGTCAAGGCTCTTGAGGAGGGGCCACATGTGACTTTGCCACGGCCAAGGAACTAGCGTGTTCAGTCACTGTTGACCTCATTCATCTCAACAATGAGTGGACAGAGAAGGTGCTTTAAAGTCAGGTAGATCCTCAACAATGTCAGTTCTGTCCCTGACAGAACTGTTGTGAGGCTAAAATAGTTCTACCTGGAACACTGTTGTCTGTTCTGGACCCCACACTAAGAGAGAGATAAAGACACACCTGCATGTTTAACAATACGATTAACAAGGGGATGTGAAACTGCATTCCATGAGGAGCAGCTGAAGGACACAGAAATGTTTGGCCTGGATAAAAGAATCCATAGAGACGAAATGGGACTCCAAAGGCCACTGTATGGAAAAGGGATTACCTTGTTCTGTGTCAGCCAAATCCTGGAACTGAGACTAGTGAGTGGCACTATAAGAAAGTCAGTTTCAGTTCAAAGTGAGGCTGACCCTCCCATAGTCAGAGCTGCTCAGGTGCAGACCAGCTGACACCTCAGAGAGTGAGCTCACCATTCCTGGAGCTATGCAAGCAAGCCTTGCAGACCTCTTGTCAGAAAGATTACCAGGGCGATTCACACATTGCATAGGGAGATGGATAGGAGAGCTCTGGAGGTCCTTCCAAACCTGAGATTCTGCATTCTCCAAGTTGGGAGTCTTTCTGGTCCATTCTCATCCTTGCCCGCCCCCTTCTCCCTTTTCCTTTAGTGAAACTTATTTCTGATCAATGTCCATTTCTCTAACCCACTCTTCCAGGATCTTGAAACCACCATCCCCGACCTAAATATGGCTTCTGAAACCTATACGTGTTAGTTTTCATGAAAAAGCATATCCAGATGCGGACCCGTTTTCAAAAACCCAAGTCTAGGGACCCTATTCTGTGTTGTGCTGCTCAGGGAAAAAGTAATTTTTCTCCCTGAGGCCTTTGCACCTCATCAGGCCCCCTTGTCACTGAGACATTGGCCTGCTCTTCGTGTTTCAATTTGGTTCATTCCCCATGATACCATTCTCTACAATTCAATTTGTGCCTGAATTGCCACACTTGCCCCTAACAGGTTTAGATATGTAAGGAAACATGCTCCAGTTGCTGCCTTGGTTTTTGTGAATTTATTAATTGGCCACACCGTCTCCATGCTTAATAGTTCCAGAAAAAAAAAAAAAAATCGAAGCTCCTTTGCCTGAGATACACAGGCAGGCTGCCTGCAGGTCCCCTCTCCAGCCTATGTGTCTAGTCTACTTCCTTCTGGTCCAGCCCTACTGAAATCTTTTTGTGTTTGTTTGTTTTACCCCTCCCCACTCTCTCTGCAGCCTTCCCCCAGCATTCCAACTTTACTTCAAACTTTGTGTTCTCAGGGGGACTTTCTGGACTTTCCCTCTGAACAACAGCAGCAGATCACTCCTACCTTTGTGCCTTCATTCCTCTGTCAATAGTATTTCTTCCCCGTTACTTCCTTGAATGTGCTGGGGTCCTTGTATTACCAGATGCAAGCCCATGGCCTGGTATATGAAAGCCAGGTGCAACATAGCTGCTTTAGGAACATTTAATAAATATATGAAGGCTGGGCCTGGTGGCTCAGGCCTGTAATTCCAGCACTTTGGGAGGCAGAGGCAGGCAGATCATGAAGTCAGCCTGGCCAGCATGGTGAAACCCTGTCTCTACTAAAAATACAAAACATTAGCTGGGCATGGTGACGTGTGCCTGTAATCCCAGCTACTCAGGAGGCTGAGGCAGGAAAATTGCCTGAACCCAGGAGGCGGAGGTTGCAGTGAGCCGAGATCACGCTACTGCACCTGGGCGACAGAGTAAAACTCCGTCTCAAATAAAATAAAATAATAAATATATGAATGACTCTATCTGTAGAAGGAATTTATGAAAATCCCTGGTAGAATTAAGAAAGACCCTGTATTTCTGACTCCAAAATAATCATTAAGGAAATGCACTAGAAATTTTCCTTGCAAAATATCTGGGCTGCCTGAATGGCATGCAGTGGCTCCCAACCCGCCGTTCTCTCAGAGTACTAGAACCAACTGATGGTAATGATGACTTTTCCATGAGCTCTTTTCAACATTTTCGAAAGCCTAAGAGAGGTAAGAAGTAAAAACCTCAGGTTATTGTATAGAGACAGGTGGCTGCAGTTGGAATCTGCGCTCCTTCTCTTCCTACCTGTGAGACTTTTGATACATTTCCTTGCCTCAGAGACTCAGTTTTCTTTTTTACCAAAAAAGACGATTGAACGTAATTAGAGGACAGAGTAGTATATGTATTGGAAAGTTGATCCCACTTGCCTAAGCCTCCCAGAGGTGATACCAAATACCACACACCCCTCCCTGCTCTGGGATCTGCCTGCCTTCCAGGCTTCCCAGAGTAGACCTGCCTCTCTGATGAACACACACTCCCTACAGTACCTCTGTACTCTGAAAACCCTTGCCTCTCACTGTTTACTCCTTCACTACCTTTCCCTTAGCCATAAAGACAAATACAAGAGATAACTCAATTAGTGTATGTTAAGCAGCTTCCAGAAAGTCATGAGACTTCCACAAGTTTCCCGTAAGAAGAGAAACTGCCCAGTGGCCTGTTCCACCTGGTTTCATTTTTTCTAGGTTCCACCTGGTTTCATTTTTTCTAGGTTCCACCTAGTTTCATTTTTCTCAGGTTTAGGTCTGCACAGAGCCTGGTCTCCAGAGTGAGATCTGGGTGTAGTTCTTACCACAGCCACTTCCTGAGAGTCCCTGAGCTGCTTTTTGCATCTCTGATCCTCTATGCTATTATCTACAAAAAGAAAATAATACTACCTTTGCTTTGTTTGGAGGATTAAAGGAGACATGTATGCAAAACCCTTAACAGAAGATGTGAATTACGTAGCATGAGAACATATCCACATGTTGCTATTTCAGGCAGTGCTCTAGCAAACACTTCTCACTGAGCCAGGGATTGGCAGCTATTCTAGGGGATTACACACCCTCTCTGGGAAGCCTTCCTTACCCCAAATAGAGTATTCAATCTCTCTGGGCTACCTCTAATACTTCTCTTTGCAATGATCCTAATGGATTGTCATTTTCTTTTAACATATTCATGTGAACCATTGGACTTTGAGTTCCTCGAAAACCTTGGCAGAGATCACATCTCATGCAGCTTTGTAATCTCAGCACCTAGCATGGTGCCTGAAATATACTTCCCATTGAGGACTGTGGTAGTAACCTAAGCTATGAGAGATACCAGGGTTTGAATCCTGGCTTCATTACTGGCTATGTGACCTTGAGTGCGTCCTTTGCTCTATTCAGTCTTTGGCCTTCTCAGCTATATAATGGTGACGTGAAAACCAAATTCACTGAGTTCTGAGAGTTTAGATTAATAACAGTGATTACTCAGTGTGCATTGGCAATTACTAGACACTTACTAAATGTTTTGTTACACTGAACTACTCACCAGGAGTTGTCACTTTTACTCCATACCTCCTTGCATTGCGAGTCCATTGAGGACAGGAATCATATCATTCATGTCCTGATTACACTGAGCATCAGCACAGAGCAGCTGCTCAAGTGGTAAGTGAATGAATAAAAATAAAGGAACAAATGAATCCCTGTGTAAGGAATGAATGAATAAGTGAATGCCTATAGATTCAAAGCTCATCTATTGTCCATTAAGTTCTTTTTCCTTCTGGGGCCAAAGACACTGTGTCAAACTAAGACAGTGTTGATTCTCAAAGAAGCCCTCTTGCCCGGCCCTTCTTCCACTTTGCATTTAACCATTCTTGCCCTGTTCCACCTGCAGCCTCCATAAATATGCATTGTTTTTTTTTTGTTTGTTTTCATAGCTTGGATCACCAAGCAGACAGGTGGCCTTCTGAACACAAACCCACACACTCACGCACCTGCATTCACTCCCCTCCTACATCAGGAACTCAGCATCAGGCAAAGCCACAATATCTTGCTTCCTTGGCAGGGTTATTTTTGATTTTTGTTTTTTCATCCAACCTAGGGTTTGATTTTTTTTCCTTCTAGGGCCCTATGGAAAGTGTTTAAAGTTATTAAAACTCTTTAAGTTTTCTGAAGAGGGGCCTGTAACTTATAAACTATTAGGGACACAATCTGATAGAATTAAGAATCAGTAGGCCGGGCGCGGTGGCTCACACCTATAATCCCAGCACTTTGGGAGGCCAAGGCAGGCGGATCACGAGGTCAGGAGATCGAGAGCATCCTGGCTAACATGGTGAAATCCCATCTCTACTAAAAAATACAAAAAAATTACCTGGGCGTGGTGGCAGGCACCTGTAGTCCCAGCTACTCGGGAGGCTGAGGCAGAAGAATGGCGTGAAACCGGGAGACAGAGCTTGCAGTGAGCCTGGATAGCCCACTGCACTCCAGCCTGGGCAACAGAGCAAGATTCCATCTTAAAAAAAAAAAAAAAAAAAAAAAAAAAAAAGAATCAGTACAGTCCTTCTACTCCAAAATCCCTGTAACTATTTGCATGTCACAGAAGGCTGGAGAAAGGATTTGGGCCCAGTGAATCTGCCAGATACTTGTCTAAAAACCACGAAAATTTTTGGATTTTTAAGAGCATATCAGTTACATCCCTTGCCGTGTCTTAGATGATATGCAATTAGAGATGGCAGTTACATAGTCCACTTCTCAAACTACATTTAGCTACAGACTTTCTTTGTAAAAATTAAAATTTTATGTGACAATATAATATATAAGAGAGACAGGCAAAAAGAGGAGTCCTAGGCACTATCCACAGTCTGTATATGAAATCACTACTGAATTACGATAATCAACTGTTGAAATATAAAATACACTTTCTTCTCTGACCGCATTGTTTTGTTATTTGTTGCCTTCTCTACTTTTGGCTGTTATCTGGGGAGATGCATCATTCCAGCGGACAGCCCATTTAGGAACCTGGCCTCCGAATTTCATGACCCTCATCCCTTGAATCTTTTCACTCAGAACAGCCTTAGTGACCTCAGACCCTCAGGAGCCCCTCCTTTCTCTCACCATGAGCCTCTTCATCCTTTTCTTCCGCTCCAGTACTCTCGCTGAACTTTTTCTTGGTTCAACATTCAAAATCCAGTTAAAATGTTATTTTCGGTCTTCAGCTTTCCTTGAGTCCCAAGGGAAATTGCTTTTTTGAATATATTTCTGCTGAACTTTTTTTTTTTCCTTTGAGACAGAGTCTCGCTCTGTTGCCCAGACTAGAGTGCAGTGGCATGATCTTGATTCACTACAGCCTCCACTTCCCAGATTCAAGCGATTTTCCCACCTCAGCTTCCCAAGTAACTGGGATTGCAGGTGTGCACCACTAAGCCTGGCTAATTTTAGTATTTTTAGTGGAGGTGGGGTTTCACCATGTTGGCCAGGCTGGTCTCGGACTCCTGACCTCAGGTGATTCACCTGCCTCAGCCTCCAAAATTGCTGGGATTACAGGTGTGAGCCACCATGCCCAGCCCACTTCTGCTGAACTTCTAACCACCAATTTGAAATTTGTTTTCTTTTCTTTTTATCTTTTTCTTTTCTTTTTTTTTTTTTTTTTTTTTTTTTTGAGACAGGCTGTTACTCTGTCACCCAGGCTGACGTGCAATGTTGCAGTCATAGCTCACTGTATCCTTGAACTCCTGTGCCCAAGTGATCCTCCTGCCTCAGCTTACCCAGTAGCTAGGACTACAGGCATGCACCACCATGCCCGGCAAATTGTTGTTTTTTTTTGTTTTTTTTTTTTTTAAAGATGAGGACTTGCTATGTTGCCCACTCTGGTCTTGAATTCCTGGCCTGAAGCAATCCTCCCACCTTGGTCTCCCAAAGCACTGGGATTATAGGCATGAGCCACTCCACCTGGCTTCTAACCACATTTTATTGTGGTTATCATGAAGCAGTATTTTCTAATGGTTCAAAATATGGGCTTTGGCATCAGAACAACTTGGATTTGACTCCCAGCTTTACCATTTTCTAGCTTTGTGAATTTGAGTACTTAAGTTAGTCCCTCCAAGTCTTTATGTCCTCATCTGTAAAATGGAATTAATGTTAGTGCCTACCTTAGAGTTTTTGTGTAAAGACTAAATGTGTAAAGACTAAATGAGCTAAAGTATGTGAATGAGCTCAGTGCAATGAGAATTCAATCACTGTGGGCTGTTATTCAGTTTCTTTCCCGTACTTCTCTGTAAGATCCTAGAGGACAGGATTCACTTCTATCTAGACTGCCTCTAAGGTAACCCCTGAGATTTCCAATCTCTCTGAGATATTTATGGTGGACCTTCTCCCCAGAAAAAAAAATAATGTATGCCTGAATAAATTTTTGTAGGACTTAAAGCCAACAGGATCCCTCAACCTCTGTCTTAGAACCTCAGTCAGCAGCTCATCATCACTCTTCCATCAACAGAGATAAATCAGTAATATGGCAAATTGAAAGTTACAGAGCATTCCAGAGTCGAGTCTTAGGGCAGAAGTTAGAATTTTCTGTTTCTTATTGATCTCCTTTACCTCAGTGAATCAACTGATGAGTGCAAAGTTTTGTTTAGTTGAGCTAGGGCCCACGTATAGATGGAAAGCTGGTTCCATCTCTTTACTTTCCTCCTCCTTATTCACTCATTCTTGCCCTAGTTTTAACCCTTCTTGACCTGTTGAACCAGGATGCTCAGCTGTGGTTATCATCCCTTTTTTGGACTTCTTTCTCAAATAACAGATTTGGATGCTTTTCGTTGTGTATTTTAATTTGGACCTGTGATGTCTCTGTCTTTCTAGCAGATTTGTTCTCAAGGTCATGCTATGCTTCTCTCCTGCACCCTTTCCTAGGAATTCTGAGCCAATATAAGGATTAATCCTACCCACTCCTAGAAATATACATTTCATCTACTTTTCTGGTCAAGGCAGCTGGAAGCTTGGCACAGGGGCTAACTTCTCTTGTGACTGTAAACACATAGGTACATTTTTATGTCAGGGTGTCTGAAATCCAACAGCATAAATGCTTGCTGAGAGGAAACACTAGCTGGCTGGAGAGACACGGAGATTTTAGAAAGGAGGGAATAAATTGAGCAAAGCCTTGAAGGATGAGCAAGATTTGAACAAGCAAAGGAGAAATGGAAGTACCTTCTGGGCGATCACTGAGGCTGCTGAGTCTATACTTTCTCCACTCAGCAGTGCTCAGAGCTGATTAATTTACCACCAATTTCCATCTCAAGGAGCTGGGAAATACACGTAGTCTTTGTTTCTTCGGGCTGATAATGCTGGACATGTTCTTTAGGCAGATATCCCAACTTTTTTGTGACTGTTAAAAATGCACATTCCTGGCTGGCACGGTGGCTCATGCCTGTAATCCCAGCACTTTGGGAGGCCAAGATGGGTGGATCATGAGGTCGGGAGATTGAGACTATCCTGGCTAACACGGTGAAACCCCGTCTCCACTAAAAATACAAAAAATGAGCCGGGCGTGGTGGCAGGCGCCTGTAGTCCCAGCTATTTGGGAGGCTGAGGCAGGAGAATGGTGTGAACCCAGGAGGCAGAGCTTGCAGTAAGCCGAGATCACACCACTGCACTCCAGCCTAGGTGACAGAGCAAGACTCTGTCTCAAAAAAAAAAAAAAAAAAAAAAAATCACATTCCTGAGTGGAGAGGAAGGTGTCTGCTAAGTGTCCCATTACTGCATTCATTATTTAGTGCTTTTAGCACCCTGTTAGCCATTGAACATGATTCAGGTCCCACAGTGGGACTGCGAATAGAGCATTACATTCCCAGGGCCACTCAAGTGCCTATTTCAGACTCCAGCACACCCTATAACACTGAACTTGGTGGAACTTAACCTTCACAGACCTTCACAGGCAACTGTTTCAATGACTGACCTTAACCTTAGTGCAACTTATGTCATTTTCACGTGAGAAATACCACTTTTCTTTTCCCCTCTCTTTATTCCTCCATGTAATATTCTTATGACTGAAAAAGATCTTTTATCCTTCACCTTGTAATTTTCCAGTTTCAAAGCCTTTTATATAGTTGTATGAGGCATAAAAGATTTTCTAATTATCAGTAATAACCAGTCAGTCAATTCTAGCAGAAATTTTTTTGACCTTCAAAAGACTTTCTTAGGCCGGGCATGGTGGCTCATGCCTATAATCCCAACACTTTGTGAGACCAAGGTGGGCGGATCACCTGAGGTCAGGAGTTCAAGACCAGCCTGGCCAACATGGCGAAACCCTGTCTCTACAAAAATACAAAAATTAGCCGGGTGTGGTGGCACACTTCTGTAGTCCCAGCTACTCGGGAGTCTGAGGCAGGAGAATCACTTGAACCCAGGAGATGGAGGTTTCAGTGAGCTGAGATCATGCCACTGCACTCCAGCCTGGGCAATAGAGTGATTACTCACTGTTTCTAGAGTTTTTATAATGAGCACCTCATGAGGCCCAGCACTCCCCAGCTAGCTGTGAGCATCTCTCTCCTTTAGACTGAGTTCCAAGCGGACATGCCCATGTCTAAGTCATCCCTGAAACCTCCCTCTGTCTGGCACACTGCTTTCTTCATCCTGGATGTTGAACCCCAGAGAACAAATCTAATGAACCCCAGAGAACAAATCTAATGAAAGCCACTCACCTCTGACGCTTAGAAAGATTCTCATTCTGCCTCCCTGCATCCCATCCTGCAACCACCCTGTCCCACAGCAATCAGTATTTCGTTGACTTTCCTTGCCTTAGATTTAATTCATTTTCCCTGCTGCACGTGTCAGAAGCTTCAGTCCATTAATGTGAAGAATTGCAAGAATTTTCTGGACAACTGTTCCCTACTCCCCCTGCCCACAACTCCCATCTTTTATGGCAAATAAATTTTCATTCACAATTGCGCAGTTGGTTTTTCCTTTAGTTTGAAATCTGGATCAAGATGTTGGATAATTGGATTAAATCTTGTCTGAACGTTTGTCAGTTTCACTTCCTCATTAAGCACCACATTGTAGAGAAATTATCATTATTGCAATGCAGTTAACATAGATGTCACACAAGAGGAGGTTGTACTGAAGTGAGGGAAGGGAATTTGAATCCATACATTCCCACGAATGAAATACAAGGTTGCCCCTTTTGATGTTTCTTAGATGAGCTTTCTTTTAGCCATACTTAACAAACATTGTCCTGAGATAGAATCCTGAATTTCTAGTCTTGGAGTTAATAGCAACATTAAAAAGAGGTTATTTGGTTTTGCCTCTCCTCCAATGCAAGAATCCCTCAAGAATATTTTTGATAGGTGTGAATGAACATTGCTGATTATTGGGCTTGAGCTCACATACCTACAATGACAGGCCTTCATTACTTTTGTAACCCCAGAGCTCCAGTTGCTAGAAACCCTTATTTTATTTGCGTTCCCTTACAATTTCTATTTATTCATTTATTCCTCCATTGGGCAAACATTTACTAAAAACCTGTGCCCTACCAGACAGCATTCTCTTCACTAGGGATATAAAGATAGGCTGCTTAAGAGTTGTCATGGTCTCAAGAAGATAGACCTATAAAAATAATTGTGATTCATGTAATCAAGGGTGTGAGAGGCTGTGTACAAGATGCTATGAGAGCATAGTGTGGGAGCAGTAAACTTTGCCTGAAGGAGTTTAATGAGGTCTTCACGCAGGGTATACAGCTTGAATAGAATCTTAAAAGATGGTGGGAGTTTGTCTCTGGAGAAAGGGTGGAACAGTATTCAGGAAGAAGGAACTGAATGTTTAAAAGCATGGAAATGTAGAAAAGCCTGTCATATTGCAGTGGCTAATGACTGAGTCTGAGGTGGCAGGACCACAGGATGCCTCCATGGGAGCAGGAGATGAGGATGCCGAGGGAAGCCCCCAGTGAGCACAGGGTCTGAAATGTGGTGCTGAGAAGCTGGGAGCTGTTAGGAAGTCACGGATGCTTTCAGGTGATAGAATGACAACATCAGTGTTGCATTTCTCAGTGTACCTCTGGTGGCCTGTGGCAGGTGGCTTGGCAGGTGATACCATTAAGAAGCTAATGGAATTATCTAAGTGTATCCATTCAGAATAGAGTCAGAAAAACAGAGCCCATGCCAGGTAGTTTAATAGAGAGGATCTAATATGAGGAACTAGTTACAAAGGTGTTAGAAGAGCGGAAAAACCAAACAAAGGACAGCAGAGCAACCCAGATTAGTAATTATCAGTAGTGGCTACTATCCTTAGGGATAGAAGGATGGAGGAGACAGTATTAGCAGAGCCAATAGGCACTGGGACCAGAGAGGGAGTTGCCCAGTGGGGTCCCGGAGCACAGAGAGGGGCTGCCTGGTGGATGCTAAACCCATGCAGGAGACTCAGCCACTGCCACAGATACTGCCAGAGAGAGCTGGGAGAGAACTCACTGCTTCTGCCTTCTACCCACTATCCAAATTCCAACTACTGCCTCCTTGTTGACCAAATCAAAGTGGAAGTGTGTTGGCAAAGGAGCCCGGCAATGCAGTTTATGGCAATCAGTCCCCTGTGTTACAGCACAAACTAGAGGAAGGGCAAGAATGGTCTGAGGGCAAAGAGGTTAAGGGGAAGCATGTGAAGGCTGCTGTGGGTGCAGCCTAGGGGCAGGCATTGCAGGTGAAAGAGCGAGATGAGTTTGAGTGTATGACTGGGGTGAGACAAACACAAAGCCGGAGCTAGCTCTGAGGTGACATGCTTTGCAAGGTCAAGTAACCAGGAGACAGGGACCAAGCACCCTATCTCCTCCCTGTAGGCTCTGTCATTTACATGCATGGGGCTTTACGTGTCTAACTTCTAAGACTGTACGTCAGCCTTTCCACCTGCTGTCTTCAGGTTCTAGCCAAAGACAGCATTACTCCCTTTCATCTTCCTTTCTGTTCTGAGTCCAGGACTCACATTTGGGTTGTCACATTATCACTCTGAATGATATCTGGCTCTTTTTCTTCCGACGTTGAAAAACTGAGCTGTCATTAATGGAGTCAAGCAGAGTTGTAAAAGACTCGCTGTTAAATCTGAAAGTTGTTTTCCGCAAATGCAAATCACGAAAGGGATAAGTGGTCGCATATGCAGTTGCCTGCTGTCTTGTTTGCTCAGTTGTGTGTTTTAAAGAAAGCATGTCTGGATAACAGTGATCGCTCCATCTCTCTGCTATAGTGCAGTCCACTGGTCTCCTGGAAGAGTAGTCTTCGAACTTTTCCCAAAATTATTCAAATGAAACATGCCTGATATCCTGCTATATAAACAGATGAAAGAGGAGATATAGTTGAAGCTGACATGGAGCCTCAAAACCTGTTCACCTTGAAGCCCACCCACCTACTAACTCCGAAAGATAGAAAGCTCTAGAAGGGAAGAGATCCAGAGAGGGTAGTATGAAAAACCACTGTCCAGAAGAATCCACTCGTTATTACATGGGTAGGAGAAATGAAGAGGCCAGATGAGGACGCTTTCCAGGTTATTTCCCATCTAAGACTTCATTATTCTATAATTCATGAACACAGATTGGGAGCCCACTCTTTGGGAGGCTATAAAACTACAGAAAGAATATGAAATTTGAAGTTAGTTGGAGCCTATACTTCTCAGCTGTATGATTCTAGGCAAGTTGCTTTATCTTTTGGATTTTTAATGACCAGTTAACAAGATGGAAAGAGCTACTTCCCTGGGTTATTATGTGGATTAAATAAGAAGAGATGTAATTACTATAGTCTTTGATATAGAGTAGGGACTGGTTAATTGATAGGGAACAGGTATTACAGTTAGGAGTATGAGCTTTGCAGCCTGACTATTTGGGCTTGAAAGTTTTATTCCTTACTTACCAGCAGTGGGACCTTGGATGGGTTATTTAAACTTCTTTGTGCCTCAGTGTGTTCATCTGTAAAATGAGGATAATGACTGTGGTAACTACCTCATAGAGTTCTTTTAAGGATTGAGTAAAGTAATGCACATAAGATATTTATAACAGCACCTGGCATATAGTAAGTGCTCAATCAATAAATGTCAGCCAGAGTTATTATTATGAACTGTTATGTAGACAAAGGACTATACCAAGTGCTTTCAGAGATATAAGGATGAGCAAGACCTGCCCCAGCAACGAAAATGGTTTTAGTCTACTGGAGGAAGGAAGCCTGGTACATAGAGCATGGGGCTGGAGGGCCTGCAGTTCTCCATGCTCAAGCAATAGTTTCAACAAGATCAAGTGTAACTTGAGAGCCTGGGATGGGGCTGAACCTGCAGGGGCTGCACCATAGCTATGGGGCCATGTCTTAATCCACCTGGGCCGCCATAACAAAAAACCCCAGACCAGGTGGTTTAAACAACAGAAAATTATTTTCTCGAGTTATGGAGCCTTTGAAGTCCAAGATCAAGGTGCTAGCTGACTCCATTCCTGGTGAGAGCTCTCTCCTGGGGTTGTAGACCAACAGCTTCTCACTATGTCCTCATGTGGCCCTTCCTCAGAGTGTGGATCTGGTAGTGAGGGGGTGGGAACACAGAGAAGAGAGATCTCTTCCCGTTCTTATAAGACCACTAATTGTATTATGAGGGTACCACCCTTTTAACCTAATCTAGCCCTAATTACCTCCTCAAGGGCCCATCTCCAAATACTATCACATTGGGGGTTAGGGCTTTAACATATGAATTTTGGGAGGGACCCAACCATCCAGGCCTTAACAGATGGGGATAACAAGAAATTGTAACTACCAAATATTGAGAACCTCACCAAGCAATGGACTGTGTTAGGCACTTAATATGCTATTTCTTTATTCTCCCCAACTACTGTTGGGATTAGGTCTCTTCTCTACCATAAAGGATATTGAAGATCAGAGAAGTTAAATAAGTTAGAACAGCTAGAAGAGGCATAACTAAGAATCTAATCCACCTCTCTCTGACCCTACAACCAGGTGACCTAGTTTATCACCCAAACTGGGGCACTCTTGAAAGTGAAAAAGGGTTTGCTATTAACAATTATGTCAGGACAATAGGCGTAAATATCAGCTGTCTTAGGCAAACCAGAATTTAAGGTCATTCTACCCAAAGCTGGTGACTGCTCTTCTGGCTGGGCCAAACTGCCTCTGAGACCAGAACATGTGAGATCTCAAACAGAAGACAAGAAGCTTCTATCCTTCTTGTCCCTGAAACTCTTTGTCCATAATGCTACCTGTGCTGAAGCAACAATAGTACTCCCTCCAAGATGCAGGTTCCCTGATGCATGCTTGCTCCTTTGGTAGACATAAATAAGATTACTTGGAGATCTGTTACATGGTGAGAAAATGTGATTCAGGGGTATCTGTTAACTGCTGCTGCTGCTGTGAGTCTGTCATTATTCCTCTAATACAGATCATTAACATTCACGGAACCTTAACTACAGCATCTCTAACGAGCAGAGCTGTAATATACAATTTCCCCATAAATACCCATTGATGCTGGCACTCATTCTCTCTTGGTACAGTAATTCAGCTTTTCTGGATAAATCATCAGGTAGAGGTTCTTTCTTTCTCCTTAACTACCATTATTAGTGGATGCAGAAGAATAATGAACAAAGTCTAGTGTAAAAGAAAAGGAGCAAGAGCTAAATAAATGATCATGGGGAATAAGAAAATATATATTGGTGACAGTCACAACCCAAAGGATACCAAACTTGTTTTTGCAGTGACTTAGGAAGGAGGCGAGAAACTAACATTTGCTGAGCACTTACTAGGGGCCAGCAAGTATGCTTAGTGCTTGGCAAGCTGTATCTACTTCAGGGATTCCAAAGACTTCATTGCTTAACAATCATTTGTGACACTTTTAAAAACACACTTCCTTAGCCCCAGTTCGATAGACCTGCTTTTGTAAGGCTTGCATGTATTTATATATAAAGGGAGATTTACAAAGTTCCCCCAGCTGATTCAGATTCTCAACTAAATTTATCTAGTTTAACTAAGATGACAACTATTATTTTCTCCATTGTATGGATAAGAAGATTGAGGTTGAGATGCTAAGGAGAGGGAAATAGAGTCTAATTGTGAAGGATAAATCCCTTGCTTCTCTACTTATGCTGAAAGAAATGTCTCCTATTAAGGTGACATTCACTCTTACTTTTTACAACACTGTCTCTCTTCTCTACCTCCCATCTTCCTGCCTATCATAGAAGTTCCGTCAGCATATCATTATGTTTCTCTCCATCAGGTTAGCAGTATTGCTGTCCTTATCTCTAGAATTATCCTTTTTTTCACCATTACATGCTGTCAGCCCAATACTCAGGGTTTCCCACCCCACTTTCTTTCTTTTTTTATCTTTTATTTTTTTGAGATGGAGTCTTGCTCTGTCACCCAGGCTGGAATGCAGTGGTGCGATCTTGGCTCACTGCAACCTCCACCTCCCAGGTTCAAGTGATTCTCCTTCCTCCGTCTCCCAAGTAGCTGGGATTACAGACATGTGCCACGATGCCCAGCTAATTTTCATGTTTTTAGTAGAGACAGAATTTCTCCATGTTGGCCAAGCTGGTCTCAAACTCCTGACCTCAAGTGATCTGCCTGCCTCGGCCTCCCAAAGTGCTGGGATTACAGGCATGAGCCACCACGCCTAGCCGCCACCCCACTTTCTTATATTTTAAAATCTTATAGCCTTGTCTCTTTGACAGTTTCTATGTTGCTGTTTCCACAGTTGCCTAGGATGTTGTAGCCTCCTTCCTCCTGCCATTGTTATAGGGGTAGCCCTTATACTATGATCTGGCCATGGTCCGCCAAGAGAGGATTGGGTTAGACTGGAACAGAGCAAGCTCTTAAACTGCCCACCATGGCTGCCCTTTCCAGAACCCTAACCACCCACCCTAGACTTAAAATATAGGTCGTCTTACACCTTTTGTTCTCCTCACTATAACATAATGGTTATGGGCACATACTCCAAAGCTAACCTACTTTACGTGAAAATTCTAGTTCGGTCATTTACTAGCTGTGTGACCCTGGGCAAGTTAATTAAACCTTCTGTGCCTTGGTTTCCTCCTCTTGGAAACAAGGCAAGTAACAGCACCTCACATTTGTTGCGATAATTAAATGAGTTAATATATGAATGCACATAGAATGGTGTCTGGTTCATACAAAGGAAGTTCCATCTAAGCATTAGCTATAATTACTATTGTCCATAGTGACCTCTGCCTGGCCAAGAAGAAAGGAGGTCTTAATATTACCATGTGACCCATTCCTTCCTCTTAAGTCCAGAGTGTACTTTTTTTGTCTTCTTTGTGGATTTGTCAAAACGAGAAATAATGATCCCAACCACCTGTGACCTGACTAAGGAGATATGGGCTACTTTTAATTAAAAAGATTTTTCATAGAACAGATATAGCAAACGTGTGGGTAAAGACAGTTTCTGCTGTTGGTATCTATGGTAAGATCTCCTTAACTATGCCTTCTTCGTTCCCTAGCTCCAAGGCCCTCAGAGATAAGGTGTCCAGCACCAGAACAAGTAGGAAAAGAAGCCTGAGGCCAGAGCACAGATGTCAAACTGACAAACATAGAGTTCCCTTTTCCCTGTAGTATATGCATGAAGTGTCTTTTTTGTTATCATTTTATAGTTTCTTCTATACTGTAAGGTGCCTCCTAGAACCAGTCTCTGGTCACTTATGCATTGCTCTGTTCAAGCATTCATTCCTTCACCCATTTTTCAAATAAGGTCTAGCGTCCACTGTGTGTCAAGCACTGAGCTAGGCACAGGTACAAGTCAAACCAAGTCCCAACCCAGGTCACCTTCCACAGGGAAAGGCTGCCAACAGAAAAGGAAACAGACAAACAGAGTAGTGAGTGCTTGAAACAAAACCAAACAAGGCAATGAACAAGAGCTGGGGCTGCTCCTGTAGTAGGTACAGTCAGAGAAGGTCTCCCTGAGGTGACACCTGGCCCAAGTCTGAATTAGGAGAAAGAACCAACCAGATGAAGAGTGTGCCAGGAACAGAGAAAGGCAAGGGCAAAAGCCTTGAGGCAGGAATGAGCCAGTGACTCATCATGAAGGGAGAACATGGTAGGAAAGGGGGGAATGGTGGAGGTGAGTTCACGACAGGTGGCACCCCAAGTTTGGATGGTTTTGTAGGCAGTGGTGAGGAGGTTGGATTTTATTCCAAGTGCAATAAAAGACCTCATCTGATTTTTTTTTTTTTTTTTTGAGAAGGAGTCTTGCTCTGTCACCCAGGCTGGAGTGCAGTGGCGCAGTCTTGGCTCACTGCAACCTCTGTCTCCTGGGTTCAAGCAATTCTCCTGCCTCAGCCTCCTGAGAAGCTGGGACTACAGGCATGCACTGCCACACCCAGCTAATTTTTGTATTTTTAATAGAGATGGGGTTTCACCATGTTGGCCAGGCTGGTCTCAAACTCCTGACCTCAGGTGATCCGCCTGCCTCAGCCTCCCAAAGTGCTAGGATTACAGACGTGAGCCACTGTGCCTGACCTCATCTGATGTTTTTTAAAGACCACTTTGACCGCTCTTTGGGAGATGAACTTCAGTGGACAAAAGTGGAAGCAGCACTCTTAGGCAAAAGAGAATGCCACAGAGAAGAGGGAGAGAGGCAGACAGCTTTGGGACATGTTCAGGGATAGAATCAGCATTTCTTCATGAAAGCTTACATGTCAAAGTGTGGGAGGGAGAGGAATCTAAAGTAACTTGTATGCTTGTGACTTGAGCATCTGGGTGTGAGTTGGTGGCCTTTACAGAAACTGGAAGACAAGGAAAGAACAGGTCTGGGGACATCAAAAGTTCTTTGGACATGTTAAGTTTGAGAGGCTGAAAATTATGGGATATAGTCACCCACCAATTGCTAAAATCCAAAAGGGTGCTGATCAGATATTGGCGAGACTTTCAGTAGCAAAGACTATCTCAGATTGCTGACACACTAGAACCACTGATGGGTCTCTCTGGGGAGGAGCTTGAAGGGTCAGTTGAAAATGCCATCCAGATATTAGTAGGGCTAGGAGGGCATCATATCCCTATTCTTATAACTTTTTATGGAACTTCTGCCTAGTATCTCTTTGAAGTTAGAAATGGAGTAATTTACCCTAATTGTAAAGCCCCATTTGGCCACATGGCAGGATAGATGGGACAGCTTTTTTCTGGAGTTCCTAATAACAAATGCCAAATCTCTGTGATTGTGTGTGTGTGTATGTGTGTGTGTGATCATGTGTATGTGTGCATGCATGCACACACATGCCGAGCATTTGAAAACACCATATGGAATACCATGCCCTCCATATAATAAGTCATGCTATCACCAAGTTTCTTTCTGTTCAGTTTTCTGTTGTATTATGTAAACAAGTTCATCCATTTATTCATTTTGTTTTTTAAAATGTATCAATTCAATATAATTTCCTTCTGTGTGTTGACCACTAGGCCATCTAGGTACTAGAAATTCAAAGATGAATAAGACAGTTTCCCATATGAGGAACTAGAGTCTCTACAAGGCCATAGGCTATAGTAGAAAAGAGGGAAGGTAATAGTCATTGTAACTGGACACGTGTGATGCCAAGGGTGGTTATCTAATCCATCCTGAGGGTCATGGAGGAAGGCTTTGAAGAGCTGACTAGAGCTAACATGTCCTCTAGGGATATGTTATAGTTTTCTTGATGAATAAAGATGGAAATCGTGACCAGACAGAGGTCTTGTGCCAAGGCCTGAGAAGGTAAAGAATATACCTAGAGATGTATTCAGAGGGCATGTGATACTAAGACACACACAAGCTATTTTCAAGTTCTACAATCAATCAGAAATAGTTGAGGATAATGCTCTTCCAGATATCTTCTGGACTTCAAACCTTAAGGCTGCCTTCCAAGTCATCTAGTTTTGAATATTGCCTCATTCGATCCTCAGAGCTCTAGGAAGTAGCCATTTCCCTCACTGGTTTCCCTATGAACAAGCCAAGGTTTCCTTTGAGCCTGTTTCCTTATTATAAAATGTGAGCCAGGTTTCTCTGCTCTGACTTGTGATGGTCTCTTCTTAATCTATACAACTGTGAGAGGAACCATGGTAGAGTGAAAAGGAACTAGACCAGGAGTTGGGAACTTGCTGTGTCATCCCACATCTGCCACTATTATTACCATGTTTTTGAGAAAGTTGAAGGTGTCTGTTTCTTGATTTGAAATAAATACAGAGATGAGTTGGGTTAGAGATTTAGAGATTTCTGTAGTCTCTTCTAATTTTATTCTGCAATTCTGAAATTTTTAAAACAGCTCAAAATCCCATCAAGTAGGTGCTACAAAATTATCATATTCCTAAAGGATACTTTATTGAATTGTTGACTTAATAGAGGATCCAAATAATCAGACACTAATGGAAGTCTTGCTATTTGTCAGGCACATGCTCAACTGTTACCTTATATCTTATCCTGGGTAATCGTCAACTCAGTCTTATGATATGGATATTTCCCTAATGTTACAACAAAGAAAAATTCAAGGACAGTAATCGAGTCCAATTCCATTCACATAAAAACAGAATTCTTGCTTTGGCTATTCATATGGAGTTGGTTTCAGTCCCGGGAACAGCACAGCCACAGTGAACATGTACATGCTCTATAAAAATGCTCAGCCTGGTACCCTTGTTGTGGCACTTCTCATACTCTGAATTGAATTAGTATTCTCCAGTTTCACTAACTTTGCTGTTACAACTCAGAGAATGGACAGCATCTAAGTGCTCACAGGATAGGCATAGTGCCTAGTTCATAATGGGCATTCAGGAAATGTTTATTCCTTAATTAAATTAATGCCTTGATAATCAAATCCAAGAATGAAGAAGTGAATGAGGAAATGAATTCCTAAGTATGTAAAATCTGCATTCCTCTGGAGAAGAAAAGGAAAAACATTTTGCATGGAACGGCTGTCAGAGCAGCAGGCAAAGCCCTCCTGGCTATTTTTTCCTTTGCTGTGACATCTCTCCATTTGTGATTTCCTCTGATTTGCTCTGCATTCAGCCTGAGCCTCTACTACTCTTGCTTGATTTCAGCTCCCTCCAATATTTCTTGTTACCATTTGGATGCCATCTGGACCGCAGTGGTAACCCCTCCAAGAGAGGCACAGCAGCAAAGAAAGATGACTGACTCTGAGAAGTTCCCCTGCCCTCCTCCCCAAAAGTGTGTTGAATCCTGTCATCCTGCTGATGGGAGCCAATTTCACATTACTGTGATTCTAATTCACTCCCTTTTCAAAGTACTGAACTGGTGCCAAATCTTGTTAGGAGTTTTTGAAAAATCCTTGAGTTTTTGCTAATGTGGAACTAGAATAATAGGATTTTAAAAGAAGAAAGGAGATAGGACGAGACCATTAAAAACAAATAATTGCAAGCTTTTAGAAATGTTTCCCCTTTGGTTTCTGGTTTTCTGTGTATATTTATACCTGTTTGTTCTATCAAAACCATTAAAGTAGCAAAGCCATTTGCAGCCTGATCCTTCCCCTCACAAATGAGCTAAGGCAAGGGAAGAGGACATTGAATCCTAAAATCCTCCTTGTCAAATGTCAGATCTTTGAGATGAAGTCATGGATTAGAACCAGGAAGCTTCTACGAGTGTGTAAATTATACAGTCATTCCCAGTGTTTGTAGAGAGCTCTGTGGCTGTAATGGTGTTTCAGTGTTTCTTCCTAATTTCCATCCCTGGCCCCATCTTGGCTGTCATGATGATGATACAGCACAGAGAACGCTATGTCATCATCTCTCTCTTTATGATGACTGCCCTCTATCCCATGGCAGCAGCGCTTCCACCATCAAATTCCCACTGCTACTGCTGCCACCAGCTCAAAATGTATGTATGACGATGTGGGGTTGGGTGCGATGTGTTTAATAATAAGGACAATAATACTAGTAACCACTAGCATGAATCTTGTCATTACTCTGAGCTGGACCCTAAATACTAAAGGTTTTATGTGAATTATCTCACTGATAACACCAACGGTATAATTTCTTGTTTTCTATCTCTTTCATGTGGTAGAAAACTTTGTTTACAGATGCTTAGTAAATCATATATATTTAATAAATAGAAGTAAGTGAATGGATGACCAGTGATCACAGCCTTATGACAGTCATCTCTGGAACTACCACCATTTCCCCTTAACACTAGCATTATCATTTGTCAGGCATCACAATTGATATCTCCTTTCCTTTATCACTGTTACTGAGGTCAGACTTAATTTAGCTATTAGTAGCTTATTGCATAATCATCTTCTGCCTGCAGATCGTGCCACCAACCCCAACCTCATGTATATTTTCAGGAAAATATTGAATGGCTTTTACAAAATCTGAGCATCAAAACATGGAGTTACTATCTGAGTTCTAAAATAGGTATAAGGGACGGATAGGAAGAAGAGTGGGAAGGAGAAAGGGTGGGCTGGGTGGAATGATGAGGCAGACTCCTAGAACAGTCCAGCTGTGCCGGTTTAAAAACTGGGGGAAGGTCCAAAAGCAGGAGCTGCTTTGACTGAGCATCTGCTCTGTGAAGACTGCAGTGCATCTTCAGCCTTTTCTCCAGGTGACTTCATCCCTTCCCTAGACCAATATCGCCCAAATTTTTGCCATGACCTGGCACCTGCCTACGCTCACCAACCAAGCAAATAATTCCATGACTATTCTTCCTCCTGCCCTCCCTTCCTTCCCTTTCTGTAATTTTCAAAAGGGAAATGATACCTGTTGAGATTTTACTCTGCCAGTTGCTGTGCTATTTTCATATACATGATTCTTCTCACTGCTTCCTCTCTGCAAGCCCACATTGTAAGCATTATTATCCTCGTTTTTTGCAGAGGGGGAAACTGAGGCTCAAATGATAAACTTTATTCAAGCAAATGCCAGTGATGGAGCAGCAGTTTGAACTGAAAACTACTGTTGCCCACATCTCTCTTTTTATTCCCGCACTTTGCCTCTCCTGAAACCATCACATTTCTCACTTTAAAAGTACTCAGTGTTTTCACTTGCAAGCAAATTAGTTTTCTTGACATTAGATGAAAGTTGAGAAGGCCAGGAATCCAGAGGCAGAGGCTTTAGCCACAGCTACGCCCTGTCATTTGCATTAGCCCATTCAGGTCAGCTTAGCATCCTGAACTTTGTCCACTGGGTTCTGCCTTTCTTGCAATGTCCCAATAAGGTGCCAGCAAAATCCCTGCACCAACATTCCCCATGCTGACCTTCCCCTTGTATATTAAGAAAGAACATTTCAAGAACCAGCTTAATTTTTAAGAAGCTGGATGTAAATATTTTGTTGTTCAAGGATTTGAGGATATATTACACATGTGAGCACTTCAAGGGAAGATGTAACTTTTATTGTAAGATCCTCCAACCTTCTGGACAACCTTTGGGATCCTCTCCTGAATTGGAAGCTGAAGAAGGAGAACTATTAGCTGCTAAAGTGAGGCCCAAATTGGAGTAATTAGAGGCAAGTTCTCAATCATTATAAAGACAAAACCTCAAAGCAGCACCAATTTCTCTATTAGATCAAGGCATTGAGTCCAGCAAGACCACCGATCCCCAAAATCTCAGTAGGCCTGGCACATTTAGGCATTAAATGGGATTCCATTTTGTTTCTGTTCTAATGAAACTTCATGGATTTCCATTTGAAACATGAATCTTCACTTTCTTCTGAAAAACCTCACAAATATCTGGCTTTCACTTAGCGCCAGCAATGAAAGAAAAAAAAAACCTCTTATAGCTAGAAGAAGTCTGCTGTTTTTGCAAACTGAATTTGATTTCATGGTACTGTCTAGACACAGCAAAGAAATCAATTCTCCCATAGAAATCTTCCAGTCAATGCAAATATAGGATATTCTTTAAAAGAATAGAAAATATATAAGCAAGGACTATGTCTAGTATTTGGGAAGCACCCAGTTAACTGGAAGTTTATTTTTTAATATATTTTATCTAGAGTCATGCTGTCCAATACTATAGCCACTAGCCACATGAGGCTATTAAATCAAAAATAATTAAAATGTAATAAAATTTAAAATTTAGTTCATCAGGCATGCTAGCCATATTTGAAGTGCGCATGTATCCACTGACTGCTGTATTGGACAGCACAGATAGAGAACTTTCCATCATCCCAAAAAGTTCTACTGGACAGCGCTGGTCTAGAGATCATTTATTAACATTAGAGTTTCTATTCCCCATCTCAAGCCACTTGCCCTTGTTCTTCAATTGCCAAACAGAGCTTTCCCATCTCTCTCTGCCAGGAAATGGGAAAGTGGCTGTTTACTCTTGGGTAAAGGTGATAAAGAGCATAAACTCCTAGATACCCCAGAAGGAATTAGTCTTCATTAGCATGTGTCTTCCTTGTTAAATCATTCATTAGGGAAAGGTAACATGCATTCGGATGCCTGGAATCAGTAGTTGTCCTTAATAGTACCCACCTTAGTGCAGTTACAAATCATTTAAGTTAATCCATTTCTCTTGAGCCTTCTAAATGGAAAATTGAATTTTTTTTTTTTTTTCAGTCTTGGTCTGAGCTCTGAGTTTAGATCTAGAAGCCTTGTGTGGTCCTTGTCCCACAACTGTCCACCCCAAGCTACAAAGATGATACAGCATAGCTCTGCTCTGACCTATGAAAACAAGGACCATGTGTTATTCATCCAGGTATCGCCAGTGCCCAGCCAGGACATGACATGTGGAAAGCACCCAGTGAATGTTCATTGAAGAAATTAATTAATCAATTGCATAATCAATCAAGGCGGCTTCAGTTTTCCTAGGAACCTGCTAATTATTCGTACTGAGAGTGTATTCCCCAGCGTAGTGATTTGCAAATCCGGCTGCACATTAGCATCACCTGGGGAGCTTTTAAAACCCGCTGATGCCAGGGCCCCACCCTAGACCAGTACAATCCAAATCTCTGATGATGTGGCTCTGGCATCAGTAGCTCTGGCATCAGCAGCTGCCCCAAAGGATTACATTGTGCAGACAGGAGTGAGAAGTTTCTGATTTGGAAGCCATAAAAAAGATTTTCTTCCTTTGTGAGATTTTTTTTATCCCAAGTCCCTTATTCACTGTCATTTTTCCTGTAAGAGTAACATGAATCTGGTCTTCCTCGTTGCCTTACTCAGTAATGGAATCATAGTGTCCCCACTGTTTCAAAAAGAGATTATAGGAAGATAACTCCCTGTGGGAACTTTATTTCAATGTTTTAATAAAGATTTGAGCCCGAACCATATTGAAACAACATGAGAAAATGCCTTCTTTTATATTTCCTCACTGGAAGCTTAAGTTGCAAGTAAATTTGATGTCACGTTGAGTTTTTAAAAGAATACAAAACTGTGTACATGCTGTGATAGTATGAAAGAAAAATCTGTAAGAAACAAAACAAAAAAGACTTTAATATACATGAATTAAAACTCAAGTGGTAATTGTGGGTAAAACAAGATTTAGCAATTTGGAGAGACTAGGGAGTAGATTAGTTTCTGTCCATAAGAATCACCTGGGAAAAAGTGTATTTATTAGCTGGAAGGATCTCCCCACTGGCTGGAGGAAGCGCACTGGGTGTCTCCAAAGGTTACCCCAAACAGGTAACTGTAAGAAAGCAGCTCTGAGAAATGACTGAGCCAGAGTTAGAACAGTAAGGTAGCCACAAGGTAAAAAAAGATATGGATGGGATGAAGATGATCAGGCAAGACTGTAGCCAAGAGCAGGGCAAAAGAGAGAAGATGGAGTCAAGAATGGATTGAAGGGTTCAGGAGTAAGGATGGGAGGTCTAGGAAGTGCTGGGCTCTTGGTTGGAGGTGGTTTCTAAAGAGAGGCCATCGGAAAGATTTTCTTCGTTTCTTTTCCCTCTATTTCCAAATATTATATAATAATAGTCTCCTAACATTAAACAATATGTGCTTTGGGGCCAGGCTTGGTGGCTGAGGAAGGCTGAGGTCAGGAGTTCGAGACCAGCCTGGCCAAACTGGCAAAACCTCATCTCTACTAAAAATGCAAAAATCAGCCAGGCGTGGTGGTACCCGCACCTATAATTCCAGCTACTCGGGAGGCCGAGGCAGGAGAATCACTTAAGCCTGGGAGGCAAAGGTTGCAGTGAGCCAACATTGCACCACTGTACTCCAGCCTGCGACAGAGTAAGACCTGTCTAAAAAAATAATAAAAATAAAAATAAATTTTTCATGTGCATTACTGAAATGAGCCAATAATAGGAGAAGATAATAATAGCTACTAGTCCTTGGGCATCTACTGTGTGCTAAACACCAAACAAGACTTTGCACACATATCTCAATTAAACTGCTCAATAAACTTGCCATGATGTTGTCATTACCCACTCCACTTTAAAGATGAGAAAACTGAGGCTAATCAACTTGTCAAGGGTTACATGGCCAGCGCATCCATGGCCTGACGTGGCCAGGACCCAGTACATATCTGTGTGATTCCAAAAAATGCATTTGTTCATCTGCTCGGACCAAGCTTCAACTGAATTCAAAGAAATCGCCTCATCACACCTCAGCTCCACACCTCACCAAAGGCTACCTCTCCTTTCCCAGGAAGGTGACAACATGCTCATGCTGACACTGGTTATCCTCCCACATTTTCATTATATGGGACATGGTGGGGGTTTTTATGAGCCTCTACCACAGGCTGTTTTTCAAATTTATTTAATTCATCCATCATGCTCTGAAGCCATTTGCTTTTTTATATTGGACAGATGTAATGAGATTTTGGACACTAAAAAATGTTTTTATTAAAAGTTATGACCCAGAGCTAGTTGGTAGGGGCTCTGCCATAAATTGCTAGGAGTATGTGCATTTATAAAGGATGTAGCGACATAACCTTAACCTTTTAGGCCACACGATAGATTACAGGATCACTTAGACTAATATTGTCTCACCACCTCTCCCCACCTGTGGCCAAATAATAATAATAATAATAATAATGTCTGTGGTTATTTGATGTGGTGGCTTTTCCTCTCATTGTAGCCATAGTTAAGTCATGTTGAACCATGGGCTGGTGGAAACAGGTGGTTGGTGGTTGACCTGAAGGCCCTGCCTTAGTGGGCCCGGGCACGTTGATTCTTCCACTCTGCTCTGCTCTGCAGACTGTAACTGGGGCTGAAGGAAGCAACAGTCACATGTCCTATAGACAGGGTGAAAGCAAATTCTGACAAAGCACAGTATTATGAGGCTATGGGTGATAGTTTTCTCACTCTTCCATTGCCAAAAGCTCTCCTCAAAACTATTCATGCGTAATAACTCCATTTTAATGTCCATATTAGCAGATTTATATTAATGTTTTACTATTTGGAAATCATCCAAAGAATAATTAACTTATTCGTATAGACCAGAATATGGCCATTAAGATATACATGTATATGATATATTATACATACCTATAATGTGTAATATAAACAATATAATACAAAGTTAACAAAGCAATTAAATGTTGCTCACTGCCAGCTACTTCTAGAACATGCATTCATTTCTGTATTTTTGAGGACTGCTATGTGCCAGACCCTCTACCAGCTGCAGGGGGAGACCCTCTCCCAGCTGCTTGAGGAAGCTTACAGTATGATAGGCACAGATAATGTACTGAGGACACTCAGGAGGATTTCAGTTCAAAGGATAGAGAAACTCTTCATGGAGGAGGTGGCTTTTGAGCTGGGTTTGGAGAATTTGGGGAGCATTGAGCTTTCAGAGATGAGAAGAGCATTTCTTTTTTTTTTTTTTTTTTTTTTTTTTTTTTGAGATGGAGTCCGCTCTGTCTCCCAGGCTGGAGTGCAGTGGCACGATCTTGGCTTACTGCAGTCTCCACCTCCTGGATTCAAGTGATTCTCCTGCCTCATCTTCCCAAGTAGCTGGGATTACAGGCGCCCGCCCCCACACCCAGCTAACTTTTTGTAGTTTTAGTAGAGACGGGGTTTCACTATGTTGGCCAGGCTGGTCTCGATCTCCTGCCCTCATGATCCACCTGCCTTGGCCTCCCAAAGTGCTGGGATTATAGGCGTGAGCCACCGCGCCCGGCCGAAGGGAAGTGCATTTCATGCAGAGAAGACAACATGTATAAAAACACATGAAAACCAGCTGTTCACAGACTGCTCCAAAGAGTAAAGTTTGTCTAAAGCACAAGGTGACATTTTGTTCTTTTAGAAGAAAAATCTCAAATGTAAACAGCATGCTCTTATCCATAGCCACTGCTGATGTCTGTAACTGCAGGGCAATGTCTGTAATTGCAGGAAGATGGAATTTAAACTTACAAATTTGCCATTGCTGTGTTTCCTAATCAGACCCATGTTTTATCATCTGCTTATGCTAGAAACATATTCCAGGATTTTCACAGACATTGGAAACAGCTCCCCACCTGCTGAGACCATGGAAGTGTGAATCATAGATACTGTCATCATTAAACTCATAAATCCATGTCATTTGTGTGTCATTCACTTCATCCTCATTCATCATCCCTTCCACTTTCAGAACGGCTATTCGTTTGAGGATTTTGAAGAACGGTTTGCTGCAGCCACCCCGGTAAGAATTAGAGCCCTCTCAAGTTAACTGTTTCATGTCATGATCTCCACATTCATTTCATGCTCATCAGTCATGCCTTGTGGTTACAGAACAGAAACCTGCCCACGGACTTTGATGAAATTTTTGAGGCAACAAAGGTAAGGCCTTGAGGTTTTTGTTAAATGAGGTTGTTCTGCTCATGCTCATGCATTCCATATTCTCTTCATCCAGCTGGCATGAATGGCAGACTTGCTGCCCTGCTCTGCTCTAGTAGGTACCTATTCAGATGTCCCCAGGATGACTATTGGTGGGCCCTGCCATGAGGTCAAATAGTGAGAGTGTATGTACAGGTGTGTGTGTGTATGTGTGTAAACTAGAGTGTGTGTTGGAGAGGAGATAGCACCCCTTCTTTTCATCCAGCAATACTTTTCAAACCTCTAACATGTCCCAGGCATCCTAATAGATGCTAGAGATGCAGAAAAGTGGCTTTCCTAAAGAAGCTCACAGTGTAACATAGTGCAACATTGCATGGGATAAGCTATGACAGTAGAGCCTCGCCTAGCGTAGTGTAGTATATGTAGTATAACATGATATAGTAGGAATTCAGATACATGAACAGGATGTGCCAAGTACACCACTGGTACTAAAAAACAGGTGAGGTTGCTATTCAGTCAGTATAACCTGGTATAAATATATTGGTTGTAGTCAACATCTGTTCAAATTGATTGATACACAGGCCAATGAATATTGCCACTCCTGAATACAGTATTGGGAAACCTCCAGGACAAAAATCTTCAACCTTGGCAGCAAATTAGAATCATTAGGAGAGCTTTCCAAGCTCCAGTGACTAGGTTTTACCTCAAACCAATTCTGAATCTTTTGGTGTGGGAACCAGGCATCAGTAATTTTTCCCCAGGTGATCTTAGTATGCATCCAAGGTTGAGAACCACTGATCTGGGAGTATCATGGGCAATGGGGTAGGGTAGAAATTGAGTTAGGACGCCACTTCATAGGAAACAAAGCAGAAAGCCTTCTAATTCACGTCCTGAAGAATGTGTGGGAGAAGGAATGAGTGTTCTAGGTAGGAGGAAGAGCACATGTAAGACCCTGAGATGGCCTCTTCTTTCATAACTCTCTGTGCTTCTCTCCTCCTTGATTGTGTCTCTGGGTCTGTCTTTCCATAATACAGCCAGCTTATGACAATAGGAACAGGAATGTGCCTTACCTATCTCTGTAGCCCTTGCTCTTGGTAGCTGATGCATGGTAGGAACTCCCATGTCTGCCCACTGAAGGGTCACAGAACTCCTGATGCCAAAACACAGGGAATGGGTCTGTGAGAAGGTGTTTTCGGGGTCAGCCATAACATCTCAGCCTCCATCAATTGTGCCTTTAGGATTTCTCTCTCGGAAAGGCCTAGGGATCTTGTTGCAGTGATCTAGTTGGAAGGAGCAGCGTACTAATCTTAAACTAGATATTACTGAAAAACCATCACTTGTTCATATCAAAGAATGACTGGGGAGAGAACAGGCCTGATGGAGATACTGGGGAACTACCTCCCCAAACATCGAAGCTACTTTTCCTTCACTGTCCTGTACACCTTACAATATCACTCTTCTTACCCCTGGAAAATGCCCAGGGGGCTAAAAAAGGGGAAAAACTGCCATCTCCGGCTACATCTCTCTTTACCAGGAGACATTTGAAATGCTAGTAATGGAAGAGCCTTACTCTCTGGCGAGTAGACATCTCAAGCTGACATTCCAAATGACCTCAAATGGATGTGCATCCTGGCAGACCTTATAGCAACCCAGATTTCTGGTTAGAGAATGTTGTAGAGCTGGACTTCCACTATTTAGCAAGGCTAACTAAGGTTTGGTAAAGTGATGGATCGATGAACAAGATGCTGGTGGGTGTGTGGGTCAGGTCCATCCCAGCTGCTTTTAGCTGACTGATCAGAGGTGAGTCACTTAACCTCAGCCTCAGCTAGCTCATCTGTGAAACATAGTGACAATGGCACCTATGCTGGTGACTTTTCGGGGCTCAGTGAGTGTCAAACATGATGATAATGTATTTGAAAGCATATTGCAAACTATAAAGTGTTTTATAAATGTGAATTGTTAGTTTTATTCTCTTGAGGCTTTTAAAATGATTCATTAGAGCAGTATTATCAGATGGAACATGGTTTATTAGCTTACAAATAAAAGGACTGGGATTAACATGGGGAGGAGACCTGTGAAAATAGATACTATTTCAGATTCTCGATCACATATGGTTATTAGGATTATTTTTAATTTTATGGCCCAAGAATCCCCTTTTTCTATAAAATTTAATTAACTCAAGGTTCTATTTAAACAGCAAACCAATGGAATGAAATAACAATCTATGTTTTATGCCTCTGCATGTTTTTCTCGTTTAATCCTTGAGTGAAAATCATCTGGCAAAAGGAAAGTCTATATCTCAAGAATGAAGGTTATTTTAAAAGTTGTGCTTAAGGAGAAAATTAGCCAATAAATTCTATTTATGATGTTAGTAAAAGTATGCCGTGAGTTCAACACATTTGAAATGTAAATTGTGTGACTTAATTAATAACTTCATTTAAATATTTTCCGAACACTGAAAATAGTTGTGGGCCATTTTAAAAGCATAGAATTGCAGTCTCAAAGAAGCCCAGAAGCTTCATTTGAATTGATTAAATAAAGTTATTCCTTTTATGAAATTGGAAGAGGGTCTAAAAGACTAGCAGAGTTTACCAAATAATATAAAATATTGCTAACATGCTAGAGAAGGATTACCAAAGAAGAGCATTTCAAGTCCAGCAAGATTTGAGAAAGGACCTGTGTGCTGTCCACCTCATTCCCATCAGCTGCTGGGCTGTTGCTGTATGAAAGAGAAACAAGATAGGCAAGAATTGATGGAAAAGGCTGTGAAATGTATGAAATTCCCACCACAACCTTGCCCCTGACCACCACACTGGCCTCCTGTCTCCCACCTTCATGTTGGTAACACTGAACTGCTTCCATTACCACCTACCTACTCTGTTCCTGGCCTCTGGCCATTTTTAAGCAGTTTCCTCTGTCTGGATGGTCTCCTCTTTTTGGCCACATGGCTCCTCTCCTTCAGGATTCAGATCTAGGCTATTTCCTTTAGAAAACTGTCTCAAACTTTGCCAAAAGCTGGTTGGGTCTCTATATTACTCTGTTTCCATGCTGCTGATAAAGGCGTGCCCAAGACCGGGAAGAAAAAGAGGTTTAATTGGACTCCCAGTTCCACATGTCTGGGGAGAGGCGGAAGGCAAAGGGCACTTCTTACATGGTGGCAGCAAGAGAAAATGAGGAAGATGCAAAACAGAAACCACTGATAAACCCATCAGATCTTATGAGACTTATTCACTATCATGAGAATAGCATGGGAAAGACCAGCCCCCATGATTCAATTAACTCCCCCGGGTCCCTCCCACAGCATGTGGGAATTCTGGAAGATACAATTCAAGTTGAGATTTGGGTAAGGACACAGTCAAACCATATCATTCCACCCCTGGCCCCTCCAAATCTCATGTCCTCACATTTCAAAACCAATCATGCCTTCCCAACAGTCCCCCAAAGTCTTAACTCATTTCAGCATTAACCCAAAAGTCCACAGTCCAAAGTCTCATCTGAGACAAGACAAGTCCCTTCTGCCTATGAACCTGTAAAATCAAAAGCAAGCTAGTTACTTCCTAGATACAATGGAGGTACAGGTATTGAGTAATTACAGCCATTCCAAATGGGAGACATTGGTCAAAACAAAGGGTTTACAGGGCCCATGCAAGTCTGAAATCCAGCAAGGCAGTCAAATTTTAAAGCTCCAAAATGATCTTGTTTGACTCCAGGTCTCACATCCAGGTCACACTGATGCAAGAGGTGGGTTCCTATGGTCTTCAGCAGCTCCGCCCCTGTGGCTTTGCAAGGTACAGCCTCCCTCCCAGCTGCTTTTTCATGGGCAGGTGTTGAGTGTCTGAGGCTTTTCTGGGCTCATGGTATAAGCTATCAGTGGATTTACCATTCTTGGGTCTGGAGGACAGTGGCCCTCTTCTCACAGCTCCACTAAGCAGAGTCCCAGTAGGACTCCGTGTGGAGGCTCTGACGGCACATTTCCCTGCCACACTGCCCTAGCAGGGGTTTTCCTGAGGGCCCTGCCCTTGCAGCAATCTTCTGTCTGGGCATCCAGGCATTTCCATACATCATCTGAGATCTAGGTGGAAGTTTCCAAACTTCAATTCTTGACTTCTGTGCACCTGTAGACTCAACACCATGTGGAAGCTGCCAAGACTTGGGGCTTCTACCATCAGATGCCACAGCCTGAGCTGTACATTGGTCCCTTTCAGCCATAGCTAGAGTGGCTGGGACACAGGGCACCAAGTCCCTAGACTGTACATAGCACAGGGACCCTGGGCCCAGCCCACAAAACCACTTTTTCCTCCTGGGCCTGCAGGCCTGTGTTGGGAGGGGCTGCCATGAAGGTCTCTGACATGGCCTGGAGACATTTTCCCCATGATTGTTGGAATTAACATTAGGTTCCTTGCTACTTATGCAAATTTCTGCAGCTGGCTTGAATTTCTCCCCAGAAAATGGGTTTTTCTTCTATCACATAGGCTGCAAATTTTTCAAACTTTTATGCTCTGCTTCCCTTAGAAAGCTGAATGCCTTTAACAGCACTCAAGTTACCTATTGAATGCTTTGCTGCTTGGAAATTTCTTCCACCAGATACCCTAAATTATCTCTCTCAAGTTCAAAGTTCCACAAGTCTCTAGGACAGGGGCAACATGCCACCAGTCTCTTTGCTAAAACATAACAAGAGTCACCTTGCTCCAGTTCCCAACAAGTTCCTCATCTCTATCTGAGACCACCTCGGCCTGAATTTTCTTGTCCATGTCTCTATCAGCATTTTGGGCAAAGGCATTCGACAAGTCTCTAGGAAGTTCCAAACTTTCTCACATTTTCCTGTCTTCTTCTGAGCCCTTCATATTGTTCCAGCCTCTGCCTGTTACCCAGTTCCAAAGTCACTTCCACATTTCTGGGTATCTTTTCAGCAACACCTCACTCTACTGGTAACAATTTTACTGTATTAGTCCATTTTCATGCTGCTGATAAAGACATACCTGAGACTGGGAAGAAAAACAGGTTTAATTGGACTCACAGCTCCACATGGCTGGGGAGGCCTCAGAATCATGGCGGAAGGCAAAAGGCACATCTTACATGGCAGCAGCAAGGGAAAATGAGGAAGAAGCAAAATTGGAAACCCCTGATAAACCCATCAGATCTCGTGAGACTTATTCACTATCGTGAGAACAGAATGGGAAAGACCAGCCCCCATGATTCAATTACCTCCCCTTGGGTCCCTCCCACAACACGTGGGAATTCTGGGAGATACAATTCAAGTTGAGATTTGGGTGGGGCCACAGCCAAACCAGATCAGTTTCCTTCTAGGTAATACCACAGCACACCATAGAGACCCCTGTTGCTATTTCTGCTGCATTACCTGAGATTATCTGCATCTACAGATTGGATGTCCTCCCCTCCAGTCTGTAAACTCCCTGCAGGCTGAGAGTTGGCGTTTCTCATTTTTATGTTCCCAGCACATAGCACAGTGTTCAACATCTAGCAGTTGTTGAAGATTTATCAAAAATTATTGTGCAGTTGGAAACAAAATCAGTCCTTATAGGGCCCTATTGTGTGCCAGGCGCTGTTATTCAATCTGAAAGCTGAAAGGGAAGGAAGAGCTGCAAGTAAGTTAACAAGGCCAAGTTTCTCTCCTTTCAGCAAAAAGAGACTTTTGTGCTCTTTCAACCAGGCTTAACCAAACATCAAAGAAAGTTCTCCTATTAATGTTGTCAATACATCTGCAAAGGCGATATTATCATCTCCATTGCCCAGATGAAGGAACTGTAGCTCTGAGGAGCTGCAGATATTGAAAGTGGTAGAATCCAAATATGCCTCCTGTTGGAGGTAGCTACTATCTGGGGCCAGTGGTCCAGGCAGTAAAGGAATTTATGAAGACATTTGTAGGTAAAGAAAGGTAGATTTATTAGAGAAAGTATGAAAATACATTGCAAGATTGCAATGGGCAGCACAGCAGAGAAGGGGCTGTCTGCAAAGAGGCAGGGGCTGGAGGGAAGTTTTATAGGGTTACGCTGGAGGGACTACCTGAAAATGAGGTTGTGCCCTTGGGTTGTTTGTGATTAACCATCCCTCAGAACAATTATTCCTTGTTCTTCCCCATCTGGGGCCCTGCCTGACCTAGGGCCCCTTTCTCATGTGGTTTATCTTATCAGTACTCCACACCCCCAGGCATGGAGTGTAGGACATTTTCCAGAGCCCAAAGCTCACTCACTTGCCAGTAGGAAAGAACATTCCCTTCCTTGGATGAACCCTAGAGATCCAGCCATGACCTGGTTAGAGCAGTTTGAGTACAGGAGTCCTGTGTGGCAGGGCAGTTGGACTCTTCACATCCCTTCTACTAAGTGGTATGTTTAGGTTCCCCCAATTTGAAGCTATCACTTAAGATCTGAAGATGAGGGAAAAGTGGTTTTTCCTTAGTGGACAGGTTTGTACAAAGCATGTGATTACATACTTGTCATAATTAAGTCAGGCCATAGACTCCCTACAGTCTGTGAATTTGGCAGTGTGTGCAGATTAGTTCTAAGTGTATCTTAAAAGGTTTCTTTAGCTGTTGTGGCTGGCCTTGCTCAGATACTCCCGTGTGATGGATAAGGAGATAGATGATGCAGTGTCTGCAGTGATGGAGTTCCTAGGAGTGATTAATGATGTATACACTGGATTGTTTTTGATGCCTTTCCTGGTATTAAATGAAATGTTTTCTTTTCCTCCAACCACATTTTTTATCCTAAAGATGGACTCTTTCAGAGAGTGCTGTTTGACTGCATTCTCTGTATTCAGCAAATTTAAATCCTGGCCCAGATGACCTTGATATCACATCCCTGAGACTTAGTTTATCTATTTGTAAAAATGGGGATGACGATTCCTACCTCTCAGGGTGAATGCTATTGGGAGCCCTTACTGACGTGACCATGAAGTCATGTCTGTACTTACACGTGGAAGGCATCTTATATGTGTGGATACACTCATGAGATAAAAACCAGTGATGGGATTGCCTCCCTGCCTTTATCTCCTAGAAAGAGAGACATTGCTGGCATATGATGGTAAATAAGTGTGAAGTGATGTTATTACTGCTTATGGGAAGTGATTAATGGGCAGTCTTGACCAAGGCTGGATAAATAGGCAGATGCAAGGAAGCAAGAATTGATTCTGGCTGCATTCAAGTGTTGCCTTTGGGATCCTGAGGTATGGTAATGACCCACCAGGATTATGGTTTATCTAGAAATGATGAAAAACAGAAATGTGTATCCCCGTATCGTACTGTGTGTAAAGCAGGACCCAGCACCACCACCTTTCTTTGTAGTTACATGATTACCTTTTTGTCTTTACAGGCTGTGACCCAATTAGAACTTTTTGGGGACATGTCCACACCCCCTGATATAACCTCTCCCCCCGTAAGTATGCATTGCTCTCTGAACCCTGCACCCCTTTCCTTTCCACATCCCCTCAGTGGCCGGAATATGGGCTTTGAGTGAAAGAGGCCTCTGGTGGATTTCAGCGTTGACTCTTTCAAGCTGTGTGACTTGGACAAACTCACTAGTCATTCTGATCCTTAATTTCCTTGGCTATTTAAAAAGGGGAACTATGATATATGCCTCTGTTTTGCGAAATAAACAAGACCATGCATTCAGCAATGGCAGGACTTGCCTGGGCACTTGCTGTTCTGCTGGGGTCTGAGAAGAGAGGCCTGAAGGAGATGTGGTTTCTGACTACAAGGAGCACATGGTGTGGTTGGGAATGTAGGCAGGAAACTCGGGACAACACATATGATGAGGCATTTGTCAGCACCTGCCCCAAGCCCAGTACAGCATAGGTGGCCAGCCCAGTAAAGGAAGGACCTTCTCCCCACACCCTGCTCTGCCCATCCTTCTCTCCTTTCCCTCTTTCTTTCCTCTCTCCCTTCTTTTTGTTTTTTCCCTCCCTTCCAGCCTGCCCTTCAGCTTTGCAGACCATGACCTGGGCACTTGAGCCTCACCGAGCTTCTCAGGAAGCTCTAGACTCCCAGCCACAGCTTCAGCCAGGGTACCTCAGTCAACGCTTACAAAAGGACAGCGATTGCAGGGAGCCCTAATTTGAAAATGAAAAGAAGAACACAGAATTAAAACCAAAGCAAAATAGAATCCCAGTGCTGGATGCATTCAAAAGCAACTCTGCAGCCACTGCAAAGAAAAGAGCCAAGATGGCCCCTCCAGCCCCTCCCCTGCCCATTCCCTGAGGAGGGCAGAGAGCAGTCAGCCGCAGCTGCACCAGCTGAAGCTGCCGGGAGGGGACAGCTCCTCTGGGCACTGCGCAGTTGTGCAAACCGAGGGATGGTGCTATGGTTCATTGGCAAGATGCGCCTCACAGAGAAAAGGCTGTAACCTCACCACCGAGGACAGATGGCACAAGACACTGCTGCCCACTGCTGCCGCCTGGGAATCTAGGCACAGCTGCCCTGCTGCCAACACCTGATGTCCAAGGCAGCCTTGAGGGCGGGGACCGCAGCCTCTGTCCCCAAAGAAGCTGGATGGCTCTAGCAATTCTCATTCTCCCCTTTATCCTGGGCTAAAAGCTTCTTTCTGGGAACTTGGAGTTGCAGAACTGCAGGGCTTTGCAGCTAGAAAGGGCTGAAGAGATCTTCTAACCTTATCCCCGTCATTTTACAGATGAGCAAACTGAGTCCCAGAAAGGACATGTGACTCACCCAAGGTCACAAAGGGGGAACAAAAGAACGGCGCTGACTGTTTTTAAAAGTGCTTAACACAGCAGCTCATGGCTGTGTTTCTGGCCCTGAACCCAGGCGCAGTCCAAATGGGTATTTAATAATCCTCAGAACAATGCCATTCGTCCCACAAGCTGCTAGTCTAAAAATGGCCTTGTCTAATTGCCATGATTTCAGGATTAATTGCTTGCCCCAGCCTATTCCAAGGGGAAAAAAAAAAAAAGGATATTACAGCATCAAACAGATTTATACTCTGTAGGCAAAAGCCTGCTATAAATGGGTGTGGACATATACAAAATTATGAGTACTGATGTTTTCATTTCTGTATCCCCCATCTTGCCCACCAGTCCATGCAGCAGACCTTTTTTGAATTCCAGCACGGACTAGGCCCTGTAGAATTTTCAGTGGTGCAAGCATTGTTTCTTGTTGTCTTCTTGAAAATATTTACTTCTTTTTGCAAATGAAGATTGAGAGAAAATCTGGAGTTGGGGGGGTGCACCAGGATACAAGGGTCGGTGCTCCACTTGCTAAATTCTATTTGTTGATTTAGTCAACAACTGCTCATTGGCCGTATATTAAGTTGCAACCCCTGAGCTGGGCACACAGTAGGTCTTGAGTGGGTGTATTTCAGTTTGAACTGGCCATCTCTAAAGGGTGAATGCCAAATATTATGGAAAATTTGATACCTGAAAACACCCCCCAGAGAGTAGGGGCTCAAACTAAATCATTAGGATACTGGCCGTTATTTGCCAAGCACCTACTATATGCCTATGCGTGGCGCTAAAAATTTAAGTGATATAAAATAATTTAAACACATAATCTCACTTAATCCTCACAGTAGCTCTGGAGGTATCATTTCCCATTTTGTAGATAAAGTGTATGTAACCAGCACATGGGCTGCACACCACATAAGTGGCTTGAACTGTGGATCCCTTCCCCTGCCCCTTAATTCCTGCATCTGCTACCTCCCAGCCTTGGTGACTGCGAAGCCAGGTCTCATGTGTCCTCTGCCTCTCTCTGTCTGGCAGACTCCTGCAACTCCAGGTGATGCCTTTATCCCATCTTCATCTCAGACCCTTCCAGCGAGTGCAGATGTGTTTGGTTCTGTACCTTTCAGCACTGCTGCTGTACCCTCAGGTAAGCCCTGTTCCACCAGCTTCCCTTCCTTTGGCCTTCACCCATCAAGAGAGAAAGAGTTTACAGAGCCACCCGCCAAATGATGACAAAACACTGCTATTCTCTCCTGTGACTCTTCAGGTGACACTGAGAAGCTGTTTAGAGAGGGAGGTGATGTTGGGGTCCAGAGCTCTGGGATGTTACTGGCCTGGAATTCACTGATGTCTTTCACCCAGAGAGTTCAAGATTCTGTGTTACTCAGGTGTGCAGCTTTTCAGAGCATGGCATATGCACAGCTGTGCAATTAGCCCAGGTCCATTTCCACTCTTCCACCTCAGCCAGGAGAGACAGCAATAAGCAGGGGAGGACATGAAGTCAGCTTTCTAGAGACTTCTTGAGACCTGATGGATAGAAGGGATCTGCCTTACTTGGTGCTGACTCAAGGAAGGGGAAGGTCCCCAGACAAAGTGGGGAGCACCCTATGGGATGAGAGCAAACTGCTGTGAGTTGTGAGAATAATGAGACACCTGGTGAGTTAGAAAGTATGTGTTCTGTTTTTCAAATAGTCTTTAAATGTATTTACTACTTTTACAACAAGTTAAAAAAAATATATAGATATAGTAGCAGTATTGCAGGTGAGTTACAAATGGATGGAGCCCAGCAATCTTACCTTATTTCCATGGCATGAGGCATTCCATGTGGCCAGGCCACTGTATTTGCAAATAGCCAAAGGTAGTTTAATTCTGTTTTTCACATACATGGGAGCCTTAAAGGGTTTTGTGGTTTTCTTTAACTACGTATTTGAAATCTGTGGCTTTATCTTTCTTGCCTTTATTCTTATAAATGGCAAATAGAGTTGTTTGAATATTTTAGAATACCAATCTTCTTGCATTTTTTTCCATAATTGCTTTTAATTACATACTGTTAGAAGCAAATTCTTGCCACCAAATATAAACTGCTTTTATTCAAAGTAAATTAAAAATGCATACTCTGTTCTAAAATAGTTATGGTTATTACTCATGAGCTAAGGGATCATTATGAACTTTTAGAAGCAATAGAGGTTGGTGACCCTTGGATCTAACTTACAGTTTAGACTGCAGGTTGCCTAGAAATGTATTCAATTGTGAAGTTTCCCAGTCTAATCTTGAAAAAGGGATAGTAATGAAGACTAGTTTTCCTTACCTAAAATAGATATTAAAATATCCATGGGACTAGTATAATAGCACATGCCATTTTAAATAAGGGTAAGAGTTTTCTACCACCCTTCTATGCTTGAGTTTTGTGTTCAGAGTGCCCATGCTTTGTCCTCATTGTTTTGTCTGTAAAGACTGTGCTGGGAAAAATGATGGCCCCAAACTTACCAATTTGCAGGCATGTTCATTTCAAAAATGCTCACCAGGTGCCCTCTATGTGCCAGGTCCCATGTAGGTGCTTGGGATGTGCGAGTCAACACAACAGACAGAGAGTCTACCTTTTACTGGGAAGATAGGAAATAACAAAAAAATAAATACTTTTCAATAATATATTTAAAAATGAGAAGTGATAGGGACAAAAGAAAATGCAGACCAGAGCATAGGGGCTTTTGAGTGCAGGCAGAGGGCAGGTAAAAGTGGAGCCCCTGTGGTCACAAGGGGCTTTTGCCTAGGTGAAGTGTGACAGGACTAGCAGGGGCAGAAAAGTCTCAAGTAGACATCAGAGTTCAGGGTACTCCAGGCAGAGGAATGACTTGGTCCCCCAAGTCTCCATTCCCTTCTCTATAAATGAGAAGATGGGCCTAGATGTAATTTTATATCTCTTCCAGCCCTAACATTTGATTAAAAACACCCTGTGGACCTGCCTGGGTGTATTAGTCCATTCTCACGCTGCTGATAAAGACATACCTGACACTGGGTAGTTTACAAAGGAAAGAGTTTTAATGGACTCACCATTCCACATGGCTGGGGAGGCCTCACAATCATGGTGGAAGACAAGGGAGGAGCAAAGGAATGTCTTACATGGTGGGAGACAAGAGGGATTGTGTTCAGGGGAACTCCCCTTTATAAAACCATCAGATCTCATGAGACTTATTCACTACCATGAGAACAGTGTGGGGAAAACCACCCCCATGATTCATTTATCTCCACCTAGGGGAGACGCATGGGGATTATTACAATTCAAGGTGAGATTTGGGTGGGGACACAGCCAAACCATATCACCGGGTCAGTCACAGCACTGCTCTGGGCCCTCTCCCAAACCTGTACCAGATTACGGACTTGGAAGACCTGGGTTTTAGTCTTGCTGCTTAACCAGCCACATTGGAAGCTGTGGACAAGCCACTTCCACATATCCAGATTTCCTTTCTTTAGCTGTTAAAATTTTGATAGACTACCTCCAAGATTTCAACTTTTAGAACACGAGTCTAAAATTAATTTCAATTTGCATGTTTTTGCTTTCTGACTCTAGTTAATATAACAAAACTGGCTTCAGTTGGTATTAAACTATGTGCCCGATTTCTCCCTTAACTGGACATAAAAATTTCTGCAGCTGTTGAATCCCAATCTCCTTGTCACTAGTTGTCCAGCCAGTGATAAGGAGATAGAGAAGTGAACTGGAGTATGTGATACAATGGATAGACTGGCTCCTGGGGGCTTTTGAATCTGATGGGCCAGGTTTGAATCCTGATTCAGCCATTTATTTCTAAGCTTTAGACTCCTGGGCAAATTACTTCACCTACCAGAGTCAGAGTTTCTTCATCTTTATAACTGAGTGTAAAATAATACTTACTTTGCAACAATATCATGAGAATTAAATGAATCACTACATTAACTGCAGCTGCAGAAGCTGTATCACTACACACTGAAAACTGCTGGCACATCATCGATATTTAGTGTAGAATATACTGTATCATTATGATTATTCTGATTTCTACAGTGGATGAATATATGTCCTGTTCCACCTATACTTTTTCCTTTTCCTGGAAATTCGTGCCTCTAATAAAGTTTAGGTCTTCAACCTCTTGACTGCTCATAGCAGACAGCAGGAGAATGGGTGGCCTGGAGAATGTACTATGTATGAATACAGGCTCTGCTGCTGGCCAACTGCATCATACTCAGATAAATATCTTCTGAACCTCAGGAAACTTATCCCATTTTAATGTGGATGATCATAATTCTACCTCATAGAGTTTTTCTAAGGATTGCATGAGTAAATGCAGGTTGTAAAATATGTACAGCAGTTCCTGGCAGTGCTTCCATCAGTAAGCACTCAACAGATGTTTGCTACATGGTTCTTCGGGAGCCTTGGATCTGCTATTCATACAGTGTGTAGCTGCATCAAATCTTCCCCTCATGGAGTTGCAATTTCTCCTCTACAAATTAAAGAGATAGCAATCACACTCACCCCAGAGGCTTGTGGAAAGGATCAACTTCACAAAAATGTCAGCTCCACAGGGTGAGAATGTTTTTGGGTTTTTTTGATGACTGTTTTGTTCTTTGTTTTGTCTCCACATACTAAAGCAGTGATTGGCACCTAGTAGAGGTAGTTTTGAATGAATGAATCCATCAAGTGAGATACTGTGGATGAGAGATATCATACAAGTTCTGCATAAATGTTGGAGGAGTTCCTTCATTTTTAGTGCTTTTCTTATATTTCAGTCTGCCTTTTTTTTTCTTTTTTCAAATAATGGGGGTATCCCCAGGTGTCAGCATCTGGCTATAAATCACAATTTTCAACACTTTTTAAAAACCTAACTGTAAGGCAGCAAGGCAGGTGTTCCCTTTCACTCCACAGCAAGATTTATGATTGCTCTGAACTTCATGGCATAAACAGATGCTCCTTGGCACCTCCTCCCTCCACTACTGGACATTAATAGTAAACAGTTAACAAGCTGTTAAGTGGCTGCAGTGGCAACCCCCACGTGGCTCCCTGTGTCCAGTGCCACCACTGTCCTGCTGCTGGTGTGTCCTTTCGCTCATGCACAAGATCATGTGGCCAGACAGCCTTAACTCACCGGCCAAGGAGAGCCGGGCTGCAGGGACCCCCTAGGAAAAGTGAGTGGGACCTGCAAGCTCCTAAGCATGATACCCAATTACCCTGTGCTACCTTTTTTTCTTATGAATATTGTACTTTGGTCTGGAGCAGATGGCATGAAGCCAGAGAGACATGCTAATAGCTCTCTCCAGAAAAGTGTGCACAGCCCATCTGTTAGCTCCTTGTGGAAAAAAAAAAACAAAAGATGGGAGGGGAAAAAAACCTGCCACCAACAGTAGAATCATCAGAGATCACAGCATTTATGCATTGTGGGTTTAATTAGACACCGGGAAAAATGCAGTGAGCGTATTGACTAGGACTTGTTCATCTTTATGTAGGGCCTTTCTCCCGTCCCAAACCATGCTAGGCAGAGTGGAGAGAGAGAGAGAATAAAGAGTTCCTGCCAACAGGTGGTTTCTAGTCTCATCAGGGAAGATAGAATAACCAGGCAATTACAATGCAGTGTGACAAATGTCATGATACAGGTGAGCACAGAGGACTGTGCAAGCCCAGAGAAGGACCAGTGGAGCTGACAGGAGCAAGAAGCCATCCAGCAGAGGTGATAGTGAGCCGAGTCTCCAAGAGCAAATCAGGGTTAGACATGCACAGAAGCAGCGGGATGGCTTTCCAGGCAGATGGGCCAGCAGAGACAAGAGACAGCACGTTGGGTTTTGTTTGCAACTGCTGAAGGGCAAGGTGCAGTGAGGATATGAATTGAAGATAGTGATGAAGAGGTGGAAGGGGCTGACCTCCAAGGACGCATAGCCAAGCTAAGACATGTGAGCCTTATACTAAAGACAGTGAAGTACCATATATGCATTTTAAAACAGTCGTTCCTGGCAACTAGGAGGGTGGAATAAAAGCAAAGCCAAAAATAGGCTTGATGTCAAGAGAGTGAAAACATCCCCTCATTCACCAAAATGGGCAGCAGGTCTTGGGTGATTGAATCCGCGGGTACTTCTCCACCTGCAGACCCAGCACCCCCTTCTTACTACAAATATTTACAATACCTCCTTTCATACCTTGAAATGAATTTCATAGATAAGGTAGTCTAGCTACACAATTTTTCAAAATGAATATAATTCTCTAATATAAGGCAGAAAGGAAAGAGAATTTGTAAGAAAAATGTATGTATTTAAATAAGGAAATACTCAGGCATGAGCACACTAGAAGGCATAACAGTCAGATGTATACACCTATAAGTAGAATCACTATCGAAAGCCACAGCTATAAGTCCAGACTGATACAGAAGTGTCATGTGGCTATACCACCATGAGAAGCGTTTCTGTCAGGGATGTCAGGGACTGCCATTTTCCAAAATAGTCAACACCTTTTGACAGTGTTCCAAACCAAAAATACAGTCTTCCCTCCCGTGCACAGTTGTTGAATTCCTGGAAAATTAAATGCATTAAAATCAAGTGCAAAGATAACTTTGAATTCCCGTGTAATTCAAAGTCGATTCTGGGTGCAAATGATCATAAACAGGATGTGGAATAATGCTTTGTCATACGCATTGGTCTCACACATAGTGAGATGTCTACTGTCAATGCTTGGGTCTCCTAAATGCCAGTAGTGTAACCCCCTCCACTTGTGACAACCAAAACACGTCCCACCAATTTTCTAGCCACCCCTAGGGGGCAGTAGTACTCCCACTGAGAACCACTGGGACATATCAAAGTAAATCGGAAAACAAGACAGAGTTGCAGGATTCTTCATCTGTTGGTAGATTTAAGTCACTACATTATCATGCCATGGGTGAGGCAAGCTAAGCAAGCTTCACGTTTGAAGTTTCAGCTCCAGGGCCTCTTCATCCCTCTTGCTTCAGTGCAGTTGGACAAAGTAGTCTTATAAGATATTCTCCATTTTTTTTGTTGACATCCTTGTCTCATTCCGCAGAAGTATTTAACACTGCGAGATTAATCAGCAAGAAGCACAGGTGTCCTATTGGTGCCTTTCTGGAGCCTGCTGTTAGGGAAGCATGGCATGAGAGGAAACGGGCACCTTGCAAGGAAAATCACCAGGCCTTGAATGTTGGCTCTAGCCTGTATCAGTCAGTTGAAGGCAGGTATATCTGTGACTGGAGTATGGAGTGAGACACCCTGCGTTCCATCTCTCTGGGCTCACAAGAGTCAGTGAGATGACTCATAATGTCATCAATGCCATAACGCCCACCCATTGTCCCTTTGGAAGTTGCTAGGATACTCTGCCTCCATTCCTCTTTTTTTCCTGGTCTCATTACACTGCATCGGTATCTTCCTACTGACAGCCATGGAAAGGCTTGTTTTGAGAGGCCCAGGCAAAGCTGGCTTCTCTATTCTCTGCTCTGCCCAGCCTGGGAACTTGTCTCTCAGGCTCAACTGCACATAGAGGTGGCCATTGTGCCCCCTGAGAAGGGTGGGGACCCCTGGAAGCACATGTGAATTTCCTGCAGGCCTGCAGTATCCAAATACAATCAAATAGTAGGCAAGGTCTATTAACTGCAAAGATCGGAAATTGGTCTTGGCCATCTGGGTGAGGCAGTGTGTGGCACAAAGGAAGGAACCCTGGCTTTGGGGGAACAGACAACCTCAGTTTGATCCTGCTCCTACCTCATGCAACCTGTATGACCCTGAGCAAGTTGCTTTTCCTTGAGCACCAATTTCTTCATCCCTAAAATAGAGATAATAATACCTACCCTGCCGGAATTTCGTGAAGACGCAAAACACATACTAGTGTATCTGGCATGTTGTAGGCATTTAATAAGTGGAGCTTGTTGCTGTTACTGCTATGTTACTATTATTATTGTAACAAGTGTCACTTGTGCTCCTGTTAAAATGTATATGTCTTACCTAAAAAGAATAATACAGTGAACAATTATCATGGTAATACACATGAGTACAGGCTATGGGGTTTTGCAGTGTGTAACTTATACTGATGTATGAGGTGCCCCTGAGTGGACAATAACCTTCTTTTTTTTTTTTTTTTTTTTTTTTTTTTTTTTGAGACAAGTGTCTCACTCTGTTACCCAAGCTGGAGTGCAGTGGTATAATCACAGCTCAGTGCTGCTTCAAACTTTTGGGCTCAAGTGATCCTCCCGCCTCAGCCTCCTGAGTGCTGAGATAATGGGACTCTGAGCATGTGCCACCATTCCTCACTACTTTTTAAAAATTTTTGGTAGAGATGAGGACTTGCTGTGTTACTAAGTCTGATCTCAAACTCTGAGCCTCAAGCAATCCTCCCACCTGGACCTCCCAAAGTGTTAGGATTACAAGCATAAGCCACCACATCTGGCCCTATTTTTTAAATTCTCTAAAATTGGAATAATAATAATACAGAAATCATGCATAATACCTCTAGCTGCCATTTATTACATGTCTTTTGTATATCAAGCAATGTAATAAGTAACTCTCTAGCCTCTATCTAATCCAAACCATACTAGTAACTAACATTTACTGAATGTTGATCCTGTGTCCGGTACAATACTCCACATTTTAAATATGTACTCTCAATTAATCTTCAAATCAACCTAGCAAGGTAGAAGGTGTTTATACCCATTTTACAAATAAGGTCATAGAGCCTTAGAGAGATTTAAGAACTACTCCCCAAATTACACAGTTAAGAGGTGGCTGTTTGAATTTTAACCTAGGTCTCTAAAACTCCAACATTCAGATTATTACTCACTTTGCACACTGCCTCAGGCCTGCGAAGGACGGTATTATAACCTGGTTTTACAACAAAGAGTCAGACTCTTAAAGAGCTTACGCAATTGAGAGGGTCCTAAGTGCAGCAGGAAGAGGAGGCAAGGAGAAAACCCAGGACGGCCTGCCTTCCGTCCTTCTGCCCTGTCCCTGAGACACACAGCTTCTGAGGCTATGAGACTTTAGAAACTTCTAACAACTACAGAAATGTGATTATTAGCATTCTAGTTTTTGCTTACAGATCATCTCCTCAGAGAGGCTTTCCCTGACCACTTCTCTAGGATATAGGCTCCAAGACAGCAAGGACTTTTGTCTTGTTCATCTTGGCATCCCCAGTCCCTGGCACACAGTCTGGCACTTAGTTGGTGCTTGATACATTTCTGTCAATTACCTGAGTCCATGCATCCTTCTTTCCCAGGACACCTGACTCTTCTTTTTCATTCTCCCAGGTTACGTTGCAATGGGCGCTGTCCTCCCGTCCTTCTGGGGCCAGCAGCCCCTCGTCCAACAGCAGATGGTCATGGGTGCCCAGCCACCAGTCGCTCAGGTGATGCCGGGGGCTCAGCCCATCGCATGGGGCCAGCCGGGTCTCTTCCCTGCCACTCAGCAGCCCTGGCCAACTGTGGCCGGGCAGTTTCCGCCAGCCGCCTTCATGCCCACACAAACTGTTATGCCTTTGCCAGCTGCCATGTTCCAAGGTCCCCTCACCCCCCTTGCCACCGTCCCAGGCACGAGTGACTCCACCAGGTCAAGTCCACAGACCGACAAGCCCAGGCAGAAAATGGGGAAAGAAACGTTTAAGGATTTCCAGATGGCCCAGCCTCCACCCGTGCCCTCCCGCAAACCCGACCAGCCCTCCCTCACCTGTACCTCAGAGGCCTTCTCCAGTTACTTCAACAAAGTCGGGGTGGCACAGGATACAGACGACTGTGATGACTTTGACATCTCCCAGTTGAATTTGACCCCTGTGACTTCTACCACACCATCGACCAACTCACGTGAGTGCCCCTCACTTAAGACATAAAACCCAATGAGAGCCATAACTTATGTCTGGAGGTAGGGTTTCAGGGGTCAGATAACTCATCTCGCTTGCATTAATCAGGCTTCTTTGTTTATATTACTATTACTACTATTGCTACTATTACTACTACTATTACTACTAAGAGCTACAAATTTAGGTACCACTGATAACATACGAACCTTCTTCATATGTTCCATGTTTATTTTTAGACTTATAATAATGCTTAATGACAAATTTTGTTAGACCTGTTTGATGGATAATGAAAGTGAGGCTCAAGGTTGAAGACAATAGACAAAGTGGTATTGAACTGAATGTAAGCCTAGTATTTTTCCACCGTATTACTCTGCCTCTTAAGATTTTGTTAGTTTACTCATGCATTCGTTCATTTATTTATGTATAGCCAGCTTATGACACATAGATTTTGGTGTGGTTTCTTGAAATAAAAGTGAATGCAAACTTTAAAAATTTGGGGAACAAGTTTTAAACATTAGAATATAAAATAAGGATCAAGAGAAAACTTAGGGCAGAGATACAGCAGCCGTAAGGTCTTAAATAGCTTTTATAGCTGAAGCCTCATTTTGGCTTAAAGCTTCTGGTAGTTAAAGAGAACAAAAAGATGGTGCTGCAGAAAGTACTGGACTGGAAACCTGGAGATCAGATTTATTACTGACCAGTTTTGTACCTTTGGGCAAGGCACTTTATTTCTATGAGCCTCGGTTTCCTCATCTGTATGAGGGATGAGTTATTAAAAGGATTCAATGGTATATATACTCAAACATTATGGACCTCCCAGAATTTGAAGTATCTTTTATCCTCAGTATTAACACATGTTAAGTGGTTTTGTGCAGTGCTGGACCCCAGTTCTAGTGTTGACTCCTCTACCACAAGCTGTGTCTTTGGGCAAGCGTGTGACTTCTCTGAGACTCAGTTTTATCATTGGTAAAATAAGTGAATTGACTTGGATGAGCAGTGTGCATCCTTCTAGTTCCAGCTTTCAGTGAGTCTCCTCCAGCCCACATTTTTTCTGCAAACATCTGGAAAACAGTGACTGTGCAGCCAAATCAGAATCCAGATACACTTGAGCATGTGTACGCTTGTTTGACATAATTCAGGGAAGGTGTTCTGGTGACTCAGCCTGTGCCTTGACACCTGATAAGAGGAAAGAAAAGGTTCATGCTACAGTGAGTTTGGTGGTTTCATTACTGTCACAGGTGATATGGATCACTGCATGGCCAGTACTGTGAACTGTCAAAAAGACCCCACAATGTTAATACAATTAGATTGTGTCATTTCAGCCAGGTTCAGAATGCTATTCTGAAAATGAATGCCCTCGGTGTGTATAAACAACCCACTTGCACTCAGGCCATATGATCTACATAGTGGCGGCATCTCTATTTACACAGACTCACAGGGTTTCAATGAGGAATAATGAATAAAAAACGAAATGTTAAAGAAGTGACAGCCATGCATAAATAAGCAAGCATCTTTTTAAAAACAGACATCTCTCTTTCAATGGACTTATGTGCCAGCTACAAATGAAAGAGGAGAGTTTAAGTTCTTTGAGGGCAGGAACTGTCTCCATTACTCCTATACTTCTCATAATGCTAGCTTAGTGCCTGGCACGTGAGAGGCATTTGGGAAAGGTCATAGAGAATGAAATAAACTAAATGGAGATCACTTAGCTACTGTTGTGTTTTAGAGCATTGTTGGCAACCTTGGCACTATTGATATGTTGGACCAGATAATTCTTTGTTTCAGAGGCTGTCCCATTATAGGATGTTTAGCAGCCCTGGCCTCTAATCACTCTATGAGAGAAACATATATCCCCTTCCTCTAGTGTCGAGAAAAACGACTCCAAGCATTGCCAAATGTACCCTAGGGATGAAATTGCCCCAGACTGAGAACCACTGCTTTAGAGTATTAGAAGCATCCTATGAAGCCTTCTAAAAATTAAGACACCTACGTAAATAAACTCCTGTTTATGCTTTCCATTTATTTCATTAGGTAAGTCTGAGCAGTAATCCTGCCAGAACTGGCAACTCAGCGTGTGTTCTCAACCTTTCGTAAGCAAAAATCCACTTCAAATACAATTCAGGATCTAATTAAACTAATATTTATTAAACATCTACTACCCTTCAGGGTGTTTGCATATAGCTTTAAACCCACTTTCAATATAGTTTGTTCCATAGTCATCTCCTGAAACAACACAGATTTCATTGCAAATTTTTTTTTCAAAAACTTACTGTTTTATTTTGAATGAAATTGGAAAAACCAGTCATTATCTCCTCTGACCCATCAGTATCCCCTTAAGAATGTTTTGGGTAGAGGATTGGTTGGATCAAAAGGGAACCTCCAATAAAAACAGAAAAGCACAGTTGGACTGGATACTGTCAGACAGAGCTCTGTTAAATGCCAGTGCTGCTATTTGATAGCTGTGTTAACCCTCAGCAAGTCAAGTCACCTCACCTCTCTGAGCTGCAATTTCTCCATCTGGGAAACAAAAAAGTTACAGTAACAGCTTGCAGGTATTTGTATTAGGGTGTATAATGGATGGGAAGTGCCTAGCACAGTGTCCAACTCATTGGCACATTATAAATAATAAATGAGGAAATAGCATCATTTTTCTAACTATACAGTCATCAGAGTAAAAAGTATGCACTAAGTTTTACAATCATCATTCACTGTCTGATTCTAAGTTCTATGACATTATGAAAATTGAGCTACTAAATCAAGGCATGCCACCCACTCACTTGGGTCTTAGCCAGTGACTGGTATTTTCAGTGACAAATTAGAAATTATTAAAAGAAGAGTGGTATCAAATGACGTATTTGTTCTACACCTCTGAAACAAATGAGAGGAGATGTGGGTGGGTCAGTCCAGAAAATGCATATCCTTTGTCCTTAGAGAATCAAGTACCAGCTGTTAAGTTGCCATCAGCTACATCCATTTTTCCAGATCACTGAGACACTTACTGTTTATTCAACGTGTGTTTATTGAATACCTACTATGTGCCAGGATTCAGAATCTGGTTCTACCAGTTGCCACGAGCAAATTAGCAACCTTCATTTTCCTTACCTGTCAAATTAGGATAACCTCTACCTCAAAGAGGTTTTATGAGGATTAGAGATATTGTCTGTAAAATTTCTAACAGTGTTTGACACGTGAAAGGCCCTCAGTAAGTGCCCTCTGATGAAACACAGAAAGAAGAAAGCAAACCATAGCCCAGTAGATCTCAGCTTGATCGTGCATCAGAATAACCTTTAGCAGGTTGTTCAAACACAGAGTCTCTGATTCAGTAGATTTGGGGTAGGGTCAGAGAATTTCATTTCTAACAAATCCCCAGATGCTACTGCTGCTGCTCGTCCAAGGACCATCCTTTGAGAACCACTGCCTTACCTATCAGGGTGGACGAGCTCCTTCCCGAAGTCAGACGTGTGAGAGGAAAGATCAATACGTACAGAGAAATAATTCACATATTCAGCTGATTCCACCGGAAATAGGAAGAGGGATCCTAAGAGTTGACTTGAATATAAGCAGATTCCTAAGGTTTCTTTGGGATAAATGGATTGCAGCCAGGCACCTAAGATGTCTGTTTTTCTGTGGTGTCTGTGTAGCTCCAACCCCAGCTCCTAGACAGAGCTCTCCATCCAAATCATCTGCATCCCATGCCAGTGATCCTACCACAGATGACATCTTTGAAGAGGGCTTTGAAAGTCCCAGCAAAAGCGAAGAGCAAGAAGCTGTAAGTGACCAGTTTGTTATTTGTGTTTTTCCTTAAAATTAAGACCTCTGTAACTGAAATGGATAATGCATGAGGAAGCCTACATAGAAAAGAATGCTGGCTCAATCTCATAAGTTCTCAAGGGGTTGCTAAAGGGGCTTTCTTTTGTGTTCAAATGAGTCAGCTAAAAAAGACTGCCTTTTTATTAAATTGTTACTACAAGTCCACATTTGTGGTGTAGCATCCTCTAAATGCCATTGCACCCTCCTTTACAATAACTGATTGTGCTGCATGAAAGTATATCCAGTTGTCTTATATTTTCAATGGTTGAAAAAAGAAAAAAAAAAAGTATTATCTTCTTGTGTTCTAGCCTGATGGATCACAGGCCTCATCCAACAGTGATCCATTTGGTGAGCCCAGTGGGGAGCCCAGTGGTGATAATATAAGTCCACAGGCCGGTAGCTAGATAGCGCAGGTCTGGGTAGGTATCTGTCCTTTTTATCTCCTTTACCCTTAAGCTATCTGCTTTCCCTTTTGGTTGTTCTTCACTTCTGAAGCCACATCCTCAATGTTTGCACCATGTCTCCTTGCCTGAGCTGTATTGCTGATGTTTGCACCATCGCTTCTTCCCTGAACTGTATTCCTGATGTTTGCACTATTTCTCCTTGCCTGAGCTATATTACCAGTGTCTGCACCATGTCCCTTTGCCTGGTGTCTACGTTCTACTTTGCCTTTTCTCATGGATGCATGACCTTTGACATACTCTGGGAGGTAGGGGTAGGGGTGAGAAGTGGGAACTGATCATATTATTTTATTAATAATATGTTCTGCGTAGGTGGTGGTGATAGAGTGAGGCATGGTCCATGCTACTTAGCATGGATTTAGTTTCTGAAAGCATCAACATTTTGAGATGGACACATTCTGCCCACCCTGATAATTTCTCAGTGAGCCATGGTCCAGATGCTTTAATCTTTTAAGCAAAATGTCACTGCATTTGCCTACACTCTGCAGATCTAAAGAGGTCACCAAACACACAGAGAAGCCAGACTAAGAAGCAAAAACAAGCAGTGCTTGAAATAAGATTGATCAAGATGTAAGATCAGAGGCAGCCCTTTTTGTCTAGCCAGAAAGGACCCTGTACCCTGCACCCTTTCTGATGTGAAATTCAAAGCCCAGAGATGTGTACTACTCACTTCTGAGGCTGAGCTGTTTGCACCTGTGCTGCAGCACGTGGATTGCCACCAAATCACTTCAGATTCCATCAGCAGCTACTTTGAAAGAGATGTACTTACATTTACTAGAAGTGGTTTTTGGCACTTGAATTTCAATACATCTGATTTGATCGAAAGAAAGAGGAGCTGATGAAGCAAACCTTCTTAGGAGACAGAAGTATACCTTGTTACCCAGACATGATTTCTAAGGTCACTTCTTGACAAATGTGTTCAATTTTCAGATACTTTCTTAGTTTTCTATAAACACACAGGACTGCAAGGCCATTCCCAAAGGGCTCCTTTTTTAAGTTCTGAACAGCATGGTCAAAACCATTAAAATGGTAAACAGTTTTCACCACTCATAAATGGATTCTGAGGCTACTTCAGAATTAGTCTTAGTCCACACGTAAGTTAGACAGTTACTGAAAGCTAATATGGTATTCTGAAAGTGTATTTTGTTAATAGATATTATGATTAAAGAACCTAACACACTGTATAGTTTGCCACATTTTATATCAGTGCAATAGCATATAATTATATGTCATGCCATGCAAAACCACCTAAGATTCACTTAGAAGTTCACTCTTGCAAAGCTACTTTGGGAGTTGGTATATTGAAATCAAAGTCAATGTTTCAGGAAAAAGTTGGGGACTATAGGCAGACTTCTTGGGATGATTCCCTACGAGGTTTTTTACCCCCTGCCTAAGTTGTATTTCACATGCTCAACCTTGCCTTGAAAAATTTGGTGAATGAACTAGAGGTGACAAGAGCCATTCATCAGGATAACAGCAAACATCATCCTAAAATTGAAGTTCTTCTAGAAAACAAAGATGACTTACACCATTTGCAGATCAATGTATCAAACCCTCATCTTTATGAACCTGTTCAGCTTGAGACAATCCTACAGGCCAAACTGTTTCATGGGGCTTTGGTCTGTTCCACATTTAATGCTCTGTCCAGCACCTCAAGCCACAGCTGAGCTGTAAGCGGACATAGCAGTAGTGTGGGAAGAACTCAGGATTTGGACTTGAGTTTAAATCCTAACTCAGCTACTTAATAGTGGGAAATCTTGGGCAAGAACCAAAATTTATTTTGAGTCTTGGTTTCTTCATCTGCTGGAAGGGGCTTATATTCTCCATAATGGTAACTGAGATGGTTTATGTTGAGTATCTAGCATGGAGACAGACACCAAGTACTTAGCTTAAAATAAAAATCTAGGTTCTAGAACAACATTGTTTGAGTTCAGCGTCTGGCTCCACCACTTCCTGGCTATGTGACACTGCTGAGATTTGATAATCATTCTCTATTTTATTTTCTTCATTTGAAAAATAAGGATAAAAATAGTGTCCACCCCATAGGGTTATTGTGTGAACTAAATAAAGTGAGGTATGTGAAGCTTTTAGCACTGTGTATAGCACACAGAAAGCACCTGATAGATGCTAGCTGCCATCATCATCACCATCACCATCATCATTATCATCATCACATATATCCAATTAATGCAGGCTCCCCACTCTCTTGGATTTTATACATTTAGCCTTTATGTATAAGGCCATTGGTTGAGAGGTTTTGCTTTGTACTTTATCTTCAGATAATTAATTTTCAATATGTGTCACAACAGCTTTGGAAGGGAAAAAAAAAAAAAAAAAAAAAAAAAAGCCTGCTGCTTAGCTCTCTGGCTTGTCCCATCCCATAATCCAGAATGGCCCTGGTTTGGGCCTCACACAGCTCACTGCCAAAAAATGAGCTGTCTTACAATCACATGCAAGTCAAAATAAGTACCTCCCAGCTCCAGAGGAGGACTGGACTGTAATCTTCAGTGAAGTAATTTTCTCCCTTTGAAAGCTTAGCCTGGCCACTTCACAGTTATTGAGATTCAAGTGCCAACGGGCAGATGCCAGCTTTGCAGACATAGCCACTATGACACACATGAGGGACGTCTGGGAGAAGCATTCTGGGTCCCTCCATCGACAGCAGCACAAGCCACATTTGATCTTTCCATCTCCATCCCATTCTCCCATCCACCCAGCTGAAAATTTACAGATTGCAATTTCTTCGTGCCTTTCCAAACATTTGGAGAAGAGAGACCATGCAGGGTTAGTTATGTCCATGGCTTTATTTTTTTCCCCTCTGCTTTCATATGGTTGGAAAGCAAGAGTCCTGTCCCTCTTATCACCCTTGCAACCATTATCACCAGCTGTTTTTTATTAGAAATACCCGCACAGTTCTGAGTAAGTAGGGATGACATCTGTTGATAAGCTAACGCCATATCACACCATAGTAAGAGGAAACAGACGGACTCAATCCCCACAGGTGGAAGCTTCAGGGCCAATCTCAAACAGCAGTTCTGTTTTAGCAATAAAGGAAAATATCTTCAATTACTTCACTTTTTTCCCCTACCCTCCCATCTGGGAGAATCACGTGTCTTTGAAAGACTGGGTCAACAAGGGCAAAAAGAACCAAAATAATATTATAATGGCTGGTATGGGAATGGCAGGTAAATTATACTTCACTGATGTGTTGCTGGAGCAATTTTAAGGGCAAAATGTTAGCTTTTGAGGAGATGAAAGAAAAATGAAAACATTTATTTGGTTAAATGGCTAAGTAAATAAACTGCCTATCAGACTTTCCCAGCTGTCAAGTCAGAGTAGCATCTGTAACAATGGGGAATTGTTTGGTCTGCCTCCTGTAGTAACGATAGATATTGCCATAAATAATAAGTTGCTGTCATTTTTTAATACTTATCTTCGTAGTGGGAATGCAAGACATATAACATATTACCTGATGGATTTCTAGTGTTCAAGGGAAAGGAAAGCTGAACCTCAGATGCTTTGGGAAGAAGAATCTTAGAGAGAGAGAGAGAGAGAGGAAGAGAGAGAGAAAAAAAAAAGGAGGAAGGGAGGGAAGGGAAGAAAAGGAAAGAAAGGAAGAAACAAAACACAGAGTCGGGGCCTTGGGTCTGATTTTTGCTTCCAAAGCAGGTGACCTTAGGTAAGCATATATCCTTTCATATGGATAAACACAGATAATTGCAATAGCTGTCTCCCCAAGCTGTCCAAGAATCAAATAATATCATGAAAATGAAAGTGTTTTATAAGCTTTGAAAGTAAAGTACATGTATTTGGGATTATTATTACCATTTTCTTTTTAAATACAACCAAACAACACACCCTTAAAATAAAGAACCACAGGCCGGGTGCGGTGGCTCAAGCCTGTAATCCCAGCACTTTGGGAGGCCAAGACGGGTGGATCACGAGGTCAGGAGATCGAGACCATCCTAGCTAACATGGTGAAACCCCGTCTCTACCAAAAAATACAAAAAAACTAGCCAGGCGAGGTGGCGGGTGCCTATCGTCCCAGCTACTCGGGAGGCTGAGGCAGGAGAATGGCGTAAACCCGGGAGGCGGAGCTTGCAGTGAGCTGAGATCCGGCCACTGCACTCCAGCCTGGGCGACAGAGCGAGACTCCATCTCAAAAAATAAATAAATAAATAAATAAATAAATAAATAAATAAATAAAAATAAAGAACCACAAAACAACGGAAAATGACCTATTTTATGGACACAGGACTCAATGACAAGTCCAACCTACGTTTTTGGAGGGCACAGTGTCCCACTTCCTCGGACCTTTATGAACATAGAGACTCCCTGTTGAGGTCCTGTAGCTGGAGAGTGATGGCACTGGGTCAGGCAGAAGATGACCAGGGTCTGGCTAAGGGCAGTGTCAGCCAAGACCTCAGGCATAGTGCCAAGAGATAGTTACAAGCTGAAATCAACAGGAGGTTAAGACCGAAGGGACATGGGAGGTGAGGAAGAGGATATAAGGTAGGATGACACCCAGGTTCTTGGCATGGGGATCTACATGGTGCCAGTCACTGTGCTAAGGAACACAAAGCAGCATGTTTGAGCAGAAAGAAGGCAGGTTTACTTTGGGACCAACTGAACTCAAGGTGCCCATGAGACTTCCAAGTAGAAATGCCAGTAGGCTGCTGGATACAACCTCTGGAGGTCAAAAGAGAAATCAAGGCTAGACATCGAGATTTCCATATAGGTTTCGGCCATTGGAGTAGTGAGTGCAAGTAGAATACACTGATCATCTAGCCAGAAGTTGCCAAACTCTCTGTAAATATGTGTGCCTTGTGGGCCATATGGTCTCTATTACAGCTACTCTACCATTGTAGCAGGAAAGCAGCAAAAGACGATGCATAAATGAATGGATGTAGCTATGTCCTAATAAGACTTTATTTACAAACATAGGCAGCTGCCAGAATTGGCTAACAGAATTAGATCAGGCTCACTGTTTCTAGAACCACTGCAGAGGGTAATCATGATGCCTTTCACTTACTACTAATAATAAAAAATATTTTAAAATTACTAGTATCACCTAATTTAATCCTCACAGGAACACTCAGGTATTTTTATTATTCCCATTTCACAAATATTACAGGCAAGATAGAGAGTTTAACAGCTTGCTAAAATCCAGAGAGTCACATGTAGTAGCACCAGGATTTGAATCTAGACCCAGATTAAATAATTCAAACGCACTCAAACAGAATCAGGACACCTGGGTTTTAATAGCATCACATCAATTTAGATGTATGATGTGAGGCAGGTGGCTTCATTTCTGATCTTTGGTTTCCTTTTCTGTAAAACATTCCCCACAGGTCCTTACAGCTCTGACAGTCTAAGACCATCTAACTTGCCCAAAGTTACCCAGCTAGCATGGAACCAATCCCCAAATAAGGTGTTCCAGCAGCATCTCTCCCTCAGGCTGTCTCTATTCCCATCTAACAAAGGAGAAGACAGAATCCCTAAAATATGCTGACTTCATTAGGATCCCCAGAGACTAACAGCCCTAGATGCAACCCACTCCCAGTGACCGCGAACTTACTCAGAAAAGGCCTTCCTGCTTATGGTAGATAATTGGTGTCAGCAACTTCAGCGTCCTCATCTGTTTTATAACAAGGCCGAAAAAGATGATGTACATGCGTAAAACAGATCATTGATACCCATCATTGTTGTTATTATTGACGGGGAAATAGAATGTTCTTCAGAACATGCACAGTTGCCTCGAAACTCAGGTGGTGCGTCTCTGTATTCACCAAGCAGGTTTCAGCACCCAAGACCCCAGGAACTAGGGCATTCGGCACTGACAATCCCTAAGGGATTATCATCAAATCCATTCGTGTTTTGAAGACTTTTCTACCCTAACAGCTAGACTTTCAGACTCAAAGTGGTCAGAAAGATTTGTTTTTCCTTTTGTTTGAATATAAAGCAAAAGAAGACTGCCAGCATTTAAGATACTTCATGTTATATGAGCTGACTTGTAACTTCTCACAGTCCCATAAGGTAGATGTTATTCACTCCTCTTTACAGATGAAGGAACTGGGGTCCAGATAGGTGAGATGCTCGCCTAAGTTCATATAGGAAGTTAGGAGGATTTCTGGGGTCGTAGATGTTATTCACTCCACTTTACAGATGAAGGAACTGAGGGCCAGTCAGGTGAGATGCTCGCCTAAGTTCATATAGGAAGTTAGGAAGATTTCTGGGGTCTTTCTGGCTCCCCAAACCCATGCCTTCTTCTTGACCCTACACATGGCTTCAGACAGAACTTTGAGTTATTTTAGCCTTTTTCCACTCTGACTACCAATATCTTTTTCATTTGTCAAGCCAAGGAATGTAAAACTCCCACTGAGCTAGTCCTAAGTGTTAGGGCTAAAAGACCATGAGGCTGAATTTGCTGCCTGGGCAGGGTAATACTGAGGGACTCAAGCTTTGGCTCACCTTCCAGCTTTAGTCTGATCCCCAGCTTGGCTTGGCGCTTTTCTTATCCTAGGCCCCCGGATGGGGCCTAAGTGGGCTCACTCAGCAAGCAGATTGCATGGCACACCGTCGACCTCACATCGGAGACCACCCTTGTCAGCATGCAATGTCTTCGCTCCACTAGTGAGATATCTTGCTTGTGACATACTTTTGTCAAAGGTAGTCAATCTTTCCAAAAACAAATACAAGAAATATTAAATGGGCAGAAAGTAATCAGCACAATTTAGGTAGCTTCCAGGAGCATCTTGTTATAATGTGACCTAGGAAACCATTGGCCCTTATACTTCATGCCAAAGAGCTGGGGCTGGGAGAAGAAAGCAAGGAAACCAGCACAGAAATGGGAGTCCGAACCCTGGGCTGCTCCCTGGCTCTCTACTGTCTCCTGTATGGCTTTGGGAAAGTACCCTTTGTGTCTGGGGCTTCAGTTTCTTCATGCAGAAAAGGAGCTGTGGGCGTGAGGGCCCTTCCAGCTTCAACCTTCTGTGAGAGGGAACACATGCTAGTGGAGAGGATAGTAGGCTTACAAAGACTTGAGTATGTTTACATGAAACTCCAGAAAAAACAAACCTAGTCTATAGCGATCAAAAGCAGATCAGAGCTGGCACTGAGATAGGGAGTTGACTGAGAAGGCATAAGAGAAGTCTTTAGGGTGAAGAAATGCTCTAGAGCTCACATGGGTGTATTTGTCAAATTCATTAAACTGTACATTTAAAATGGGTACATTTCATTGCATGAAAATTACACCTCACTGAAATTGTTTTAAAAATAAGACTAGGTGAAATCGTGGAGATGGAAAGTAGATTAGACTAGGGCTGGGGATTTGGGGAATGAATGGGGAGTTATTGCTTAATGGGTACAGAGTTTCTGTTTGGGATGATGAAAGAGTTTTGGAAATGATGCTGATGGTTGCACAACGTTGTGAATGTAATTAATGCTGCCGAATTGTCCACTTAAACGTGGTTAAAATGGCAAAGGTTATGTTTATGTTTCACCACAAATAAAAATCTAAAAAACACAAAAAAAAGCAGTATGTCCCAGCTCTGCTGTGTGCTGGCTGAGTAACTGCACAAGTCACCCAACTGCAGGGAGCCTAGGGTTCTTTGCTGTAAAATGAAGACAAGAGGCCGGGCGCGGTGGCTCACGCCTGTAATCCCAGCACTTTGGGAGGCCGAGATGGGTGGATCATGAGGTCAGGAGATCAAGACCATCCTGGCTAACACGGTGAAAGCTCGTCTCTACTAAAAATACAAAAATTAGCCGGTAGTCCCAGCTACGCGGGAGGCTGAGGCAGGAGAATGGCATGAACCCGGGAGGCGGAGCTTGCAGTGAGTGGAGATCGCGCCACTGCACTCCAGCCTGGGCGACAGAGTGAGACTCTGTCTCAAAAAAAAAAAAAAAAAATGAAGACAGAAGCACTAAAGGCACGGTCCTGGTGTGTAGCTCAAGTAAGATCATGTGACATTGGAAAGACCATATATAGACTGTAAAAGTTTCTGTAGAGATATACCATTATTACTCCAGTCTGTGAGTCCACTTGGCTGCTGTAGTTGAGCACATAATTCATAGATAGTTAAAGGATGTATGGAGGAGTCTGTAAACGGTGGAAATTTCTGTTACCCACAGGGGCCTGCAGCCAGGTTGTTTGCATTAACTCCACATTCATTCTGCACAATTTCCCTGGGCTGATCCAGCACCATTCTTATATTAATAACTGAGAGCTCATCTGCAATTGCACCTATGTGCTATGAAGGAGAGGCCATTTGAAACGAAACCCACAGGTGATTATTAGGCCTAAAACCATTGTCTATAAAGGGAGGATGAAGCCACACTCCCAGACATAAGGGACCTAAAGTTTTTTGGAGTATCTCATATATTTCAGACTCTGTGCTAGACAATCAACATGCGTTCCCCTTCACAGAGGGGATTTCTAGCCTCATTTTACAGGTGAGAAAACTGGCACCCAAAGACGTTAAGTGCCCTGCACAGAATCCTAGGGCTGCTAAATGCGTGATGGTAAGAAAAAGAACAGCAGCCTCTGACAGTCAGGTGCAGGCCCACCCCCACAGCAAGGTCCTGGCATTCTCCTGCTGAGCATCAACGTTTCACATACCATCAGCCTCAGACAAGGCACCTCAGTGACCGCGATAGGTCAAGACAAAATCAAGACCACCAGGTCATCAGGGCTGAACACAGGCAAAAGAATGAACATTGTCAAAACGGGAAAACTGATGAAACATTTCTCTAGCCTGGTTTCAGCCTTGCTCTGTTCTTCTTGCCTTCCAGATAAATATTGTTAGGATAATCACAGAATTACCCCCACATTATGACAGCATCCAATTCAGAGAAAAACCCCACTTTGTTGACCATCCCCCAGATCACTCACCTTAAGACCAAATGTTATCATACATTCTTTCTAATACCCTCTTCCAGAGATTCCTCATTGCTCCTCCCTCTGTGGTGAGGAATAACCCAACATGTTCAACTACAGATATGTCCCTGATGGTCTTTGCAGCAGAGCCTTGTCAGGAGAACACTAAGCTAGGCCTGCATGACTTAGTCTCCTTTGCTTCTGCTCTTTTACTGCACCTTTGAGAAAATAGGGTGTTTCACTTACAGAAAGGGTAGAGGGTGGATTTTGCTTTAACTTTTACTGTATGGTTTCCATCTACTTTGTCATCTAAAAATAAAGATATTAATATGTCAGAATCATATTAAAGTTCACAAGTATTTGCCAACTTCCACTAAGAAAAGAACTGTTCATTTACTCATTCATATCTTCATTCTTCATATTGTTAGTGGATGCACCTCCCATGTTCCAAGCTTCATTCAGAATTTGGGATACTGACATGCAAGGCCCAGTGGAGCTCAGTGTAGAACATGCTAGGAGATGCCATAGTAGGAGTGAAGACAGAGATCTGCACAGATTCTGAAGTATCCAGGAGCACAGTGGCTCATGTCACCTGCAGCGTCCAGGAAGCCTTGTTATTTCAGTTAGATCTTAAAGTATGAACTTCAGGAACAAAGAAGGCTCCGAAGCCAGAAGGAACTGCCTGAATGAAGTCCCAGAGATGGGAAAATTCCAGCATGGGAGGGTGAACCCCAAGTAGGGTTTGGAAGGTAGGATGTAGGAGAGAGTGGCAGTAGATGAGGGTAGTTGGCAAGGTGGATGTTATGTGCAGTCTTGAGGAGTTTGCCTTTTCCTTTGAGTGACAAGGAGCCAGGAGGGCTGTTCCAGGCAGGAGACTGGCATGGACAAATCCATTTCAGAAAGATATCCTGGAGAAGCATAAAGAAAGATTTTTTTTAACATGATTTACGTGACCTGAAGGTAGAGTTTTGATTTATGGTCTAGAAGGGGTATTTATTATCTCTAATGGACTAAGAGACTAATGGGCCTTGTGTGCCCGGCGAAGGCGCTTTGACCTACCCTGTGGGTGATGGGGAGCCTCTGAAGGATTTGAAGCAGGGCAGAGACGTGGACAAATCTGCCAAAAGAAAACAAACAAACGAAACAAAAACATCAACAGCATGTTATGTTAATGTGTGATTCCATTTAGGCTTTTGGAATTTTGAAAATAGTTCCAAGACCCCGTTATGACCTTGCCAGAGGCCAGGTTGGAAATTTCTGAATCAAATGATTCCTTAGCTCCCCTCTAACTCTGACAGTCTAAGATTCCGTAACAAGGAAGGTAGAGCTATTGCCAAAACGTATAATGCATCACAGTGTCAGACTTTGGGATTATCTGCTGCTTGGGGTTTTCCACACCACTGCTCCCCTTCATTAGTGGGGATAATTGAGAGTTGACTGCAGTCGTTACTGCTGTTGTGATGGGTATTTGAAGCTAAATTCCGGCAAGCAGGAGATGTGTGAATATTTATCTCAGCTGCAGAAAGTTAATGCAGTGTGGCATTAATTACCCTGTCTGAGCCTGCTGTCTTCTTCTGTTTTTAGGTGTCATTTTCAGTTGGATAAATTAGTTTCCAAAATTAGAATAGAGCAAATTGTAGGGTGAGATCAAGGCAGCCTGACTTCTTGGGGCATCCAAAAAGAAGAATGGGCTGAGAACGTCTACCCAGGAAACATTAAGATGCGTCCTTGAAGCCCAGCACAAGCAAAAAAAAAAAAAATGTTTTTCTCCAGTAGTTGTACTTAACTATTTTTGACTCCACCCACCGCACTTATAGAACACAAACATGCAGTAAAGTTACATGTTTAGCCTTACAACAGGTATTTGAAATCGTTCCAGAGACTGGAAAGGAATAGCTTTGGTGTTTAATAAATCATAATCTTACTATAGATCTTGCTACATTTGATTTTGAGAGAATAAAGCCAAATTGGAGTGTATTTAGGACAAAGGGATCAGAACTGTGAGGAAACTAGAAACAGCATTATAATCATTCAGTAATTCAACAGACTCTCATTGAGGACCTACTGTGCTAGGTTCATATTTGTAAAATGGCAGAAGAAACTGGCAAGTGGTAACCTAGAAGTAGGGCATGGAAGAATGGGCTTCCATACTTTTCTGTCATCAGACATTTGGAAGAAGGATTATACTTATTTACATTTCCAAGGGCAGTAGAAAGTCTATGGGTGGAAGGCGTGGAGGGACAAGTTGGCACTTTGTTACACTGCATAATAGGGTGCCTCAAGGAAAGCAGTTCCTTCCCATTGGAAGAATAGAAACATAACAAGTTCTAGAGGAACCAGAAATTGGATCTGATGGCAGGAGTCCTGGGGTCTACTCTTGGCATGGATACTAAGTAACCCTGTGACTCTGAAGAAACAAAAGCTGTCTTCACAGGACTTCAGATTCCTCATCTGTACAATGACGGGCCGGGACAACCTTATCTTCTAGGCCATTCCACTTTACAGTAGAAAGCAAGCAATATGATATGCTACACACGAGAGACAGCACAATGACCTTGAGATCACACAACCTCTCAGAACTTCAGTTTTTGTCTGCAAAGGGAGGACTCAAAAAATAAAAGCCATCCCCAGGACTATAAGGCAGATAAATAAGACATGAGGTGCTTTGTAAACTCTGAAGCACTTACAGATGGAAGGATTGGGGTCTCTCTCTCTCTCTGTCTCTAATGGTCACTGTTGTAAAAGACTAGAAAAAGCATTGGCCCCTGGACCCTGTTTTTAGTTCTCATGTCTCTGGACTTACTAAACTGTGTGACCGTGGGCAAATTATTTAACTTCTCTGTACTTAATTTCACCCTTGCAAAAGAGAGAAAGCATCTGCCTTACAAGGCTGTTGTGATGAGATAAAAAGACAGTGTACTTGAAAATACCTAGCATGGTGCCAGACACATGGTAGGGGCTCCCAGAATGCCAATTCATTTTGAAGTTTCAAGAAAATAAGCAAATAATAATAACCTATATGGCATGGCAGGAGACAAGCTAATATATAAAATATGGTAAAATTAGGATTTCCTGGTGTCCATTTAATTCTGGCACAGACCTCCAAGAGTGACAGCATAAAGGTCAATGTTAACAGCAGGTCCTGTGCATGCTTAAAACCACAGTATCCATCAAATCTTCTTGGCCAGTGCACAGTGAGCCATCTCAACATCAGCTGAAGTCTGACGTGGTTTAAATAGGGTGGAACACTGTTTCCTACCTAGGTGTGGATTGCAGGTTTGCTGCATTACATGCTGGTTGAAAATCCCTGTTTGTGCTTCGGGATAGCCCCCTGGGTGTAGGCAAATGATTGGCTAAAGCGGAGGTCTCAGATTGAATGGAAACAAGTCCAGAAGCTTGTAATTAAAAGCCAAAGACACACTTGCTGTTTCTCTTGCTCAACAGTGCACCCAGGCATCACTGTTTGTAGAAGAGTAATTTTAAATAGAATTTCAGGGTTCTCAAGTGGACATTTATGAAACTGTGTTGGAAAAATGTCCACTTGACTTACAGTAATTGTTAGCATTTTCTGAAGATGTATTGCTACCAGGCATTGTGCTAGATACTTTATATATGCAATCTCTAATTCCCTCAAGAACCCTGTAGGATAAACAGTATTATTCCCATTTTGTGGTTGGAGAAACCAAGACTCAGGATAAGTATCTTGTCCACATGACACAGCTTTTCTAACTCCCTACTATACCATGCTATTTCCCTAACAGGGCAATCAGTTCCAACTTGAATACGAAAGACAGAACTGAGTGCATAGCTATTTTGGATGATAAAAGTGTTGCCAAAATGATATGCACCTTCATCAAATACTCCAAAAATAACCTAAGGTCATCCATCATAAACTGTCACTTTTCTGTTTTAATCCTAAACCCGTTTTCCAAAAGCTGTCTCAGAAAATCCATGCAAGTGGAAAGGGCAGGCCTCACTTTGTTCCTTTATCCACAGGAGCCGGAGCCTCTCTACGCGCAGATCAATAGACCTAAGAAATAGCATCGATGCGAGCTCGTGGTGGGTGCTCAAGACTGGCATGGACATCAGCATCACGACAGGCTCTCTTGTATTCTTTCACCTCATCCCACAAGAAATTCATGATTGCCCAATGGAACTCGCTCAGAAGAGGGAACTAAGCGTTTTTGGCAACCAATGGCAGATATCTATGGCAGCACACACAGAAAAGTATAGAAAGATCCACCCAACATTAAATCACAAATCAAGCAAATGCTTACCCAACAAATATTTGAGCCCTCATAGCTGGGTTTAAGTTGACCCAGTGTGCAAAATTATTAATTCCCTTTTTATTTCTCTACCTGTTGACCACTGTTGAGACACCAAATTTGGAGTGACAGGCATCAGAGGATTACAACAGGGTTGGAACTGACTTCTTTAAGCAAAAGCAAAGGGTCTTCTGTGACCACAATATCATCATCCATATGCCTTTTCACATAGGATGATGTGTTTTTTGTCACTCCATGGGGCCTGGTCTGCCATTTTCCCCCCTTTCCTTTCTTTGTCATGTTTGAAAATTAGTAGGTGTACAAATTTTTGCATTGCTTTTGACTTTTTTTAGATATGGGTGAAGAAATCTAACTGGGGAGAAAAAAAGCCTCAGTGAAATGAATTAACTTGAAATTACAAGACAAATAAGTGGTTGATTATTTGTTATGATCAAGAATGTTGCCAAAACAATCCTTTAGCTATTCTGCATCCTGGTGAAGAAAGACAGCTTTCAGTTTGAACCTTCATTCTGTGAGTAGGAAAAGACATCAGATCCCATTGATGAGAAAGATGAAAAAATGCATCTGATTTCTTAAGAAGCTCTAAACTCTTAAGTACAATAAAATGATATTTTTTATTTTTCCGATATCTTGCTGCTGTGATGCTATGCAGACAAGTGTCTTCTCCACGTGCCATTTTCAAAGAAAAGTCATTTGCCAAATAATTCTGGTACAATTCTGGTAATGCGGTTTTGGATCTTAAAAACCAACTTTCTAAAGGAACAATGGTGGCATACATATTCAGAATAACAAACTGATTCCGTGGTCCAAATGGTTCATCTCTATCTCTTTTTGTACATCAGAAAATTCAAATGGGATTTTTATTTTATAACTTGAAAAAAAAAAAAAAAACCTTACCATTAAACTCTTTAAATATTTAAGGGAAATGGCTTTAAGGAGTTCTAATGAAAAAAAAATTGTTGTTTTTTTTTTTTGTAAATATAAATGTTAATGAAAATGCTTTTTAATAATGCCATTACACTGTAGAGAAGGTAGCAGATTGAGTGCAAGGTGTGACAAACTTGATGGATGGGGCTCACTTTCCAGATGTTATTCTGGAGCATATGGTAGGAAGCTGGAGTGCAGGGACCGCTGGCACGAGCAGTTGGCCAATCAGCAGCTAGTGAACGGGAAGGGAGCACGTGACTCCATCATCTAGCCTTTCCACGAGAGTCCCCACCCTCTGTGCAACACAAGAAAAAGACAATTCACATTCTGAAGAATTCAGATTCTGAAACTCTCCCACCTCCCCCCTCCCACCTACCCCATATAAATCACTGGACTGTTTGTACGTGAAACAGAAGAGGCTAAGCTTCCTTTTTTTACACTTATGAGACAAAAAGTGCAGTGTTTGGTTCGTATGTTTAGCACATGATTTTCATAAAGAATCTATATATTTTTGCCCTACAGAGAATTGTTATACAGGTCAAGTGTGTTTTCCTGATGTTCCTATGCAGTTACCGTATGTTGAATTTAGTGTTTTAACACTAAGAAGAAAACTTTAAAGATTCGTGTGATTAATTGGATTTGGGGATAATTATTATTTGGTTTTAAGATTTGAAAAGTAGAATTTCCATTGATATGATTGATTTGAATAGGCCTGTATTTGGTTCTTCATATCAATAGAAACTAAAATGATTTGGGAGATTGATTTGAAAATGATTGTATACTTGTTCACAAAGAGAAAAGTGATACATCAAGGTAATGGTTATCATTTAAAGCCCACATTTTACATTATCAGGTCACAGGAGTCTAATTTTTTTTTCAGTTAGATAAACTGACCAAATGTCTATTCAAGAATATATGTCAATGTCATCCTAATGTGGAAGGTCCGAAGAACCAGAAAAGTGAGAAGGGCCGTTTACCTCCCTCTGTAGCTATCACCTGTTGGTCCACAGAGTTTCTCAAGGAATGAGCAAACATTTTATGATTAGGTAGCCCTTTCACATGAAGGGGAAGATGGGAAAGGTGGAATGACTGTAAGAGTTGGCTTGAGACCAGTTCAATTGTTTTCTGGGGATTTGATAAGATACGCAGTTCCCATGGGAAATTGCTTAAATAGCTTTGTTGTCTATGATTTGATTCTAAACAAGTGGTGCTATCTTCTCCCTCAATATGGCTGTCTTGAGTTTGTCTTGCAGTATCACACCGTTGTACCAATTCTTTGAGTTGCTTCTGACATATTCAAAGGGAACTCTGGCTGATGTTGCTGTTTCAGGTATACCATCTGGAGTTAATTTCCTAGCAGAAGGTGAAAGTCTAGGGGACTTGTCCTCCTTCATTGAACATGATTGAAAATATAACTGGCTCTGAACTTCAAGAAGATGCCCAAGTGATGCATTAAAGTGAGGGAAATAAAGTCAAGATTTTTCAACTGCCATCCATATTCTCATTGGCAGCATTCTGATTTTTTTTTTTTTCCAAGCACTGTTTGGTGAGCCCGGAACCACCGTATCCTGTCCCAGGAATACAGTGAAATTTCCAAGCAAGAGCTGAGGTGCCAATACCAAAAGACCATGGGGAGTCTGCACAGTTCTGGTTAGATCAATAGAAAATCCATGTGTACAACTGTTAATTCCTCATCCTCCACTAGCACTAAATTTGTCACTTTAAATTTTGAAACCAGGGAAACGCCACCTGTCATTTTGTCCCCATTCTCCATAGCTCTTCAATCTTTACATGCCGCAAAACTTTTTTGATAGCTCGTACTCATCCCAGTGTCTCCTGAAACCCCATCATGTAATGTACCGGGCACCTTCTTTTAAACAAATGTTTACTCTGTGGGTTTGGTTCATTTCAATTTCTGCGTTCTGACACATATTTTTTTAATAAAGATGAGAAAGAGAAAATGACTGTTGCAGTACATTTCTAGACCTACTTTAACTTTACCTCAGATGACAGTTTGTTAACATATATGGACACATTATTTTTAACTTTATGTACAATGCATTCAACAGAACAGCAAAATTTTTAGAAATTTTCCATTAATTTCTGTAACACACCATGTAAAACTGTTACAAATAAACATGTTTGAGAACAACACCTTAGCCTGGCTTTATTCTACAAGTTTTCACTGGATATTCAGGCTTGGATTGGAAGAGGAAATTGCTTTGCCTAAGATTCCATCTGACCAAGTGACAGCCTCTGTTTTCCTGGCCCTGGGCTAAAAAGAGCAAGCTTCATTGGGGAGTAAGGTCAATTTGTCAGCCCTCAGTTGAATTCAAGTACTTGCTATGCTTGGAAAAGCAGCCACAGACAGAAAGGAGGATGTTGTCAGGAAAAAAGCAAGCCCTGGGTAGATGTGGTATTTGGACCACATTTAGCATGGGACTTTTGAAACTGGGAAAGACTCTGGGACTAGCCCTGTGGATTGTGTCTTCCCCTAAAACAAAACAAAAAACCAATTAAACTATTGATTGGAAAACGGAGATTAATCTAGAGTGTCAAGAGTTCCCCATTGTTCATTTGAAGGTCATCTGCTTTAAGGGACTCAAGAAGGAAGTATTTATCTTTACATTCCCCTTGAAATCCACACCAAAATAAAAAGGCCTGAAGCTGGATTGTATGTATTGAAGAACAGAAAAAAAATGAATATACGTGGGTGTTGTGTACATATGTATGTATGCGTATGTGTGTGTGTGTGTGTGTGTGTGTGTGTGTGATTTTTATTTCCTTTTGTAACTAAATCAAATAATCAGCCAGATTACAATTAGGTCATTGAGATGCAAAAAAACAGCACTGTTTAAAAATGGTTGTGTTAATGACTGCATAAACAAAAGCCCTCAATCTGGCCTTGTTACAAAGAAGGTATTAAACAGATGTTATTGCTAACTTTGAGAAAATGAGAAAATGGGCTTAGATTCTAGCCAAGTAAATTTGGAGTAGACAGAAGAAACAACTTCCATACAGTGAGAAATGCTCAATCTTGGACTGAATTGTTAGACAATGTTGCAGAAGTTTTTGTTTTCATTTTTGTTTTGTTTTGGTTGAAACAGGGTTTCACTCTGTTGCCCAGGCTGGAGTGCAGTGGTGTGATCTTGGTTCATTGCAACCTCAGCCTCCTGGGCCCAAGCAATCCTCTCGCCTCAGCCCTCCAAGTAGCTGGGACTGCAGACACGCACTACCACGCCTGGCTAATTTTTGTATTTTTTTGTAGAGATGGGGTTTCACTGTGCTGCCCAGGCTGGTCTCAAATTCCTGAGATCAAGCAAGCGATCCACAGGCCTCAGACTTCCAAAGTGCTAGAAATACAGGCGAAAGCCACCGCGGCAAACCAGAAGTTTTTCTTAATAAAAGCAGTGACTTGCACATGTTGAATAGCTAGTATGTGCCAGGCAGATGCTAGTTGCTCTATGTTCATTGCCTCAGCTAATTTTCTAAACAACCTGGAAGGGATAGATATTTTCCAATTTATAGATAAAGAAACTGAGATTCAGATAAATTAAGTAACTTCCCCAGCCAGCAAATGGCAGAGTTGAGATTTGAATACTGGGTCTCTTTACTCATACTTGAGTCTAATTTTAAAATAACTGGATATTCACTATTTGAAATAGTTCTACCTAGGTTTTTTGAAAAACATTGACCTTCTGTGTCTCTTCTCAGACTGCTAGTGGATCTTTGGTAATAAGTTCAATTTCTAAGTTCCTCCCATTCAAAGTAAAAATAAAAATCCATCAGATGTTACTGTCTTACACTGCTCAATACATAGTTCCATCTTTAACTGGCACCTTTCAAAGCTTCTGTGTCTGGGTGAAAAAGAATAAACTCTTTTACCCAACTCGTTGAAGTTTAGCTGAAACCAAGCACTGGGGATTTACTTTGCCAACATAAATGAATCTTAAAGAAGTGACAAATTAAAAGGTGTCCTATTTAACTGCTAGGTGGATGCCAAAATAAATCAGGCAGACATATCTGCTTTCATTTTGTGCTTGAGAGTAAGCCCTTGTTGTTTTGACAGTAAATGTTTTTTGTTTTACTCAGAATGACAGTCGAAAAAACGCCTAGAATAAAAACAGGTTTCGTTGAAATCAACCTTCAAAGCTTTGAAAGCTTTTAAAAGATGTTTAAATTCAAGGGAAATGTGAGCAATGGTGCCTAGAAGATTAAAAAGAGAGAGAGAGTAAACATGTAAATGGCTTTCCAGCCATTTAGTGACCAGTCTTGGTATGTATGTGAAAACAGGGATCATCACTGCCACTGTTGTGCTCCTGCTTTGTCCGTGCCACTCATTTTCTAGCTACCGTTTCCAAATCTTTACACGAACCCCAAGAGGAAAAGAATATGCTCTCCATTTCACAGATTAGGAAACGGAAACTCAGATATGTTCCACAACAGCTGTCAATTAACAGAGCCAAAGATCTCACCCAGAGGCTGTCACAGTTCCTGGGGTTGGATTCCCAGCCTCTTTCCTCTATTCCATGGTGTTTCCTTCTGACAGCTTTTCTGCAATGTCAAATTGCTCGTATACCCTCTATAAAATACTTTGAGCCCTTCTGTATTCATTTCCCTGTTGTGTCTATTATATTAGAAAAATCACACCATGTGTTAATCCTGACCGATTTGGTACAGAAATGAATTCTTAACATAAAATGACTGTAGTTATTTAAAACAAAGGAAAAATCCAGTTTTATTCTCAAGAACAGTAATAGCTCTAACTCAATCCAATGAATATTTAATTTCAAAATAAAACCCTTTCATTCACTTTATCTTCCAAGGTACAGAGATCTGAAGAGGGAGCCTTTTTGAACAGGCTCTCTTTTCACTCTTTGCTGAAGAATATTAATGACTGCCAAGTGGAAAAATGTCTAAATATTCTTGTGAGATGGCAGCCTCTGGTGACTTGGGTCTTTAATCTACTGAACAACCTCTTGCCACTTCTATCACTCACTCTGGGGGGTCACAGCCTGGAGTGAGGAACAAGCAGGAATGGTTGGAGATGGAATAAGCAGGTCTTAGAGCTGGCATACTGTCAACAGTAAAATGCCAGATGCCCTTCATACTGTACATTTAGCAACTCTACCTTACCTCACCTTTGAAGTGGAATGGTGGGGGAGGTGAACCCTGAAGTCTATCTTATTTCAGATTACAGGTCAGTCATTCACGTGTAACTCAGGGCCATGAGCTCAGAAATCTAGCAACTTATTTACTAAAGGAAAGCTGTTTCCTCTTACCTGTCTTGTGCCCTTTCAGACCTTCATAGAAGGAACAAGAAAGGTGGTCAGCCATCACACAGCCCATGTTTATCCTTTTAGGATAAAGCAACATAGTGTAGACTAAAAATAAAGGAACCCTAACTCAGCGATTAGCCCCACTTTCATCAGAAGAAACACAAATGATGCAAAAGTCAAGGAGGCAGATAATCGTTTTCTTTCTTCCTGGTAGGCTCTAAACTTAAGCAAAACCTGAGAAGCAGGGTATGTAACCAAATTTTCACCCTGGGCTTATTGTTTGTTGCTTTTCTCATTTCAGTGGAGCACACTGTCTTCACTGGTGAGTCGATACATAATAGTTTCCAGATAGCAGACCCTGATTTCAGAAAGTCTTTGACTTGCCAGTTGTTTCACCTCAGACACGTCACTTAAGCTCTCTAAAATTTTATTTACTCACCTAAAATTACAGGCTATTATAAAAAATAAATTTAATAATTTCACACCTGGAACATAGTAAACGCTCAATGCACTTTACCTGTTGTTAATATCAGAGAAAGTCTAATCACTATTATGGATTTTTATATTTAATTCTTTCACTTTCACCTTATCCTTGCCCGTCTATTATCCCAGCTCAGTAACTCTATCAGGTGTGAAGAAGGGCAGTAAGTGATATTATCTCTATTTTACTGTCAAAGAATGGCAAAGAAGTATACATAGCATCCAAATTTTCTTCCCTGGCAAAATTTAAAACAAAAATGCATTATGGACTTATTCATATAACAAAGAGTTATTAACGATGTGCTATGTGCCAGGTCTTCTGATAAGCACTGGAGATTGAGGGTTTTTTTTAATGCATACATGACTGTCTCTGCTCAAATTCTAGAGGGGAAAATAGGTTAATAGACAAGTAAAATATAGTAGAATTAATGCTGGAATAAAGGATGTGCTAGTACTATGGGAGTGGTGGGAGAGTGCTATATAGAAGCGTTGATGGTTAAACTGGGTGTTAAGAAGCAAGTAGGAGTTTACCATGAGGTGATGGTAGTGGAGGGAAGAGCATTAGCAGAACTAGCAGGGCCAGTGCATCTGAGATGCCTGGAGTGACTGTAAAGGAAGGCAGAAAATAATGCTCATTTAACTGTTGAATAACAGAAAAAAAACAATCTCTCGATTCAGAGCTCAAATCTAGAATAACAAAACATCAAAAAAGTAATACAAAATATAACCTAATCTTTTCAATGGATAATCAGAAGTTCCTAAATTTTAAACACAGCTATAAACCATGACTAAATAAAGTTGACTTTCAGAATGTAATTAATAGATCAAGAGAGACTGTCTCATCTTAATGGATGGCGAAAAGGCATCTGATAAAATTCATTATCCTCTTCAAGAAAAAAACTGGAAACTAGAATTATAGTAATATTCCCTTCACATGGTAAAGAACATCTCCCTCAAACCAATAGCCAATATGAAACTTAGCAGTGAAAATTGAAGGTAGCCCCCTTAAAATCAGATGGAGATCAAGGTGGCAGCTATTACCTCTATCAGTTAACATTGCTCTGAAATTGAGGCAATGCAATGCACTAATGCAAGAAAAAGAAATCAAGTGTTTAAAATGAGAACATCATCAGTGTTTGCAGATAGTATTTTCTAACAGAAAATATATATTAGAAGCAATAAGAACAAATAAGAAATTTCCCTAAGGTTGCTACTTTAAAAATAAATATATGAAAATCAGTATTTTTTATATTGCCATAAGTAACCTTTTAGAAAACTTACTGGAAACTTACACAGATTCTATTAATGATAGTAACAAAAAGAGAATACCCAAGAATAAATTTAACACTGAAGATGTAAGATCTAGATAAAAACAACAACAAAACGAAGCTACAAAGGCTTGTTGAAGGGCATAACGTAATAGAACAAATTGAAAGAGAAGATCCAACTCTCTCTAATTTATAACTTACTGCAACAACTATCTCAATGTTATATATCTTCAATCATATATTCATATTCAATCATATTCTAAGTAATATCTGAAAGAAATAAGAATGTGAGAGTATTTGAGAAAAATTCAATGTCATGATCATAAATTTATACTATCAGATCAGATCTCAAAAATAAACCCTGAATAATTTAAAGTGTTTGCTTTCACAAATTATTCTGTGATTTATTCTATTTACCTAGTCATGGTTTACAGAATATAAAGTATAGAAATAAACTCAAGAAATTAATGTATGATTGAATATATTCTAATTAGCAGTGATAAAGTAGACTATTCAATAAATAGAACTAGGATAACAAAAACTACTAGAAAAGGTTAGATTTCTACCTCATACCATGTGGGTAACTAAATTCCATGTAAGTTAAATATTAAATATATGTAAACATGAAAGTGTATGGGAAAATACTAGTGAATATTCATATGGGGTAGAAAAGGTCCTTATAAGTATACCACCAAATGCAGAAAATACATATTTATAAAAATATGGATAGGTTTACCAAAATTTTATATGAAAAAATGAAGTCAAAAGGTCATGGGAAATTAGGAAAATATTTACAGCACACATTATAAACAAAGTTTTATTGTTCTAAATGTACATAAAGATCCTAATAGCTTTATAGAAAAAGTTTATAGCAAAATTACTAAAGAACATGAGCAAACAATTCCTGAAGAAGAAAGGTCCATAAATAATAGCTACAGACATAAAGCAACTAAATGTTGCATCAATAATTGGAAGGATATTAACTAAATTACTGTACTATGCAGCATTTTTCAAAAAGTGAAAGGAGTCTAAATATGCTTATATTAAACAATGTCGAGACATTTAACAATAGTGTGTGTGGTGAGTTCCCGTTTTTGTTAATAATATAAAAAGTATTGGCCGGGAGTGGTGGCTCACGTCTATAATCCCAGCACTTTGGGAGGCCAAGGTGGGCAGATCACGAGGTCAGGAGATCGAGACCATCCTAGCTAACATGGTGAAACCCTGTCTGTACTAAAACAATACAAAAAATTAGGCAAGCATGGTGGCGGGCACCTGTAGTCCCAGCTACTTGGGAGGCTGAGGCAGGAGAATGACGTAACCTGGGAGGCGGAGCTTGCAGTGAGTCGAGATCGCACCACTGCACTCCAGTCTGGGCGACAGAGAGAGACTCTGTCTCAAATAATAATAATAATAATAATAATGATATAAAAAGTATTAAAAAGTATGCATGTAGGTGTTTATATTTACATAGAAAATTTTCATTACTATATTCAGGAAAGTGCTTATTTATTTAATAAGCATCCGTTGAGTGCCTGTTGTGTGCCAGGCATGGTTCTCCACGCTGGGAAAACAAAGCCCTTGCCCCCATGCAGTCATGTTAAGCACATGCTAACTAGAGAGTTCAGCTCCAGAGATGGGGTGTAGGAGCCTGGGGTGGGAGAAAACAAACTTATCATCTATACCTCAGTATGCTATTTGAAATGTTATGTTACTACCTACTTTCTGTTTCCAATATTTTTAATTAGCCCAAAGCATTTTAATGTACAAGTTTTTATAATAAAAAATTCAAGTTAAAACAAGACAACTTTTGCCTATCAGATGACCAATAATTTTAAAAGTGATGATCTATGTTGGTGAGGATATGAGGAAAAAGGCACTCAAACAACTTCGAGTGTTTGATTCAAAGATTTTTAAGTCAAATACTTTTAAAAGGACATAATGTTCAACATGACAATTCCATGTATAAGACTGGAATTTAAAACATGGGAATTTCCATGGTAGCGAACAAATATATATTAAGATGTTCTTCACTTTTTATGTATACAATAGAGAAAAACTAGAAATCTAAATTTCAAATAATATAAAACTGGGTAAATATTATATTCATAGAATAGGATGCTATGACTACATGGTCATTGACATACCCCTTGAAGACAGAGACTACGTTCTTATATTTATTTTCCACATCAATCAGTGTAATTTTATGAATGTTTATGAATGCAGCCATTAAAATGTTATAGAACCTATATTTTACCCCATTGTTTCTCAGGCTGTTTTTTAGTAATCATTCAATATAACAAAGTATAAAATCAAGCTGGATGCAGTGGCTCACTCCTGTAATCCCAGCACCTTGAGAGGCTGAGGCAGGCAGATCACATGAGGCCAGGAGTTTAAGACCAGCCTGGCCAACATGATGAAACCCTGTCTCTACTAAAAATACAAAAATTACCCGGGTGTGATGGTGCATGCCTGTAGTCCCAGCTACTCAGGAGACTGAAGCATGAGGATCTCTTGAACTCGGGAGGCAGATGTTGCAGTGAGCCAAGATAGCGCCCCTGCACTCCAGCCTGGGTGACAGAGCGAGACCTTGTCTCAAAAAAAAAAAAAAAAAAAAAAAAAAAAATATATATATATATATATACACACACACACACACACACACACACACACAAAATCATGTATACATTGTGATTCTAATTTGCTTGGGTAAATGCATATATTCACATATATGCATAGAAAAAAAACTATAAAAATCCAGGTAGTAGGATCACATATGATTTCCGTTTTATTCTGTGGACTGAAATTTTTTATTTTGTTTTCCTGTTTCTCTTTTTAATTTAATTTAATTATTTAATTTAATTTAATTTTGAGTTCTGGGATACATGTACAATGTTTTCCTGTTTCTCTATACTGAATAGCTATCCCTTTTTTAGTCAAAAAAGGAAAAAAATTTGTTTTAAGAAACAACAACACTTTTGTTATTAAGAAAACATAAAAAGACCTGGTTGTAAGGAGAAGGTGGGGAAGAAGAGGCTTGGTGGAAAGGGGAAAATGTGAATAACAGACAGGGATCATTGTGAGCTGCCTAAGGAGTGGCCTCCTGGACTAGCCTCGCAGAGGTGAAGAGATTCAAGGGGTTGTCACAGGCTGGATAGCTATGGCTATGCGGAGGGGACAACTAGGTCTGCCCTTGCCCAGCAAGGAGTCAGGCTGTGATTTTTAGGGGACTTAGGACTGATTTGAAGCAGAACTGCAGCCTAATAAGACAGGGAGATGATTCAGTGCCACAAAGAGAAGGGGTCTGGTCCCAAAAAGCTTGTTAGAACCCCAGGTAGACCCATTGGCACCCTGAGGAGGACATCCTACAGCATTGGAGTTGACATCACCTACTGGAATTGCAACATGGTTACTAAGAATGGGCTCTCATGGCCAGGATCCAAAAGGAAGGCTGTGGATCCATGAGGAGACCTGTTCTGAGTCGAGATGATGAAGCTATCTCCAAACCCTACCTTTAGACCAAGGTGATGAAATGCTATGCAGATGTCATAATAATGGGTAGTATTTGTTGAGCTTTTAATTTGTATTAAACACCATGTGAAATGCTTTACTTAGATTGTCTCAGTTCATCCTCACAATAGCCCTGTAAGGTTCAAACTATTATTGCTCCCATTTTACAAGAATGGCACTGAGGCTTAGAGAGAAAGCTCGCAGGTCAAAGAAGCTGCACTTGGAAGGGCAGAAATTCACACCCAGAGTCTGACTCTATAACTCAGATTCTTAATCATTACTCTAAGTTGACTCCTTAATTAGGACCAGAACAGAAGTTACGCATTGAACTGGAAGAGGTTGTTTGGTGACAGTGGGCAATGTATGTTGGAGAAAAGAAGAAGAGGATTTGAGATCAAAAACAAAACTGACAAGCACTTAAGCAATTTCTCTCTCTGAGCTTCAAACTACACTGACAAAACAGTCAGTGGAAATCTATCAATACCCTCCTCAAAGGGAGTTTGATCTTTGGACAAGATTTGAATGACGTACTCTCATCCTTAAATAGGCACAAAGAGACCACCAGAAAAAAACCAAGTACCCTGCACTTTATGCATTCTTCAAAAGAGATGTGAAAACGGGTTGGGGGAGACCAGACCCTTGTGCACCTTACACAGCCAATGAGTTTACTAACTCAGGAGACACACAAAACTCAGCTCTGAAAAACAGAGGCATTTTACAGATCATGGCCATCAGTGAGTTGGAGGAGGAAGAAGGCCCAGAGATTCCTACTCCCAATCACTCTCAGTCTGCCTTTCTTCTCAAAATTATAGCACCATCACTGCCAACCTCACCTCACCCATGAAAGCCATGCTGTGATCAAAGGAAGCATATCTATGTCAATCTAGAAAGCCTATTGTTTATAATTTACCACTTGCAAAGGAAAAACAGCATTCTGTTTATTTAGTATGCACCCTTTATTTTAGTAAATATAAAAATTTTAAAGTTTAGAAAATATAAAATATAGGCCAGGTGCAGTGGCTCATGCCTGTAATCCCAGCACTCTGGAAGGCTTGAAGTCAGGAGTTCATGACCAGCCTGGCCAACATGGTGAAACACCATCTCTACTAAAAATACAAAAATTAACCAGGCATGGTGGCACGCACCTATAGCCCCAGCTACTCGGGAGGCTGAGGGAGGAGAATCGCTTGAACCCGGGAGGTGGAGGTTGCCGTGAGCCGAGATCATGCCACTGCACTCTAGCCTGGGCAACAAAGAGCGAAACTCCATCTAAAAAAAAAAAAAAAGAGAAAGAGAAAGAGAGAAAGAGAAAGAAAGAGAGAGAGAGAAAGAAAGAAGGAAAGAAAGAAAGGAAAGAAAGAAAGAAAGAAAGAAAGAAAGAAAGAAAGAAAGAAAGAAAGAAAGAAAGAAAGAAAGAAAGAAAGAAAGAAAGAAAAAGAAAGAAAGAGAAAAAGAAAGAAAAAAAAGAAAGAAAGAAAGAAAGAAAGAAAAAGAAAGAAGAAAGAAAGAAAGAAAAAGAAAGAAAGAAAGAAAGAAAAAAAGAAAGAAAAGAAAAGAAGGAAGGAAAGAAAGAAAGAGAAAGAGAGAAAGAAAGAAAGAAAGAAGAAAGAGAAAATATGAAATACATTGATATAAAATACATAGATATAAAACTTCCATGTCTGCTTCTATGCTTCTAACCTTACTTTGCTAACTTTACTTTTCCATTAGTTTTAAAAAATGTATTTTTAATTACACCATGACCATAAACACATTCTTAATATAATAATATTAACATTACAGAGAAAACTAACTGTTGACCCTGCCGTTTTATCCTAGTTTCTTTCCCAGAGACAAACAATTATCCATTCAGTGTGCCCTTCCATATTTTCCTAGGTATTTACATTCACAAATGTTTACTATAGACATACATAGTTTTTGTTTTATAGGTGTTCGCTTTTTAAAGAAATATAAGTAGTATTGTGCAATACATATAACTTGCTTTCCTTCACTGAACCATAGATTTGAAAGATCATCTTTCATGCACACATAGATCAAGATAGATCAACATGTGTGTACATGACATTTAGGTACAATGTTCCTACAGGAAAGTACAGAGATTCCAGTTCTATCACTTAGTAGCTCTGAGACATTGGGTGAGTTAACTTCTCTGAACTGCCATAGCCTCATCAGTAAAATTGAGATGAGGTTAGCACTGTAATGAGGTATAAATGAGCTAGCAATTGTAAAGTGCCTAGCACATGGTAAATTCCACCTTTGTGTTTGTTAAATATCAATGAAGTGGTGAGATCCAGTGCTGGTGAGGAGCAGAGGGAGATCTGCTCTCATGCCCACCCACCTGATTGCTGGCACTCCTTACACTCCCTTGTGACCCTCTCTAAGAAGTGGCAATGACCACCGATCCCACCTGCATATGCAGAAGCAGGGGCCCAGTAGAGGAGAAGTGACTGGAAATTTGGTTATGGAACAAGTTGCTGTGACCCTCTCCTTTTCTCCCTTCCAAGGCTCTGTCTGGGCCAATACACATGGCTGGGTTCTCAACCTTACCCTTTCTTACTACCCCAAACTCTCTGGGTATCTCCATTGCAAGGAAGAGTGGGTGGGTGAAGCATCACAGCCTTCTTCCTGTGGAGACAGGCTATCCTCACGGGGCGAGGGACAGAGTATTGCCTGATGTCTGCCGGGTCCCTGCCATCTATGCCTCCTCGCCACTTTTACAGGTGGATTCTGATAATCCCACCTTAGCCATGCTTATCCCTTAGCCTCTCTTCTTCATCCCCACTAGCACTGCAGAACAAGCCTCCTGAGAGGTCGCCTTGTCTTTCCCCTTTGAAATGGATCTTAAGCAGTGTCTGAGAGACACAGCTTTGCTCATCTACTCTGCTCTTCTAAGACCGTCCTTGGCTCCATGTTACCTGTAGAACTGAGCCTGGGTGAGTCTGATATTTCCACCCAGGTATTCAAATAGACAAGGAGGAATTGAACTACAGTAAGTGGTGAATATTCTGGAATGCCATCATTAAATTGTACTCTGAGCAGTTACTGGCTCTCCTCCTTAGATGTCTCAGAAGACTTGATGGGCTTTCATGTCCAAACAGTGAGTTGGAGAGGGGTTTGGGAACACCTCGTAGGTCTCTTCTTCCCCTGCCCTATGTTCAGCTGCCAATAACACTACCCTGTGCAGCTGAGCCATTTCTGACCACAGAGCTGGTTGTTAGCAATCTTATCCTCCCTAACAGGTGGGATGTGGAGATAGATTTGTCTTCTCGACTCAGAATAGGCCTCTTCATGGAACCACGGCCTTCCTTTTGGATCCTGAACAAATGAAGAGGCTGGGTGATACATGTAATGCCCTTTTCAATGTTGTAAAATATTCTGAGTCTAGGAATAATAAATGAATCAGTGAATAAATGAATAAAAGCTCTGTTGACAGGGTTATTAACATTCCAATCAGCAAGCTAATATCAGAAGGACATCCCTACACGTGCTAGAGATATCAGAATGAATGAGGACATGGTCCTCTCCTTGAAAGAATGCTCAGGTGGAGGGAGAAGGAAGGACAGACGGCCAAGGAATTACAACATAGTGTCACAAATACCAGCAAATACTATTCTACAGATAGTGCTATGGGGCCAAAGTAAGACATGGCTTCTTTTCTTAGGATAGTCAGGCAAAGTTTCTGATACAGTTTGGATGGTTGTCCCTTCCAAGTCTCGTGTTGAAATGTGATTCCCAATATTGGAGGTAGGGCCTACTGGAAGGTGATTGGATCATGGGGGCAGATCCCTCATGAATGGTTTTGCACTAACCTCCTTGGTGATGAGTGATTTCTTCCTCAGTTCACACAAGATCTGGTTGTTGAAAAGTCTGGGGCCTCCCCCAATCAGTCTCTTGCTCGTGCTCTCCCCATGTGATATTCCTGCTTCCCTTCACCTTCCACCATGATTGGAAGCTTCCTGAGGCCCTCATAAGAAGCAGATGCCAGCCCCATGCTTCCTGTACAGCCTGCAGAACTATGAGCCTATTACATCTCTTTTCTTTATAAATTACCCAACCTCAGGTATTTCTTTATAGCAACACAAAAGCAGACTGATAAAAGCTTCTCAAAGGAGGAGTGACATTTGAGATGGATCTTGAAAAGATGAACATGAGTTTACCAGATGGAGAATGAGGACCCCAGTAGAAAGTCCATGTGACCCAGGAAACAACATGTACCAAAGTTGCACAAGTCAGGAAATTTAAGGATTTATCAGTGGAGATCCAGAATTTAATCTAGAAAAGTATGCATTTACTCACGGGAAAGGATGGAAGAGGAGAGAAGGGAGCGGAAGAGAGAGAAAAAGATGTCATTTTGTGCTAGGGATCTATTTGTTTCCATCTTACCTGCATTGATGAGCAATACTCAAGTGCTAACAAAGAAGCTGTGAAACAGCTGGTATGGCAATGAGCTTCAATTCCAGAAAGCTGAAGCCATGGAATGTGAGTCCTCAGAAGAAATTTAGAAGTCATCTGAGCTCAAATTTCCTAATATGAACATTTATTTTTCCTTTTATACACCCCTGCCCTGCTGCCTTTTTCTCCTCCACCACCCCATTCATCATTCTAGGACTGGAAATGGGATGTGGGAGGGGGCAGGATTTAAGTAGTTTTTGGTTTTCAGCTAAATTTGGGCTGAGAAACACAAATTACAGTGAACACTGTCATTTTAAGGATGAGAAACCTGGGGTGTGGGTAAAGGAAATGACTTTCTCAAAGCCTCAAGCTGGGAATAAAGCCCCAGTCCTTCTGGTTTTCTGGCTCAAGTCCACAATCTCTAATAACTTCTGCATATGTAAGTTCTCTAAACTATGGTGAGAACATCTGCATGCCTCCATCAGCCTTTCTTTTTTTTTTTTTTTTTTTTTTTTTTAAAGAACTCAAACAATTTAACCATACAATATAAACGAATGCAATAAGATCAAAGTCAAGAATATAAATCAACCATTCAAAAGCACAAACAGTAAAGCACTGAGATAATCAAAATATAAGTTGACAGCCCACTTCTCTGCTCTAAATACAACCACTTGCTATCAGACCAAAGTGATGCTCCCCACTTTATCTTTCCCTGAAGAAATGTCCAACTCTCAAAGCTTCTTGGTCTCTCGTGGAAATAAAACTCAGCAGTCCTAGCTTCAACGGCTCTCTTGACATGCACTGATGTCTTGCCATGCAGACTAATCTGGTTCTTCCATTGCAATTAAGTATCTTCTATGAGCTTTGATAAGCACTGAATCTGTCAAAGGTAAAATATTTAAGCAAGTATCTTCATACAGTATCTGCTATTTTGTGAATTACATATGATGCATGCCTTAGATGCCAAAGACAGAGGTAAAGTTGACATTGCACTGGGAGAGCTTCCAGATAGATGCAACAAGTAAATATAAATTATTTATTTCTGAAAAGCTTTCAATCTTTGCAAGTTCTTATATTAATGACTTATTGAATCTTTGCATTTCTACATCATGTAACATAAAAGAGATAACTCTGGCTTCCAAATCTTTGAGGACATCAATTCTGAAATGAATGTAAATCTTATTTTAAAAACTGTAATTTATCTATTCCACCAGAATTGGTCCAGGATAGGGGAAGTAGTGGTACTAATATTATTTTCGTTGATTCATCTACATCTCTTTTATTCAGCATTTTCATAGAAATGTTAATTTGTCAAACTGGAGCTTGACCAAAGGAAAAAGAATGGAGCGGTGACTTAAAGCAGTGGTGTCCAAGTGTTATCAGGAAAGAAATTACAAGTCTTCCAAAATGGAATGAAAAGCTTTGGAGATCTGAGTAATGTCTCTGGAAGTGTCCAAGCTGACACCGAAAATTCTCTATCAGTTACATCACTGAGGGGATCACAGCATTGTGTGTGGAGTAGAACTAGATTTGTTTCCAAGGTTTCTTTGAGTGTAAAAGTCCTGTTTGTTGCAACATATTTGCAGTTCTTTTTTTTTTTTTTTAATTTATTTATTTTTATTATACTTTAAGTTGTAGGGTACATGTGCATAACATGCAGGTTTGTTACATATGTATACTTGTGCCATGTTGCTGTGCTGCACCCATCAACTCGTCATTTACATCAGGTATAAGTCCAGGACCAGATGGATTCACAGCTGAATTCTACCAGAGGTACAAGGAGGAGTTGGTACCATTCCTTCTGAAACTATTCCAATCAATAGAAAAAGAGGGAATCCTCCCTAACTCATTTTATGAGGCCAATATCATCCTGATACCAAAGCCTGGCAAGGACACAACAAAAAAAGAGAATTTTAGACCAATATCCCTGATGAACATCGATGCAAAAATCCTCAATAAAATACTGGCAAACCGGATTCAGCAACACATCAAAAAGCTTATCCACCATGATCAAGTGGGCTTCATCCCTGGGATGCAAGGCTGGTTCAACATTCGCAAATCAATAAACATAATCCAGCATATAAACAGAACCAAAGACAGGAACCACATGATTATCTCAATTGATGCAGAAAAGGCTTTTGACAAAATTCAACAGCCCTTCATGCTAAAAACGCTCAATAAATTTGGAATTGATGGAATGTACCTCAAAATAATAAGAGCTATTTATGACATCAGCCTTTCTTAACTCAGGACACAGGTGTAGCCAGCCTGCCTCCAGGGCTGGGAACTGCACTTTTGCATGCCGATTTCCAGATCACTGGCTGGAATCTTGCTCCAGGGAGAAAGACTCAAGGGCATTGCTGCCCAGATGGCTCTTGTACTTCACCCCAAGCATCAACAGAGACTTCCAAGTGTTCATCTCAAGAGCCCTTAGTTTATTGTCATTCACTGGGGCTTTACAAATTAAGGAAAGAAATGAGAGAAAGCAAGCATGCATGCATGTGAGAGAGCAGATTCTAATTGCTCTCCAACAAAGTGAACAGAGAACTGAGGTTTGACATGAAGTCCTGACTCAAACCCTGCCTTTCTCAAATACTTGATATTATTATTATTTTGATTATAATAGCTTTTGTTGATCCTCTCCTAAGTGCCGGGTACTGTGCAGATGGTTTGCCCACATCATCTTTAATCCCTGCAAAATCCCAGAAAGATAGCATCATCCCTGTTTTGTAAACAAATAAATGAGCCACAGAGAGCCTAAGTCTTATGTTCAAGGTGATACAGCAACAACCTAGCAGTGTCAGAATTTGAGCGCAGATCTCTCTAACTCTGAACCTTATTTTTAAAAGCTGTGTGACCTTGGGCAATGCAGGTTTCTCATCTGTGACACAGCGAATAATAATAAAAATTCATGTTGTGGAAAGACTCCGAGAATAAATAGATCAAAGGAAATAAAATAACTCTTACCTGTCAGGATTGCCATCAGGATCAAACGAGTTGATAAGGAAAAGTGCTTTGTAAACCACAATACACTATCCAAATGTTATCATTATTATTATTTCAAAAAATATGGCTGCTCCTATAAAATAAAACAGTGTGTGGCATATATTTATGACAGCATGCCTCAGAAACAATTTCCATTCTGACAGGTTCCCTCCGTATCATGTTATTAAAAGGTTAAGGAAAATGAACAACGGAGGATTAAGATTAGATCTTTCACACATGAAACCACAAAATCAATAGAGCCCCAGTAATCTATCCAGCAATATGAAAAAATATACTGAGGTGCCCAGAATGATTACTCAGGGAAATGTCAACAGGTATTGACAAGGAACCTGGCAAGGCAGCTGCCATGTAGCCTTGGCCACTGTCTCCTGCACACTAGCGCCCTCCTGGTGACTCATTCTGAGAGCTCAGGAATGGTAAGGGAGCCCGGGAGACGGGCACTTTTCACTCTCTCAAAATTCTGCAGAATTTCTCTTTCTGCAATTGGGTCAGGGCTGCGTGGGAAAAAATGATAGCCTAAGCAGCACCATGGAGAGTGTGTGATTATACCTATTTGTGGTCAATATACGGTCCTTTTAAAACCTGTTATTGTTATCCTTATGCTGTGATGGTCATTATTACTGTGGCTGAAAATTATTAAGCATTTTGAAGATGCCAACTATCTTTGTGGATCCCTGTGGGACTGCAGGGCCAAGGCTGCAGTCTCAAAGCTGTGGAGTTCTGCTCAGAGGGTTTCATTTTCCCACTTATCTGAAAAGGGTTTCTTGCAGATCTCAGAGGATGGAAGAATTCTGGCAAATATTCTGGTGAGGGTTTTAGGTCAAAACTCTGAGATATGGCTAAATGTGAGATTGAAGTCTGTCCCTCAAGTACTCTAAGATAAAATGACCTTTTGATTAACCTGCATGGTTGCATGATTATCTACCTGTGTTACCCTCCTCTGGCAGTCCTGGACATGGATGTAGAGTCACAGATGACGATAATGATAGTTATGATAGAAGTAGCACCTTGCACGTATTGAACACCTACCGCGTGTCAAGCACCGTGCAGGAAATTTATGTTTATTGTTCCTAATCCTTATGACCCCCATACAAGAACAATTGTCTCTATAGTGAAGGAACTGAGAATCAGAAAGGCAAAGTAACTTGCCCAAAGTCAGACAGCTAACAAATGACAGAATTCAGATTCAAACTCAGCCCATTACCCCTCCAGTGCCTATACTGCATCCACTTGCAGTGCCTATACTGCATCCAAAAGGAAGGCTGTGGTTCCATGAAGAGGCCTGTTCTGAGTTGAGAAGACAAAGCTATCTCCAAACCCCACCTGTTAGGGAGGATAAGATTGCTAACAACCTTCCTCCTGTGGAGACAGGCTATCCTCACTGGGCGAAGGACAGCGTATTGGTGGCACTGCCTCTCAAAAATACAAACCCCCAAACCATAGGCAAGTACTGCAACTGGGTCATGACCATTAGGTGGAACGGCCTCCCACCAAAGGATAGCCAACTAACAGAACTCATGGATGGTAGGAGTAACAGGAGAAGGTGCTAACAGGAGCCCAGGGTCAGAGCAGATGCTGGAGCAGACTGGAGAGGCCTGGCTCATTCTAGAGGGCTTGGAAAGTAGCGTGCATGGGAAGGACAAGCCAGCCTCAGAGACATGTAGTGCTTGCAGAACACACTCACAGGCTGTCCTACTCCCAGCCTCTGAGGACACAAGTCATAAGATTTGGAGAGTGTAAGAGTCCCCAGCCACTTACTCTTCAAGCATCTGAACACAAATCAGCTTGGCTGCCAGGCTTTTAGGGTCCTTGTGCCCCATTTCTAGTAGCTGGGCTCTGGGCATCGTCTACTTTCCAGACCTTAAGGGAATCCAGGTGACTCTGGATGTGTGGGCACTTAGGCTTGCCCTGCCTCAGCAGCAAGTCTGCCTCGGTCTGAAGTGCCTGTGGGCTCCTTCCCACAGGGATTGCTACCTTATTGTGTAGGTGAGAACCAGAGACTCAGAAGGGAGACTCCACCTGCCCCAGAACACACACAGATGGTATGCAAGCGTCAAGAATGGGCCAAACCTCATTCTGTAGCATGAATCACAGAATGTTTCCTCCTACTCCATTCAGTCTCATAGAAGAATCTCAAATCTGGGGCTAGGTTTTAGGCATCAGGCAGATCTCTACATTGGAAAAGGCCACCTCTCTGCCCTCTTCCCACACTTGTTTAAGGAAGTCCTTGAGGTTCAGAGTCAGGGTCCAGACAGGGGTGGCCTGAGAACTGGGATAAACTTCCACATAATGGCATTGGCAACAACCTGGATGAAGTTGGAGGCCATTATTCTAAGTGAAGTAACTCAGGAATGGAAAACCAAATATCCTTATGTTCTCACTTATAAGTGGGAGCTAAGCTACCAGGATGCAAAGGCATAGAATGATATAATGGACTCGCAGGGAAGGGTGAGAGTGGTGAGGGATAAAAGACTACACATTGGATATAGTGTACACTTCTTGGGTGACAGGTGCACCAAAATCTCAGATATCACCAGTAAAGAAATTATCCATGTAACCAAAAGCCAACTCTTCCCCCAAAACTAATGAAATAAAATTAAAAACTTCCACATAAATGTAGAAGCTGAATAATTATCATAGCTAATGCTTATATAAGGTACTCATCATGTGCCCAGAATTGTTCTAAACATTTTATGTATGGTAACCCATTTGATCTTCACAGGAGCCCCATAAGGTGGGCACAATTCATCCTATTTTCCAGACAGGAAAAACGAAGTTAAGAAGCACAGCTAGTAAGGGTGGCAGCCCACTTTTGCACCATGTGTCAGGGCTGTAGAGCTTGTGCATGTAGCCTTTCTCTCATGTCATCCCTTAAGAAGACAGGGAACTCCTCTATACCTGGCTCACATATAGAGATTCTGGTGTCAGGGGCCTCTGAGGAATAACAGTTGCACATTTTGACAAGTGCAGCTATCCAAACATGTATTAGAGTTAATAGACTAGTGCATTCAGGAGAAACAGAAACTTATAAAGTATAACAATATTTTGAAACAAAATCAGCACCGCATGTATACTTATAAGACTCCTTAAATGTCTTGTTTCTATATCAAACAACAACAAAAGGGTAATTGGGTTGGTCAGTCAGTGTGTTAGTCTGTTCTCGTGCTGCTAATAAAGACATACCCGAGACTAGGTAATTTATAAAGGGAAGAGGTTTAATGGACTCACAGTTCAGCATGGCTGGGGAGGCCTCACAATCATGGCAGAAGGCAAAGGAGAAGCAAAGGCACGTCTTCCATGGCAGCAGGCAAGAGAGTTTATGTGGGGGAATTCCCCTTTATAAATCCATCAGATCTCATGAGATTTACTCACTATCACGAGAAAAGCATGGGAAAGACCTGCACCCATGATTCAATTACCTCCCACTGGATCCCTCCCAAGACATGTGGGAATTATGCGAGCTACAATTCAAGATGGGACTTGGGTGGGCACACAGCCAAACCATATCACTCAGTATAATTTAGGTGTCCTGTATTCATCCTTGACTTTGACCTGCTGTTTGTGAACCATGTGTAGGTAGCCAGGTTTATGAAGTCAGGCTTTTCCTCTCTAGCGAATTCTGCAAAGTTGGATGCTGACTCCATCTAGACAGAAATAAATCTTCCCTTCTGAAAAAAGGACTCTGGTTGCTAAACTTTTCACATCAATAGATAGATACAGGAGCCCATTGAGTCAATTGTCTGGCTGGAAGGCTGTTTAAGTTGGAAATTATGAAATTAACATCCAGAACATAACCAATGATGATATTAATAGTTACCATTTCCTGTCATGTGTGGCACTGTGCTAAGCACTTTCACAGTCCTGAACAGAAATGCTAAGTAACATAGCCCATGGCCACACATTCAGTAAGTTGTAGAGATAGGCTCTACCAACAGACGTTCTGCCTGAAGAGTCGCCCTCTTAATGTGTGTGCAATCCTAGCCTAATTTCATGTGTTTGATTTACCACAGTTAAATCAGTTAAGCAGAAATGTACAACAAACTGTAGAAATGCTAGATTTCAGATTTGGTGTCTTCCTTGGCAAAGGGAATGGCCTCTGGTCAGGCAGGACTGAGTTCTCCTTGCTGTGGTTTGCTTGTGAGATCTGGTGATCATCTTTAGAGGGTCCCTGCTCTTCTCTCTCATACCCCATCTTTGGATTACATCATTTCCCTTCATCGAGGGTCTTAAAATCCTTTGAAGAAAGATCTTGCTCATTGTACCTGCCAATTCTTGAAGTTCATTCTAAGTCTTTTTTATGTCTTTACTGTGTTTTAGAGAAAGGGTCTCACTCTCTCTCCCAGGATAGAGCACAGTGGCACAATCTTAGCTCACTGCAGCCTCAAACTCCAGGGCTGGAGCAATCCTTCTACCTCAGCCTCCCAAGTAGCTAGGACTACAAGTGTGTGCCACCATACCAGATGGGGTCTTGCACAGGGGTCTTGTCCAGGCTGCTCTCAAACTCTTAGTCTCAAGCAATTCTCCTGCTTTAGCCTCCCAAAGTGCTGGGATTACAGGTGTGCACCACTGTGCCCAGCCTTTCACTGTAAGTCTTAAGTCCTGATCAAAGAATTACTGCACTTGTGAGTCTGGACAGGATGTTTCCCTGTGGTTTGTCGGTACAGTGGCATACATATCTCTCATCAAAAAGTTCCACCTACCTCTGTAAGCCATATTCTCTGTCAGCATTGGCTAAAGGAAGGTACTTGCACATTCTTGGGGAGAAAGGGGCTCTTTGACTAGAACTTGTATTTTTTAAAAAGTCCTTCATTAAGCAATGCCACTTCCTGAATGTGGTAACTGGTCTTCAGAGACTGTTCCCAATGCACTACCCCACCTGTATTGTGTTGCTGTCTCCCAAATTGAGTCTGGGCTGGCCCTGTGACTCATTTTAATCAGCAGAATATGATAGAAGCAAGTCTATGTTAGTTCCAGTCTACAGCCTTAAGATCTGGCAACTTCTGCATTTCTACTCTTGGGAGCCCTGAGATGTCATGTGAGAACTCTAGTTCCACTATTGGAGAGATCCTGTGGAGAAGCCTGCTAGGTGGCCACCTGAAGAGGAGGAGGCCTGAGGAGAAACACAGCCCCAGTCAGGCTGTCCCATCTAACCCTCGGCCATCAAGCTTCTGAGCCGAGTCAACAAACCTGTGAGTGGAGAAACCACTGGGAATCTTCCAGCCCCAGCAGACATCACATGGAACAGAGATGACCCTTCCTGCTTGGCCAGCCTGAATTCTTTAGCTACAGAATTGTGAGTAATGGTAACATAATTAATGTTTTCAGACACTAAGCATTCAGGTAGTTTCTTATGACTGTATCAGATAACAGAAACCCTGACACTATGTAACATCAGTAATTGCATCATAGTTCAAAAGCCTGACTAGTCAATCACTTTGCTCTTCGGCTTGGGGCTTCACAAGCACAGGGGAAGTTTCCCAGACTCCCCTTCTACAGTCACCCCACTCGTGTCGTCAAGAAAGTACATGGTTCTCTACTTAAAGTTACCCAAGTCATAATTATAGATGTGTTCAATTACTTGGGTTTATTTCCTCCATGAAACTGGAAACTCCATGAAGGTAGGGAGCTAAGAGTGATATTTACTGCTGAATCCTCCACTTAGCACAGGGTCCAGAACACAGTGGACACTGAACATATATTTTTTGAATGCATAAATGAACTTATGCAGTGTTTGAATTGGTATGAAGTTTGGGCTGGGTGCGGTGGCTCACGCCTGTAATCCTAGCACTTTGGAAGGCTGAAATGGATGGATCACCTGAGGTCAGGAGTTTGAGACCAGCCTGACGAACACAGTGAGACCTTGTCTCTACTAAAATATATATATATGTAATTATACATATATATATGTAAATTAGCTGGGTGAGGTGGCAGGTGCCTGTAATCCCAGCTGCTTGGGAGGCTGAGGCAGGAGAATTGCTGGAACCTGGGAGGCGGAGGTTGCAGTGAACCAAGATTGCACCACTGCACTCCAGCTTGGGTGGCAGAGTGAGACTCCGTATCAAAAAAAAGAGAAGAAGTTTGGAGTAGCTGGAGCATAGAGATTGAAAAATTGTTAATTTGCTAGGCTAAACAGTTTGAACTTGATCTTGTAGTGAGCAAATGAACAGATGTACAAGGTGGCCTAAATTCCACCATTTGCCACCCTTAATCCACAAAATCAATGCAACTACATAATCCATCTAGTTGTTTCAAGTCTCCCAGGGAATTAGTTTCAAGGCACATTGCCAGGTAGAATTCCATTTTTCCTCCCCACACATTTCTAGCATTCCTGGAACTATCTGGAGTAGAAAGTGAGTACCCTTTCAATTATCTGTACGTATATTTAAAAACGCTTGTGAAAACGAGTTGCTCTGAGTTGAGCTGGAGATGCTTCATTGCATATCCCAATGATGTCAATGCCTTATGGCTCATGAAGTCAGTAAAATATTCAAAGATTTTTGGGAACCAAAAAAAGGACTTAATAGAACATATGATATACTGTACCTCCAGTATTAAACATATCATGCCCACACCTGGCCCTAAATAACTAGCGCCAAGTCAAATTGTACCTAAAGAGCTCTCTTCAGTCTGCCCACTTGTATTTGGTGAGCACATCCCAAATGATGGAGACAACATCTGCGAGGTCAGCTCTCCTCTCAGCACTCTGGTGAACGCCTCGCCTTGGAGCACACTGTTGACCTTTTGCATCCACCCGGTTATACCGTGCTCATTGTCACCATCAGTGCTGACCAGCAGTTCTTAGTACACATCCTATCTCTATCAATCCATTCTCACCTGGTTATACAGTGCTCATGGTCACCGTCAGTGCTGACTAACAGTTCTTAGTACACATCCTATCTGTATCAGTCCATTCTCACCTGGTTATACATTGCTCATTGTCAACGTCAGTGCTGACCAACAGTTCTTAGTACACATCCTATCTGTATCAGTCCACTTTCACCTGGTTATACAGTGCTCATGGTCACCGTCAGTGCTGACCAACAGTTCTTAGTACACATCCTATCTGTATTAGTCCGTTTTCACCTGGTTATACAGTGCTCATGGTCACTGTCAGTGCTGACCAACAGTTCTTAGTACACATCCTATCTGTATTAGTCCATTTTTACCTGGTTATACAGTGCTCATGGTCACCGTCAGTACTGACCAACAGTTCTTAGTACACATCCTAACTGTATCAGTCCATTTTCATGCTGCTGATAAAGACATACCTGAGACTGGGCAATTTACAAAATAAAGAGGTTTAATGAACTTACAGTTCTGTGTGGCTGGGGAGGCCTCACAGTCATGGTGAAACATGAAAGGCATAACTCACATGGTGGCAGACAAGAGAAGAGAGCTAAAACCATCAGATCTTGCGAGACTTATTTACTATCACGAGTACAGCATGGAAAAGACCTGCCTCCATCAGCCAATTACCTCCCACCGGGTCTCTCCCATAACACATGGGAATTCAAGATGAGATTTGGATGGGGACACAGCCAAACCATACCACTATCTGTTCCTGAGCTACATGGCTTACACAGTATTCTACATCTAAGCCTCTTTTGCAGCCAGAGAGAAATACTTACCTATAATTTATAAGACCATGCACAATAGAAGAAACAGGGCACCTGTGCATGTCTACAGATAAATAGATATCCTTTCTTTATATACAGAAATACACATAATAAAGGACACAGAATTTCCATATCTGTCAACACAGAGAACAAACAAAACCCTAGAATAGATAGTTAGCCTCCTCTGCTAAATAGACACTGCCCTCCTGCCACCACCACATCCATGTCATAGACATCGAACACTTAGAAAGCAATTTTCAACCTGTGACTCCTTTCTAGTGAATGCTTGCCAGTTTTGTGAGGTGGAGAATGAGGATTTGGGGAAGGAGAGTGTATTTGTTTAGGTAATGCTAGCCACTATAACAGAAAAACAGTGACATCTCAGTGGCCTAATACAATAGAAATTTCTTTCTTATTCTTGCATAGTCTAATCAGCAGAGAGTGGGGAAAATTCTGCTCCAGGCAGTCATGCAGGAACCCAGGCTGCCAGAGGTTCTACCCTCTTCAACACTAACTTTCAAGATCACCAGGGGTCTCCACATATAGCTGCCATATGAGGAAAAAACAGAGTGTAGGATGACACACTGAAGGTTTATCACGGGTCAGACATAAAACAGTACATGCCACTTCTCCCTATATTCCATTAACCAGACTGCAGTCACAGGGCTAAGTATAATTGCAAGGTAAGCTGGGGCATGTAGTGTAGCTTAAGAGGAAGGGGATCTGGGCTCTGTACCTGGCAATTCTCTTTGCCACAGGAGGATCATTTTGCTGGCTGTCATTATCTATCTGTTAATTTTTTTCCTTCTTATTTTTCCAGTTGGGAATAGAGTCACTTCTTTTTCTCATTCAGGTTTTGTTTTCCCCAGATAGCCCTCCAATAACCTTGTTGCCCACTCAGCCCACCCACACTTCTTTCTGGGAAAAGTTTGAACCACAGTGGTGATAATACCCATGCAATGGATAAGGAATTCCAATACCCATAACCACCTTCGGTGATGTAGTTATCACAGCAGTCAGCTAAGGACTTTTGAAAATCAGGTTCCCCAGGCCACAAGGAAAAATCTACAGTGGAAACAGTAGACGTCAGCATTTCCCAGACACTGATTAAGGTTCTAGAACAATAGGAGGGAGATAGATTCTGTCCTCCAGGATCCAGGGAAGGTAAGCCTGGAAGACAAAGAGCTCACCTGAAGGTGGACAAGCCCATGCTGTAATCCATGGGGCTGTGGGTGATGAAGGGGGAAATGCGTGCTGTGTAGGGTGGTGTCACCCTGAACAGCTGCCAGGCTCAGCCCCGGGGACTTAATATACCTTCCTTAGTAGAGAACCATAACCTCAGTCATCATAATTCCAGCTTTGCATAGAGCTGTGTAGTATACAAAGCCCTTCGCTGTTCACTGAGAGTGTGTTATTTTCTTCCCTCAATAACATAAGACAGGTATTATGTTTATGCCTTCCTCTCCATCTCTACTCTCTCTTCTGCTACCACTGCCTTACTTCAGGCCTGCATCATGTCTCAGTGGACTCTTAGGACAGCCTCCTAACAGGTCTCTCGGCTCCAATTTGCCTCCCTCTAATCCATTCTCTACACTGTAGCAAGAGTAATCTCTCAAAGAAAGCAGTCCCCTTTCTTCCCCTCCTAACACCCTTCAATAGCTTCTCTCGCAGTTTGGATAAAATCCATGTCATTAGCATGCTCATCAGGCCCTACCCGATATGGCTCCTGCCTGCCTCTCCTGTTTCATTTCTTTCCATTGCTCATGCTGAACTCTGTAGCTACAGCAACACTGAATGGCATATGGTTTCCGCAAACCCAGTGAGCTTCCTCACCTTTGGATCATAACTTTGATGACCCCTCTCTCCATAATGCCACATGCCCTCCCTTTCATTTGCTAACTTCTCTTTAACCCTTAAGTATCACCTCATTCCTGAGAATGCTTTTCCAATGGCCATACACACATAATTGGCTGATGCCCGAGCTATGCTGTGCAAACTCTCTCATCGTCACACTGTACTGCTGTGATGTATTGCTGTGCCTGCCTGTCTCACTAAGCTGTGAGTTTTCATAGGGAAGGTCCATTACATACTCATCTTGATACCCAGTCACCTAGCATTGCACCTGGCATCTAGCAGGTGCTCAACAAATGACTGTTGAAGTGTTTTATCAACAAACCTGCATTTTAAACTCAGTAAACTACTGCTTAGAGGGCTTAAGGGGTTTGTCCAGGTTGTAAACTAAGTCACGGGAGGAATGAGATACCTCAGTCTTTCTGAAGCCTCAAATACTTCACACTATGTCACATGATCTTCAAAGGGAGACACATAATTATGTTGGCTGAAAAAGTTATATCTCTCAAAGAAATGTTTTGTTTTGTTTCACTTCTTTTAAATCTTAAGTCCTTTTAAGAATCTCAGGAAAGTTATGGATTTTTTCCCCCAGAAAAATGTATACACACATCAAATTTTTAATGCAATGTAAGAGTGTGTTAAAAGTATATTGGTCAGAATGGGGTAGGTATTGTTGCAGCAACATATAAACCACCAAATGCCAATGACACAGCACAACAAAAATTGAATTCTAACTCACATGAAGTCCTTTATGGGTCAGCAACGGCTCTCCTCCATCCAGTGACTCAGGGGTTTAGGCTTCCTTCACTGTAAGACAGTGTTCTGTCAACACATGCTTCCAAATCCACAGGACAGAAGACAGAAATGGAGAGGGCACACTGGCTCTTAAGTGGTTCAGCCTGAAAGTGTCACATCTCTGTGATAAATTGCCAAATATCCACGAATTCCTTCCAAAATCGTAGGCATGCCCCTTTGCAAAGTGACTTTGCTGTTCCTCCCATCAACCGGTATAAGCTCTGTCTCCAGCTCTTGAATATGGGCTTGGCCATTGCTTCAGCCAAGAAGACAGTAAGAAACCTCAGGCAAGCAGAGGTTTGGAAAGCACTTGTGCACTGGGACTTGTCTTTTCTTGCTGCTTTTTGAAACCGTTAGATCACCCTGAGATCAAGCCTGAGTTAGTCTATTTGGAGTCATGTGGCCCATTTACTTCATCACTTCAGCCAATGGCCAACACTAACTGACAGGCAGAATGAATCGTCAGGCAGGTGAGTAAGGCCATCCTGGACCAAGCAGGCTCCTGCTGACCTACCAGTTGGCTGAACCAAGGCAAGGCCGGCACCCGTCTTAGTCTAGGCCTATTTGATGACCCAAGGAATTGTGAGCTGATGAATGATGATTATTTTAATCTACAATTTTGGGATTATTTGTTATACAGCAAAAGCTAATACAAAAATAGGTATCAGGAGTGGAGCGCTGCCATAGCAGAAAAGTGAAAAGTGGCATTGACTGTGGAACTGGGTGGAGGCTGGAAAATCAGTTAACAAAAGTTGGAAAAACAACAAACTGTTAGTGGATCCGTAGACTTAGAGTTACAAATTCCTACATATAGTTTAAAGGCCTAGAGACATATGATCAGTTTCAAAGCTCTCGCATGGTCAGAGATGAGATCTATAGCCCTGAGTAAGAGCAGCTAGACCAGAAGAGTGGTATGGTGTGATAACTGTAATAGACTTAAAGCAGTGCTAACACATCCTAAAGGCAAGGGGAAGCTTCAGAATTAGAAAAAGGAGCGTTTAGGAGTCAGAAAAAAAAAAGGGTGTCTAGCCATAGATTTCCTACTAACCAGCTGTGGAGACAGCTGTGAAACCCCGTCTCAGAGGCTTGGAAGATTATACTAAGTTTCTTGGCTTATTGTCAAAATCAAATAAGATGATGTATGGGGAAACTGTTAAATTGCTAAGAACCGTCCCTGAAAAATATGTGTATTATTTTCCCTACAGCCTGAGGCGGCCGTCCTCCAGGCCGGATCTCAGGTGAGCTGCACTGGGAAACCACCAGGGGGCGCAATGAGGTTGGAACTCAAGCAGACAGGGGCGCCTGGAGCGGAAGAAGCCCAGGAGAATCTATCGGGAAGGCTTTCTTGAGCAAATGACATTAATATAAAATTTGAATAATGAGTCGTATTTAGCTAAGTGGCACATACTCTGGACAGAGGGAACGGCATGCAAAAATCCTGGAGGTGAGAGAGCACAGGATTCACTCGTGTAACTGTCCTCTCTAAGCCTGCGGGCTCCTCCGTTTGAACATCAGGTTGAGGAGGGCGAAAGTCGAAGGGGAGCCCTGTCTGCTAAGGGTTTGATTTCTCTTAAAGGCAGGCAGATAGGAGACAAGACATGGATCTTTCTTGAAACACAATTTTCTGCTTGTTTACAAATGATTAACCACCACAATCAATTGTGTCAAAGTTCAGGTCAGTTGCATCCTTTGGGACAACGGTGACATGTTGCCTTGTACTTAGGCTTACGACAACTGGAATGCACCCTGGGTGGTCTGGCAGAGAACTTGTGTTCTGTGTTTTGGACACAATGTGAGAAGACTACCATATTCTGTGGCTTTCCCATCCATCCCCTCACTATACTTCCTTATTTGATTCTCCAACCCCAACCCAGCTACTCTGCAGGGAGGCAGGAGGGGGAGGCTTACCATTTCGTACCTTCAAACCCAAAACAAACTTATCAAGTAGGCAGTAATGAATTATTATCCCCATTTCACAGATGAGAAAACAGAGTCTTAGAGAAACTCTGTAACTGTGTTTAAGGAAAGCAAATCCAGTCTGTGTTCTTTCCACTAGCCCACCCTCATACCTTGCAAGCTGCCTCTCCCATGTGAGGTTCCTCACCCACATCGCAATAGCAAAAGCAACAGGACCGCCATCCAACACATGGACTCAGCCCTTTATGTGTTGCAGGTTGGTTTTGTAAATGCCAGGTTGGTGCAGTTTGGACTTTAATATGTTGATTCTGGGGAGTCAGGGTTGGTTTTCAGGAAGGTAGGTTGGAGAATCTCAGTCATTTGCATCTTTTGGGATACAAGCAATAACAACAACACATATATATTTAGATAATTATTATCATGTAGTGATTTCTTTTTGCTTTTTCTTTTCTTTTTTTTTTTTTTTTTTTTTGAGATGCAGTCTCACTCTGTCGCCCAGGCCTGGAGTGAAGTGACGCGATCTCGGCTCACTGCAAGCTCCACCTCCCAGGTTCAAGCCATTCTCCTGCCTCAGCCTCCCGAGTAGCTGGGACTACAGGCGCCTACCACCACACCCAGCTAATTTCTTTTGTATTTTTAGTAGAGACGGGTTTTCACCATGTTAGCCAGTATGGTCTCGATCTCCTGACATCGTGGTCCACCCGCCGTGGCCTCCCAAAATGTCATGTAGTTATTTCTATAATGCCTATTTGTTCAACATTTACACATTGGGTATTTGGTCTGACTCTCCCAACTGTGAGTGGTAAGTCGGCATAGTCCTAATTTTACATATGAGGAAACAGAATCAGAGACAGTCAATGAAAATATCAGCTCACTTATAGAGAGAGCACATAGAATGTGCCAGGCAATGCTCAACATGTTTTGAATACTTAGATTTATTTAATCTTCACAACAACCCGGTGAGGTTGGAACTATTATTATTCCTGTTTTATAGATGAAGGAACTTAGGCCCAGAGAGGGTTAGTAATTTTCTCTGGCCACACAGCTGGTGAATCACACAGAAGCAATTTGAACTCAGGCAGATGGGCTCTAGGGCCCTACAACCTCTTACTGACTTGCTCAAAATCACGTAACTGGAAAGAGGCAAACATGGAATTCAAACCTTGGCCTGTCTGACTCCAAAGCCTGAATTCTACTAAGTAACAATAGCTTACATATCTGAGCACCCAACATAGGCCTGTTCTAATCATTTCCTTATATTAATTTGTTTAATTCTCACCACTTTGCAAGTAAGGAAAATGAGGCACAGAAGTAAAGCAACTTGCCCATAGTCCAAAGCTATTAGGTTGGTGCAAAAGTAATTGTGGCTTTTGCCATTTAAAGCAATGACAAAAACCGCAATTACTTTTGCACCAATCTGGTCAGTGACAGAGAATGTACTTGAACCCAGGCTGTCTGGACCTAGAGCCCACAGTCCTTGCAGCCTCACTAATAGCCTGTCCACTTAGCAGCTTACCCCAAAGTTATAGAGGAATAAACACCATGCTGCTACAGATTTTTCATCATTCTGGTTGGTTTCCAGAGTGACAGGTAAGTTTTTGGTCTGTGCAAAGTCTGAGTTTCCAGTCACTAGTGGCTTTCTGTTTACTTTGCAGAGCTATTTGCTCTTGGGGACAGAAGCTGACAGTGCACTCACAGCACAGACTTGTCATGGGCCTAGCAGCCTCTGTGGCATCTCCTGTCACATTGGGAAAATGAAGAATTCCAGGACATCGGCGTGGAGGGCGCTGGTGGAGCTATTTCTTCTCTGTGCTGCCCTGGGCTGTCTCAGTTTGCCTGGCTCCAGGTAAGTGACAGTTACCAATAATTCGCTGATCAATAATATGACAGGGAAGGTGCAGCCACATGATGCTGACCATCTCTTTGTCACATGTCTATTGAATGAGGAACGTCTCTTGAGGCAATTTGCATGCATCTGTTAACATACTATCATCAACCCTCTTCAAATTTTTGTGGAACCAAGCGGCTGATTTCAACAAAAGTTCCTGTAAGAAACTGACATGTTTAAATGTATTTTGTCATGCTGAGAAGAATAGGATATTTGTTCTGTATTCTGAACAAAGCCTCCATGTGATTCTTTATGAAAAAGAAAGTTTGTTACGTACAGAGGAAAAAAGAGCCAATTCATGAGATGATTTTAATAAATGAGATTGACCCACTCTACCTACTCATCAACCTCAAATCTTCAGATTCTCAGGTTCTTTCCCATCCCCCTCTTACACACACACTTTCTCTCTCTCTCTCTCCCCCCCGCTACAATGTTCCCAGCAGTTAAATGCTAACTGATTTGTTTCATTATTGTTAGTCTCCATTAATAGGGTGCAAAACAAGCTAAAGAGAATGTCTTAGTGGGAGCTCAAACTTGGGCTCCAGTGATAGAAGAGCCAGTGACGTAGCAATCTGGGGACGCTCCGTGTGCATGAGAAACCCCTACCATGAGATGTTGAAGTGTGCATGTGTCCCCGGCCTCCATGTAAACACTCCTGTGGGAAGAGGGACTGTAATTCCATTCCTTTTACTTAGTCCAAAAATGAGATCTGAACAAACCTTTCACTTGGTGTGAGGAGTACCTCCTACCCATGGGACACAGCCTCTGGTCTCAGTTCTGTTGAGTTGCCATTAGGAACCACAGCATGATGAGCATTCAGTCACTATCCATTGGCCACTCAATAAGTAACAGCTATTAGGATGATCAAGAATCTCCATTTAGCCCAGAGAATAACTAAGCTGCCAAAACCTTCCTTGTGTGTACTGTGTGTACACAGAGAAGCATTCAAGACCCAAGAAAATGTCTCCAGAATGGAGGACTTAAGGGAACTGTAGAAAACCTATCTATAGCACTGTGCCCCTGGGTGGAGATTTCTGTTGGGCTCTGAGGATACAGAGATGAGCCTATGTTCTCACAAAGAATGCCGACATGTGAGCACATGCTGTGTGTACCATTGCAAGAGATGCCACAGGGGCAGCCAGCAAACAAGGAGGGAATGATCAGCTCTGTGGGGCATGGGGCCTGGAAAGGCTTCGAGAAGAGAGAGTGCTAGGACTGAATCTCTGCAGGTGAGTGGGTGTTTGCCGAATGGCTAAGGGATTGAAAGGTGTGCCAGGTAGAGGGAGCAGCACAGGCAGCTGTGCATGAGTGTGAGAGAGCTGACTTGCTCCTGAAGCTTCCAGACACTACAGTGGGCCTTGAGCACAGGTCCTGGCAGGGAGTTGAGAAGGATGAGATAGAGTAGGAGTGAGCAGGCATCAGGTCATGGGCAGAGTTAGGGGATGCAGGAGTACCAGCTAAGGAGCGTGAACCGTATCCTCGCCGCAATGCAATGGGAGGACATTGAAAGGTTGAAGCAAAGGAGTGACGCGATCAAATTTATATATTAGGAAGTTCACTCTGAGGTAGGGAGTGGAGGGGCAAATGGTTGATTAGGGTGCAGCCTGAAAAATTGTATTTAATCGTCACCACAATGTCATGAGGTGGCTGTAATCTCTCCTTCTTGCTATGTAGGAAAACAAACTGATCCTCAGTGACAAGAAAAGATTCATACATGTGTGGTGAGTCTCAAACCCTTACCTGAATCCAGGTATAGTTCTGACATCCACTCGTAATTCCCATGAGGCAGTCTCGAACACATCAGGTATTGGAATTCCATCCATGAAGTAAAAGAATAGTCTTTAGTTCTGGGACAGAAAATGCTGAGACCACCTTCGTATTGGCCAAGAGAGTTTTTTGCTTTTACTTACTCTTGTATTCAAGTCAGACAATGAAATCATAATCACTGTGTCATAAGATCTATCATTTATATATTGCCACTCTGTACCAGCCACTTGGAAACATTAGCTATAATCCTCACAGCTATTCCATGTAAGTGCTACTGTTTACCATTTCACAGAGAGGGAAACAGAAAACGTAAGTGTCCCAAGGCTACCCACTTAACAAACAGCTAACTATGGATTCAAATCCAGTTTTGTTCAGGTCTCAGAATCCCTGCACTCTCTCTGCATCCTTCTGTTTCTCACTAATGCATTGTCCCCTCCCCGCCCCAACCCACCCTCCAACCCCCACATTGTGTATCTGACTTGCTGGCCTCCCGTGCCATTTCTCCATCTCTGGGCCACACATTTGTTGCCTTGAGATGTTGCTTTAAATTTCATGTCTACCACAGCAAACAACAGAGAGAAGAGAAATTGAAAACCTGCCACCCAGAAGCTGCCCCTTCTAGCAAAGAAAAAGGATGCTGTTTGCAAAGGGGATGCAGCTGCTTAACAAATTGTGTGTGACAAGAAAGTTGTTGTGTCAGGGCATTTCTACCGAAAGCCAAAATATATTGACGTACCCCATCTATATAAGCTGATGGCTTGCAATTTACTGCTGACCCAATCCTGCTGTACTGGATGGATCCATCTTTATTTTGATCAGAGACGCCTGTTAGGAAGAGAGTGGGAGACCTGGGCCCGGTGAAATGTGTCCTAATGCTGGCTACAGCATTTTCTGCATCCCCAGGAAAGACACCTCCTTGCCAGTCCTTTAAGTAGAGGGGGCACATGTTCAAGGACCTGAGCAAGGGTGTTTACTGTAGCTCTATTTGCAATCGCCAAACACTGGGAAAATATAAATGTCCCTCAAAAGGAAAAGGAATAAAATAAATGCAATGCATGTCATAGAATAGAACATCCAGAAAAAAGAAATGAACTAGATCTCTTTATGAATCCACATGGATAGGCTTCAGAAATGCAATGTCTATTAACAAAAGCAAGTTGTAGAATCGTATGTGTAAGTATGAATAAAGCACACACAAGCAATACTATAGATAGTCTATAGATGTCAAATTATTTAAAAGAGACTGGAAGGAAACACACCAAATTCATGGCAATAGTTCCTCTGGGGGTAAGGTGGGGGGAGCAAAATTGAGACTGCTGTAACATGCAGATGTCAAAATTAAAAATTAAAAAAAAAGACTTGAAGCAAGTGTACCAAAGTATGAACAGTTGCCAATCTGGATGTGAGTACATCGGTGTTTATTATATTATTTCTTGTACTTCTCTCAGCCTGTTTAATTTTTCAATGTGAAAAGCATACAGAGGATTTTTAATGACAGAAGTTTAGTCAGTAGGTCAAAATGTCCATCAGGTTTGTTTCTATAGAAATTCATAGGGGTGAAAGGCTTGTGTTGTTCCCACACACAGAGGCCCTGGTGGAGCCTAGAATTTATGTGGCTCCTCATTAGTCCCAGGAATTAAAGATGCGATTTAATGCTAGCCTTTCCTTCAGATTTGCATTTTGTAGTACTAATAAACCGCACACATTTCATCCGATGTAATTTACAAACATACTATTTATTCAGCTGATTACTTCATTATATTGCCACCTTCCATAATGAAAATTGGGTGCAAAAATGAGAGATGTGGTAGATATAACTACTTTTTACCAAGTTCTTTCTGTAAGTGATCATCTTGCCCATTAATAGGCTTTCAAATCTCAGAGAGGAAAATAATTGTGACTCTTAATAGCTAGTGTGTACATTACTTATCCGCTCAGTCTCAACTGTGGCGCTGGAGTTGTCTTGGTTGCTAAAAACACAATGTAACTGTTTTGTAGTTGAAATAGGAAGAGGGTACCCTGCAGAGCTGTCAAATACATACTTAGGAGAAGCTAAATCACAGACAATATTGTTTTGTCAAACCTGGTCAAATTAGTAGATAAGAACACATTCTGCAGCCCCCCACTGGTGTGCAGCATCCTGCCTCAAGTAACCATTTTAAAGTATCCACCTGTGGTTTCCAGTAGTCTTTGACCTTTCATTAAAGATCCAACTTTACTAGGCAATTGATTTTTGCTGGTCTCTGGGGCGGTCATGGACACGGATTTCACTGTAGTTAATATTATCCTCTTTTTAGGACTTTTGCCAAGTGAGAACGTATTGTTAATGACCTTGTCGGGAGTGACATCCTGTGTATATGAGATGGTGAAAACTACGTGATGCTCTTCTCCCTAATGACTCAATCCTGGATATGGGAATGAAAGAGGCCTTACATAGAGGTTGGAATAGATTGGTGGAGTCACTGCTGGCCCTGTTTCCTTCCAGGCAGCATGGGGCAACGGAAAAAGCCCATATATACTCCAGAGATTAACAGACCTTGGCTCAGATCCTAACACCACTGCATACCAGCTGCATGATGGTGGACGCGTCACTGTCTCTCTGGGCCACTTCACTCATCTGCCCAGGCGGCAGTGCTCCACAGCTGCCTTCCAGCATTGCTGTGAAAATAGAAGGAGGTAGCATGGGTGATGCTGGGCCACTGAGCACAGCCTTGACATGTCTGTCATAGGTGCTCAGCAAAACCTCTATTCCTTTTGTCTTCCCATCTCCTTTTGTGCCTTGGAAAGGAACACAAATTACAAAGAATCTTACAGTGTAATGCACTCTTTCATTTATAAGAAAAAATAAGAATCATCATACACTCTTCATATTATAGAGGAAGAAACTGAAGGCCCAGGCAAGTTAATTAGCATCCTCATTCATTCACTCATAACCCAATGTGCTCCAGGAAATGAACAAAAAGAATTGCCTTATCTCTGCTGGTGGTGCTGAGGTTTCCAAGAGTAACTGTCCTTCACTCACCTCTCCTCTCAAGAACCATCTCTTCCTCTTCCACAGCTTTTCATGGTCAGATCTGTACCTAGCACAAATCTCTTATCCTGAGATCCAAGCCCATATAGGAACTATTTACTAAATGAGTCTCTGTAGGTGTTTCAGGACACCTGGAACTCAGTATGCCCCACCCGAAACTCACGTCTTCCCCATTAAGATTTATTTTCTGCTGTGTTTCCCACCACCCACACACTCAAATGGGAAACCAGCATCCATTTAAAAGGCCTTCCTTTAACACCCCACCTCCACCATCCAATGATCCATCATTTGCCATCCATTCCACATAAGAAATATCTCATATGTTTGTTCTCCCCATCCTCTTTCCCCAGCCATTGCCATGATTCAGGCTTATACCACTCAATGGGACTGCTGCTGCCAGTCTCCTCCTTGTTTCCCTACCACCAGGCTCTCCTGACTCCCACTGGACCTGCACAGCTTCAACCATGGGGCCTGCATGCTGGAAATCCTTGCCCTCTGGATAAAGTCCCGTAGAGCTAGGACGTGAGACATGTTTCTCTTTTCCTATTCTGAGATAAACTGTGACTTCCAGAAGTCAGAACCTTGGTCTTATACCTCTAGGTATTCCCTGTAGCACAATACCCTGAGTTAGTCCTCAGCAAATGTTTCATAGACTCTTAACATGAACAGATACCTTAAAGACAATCTAGTCCAAACCTCTGATTTTCCAGAGGATGAAACAGAGGCCCAGAGATGGGGAGTAAATTGCTTAAGATCATATATCTAGCTGTGGTTGTGTTCCTTGCATAGCTGTAGCATTTTAGAGTTTATAGTGTTTTCCCATGTGCTATCATTTTTAATCCTAAAAATAGCCTTTGTGGCAGGTTTGATTATCCCCATTATATAGATGAGAAAAGTGAAGCTAATACAGGTTAAAAAACCAGACCACAACCACTCAGCTGCTAATGGACTGTCTTCTGATCCAAGTTCAATACTCTTTTGACGAGAGCTAGCCATAATGTTAGGTGCTTACTACATGTTCAATAAATATTTGTTGGATTAATTAACTTATCTTGGAATGATAAACTAATAGCCTTGCACAAGTGAGCAAATATATATTTATTGAATGTACAAATAGATGGTTGGATGTATACTTAATTCCCTTCTGATATGTGACTCTCTTCTCTCATGGTGACTTTTAGAGGTGAAAGGCTACATTCCTTTGAGTCAAATGCAGTCAACAAGAGCTTTGCTAAGAGCCGACAGACGCGGAATGTGGATGTTACCCTGATGCCCATTGATTGTGAGCTGTCTAGTTGGTCCTCTTGGACCACATGTGACCCCTGTCAGAAGAAAAGGGTAAGCAACCAGGCCTGGGACAGCTCTAAGCCTCCAGGAGCCTTTGTCCCCATCAAGATTGGCTGAGCCATTGTTAACAGTGCCTGGCACATAGTTGGCCCTCAATAAATGTCAGCTAACTTAATTAACGCATCCTTTCCTTCCATGCTTCCAAGCAGCAATAAGTTCTTTCCTTTGGTTCTCCAGTGTTTTCCAAGCACACCCATCCTTTCTCACTCTACCAGCTTCCTAATTAGACTCTCTGCCTTGAACCTATTCTTTCAATCAATCTTTCACCATGAAACAGGGGAAGCAATCACAGTGTATGTCTGAGTTGTCTTTGCCCACTTGGAAACCATTCACAGTCTACCGATGACACTTAGGATCACATCCAGGATCATGGTTTTCAAGGATCCCTATGACCTAATCTAGCTTATATCTTCAGCACACTGGACCCTTGTATGACTCTGGCCTTCACTCTCTCTGGGCATTTCTTCATGCTGCTTTCTCAGGTGGGGTGACTTTTCCCACTTCCTTCACTGGCTAACACCTATTCACAATTTGAAACTCTACTCAGGAGCTGCCTCTTTTGAGAAAGCTTTTTGACTCCTCCTCAGCCCTACCTCCAGTTGGATAAAGCAATCTTTTATGAGCTTCAATAGCTCCTTATTAATCTTGTATCCTAGCATTTATCACATCATGCTGCTTATTTTTCACCTTCACTAGACAGTGAACTTGTGAAGGCTGATTCAATTCTGCATCTTCAATGTGTAGACCAATATCTGGCACAGAATAGGTTTTTCATAAATGTGTGGTGTTTGATCTTGTTCTGTTTTCTGATATCTCTATAGGGAAGGGAAGGTTGTTGTTACACTTTCTGTTAAACAGGTAGATAAACAGGAAATCAGAGCAGGTAAGTGGCTTCTTGAGTTCACCTAGTAGTAAATGCAGGCCTCGAACTCAGGCCACTGTCCAGTGTTCCTTGTCTAGGGTTCTACCAGTGAACACACTCAGTTTCTGCAATATCTGTCATTCAACCTCCTTTGTCATAGAAGGGCTGACCCAGGATCCTAGTTCTGAGAACAATAGATATGCCAGAGAAAAGAGAATGGTTGCTATTTCCCCAGATCCTTGGGAAACCAAATCAGCCATGGGCTTAGACTCTAAAGAGGCTGTGGAAGTAGGCCCAGGACAATCATGCAGTTAATTGGATCAATGGAGAGAGCCAAGCAGGATCATTCAGTTCCCAAAGTAGGTTTTATTGCTGAAGTTATCAGCATTGATCCAATTATCTGGATAATTGCTTCATCTGCACCATAAACTAGGAAGTCTCAGCATGACTCAGCCTGGCAGCCAGAGCTCCTCTCTCAGAAACTGCTGCAGACATTCCCTCAGCTGGTCATCATCCCTGTCTGCAGGGTCACTGGCTCAGCAAAGCCTCTCAAGTCAGATTGGGTGATGTATTTCCTCCATCACTTCCACACTCCTCGAGCCCACTTTGCCTTTGGAGCCTGGAGCTTTTTAGTCTTCCCCCCCCCCCCCACCCCGCAGTGTTCTCTGCAAGCCTTGTCCCTGTCCTGACAGGCTCTGCCTTCCAGAAAGAATGACCCTCTGCAAGTACAAAGGGCATGGGTGAATGGTTATCTACATTTCTTTTTTTGGATTTCCAAGGGCCAAGTATAGATGTCATACAAGTAATAACTATGCCTCATTAATGTCATCCTGCAAAGCAGGGGCTGCTATCCTGGCTTGCCTCCTGTGCTCTTTTGTTTACTAAAATCTTGACTGCACCTAACATTTGGAATTCACCCAAATCTGATCACTTTCTTCCTCTGAAGAAGTTTCTCATTGCCCCAGGATAAAATCCTGTAATCACTTTCCCAAGGCCTGGAGGGCCCTGTGTTATCTGCTCTTGTCTATGTCTCCCTGTCACTCTGGCCACTCTCCTACTTGTGCTCTTCTATCCAGCCACGATGAATCTTTTTAATGTTTTGTGGAACATGGGACACCTTCTCTAGTCCTCTCAGCTTTGATCTAGGAATTTCCTCCACCCATATCACTCTTCTGTGCCCCACTCTCACCAGTTCTTCACACCTGCCAGACATTCCTACTCAACCATCAAGTTTCAGCTGAGGTGTCACTTAGTTCTTCCAAAGCCTTCCACTTGGGCTTCTCCTAAGTTTGCATGGGGGACTCCCGATGAGTGTACAGAGCACTCTGCCTCCCCTGTCATGGCACTCATTGCACTGTGCTGCAACTGCCTGGGGCCCAACTCCAGCATCTGTGACCTCCTTGAGAACAGGCTAGGGGATACAATTACCAGTAAAATTGACGAAACAAACAAGCAACAATAACACCTACCTTTTTCAACACTGGGTGGCTTAATCATTTTGGAATAAATGAATAAGATGGTAGAGATATAGCAATATTGACTGCTAAAAAGCAATAATAAAGAAAAACAAGTCCAAGAAATCGAATGCCTACTATATATCCAACAACATAATGAAATTATATAATTTAAACTTCATAACTGAACATTTAGATGATTCATGATCCCTATTTTACAGATGGGTAAATTGAGATTCATAAAGATTAAGTAATTTGCCCAATATCACATGACTATAAAGTATCAGAGTCAGTTGTAGCTCCAAAGCCCATGTTTTTGCATTTATAATATACTGATGTCTTCAGGAATAAAGGGGAATACTTGAATCAACCCAGTAGAGTAATTAAGCTGAGAGATAATTTATTTTGTGTTATTGAACTGGCTACATGAGTCCATTTACTAATCTTTGCCTCCAGAGTCCATGGAGTCAGCATGGGCTGACTTTCCCACATTCAGCAAATCTTGACTGATCACTGCAGAAGCAGAGATCAAGGCCAAGGTCTCTGCCCTCAGAGAGCTCACAGACTAATTGAAGAAACCATCTGGAAAACAGCCAATCACAACATAGCTCCTTAAGTGTATATAATGGGGGGAGCACAAAGGGCTGGGGGAATGATAATCAGACATTTCAATGCTCTTGTGGAGCCCAAATCCTGGCTCAAGACCCATTTACACAGAGTATCCCTCAGCTCCTGAGATCTGAGGCTCTGCTCTTGGTTCACCTGGCTCCTCTCTACTACAGTACAGGTATGCCTACTTGCTCCGGCCCTCTCAGTTCCATGGGGAACCATGCAACTTCTCTGACAAGGAAGTTGAAGACTGTGTTACCAACAGACCATGCAGAAGTCAAGTGCGATGTGAAGGCTTTGTATGTGCACAGACAGGTATAAATCAACGTAGGAGTAAGAGGGGAAAACCTGAAATGAGATAATGGTTCTTGATGACCAAGGGACAGGCCATGTCTAGTGATCAAGATCAGGGTCATGGGGCAGCTCAGGAGGCCTGCTTGTCCTACAATCTCTGACCTCCTTTCACATGTATTATGTTATTAAAATCACCTTATAATGTAGGTGCTATGATTATCCTCATTATACACCTTAAAAATCGAGACTTGAAGAGGTTACTTCTTCATATAGCAGGTAAGTGGAAAAGCTTCTATTGGCAATTTGAGAATTCAGATTACATTCATTGACATTAAAGACACAAAAATTATGTGTGCTGGAGTCAGAAATCTTGGGTTGAGTCGTATTTTGACTTTGTGACTAGGAGAAGTCCCTTAACCTTTCTGCATTTTGGCTCTCTCAACTGAAAATTAGGGATGATGTGAACACCTTACAAGTCTGTTATAAGCATCAAGTGACATCATAGCTATGAGAGCTCTTTGTAGACTGTTGGCTCTCCTAGCTCTCTCAGAGGTCTGGGGTTAAGTAGAATGTGACAAAATCTAGAACGGTTACATAGGGCCGTTAGCGTCATTTATCTCTGATAAATCTTTAGAAAGATATTTCCTGTCATTTGCATTTCTGCATCACTAAGTCCAAGATGATCCCTAATCCATGATATACCCAGTAAAAATTATTGTTTATAAAAAGGAAGAAAAGAAAAAAGGACAGATGGATAGATTGACAGAAGGAAGGAAGGTAGGAAGGAAGGAGTACACAAATGAATAATCACCTGCTGCAAAACTAAATAAACACAACTTTTCAGTTCATTCAGAGAATCCAAGCAAACAGATGCTTCTCTATTTCTCCGTCTCCAGCAAAAATGAGAGTATTTTGACCCACATTTTCTAGACGGGAGTTGCAATTCTCCACATTTACTGTACCCATGTGGACTGTGCATGGGGATTTTTCAAGAAAGAGTTAGAGATTCTTAGAGCAATTTCCAGGGGTTATTGCAAATGCAAAATTCTATCCAATAAATCTGAAAGACTTTTTTACAGTGTATCCATGGACTCATTATGGCCAGTGTTCCATGATTCTGACCAAAGCCATAATGGTTACTCGGGCAGGCTTTAGTTTAAATGCCTGGTAAGAAACATTTGAAGGCCAGATTGTTATTTTTCTGCTTTTAATACTCCAAGAACATTGGTTTTAAATGACCAGACATATCTGAGGAAATAGGACTACCGGTCTTATGGACTTTATCTCCCAACAATATACTAATAAGAAAGGAAATCAATCAGGAAAAAAAGAAGTTTAAAGGAAGCAAAAGGGGTGCAAATAATTTTTCATAATCCAAATGACTACGTTGTTGAAGGCAGTGTGGTTTAGAGGGAAGAATTGTGATTAGACAGTTAAATGTTTCAATCCCGCTGCAAATATTTACTAGTTAACGTGCACTTGGCCCTCAAAAACACGAATGGTACTGATAACACTTACACAGCACTTCCTGGGAGTCAGTCCTGTTTTATTTACTCATTTAGATTTTGAACAACCTTATGGGATAGGTATGATGACTTTTCTATTTTACAGGTGAGTACATTGAGGCAGAGAGTTTAAGTAACAAGTGAAGGTGGCCCAGCTCACACAACTTACAGGACCCACCCATCTCACCCCCTCTTTCCAGCCCCAGGGAGAGAGAGTCCAAACTGTCCTGCTGCTTTCGGGAATACAACCCTGACTTCTTCTGCTGAGGGAGGTGGCAACAGAGGAATAAACTGTTAGTGCCATAACCAATCTATCTGGTTACGGGATGATTAATTAAAACAGGGCAGCATGCAAGACCTGACAAAAGGTCTGGCACCTAATAGGTGCTTATACTCTGTTAGTTCCTTTCTTGCCAACCATGTGGCTGTGGGTAATACTCTTTCTCCATCCTAGGAAGGTGTGTAAACCGCAGACTTCTTTGCAATGGGGACAACGACTGTGGAGACCAGTCAGATGAGGCAAACTGTAGAAGGATTTATAAAAAATGTCAGCATGAAATGGACCAATACTGGGGAATTGGCAGTCTGGCCAGTGGGTAAGTGACCATTTTTCTGTGGTGGTGATGGGAAGGCACAGCATTAAATGGAATTCTGGAGGATAGAGATATACATATATAAACAGAGTTCCCTGCTCACCTTTCTGAGAAAAGCCTGTATTGTAAGTGACGCTTCTGGTTGCTCTCTGAGGGCAGTTCCAAGTTGCTCCAGGAACACGTCCCACAGACAGACCTAGGCATCAGGAGGGCTGGTTTGGAACACTGGGACAGAGCTGTGCATGTGTGGAAACCATGCAGGCTGCTCTGCGAGGGCTGGGGTGGAGAGGGAGCTTTTTTTTTTTTAACATCTGCAGTGTGACCATGTTAGGTGCTTTGTAAGCCTTATGTCTTGGATCCCATTGACAACTTGGCAGGTAGGTTTTTTCCAGGTGTCTCCCTATCTCCCAGCATTAGTCCCTCTGAGAAGAGAGGTCTCCAGTTAGACAGTGAAGGGATGGATTTCCAGGGCTTCTGGGGATCTCTGAGTTGGTCCAGTCCTCTGGCAAGGACAGAGGAGCAAGGTCAGAAAGGGCCACACTGGCCTGGCATGCACCTTACTTTCCTGCCATATTTTGCAGCTTCTCAGCCTGCAGGTGGAAAAGGGAGACCTTCCCCTCATGTGCTTTAGGAATCATCATATGAGACACAGCTTGGGGAGGGGAACAGTGACCCTGAATGGGATTTACCTTCTTTTTAAAAAAACCCATCAAATCTCAATTTTTAAAGTTGTCACTAGAGACTCTTCACGTGGGAGACTTCTCTCAGGACTACCTTATAAGCTAGTTATTATAAGGAAATATAAGATAAGGAAACTGCAGATAAGGAAACTGAGGCCCAGGAAAGTTGAGTGAGTTCCAGGGTCACCCAGCTAGAGTGTGGGATAGCAGACATTCAGAGCCAGCAGTAGGGTCTGACAGGAACCTGTAGGAGAGAACAGAAAGAGTGGTTCACTGGCCAGGACACCTCGGGCAAGGCACTTGTCTATGTGGAACTTTAATTTTATCATCTGCAGGAGGAAGTTAATAACATGTTTCTTTCAAAGTGCTGTGAAGATTGAATAAGCGAATGTGACTAATATAAGAGGTGCTGGGCAGCTCGTGTGGTGGGAAGAATACAGACTCTGTTCTTGCTCCACTGTCAGATTTCAAAGTCCAGCCCACCAACTTCTCCTGGCAGGGAGACTCTGGGTTAGTCAGTTACCCTCATGTTTCTCATCTGCAAAATGAGGATAATAATACTACTTACCTCCTAATGACTAATCCTCACAAGGATTAAATGAGCCCTTGTGTGTAAATTGATTAGGATGATGCCTCCACAAAGTCAGCACCACATTATAGTTGTTAAAGAAAATAAATATGTATACATTATTTTGATACATGGAATATGTCATGGGAAAGAGACCCCAGACAATTCTGGTAAGGAACAGAACCAAGGCCAATAAGTAGAAGCTGATAGGAGACAGAGACTCTTAATAAAAACAGAAATTTCAGTAGTTAGAGATGGTCAAGAATGGAGACTTGCTCTAGGAGGCAGTGACAAATAATGTCTAAAGAGGGGCTGGATTCTTTTCCTCTCTAAAATGGAGACAACATCTGTTGCACAGAGTTGCAGGGACACTAATGAGATGATGCATGTAGCTACCCACTGCTGTGTTTGTCACCAGTTACACCCTCAGTAAACAGTAATTATTGTGAATAATATTGTAAATGGGTTGTGATGAGGGTGGTACAGAAATTAAGAAAACTGCCACTTCAAACAGCACACAGTATAGTGAGGATGACAAATATATACATAGCACATTTATCATGGACCAAGCAGTGTTTTAAGGACTTCATAAACTTGACACATGTGATCCTCACAACATCCCCATGAGGCAGTATTTTCATGGTCCCCATTTGCAAAAGAACAGACTGAGGCACAGAGGTAGTAAGTGGCCACCTAAGGTTTAATTGGCTTGCCCAAGGTCACCTGGGCAGTAAGGGGCAGAACAGAGATTAGATCTCAGACGTCTGGCTCCAAAGTCCACACACTTGCCTACTATGCTACCCAACTCTCGCAAGGCAACTGTAGTAATACAGGACAATAAACGCACAACGGTGCGAGCACAGGGTGTTATGAGGGCCCCTAACCCAGCTGGGCTGCGGGCTTCAAGCGCCACAAGTGTTAGTGAAACCTCTCACCACAGTGGCAACAGAGCTCAATCTTGACAGACAAGTCAGAGATAAAACAGTGACGGGGTGGAAGTGCATTCTGGGTGCAGGGAACAGTTCTTACCATGGAAGGAGCTGAGTAGACTGGAACAAGAGCAAGTCTCTTCACATGGCTGGGGACTAGGGCACGTGGCTGTGGTTAAGAGTGGCCAGAGATGAAGCTGGAAAGCTGGTTTGGACCAGCTATCAAGGGCCTTGAAGGCTGTGCCAAGGAATTTTTGTTTTCGTTCAGTAGGGTCTGACAATCAAGATTAAGCAACCCCAAACCCTAACCTCTTCATCTTCTCTGTCTCTTCCTCACAGGATAAATTTGTTCACAAATAGTTTGGAAGGCTCAGTTCTTGACCACAGGTATTATGCGGGTGGATGCTCCCCGCATTACATCCTGAACACGAGGTTTAGGAAGCCCTACAATGTGGAAAGCTACACGCCACAGGTAAGGGACAGCCAGGTATCAATGGAGGGAGCCCCAGCTGAGCACCCAGTTAGCAGGGTCCATGGCCCGGCCAGACAGCCTGCTAGCTGTGTGACATTGGACACATCCCCTTTTCTCTTAGAGCCTCAGTTTCTTCATATGTAAAAATGGGCAGTTCCTTCCTTTAGACATTGTGTGGAAGATGACATGCTATATATAGAAACACGAGGGCCATTGTAGAGCAGTAGTAATAGAAACCATAACACCAAAAGCTACCTTGAAGGTAGAAATAAAGCTTAGGATCTGGAGTCACACTGACTTGGTGGCTCTGCCACTTACCATCCATACAATCCTAAAGACTAAGAGCCTCTGTTTTCCTATCTTTAAATTGGGAGTTATGGAGGTTCTACCCTGCAGAGAGAGGATTAGTGAGATAATGTGTGTAAGTATTTAGCACAGCGCCTGGCTTAATGGTGAGTCCACAGAAAATGTTAACTTTTGTTGCTGCTCTTATTGCATTCTTATCAAATCCCTGCCTATTAAAATCAGGCGTTGTTCTAAGCATTTTTTGAAGTGCTCTACCAATATAAGTCTCTATTATGATTAATGTACAAACTTAGAAACACATCTCACAGACAGTGGGGTTTAAAATAGCCCGTAGGACACACACACTTGAGATCCGATGGGAACACACTGGGTGCCAGGACTGGCTCTGCCACAGGTCCCAATTTTACCTTACGTTAAGTTCCTTTTCCACTCTGGGCCTCAGTTTTCTCATCTGTGAAATTGGTGGACGAAACTAGAAGATCTTAACAGTAATTTCCACTTCCAAAATTGCACCCTTTTTTCTAGCCGGGTGTGGTGGTGCATGTCTATAGTCCCAGCTACTTGGGAGGCTGAGGCAGGAGGATCGCTTGAGCCCAGGAGGTTGAGGCTACAGCGAGTCAAGGTCATACCACTGCACTCCAGCTTGGTGACAAAGCAAGATCCTGTCTTTAAAATGTATATATTGCACCATTTTGAAGGCTAGCTCCTTCTTACCCCTCTTTCCCTTCCTCCCCAACACACTTTTTAGCCAAGAAAGAACAAATATAGTTTAGCGCCAAACACACTCTCCATCAGGGTGTCCAGTGCCATCCACAAAACCTCTACTTTCAAGGGAGGATTTCAGAGCAGCCATTACCATCCAGGTGAAAGTGGATCCTAACTCAGGCAGGACATACGTGGTAAACTCTCCGCTCTCCATACCAACATTCTTTGAGCGCTGTGCCAGGTGCCGTGCTGTGATTTACAAGTATAAGCCCAATCCTCAGAACAAGCCTGATGAAAGGGACCATTATCGCCTCCATTTTACACATGAAGAAACTGAGGCATGGAGAGGTCAAGGCAATTGTCCAAAGTCATCTGACTAGGAAAGAGCAGAGATGCAGCGCATCTCAGCGGCCACTCTGCAGACTATGTCTGAACTGCTCCTCCTTCCCCTTGTAGCAGCTGAGTGGTTGCACCCTCCTCTGGGAATTGCAGGCATCCAGAAGCCGATGGGAGCTGTGGGCAGGGAGGTGACTTGAGACTGGTCACTCCAGGGCCCCCGAGGCAGTACCCTTGGCAGTTTCCCTACACACAAAGCCATGAACACTGGTTTTCGAGCAAAGGGCTCTCCTAAGTTCTCTCTAAGGCACTTTCCTGCCTTTGTCACTTGATCCTCCAGCCACTGCCTTAGACCAGACCCTCATCAATCATCACCTGCACTGCTCATACAGCCTCCTCATCGATTTATCCCTCTGACTCCAAATTTTTCCCTTCCAATCCAACCACCAGGCTGTCCCAAATCATCTTTGGCTTGATCTACTTCCTCTGCTGGGTCGTATTTGAATTAAGCCCAGATTTCAGGACAAGTAATTCAAAAGCCTATTTTGACACCAGAACATCTTCTCGCAATATCCCCCCTTTTCTCCTCACTGTTTCAACTTCTCATTGAACTCTACTGCTATCCTTGCAGTTCCTGGGGCACACCCTGCCCTTTCCCACCTCCATGCTTTTAATTAAGCTGAGCCCACAGCCCAGAATGTTCCCCTGCATTTTTGCCAGTTGTAATCCAAATCAAAACCAACCTCTAAGTTTCCACCCAAGGTATCGATCAGGTCTGTCTTTACTACTGAACCAAAAATCCTGAGGTGGGGACACAAATTGGCCCTGGTTTTTCTGTATCTAGAGCATCTAATTCAGTATCCAGCACATGGTAGGAGTAGAGTGGCTGTCTGCTCACTGGTATTGAACTGATTTGAGTCAAATGAAATAAAAAACACTTTTTTTTCCTTCTTTAGACCCAAGGCAAATACGAATTTACATTGAAAGAATATGAATCGTACTCAGATTTTGAACACAATGTCATAGAGAAAGCAGCAAGCAGTTCTGGTTTCAGTTTTGGTTTTAAAATACCTGGAATATTTGAACTTGGTATCAGCAGACAAAGTGATCGAGGCAAACATTATATTAGGAGAACCAAACGATTCTCTCATACTGTAAGTATGTCTTTGTTGCTTTTAAACGTATATGTTGTCTTACTCCATTTTCTGCTGTTGTAACAGAACACCACAGAATGAATAATTTATAAAGAAAAGACATTTACTTGGCTCACATTTCTGGAGGCTGGGAAGTCCAAGATCAAGGGGCCTTCTTGCTGCATCGTAACATGGTAGAAGGCATCAGGTGGTGAGGAAGTACATAGGGGGCTGAACTTCGTTCTTTTATCAGGAGCCCACTCCCATGATGACTAGCTCTCTCCTGAAACAACAGCATTAAACTATTCATGAGGGCAGAACCCTCATGACATAATAACCTCATAAATGTACCTCCTTTCAAAACTGTTACAATGGCAATTAAATTTCAACATGAGTTTTGGAGGGGACATTCTAGCTATAGCCTATGGATCCTTTTGAAATGACATGCCCTCAGATGTGTCTATATTCCACATTACTACTAGTTCTAACAACCGATTATCTTTCTGTTGTCTTGAAATCTTCTAAAAAAAAATAGCTAACTTACTTTTTGAAGAGACCAAGCAGAGATAACCTTCTATAATTATTTTCTTTCATTTTCTAATACCCTTTTCCCTTAGGTTTTCAATAAGCTTAAGATGTACCTTTGAAGACTAGAATTTCTCTGGAGACTTTTCAACCCACAGGAATTTGACTTTTATCCCAGACATCTGGCTGAAATTCCTCTCTGGAATGTCACCCAAGACCTCTTCTCTGACTTCTTAGGGTGCTTGGTGGGGATGACCAAACCATTGCCCTCCTGTTTCTCCTGCTTTCTTTCTGCTCCTTATCAGCTTCCTTCCTGGGTCTAATATTCCCATCTGTCCTTTATTTAATTCACGGCCCCCTTCTCTAGGTACTCTCCAATATCCCCTGGGTGCCATCTTCAACTCACTTCCTCTTTTACAGGGACAAGCTATGAGCCTTCATCACTGCTTCTAACCTCTCGGTTAAACTTCAGACCTTCCCTATCCACTCTTCTGAGCATCTCACCTGGGCATCGTGCTGACACTCCAAGGCAATGTCTTCTTCCTAAATTTTCAATGGATGTTAATGGCATATTTCTCTCTACTTTTTCAGGCTAAGAACTGAGCCAGAATCATATCTGGCTCTCACTTCTGCTTCATGTCCACATCTGTTGATTACCAAATCCTTCAGTATTACTCTTCAACATTTGTTTACACTAACTTCTATTACCTCTTAATTAATCCAGGTTCTTTCATCTCTTACTGTGCCCAGCTAAATAGTTTCTCTGTCTCCTAGCTTGCCCCTTCACATGCATGAAGAAATGTTTCTGTGATGCTAATCTGATTATATCATCTGCTTCCTATTGCTTACTCCCTCCCCTTTTCCATCTCTCCTTCTCTGCCTTCCAGCTCCCTGATTCAAATTGCCAGTTATAGGATGCTAACATTGGGCCAGGCTCTATCCTAAAGACAGACTAGGGATCTGTAGTCTCTAGGATAATATTCTTGCCTTCATGTTCACAGTATAGTAGGAGCAGCAAACATGAAAGCCAGTGTATTATTATTATTATTATTATTTTGTGTGTGTGTGGAGACAGAGTCTTGCTCTGTCACCCAGGCTGGAGTGCAGTGGCATGATCTCGGCTCACTTCAACCTCCACCTCCCAGGTTCAAGTGATTCTCCTGCCTCAGCCTCCCGAGCAGCTGGGACTACAGGCATGTGCCACCTGCTTGGCTAATTTTGTTGTATTTTTAGTAGAGACAGGGTTTCACCATGTTAGTCAGGATGGTCTTGATCTCCTGACCTTGTGATCTGCCTGCCTTGGCCTCCCAAAGTGCTGGGATTACAGGCGTCAGCCACCGCTCCCGGCCATATTATTCTTAATTATATCAGTTATAATACAACATGGCATATGCTATAAAGGAAATGCAAGCAAGTACAATGCAATCTTAGAAAAGGGAGTGCCAGGGTGTGTCTGGGACCTTCAGGTTGGTATCAAATTGGAGGCAATGGCAAAGCAGAGATTTAAAAGATACGTAGTTATGTGTCAGGCAGAAAAGAGAGAAAATAACATTTCAGGGAGAAGGAACAGCATGTGCAAAATAATATGAAAGAGAATGGCAGGCCTGGGGAACAGTGAAAATTGGATGAATGCTGACATACGTGGTTGGTAGAAAGTAGCAAAGTATGGAGAGGAAAACTTCAGGGGTGTAGAAGCTGAAGCCAAAGAGGCTACTGGAGGACAAATTGTGATGGTCTTACACTCAGAGTAAGGGAGCTGATTTTATTCTGAAGGCAACAGCAAGCCATGCAAGGTTTTGCTTTAAGCTAAGAGAAGCATTGTCATAATACGATCTGAATTTTAGGGTGTCAACTCTGATTGGGGCATTGAAGGAGGCTAGAGAAAGGAAGGAGATTAGGGAGGAGGCTTTTATAATGATGCAAGCAAAAGGAGATGCAACCTAAAATATTCAGAAAAATAATGAACAGAGTACCTAGTGACTGCTTATTTAGGAAGGGTAAGGGAGAAGGAAGAGGGTCATAGGTCACTGAGGCAGGACTAGAATGGGGCGAGAGCAAGCTAGGAGACAAAATGAGGCCTCAGGGCAATAGGCACCAGCAGAGTTGGCATGGCTTTGTTGAGCTGAAGGATTTAGGATTAGGCAGAACATATCTCACAGGCATTTGCCACCTTCCTCTTTTTCTCTTCCTGTACAGTAGTATAGGGAATGCTCACCTAGGGTTGTACTAACACTTTCTAGATGTTTATACTTCATCAGGCATCACCAACTTTCAGTCTATTCCATACACAGAGAGTCACCAAACTTTTTCTGTAAAGGGCCAGATAATAAATTATTTTAGGCTTTGTGAGACTGCAAGGTCTCTGTTGCAACTATTCAACGCTGCCATTGGAGTGTGACACCAGTTGTAAACCATATGTAAATAAATGGATGCAGTTGTGTTCCAATAAAACTTTATTTACAAGTACAGGCACTGCGTTTGGTATGAGGCTTGTATTTTGCTGACTCCTGCCATACGCTGTCATTGCTGGTTTTCCTAAAGCACCACTTTTACTCTTTCTTGTGTGGCTTTTTTTCACAGTTTACAAGGTATCAGCAAAGCGGGCACTTTTGCAGGTTAGCAAATCCTATGTCCCATCAGAGAGGTCCCATCAGAGAGGTCCCATGCCCTCCAGCTGCTCCCTGCCATGCCTACTTCTGTTACCCTTCCCAGTCCTTATTCTCTACAGTAAAGAGGTGAGTTAAGAGCAAGCTCTTCCAAGCTGAACAGGATGTCAGAATATTTATGAGCATTGAAAGCTTGTCAAAGAGGCTGTCTTCTCTCAAGTATCCTAAAGGAATCATAAGAGTGATGACCCCGGGCCAAGAACATCGGATGGTATTTGTAAAGTTCATCTTCTCGTTCCAGATTCCTAACTTTAAAGGTCTGGTTTTCCCATGTTGGTATTTCATTTAGAAAAGCGTATTTCTGCATGCACGCTCTGACCTTGAAGTAGCACATTACAAGCTGAAACCCAGAAGCCTCATGCTCCATTACGAGTTCCTTCAGAGAGTTAAGCGGCTGCCCCTGGAGTACAGCTACGGGGAATACAGAGATCTCTTCCGTGATTTTGGGACCCACTACATCACAGAGGCCGTGCTTGGGGGCATTTATGAATACACCCTCGTTATGAACAAAGAGGCCATGGAGAGAGGAGGTACACTGCCCAAGGGACCATGGCTTTCCTAAAAGCTGAGGAAAGCATCCTAAGTGGAACTTGTAGTTTTCTTTCTACCTTCCTGGCTACACCTTCACAGTGTCATTTGCAGATTTCTCTTCCTCCTCTTTTTGATTGACAATGTCAGTCCTCTTCTGCCTAACTCCTTAGGCCATTCTCTTTTCTACAGCTCTTCTCTCTATGAAGTTGTATCCAATCCCATGGTTCTAAATACCTTCAGCATGCAGATAACTTCTGGATCTCTTCCTGGATCCATCCTGGATCTCTTCCTGCACCCAAGAGTTTATGTTGAAATGTTTCTTTGATGTCTCCATGTGAATGTGTAACAACCCTCACCAGCTGAACATGTGCCCAAAGAGAACTTTTGACTTTCTTTCTCCAATACGTTTCTTCTTTAGTCATCCACATTTCAGAAATGGTTCCACCATCCAACCAGTGGCTCAAGCCATAAAACTAGCAGTCAACCTTGATTATTTTTCTTTTCTTCAAATCTATTGTTTTTTCTTTTCTTAAAATCCATCAGCTCTACCTCCAAATTATATTTCCTGTTTTTCCTATTACCACCGTAGCCTCATCCCATGACCAGACCTTCACATTCAAAGTTTAATGTGAATGTGAATCAAGTATGAATCTTGGAGGAGGTAGATTCTGATTCAGTGGGTTTAGAGTGAGACCTGAGAGTGCATTTCTAACAAGCTTTGGAGTGATCCTGATGCTGCTGGCTGATAGACCATAGTTTACATAGCAAGGTCTCAGATTATTACTGTGGCCTCCAAACTAATATTCCACCCCCACCCCTCCCCTATAATTCATCTTCATACAGATATCCCAGCTTTTTCCAACTCCAGTCAACTACAAGTCTGCTGCTTTCCAACCCAATATCCTTTCCTATGACATGGCACTTGTTGGGTTAAGTGAACTGCTGTAGGTCACACAGATTGCAGTGGTAGAGCAGGGCTTGATTACCAGTCCATGTACTTGCAAGATGACTCATGGTACACAATGTAAATTTATACAGTGTGGCCTCAGTCTTGTCAAAATCAGAGGTACCTTCCTGCATAAAAATGATCTCAAAAGTACTTTCCACTGTTCCTCAAACTGCTTCCCATAAAAGGGCTTAATAATTAAATAAGTTGGGATAACACATAATTGATTCCACTCTCAAAGTTTCACAAATGTACTCCAATAAAATCACCTCTCTACCTATTTTGATGCAACATCTGTCATACTTTCTTGACCACAGAAGTTCCTTTTCTCATAACATCTGCTACCATCTCATGGGATTCATGTTTCAAGAAATGCACTTTGGGAAAAACTGATCTACACCAACATTGCTAGACAGCCCTGGTGGTCAAAGTTGCTCTTTTCTCCCTGAACTGGCCTCAAAGTGCTCAGAGAGGTGCTTATAAGTCACGTCTGGAATTTCAGCAAGACCAGGGGAGGAGGATACCTCAGGGAGAATTAGGGAGGAAGAAGTAGGAAATAGTCCAAAAATGAAGAAGAAATCAGGGAAATTTGCCTCTCCTCTTTGCCAGATACTATGCCTTACTTTTTATATACATTTTCTCAACTAATTAACTAACACACTTTTTCTACTTTATCAAAGATTGGAGAAGAGTGGGTCAGGGAGGGCAGGCAGATTGTAACAGTCTCTGTACTCACTGGATCTATCCCTAGAGAATCAATAAGATCAAATTTTTAGAAAATGACTCTGAGCACTTTCAAAGTCAGCAAAAGTCCTCAGAGAGCATTGTGGGGAGGCTGAGAGGGGAAGTTGGGTCTGAGCTCTACGAAGTCTCTGCCCTGGTGCCAGTTGCTGCCTGCATTTCTTGTTATCAGACTGGTGACCTATTTATTTGAACCCGAGTCCTTGTGACATCCAACAAGAGCTAGGCCTCTGGACTGGATCATACGAAAAGGGACAGAATGAATTATGTTTTATGTCATGGACTTTTTTCCTTGCTTTCTTCAGATTATACTCTTAACAACGTCCACGCCTGTGCCAAAAATGATTTTAAAATTGGTGGTGCCATTGAAGAGGTCTATGTCAAGCTGGGTGTGTCCATAGGCAAATGCAGAGGTATTCTGAATGAAATAAAAGGTGAGTGACAGGGGCTTGTGACTTTCACACTTACAATGTTTATCCTCCTAGTGCTTCCGGTGATTACATCTCCCTCCCTTTTTGAGACAAATACTATCCCAACTTCTATGCCAAGTATGTCCTTCTGTTTTTTATAGTTTTACCACCTAACATATCGCCAACTAACATGACTTAATGTTGCTTATTTTTGAGCTTTATATGGATGGCCTATAATCCTTCCAGTCCTGTGTTTTCCATTCAACATAATGTTTTTGTGTATAACTATAGTTAGTTCACTTCTATGACTGCATACTATTTTGTTGAATATACTACTTTTTCTTTGTCCATTCTACATTGATGAACACTTGTTTTATCTCCTCTTTCAAGCAATTATAATCAATGCTGCTCTGAACATCTTACATAGTTATCTGGCACACATGTACAAGGCGCTTTCCAGGGAGTACACATAGGACTGGAACTGCTGGGTTTTAGAGGGTGCGCTTTTTCCATTTGACTAGATGATGCTAAGCTGTTTTCTAAAATGGCTGCACCAGTTTATACTCCTGTTGGCCATAGATGAAGACTCCTCCCCTTCCCCTTCCCCAGCATTTTTTTTTTTTTTTTTTTGAGACAGAGTCTTACTCTGTTGCCCAGGCTGGAGTGCAATGGCGTGATCTCAGCTCACTGCAGTCTCCACCTTCTGGGCTCAGGCAATCCTCTCACCTCAGCCTCCTGAGTAGCTGGGACTACAGGTGCATGCCACCATGCTCGGCTAATTATTATTATTATTTTATTTTTTATAGAGACGGGTTTTGCCATGTTGCCCAGGCTGGTCTCAAACTCTTGGGCTTAAGCCGTCTATAAGCCTTGGCACCCCAAAGTGCTTAAATTACAGGCATGAACCACCATGCCTGGTGGAGACGCCCCCTACTTTTTAATGCTGCTCAGGTGTTGCAGGCTCAGACTTGAGGAGCTGTTTTACACCAGTTCTTTTTTGGTTTTCTTTTTTTTGAGATGGAGTCTCACTCTGTCACCCAGGCTGGAGTACAGTGGCATGATCTCAGCTCACTGCAACCTCCGCCTCCCAGGTTCAAGGGATTCTTCTGCCTCAGCCTCCCAAAAGCTGGGACTACAGGCGCCCACCACCACGCCTGGCTAATATTTGTATTTCTAGTAGAGACAGGGTTTCACCATGTTGGCCAGGCTGGTCTCAAACTCCTGACCTCAAGTGATCTGCCCACCTTGGCCTCCCAAACTGCTGGGATTACAGGCGTGAGCCACCACGCTGGGCTGTTTTACACCAGTTCTTTTGGCACTGGGGACATAGACACATTAGAATGGAAATAACTCACTGATATGATTGAGGGCTTTCTGGGCAACTCTATAAGTCAAAATAATAATTGCTTTATTGTGGCCACTGTTTAGTAAGTGTCTACTACATGCTTAGCACAGCCTTTATACATTTTCCTACAATTGTCATCTCACACAAAGAAGTGAGACAACGTAAGGCCTGGACAGGACTGTCTGGTAAGTACCTTCATCTCCCCCCGATTTCTTATCTGCACAGTGAAGATTATATAGCTACTATTTTGTAGTGAAGATTACATGCATTCATACATGTACAGCACTTAGATTAGTGACTGACACATAAATAATCAATAATTATTAGCTGTTAATATACCATTTATTCTTTACATGGATGCAGAGTATCCACTTTGCAGATGAGAACAAAAAAGAAATCTCATACTGTATAAATAATGTGTTCAAAACCACAAGGCTAGACAAAGTCATAGCTGGACTCATGCCTGGTCAAGGTGTGCAGGGTGAGTGGAGGAGAGGATGAACCCAGTTTCCCCCAGGTGAGCTCCACTACACTCTACCTACAGGAGTCAGTTTGGGGAGAGGAAAGTTATTTGACCAAGGAACAGTGGCTATAAAACCAGACAGACCTTGTTTAAAATTTATCTTTATCAGCTACTAGCTGTGTGGGCCTTGGCAAGTCACTTAACAATTCCAGGTATGAGTTTCATAATTTGTGAAGTAGAGCTAATAATGCTGGGCTCCTAAAATTGCTGTCTGGTAAAAGAAAATATCATACCCTATCTCTCTAACTATCCATCTACTTCTCTGTGTGTCTCTCTATTATCTATCTATCTATCTATCTATCTATCTATCTATCTACTATCTATTATCTATCTATCTATCTTTCTATCTTTCTACCAATCTATTATCTATCTCCTATGACCTATCTACCTACTTATCTATCATCTATCTTCCTATCTACTCTCCTATCTACCTACCTATTTGCCAGTCTATTATCTACCTATCTACCTACGTATTAGCTCTTTATCTATCTATCTAATCTAGCTATCATCTATCTTCCATAAACTTACTCAGTAACTAGCACTTACAGTTGCTCAAGATAAATGTCTTTTTCTTGTCCTGCCCTCAATTTGTGTTGCCTATGGATGGGTGAGTTTCCCTTTGCCCCATGCACCATGACTGCCCTGTGGGCAAGGAAGTGTCTGGTCTACCCACATCTCTCAGACAAGCTCAGTGAATATGATGTACCCAAATTGTTGGTTGAGTTGCAGTAAATTATAGGGGGCGGAAGGGTATCCTCTGTGACCTGCTAGCTCTCTGTGTCCATTCCAGACAGAAACAAGAGGGACACCATGGTGGAGGACTTGGTGGTCATGGTACGAGGAGGGGCAAGTGAGCACATCACCACCCTGGCGTACCAGGAGCTGCCGACGGCAGACCTGATGCAGGAGTGGGGAGACGCTGTGCAGTACAACCCAGCCATCATCAAAATTAAGGTACACAATGCTGCTCTACCATCCTTTCCTCCACCCGGAAAATAGCTTCTGAGGACCTACCATAAGCCAAGGTATAAAATGCAGAGATCACTAAGACCCAGGCCCTAATTTTGAGACACATATACAATAGTAGAAAATATATTTGAAATAAATAAATTATAATACATTGCTCAGTACTACCTAGAGACCCTTGACTCCCTCTCACTTGGGCCCCAAGTTACTAAAAGAAACTAACAATCAGCTTCCAATTCTAGCTTGCTCCTTCTTCTTCTTCTTTTTCAGAGACAGGGTCTTGCTCTGTTGCCCAGGCTGGGGTTCAGTGGCATGATCTTGGCTGACTGCAGCCTCCAACTCCTGGGCTCAAGTGATCCTCCTGCCTCAACCTCCCAAGTAGCCAGGGTTACAGGTGCTTGTCACCACACCTGGCTAATTTAAAATTTTTTTTTTTTAGAGATGGGGTCTTGCTATGTTGCCCAGGTTGGTCTTGAACTCCTGACCTCAAGTGATCCTCCCACTTTTGCCTCCCAAAGTGCTGGGATTACAGGTGTGAGCCACTGTTCCTGGCCTCTGTCCTCTCTAGTGAAATAAAAGAAATATTAATTTCATTAAAATTTAATCAATTAAATTAATGTTCCTTTTATTTCACCAGAGAATCACTCATTTAGTTATTTATTCGTTAAACATTATGCGTTCAACCAACAAATAGTTGCTAAATTCCTGCTATGCTACAGGAAGTAAGGTACTAGGGAAAAATAGAGGAAGATGCAAGGATAAAACATACAATCTATGAGGGACAGTAAGATACACACACACATAACTATTTTACAGGACAGGATAAGACATCACAACAACTAACATGTCTTGAGCACCTAATATATTCATGACCCTCTTTATAAATGTTTTTTCATGTAACATTTAGAAATGTTATTTTATTTAATCCCCACACTGGTCTGCAAATTAATTATTCTTATCTCCATGTTGTGATTGAGAAAAATCAAGGGCTAGGGAGGTTGTATCCATTTTTGGCTGCTCAAGAGTCTATTAGGTTGAAACAAAAGACTGACTTCTTCCCTCCCCTCTAGACTTTCCTGTGGGTTTGGTGAATAAAAAATAATGATCTTAACCACCTGTCACCCCAACTAGAGGAGATTTACAATGTTAAACTAAAAAGATGATTGTTAGACCAGGACTGTCATACACGTCAGCGATGGTAGGCCCTCGCCTGTGGGTACTTCTGCATGGTGCCCATAGCACAACTTAACACCATGCTCTTCTTGCCAGTGTCTGTACAGTCATTATGTGCCAGTACCCACCAGCTGGAGATCCCACCTTGCAATCAAGGTAGAGGGTTGAGGGGCTGGACCTCTGATGAGAGACTCTGCAGTCCCCAGTCTGGGTGATTTCTTTATTTGCATGTCGAATGCATAGTTTCTGCAGAACAAGAAGGCTGCCATTCAAACCCTCTCCTTTGCACTTATTCAGCAGTGGCACTTAGGGTACAGTTGCTGGCAAACATGAGAAGGATAAAATCAGCTGAGCTGCAGGAGCTCCTGAGAAATCTGGGCTTGGCTGATGCCATGATGACATTGGTGGGCATCACAGCTCATCATGGGAGAGAACAGAGTTCAAGGGAAAATAGATCCCTAGCCTTTATCTCTTTTTCCTGAAATATCTGACCTGAATCTTTTTTAAAAAACTAAGAACCAGAGGAATGCCCTGGTTACTCAGATCAGTTGAATGTGCTTACCTGGGCACTGGGAATGTCAAATGCCAAGCATGTGATGTGATGTGGGATGTGTTGGAGAATCAGAGATGTTTTGGGTGTGTTGCAGGAGTGGAAGAGGCAGGAGTGTTGAAGGTTTTCACACACCTCTGTACCTTCCCACCCTGAGTTGGAAATATACACTCTGGGCATGCCACTCTCACATGCATTTTTTTCTGGCAAGAGAAAACTGCAGATGGCTTCACATTATGTCGGAAAATTCATCTCCGCAAAGCCAGCTTACCAGGTAGCTGGACTGGCAATTGATTTCAGGACAGCAGAGCCCAGTAGACAAGCAATTTCTAGAGGTAATAGTTTCAGCCAAGGCTTAATTATGTAAACCAGTCTTCAAGATCAAGGCCTAAAACATGATTTCTATAGAAGCAGGTAGGCAGGGAAGGAGACCACAGAGGAACCCATTCTTAATGTTTAGTGGTAAACTTTACACATAGTTAGCTCTTTGTTCAAAGAAGACTTAAGAGACAGCAATGAACATAAAAAGATATTTTTGAACACAAAAGATTGAAATTATGTTCATGCTATAGGAAATCATGATGTCTAAAAACACAGAAAAATAGAAGTAAATTTTAGAATACATTTTCTGTGATTATCATAAAATTCAAGGGAAAGAAGAATTTATGAAATAAAAGTTGAGGTGTTTAGACACTAATCAGGTGAAAAAGCAAGTGACTGAATACAGGAAACCAAACGTACAATAGCAGAATTAAAGCCCACATTGGAAGCTATAAAGGACAGAACTGACATTGCAGAAAATTGAGACAGTGATGTGGAAGGTGTTATAAACATGTTCTTATAATGCAGAAGCAAGAGACAGGGAGATTAAAACAATGGCAGAAAAGAAATATGATGGACAGAGAGTACAGGAGTAGAAAGCTTAAAACACAGAGACTTCTTCCTAACAATGAGACAAGATTAAATGTGAAAACACATTAATCAAAAACATAAGAAGAGAATCTTCCCTGAGCTGATAATGCAGAATGAACAGCTCATTGAAAACTAAGCCAAAGTACTGAAAACAAAACAAAACCGAAACACATCCTGGTGAAAGTGTTTACTTTTAGGAACAAATATATCCTACAGGAATAAAAGTCAAACTGGCCCTAGAATTCTTTGCAGTGTGAAATGCTTGAAGAAAATGGAGCAACAACTATGGAGTCGTGAAGGAAAAACTTGTGGCCTAGTGAAATGGTCATTAATGGGTGAAGAATTCCAAAGAGATTTTAGATAGTAAAGGAGTCACATAAAAGGTTGCTAGATTTTGCAAATGAAAACACAGAAAGTTCAGTTAAATTTGAATTTCAGATAAATAAGGAATAATTTTTTAGTGTAAATATCTCCCAAATATCACATGGGGTATACTTAAACTAAAAATATATATATTTGTTTTTTAATCTCATATTAAAATATAACTGAATGTCCTGTCTTTAACTGGTAATCCTAGTCACAAAGTCTGTCATCCATGTACATTTCTATGCTAGTCAGGATAGTTAGGTTGTGGGCTGGGTCCTATGCTGGTGGAGAAGCCATTGTATGAATCACTGGCATCGCCCCAGGGCAGGAGGGAAAAAATGTGGTAATATATGGTGCTCACACAGAGATCAGGATAGCCTATGTCATGATGCAGAGAAACAATCTCCACATTTCAGTAGCTTGGTACCACAAAGCTTGTTTCTCAATCACATATGTCCAAAGTGTGTTGGCAAGGGGCATTTGCTCCATGTAGTTGCTCACAGATCCAGATGATGGGGCTGCATCTTGCCATGTGCTCCCAAGATCACCATAGCAGTGATAATAAAAGAGTGGGACAAGTCACCTCACTCTGTTTGGAAAGCCTCGACCTTGAAGTGACACTCTCTTCTCACCTGTCACTGGTTAAAACAAGTCACGTTGCAAACCTGCCTTCAAAGAGAGCAAGAATGGCAGCCTTACCATGTGCCCAGAAAGAAAAGAAGCTGAAGTATTTAATAAACTGTAATAATGACCCTCATACCTTTCTCAAAGCAAATTATTCAAAGATTTTCTCAAAGCAAATTACTCTGGTCCAGAGAGCGCTTAAAATATAAATGTTGTGGCAGCATATGCCTGGAAAGACAATGTTGGATTTGGACCGACAAAGCTCACCTGCAAAAATAAATTCTGAATTTCAAAAAGGAAAATCCGGCAGGTGCGGTGGTTCACACCTGTAATCCCAGCACTGTGAGAGGCCAAGGAGGGTGGATGACGTGAGGTCAGGAGTTCAAGACCAGCCTGGCCAACATGGTGAAAACCATTTCTACTAAAAATAGAAAAATTAGCTGGGTTTGGTGGCGGGCACATGTAATCCAGCTACTCGGGAGGCTGAGGCAGGAGAATCTCTTGAACCCGGGAAGTTGAGGTTGCAGTGAGCTGAGATGGTGCCATTGCACTCCAGCCTGGGTGACAGAGCAAGGCTCTGTCTCCAAAAAAAAAGAAAAAAGAAAAAAGAAAAAGAAAAAAAACAAAGAAAACCCTCAAATATAACTAAATGGCTGATAACACATCAAAAAACATTTTGCCACAAATGTGATCCTTAATATGTAAGGAAAGATAGTTTTGAAGAAAGAGACACCTCAAAGGAGATGAACACTTCTCAGTTGGTTTATAAAGATACAAAATGTTTAACTTCTGTAATCATAAAAAATAAAAATTAAAGTAACTACAATATTATATTCTACCTATTAAATGGACAGTGATTAAAAGTCTACAATACTCACTGGAATTGACTGTGATGAGATGGATATTTCTGTCAAATAGGATGGGAATATAATCTGATACAATTCTTTAGGAACAGAATTTAAGTGGATATATCCAATATATTAAAAATGCTTATAGCTTTTCATCCAACAACCCCCAATGCAAAAATGTACTAAAGAACTGATTTGACAAGTTGGTAAAGATGTATGTGTAAAGGCGTGTCTTCGTTTGTTATTTGAAGTAGCAAAACGGAAAAGAAAGGAAGGAAACTCTTGAGTCCTAAAGGCTCAAGAATAGAAGAAGAGTTGAATACATTGTGGCTCATCCATATAGAAGGATACTCTGAAGCTGTGAGAAGCCATTTTATCAAAGACGATGGAATCATGTGGGAAAATGCTCATATTCTGATGATAAGTGAAGAAAGTGAGATATAAAATTGCCCTTTTGCCACCAATTTGGTGTAAATAGTTACCTATTCATCCTTTGGATAGGTCCATCTATCTCCCCAAAAATATACACTGAAAGGAACAGACCACAGTGTTAACAGGTCACATCCTTTTTCCATCACTCACTAGCTTTGTGACTTTTGTGAATCTACTTAATGTCCCTGTGCCTCAGCTTTTTCACCTGTACAAGAAGGAAACAAAAGACTAACGACCTCATAAGATTGTTGTAAAGATTAAGTTAGATAATGTATGTGAAGTATTTAATTCAGCACCTAATAAATGCTAGCTATGGTAATAATTATTTGTTATCGCTAAGAACACCAAGGTTTAGTATAGAAACTTGTGTAGAGTTTAGTCGGTGCTCACCAGTTCTTTGCAGCAATATGATAAAAGAAAATTTTCACAAGGGCAGGTGTGCTAAGGATTCAATGATCAACGTGAGTGGTTAGAATTGTGTATTTGGGGGAAAGGTGGGAAAGAAAGAGAAAGAGAAAAGGAGGACAAAAGGTAAGGAGGGAGGAGCAAAAGGAGAGAAGAAAAAAGACAGGAAAAAATGAGGAGCAAATCAAAGAACAGATGAATGTGCTATATTAAGTTTAAAAAGGACATTTGGAGTCTTGAGGAGTTGCTGTTTGCAAGTCAAACCATAGCTTGCAAAATTTGGAGAAGCCTAGGAGGGAGATTGTAAATGGGAATAATCAAGCCATTTTTATCAATAATCACAGTGAAGTAGGAGGAAAAACACAGGTTTGGGAACCGAATTCTGGTAATACCATACTGTGAATTGATCAAATTACTTAGCCTCACCTGAAAATGGGGCTGATAATTGCTAGTTTGTGAGGACGAAGTAGGATCATATTTGTAGACCTCCACACAGCTCCCAGGACACAATACATATGGAAGGTTCATTCCAGTTTGGCCTCTGATTTCCTCTGTCTCCTGCAGCGAATCTCAGTGCTGGTAGGAAAATGCCTTTGTGGTTAATGGCAGCCTTTTAAGGTGCTTCGGGAGCAAAATCAGATTATTGGAGGAGCTCTTCATTGGTGTAAAGCAAGCTCCTCTCTTTCTGTCTCCAAACTCCCACCCCCATCGCTTGTGTGGCCAGCAGGTTGGATGGTTCTGCAAACAGCCTCTGGATCAATTCATTGACCACAAAATGGTGAGACAATGGGACCACCAAGGGGCCTTGCTTTGCCCACTGGAGCGAAGGTCAGCGTCAGATGCATTAAGAAATGGAAGCAATTTTCTTCCCAAGGGAGGCTTCTATTAGTCATGATTGCCTGCATTTAGACACACCCTAAACTCTCCAGGGCAGGATTAGGGCAGAATCACAAGCAAAAGCTGGAGAGGAACCTGGCCCTGGAGTTGCAACTTGAGTCAAGAGGAATAGAACATTTTAAACTATCTATTTGGACTGTCTGTGCCTCTGGTTTTTCTAACCCACAAACAATACCACATCTATCTGTGACATCTCCCTCTCAAACATGGCCATGCCCACCAAGTGAACAGCACCTGCTGATTCTTCCTCTATGCTTCTGACAGCCAAATCCTCTCATCCATGCCTCCTGCCATCACCTTAATGAGGCCTACCATCCCCCTACATCCATCCAGCCACTATATTCACTTAGCGGGGGGCTGGACTCTCCAAACACAGAGCTGAGACATTGCCCTGATCTCCAGGAGCTTACAATCTAATCAGAAAAGAAAAAAAAAAGGAACTCTGCACATACAAAAAGAAAAAAAAACAGTATTGACTATAAAGGAGCAGTAAAAAACCTGGGATTTGTTTCAGATGAGTAGTGCAGACAGTATCTTGAGTGATTAATGGAGGGAAGGTGTCCTGTGAGCTTTGGAGCTCTGGAAGGTTCCGGATGGTGACTCTTGGAGGATGGGCATGATTTTGATAGGTTTGGAGGGCATAGTGATGTTGGGACGGTACTCCTATAATCCTTCCAAAGAGCTGCTGGAAAATTACCTTCTCTGCCCCACCAAAGATAGATGAACCATCCACTCCTTTCTGCTCTCACCTGCTTCTTTCTGCAAGTTTCTGCTCTTGCCTGTAACCACCATGTGGTAACCATCTGTTGGTATGTTTGTCTCTATCTCTCTTGATTCTGAGTTCCTTGACAGCAGGGATTTTATCTTACCCTTTTTTTTCTTTGCTTAATGCCTAGCACTTAGTAAGCATTCTCAGTGTTTGTTGACCTGAACTTGAGTAAGCTAATTTGTGTATATCGGGTAAGGGGAAGCAGAGAGAAGATGGGAGATCTATCTAGTTTCATAGAAACCCACATGTGGTCTCTGTGCACTGATCCCGGTCCATTCCTTTGTAGTTTTGCTTTACACTTCTACTTGATAAATGTTTTTCTCTTTAAATAAATGCCCTTTTGTCTTTCCAGGTGGAGCCTTTGTACGAACTAGTGACAGCCACAGATTTTGCCTATTCCAGCACAGTGAAGCAGAATATGAAGCAGGCGCTGGAGGAGTTCCAGAAGGAAGTTAGTTCCTGCCACTGTGCTCCCTGTCAAGGGAATGGAGTCCCTGTCCTGAAAGGTACTACTTTCAGGCAGCCAGTGTCCCTGGTACAAGCCATAATCTGAAGCAGGCTGGGGGCCAGCCATTTGCCTGCTTCTATTTACCAAGAAGTCAGAATTTAGTCCACCAGGAGAAACTACTCTGGCTGTCAGTATACCTGGGTTCTAGCCCCAAGGGTTACTGTGGGTGACAGCATCATTAAGCTGAAGACAGGAGCAGGCTGAGACCCTGTGGTCCACAGCAAGGAGTGGGAATAGACTCAGAGTATCTCTACCCAGAAGATGGCCTGGGCTGAGTAGGAGAAGCCCTTTGCGCATGTCCTGACTAATATGTAATAAGATTTGTGGGTAGCAGCAAGGATGGGCCACTAGAACTTGATTGTTAAACTCAAGAGACATGCCTGGGGTCACTGCAGTGGGCAGGGCAGACTGGGAGGGGTGAAAGCCTGGGATCTTATGCTCCTGTTGTGATAGGTTAGCAAGACTCTAAAAAAGAGGCCAGCCCAGCACACAAAACAGGGCATCAGGAGCAACTGGTTACAGCAAATCCCAGCCCAGGAATCAGGTGGAGTCAAGGCAGAGCCCATGTGAATGAAGTTAGCTCAATGGAAGGGACAAAGAAGAAGGCATACTCTCAGGCAGAAAGAGTCCAGTTGCCAGACTGGGATTAAGGAATATGTCTCTGGCTCTTTGGACAGGATGGACATGAGCAGAGAAGACATAAGTGAGAGCATACGGCCTAGAAGTTCTGCTATCAGCACAAGGACCCCTATGTGAGGGTTAGTTCTGCAGCAAGTGGAATCAGCTCATCAGCTCAAGATTTTAATCTAGGGTTGCTGAACTCTCCCTTGCCTTGTGTAAAATTTGGACCCAGAAACTTGGACCCACCTGAGGCTATAGAGTGAAGGTGAGGGAGAATATGGAGCCAGAGACTGGGGTGCTTGCAGGGCCTGACCTATGGTGGGCAATCCTGTAAAGAGATTTCTTGTGATTCAGATGAGAAGTTCCTTGACAGATTGCAAATTCGCATAGGGAATCACTTCCAAGGAGTCAGAACTGGCCAAAAGTCAGATGAGACATCTAAGAGTAATGAGTTCCCCATCCTTGAGGTATTCCAAGCCTAGGCTAGGCAATTATTTGGGATGAAGTTGAACATCAATGACAATTGGCCTCAGTGACTGCTAATGTAGCTTCCGACACTGAAAGCATTTAAGAATGGGTCAAATGTCAGCTAATGAGTAATTGTCCTCAACAACTCTATGTATTCCCAGGGATGGCAATAAACACCCCTTCATGGCAAAGGCCCTTAGGAAAGGAGTAGGTATTCCTGGCACTGAACCTGCCCTTAGCAAGTTATTTAACTAAATATGTGCTCTGTTTTAACCTGATGGAACTGCAGTGATGTGCAGGGCTGAGCTCCAGGAGTTCTTTGCTCCACCTGGCATGATTCACACTTTCTCCGCCTTGTCTTCTCAGGATCACGCTGTGACTGCATCTGTCCTGTTGGATCCCAAGGCCTAGCCTGTGAGGTCTCCTATCGGAAGAGTAAGTTGATTGGAAAAGGAACTCTGGGGAGGTCCAGAGAATAATTCACCAGAACAAGAGCAAGGTGCGGGTGTGGACTGTGGGGCTGGATACTAAGAAACCCGAGATCCATCCTGCTTAAACTCAGCTTGGGTTGAAATTCTACCTCCATCATTTAATAACTGATGCATTGATTGTTACTCATTTCATTATTTTTACAACACAGAGTGCTTCATGTTAGAGAAATATCAATGCGTGGCTTTTGTAAGCTATCTCTTTGGATCATTCTGGAATGCTTACCCTCTTTTTCTGCTTAGTATGCTCCTATTCAGCCCTCAAATTCCAGCATGGATGCCCCCTCCTCCGTAAAAAATTCCTCTAATCCCCAAAGAATTAGCTAATTCCTCCCGCTGGCTCCCCCGGGACTTTGAACATGTATCTATTATAGCTCTTTGTGCCTTGTACTTTGGGTTGATGTGTCTATCTAGCTCCCCTGCACCTGTGAGTAGGGACCATATCCCATTTACCTCTGTGTCTCAGTAGCCAGGCACAGCTGCTGCTCAGTGATAATAGTTGAATTAACAAATGAAAGACTTGGCTATCATTTAGATCCCTTCCAGCTCTCAAATTCTTTGAGAGTTCTCAACCTTTCACTCCTCTCTCACTTCTATTCCTTTCTGTGACTTTTTGGTGATACTGTTCAATATGGAAATGGCACATGTAAAACAAACAACGAACATTTACTGGACACTTTACTCTATACTAGACACCTTGCTGAGTGCTTGAACTCAGCTTGAGTTGAAATTCCATCTCCATCATTTAATAACTGACCTTGAGCAAGATGCTCGGCCTCTTTATGCCTCGGTTTTTGTGCCTGTAAGATGAATATGATCATATTAACTACCTCATAGAGTTGTCTTGAGTTTGTAACGAGGCATATAAAGCATTTGGAATGACACCTTACACATTGTAAAAGCAAGATAACATTGGTTGCTTTTAAAAGAGCACATTGTTACTTTGTATCTTATATATATTAAATTCTTTAATCCTCACAACAACCCCATGAAGTAGATATTATTGATATTCCCATTTTATGGATGAAGAAACTGAGGTTCAATGGTCACTCACTAACATGCCCAATAGTCACGCAGTTAGGAAGTATAGAAACCGAGGTTCAGGTCCAGTGGGTCTGCCCCCACAGCCTTTGATCGTAACTCCTGCCTGCACTCTTATGTTCCCAGTGAAACACTCAAGGTTGTCCACCCTCTCGTCTTGCACCTCAACCATGCCTGTAGCAGTCGTCTTCCCAGTGAGTCTGCAGTCACACAACCACAGGGTTCCTATTGGCTGGAGGAGCCCTTGGGAACCATGCACTCCAGCTCTCTTATTTTTCAAATGGAGAGGCCCAGAGTTATTTAATTTACCCAGAATTACACTGTGAGGTAGTGGCATAGCTGGACACACGATATATCATGATGGAAGTGATTGATGACTTGCCAATCTCACCAACAATCAAAAATCCTCAAGTGAAAGCAAAGTGTCAGAATGTGGAAAGCACTGGTGTCTGTTGTCACCTCATCTATACCATCCATTGCTCATAATAGATAACACAGCTCCATTATATAGGTTGAGAAGAAGGTAACTGTCCAGCATCCTATAGCTGGGATCTGTCTAAACTGGAAACCATTCATTCATTTATTTATTCATCCATTCATCCACTCAACACATGTTTAGCAAGGGCCTCCTGTGTGCCAGCCTAGCTGCTGGGTGAGCAAATCAGATATAGCCCCTGTCACAATGGATATTTTGCTTTGGAAAGGAAGGCCAATATCATTTGAATTGTCCCATAAAGTTCTTTAAAGTTTAAATTGTAACAACTGCTACAAAATGCTCAGAGAACTTAAAATATGGGAACTGATGGAAAGTTAGGAGTCACAGGGAACTGATAGGGAGTTGGGGAGTCAGATAAGCTTTTCCCAAGGAAATAACACTTTTACTAAGATCTGAGGGGTGAATTGAATTGACCAGGTGAGTAGAGGAGGGAAGAGTGTTCTGGGCAAGGGGGAAAGCCTATGCAAAGGCCCTGTGGTAGGCAGGAGCATGACAAGTACAATGGCCAGGAAGATGGCCAGTCAACTGCAGCAGGAAGCTTAGAGATTCAGACTCCCAAAGCCTTTTGGCTTGCATACTTCACCCAACCCCAGTAAGGCACCAGAATATAAGAAGGGCTAATTGATGTTTGTTGACCTTCTTTCTTATAGATATCCCCACTGATGGGAAGTGGAATTGCTGGTCAAGTTGGTCTTCATGCTCTGGAGGACGTAAGACAAGACAAAGGCAGTGTAACAATCCACCTCCTCAAAATGGGGGCAGCCCCTGCTCAGGCCCTGCTTCAGAAACACTTGACTGCTCCTAGCAGATAATACAGCAGTGGGCTACATACAGTGAGAGCTCTGAGCCCTCAAGTACTCAGGCCAGCTCACCCCTACACCAGTTTCCACCTGGGGTTCATGTGAGGGCAAAAGGCAGTGCCATGCAGGCTGTTTAAAATAAAGATATTAGCTTGTAAAATGCCAGTTGATTTAAATAAATACTGAGTTAAAGGCTTAAGCATCTTTGTAATCCTCACCTTACTCACTCTACAACTTTATTTCACTCATATTGACTACCAGCCAGGAATTGTGTTGGAAGTTGTTCACATTTCACTTCCACTTTCTAGCTGCGACTGGCATATAGTAGGTGCTTAATAATGAATCGATGAATGAATATTGTGTACTTTCCTTGATGAGTACAAGGTCTTGTTCAATAATAATAGTAGTTCCTGTTTATTGGATGACTACTGTATGTCAGCCATGGATTCTGTGTATTAATTCCTTCTGTCCTCATGACAGTCTTATAAGGTAGATGCCAGAACAGCTGGGGGATCTGAGGCTTACAGCACTTAAGCAATTTGTCCATTGTTACACAGTTAGAAAGCGGCAGACCTGGGTTGCAAATTCAGGCTCTAGAATTTTAAATTCTTAACTCTGATGCTCTCTTACCTCTCAGTAAATGAGTATCTGATTAACAAAGAGTTTTTCATGAAATAAAATGCAACAGAAATTACTGTGTCTGTGTGTGTGTGTGTGTGTGTGTGTGTGTGTGTGTGTGTGTGTGATTGACAAATCTCCAGCCACTCCCTTCTGAGGAGAGAGGATCCTGGTCCCCCAGCTCACTTTGATGCTGAGTATAGGAAGGGTGTGATTGTGCATGTTGGAAGCAGGAGTTCTGGGGCAGAGTGGAATTGTTGTGCTTAATAAAGGAGTGGCAAGGTGGGTTCCCAGGGAAGATCCTGAGCTGGAGACAAGAGCCAGGGAAACTGATCCCTGAAGGACAGAAAGTTGAAAAAGGAGAGAAAGTTGAAAAAGAAGAGAAGATCATGGTGGCTGGAAGAGGAAACACGTGAAAGAGAATTTTAAGTTGATGGTTGTGGGGTAATGTGCAAAATAAACTGTTCCCTACCTCCCCCATGAAACTGTCTGTACATTCTACTTTGCTCACTTACGCCCTTGTGCAAATACCATTTTGGGGGTAGGGCGGAAGGCTTGAAGAAGAGAATAAGACAATTTTTCTCTGGGCTACCAGAAATAAAATTTTGATTTTCTAGATTGTCAAGTGAGCATTTAAGCTTTATTTCTCTCATTCATTCCATCATATTAAAACATCCTGTAAGATTTTCTTTGCTCTTGGGCCCCTCCTGTCTGATTTAAGTACTTCAGGTGAATTTGTTGAAATAAAGTTGGTGGAGTAAAAAGCAGTTGGTTAAAGGTGAATTGGTTCATCCTATTGATTCAACCCATTGATTTTCAGCCAAATCATTTGCTTGGAGTTTACCACTGGAGTTTGATGCTGGGGCCTGAGACCTTAACATATGACACCAAGCTTTGGTTACTGGCACACAGCAATCTCACCCAACCAGCTGTCTGGAATTGAGTCCATAGAACAGCCATCAGAAGGAGCTTCTATTGTACTGCTAGGGGGTTCTTCCAGCAAGTGCGGTGATCCTGCCTGCCTTCCTGCAACCCCGTGGCCCCTGCAATTCAGCTGACAGGTCTGGGCCCTTGTTTGGTTTAATATTATTGCTTTGCCGTCTGCTGTTATTTCAACAGGATAATCCAATAATGTTTTATCTCTTTCATTATACTGAAGCCGTATAATTTTCTTGCGTTATAATCTATCTTCTTTTAAGATTCCCCTGAGACAGGGAAGAGCGGTTCTGTCTTTGCTTGATGGGAGGCTCCCATGAAGCTGACACTAGCATGCTGAAGCGAGCACTGCCAAATTAAATTCTGAATCTCAATCACAGCCACTGTTTCTAATGGGAAATTTGAGTTGATTATGGAGATGACAGCCCAGGTTCACATTTATTGCATTTAGCAGAAATTGTTTATCCTATTAAATACGGTCTTGAAGGAGCGACAATTGAATTTCGGAGCACCAGTGAATACCCGGGTGACGCCCAGGCATTGCTAAACTGCGTAATAATTATATTCTTATTTGTGGGCTGAACTTCCCCACGTGGCTCTTTCTGCAAACAAATGCATTTTGGAGGAGGCTGAAACATAATGCAAGAATTAAACAAAATAAATGCAAACTGTGCTTTTGGAAAATCTTGGCAACTGTGGCTTTCACTGGTGTACCGGTGAAGGAGCTGCAGTATTCCAGGGGCAGAGTCCAGGCAGGACAGTTTGGCTGTGGTCCTGGAAGCTTGAACACAGCACAAGATGCCTGGATGTGGGAGATTTTTGCATCCCAGAACATAAATCTTTGAAATGCTTTTAGCTCCATGTGCTTAATGTCCAAATGGGAGGCTTTTCGTGTGACCTTGGACTAATAACATAACTTCTGTGGGAATAATAATTATTATAATTAGTTTAACAATAGTAATAATAGTAATAGCTGCCAATTATAGAGTGCTTCCCAGTTTATGAAGTCTTTTAACCTACATTATGTTATTTAATCTTCATCTGAATTTCATAAGGTAGATATTAATACGATCATTGGATGACAGGTAGAGAAAGCTTAGAATGGAAACTCGATCCTTATGACTAATGAGTCAACTATAGAAGTTAGGATGGGATACAGAGGTCAGGAGAAAGAGCACTTGCTGGCAGAGAATCCAGATAGAAGGAAAAGTCATCTCTGTCTTCAAGAAGAGGACTCTGGCCTGCTCCCAAGTACTTATTAAAAAAAAGTCCTCAGGAGAAAGTGGGCCTGGCACAGAAAGCCCTTGGGGACATCAGCCTGGTGACCTTCATGATCTGCACCTTGATGTAAAAACATACTGGTCATAGGATCTTGCACACAGCAGCCCCTCCACTCGCCCTCCTGTTGAGGCCAATTCCTCACTCATCCTCCAGGTCTCAGCTATCTCTTCTTTCCTACAGCCTTCCTTGCTTCCATTAGGTTAAGAGAGAGATGTCTACTCTCTCTGTTTTCATTTCACTCTGTACTTCTGCCATCATAATAGAAGTAAGTCTGAAAGTCTGAAAATAGAGATAATATTTCGTTTTACAGATTGAAGATGTCCTTAATGACATCATGTCTACTCACCAATGTTTCTAGACTTTGCAGACATTGTATAATTTACTTGCTGCTTATTCTTTCTCAAATATGGCATCCATGAAGGCAGGGACAGTATCTACTGTGCTAATATATCCCAACTTCTAAGTTTAGTGACTGGCACAAGTAGACCATCAATAAATAATTGTGTAACTAACGAATTAATGAAAGGAATAAGTAGGGCCTAGGGAAGAACTTTCTCATGCTGGTGAGAACCTTTAGTGAATTTGTGGTACATGATAGTGGTATCATGAGAGGAGGGGCAGAGCAACCCCTACGATAGGGGCAACCCATATAGTAGTGAAGGATAGGCACTTTCAACTGGCTTTGTGGGCAGCAGTGCAAGAGCAAAGTGAAATAAAAGGGAAGAAAAAACAGCTGATGTCATGAAGGGACTGATAATACCTGTTTGGAGATTTTATTGTTGACACCTCCTGGGGACAGCCAGGAATCCCCAAGGAAGCTCTGCCAAGGAAGGGAACAAAATCTCCGCAATTCTTGGTGGAGCAAACCTGAGAAGCACGTTGACAGGTTGATGAGAAAACCAAGGCTCAAGAGATTTTAAAAGGCCTGCCTACTACGTGGCAGAGGTAGGAAAGAGGAACTGAAAAAAATCATCTTGCAACATTCTGCTTCACCCTCAGTGTTCTCATCTCTACATTAGTTTTAAACCTAGAATGGCCACAAAAAAAACTAATGGCAACACATTAGCATAGGGCATATTAGGTCTTTGAGATTCTCTGTTTATTGAATGTTGGCACAAATCAGATTTTTCTATGCTGTATTTTCTTCTTTGAGTTATCATTCTTAAATGTTAGGCCAGATTCCAATAATGAGGTATTCAGAAACTCAGGGATCTGTTTATGGAGATACTGGGGGTGTTGTCACAACCTCTTAGGCAAAACTGGAAGGACAGCATAGAGACAGGCCAAACAGCATAGTGCTTGGAAGCCAGACTGCTGACGTTTGAAGCCTGGCTCTGTGACTTAATGCCTTGTGGCCTTATACAAGTTATGTACCTGTCTGTGTCTCCATTTCCTCATTTGTAAGATGGGGATGGTGGCAGTGTCAGCCTCCTAGGGTGTTGTGAACATTATATGAATTACTGCATTTAGGAGAGCACCCTGAACCTAGTAAGCATTCCATAATTAGCTATGTCATTATTATCATCATTTCCAGGGATTTTCAAAACATCAACAAGAACCACAGGTTGGTTATTTTTTAGGTCATTTAAAACTGCTTTACAGACATTTCAGTGTAAAACCCACTATATCATACAAGAACAAAAAGACATAAAATAGCTTAGCTCCTAGGGAATGTCTTAATAAAGGACATGGATGATTTTTATATCCCAAGCTCTGGGTTATTAAGAAAAAATGTATCAGCATAACAACTAATATTTGCAGAGGGCATTACCAGTTACAAAGAACTTTCACATACCTAATCCAGCTTAATCCTCTCAATGCCTGCAACAGGAAGGACTTATTATCTGCCTTTGACAGGTGATGAGACAGAGCCTCGGAGAACCTGAGTGATTTGCCCAAGACCACACAGCTTGAAAGCAGCAGAGCTCAGTCCAAGAGCTGCAGCCTCTGTCCTCATGTCTCCCACAACAGCAGAGGTAGATCCAGCTTCATCTGTAGGGCAAATGCCCACCTGCCTGCTTACATAGAAGGGGCAGAGAAAGGCCCTTCATCTGACATCCCTGCAACAGAGAAACTGAGCAGGTTTGGAAGGTTTTGCAGTAGACAGACAGGTGTAACACCCAACGCCATTACTTCCTAGCTGTGTGGCTTGAATCAAGTCACTTTTCCTTTCTTGGCCTCAGTGTCCTCGTCAGAAAATGAGGCTGTTAATCTTCAGGGCACAAGGGTGAGGATTAACATTCTTGGGTGCTGAACAAAACAGTCCTGCCTAACTTCTGCCTCTTTTTACCCTGCCTAGCATCTGTCTCTTCGGGCAGGTGGATGCATTTCACCAAAAGAAGAACGAAAAGAAATAGTGATTGCATTTATAGTGAGGAATTCTCAGAGGATTGTCAAAGGGAGTCAAGTGGCTAGTCTGACATTCACCTCTCTGTAGGAGGCCGTGCCGGAGGCTGGGTACTTCCATTATCGCTACTGGCTGCATCCACCAGTTATCTCGAGTCTACACCTTGCAACCCCAGGTGTTCCTTCATCCATCATTGACCATTGTTTATATTCACTCCTCCTTCCCTCACCACCTCCTGCCAGATGACTCCTTGTTAATAAGCCAGTTTGCTCACATCCTGAAAACTATCTGATTCTGGCCCCTTTTATCCCAAACACCGCCCATCCATCAAATGCTTGCTCCACATGCTTGGTTAGGAAAATGGGAACTGGGGAGGGAGACAAATCATAGATAAAACTTCTTAGCTGCTATCTCTAAAGAAATAGAATGGATAAATAGATCTGTCAGACATGTATCATGCCACTGGTCAGCAGAGTTCATTTGTTATAAACAGGTTAGGACGGGAGGATTTATCTCACATTTTAGGCTGTTAATGTAGAAGGGAAACATATTTTCCTTTATCTCTCCCAGGGGAAATCCTAAGACCGTGAATGAGGAATTTTTAACTCGATTTGATGGACTTCCCTTCACTAAGGTGAAAAGGGTGGGCTCTCTCTTGAATTTGTGCAGCCTTCAGGAACGGTGTGGGCTCGGCTGTCCTCTGACATACCAAGAAGGTTGCAGGACTCAGGAGTCCTGTGAAAGTGTCTTTCATTAGGTTTCCTCTCACAAGTTTCTGCAGGCTAGACACTAAAACCATTCTAGAGTCTTTGCCTCCAGCACAGAGAAACCAGAGACAACAGCAGCCAACAAACTTTCCCTGGAAAATTCCTATGTACCAAGTATGATGCTAGGTACTAGGGCTTCAACGGTAAATAGGATTCCCCACTTGCCCTGCAAGAAGTCACTGGGTGGGGTAGACACACAACTAGGCTACAGGGATGGAGCATGGAAAGTGCTGGAATACAGAGCTGTGTGAGGGAAGAGGACCTGATGAAGTGTGGGGTAATGGAAGGGGTCAAGGTTGGTTTTCTGGATGAATGGACACCTTAACCTATGCCCAGGAAAGTGCTGGTGAGGGGCTAGGAGAAGATGAGAGCTAAGAAGTGGGAGTCGGGTAGTTCTTCCAGGAGTAGTATGTGCAAAAGCTGGAGGCAACAGAAGGCCTGACCTATTTGGGGAACTAAATTGGAAATAGTTCTTTAATTCAATAAATGTTTACTGAATCCCTACTGAGGCTAAATACTATTTGGTACTGGGGATCTAACCATGAAAAGGCTTGCTTAATAATGGGGGGAGTCGTACTGTCTTAGTCATTTCAGACTGCTGTAGAAGAAGACAATAAACTGGATGGCTTAAACAACAGACATTTATTTCTCACAGTTCTGGACACTGGCAATTCCAAGAGCAAGGTGCCAGCCCATTCAGTGTCTGATGAGTCACTCTTTCTGGTTTGCAGACCACTATCTTCTTGTATCCCTCACATGGCAGATTGCAGAGAGAAGCAAGCTCTCTGGTGTCTGTCCTTATAAGGGCACTAATCACATCATGAGGACTCCATCTTCATGACCTAAGCACTCCCAAAGGCCCCACCTCCTAATACTAACCCATTAGGGATTAGGATTTCCACATAGGAATTTGGGGGTACACAAACATGCAGTCCATAACATATGAGAAGAAAAAAAGAACAAATAAACAAATCTATAATGTCAGGTAATGGTAAATCTGTATGAGAAAAATAAATGAAAAGGGTGAGCCTCTTTACACAGGGTGGACAGATAATGTCTTTGCAGAGGTGACACTTGAGCAAAGACTTGAATGAAATGAGCAAGTGAGCTGTGGATGAGCTCATTTAGATGGTGAGCATCTCAGGCAGAGAGGACAGCAGGTGCAAAGGTCCTGAGGAGGGGAGGGTCTGGTGTGCATGAGGAATGGCAAAAGGGCCTGCATGACTGGAGCAGTATCATTGAGAGAAGAACTGAAGGGAAGGAAATGAGAGGGAGCCAAGGGCTAGTTACACAGATCTTTGTTCCTCACATCAGGGGCAATAGATTTCTAGCACAATTGGCTCATAGAGTCTGAACAGAGAGATACAGGTGGAGGGGTACAACAGCCTCAGAGATGTGCTTTATGAATCCAGTTTGAAATTTGTGGCCTTTATAACAATAGCTGTGGGCTTGCTGAAAGCCCAAGAGTAGCCCAGGGTAATCAGGAAAGGGGCTGTCTGTAGGAATCTCCCTGGGACCGAGCACTGGCTGCCCTCAGGAAAGGCCCAGTGACCAAACTGGAATTCCAAACTCAGTCATCTCCACCCTGACAAACTCCAGCATCATTACCCAAAGAGCTGAGCAAAAATTGCCCCACGCTCTATCTCCTGGTTTTCCAGCTCTGTCACTTGGCACCATTCCCCTGCACAATCGGGCCCCTCCTTCTGCTTTCTTTGATGCTCCAACTCTCATTGTGTCTGAGATTCTGCTGGCCATGTCCTGGCTGCCTGCCCTGCTCCCACAGCTGGTTATCCCCAACAGGTCCCTGGACTTCCTGCCGCCTGGGACCTATTGCCATTGTTCACAGTTCTGCTTTACCAGACTGCATTCTTCCAGGGATGGGACCATGTCTGATCCTTTTCTGAACCTCCAGCACCCAGATGGGGCCTGCACAAGAGATCTCCAGCGAGTATTTTGCCCGTTTCTGAAGTGAAGGAGTAGCACCATAAATTTTCTTCATGCCATTGCTCTAATCCATATCACATCCCCTTCCTCTCACGGCACTCAATGGCTTCACTTTGCCATCCCTCATTTCTGCAATGTGGCTTTTGAAGCCTACCCTTTCTCTCTGTCCATTTCCTTCACCCTAAAGGCATATAGTTCAGAAGAGATTCATTGAGTGCTGAACTCTTTAGATCTTCCTTTCTCACAAAGAAGAAAAAAAAAGAAAAAAGCCTCTCCTTATTGCTTTTTATTCTGTCATTAATTTACTTTTCAAAAGACACCTTGTCAAGCTGAAGATTATATCTTTAAACCATGTATTTACACCCACTACCTATAAAACCTTAGATTATAGATCTTCTTAAAAGACCTAAGGGAAAATGCATTGGATGAGCTTTATGCTTTTTGCTTTGTGAGAGCCATTCTTGAAGAGGAAAAGCTGCTGATGTAGTAAAGGGTTGCTATGCTTGAAACTGCCACTGTATTTTAATTTTTAAAGCTCCTGGGGATGTAGCATCCTCAGAGGAGTGGGACAGATGCTGGCTTGGGTTCTCTGGCTCAGAAGATAGGAAGATGGCTTTGCTCAGCCGGTGGTTTTGGCTCACAGATGATTCAGGCAATTACTTAATCTCAAAATTCTCATCTTTTGCCCAGATTACTACACTTACCTCCTGATGAGCCTCCCTCTGGTTTCTTTCCCTCCCCTGTGCCCCACACACTATTCTCCAAATCCCTCCACCGACAGACAAGAGGAAAGGGTGGGTGGAGGAAATGGAAGCATGTGTTTGACGCATTCAAACCCTGGCCTGCTCTGTGGCCCATGAGGCTCAACCTTGCTGAGATTCAGTTTCTTGGCTGCACAATAGGGCACAGAAAATAAACCTTAAGAGATCTTGCACAGGACTAGTTAAAATAGCACAAATAACTTTGCTGTCTCTGCCTTTTTGTTTTGTCACAGACCCCATTCCCCATGCACATATACTGATTCCTCCACTCTCAGGAGCCTCAAGCTTGGCTGCACTTGGAATCACCTGGGGAACTTTTAAAGCTAAGGATGTCAGGCCAGGCACAGTGGCTCACGTCTGTAATCCCAGCACTCTGGGAGGCCGAGGTGGATGGATCACCTGAGGTCAGGAGTTCGAGACCAGCCTGACCAATATGGCGAAACCTCATCTCTACTAAAAATACAAAAATTAGCTGGGCATCATGGTGGCGTGCACCTGCAGTCCCAGCTACTGAGGAGGCTGAGTCAAGAGAATTGCTTGAACCCCAAAGGCAGAGGTTGCATTGAGCCAAGATTACACCATTGTACTCCAGCCTGGAGACTCTGTCTCAAAACAAACAAAAAACACCAACAAAAGAAAACCCGAAAAACTACGGATGTCTGGTCCCTACCCCCAGTGATTAAGATTTAATTGGTTTGGGGTGCAGCCCGTAGACATCAGGGTTTTGAAAACTCCTCAGGTGATTGTAACATACAACCAAGTTTAAGAACCACTGTTTTTAGGTCAAGATCAAATTCTCTCTTTAAAGTGCTCACGTGGCCTGGTCAATTTGGCTCTTGGTCACTTTCTAGCATGAAACTGCCACTACTCAGTAAATAATGAATGTAGGTTAATTATTAATATAAGTTAAAAAGCAACAAGCAAATTAATGACAGGATGCAAGGCAATAAGAGAGTCTTTTTTCTTTTCTCAGACAGAAGATCTAAAGAGTTCAGCAATCAACTTCTAAATCACATTCTTTAATTAATAATAGTCTTAATAATGATGATGATAAGGGTGAGGCTAATAATGTCCTGTATGACAGGCATGGTGCCAAGTGTTTTATATGCCTTATTTTATTTACATACATTATTTTCCCCACTCCCCATTCCTGACACATACGCACCTGCACTCACCCTCAATTGTCTTTCTCACTTTCAGACTTTGTCTCATGTTGAATTTCTGTCTGAGAGATCTCCTCCCTCTTTGCCTACTTGAAAAGTCCTTCAGGGCCTGGGGCAAGCCCCATGCCATCCACAATACACACACTCATGGAAAGGTAAATCTCTCTCCCACCTGGCCTCCTTCAGCACTTATTTTGTGTGCTACATATTTTAGCTTTAACTCAACAATTAATTTCCCTAAAGTCTCCTCTAGTTGTTTCGTATACATAATTCTTATTCTTACTTTAACAAGATTGAGGACTCTGGAATGACTTGAAGCATCAATATATATGTTAGTTACCAGACGTTTCTTGAGTACCTACTATGCACTAGGATTGTAGATTTGGCTTTCAAGGAGCTCACAATCTAATACAGGAAACTGATGGATAAACAGAAAATTCAGTGCTACCTAAAATGTTCTCTATTTGAGGCATGACTGGAGTGCTGTGGGATTCTGAGGCTGGCTGGTGTGATTGGTCTCCCCTAGAGATGGGTTGGAGAAGGTGGATTGATTGTCACTAGCTGGCCTCTTCAAATCCACTCTCCACTCTGGGAGGCTGACCAATGTGCTCCTCATCTATGAACTGACTCTTCAATTCATTCACTTATTTAATCACAGCTACTTACTAAGTCCCTGCTACATTTAAGACACAAGCCTGACCTCAGGGGCTACAGTGCTAAACAAAACAAACTTGACTTCTGCCCTCAAGATTATTATCTCTTAGGAAGAGATAGATCTTAAATAGTCACAGGAGATGTGGGGTTAAATATATATGCTATGATCTGAACATGGTCCCTTCAAAATTCAAATGTTGAAATTCTAACCCCAAAGTGATGGCATGAGGAGGTGGGAAATTCAGAAAGTGACTAGGTCATGAGAATGGAGCCCTCATGAATGGGATTAGTGCCCTTAAAGAACGGACCTAAGAGACTGCCTAGCCCCTTCTGCCATGTAAGGACACAGCAGTAAGACAGTCCTGTAAAAACTAAGAAGTGGGCCCTTACTAAACACTGAATCTGCCTTGATCTTGGACTTCCCAGCCTCCAGAACTGTGAGAAATAAATTTCTGTTGTTAATAAGCCACCTAGTTTATGGCTTTTTGTTATAGCAGCCCAAATAGACTAAGATAATATAATTACTAGTTATGAAAATTGCAATGAAGGAAAAGAAGTGTTCCATAAGAAAATAATTAGAAGAAATGTCACATTTGTGGTAAGAACTTAAGGAAACTAGAGAGATTAATTGAATTAATAAATGAGTTCAAATGAAGGAAAATTGAAATAACTCAAGTCAATTTTTAATATTTTTCTCATTATTTCAGAGTGTCTGCTTACCCTACCAATTAATAATGTTTCCATGAAAGAACAAATATTGTTATCAAAGAACTAAGAGAATTCTCATCCTACTTTGTTTAATTGGGTGTTGATTGTTTCAGGTGTCTGCTTGCTTTGTCTCTAACATTCTGTAAGTTCTCCCTGGTCATGGATTAAGTTTTCTCAGTTTTCTATTTTACTTTATTTTTTTGATGATCCAAGGTGCTGTGAGCAGGACAGAGCTTCTAGTTAACAGTCAACATCCAGTTGCTGAATAAAATGATTGAGTTTTGTAAGTAATAGAGTAGTTGGCTGTAGATAGCAAAACCTAGTCTTAGGCCTGGAAGCTGGCAGAACAAAGAAAAAAGTGTGCTGATTTTCATTGTCTCTCAGTCGAAAGAAGTCTTTATCCAATAGTCAGTGCAGGGGCGATTCACAGCATCTGGTCCAGCCTGTGCTCAGAGGCCCTCAGCAAGCCTGCGTTTGTACTTTCCGCCCTGGACACGAGGCCCCTCCATTCTGAGGTGCGGGATTGTCACACTCTCTTCTCCTTTCCTGGGTGCCTGTTCTGCACACAGACCAGGAGCTCCAGCAACTCCAGCTCCCATCTGCTTTGGCTCCTGCGGAGGAAGTTTCCCAGGGAGGAGGAGGTTAGCATATGGTTAAGAAGGAAGTGCCTGGCTGGTGATGAACAGGGAGGGGTGGGGTGGGACCCTTGGGAGAGAGACTGGCCTCCCCTCCTTTGGTTGACTGCAGCTTGTTGGAGGTACCTACGGATAAGGCACATAGGGTCTTTGCTTCTTTGCTAGTCCGGATGTAGCAAGGGCAGTTTCACTGTGGAGACCATGGCAGACAGGCTTTTAATTGTCCCTGGGGGCTCTGCCCAGGGGGTTGCAGAGCTACTACTAAGGAGGGAGGGCCATCCTGTTGCCTGAAAGTGGTCTGCAATCCCTCCTTGGGGAAATGCCTTCAGGTAGCCAACCAAGACCTCTGTGCTCACTGCTGTGCACTTAATTTGAAACTCTGGATGGAGTGAGAAGAGGCCACTGGGAGCCCATCTCACGAAATTGGAATCCGCCGTTCCATGGAAGATGGATAGCGGAGGGAGGCAGAAGGTGTGCTCCGTTGGAAGAATGACACAGAGTCACTGGAGGGTGTGGAGAACGGGGAGCACCACCCCGCTGGGGAGTCAGAGAAAAGATTTGGCCGGGCACCACCCTGCAGAGGATTGCTAAGCTTTTGTATGAGGATCTGCAAATCAAACCCCCTCAGACTCTGGCAACAGAGGCGCAGAGGGTGACAGGCTCTCTGCACAGAGCATCTGAAAACATGCACTGACCATGGACTATCTGGAAATCTGGCTCAGAGAATTGCCTAGCCTGGGGCTCGGCCTGAGTTTTGGATACTATCATATGAGAAGGATGGACTAATCCAATGGGTTTTTTTCAATCATTATTTTTTTCATCACAATTTCATTTTTCCTAAATGAAATCTTACGTGGACCCCAACCTCGAAGTCAGATGAAAGTGGAGCTGCTCTATTTGAAGCTGGATGTCTGTCAGGCTCGCCCTCCTCCGCTGGGGCAGCTCTGAGACCCCAAGGCTCCTCAGATCACAGTGTGAATATCATTGGATTGGGTTATCTCCAAGTTCCTTCCAGCTCTGTAATTATACTCCCTGATGGGGCAGCCGCAGCAAGGCTCTCTGTCTCTTTCTCCCACCTCTGTGCCTCGGTCCCCATAGGCAAAGGTTTGCTGGGAAAATTCCCAGGGACTGTAATGGGCCTCCATGGAATTTGACTGCCCTGCCTCAGACTTCCTTGCCAGCCCAGTCTCCAACAGGCTGAAAATTCAGTATGATAGCCCCAAGGCCACCTGATGTCCACACCTTGCTTGGAACCAGGTTGATGGAGTGACATGAGCTGCCTGCAATGAACTAAGTGCACTGCCTGCAACTGAATGCAGGAGGAATGGGACCTTGAGAGCAGCCCTCTGTCTCATCCCTTCCTGCAGATCATTATGTAATGCCCACACCTTCTCTGATGCCCACCATATGTGCAGGTGTCTCAGCCTGCCTGCCACTGAGCCTGACACTGGACCATGGAGAGGCACGTCTGGGTAGCCCACACTCCCTCTTCTCCTTGTCTCTATGCTGTATGGACAGGGATCCTAGCAAGTCACTGGTTCTGAGGGCCCTTGGAGTGCTATAATTAAATTACTCTGGCAAGGCTCACATCTGTTCCTTTAAGCCAGGCCAGGTTGATAACCATGAACTGGTACATACTCCACTTTCCACTCCCTGAGATGATACTTACAGAAGTTGTCTCAGACCCTCTACTCTCATTCCCCAAATTTCCTCACTCTTAGGATGTGACTCAGTAGGGTGTAATGGTTAAGAGATTGGGTCCCGGGTCCAAATCCTGGCTCTTTCATTCCCCAGCTAGGTGACCTTGAGCAAATTATCCAACCTTCCTTCTGCCCTGGTTTCCTCATCTGTAAATTGGGACTCATAATAGCATTTATGTCATAAGGTTGTTGGGAAAATAAATGAGTTCATATACATGCTGCTATAATGGCTGTTACTAATAAGGCTTAGTTATTTTTTCTGTTTATTGATCTTTGGTCCCCTTGGGAATGCTGCCTGGCCAATGGGAAAATGGCGGCTGCAACCCAGTCCATACCCTGCTTGGGAAGTCAGGAAAGCCCTGGACCCTTGAGCTGTGCTGTATCAATCCAGAGTGGTTTTCTTTTTCTCTCCCAATTCACCCACCTACCAGGCAGTGCCTTTTTTCCAGTTCTCACAAGGAAACTGGAATCTGCAATTCCATGGAAGATGGAACTGGCCCTGGGAGTTGGTCTCCTTGGTTTGTATTCTCTGCAGGCTCCTTTTTAAGGTCTTTGGCTTTCACTCACCCTCTTGGCTTATCTCTTTCAGCGTATCTCCCACAGGACACAGGCAGCTCAGATTCTATTCCCTTTTGCCACCAAAGGAGGAATTTGAAGAAGTAACAAGTAACAACCCAGAACAATCCTCTACCAATGAAACATCCCACATGAAGCTGTCTCATCTTTTTCTTATTATAATAGAGCCTACCACGAGTGTTAACTAGTTTAATCCTCAACACAACCTTTGAGAAGGTTCCAGTACAATCTCATTTTAGAGGGTATGCCCAGATGGAAATTGGCAGCTTAGCAATTAAAGATCTGGGCTGAATCCGGTGGCTCACGCTTATAATCCCAGCACCTTGGGAGGCTGAGGCGGGCAGATCACTTGAGGCCAGGAGTTCGACACCAGCCTGGCCAACATGGCAAAACCCCATCTCTAGTAAAAATACAAAAATTAGCCAGGCATGGTGGTGCATGCCTGTAGTCCCAGCTACTCAGGGTGGGGGTGGGGGAGTGTGGGCTGAGGTGGGAGAATTGCTTGAACCTGGGGGGTGGAGGTTGCAGTGAGCCGAGATCACGCCATTGCACTCCAGCCTGGGTGACAGAGTGAGACTCCATCTCAAAACAAAAACAAAAACAAAAACAAACAAAAAAACTAAAGATCTGTTTGATACCTGAGCTATGCTATCCTGCCTCCTACTTAGAACTACTCTCTCAAAGAGGAAATAATAACTCACAATCATCTCATTTTAAAACCAGGTCTACTGCATAAAGATCCCCTTGTATCCTAAAGAAATTGGTATTTGTAGTTTGAAGCTTAAAATATTTAAATTCAATTTTGCATTTAAAGATTTTAAGCTTCAAACTACCGACTGCTCACCATGTTGCTCTCCCTTGTTTAGGTCAGAGACTCAGAGATTCTGGGGGTAGGAAGGACCTTGAGGCTGTCTTGCCCAACCATCCCTTGGAATAATGAATCTCTTTCATTACAATTTCCTGAAAAGTGGTCATCTATCCCCTTCCCTCACTCCTGCCACAGTACATGCAGAAGAAAGTCCTCCCTCATTAAGCCCTAATCCCTTTGCTATAGCTTCTCTCCTTTAGTCCTACAACCTAATCTCAGTGGCCATAGAAAACATGTCCTCTCATATAGTGGTTTATATGGGACTTGTCCTTCCTGAGTCTTTCTTCTTCACGCCAAAGTTCCCAATCTTTCCAGATCTTCTTAGTACATAGGTTTGAGCCTTCCCACTTCCCTGGGTTGCCTGCTTTGCTTTGCCAGTATCTGGTGAAATGTGACACCAAGAACAAAGATCTTGGTATGCCAGAGAAGAATCTTATCCTGGGCTCTTGACTTCTGTTAACCCATCTATCACTCTGGGGCCATCTGTATCAGGCTCCCACTGACTGAACTGGGACTAATGGTTGGCCTGTTTCTTTCACATGGCCATTGGACAAATGGCTTCAGCCCCCTCCACCCTGTGCTGCAACTGTTTGTTTTCTGGAGTCAATTGTAATACATTGAGTTTGCCCATCCAGACTTCTTTGTTTTTCCCTTTGTGTTTTCTTCATTGCAACAGCCAATTTAGGTTAACATATACATTGATTAGGTAGCCGATACATTTTGCCATCATTTTCATATAAACAGTTTCATATGCCTGAAAAATTGGGAGCTTAGGAATTGGAACATGCATAGAGACTCTTGGGGCTAAAAAGGAACATAGATGAGAAAGCTAAGCCCCAGAAAGACGTGAATAATCAGTGTCTCACAGTGAATTCGTAAAGTGTCTGAGATGCACATCCACGTCCTCAGACTTCTTCATTTTTAAGTGATGGACTTTTAATGCTTGTTTGATGACTTTCTTCCCTGGTACAATTTGGTTCATATCGCAGCTATCTGCGTTTAACTTTCCTTGCCCAAACCTTGTTTTTAGTCATAACTCCTTACACTGAAATGACAACTACCTATCTCTTTTAGTGAGTTGAATCGTGCTTCCCCAAAAGATATGTTGAAGGCAAACCCTTGTTACCTGTGAACATGATAGTATTTGGAAATAGGATCTTTGCAGATGAAATCACATTAAAATGAGGTCATGCTGGATTAGGGTGGGCTCCAACCCAATGACTGGTGGTTCTTATAAGAAGAGAAACAGAGTTATAGAGGGAAGAATGCCACATGAGGACAGAGGCAGAGACTGGAGTGATGCATCTCCAAGCCAAGAAATGCCAAGGATTGCTGACCACCACCAAAAGGTAGGAGAGGGGCATGGACCACACACTCCCTCAGTCTCTGGCAGGAACCAACCTAGCCAACACCCCTGACTTTGGACTTCTAGCTTCCAGAAGTCTGAAACAATATACTTCTGTTGTTGTAAGCCACCTAATTTGTGATGAATAAACTAGGAAACTAGTTTATTCCTCTATAAATGAATCCTGGTGTCCATAAACATCTTGGTGAAAAACAGTTCTCATCTGAGAAAAGGTCTTGATGGCAAGGACAAAGTACAAGAACTATTAAGTGTGATGGATGATTAATAGAACTCTCAAGGGTGGCTCCTGGGTAGTGGCTAGGAGGGCTCAGAAAGGAGGGGCTGGGAACCCCAAAAGTCCTTTCTGCACTGGCCCCTTTGAGCTGGGCCAGGCTGGAACTGGGTGGGGATGCACAGACCTTACCTTCTGTCTGTATTTGCTCACAGGCAGGGCCCAGGCGACCCAGGCGGCACTGGCACCTGCAGCTGGTGCCCTCAAGGATGGGCACCCCATTATTGAAGCAGGGCCCACATCGGCAGGCGTTGAATTCCATCAGATACTGGTCCAAGGCATGGCGCAGGTTCTGGCGCTTGGCCTCCAGAGGCCCCAGGCTTGTGTGCCGCAGCACCTCATGAATAGGCTGCATCTGTGGGCACAGAAAGAACACAGCGCCCCTCCCTGGGCTCTGTCTACTTTCCCAGAGCGCAAGAATGGAACATCAAGCTTCCGGAAGGCCTGATACATGCCAGGCCAGACACAGACACTCAACTTATCCCACCACCTTGGATCCTCACAGCCACTCTGTGACATAGGCACTAAACAAACTCCTCAGCTCCCAGCAGAAGAAAGGGAGGCTCAAAGTGTTTAAGCAACTGGCTCAGAAACACACAATTATTAAGAAATAATAATGTAGATCAGGTTTAGAGAGGGGCAGTTAAAAGTCCAAGACCACACAGCTAGGACGTGAGACACATTTACTTAGCTTTTACCATGTGACAGGCCTTTCCCCTATATCATCTCCCTTAATCCTCACAATAATTCTGGAGCAATGTGTACATTCCTCACGAGAATCACCCACTTAACTCTGAAACCTGTGCACTCCCAATCCCAAGTGAGCTTAGAAGTTATTTGTGCCAGCTCATCTGTCCCCTCTACCATGTTTAGGAAGCAGGAAAAGTGTGTTTTGATCATCAGTCTTCAATGAAGGAATTAATAAAATCCTTGACAGGTAGTGTTGTTGTCATTGCTGAGCAATTCCCCTAATGGTGTAACTGTGGCAGCTACATGTGGCTGGGTAGGGATTATTTACAACTGATGCAACCCATTCCAGGCATGACCATAGTTCAGGGTTTCTCAACCTTGGCACTATTGCGTATCAAGTTGGATAATTCTTTGTTGGCAGGAGTGGGCTGTCCTATGCATTGTAGGCTGTTTAGCAGAGTCCCTGGTCTCTATCCCCTACCTGCCAGCAGCCCCCTTCCAGTTGTGAAAACCAAAACTGTCTCCTGACATTGCCAAATATTCCTTGGGGGAAACAATTGCCTCAACTGAGAAGCAGTAGATGAAGCACAAGGAGCATTGAATCTGGAGCCAGAAAACCTGACTTCAAACCCCAGCTACCCTGCTTCCAATTGTGTGATCTTTGGCACGTGACATACAGAGCCTCCTTCATCATCTGTAAAGGGAGAACAGTCATCACACCTTCAGGATTATTGTGAGGATTAAGGGAGATGATATAGGGGAAAGGCCTGTCACATGGTAAAAGCTAAGTAAATGTGGCTCACTTTCCAGTTATGTGGCCTAACTGTCCTTGTCTAAGTCTAATCTTCATTATCTAGAAAATGGGAATAATACTTAATTTCCAGATTTCTTATGAGGATCTAAAGAAGTACTGAATGTGAGATACTACTGTATAAGGGACGAATGACAAAAAAATAAAGCACCATTTTTGTTAGTTGAATGTGATAATAGTAAAAAACAACAACAACAACAACAAAAAACAAAAAAAACAAGCAAAACCCCAAACTCTGTGTTTTTCAAATTGCATGTACATATGGTTATCCACAGCATGCTTATAATGTTACACATTTTAATACACTCATAAAAGGAAGGAACTTCTCCAGATCTCTCATTTTAAGGAGAGGAACCTGAGGTCCCCCAAGGGGAAGTGATTTGCCAAGGTCACAGAGCAAGTCAGCAGTAGGACTGAGCCACATTACGGTAGTCTCACTTCCCTGGAAACAGAAATCAACTAAGGGCACCGGCAATAGCTTTGACTGAGTTCCTGGAAGTGTGTACAGAAAGACCTGTGGCAAACAGACTTTGGCCTGTGGTCAGGGGCTGCGGTTGAGGTCAGCAGGTAGGTAATATCAGGATTGGTAGGGCCCCCAGCCAAGGGGAGAAAACCACTTACTGGAAGTTCAGGGAATTCAGTCCCCTTGTTAGGAAGTCAGCGTAGAATAGTCTGCCCTTTTGGCCTGGTCAAAGATGACTCTTAGTTCCAGGGAAGGCCAGGACCATTAAGCACGCGGAGGTCTCTTTGACCTTCTAGTGGGGCTCAGCACCCAGTTCCCTACCTCAGATGTCTCCCTCCCAGGAACCACAGGAAGAGAGAAACCATTCCACAGGGTGGACTGGTGGACTTAAAGGAGGGGAGAGAGGTGGAGAAAAGGGGTCTTAGGATGTTAGAGCTTGAAAATGTATTGGCAGTGATCTTGTTTCTGTTTTGCAGATGAGAAAAAAGACTCAGAGGTCAAATGATACAATATAGCAACACAAAACAACACATAGTAATATATCACACAACACAACACAGCAAAATAACATAACACAAACGTAACATAACAGGACTCCTACATTCATGAACCTTAGGTTCGTGCTATAAATAAGCACTGCTGAACTCTGGGGGATATGCAAGTGAATAAGATGCTGTTTCTACTCTGAACATCAGGCTCCAAATAACCCTTACCTGGTCCCCTTGTCTGTAATCTCTCTCTTCTTCAAATCATCCTTTATTTCCCTGTGAGCATTCTCTTTTTAAAGCACAGTGCTAGCTGTGTTACTTCCCTGCTGTAAAGCCTGCCCGAGGCTTAATTCATCGAGTCCGAACTTCTCAGGGGGCAACATGAGTTGTGAAGAGACTGAGGATGTTAGTGTCAGTCAAACATGACTCGAGTTGGACTCTATCATTTGCCAACTTTGAGATATTGTGCTGAACCTGTTTCTTCAACTGACATTTACTAAGTAACTTCTGATCTCCTCAGTCTTGTGAAATATCTCTATGTGATAGAGCAGGAAACTGAGGCTCACTGAAGGAAGTAACTTGTCAAAGGTCACACGTTGAAAAAGCAGCTGAGCTCTGACCTAAATTATGTCTTTCCCCTCCCTCCCACCCAACCCTGCCAAAGCCTGAGCTCTTTTTCCCAAAAGACTGTAGTGGTCTTCTCCAAATGATGGCCCTCAGTCTTCCCAGGGAAGTTTTTCTCAAGGCAAACACCAAGTTCCCCTCTTGCCTGTGAAAGTTTGTATATTACTCCTGATATCAATTTCACAGTTTTTGCTCAAATCACTAATAGTTTGATGATATCAATTTTCAAACTCTATGTGAATTACAGTTGCATGAAAATGGTCTCTTACTTATTGAAGAAGAAATGAAATCAAGGTTAATCCATCTGACCTCTTTCTTCACAGAAACCAGGGTGCTAGAATAGACTTCCAGGTTTAACTATAGGTAACTATAGGTATATGTTTTAAGAGGAGGACTATATCCATATCTGGGATTTTAAATATATGTAGAAAAATAGAAAAGGGTAGGGAGAAAATGATGATCTTTTGCTTCAAAGTCTAAAATGCAGTCTTATTTTGAACGGACTACACCACATATCGACAGAAGTAGTTTGGCAACTGCTAGAACAATTACTTCCTTTGTGATTAGAATAGAGTTTTCCATACTTTGTGAAGTTAAGCATTTAAGGCAGGGTTTCTCAACTTTGGCATTATTGACACTTGAGGCCAGATATTTCTTTGCTGTGGGGTCTGTTCTGTGCATGGAAGCACGTTTAGCAGCATCCCAGGCCTCTGCCTCCTGGATGCCAGTAACACCTCCTTTGCCCCACTGTGGGTGGTGACAAAAATATCAAAAACATCTCCAGACATTGCTAAATTTCCTCTGTGGAGCAAAACTGCCCCTAGTAGTTGAGAGACACTGCTTTAAGGGAGGTGCTAGGACAGAGAGAAGTGAGAACTGGGTATGAAGTCCAAAGGTCTGAAATTCAAGCATTGCCACCTCTGAGCTCTACGACCTCAAACATTTTCACTTGATTTTTCAGAGCCTGTTTCCTAAACTTTTTAATGGGAGGGAATAGTATCTATGCCTGAAGTTCCTGCAATGGGGAGATGAGATAACTTTGGAGCGTGGTAGCAAATTGCAGCCTGGGTCCAAGTCTAACCGACAGCTTATTTTTATATGGCCTTTGAGCTAAGAATGACCTTTATCTTTTTTTAAGAGATTTGATGAAGAAGAGAAAGAAGAAGAACTACTACTACTAATTTGTGTATCATAGACTGCATGGGTCCCACGAAGCCTAAAATATTTACTCTCTGACATTTTACAGAAAAAGTTTGCCACCCCCTAATGTAGCCCATGTGATTTTTAAAGTCTTTTATGTATAAATAAAAATCACGATTTGCCTAATGTGAACGCATGCTGAGGAACTTCTGGGATGAGCAGTGTAAAACTGGGCACTGACCAGATCGTCAGTTTCTGATCCCTGCTCTCCCGTGGCCCGGGTCTGAAGTCATGCACTCCCTGGAGTCAGGCACAAGCAAGGCCACTAGTTCAGTGTGCCGTTACATTTAATCTTGTTCTTTGATGGGCTCATAATAAGAAATATGAAATGATCTGGTCTGCTTCACTTTCATTCCTCATGGACGTAGAGTTTCTTCAGCTGCGAAAAGACTTACCTCAAAATCGATAACAACAGGATTATACTTTAATGACCTCCCCCAGGAACGGTATGTAATGGTGCTCCTGTTCTGTGCCAAGCCACCACTCCAGCCAGAACTGCCACCTCGTACCCGAGAAATGATGTCTTCCACAGCCATGGCCTTCCTGGCCCTTTCTGCCATCAAGAGGATAAACTGCATTAGCTCATTTCCCAAAAAGCCCAAGGACTGGTTGACAAATCCCACTAATGAGATTTGGAAGAAAGGTTACATGTTTTCTTTAGATGTTTACCGTTCTTCTACTCTTCTTGGTTAGCTAGCAGGACAAGGCAGAAGGGAAGGACCAAGACTCAAGAAATAGTCCCATCCCCTGGAGTGGAGAAATACTATGAGGACAGCCTGGCCCACATGGGGGATAAGGGGGACAGGAAATGGGTGGTCATTCATTTATTCATTCATTTGCTAATTCATTCATATGTCAAATATTTACTCAGTACCTGCTATATGCGAAATGGGTTCAATCAAATATTATAGGTGCTATAGATGTTACTATAGGACTCAATGGGGGCACAGCGAAAGAAACTAGTCAGCTATACAGTAAGAGGTGTGGGAGGCAGTCAGAAAGAAAGGTGAGTTGTCTACAAAGGTAAGTGAGTATTTGCCAGGTAAATGAAGAGAGGACAGAAAGAGAGAGGAAACAATTTGACTTAAGGCCCGGAGTTACAGGTAACCTAACACAATGGGAACAGCTTGAACCTGTTTAATATCTATTCCACCCACTACATTATAAACTTCTTCATCATCCCTCTATCCTCTGTGTCTCCCACTTGGGGAAGAAAATCTCAATACCTGTTTGATGAATGGATGAGTAAATGAATACATGAACACCCAAACTGACTTGTTCAGGAAATGCCATAAAATATTCCTGTACAATCCCTCTCTAATAATTATTCTTTGTGCTTGGACTCGGTAACCATATTCTCTCTCAACAGCCTTATTTCCTTACTCTGAACTGTAATATGATGGGCCTTCATTTAAACAGCCCATTTTCCAGATGCCTTTCATTCTAGTTCTTACTTGGATCTTTGTCTAACACTTGAAATCTAGGAGGGTGCCCCATATAAAGGTAAGTACTTCAAAGGTGATTTTAAACCCATGGTAGATTCAAAATAGAGCCACTGCGGGTCATTGGTTTGGGGTATTTAGCACCTATGCAGTCTGATCATTGAATAAAATGAAATCAATTGGGAAAAAACATAGCTTCCAAGTCCCAGTGTGTGTCCAAAGGAAAGCCTGGCTTCTCTTTTTGGGAGATCTATTGCTAACACTTGCCAGTTTTGCCATCTCCAAATTTTTTACAATGGTCTCCTGATAAACCTCCATCAACATTTATTCCACCTTCATATTGAATGCCCAAGGAGCCTCCAAAACATGTCATGATATCTCTGCTGGTAATACCTGCAACAGGGACACAGAGAAACACAAAATGCTGAGTTATTAAAAGACACTTGACACGGTACAACTATGTCACAGTAGTAAAAGTTAGCTTCATGTTTGGAGTCCAAAAGGCCTGGGTTGAAAGCCTGGTTCTTTAATCCAGTTTCAGTTTTCTCTTCTGCATGGTTCCAACCAACATAATTCTTGAAATGAGAAGAGATATGTGTTGCACATACTAGTTGGTAAAAAATGCTAGCACTCTTTCTTTTGACCATTCTTTATTGAGCCACCTTGAGGCAATAATTCTATCTCATCCATCTGCATTTGCCCCCATGCCTACCTCAGCGCCCGGCCCATGATGGGCACCATTACTCTGAACTTTTGAACATATTTGCCCCTACTATAAATGCCTCTCCTCCTCCCTTTCCATCATCTTTCCAAAGACTACTCTTCCACCCATCATCTTTCCAAAAGCTTTCATTCAAATGTCATTTACTCCATGAACCATTTTTGAATAATTCCCTCTTTTTTCAGAGCTACCAATATTCTCTGTGCCTGAGTGATTGTCTTCCTCACAATTCTTTTTGTCTAGGTCCTCCTTGCACCCCAGAGAGGCCAAAGTCTTGCTAGAAGATGAATGGATCACCATGGAAAGTTTACCTGCCCTTCAGACCCCATAAAGACTGTCAGGCCCACATTAGCCATATCTGTATTTGTCTACATCTGAGGACCCACTGAGGAACCTGACTTTTGCAGATGAGGAAAATAATTCTTAAAGCAGTAAAGCCACATTGCTATGTAAATAAATAGAGCTGGGTTTCCAATCCTAGGTCTGCTGGCAAGATAAAACTAGATAAATAGACTGGAGGGATATTGACCATGCTACAGAGTCCAGCCTTTTCGGTAGCTAAAGGAGTTTGTATTTTGAGACATCATTCCTTTAAACTACAACTATACAAAGTAATTATTTCCAGTCATACTGTTATTCTATCAACCATAAAGGAAAAATAATTTAGACCTGTCATTCAATTGAGCTAAAGATTAGATGCACTATTTTCAAGGGAGTATTGAGCATCAAAGTTTATGTGCCTGTGTCCCCATTAAACAGCAAACTCTATGAGGTCAAGGACTTGCATCTAATTCACCATTGTCTTGCTAGCATAGCAATGTGGTGTGTGCCGTGTTCAGTAAGTACTTTCAGAATAAATGATTGATTAATTTTTAAAAAATGAGTAAATAAATGAATGCCCTGAGTCCTTTGGTAAGGGTTTCTGATGGAAGGAAACTTAGAAGTCATAAGTCCTAAATTCAAATTCCAGTCACTAACACCCTGTATGATCCTAGGAAAGGCCCATGATCCCAGTGGGCCTCTGTTTCCCATTTATGGAAAGAAGAGGTTGTCATCTCCAAGACCCCTTTCAGCTGCAGCCCTTTGTGACTCTTTGGATATCAGTTTCTGAGTCACTCCTGAGCTGAAAGTGCTTGTTGAAAGTGATGCTCTGAGCACTGGCACTCAACACTGAGCAAAGGGCTTCTTCTGCCATTTCCATTCAAACACTTTTAATTTTTAATGCATTACTAATTGGGGGAAGATTTAGCATATTTAATTGTTTTGATTAAAAAATGCTTCAATGGTGATAAACAAAAGTGGATGAAAAGAATTCATAGGTAGAAGCCAGAGTGATTATTTAGGTGGATGGTGGAGTGCTGTTGAATTAAAGCAACAGGACAGGCTGATTAATGGGGGCTGGAGGATGCCTATGGTGTGATTATGCTCATAAAAGATGTGGCAACAGCCTGCCACGTGCTGCTGGGAGAAGAAAATTCCAGTCTGACTTGAAAAGCACGACTTGACTGCAGAGATTTGCCATCTAAGGACCCCAAAGTGGGTCCCAGCCAGCAAGGGGAGTCTGTGACTTACAAAGAATCATAGAACCTGAGATTCCAAGCACTCTGAGACACTTAGCTCATACTTTTCATTTATAGTGGAGATGCCTGAGGTTCATGAAGGTTAATTATATTGCCTAAGGCCATACAGTTAAGAAATGGTGAAGCTGAAATTCACGCTCAAGTCTGTCATGTTTAGAAGCCTGCGGTATTTTCACTAATCTCAGTTATTGCCTCAGACAAAAGAATTCTGCCATCTGAGAGGAAAATGTATTAAGCACCTACTGTGTACCATCTCCAGCATATTGCATATTGGGCAATGTAGACACCTTCAGAATATAACTAATGTGAATATGATGTAAATCTGCAAAGCTAAGATCCTGCCCTTGAGAAGTCAGCAGGCTAGGGGCCATGTCTTAAATGAAGACCAATCTATATGCCGAGAGTTTTTTGTTTCAATATGCCAGGGCTAGAAAGGAGTCTCTGAGAGGCTGTAAGAGATGCCAAAATCAGAGCTGTCTACAGAGAGCCTGTGGGAAAATGACACTAACAAGTTGGGGTTGGGGCAGAGGAAGTCAAACCTGGTACCAAAATCCAGGAGTTGAAACTGGCATTGGAAGCCAGGACTCAGAACCAGAGACACAAACAGAAAGAGTTGAGGGTGGGGGTCTGAGGTGAAAGGAACGGAGAAAGGTCTGGAGCCATTGTAGAGAACTTGCCCAGATAGGTGTATAGTGTGGATAGACTGACTATATTCATGGAACCAGGCAATCCTCTGCCATTGCTCCATCCCATCCCATCAGCCTGCACTCCTTAGGCTTAATTTTGGACCAGATCAAACTGCACTTTGTTTGGGGCTTTTGAACTCAGTGAGCTCTGGAGTTGATCAGTCCCAACCCAGGCTATACATTGAGATCATCTGGAGTGCTTTTGAAAAATATAGGTAACTAGGCCCAACCTCTATCAATTCTAATTGTATATTTCTATGAAATCAGGAATGGGGTTTTTGGACAAGTATCCCAGATGTTTCCTCTTCGTTGGATCTTGGATCAGATGTTGAGTATGGTGGTCCTACAGAGTATCTCTGGTGGCTTGCCACAGGACTCTGGCATCCTGTCTCAGTTGATGTTTTTGTCAATGCCTTGGATATGGACTTAGTAGCCAGTTTCATCATATCTACTCAGAATAAGAACTACAAGAAGCCAAGGATAATTCAGTTAAAGAAACAAGATCCAAAAAGCCCTCAAAAGGCTGGGTGGATACACTGACCAAGTGTATTAGTCCATTCTCATGTTGCTAATAAAGACATACCCAAGACTGGGTGATTTTATAAAAGAAAGAAGTTTAATTGACTCACAGTGCAGAATGACTGGGGAAGCCTCAGGAAACTCACAATCATGGCAGAAGGGGAAGCAAACACTTCCTTCTTCACATGGCACCAAGAAGAGTGCCAAGAAAAGGGGGAAACCCCTTTATAAAAACATCAGAACTCATGAGAACCCATCCATTATCATGAGAACCATAAGAGGGTAACCACCCCCATGATTAAATTATCTCCCGCCAGGTTCCTCCCATGACACGTGGGGATTATGGGAACTGCAATGCAAGATGAGATTTGGGTGGGGACACAGTCAAACCATATTACCAAGCATAGCAAAATGAGACTGAATTGGAAAAACTTTAACATCCTACCCTACAGACAAAACACCAAATGAATAAGCACAGTAGCAAATAGACACAGCTTAGCAGGAGAACAAAAGAAAAGGCCTTAGAGTTTTAGATTACTCCCCGCTCAGTAGGGTAATGAAACCAGGGTACAAATTATAATTAGTAAAACGAAGGAGAAAATAATCTCACTCTCCTCTCCATAGGTTAGAGAAACTCAGAGCTGTGTGCAAAAACACTTTAAAAAAATGAAATAAGAAAATATGATTTTCTTCATTGAACATTATCCGGCCTTTAAAAAGAAGGAAACCCTGCCATATGTGACAATATGACTGAACTTTGAGGACATACTGTTATGTGAAATAAGCCAGTCACAGAAGGATAAAGACTGCCTGATTCCACTTATATTTGATATACCAATAGTCAGATATATAGAATCAAAGGGTATCATGGTGGTTTCCAGGGGCTGAGGGCAAGAGGAAAGGTAGAATTACTAATACAACTATCTTGTATAATCTCAATTATACAAGATAAGATATGAGAGCAACATGTCCCTATAGTTAACAACACTGTATTGTACTGTTAAAATTGGCTAAGAGGGCAGATTTCATGATAAGTATTTTTACTACAATAAAACTTAACAATAGGGAATTATCAGAGAAGAACAAGCATGAGGGTGAAGATGTTCAGAGCCACATCCTTTTGAAAACATTAGAGGTGACTAAGGATGTTTACCTGAAGAAAGGAAAAAAGATTTATTGTTAAGAGAGACCAGTAGAACTGGATTAAACTCTCCAGAAAGTTGTCTTCAGGAAGAAGAATTAGGTTTATTTGTGTGGTTGCAAGGGCAAGAACTAGGACCCAAAGGCCAGAAGCTACAGGAAAGCAAGTTTAGGCTTAGCATAAGGTCGACCATCATCACAGTCAGAAGTCAAGCAGAGATGAGGTGTTCCAGCAGGCAGTGAGCTCTCACCATTGTAGGGGACAAAGCTGAGGCTGGCTGTTCGCCTGTGAGGGTACAGTAGGGTTTGAAGGGCAGAAAAGACCAGTGATCTTTTAAGGTGACCTCTAATGTCATGATCCTGAGACTTTAAGAACACAGCGGAACACTTTAAGAACATTTGAGACAACTTTGATAAGTACTTAATGACGTTTTACTGTGTTAGAGCTAGGTGAGAAATAAGGAGGACTAAGGAGAGTGCTTGACCTCTGTGAGTTGACAGTCAAGTGTGGGGAAATGGACAAGGAAACACACAATTATTGTAGTGTGGGGGGAGGACTCTGATACAGGGCAGCAGGGTCAGGGAAGGTGTCTGTGGGGGTCAGAAGAAGGAGCCAGAGACCAGTAGAACAAGTAGGGATTAGCCAGACAAAGCTAGGAGTATAATGGGAGATGAGGGAGACCCTGCAGAGGACTTGTTTCCTCAGCAGCAAGATTCTACTCAGAAAGGCCAATGTGACTTGAACTCCAGAGTGGAAAAGAGAGAGATGCCAATCAGGTGAGATCCCTAAGGAAGTACAGAGGTAGCGGGAGGCTGGGTTGCTTCTCAGTCTAGTCTGGTCTCAAGGTGAGCTGTTTCTGTGGCTACTTGACAGGCTAGGAGCCCAAAGGATATGTGTCTGGCCACCATGTCTTCCACTTGTTTCCCACATGGTCTTGGCTGTGGTGCAGGTGGGAGAGCTCACACCTCCATGGAGCTGCTGCATGTCTACAGCTCTCAGGCAGAACCAGGCAGCTTGATTTCCAAGGTGCCAGAACAACGCAAGTCTGTCATTCCTCAGATTAAAAGCATTAGGTGGAAAACAGCAGGTGTAGTGCATTATTTATCTCTTTGCAAAAAACAAATACCATTCATGTTGCTATGATTTATCTGCTACATTGCTTTGCTATATCAGTTGCCCCCAAAGACAGCCTCAGAAGGGGAAAGAGAATCTAATAGTCTATTTTCTATCATCACATTGGAAAGATGATTGGAGTCTGTGGCTGGGCTAGTTGGGAGGTGTCAGCTAACTCACCTGTCCCCTTTGTGTTTCTGTTTATTCATGAAAAGTCACACGTCTTCCCAAACACCTGGAATAAAATGAGTACCCCGGTGCCTTTGCAGGTGCTAGAAAATCCCTTTATCTCTTTCACTGAGCTTCTCCCACTCAGCTCTAGACAGCCTTTTCTTAATCCCCAAGGGCCCTATATCTAAGCCCTCAGTGTATCCCTGTGCTTCTCTCCAGCATAGTATTTAGCTCACTCTAGTGATTGTCAATTTCTTGGTCTGTTCTTCCTATAAGACTATAAGCTTCTAAGTCATCTCTTAGGTTTGCAAATCTCTGCACAGAGCCTGGCATGTGCCAACCCCCCCAGGAGTGCTTGGGGATTGGCTGACTTTAGCCTACATAGATAATGCCTCTAAAACGTTTTAGGAGTCACAGATCTTTCTTTAATTGAAGATGCAAATCACAGCTTTGTAATATCTCATGCTAGATTAATATCTCATGCTATATTTTATAAAGCATGCTCAGCTGCATTATCTCACTGGAAACTCTCAACAGTATTCTGGGACAAGGGGGATTTACCCATCTTACAGGCTCACTAGGATTGGAAAAAGCAGGAGTTGTGGTGGTTAAGAGTGTAACCTCTGGGGTCAGAGTTCTACCATTCACCTTCTGTGTTAGTGACTTGAGTAACTCATTTAATGATTTTCTGCCTCATACTCCCAATCTTTAAAACGGGAATGAAAATAGTTTCTATAAGTGAATTCCTAAAAAGTGTCTGGCACAATTAGGTGTTCAATAAATACTAGCTTTTATTGTTAGGTAACTTGCCAAAGTCACTCAAGACTAACAGGCCCAAGAATCAGGTCTTGAAGCAAGATATGCCAGACTCAAACACAATGGATGCTCCATTTCATCATACTAGTGTTATTCTGCAGAGGAACATTCATCATGCGTGGTGAGTAGCCCATGGTAGTCCTGAAAGGAGCCTTCCAAACCCCTCATTCCCTGACTACCTCATTCTGCAAAGAAACTCAGAGAAAGGAAGCTAGGCAGAAGAAGGAGGCAGTGTTGAGACTGCAGTCCCATGTCTTCGTCCTACTTGATAAGGGCTCTTCAGAGGCTGTGATTCTTCTACATGATTTCAGCCATCACAAGAGACAGCATAGCTGAAGGCCAGATTCTGAAACAGGGACTGCCTGAGCTGGAATTCCATCCCTGCCCAATGACCATGTGGGCAAATTGTTTAACCTCTCTTGCCTCAGTTTTCCCATCTGTACGATGGGGAGTTTAATATTGTCTACCTCCTAGGGTTGTTGTGAGTGTCGAATGAGTTAATCCATGCCATGTAATGTGCTCAGGACAGTGCCTGGTTCAGAGCTAGCAATCGCAGTTAAGTGTTGCTATTACTACTGTTGCCAGAAATGCTGCAGCCTACACTGAGGCTTTTGGCTCCTGATTTGGAATCTGCAAAGTTAGAAAAAGAGGGAGGCTGAGGAGTTTGTAAAATGATGTTTTCTTAATGGGCATTTCTGCAGTGTAAGTGGTTAGGCCAGGAGCAAGTGGGGAGGACAAGGGCACCCGGTGACTTCATAAGCACTATTATGTGCTGGGTGGAGATATTTCATGGGTTAGCTCACTCAGTGTTCACACATCATGCCACAATAGGATAATCAGTCCCATTTTAGAAAGGAGTAAGTTGAAATAGTTTAAACTTAACTTAGTTTGTCACTTGCCCAGGTTATACACTAAGTAAATAACAGAATTGGGATTGAACCAAGGCCTGTGTCTAAAGCCCTGTTCTGTATGCCATATTATACTGCCTATGGGAAAGAGAGCTAAGGATGGCTCTGGGAAGAAGGTTGACACCATCTCAGCTTTTCTCCTTTAAGTAATAAGCTGTTTTCAGTGATATTAGAGGTGGAAATTCAAAATCAAGAAAAAATCAGAAAGATGGTGCTGAGAGTCTCAGTTCTATGTGTGTGCAGATGACTTAAGGGGGGTAGGGACAGAGCCAAGAAACTAGGAGTCTGTCAATCAATACCATCCATCACCATGAAGCCTGGTTGTCATGGTAACTGGGGATAAAGCCTGGAGCTTGTTAGAATCCAGTGACTGTCTGTTCGGGTGACTGGTTAGTTAGCAGGCACAAAAATAAATAAATAAATAAATTAAAAGACCTGCTGGGCTGTCCCAGAGTCCTTAGCCACAAACATAAGACTTTCATAATAAGGTTCCTGCCCACCTCACCCTCCTCACTGTTCAATTCAGCTCAGAACTTTTAGGACACCACCCCCAACTCTGCAGAGTGTTAGGAAAGCTCTGGAGACTGCCCAGCATACATGGGCTTGGATTTGGAACCACCCCAGCTAGAAAGATGCTGAGTCTCTGCTGTGGGCCAGGCTCAGTCAATGGGCAAGACTCTGGGATGCAACATTAATAGGATGCACGCTGGACACAAGCGGCAGTAATAGTGTGACACTCAGAGCTAAGTGCTGAGTACACTGAAGCACCTAAAACAGGCTCCCAACCCAGACCTGGGGAGACAGAAAGACTACCTGGAAGAGTCCTATTTGAGCTAAGCAGAGAACTGAGGACGAATAAGCATAAACTAAGTGAATAAGGAAGGGCAGAGGGAGAGGTGCAAAATTCCAGGTAGAAGAAACAGCATATGCAAATCAAGGAGAAACAGTATGGTAAGTCCAGGGACCAGTACATTGCTCAGTATAGTGCACCCCAATGGTGAACAATGAGCTGGAGGTCTGCACCTGCTCACTGAAATGCTCGCCTTCTTTTCCAAATGCAGAGACCCTCTTGCTTTCAGTGTTCACCTTGCATGATTCCTGCAGCTTGCCATCCTCTCTGTGGTTTCTGAGAGGCCAACACTGACTCTGGCCACTGTTATCATCACTATTCCTGGCATAATCCAGCCAAGATTGTTCTCATTTATGCCCTGGCCTCAGTAGCAAGCCCTTCCAAAACCGAGTCCAGCCTTTGGGTGAATCTGGACATTCATCTCCTTTTACTCATCCTTACCTACTTGCTGCCCCAGCCATTCCCATGCAACTCCCTTCTCTTCCAGGCAAACTTCTACTCCTAGTAATTTTGGAAGACGAGGTTTGAATGTCTTTAGGGTCTAGCAAGTGGGAGGGGCAGAAAAGGTTGTTGTTCCCTCCTTTGTACTTCTACTGTATTTGTTTCTATTTAAACATTTATCATATTATGTTCTTCTTGGCCCCCAACTGACTGCACGTTTCTCCAGGGAAGGGATCTGTGTGTTTCACCCCTGTGTTCCCAGAAATCATGGGTGCTCAGTAAGCATTTACTGAATGAGTGGATGAATGGATGAATGGAGATTAGATTATGAGTATGGTTTTCCACTGAGATTGTTTCCTGTTTCCAACTTTGTGCAACAAGGGTAAATGCTCTACTCAGAATTGTCCTGAAAGGGAGTTATAATCAAACAATCAGCCATGATATATAAATGTGATGGTAATTTAAGGGAGTTTGATTAAATGTCTATCCCACCCCAATCACTCCTGCATGTGGCTTAAACATCTGGGCTGCCTTTGTCTTATTTTAATAACTGTATAGTAAATACACAGCCCAAGAGCCCTGTTGCCCTCAGTTCCCAGCCTCTGGCAGACATCACTAATTGATCATAGCACTTTCTGGCTGAGCCCATATCTTGTGTTTCAATCTTCAACTCAGCAGTCTAGGTAGCATTTGCTATTAAGACCACTTGACATCCCTGGCTTAGATGCTTCTTCTGACCTGCAAGTCTCTGAGGTTCACCAGCCAGCACACTGCTTGTTCCTGGCTCTGAGTCTGTACTTAAGTTTCAGAACAATCACGTGCTTGTCAGTTTAAACATTAACAATTCTCCCAGTTACAATTCCCCATCAATGGGTCAAACTGACCCAACATTACATTTAGAAATGGATATAGAAAATAGTATTCCCTTAATTATTTTTAAAACCCAATTTACTCGCTTTCAAAGCTATCACAACAGTTTGATGCTCTTAGAAAGGAAAATAAATGAAAGAAAATACCTAGGTTTACTGCAAGAAACATTGCACTTGGAATTAGAAACCTGGTTTCAAACCTCACCCTGCCTCTGACCAGCTGTGTCACCTTGGACAGGTCATCTTGCCTTTCAATGCCTGGTGGTCCTCATCTGTAAAATGCAGACAGCCATAAAATAGAGCTCAAAGGGTTGCCACAAGGCTTGGATGAGATGATGTGCATCAGAGGGCTCAGCGTGCCGCCTGCCACAGAGTTAGAACCCGATGATGCTTATTCCTCTATTTCCACTGAGATACACTCTTGGAACCATTTGATTCCATGAGACTTTCCAGACCTAGCTCCACAGTTGTTATTGACATCTGCTTCCAGCTTTCCCACCTGTCTATCTTCCTGTGATGGTTAATTTCCTGTGTCAAGTTGACTGGGCCATGGAATGCCCAGGTATTTGATCAAACATTATTCTGGGTGTTTCTGGGTGAGATTGACATTTAAAGTGCTAGACTTAATAAAGTAAACTGCCCTTTCTAATGCGCATGGGCCTCATGCAATCAATTGAAGGCCTGACTAGAACAAAAAGACTGACCCTCCTCTGAATAAGAGAAGATTCTTCCTTTCTTTAACCTGGAACATTGGCTTTTATTTCCTGCCCTTGGACTTGAATGGAAACGTCAGCTCTTCCAAGGTCTCAAGCCTGCTGGCCTTCAGGCTGGAAATACATCACTGGCTGTCCAGGTTCTCAGGCCTTTAGACTTGGACTGAAATGAAACCAGCAGCCCTCCTGGGTGTCCAGCTTGCCGACAGCAGATATTGGGACTTGTCGGACTCCATATCACATGAACCAATTCATTGTAATCAATCTCTTTATATTATATATACATGTTACATAAAGATTAATAATAGAGATACAGGTATTCTAGTAGTTCTGTTTGTCTGGAGAACCTGATTAATACACATTCCAATGCCTCCCTTAGGGCTATTGATGATTTTTCCTTTATTTAAAGTAATTAAATATGCTTTTATAGTTAGTGGAGCACACTGAGTTAAGACTGTGTTTTTAACACTTTCTTGACCACTCTCAAAGTAAGAAATACATTTCACATCATGATCCAGTCTACACAGTCATTTAAAAGAAGTATCTTTTCTTTTCTTTTTGAGACATGGCCTCTCTGTGTCATCCAGGCTGGAGTGCAGTGGTGTGATCTTGGCTCACTGCAACCTTGACCTCCCAGGCTCAAGTGATCCTCCCACAGCCTCCTAAGTAGCCAGGACTACAGGTGCATGTACCATGCCTGACTAGTTTTTTGTTTGCTTGTTTAATTTTTATAGAGATGTGGTCTCCCTATATTGCCCAGGCTGGTCTCAAACTCTTGGGCTCAAATGATCCTCCAGCCTTGGCCTCCAAAAATGCTAGGATTACAAGAAGTAGCCACTGTGCTTGGCTTAAAAGAAGTTTCAATGCTTAACTACACTTTATATGATATACTCTGATATTTTGCATTCTATTATATTTTATTTTTTAAATGCTGATCATGACCCACTAAATTTCTTTTACAATCTACTAATAATGGGTTATGGTCTGCAGTTTGAAATATCCTAGGTTAAGACCTCCTTGAGACATTATCGCACGTTGCTTAACATTACAGTTTCTTGAGTTTGACTTCACCAATTAATAGCTATGTGGCCTTGAGCAAGCTATTTAACAGAGAATAACTGAGTCTCAGTTCTTCTTTTGTGGATTGGAGATTATACAATAGTGTCCTCTTCAGAGGTCTCTCCTGATAATTAAATGAGATGGTGCATTTAAAGTGTTTACCCCAGTGTCTACCACACAGTAAATACTCAGTAAATCTTGGCTGTCTTACCACCACTGCTAGAGCCTAAGCCTCTCGCATATAGTATCAGAATGAATGACAGAATGTATGGAAAAGGGGATGAGTACTTGGAAGACATACAGAATCTAAATCAGAAGACCCAGGTTCAATACTAAGTGAGTCACACTGAACCATTTACTTAAGCTCTTTGGATTTCAACTTTCTTTCTACAAAACTGGGGAAAATAATAATATAATTCCTCATAAAGTTATTATGAGGATGAATTTGAATGCCGGATGTAAATGTGTTATGCTCTACAAGTAGTAGATGTTATTTTATGTAAATACATTTTATTAAAACCAAATAGTGAATAAGAAAATAAATTGCTTGTTCACTTTGGGTGGTAACAAATTTGGCTGTCCACAGAGTAAATTATCCCGGATCATAATCAGATGATTATGACGAAGAGAAACCCCTTTACTTTCTATGAGATCCCTGATGAGAGAGACCATGTATTAAGCATCTTGGTATCTAGACAGTGTTTCCCATGTTATGTGTACTTTATAAATGTTTGCCGCGGGAAAGGCTAAAGGAATAAATGAAATACAGGAAGGCAGGGAGGGAGGAGGAAGAGGATGTAGAGCTATAATTGGCATTAACTTTAGTGAGGTTTTAAATTCTGTCCCTGTAGCTATTTAGACATTGTGTGTTAGGTGGTAGACTGGCTGGTCCACAAGCCCTGACTGGAAGAAGATGATCAATAATGGGTTGGATGTACTGCACTCTTGCTGGAAGGGTCTTTCCCAGGGTCACTGTTATCTGGCATTAATCAGGGTCAGGGATGATGGAAAGCAGGCACTGATTTGAGCAGAGTTGTTAACACTTTGAAAGATAGTGATGAGAATTCAAAGTGACCTTGATAAATGGGAAGAGTGGTCCCTCCAACACTGGATGAAGCTCTGGAGACAGAAATGAATGACCTTGATCAAAGAAATGGGCAGGTGGAGGAGGAGGCATGATTGCTGAGGCTCCAAGTCCACAGCAAATGTACCAGCCACTGCAGGCTGGACATCATGATAATGATTTTCCTCCCGGTTGAGCAATGCTTCAGAGCTGAGTGATTGCAGAACCCTGGAAGACAGATCTTCCTCTTATCCCCACTTTACAGATGAGAGAACCGTTAACATTCCAGAGTTGATAACTGTAAATTTGTGAATAATAAAAATGTGGTAATAATAACACCAACATCGCACAGCAATAATAGGTAACATTTTTGAACTCTTACCCTGTGTCAGGCAGTAAGCCACATGCTCACATAGATTGTTTCACCTCAAGTTTACAATAATCCTATGAAGTATGTACTGTCATTGACTCATTTAGAAGAGGAAACTGAGGCACAGCGAGGTTAACTACTTTGTCTGTGGGTCACACGACTAATAAAGGGCGGAGATAGGACTTGAATCAGGCAATCTGACTCAGAACCTACTTCAGCAGTTGAAATTTATTGAGTGCTTATTGGAATGTGGGTACAAAATAAGTTCACTTATTCCTCACAACCAACCACTCTATGAGGCAGATGACAGTATTTCCAGCTTGCAGGCAAGGAAATTGAAACTTAAGATGATTAAATGATCTGCCCATGACTACATAGTAAGTGGCAGAGTCCATGTTTCCAACCACTGTGCTATATTCATATCGTTCATTAAAGGGAATAAATATCTATTAAACACTTATCATGCAACATGTACATAGAATTATTCTCAACCAAACAAACCCTTGTTATCATTCTTATTTGGATCTTGAAGAAGCTGAGGCTCAGAGAAATTAAGTGTTGTTCCTCAGTCAAAATCATACAGCTACTAAATGATAGAACCAAGATCCCCACCCAGATGTATCTGACTTCAAAGAGTGGACTCCTTGCTACCATGTCACTGGCATGTTTCTTAATTTCACAGAGCTTGATCAAAATGGCTTTAGTACTTACTGACTCCACCTGAAATTATAATCCATAATAGTAAGTGTTGCTTGGACAGTATTTAAGGTATCACAGTGCTTTCCATGACTATCTTGGTTAATTCTCACAATAGACTTTTAAAGTAGTTATGACAATCTCTACCTTAGTCATGGAAAAACTGAGACTCAGAAATGTGATGTAACAGCTTCTGAATGGTAGAGCCTAGATTTAAAAAAAAAGATATCTCAGGGAAAATAATTTTTTCCACTACGACACTGCCTGCCATCTTTGATGGGGACTGCTGTCTTTGATAGGGTGGCAGAATGGCTACTGTTGTTTTTGTGAGCAAATCATCAACATAAGTCATTTTCTGTGAGGTCTTTGCAAAGTCCTTTCAATAAGGCCAAGAATCATAGCAGTTTAACTTTCTATTCTATGCAGGATTTCTATTACAGCATCCCTGATAGAGGTGTCCGATCAGACTCCCTGAGATTCTTTAACCGGTAGGAAGCATTCTACTTCATGTTGCATTTTGAGGGACCCAGGGCACAAAAGCTGAGACAAATGTGTCAGGTCCTATCTACTTGAGCCACCGAAGGGGTCTGGAGCAGACCACCACCAACTTTGTTCCAAAGGCATTTATGAAATATCCATCTAACCTCTGATACATTTCTCATTCTGCATGTCTGCTTAGCTGGAGGGAAACTGCAGAAAAAAATGGCATAGCGTGGTCATCAGTGGTATCGGGAATGGAGAGAAAGGGATGGATTGTGGATACGGAGGAGGTGACTAATGAGATATGTAGGGGGAGAGAGGGAAGAGACAGAATTTTTCCCAGGTTGTGAGTCCCAATAAAGGCAACTGAGATGAAAAAGAAAGAACCCTGGATTTTAACTCACTTTGTATGTTTTTCACTTATTAGTGATATGACTTTTTTGCCTTGTTTCTTCCATCTGTAAAAATGAGAAAACCATGCCACCCTCACAGGATCATTGTCAATCTTAGGTGAGGAGACTTGGTATGGAGCTTAGCACATAATAAATAGTCAATTATTTTTCCACCTCTCTATGTCAAGTAAACTGGGAGGATGGTGGTGTCTCTATAGAGAAATAATTCAGGAAGAAATGCTTGAAGGGTTTGGGGTGAGAAGGAAATGAATGTTATTGCCTGGAGGTGCCAGCTTCCTGGTGGAGATACTCACAGGCATATGAAAATATGAGTAGGGATTCTGGAGAAGAAAGAGGACTCTACATGGAAATGTGGAGGTCATTCACATGATGGTAAGAGTTGGAGGAGTAGAAGAAGCAAGGGGAATGCAGCTCAATGAGTATTCATGGTGCACTACTGTGGTCTCAGGCTTGTGCTAGATTCAAAAAATACCCCAAGGACAACAGGCCTAGGACTTGTACGTCAAAGTTCATAGTCTGTAGAAGAGACAAATATATAATTGCAATTATTATAATATGCATTTAAATATGTATGTATATTTAAAGTCCTTTCTTTGCCCCCAGAATCCCTACCATATTTCCAAATGCCTGCGGGCTGTCTTTACCACGAAGATGGCACCTTCAGGTAAGCACATCCTGTCCTTCTCACCTTAATGTGTGTATGTATGCACACACACACACTCGTGTGTCTATGATAAAAATTCAATTTAGAAAAGGAGTAATTCATACCTCACAACCCACGCCCAGTCTATCTATAAATTCCTTAAATTCTACTTTAAAAATACATCCCATATCTATCATATTCTTTCACATCCATTCTTTATTCCTTGCCTGGATATCAGCAATGCCCCTAACTGTTCTTCCTGAGTCCGCTCCTGCTCCTCTAATCTGTGTTCTACATGGCAGTAGAATGATCTGCTACCCATTGATTAGACCAAGCACTGCCCTGTTGATGACCCTGCAGTAGTTTCTCTGCCACTGCAAATATAGTCCATACTTCTTACTATGGCCAGAAAGACTCTCTGACACCTCTTGGCTTCTTCCAACCTCAGTTTCTGCTATTATTCCCCTATTCCAAGGCTTCGGTCACACATGCCTTCTTTCCCTTCACAAACACACCATGCTCTTTCCTCAGGCAGGGCCTTTGTACAAGCTGTCCACTCACCCGGGACGCCTCCACCCTTGTCTTTCGCATTTCCTTATCCTTTGGATCTCATCTCAGTTTGGATTTCACTTCTTCAAAGAGACTTTCCCAGATCATCCCAAACTAAGTGAATATCCTCCCTCACCCCCTGAAGTTAGTCTCTATTTTTACAACCTGTTCATTTTCTACATGGTTTTTATCACAATTTGCAATTACATATTGATCAATTAATTCACAAGTTATTAAGTCCCTACTATAGTCTAGGAAATGAATATGCAGCAATAAACAAAAATGATTGGAATGAACATTCTAGAAAGAGGAGATCGACAATAAACAAATAAGTCTATGAGCATGGGGGCTACTGATTTGATGATAATTAAAATAGGGTGATATAACAAAGAGAAACTTAACTACATGGTCAGGAAAGGTCTCCCTGAAAAGGTGACACTTAAGGAGATCCAAATGATAAGAATACTGTTATACAAACATCAGAGGAAAGGGTGGTTCCGGCAAAGAAGACAGCTAATACAAAGACTCTAGACTGAAGTAAGCTTGGAGTGCCAGAGAGTTACAGGAACAACAATGACGACAACACCTGCAACAACAACAACAACAAAGAAAGAGAATAAGAGACCACCATACTCTTGCAGTATCCAGGTGAGAGACAACGGTGGCTTAGACAAGTGAGACAGTAATAGAGGGACAACAGGTGATGCATATGCTTTAGAAGTAAAGTCAACATATGTTGCTGATGGGGCCAGGAAGTAAAAAAGGACCAACGATGATATTTGGACTTTGGCTGTTTATTTTGTTTCCTCCACTGGATCGTAAGCTTTGCAAGAACAGGGACCATACTGATTTTGTTCTTTTCACACATGATACAAACTCAATGGACATGGCTGAGTGAATGAATGTATAAACAAATGAAACTATGGGAGAAGGGGTGGAGCAATATCAGAGCAGGTTTCACAGAGGTGGGGATGCCCCTACAAGGTTCAGAAGGATGAGCTGAAGTTTGTCAGGTTGGCAAGACAAGGAAGAGAGCATTGGGGGATGAGAGAACAGCATGTGCAAAGGAGGCTGGGAACATCCAACTGAACAGAACAATGGCATTGAAGTACTTGACCTGTCCAACATATATTGGCAGCTCTGTAACCAGAGAAGTCAGAATGCGGAATACACTATTTCTCTTCTGTATACCTTGATACAAAGACAAATAATGAGAGCTCCAAAGAAGGAATGAAGGAGGGAAACAAAATCTAAATCCAGAAATTTAAGCCCCAAACTGTACTGATACCTGCAGAAGGTAGAAAGCTGTCAGTCACAGCCCTTGAGGAAATGTTAGGATCTCATTGAAGTCTAACGTCACCTCCCTAACATCCAAGACTTCCCTTGATTTTTGATGCATGGTTTCATGCTGTCTTTGGGGGAGAAGTATTTGATCTAAAGGGCACATTAGAAGAAAACAGCCTCGTGCATCCTCTGGGATGAACCCAGAGAGGATCTGAGCAAACCCAAGGACAAAAGATTCCCCCAGAGCAAACCAGTGAGGATGTTCACTTAAATCATTCCATGCCAAGCTCAGCCCTTTGCAGACATGAATGTTCACCACACAGGATGTCTCTTAGAAACAACCACTTAATAGAATATACATTAACAGCATGTAGATCAAAGATACATAGAGAGAGAAAAAGACAGTGACAAAGAGGAAAGAGAAAAGGGAGAGAGAAAAGTACCTAGAAAGAAAGGGAATGAGACAGAGGGAAAGAGAATAAGACAGAGAGAAAGCTATTAGATTGAGGCAAAAGTTGTAGTTTCTAATGGCAAAAACTTCAATTACTTTTGCACCAACCCAATATAGCAAACATCAAAATGGAGAAAGGGTGTGTGTGATTCTGTTTGTCAAAGGGAAAGAAGGTAGATATTTTTGTTCTTTGTAGGTTAATATGTAAATGACATTCTGATTTATTAGCGGTCTCCAGCAGATGAGGTGATGATTAGCACATTTCCATATTTATAGAAAAGCAACACTAACTTTCCGGATTTATAGAAAATCAGCTCTTCACAAATAGCAAATTGTGCTATTATCGACATATGGTTTTCTATAAACAGAGCTGAGGTAATTATCCCTGGGACAATTTGTCGGTGGGCTCCTTTTGAATATTAACCACATTGGAAGCCCATTTCAGCCTCACAGATTTTAAAGAGGAGGGGCCACCAGATACCCCAGGCAATTAATTAGCAATCCAGCCCCAAAGACGGGAGCCCAAATGAAAGGCTATACCACAACCACATGGTGGAAGACCAGAGGCCCAGGGCTCTGACCCTAGATTCTGGCAGGCCTGGACTAAGTAATTAGCCTCTCTGATGAGCCACAGCATTTATGTAGCTAAAACTTGGATAACACCAATCTCTAGGTGGTGTCAAGAAAATTAAATGAGAATATGTAAAATAGCTCCTGAAGCCTAGTAGGTGCTCAACAAATGTTAACTCTTTTTTCCTTCCTCATGTTTTTGAATGATTCTTAAAAGACCCACTTGAGTAAAGTTTTTAAATGCTTATTTTACATTTTACATATTTTACATCCATTGTAGGCTACTTATTTTGCATCATGATACAATATAAATATGCATGTTTTTATTTAACTGGAAAAGATTTCTTGAAGTAATAATTTATCTTTAGTGCCTATAATCCACTATGATATTTTCTATTCTGTCCTTTGTTGTAGTTCACAACTTTTCTTGTGATCCATATACATTGATTTTGAGAACTACAATTGGCTTGCAACATGCAGTTTGAAAAATACTGTAATGCAACAGGGTAGGAACCGTATTTAGATTTGTTCATCATCATATCCCTAGCACAAACACAGAATGGATACTCAACAGAGCAGTTGCATTATTTTTTTAAATGAACATGTAGACGGATGAATTAATGAATGATTCTAGCCAGGAATCTAAATTAATGCTTCATCTCAAACTTCCTGTCTTGTTTTGAACACTATGTATTAAACCCTATGTTGAGTGTTAAAGAGATAGAAAAGTGGCAGGCATGATACTTGGTTTCAAATATCTTGCTATCTGGATAAGGAAGATAATACTAACATTTGGAAATTTTTTTTTATACTTTAAGTTCTGGAATACATGTGCAGAATGTGCAGGTTTGTTACACAGGCATACACGTGCCATGGTGGTTTGCTGCACCTATCAACCTGTCATCTACATTAGGTATTTCTCCTAATGCTATTCCTCCCCTAGCCTCCCACCCCCGACAGGCCCTGGTGTGTGATGTTCCCCTCCCTGTATTCATGTGTTCTCATTGTTCAACTCCCACTTATGAGTGAGAACATGTGGTGTTTGGTTTTCTGTTCCTGTGTTAGTTTGCTGAGAATGATGGTTTCCAGTTTCATCCATGTCCCTGCAAAGGACATGAACTCATCCTTTTTTATGGCGGCATAGTATTCCATGGGGTATAAGTGCCACATTTTCTTTATCCAGTCTATTATTGATGGGCATTTGGTTTGGTTACAAGTCTTTGTTATTGTGAATAATGTTGCAGTAAACATACTTGTGCATCTGTCTTTATAGTACAATGATTTATAATCCTTTGGATGGGAGAAAAATTTTGCAATCTATCCATCTGACAAAGGGCTAATATCCAGAATCTGCAAGGAACTTAAATAAATTTGCAAGAAAAAGACAATCCCATTAGAAAGTGAGCAAAGGAAATGAGCAGACACTTCTCAAAAGAAGACATTTATGTGGCCAACAATCATATGAAAAAAAGCTCATCATCACTGGTCATCAGAGAAATGCAAATCAAAACCACAATGAGATACCATCTCATGCCAGTTAGGATGGTAATCATTAAAAACTCAAGAAACAACCAATGCTGGAGAGGATGTGGAGAAACAAGAATGCTTTTACACTGTTGGTGGGAGTGTAAATTAGTTCAACCATTGTGGAAAATAGTGTGGCAATTCCTCAAGGATCTAGAACCAGAAATACCATTTGACCCAGCAATCCCATTACTGGAAAATTATTTTTTAAAGACTACCCAGTGTGGAATTTTATGTAAGTGTTGAAGAAGAGGAGTAGCCAGCCTGGGCTGGTGCAGTCTAGGAAACTTCTTAAAGCTGGGAATTTGAACTTGGCTTTGCAATATGGATAGATCTCTCATCCTTCCTGTCACTCATTGAAGAGGTCAGTGGTTCTCAAACTGTAGTAGCATCAGAATCACCTGGCGAACTTGTTAAAACACAGACAGCTGGGCCCATTCCCAGTTTTTGATTTAGTTAGATTTGGGATGGCGACCTGAGAATTTACATTTCTAACAAGTTCCCAGGTGATGCTATTCTGACAGTTGGGGCCCACGCTTTGAGAACCACTGTTCTCCTAGGTTGGAGTAATATCATTAATGTGGTCGATGCTAATAGTCTTTATTCTTAGCCATTCAAGATGTTAAGCAAGGAAGTGATATAATCAGATCTGAGAAGTAGAAAGATTCATCTGGTGGCAATTATCAAGAATAGGTTGGAAGGGGTGAGCCCGCCGCCAGAGACCATTTGGGAGCTGATGCAGTAACAAGTGAAAGATGAGACCCCAGCTTACCTCAGCAGCAGTGGAGATGGAGGACAGCAGAAGAATCAGAGAGAACTGAAGCGCCTTAGAGATCTACCGGAGTGAAGGAGAAGGAGGAGTCTGAGATGAATCTAAGTTTCTAGCTTCACTGACTGACTGTGTGGTAGTTCCATTAACCAATAATACTACATTTAAAACAAGTTTTCACATTTTAATTAACAAAAATGCCCCCAATTTTTTTTTAAATAAAAGTAACTATGATACAATAGGAAGCATATAGTTTTAGGGGGCTAGACAAGTCTGAGCTCAAATCCTGTTTGTGGTGCTTATTAGCAAGTCTCACTCTTCTGGATCTCAGTTCCCTGGGAATAATAATACTTATTCTATCCTATAGAGTTGTCCTAAAAACTAAATGAGATCACCCATGGCTCATAGTCAGTGCTTAGAAAACTTTAAACCATGACTTGGTGTCTGTGTTGACTACCGTGTACATAGAGCTGCTTTACTTACCAAGAGATTCCATTTTTGCTTTGTCAATCACCAGGATATATTCATAAGTGCCACCCATGGATCCAGATGTGATGTAATGGGTGCCATAGTCATTGATGAACTTGGCATACATGCCATAATTGTACTGATCTGGAAGCTCCATTAATGACTGCAGCATTCCTTCATCCAGCATAATGTTGTCCCTCCTCATCTTAAAATGGGCAGTCTGCACCTTTGTGAAGATTCTCATGAAAATGAATTTCTGCCAACAACCGCCATTGAATAAAGCAAAGGAAAAAAGAGAGCATATATGTTACCATTAGAAATAATGCAAAAGGTTGCTGGGCATGATGGCTCATGCCTGTAATCCCAGCACTTCGGGAGGCCGAAGCTGGCGGATCACGAGGTCAGGAGATTGAGACCATCCTGGCCAACATGGTGAAACCCCATCTCCACTAAAAACACAAAAATTAGCTGTGCGTGGTGGTGCATGCCTGTAATCCCAGCTACTCGGGAGGCTGAGGCAGGAGAATCGCTTGAATCAGGGAGTCAGAGGTTGCGGTGAGCCAAGATCGCTCCAGCCTGGCGACAGAGCAAAACTCCATCTCAAAAAAATAAAATAAAATAAAATAAAATAAAACAAAATAAAATAAATTAATAAATAAATAAATCGAAATAATGCAAAAAGTCAGCTTTTAGTAGCTGTAAGAAATACATATATATAAACACACATATGAAGAAGAGGAGTAGCCAGCCTGGGCTGGCTACAAATACATGTAACGGAGTACTACCGTATTTCACAAATACATGTAACGGAGTACTACCATATTTCACATTAGGTACCAATGTATGCCAGACTTGCCCCACACCTCCATCTCTGTTCCCACTGCCCCTGCCTAGGTCAAGTTCTCATCAACTCTCACCTGGGTGAGCTACTACAATGGTTTCTTCATTGTGCTTCACCCTTCTGTTCTTTGCCCAATCCATTCCCACCCCCACACTTCTCCCAGTGCTAATCAAAGCATTGCATTGGGAAACTTCCTATGCTAATATTAAGTATCCATTAAAAATTGTGTTTAAGATATCTTTAATGACATGCTGAAATGTCATTCAATTGGAGTTGTTGAGCAAAGATCTACAATGCCTATAGCAGCATGCATTACACTAGGTGCAGAGGACATAATCTTGCATGAGATAGGCTCCTGCCCCCCTGGAGTTCATATTCCAATAGTAATCTTGAACTAAGTAATAAAGAAAAGCAGGGTCCTTATAGATATAAAAAAAAGAGATAGCACTGGAAGAATTTTGGATTGGTTTTACAGGAAGATGGCCACCTATGGGCTTTACTTTCAGGCAATAGAAACCTTGATTCAAAGTGATGATGGAATTTTGAGGAGTCCACATGCTTTTAGAAAAGTCCATATTAACATGCTACAGATAACTCTTAGAACAATATAGGACTTTACCTTCAGTTCAATAGCTAATTCTTTGGCAAAGCTCTAGGACTCAATTTATGTGTGTTGAGTAAGTTAATTTTTATAACTATATTTTCATCATTCAAGATAATTTTTGAACCCCAACTGGATCCATAGTCTTGGTATTAATGCTATTGAGAATTTTTAGTAAGCTTCTAATTAATTCAATAAATATTCCCCTGGCCACCTGATTACCTCTCCAACCTCACCACTCCCTGTTTTCCTTTCCCACCCTGTGTTTCAGCTGGCTGAAGTACTTTCAATCCCAAGTTTTTGTGTGGCTTCCTCATCTCCAGTCCCTCGCACATGCTGATTTCCATGTCTACAGCATCCTTCTGCCAACTTCTGTCTCCCTTTGTCTGGACAATTTGTACTAATCTTTAGATCTAAGCTTAGATGAATGTTCTTTCCTCAAGGAAGCGTTTCTTGACCCCTCAGGATGATAGGCACTTAATGGTGAAGGTTTGCTGGAAAAATGAAATTTTTTTTTCTGGCATACCAGCCCTTCTATCTTTTTGGAAAAGCAAGGCTTGCTTTACAATTCTTCCAAGCGAAATTTAGAGGGTCCAGCTGTTTCTCTTAAAACATTACCATTCTACACATTTCCCTCTATGCTCCAGGTAACCACGAAAAAGGAAGGGGGTGGGGGGGGCAAAGTGATAAGAATCCTAGTCTTATCATTCAATTTTATTCCCTTTGTGATGATTCTGTGTGCAAAAGCGTAATAAGAAAAACAAACCTGATTACCACTGATCAGACATTTCCAATTACACAAGCAAATTAAGGTTCAATTACTACTGTACTTTTTAATGCAATTAAGGTAATACGTGTTCAGTGTATATTATGGAATACTGTGAGACACAGACATTATGTTTGAATACCTTCTCATTATACTTGTTTAATTCTTTCAAGAATGAAGCATCTTCTGACTTGGATACACCTACACCCACCATTAAAGGGCTGCCAGCTGGGCCTATGCCGATGGTCACTCCAAATGAGTCAGACTTGTCTTTTCTAACTTTAGAAAGAAGGTCATTTGCATTATCATACAACTCTGAGGAGATTCCAGTATCTGCCAGGGCCTGAAAAAAAAATGAATGGATGTTAGCTTTGTGCACATAGAGCCATTTCTCAATTCATATTTAATACTTAAATCTTTGCTTGGTAAAATATCTAAAATTTTAGATTATGGTAGGCAATTCTTTTATAAGGCAATCCAGTCATTAGACTGATACTTATTAAAATATAGAAATCATAGCATTGTTAGTGTTTAGTGGTACTGATAAAACATTTATATACCACATGTGCTTGCACACACACACACGCACACGCACACACACAGATGATTCTGATCAAATGCTATATTGCTCTGAGCATGGATTTCTTTCTGGCTGGCTTATCCTTCTAGGAGAGAAGGCTGGCTGCTTGTCTTTGCAATAGTGAGATACAGAAAGCCACATATGGGCAGGAGCCTGGGAGGAAAGAAGCAAAGGAAACCTGCAGATTATGATTGTCTTAGGCAGTGGTATACAGGATTTCATTTCTCTGCTGACTTGAACTGAGGCCTGGGCTTGGCCTTGTTTGAGTCAATGAAGTAAGCCTTAGGAGCCTGTGAGTAGTTTGCTCTGCCTCCATTACCTTGAGTCCCTGAGTGACTGTGATGGTCAGATTCCTTTCTACCTTAGGGTGGACAAGTAGCATAAGCAAGGCGTTGTTGCTTCAGCTGCTGAGATTTGAGAATTCTTTGTTCCCAAAGCACTTAGTTCATCTTGCTGATACATAGGCCCAAGACCTTCCTCGAGATTAGGAACATGGCGTTGTTTATGTCTTCCACATTGGTTTACCATTGGTCTGATAGAGAGTAGAGGTTGGAGTGGGGTTGGGGGAGAAAACTTCTTAAAAACAGACCCTATAAGCTTGGCCTTATTTTCTGTCAGTATTTTGTTCAGAATCCTAGGATCCTACTATCTCCCTCTAGAAGTGAATAATCTATCTCCTCCTCTAAATGCTGTGCAGCCTGGACTTAATTCAGACAGATCTGGGTTTAAGTCTTGTCTCTGCCACCAACTGCAGTGGAGTTTGATCCTGACACTTTCTCCCTTTGTGTTTCTTTTTCTTAATATGTAAAATGAGGCAATGATAATATCTATCCCATTGTGTTGTGAGGGTTAAATGGGACAATTTGTGTGAAAGTAGAAGATCTGACACATGTTAAGCATTCAATGATGTTTGCCATGTGGATGTTTCACCCAAAGGATGAGGGGTAAGAAAATTAATGGCCACGAGTAGGCTCTTGACTGATCATGAGCTCCAAGTGACCAAGAGACCACCAAATCGTAGAGATGGAGAGGGTCTTAGTGATTGTCAGCAATTTGCAAGCGTTTTTATACAGAAGAACCTTTGCTTCACACAAAATCACATACAAAGAGCCAAGACATGAAAATGATCAGCGTGAGATGCCTTTGGTGAAACGAAAGTATAGGTCTCAGAATCCTGCTCATCTACGCCTTGTCCTGCCCTACACTCTACAGATTAGAAAACTGGGCCCAAGGAGGGCAGTGGGTTAGCTGCTAACAGTCTTGTATATAGTCTAACAGAACCACAACTTGGAAATAGGTCTTCTGATTGGCAGCCCAGAGAATAGGGCCTCAGATCTATTTTACTGATTTTGGAATGGAGCCAAGATTTAACAGGTGGGTAGCCACATTTATGATCTGCCTCTCAGCACCCTTCAACACTAAGTATGTGTGGGGATGGGTATGAAGGAGACTCCAGCCACCAGCAAACTATAGAAAACAAAAGCTTCCAGAGCAAGCCATCTCCACCAATAAGCCTCTGCCTCTCTGCCACCTACACCACAGTGGCCTGAGAGCCTCCGTGTTCAGACTTACTTCAAAGTGGTACTTCAGGAAGTTGTAGGGTTTCCGAAAGTATTTCTCGTCATCTCCATAGTAAAGACGTTCACACGTGGGGTCATATCGAAGCTCCCTCCATTCCCCATTGTATACCGTCTCACACTGGCCCCCATAGTAAGTGGCATCGTACACACTCTGAGCATCTTCCTGGGTCAGGATATTGTACCTACATTGAACAAAGCAACTTCTAAATAGCTAGCGGATGCTGGGTTTTATACCTGGGTGATGGGATGATCTGCGTATTAAACCACCATGGCACACGTTTTCCTATGTAACAAACCTGCACATCCCGCATATGTACCCCTGAACTTAAAATAAAAGTTGGAAATTAAAAAGCAAAAGCAGCTTTTAGGAGAGAGAATTAGAAAGGCAAGGTGGCATATAATGTCATCTTCTGAAAGATGTTGTAGCTGGTTCAAGTAATAGTTTCTCAATCTATGTTCTGTGGAGTCCTGGGGTTCCTCCAAGTAGCTTATGGGCCACTTTAGGTAACACTTGGAGACTAAATGGGCTGGCCTGAGCCTTCAGTTTTCCTTTATCTAGATCATCTAGACAGTCCTATTTAGCATCTAGAATCATACTGCCACACAAGCAGCCCTAAATATTTGCTGAATAAGTTAGAGAAGAATATGTGCAATTATCATGAATCCAAGGGCAGCAGCCAGACAGTCTGGGCTCATTTCCCATCTCTGCCACATCTAGCTGTGTGACCTCAGGCATATCATTTAGCCTCTCTGTGCCTCAGTTTAGTCATTTGTAAAAAGCAGTTCTTAAATACTACTGCCCTCATAGAGTTAAATGAATTGAAACATGTAGAGAAATCATAATTGTGCTTAGCATATACATCAAGGACTGAATAAAGGTTGCTGTTGTGGTAATTGTTAGTATTAAGTATAATTGTTAGTATAAGAGCTCTGCTGACAAAAAAAATAACTTTGAAATACGGGATGCAATTCATAGTGCTAAGGTCGAGAATCTAATCCTCAGAAAGGCCGTTATCTTTGAGGCAGCATGGGATGTTGGAAGGTGCACAGTTTAAAAGTCAGGGAGACTCCTGTTTAATTTCCAGCTTTGCCACTTACTAGCTGTGTGACTTTGAACACAGTCTAGAAGCTCTCTGCATTTCATTTTCCTCATTTAAAGAATAGACATAATAATATCTACCTCTCATGGTTTTTGTGAAGCTGAAAGTATGAAACTAAAACAGCAGTAAAGTACATATTAGGCATTCAACAAATTATACTTCCTTTTCCCTAGCCCAATACTCTTCCAGAAATATTTCTCCATACTTCCCTTTCTAGAGTATTTAAAAATCATCAGCCCAGGTTCCATGTTTTAGGATATGGATGGTTTTACCATATTCAGGTAAAATAATGTCAAGCAGATGAAATACAACTTTAATTTTCTAAAAAGGGAAAGTTAACAGAACAAAAACAGTAGAGTTGGCTAAGAGTTCTAAGACCTGATAATCAAAGCCTCTTATGTTACAGACAATATAGTTATTGTTTGTTTTTTGTCTCTCAAATTCCTATTTAACCTTAAGGAGCTAACTCAAATGTTGCCTTCTGTCAACAGCCTTCTTTGAATGCTCTGGACAGTCTGCTGCTTCCTCCTCTGTGTTCCCAAGGCATGCAGTGACTACCTGTAGCATAGCGATCATCATGATTGTTTATGGCCTCTGTGAAAAGGCACAAGGCATGAAAGGAGCAGGGGATAAATTGCGAATAAAATCCACCTCAAAGGAATAAGTGGATAATTATAGAGCACCTGGCAGATTGTAGAAATTCAATGTATGTTAACTTCCTTTTTCTCTTTTTTCTCCTTCTCTTTCTTCATATTAGTGTAAGTGATATAATAATAGCTACAATAAATTGAATACATACTCTAGTAGACATTTAGCATATATTAGCTTTCAACCTCATGACAACTCTGCAAATGCAGAAATTGAAGATCAGAAAAATTAAATAACTTGCCTCTAGTCATAGCTGGATTTTTTTCCTAGATTTTATTGATAGTAAAATCTGGGTTCCTTTCCTTCTACTTCCCCTGAAGTTTCTATCTTCCTGACCATTGAACATGTTTCTGCCTGTAGCTTATAAATATAGCCTCTTAACAGACCGAAAAAAACTCAAAGAAACAGTATTCCCTAAGAGTATACTATAACCTCTAAGCATGAAGCCTATATATATATATTTGGAAAAGCTGGTTGTGAAAGCCCCAGTTAAAAGGGAAAGGTGTAGTCAAAGAAGTTCTACCTTTTGGAAATCTACTATGCAGAAATAATCACACATGTGTACAAAACTACGTGTACAAGAATGTCCACAGCGCATTGTTTGTACTAGAAAAATATGGGAAAGAATCTAATTATCTTTTAATAGGAAGTAGTCAAATAAATTATTATATAATTATACTATAGATGAGGAGTTGAAAATTCTTTTTTTAATAAAGGACCAGATAGTAAATGTTTTAAGCTTTGCAGGTCACAGGGCTGTGTTGCAACTACTCAACTCTGTCATCGCAGGGTGAAATCTGTGTTCCAATAAAACTTTATTTGTAAGAACAGCAGGCTGAATTTGGCCTTCAGGCCATAGTTTGCTGACTATGTTATAGAAGAATGTGATGCTTATTAAAAAGAGAGAGAAATTTTGGGGGAAATCTTAAAACTGTACTATTAAGTAAAAACATGCAAGTTACAGACAATATGTATAGCACGATCATACTTATGTAAAATATACCTATGTCTAGAATGCCCAGTACACACAGGTATATTTTCTATGCAATGCATATTGTCAGTGCATTTTTTATGTAATCTGAAAGTATCTTCACCAAGCTGTTAACATGGGTCAGCTCTAGGGAGGGAACGGAGAGAGGGCTTTTGGATGGAGTGCAGGCAAGAGAGGATGGAAGAAAACTCTCAGTTTTTATTTCAAACAAGTATTACTTCTCTAACAATAAGTAAACATTTTAATCTGGGAAATGAATTAGAAAAAAATAAGAGCATGAAGGGCCTCTGAGATCTGAGATAAATAGAAGAACCATCAAACATCAGTGGTTAGAGTGGAGCAGGACCATTTTACTAGTTTCAGTATTCAGTGTGGGTGAAGCACACTGTTCAGAAAGTGTATTTGAAATGTTTCTAGTTAAATCACGTGGGAGAAGATCCATGGTCTGCCAATAAGGAAGGGATTATTTTTCATTTCAACATGTCAATATTTCACACTTCTATTGTTTATTCTACAGTCACTTTTGAAATCAACAAGAATCTCCTTTTATGGATGTTACGGGTTGGATTACGTCTCCCCAACATTCATGTGTTGAAGTTCTAACTCCCAAAGCCTCAGAGTGTGAGTATATTTGGAGGCAGAGTCCTTAAAGGGGTAATTAAGTTACAGTGAGGTCATTATGGTGGGCTGTTATCCAATGTGAGTGGCGCTCTTGTAGGAAGGGGAAATTAGGACACAGATATGTATAGAGGGAGGAACATGTGCAGACACAGGAAGAGGGCAGCCATTGGCAAGCCAAGGAGAGAGGCCTCAGAAGAAACCACTCTGCTGACACCCTGACTTCAGACTTCTCGTCTCCAGAATTGTGAGAAAGTAAATTTCTGCTGTTTAAGCCACTCAAGATGTGGTGTTTTGTTATGGCAGTCCCAGCAAACTAATACTGCTGGTATGAAAGAACACAGAATTTTCTCATCTTTTTATGTGTGTATATCTACATGCACTTACAGAGGTCAATTCCATCAAGTAGGTGGGCTGTGATCTCAGAGCAATTAACCATAATGAATGAGGACTGCATTCCATGGAACCCCCACTTGTCCTTGAGTGGGCTGCAACAGGGCTGAGTCACTCTGTGACAGTTACTACATCTCATCATTTCCTTATCTGTAAAGATCCAGCTGATCATACTGATTTGTTTCAATTCAACCAATATTCAGTGAGAGGCTATAGGACAAGCTCTGACACGGGGGCTAAAGAGATGAAAAAGCTGAGTCAGAAGCAACCTCTGCCCTCAAAGAGTTTATTTTCAAGTTAGGAGACAAGATCCTAGGCAAAAACAGAGTGGCAGTACTAGAATGTCACTCTGAGCTAAGCCCTGTTCTGGTACTGGAGAAGCAGAGATGACAAGGAGCCCCTAGCCTGGGTAGATAGACACCCCAACAGACGTCCCCAGCCCTGTTGGGTAAGAGCTGTGAGAATAAGACTTGCAGGAGGCTCTGGGAGCAATGGGAGGGGACTAAGTCAACCCAGGCAAAGACAAGAGCAGGGGAGGGGGCTGTTACAAAGACTACCTAGGGGAGATGGTACCTCAGTGTACTAGTCTGCAGGGGCTGCCACAACAAAATACCATGGACTAGGTGCCCTACACAACAGAAATTTATTTTCTCATAGTTCTGGAGGCTAAGAGTCCAAGATCAAGGTGTTGTCAGGGTTGCTTTCTGCTGGAGGTTCTCTTCCTGTCTCAAAGACAGCCGCCTTTTTGCTGTGTCCTTACATGTCTCATTCGCTATGCATGTGTGGAAAGAGAGAGATCGCTGGTGTATCTTTCTCTTCTTATAAAGCCACCAGTCCTCTTGAATTAGGGTCCTACCCTATGACCTCATTTAATCTTAATTACCTCTCTAAAATCCCTATTTCCTAATTCAGTCACATTACGAGTTAGAGCTTCAATATATAAATGTGGGGGTAAGGGGAGACACAATTCAGTGCAGAACATTAGATAAGGAGTTACCCAGGTAGGAATTTGGGAAAGAATATTCCAGGAAGAAGGAACCAAATTGCTTAAGGCTCAGAAGGAAAGAGTGTGATGCATTCAAGGAACTGAACCTGAACATAAGGTGAATGAAGAGAAGTTAGAATCGAGGCTGATTTCATCTCAACAGATAAAGACACTGTGCCCTGAGAGGTTTAAGTAAGCAATGGGAAAGTGGGGGTTAAAGCCCCTCTCTGTCTCAGCCTGAGCCCATTGTCTTTATGTTGTGTCACACCATTAGTCCTGGTTATCGCAAGCCTCTACAGTGCAAAGCAGATTGTGAACAGGGCTATTGGAAAGGAAAGGGCTGGGACCAGAGAAGAGCTATCTTTCTGAAACATCAGGAAGGCTTCATGGAAGCTGTGGCTTCTTAAATGGGCCTTAGAAACAGCATTGGGGTGAAGGGAGATGAGCAGTAGGGTAGGTGTACTAAAAGAGAGGAGGACTGTCAGGCAGATACATGGGGAGATAGCATGGGCAGTGTCACATAGGTAGGACTGGGCAAGTCATCTCTGGGGACAATGAGAGTAGCTCACAGCATGCACTCCAGAGGAACCCTACAAAATGGCCCCCTTCTGTCCTCAAAACTAATGCTCACAATTAAAGACAAATCATTCCCTGCTCCTAAATAGCTAGTAGGCAGGCCCTCACCCCAAGGCTGCCTTCTGTGATCCTGGAATTGGTTCGTACTGGCTGCAGTCTTCGTCAATGGCCCTGACATCTTCACAGTCGTCCTCATCAGAGCCATCAAGGCAGTCCTGGTCTCCATTGCACACGAGGTGGCGTTTCAGGCAGCGACCTGGAGAGGAGAGACTGTGGCTGCTCCCGGGGTTCCCCTATCCCTCCAGACCTACACCCACAATCAGTAAGTCCTTTTTGCCTCAGAAATAAACCTCCCATCTGCCCCATCCTCTTTCTGTTCTCACTGCCTCTGCCTTCCTTCCAGCCTCATGAGCTCCCGCCTGCAGCCCCCCAGCTTGGGCATTGCCTGAGTTTCTATCTCTCTCTAATTCTCCACATTGCAGCCCTAGTAATCTTTCTAAAATGCCAGTCCCTGTAATCCCTTGCTCAGTATCCTCCAGTGGCTCTCCATTCCGCTTCTTCCAAATGCCACAGTCTAGACCCTACTTGCCCATCACCTACCTGCCCATCACCTACCTCTCTTCCCAAAGCCCTGAGGCTGCAAACATTCTGGGCTGATTGGAAGTCTCTGATCCCCATGCTTTTGTACGTTCTTTCTCCTAGAAAGTTCCATTTTGTTTCACAAGTCTCTACTCAACTACCATTTTGAAGCCCACCCAGACTGCCCAAAGCAGATTTGGGAACCTTCTGCTAGAAAGTCCCACTAGACCATGCACATGTATGTGTCCATGGCTATCACACAGTATCTTAATTAGCTCCTTCTACGTCTCCAGACTAGGAGTACATCACGGTAAGGTGCATTATTTTTTTCATGTCTATATTAACAGCAGGTAGCTTACTCCCTGGCACATAATAGGTGGCCAATAATATTTGTTCAATGAGTGGATGAATGAATGAATTGTATCTTTTTCTAAATGAATCAACAGATGTTCCTACAAAGTTGAATCAAAATTACTTGGGCTGCTGGCTTGGCTTAAAATGCGGATTCCTGGGACCCATCCCAAACCTACAGAATGGCAACCTTGAGAGGAAAGGCTCAGGAGTACGCATTTTAATAAGCTCCCTGGGGAAGTGTTTCACATGCCACTTTTGACAGGTACAGCTGTTATCCTGCTGGAATGCTACTCACCTGTCTCCTTACACTGGAAATCCTGTCCACACCGTGCTTGCCTTATACAAGGTGTAGAACTGGAGCAGCTGGCTTGATCCCAGACATCACCACTGCAGATGGTTCCCCCAAACTTGTTTGGCTGCAAGAGGCTCCGGTATCGGTACTAAAACAGATTTTGAACCAGAAACATTCTTGTCAATTAATCAATCAATCAATCAACCAAGATTTGTGCAGCCAGGTCTCAGCTCAACATAAGAAATAATTGCCTAATGATTGAGAGCCTCCTGTAAAGCTGTCTTTTGAGGGATGAGTGTGCATAAACAGGGGTGTGTCACCAGAAGTGGCACAATCACCCACTGGAATGTTGAATAGGGCCTCCAAGCATCAAATGAAAGGCTTGGACAAGATATTTCTAGGGTCTTCCTACTTACTAGGGAGAACCTTTGTTCCCTCTTCTTGAAGAAGTTAAATTCCTATTCATCTTTCAGTAATATTCTGCAGGTTGCTCACTCCCTCTCTACTAGCACTTGGCATATGAAGTTGCAATTGAGTATCCATGTAGTTCTCCATCTCTCCCACCAGACTATGAGCAATTTGCATATTGGGGGTGGGGAAGAGAGGACCATGTCTTATTTGGCTTCGTACGCTTGGCACTTGATCTAGGGTCAGGTACTCAAGAGGCACGTTTAGAAGACATCTGTTGCTTTTTTATTTGCAACATTTCTTCTGGTCCTGGAATTCCCCTCTTTCTTTGGGATATATCTTGAATGGTTCAGGTGGGAATGACCTCACCTCCTCAGTCACAGGGATGTGTGGGTATGAACCAGGCCTGGTCCATCAAATCATCACATCTGCCTAGTTGTAATCATTGCTTCAGGGATTGGCACATAACTCAATCCCATCCAATCAAGTTCTCTCTGGGGATTTTCTTTTACAAAGAGACAGCTTCTTTTTCCTGGAATTGTTGGAAACAATTGTAGATGCCTTGCCTATTATGCAAAAAGCACCCATCCAAGAGATAGAGAGACAAAGAGAGACAAAGAGAGCTCTGAAGACATCATCTGAGTCCCTGGGTCCACCTTTGACTGCAGATAAATAGACACTTGACAGAAGGAAGAATTAAAATGCACGCCAATCTTGGGACTTTAGAGTTTCATAATCATGTTTTCTGTATAGCGTAGTGTCAGGCACTAGTGTAGAAGGAGGAAGCTGAACACTAGGATATTCAGAGAAACATGAGGTTCTATTCCTGCCTTCAAGAAGCTTAGAGTCTAGTTAAGGACATAAAATGTGTAATAATACAAAACATGCAGCATGGATAGCAACCACACAGTGGCTGAAAAGGAAATGTGCAGCCCTGTATTTCCTGCTGTCTCTCTCCCTGGCTCAGCCCACAGGCCCCTTCCTTTAAGAATGTTAGTGTGTAGGTAAGAAAGCAATGATTTGAGCAGCAAAAGAAGTGGGTTTCCTACCTCAATCAATTTCTTACTTGCTGTGTGAGGTATCAGTGTCTGGTACTTTGTTGCTCAGTTTCTAAATCTGTGCAATGAGGTGGGTGAGCTAAATGACTCACCTAATTATAATGACTAATATCCTTTCACCTGTGTCCTGAAGTTGACAGAGCATGGACATGAGGATTAGATGGACTTGGGTTCAGGTCCCAGATTTTCTGACCAACTGCCCGTGAGCAAGCCACTTCCCTTTTCTGAGCTTCTGTCTTCCACTGTGTGAAATGGGTGTAATGGCACTTTCCCTTGAAAGGACTGTGTGATCTCTGAGTAAGAGAATGTGTGAAGAAGCCCCCAGCCCTGTTACTGGTATATTATCGGTGCTCAATAAGCAGAGGTGGTTTTCACATTGTTATTGTAATCCATGTAGTCTTTCCAGGTGATTCCACGGGTGATTTGTGGAGCAGTGCAGCTCTCCTCTCTTCTTGCCCACCTCTGTCTCCTTAGCTGCTCATTAGCAAAGTGGCAAAGTTAGCAAGGAGAGGTGAAGATCAAACCTGTCCATAGGCCTGTCCTGCCTTTCGGTTAATAACAGCAGTAACAGATTTGTAAACTCTGTGGGAAGAGACTGTAATTAATGACCAGTTGGAGAATATCAGTATATTTTAATTTTCCACCCATACTCTTGCCCCTCAGCACAGCAAATAAAGGAGTGATCAGCATGGAAACATAGAGACAATTTTCTTTCTTTCTTTCTTTCTTTCTTTCTTTCTTTCTTTCTTTCTTTCTTTCTTTCTTTCTTTCTTTCTTTCTTTCTTTCTTTCTTTCTTTCTTTCTTTTCCTCTCTTTATGTCAGTTTATTTCTAGACGTGCCTTCCAAGAACACGGGTTTATCTGTAATTTCCTCTGTTCCGAAGTGTTTAGTCATTCACATTCTTTGAAGTGTAACTGCTATCCACGTTAAATACATTTCTATAATTTCCTTACATGACACTATGACTTCTGCCAAATATATCTTGTTCATTGTTCCTAAACATACTGTGTTTATTTCTGGCTATAGACTCTTGTTCATGGTTTTTCTTCTTAGGATGACTTCTCATCTCACTTTCAAATCTTTCCTTCCTTTAAAATACAGCTTAAAGCCTGTTTTCCACCATGAGGTCTTTTAGAACTGTTCAGCCTCTTTCCCACAATTCAAACCCCAAAGGTTTGACTTTCTTGTGAACTCGTATAGATCTTATTGTCTCCATTTTCTGCTTGAAACTTAAGATATATTATCTTAAATATATTTTCTGTATTTTTCTTTTATCATCAACTAATGCTACACGTTATTTGAAGGAAAGCGTCTCAGACTTTTTAACATGGCCAGCACTGAGTAGATATCCAGTCAATGTCATAAGGAGAATGGAATATCTAACAAGGACATTATGCATGGAATACTGCTGTCCAACTCAGATGACTATTTGCCATTACGTGATATCTATTTTGATTACAGCTTTTTATTATGAATATGTTGTGCTTATAATTCCACTTCATTGAGAATGAGGTTGGGAGTGAATTGTAAAGGTATTTATCCAAGATCCAAAGAAAGAAAATATTGGTGCTTGGAATATTGCAGTTAGGTCATTCTAAACTCCATTTTTGCTTCTTTGACAAAAGAGCAAATTTGAGCCTGAAAACTGGTGCAAGGATACCTTAGCATATCTGTTGTACATGTTATAGGGTGAGGAGTTCACAGTTAAATGAGCAACAGGGATCTGGTACATGTCACTGTTCTGCAGTGCTTTCATGGTGACTTATAGGAACAGATTTAATATGGTTTAGTAAGGGCTTGAGCTTCTCCAAACAAATAACACACAACGTTGTTTGAAATCAGACACAGTAGCTACTTGCCTTTGAGTACTCCTTCTTTGAATTAGCAGCCAATTTTCTCTATTACTCTAAAAATTGTATTAGATTTTTAAAACCTGTAGCTACCAATTTGATAGTGGTGATAGTGGCTACCATGTATTGAGCACCTACTATTGGCCAAACACTTTACATTCCTTATGTTATTTAATCTTCACAAGTTTATGAAGTTAAGTATACTATGGGAATCCCATTTTGAGCTGAGTTAGAATTCCAGCTCTGCCACCTACTGTATATGCATCACTGGGTCAACTACTTAACATCTCTGATCCTGTTTTCTCATTTTTAAATGAAATATATCTGAGAACATTGCAAAGATTCATAATAATACATGCAAAGAAATCATCACTTTGCCTGGTTTCTGATATACACTCAGTAAAAGTAGTTATCAATGTCATCATCATTCTTGTATCCAGCTGTTGGGCTACTTCAAAAGGAATTGAAGTGACCACTATGTCACTCATTACGCTCCAGGATGGTTCAGCGGGAGGCAGTAGTGTGGAGGGGTCAGCCGCAGAAGCTTTTTGGAGTCAGACTGACCAAGTTTTAAATCAAGGCTCTGTCATGTTCTTAATGGGTGACCCAAACAAAGTGGATGATGATGTCTGTCATTTACAGTTGGCTGTGAAAGTCAAACAAGATAATTTATTTAAGGCATTTGCACAATTGTCTGGTACATAGAAATTATTTAATAAATGGTGACTATTGCCTTCCTGTAGTATCTATACTGGGATACTGTCACCCTTCCTGTAGTATCTATACTGGGAATGTATAATGGGAATCTATGCTGTAGTATCTATACTGTCACCCTTCCTGTAGTATCTATACTGGGAATGATGGTGTAAGCCATAAGGTTCATTCCCATTGATTCCCTATTTTCTAGGTTGCTATCAAATAATGAAGATATTTACGTGGCAGGAAGGTTGGTGCCAATATTCCCTTAGGGACTTCTCCATGCTATTGCCTGTGGTTGGGATCATTAAGACACAATTTTCTTTTCTAACTGGTAGATAATATTTCCTTCCAGAAATGTACATTTTGTTTGGATGATTTTGAGAAGGAACGCACTAATAAAAAAAACTAGGGTGGTCTTTCACTTAATTAACAGAATTAATTACTTTAAGGATTACTTTAAAAACACATGTGTTTTTGAGTCGCTAAGTAAATAATTCTATTCTGATTTAAACTGCAAATCATTGTCTTGTGCTACCTGCTGTCTAAACTGAAACAAATAAGAAAAATTTAATTAAGATGTATAACAGGTTGAATAATGGCCACACAAAGATATCGAGTCCTAATTTATGGAACCTGTAAATTTTACCTTATTCGGAAAGCTGGCCATTGCAGACATCGTTAAAGTTTTTGAGATGAGGATATTACCCTGGATTGTCTGGATAGCATTAAGTGTCATCACAGTATCTTTGTAAGAAGGCAGAGAGAGATTACAGGCAGATACACAGAGGAGAAGACTCACAGATGAGGCAACAATGTGACCAGGGAGGCAGAGACCTCAGTGATTCAGCCACAAGGTAAGGATTGCCAATGCCACCAGAAGCTGGAAGAGGCAAATATTAGGTTGCTACAAAAGTAATTGTGGTTTTTGCTGTTACTTACTGCCAAAACTGCAATTACTTTTGCACCAACCTAATAACAGAGTCCCTTCTAGCGCCTTTAAGAGGGAGCATGGCTCTGCTGATACCTTGATTTCAGACTTCTGGCTTTCAGAACTGTAAGAGAATACATTTCTGTTGTTTTAAGCCACCAAGTTTGTGGGAATTTGTTCCAGTGGATTCAAGAAACTAATACAGGATGTCAGAGCAAAATGAGCATGTAGGGATCAAACACATTTAAACAGTAACAGTCTAAAATTCTTCAGCACTTCTCAGAGATGAGTGAGGTAGAATAACAAATTTCAGACTTTGATGTTGAATGAACTAGGTCAAAATTGTGTGTGTTCCACCACTTACTGCTATGCAATTTTGAATAACTCATCAGAAACATTCACAGAGCACCTCTCTGTCTGAATGGTGGGTCTGGAGGCAGGATGACCATTTGCAAACTTTGCAAGATCTCAGATGAGGAAAAAGCAGGGATTAATTCAGGGCAGTGGGACTGGGGATGAAGAGGAAGGCAGAGATCATTATTAGAAAAACAGCTGGCACTCCACAAATTAAAACTCTAATGAGATACTACCCTACTCCTGAAAGAACGGCCATAATTAAAAAATCAAAAAATAATAGATGTTGACATGGATGTGGTGAAAAGTGAACTCTTTTACACTGCTGGTGGCAATGTCAACTAGTACAACCATTATGGAAAACATTGTGGAGATTTTCTAAAGAACTAAAAGTAGAACTACCATTCAATCTAGCAGTCTCACTACTGGGTATCTACCTAAAGGGGAAAAAAAAAGTCATTATATACAAAAGAGACTGCGATGCATGTTTATAGTAGCACAATTCACAATTGGAAAATATGGAAACAACCTAAATGCCCATCAACCAATGAGTGGATAAAGAAAATGTGGTACATATACACCATGGAATACTAGTCAACCATAAAATGGAATGAAATGAATGGCCTTTGCAGCAACTTGGATGGACTTGGAGGCCATTATTGTAAGTGAAGTAACTCAGGAATTGAAAAGCAAATATGATATCTTCTCACTTATAAGTGGGAGCTAAGCTACGAGGATGCAAAGGCACAGGAATAATATAATGGACTTTGGGGACTTGGGGGAAAAGGTGGGGAGAGTGAGGGATGAAAGACTACACACTGGGTACAGTGTATACTGCTCGGGTGACGGGTGCACCAAAATCTCAGAAATCACCATGAAAGAACTTAACCATGTAACCAAAACCCATGTTCCCCAAAAGCTACTGAAATAAAAAAGAAAAAATAAAAGAAGGAAACCATCCGGAATTCCTTAAACATGTATTCTGAGACAGATGCATGAGAAGGGTTCTGTGTGCCTTACTCATATATTGCTCATAACAATTCTAGAAAGTAGGTACTCCTACTACTCCAATTTATACATAAGGAAACTGAGCACAGAGATGATTAAAAATATTCCCAAAGTAACAATGCAGATAAGAGGCAAAGCCGGATCTAAACTGCGGAACTGAATCTTAACACTGAAACTTGGCAGTAGTGTGCTAATAGACAAGGTTCAGGCAGTGAGTGGTATGCCGAGTGGGGAAGGGAGCATCTAATACAGGCATGTGTGTCTGAAGGGAATTTTAAAACAATAATAAAACAGACTAGAAGTTACACTGTGTTTTATTATGTATTTATATTTACAAGACAGGATCTGGCTCTGTCACCTAAGCTGGAGTGCAGTGGCACAATCCAAGCTCACGGCAGTCTCCAATGCCTGGGCTCAAGTGATCCTCCTGTCTCAGCCTCCTGAGTAGCTGGGACTCTAGGTGTGCACCGCTATGCCCAGCTAATTTTGTGTGTGTGTGTTTTTTTTTTGTAGAGAGCAAGTCTTGCTATGTTGCCGAGGCTGGTCTTGAACTCCTGGGCTCAAGTAATCCTCCTGCCTCAGCCTCCCAAAGTGCTGGGATTATAGATGTGAGCCACCACACCCAGCTGACTACGTTTTATTATCACTGTGAGCCAGGGATTCTGAACAAAGTCAGAATTTTAATGCTCCCCTCTGCCTGAGTGGAGGGCTCCCAACATCCCTCTTCCCTTCATATGTCAATGGTACTAGGGATCATTTTGAACTATTCAAAACCATTTAGATGGACAAAGTAGACACACCTCTGTTCATTGGGTGTGTTGGTCTTTTCCATAGATGAAAATGGAATTCTCAAGAACACACCTGGGACATCCCCTGGATTATCTCATCTCCTCATGGGCAGTTTGGTATTTTGTTTCTAAGCAATTAGTTTCTCCAGAAGACTCTCATTAGTGGGCAAGAGATTTGCCACGACTCAGACAGAAATAAACGTGCCTATGTACAGATAGCGACTTTTCTACCTATGAGCCATAACACACATCTTTTGCAGCCTCACTCAACACTACCCTACAAACAAAATCGGGAGACGCAGAAACAAATGTCACCGTCCATGTACAATGGCTTTCAAACAACAATTTCTAGACCCAGTTTCTCACCAGGCCCTTAGACATAGTGATCTGCTTAATCTCCATTTGAATGCCTAATACACACATCAAATATGAAATGCCCCAAAACCGGTTACCCTTTTGTCCTGGCATGGAAAGCAATCCGTCCACTCTGACCAGTTGCTCAGCTGGCAGGTAACTGCTGTGGGTGTGGCTGCCCGTCTTACTCTCCTAAAGAAAGGAAAGATCCCTGCATCAATTTTGAGATGCAAAATTTAAGCAAATGAGAAAGCTGTGCACATTTTCCTTCCAGTAAAACACGGTTTGAAAGAAATGAGGAACGAACATTTATTGTACTCCTACTTTATGTAGAAATGCCAACAGAAGTGAGAGAGTGTATGGTGCCAGAGGGTTTATATAAATTATCCCTTTAATACCATATCAGTCCCCCATGCATCAAATTATTATAATTTTAGAGAGAAGAATATTAAAGAGGGCTAACAATTTTTGAAGAGCCAAAGTAGCAGAAAGCTCAGTGGTTAAGAATGTGGAGTCTGGGGTAAGAGGATTGGGTTTGAATCTTAACCACCACTTGCTGACTTTGAAAACTTGAGTAAATTACTTAATATCTCTGAACTACAGCTTTCCCCTCTGTAAAACTACGCTAAAAATAACATTACCTAAAAGGGTTATTGAAAGTGTATTGAAATGCTTATGAAAGGTTTACTACAAGATGACTTTCATTATTACATGCTGGGACATTATGTGGATTATCTCATTTAATCCCTATAACAATCCTTGGAGATACATATTATTAGATCTATTTTATGTACAGTGTAAGAAAGCTGGGATTCCTAAAAGCTAAATAGCCCTGAAGTCATAGCCCAGGAACAACAGAGGCAAAAATGGAACTGGTTGGTTTGATGGCAAAACCCGTTACCTGCTCCTCATCATGCTACTGCCTCATTTTATGAATCAGCCAACAGACGTGAGAGAGTGTATCTCCAAGCCCACGATCCTTCTCTTACCCCATGCTTCCCCCTCACCAATTAAAAAGCCTACTCAGGGAAAGGGGGACAAGCCACAAGCTTGCCTGGCTTCCACATTAGCCTCTTCCCATAGCATCACTGCTACAACTTCAAGGCCAGGTTGGCCCACGGGGAAAGTGGGAACATCTTCTGTTAACACTAGAATTACCACAGCCTCTGAGAGCCAGGCAGCCACCGCTGTGAAGAATGGCATGATTATAACCCTCGTGTAGGAACAGAAAGTGTTTCAAATCTCATGCTAATTATGTAATGAATTTGATGAATAATGACACCTAAGTTGAAACTCCACACAAGGAGCCAAGGGATAGTTCAGAAAATTTTGTCTATCTTTAACTCTGGTTCTCTAACTTTTGGTCTCAGGATACCTTTGCATTTCTGCAAATTACTAAAGACCTCAAAGAGCTGGTAAGTGGGCTAGATCTACCAATATTCACAGAATTCAAAATTAAAACTGAGAAATTTAAAAAATACTTGTTTATTAACTTATTTAAAATTACAATAACAAACCTATTACATGTTACCATAAATGTACATTTTTTCAAATCCCTTTAATGTCTGGTTTAGAAGAAAGTAGCTAGAATCTTATTTCTGCTTCTTCATCCAATCTGTTGCTATATATTGATTTGGTTGAAATCTATGAAGAAAACTCAGCCTCACATGGTTATGTAGTTGAAAAGGGGAGGAGTGTTTTAACAGCCTTTTCCAATAACTGTGGATGCTCTCTTTTGGTATTAAATGAAAACTTGACAAGAGGCAATTTCTTACATGTTAGTGGCATGTGGAACCTGAAAGCATATCAGTGAATTTTTTGTTCTCTGTCACATTAAAATCCATTGGTCTCTACACTTTGAATGGATCTTGTGCCCACATACAATTTTTATAACATCAGGCATTCGAAATTTGGAAAATCATGGTTCACTGAGTATGTGCCTTACAAATATTAATACATTTCACTGTATAATATCTAAACATCAAACTTGTTAATATCACCAGTGATCTCGTCAAGTTCATGGTAGTGGATATGTTTCCAAAATTTTAATTTTCTCATAGAAACTCCAATCTTGTTATTAGTAACAGGTAATGTTATTTGTTTTCCTTGAAATGATAGGGTCTCTGCATCTTTTTATACAATGCATGGCAAATATCTAAGCCCAAATAACCATAGTTTGGCAGTTTTTTCATCAAGAAAAAATGGTGTTCCAGGAAAAAAAGTGGTCTTATTGACTGATGTTTATGTCCCCCAAAAATTTATATGTTGAAACCTAATCCCCAATCTGATGGTATTAGGAGGTGGGACTTTTGGGAGGTGACTAGGTCATCAGGGTGAAGCCCTCATGAATGGAATTAGTGCCCTCATTAAAGAGATCACAGGGACCTCCCACATCCCTTCCACCACGTGAGGACACAGCTAGAAGATGATTACCCGTTAACCAAAAAAGTAGACCCTCACCAGACACTGAATCTGCCAGCGCCTTGATCTTGGACTTCCCAGTCTCCAGAACTGTGAAGAATAAATGCTTGCTGCTTAAACATCTAGTCTATAGTAATTTGTTACAGTAGTCCAAGTAGTAAGACAAGTGGTTACCTTAACTTACAGCTCAAATAATTGCTTTTCCTCAAGACAATCATCATACTCAGTACATACTCAGTGATTTCTCTATGCATTCTTCCCATTTTGTTACATAGAATACTTAAGTCACATCTATTCAAGGATTGAGGTTTAATTAAATTAACAATTCTTACTGCTTCTAGAAGGACTTTCTTAAGTAAAACTTAAAACTTAGGAGTTTTGTTTGTTTGTGTGTTCTTTCCTGTGAGTTTAGTGCCACTGCCTTGATTTTGACCAAGGTCCTAGCAGTTTTATCCATTGGTGCCTCTGTACCATCGGTGCAACTGTAAACACAGTAAAAGGGTAAAATAATGTCTTACCATTATTATGAGAACTGTTTTGAACTTACAGGTCCCCTGAGAAGATATTGGGGACTTCCTGGGGTCTGCAGAACACACTTTGAGAAGCTCTAATCTGTAACACGGTGCTAGCAGGCAGAAGCCCTCCCATCCCTTCAAAGAAAACGTCATTGCCCAGCTCACAATCTTCCCCCTACATCAATTCCTGTCCTCATGCTGGGAGGCTCATCATCCCTACAAATGAGTCATCCAACTCTCTGGTTGCTTGGTTGCTCCTCTTCCTCATCTGTAATAATCTTCTCTTCTGAACCTTCTCACTCTCTAAAACAACTTCTCCTCCAAGCCATTCATTCATGAATCACCTGTGAATAGTTACTTGGGGGCTCCACAGCCTCTTGTCTTTCTATCTTACAGGCTTAAGGGGATTCCCACTGCGCTTCTTCTTGAACCTCATTGGGATCTCCATTATCTCGACATCTAAGCTTCCTCCCTTTCAATAAGAACTCCTCTTATCTTTATTTACCTTTATAACCAGTTTTGATTCCATGATTCATCACTTTAAAATCTTACCTATATTCTAAACACCTAGACCCCACTGTTCCCTCGATCACACCTAACTGTAAATCCCAACCCTGAATGAATCCGATTATCTACCCCTTTACTTTGGTTAATTCCTATGTATCTTTCATTCTCATCATAAACATCAATTCCTTAGGGAAATATTTCCTGATATCCAGACTGGTTGAAAACCTCCTTCATATGATTTGGTCAATCTCTGCACATTTTCTCAATATTTAATTATCAAACTTGTAATATTTGTAAAATTTATTTTTTCTCTACCAGATTCTAGGCTCTATGAATGCAGAAACTGTCTATATTTGCTACAGAGTTCCCAGCACCTGTCATGGGCCAAGGCCACGGAAAGTGCTCAGTAAATATTTACAAAAGGAAAAAAAGAAGGAAGGGAAAGAGGGAGGGAAAAAAGGAAGGAAGGAAGGAAGGAAGGAAGGAAGGAAGGAAGGAAGGAAGAAGGAAGGAAGGAGAAGGAGGGAGAGAAGGGACTGAGATAGGGAGGGAAGAGAAAGAATAAAACCAATTTGTGGGATATAGACAGTGACACTGTTGAGATATTTATTTGAACCTGATTCTTATAATCTAAATTAAATTAGATCCTGGTATCTCGACATTCAAATGGCTCAGGGTTTGTTACACACGTCATTTTTCTAATAGACTGTTCTAATAATAAAAGTTTGAAGTGTGGGAACATGGATAATCGGAAGGAGAGAGAGAAGGTATAGGGAGAAGGTTTGGGAACAGGAAAGGACTCCAGCATTATTTCTGCATCTCACTACAGAATTGTCAAGATAATGTCACTGTAAGCCCATAGAGACTGCATTATGTGTCAAACCGGAGGGAAACAGTACTAATGGATGGAAGCAAAAGCCTAGACAGAGCAGTGGTGTATTGCTGTAGTTTCAAAAGCCTTGTGACCTGATGTCTAGACGGAGGCATACATGCTAATGCTATCACGGAGGCCAGAGTACAGAAAGTACACCAGGACCATTCATTAAAGTTGTTACAGGGCTCCAACCTTTTAGCCAATACCAATGTGACCAACATTTTATTATTCCAATAATTTTTTCAATGTAGTTCATTTTTTGATCATTATAAAAGTAATACATTCTCATTACAGAGAACATGGGAAAGATTATAAATGAAAAGAATTTTCCCAAATTTTACTATCATGAATATTTAGTTATATTTTCTTCTGTTTATTTTCATAACACATTGAGGTCATACTGAGTATTACATTTTATATCCTGATTCTTCCACTTAATAATAGAGCAGAAACCTAAACTATTTATGGTAATACACATTGTTCCACTCCCCTTACATTAAACAATTGGATTATTGAGTCCCCAGTTTTTCAGTATTCAAGTTATTTGTTGAAGATATATCCTGTAGAGTGGGATGACTGCATTGAAGGGATTTTAGAACTTATGGCACATATTGCCAAATGGCTTTCCAAAAGAACTGTATAAATTGTTTAATTACTTAAGGAGCCATTCATAATTCTGTGGCCTAATAAATCTTGGAAAATATTTTTAAGGCATCTCTCAGCTGGCAAAATTCTACTCAATCAGTAAGACATTTAATATGGAGCACAGGGACTTAGGAGTCTTTGCTTCTCATCTTCAGTTTGCCTCTCACCTGCTGGGCTACTATGAGCAAGCTGCTTTAATTGACTTTAAGTTTTTTAATCTGTGGAATGAGCACAATTCTATATGGTGCTATTGCAGCATTTCTCAAAGAGTACCCTGCAGAGTACAGTTCCTGAGATATGCACAGGGGTCGGGGAGGAAGAGGAGAAAAGTTCCATGGTCAAATACATTTGGATGAACTGCATACACCATACCATTCTTGGATATTTAAAATGCCCAATAACATATTAAAGGCTCAGAGAGTTTCTGCATTTTAATTTGCTTACCCTGGCATTTCCCAAATTTTGTGAGGAAACACAGGCCATTTCTTTTTTTATGCATCATCTGTAAGGCTATGTAACACAGTTGAAACACTGATGTAAAAGAAAGAGGTTTAGAGTTCAGCAAATATGCATTTGAATCTGATTTCTGCTACTTACTGAATTTCAATTTTCTTATAGCTATAAAACAGGGAAAATTGTTTGCAAGACTATTTTGAGTATGGGGTGAGATCATGTATGTAAAATCTCAAGCACAAGCCTGGCATACATGTTAGCGTCACTCTAACCTTGTCAACCTCACACATGCTCATCAAACCTCTCCGTCTTCATCAAAAATGTATTGAATGTACTCGGATAGGGCTGTGGACAAGTGACATGCTTCCCATCTGCCTTTTAAAATAGAGCAGCTTATTGCGCAAAGGGTCTAAAACCTAGAGTTGAATAAGCAACGTGCAAGTTAAATACTTGACCCAGAATGTGGCCACTTCAGCAACTTAGAAAAGAAAATAATTAATTAGCTACCAATCCTAGGCTAGAAGGTCAGAAAGCCCAACCCTGATGATTACCAGGGTGTTGTCCTAATAAATTGGCTCAGCTTGTATTAAAATCTGATTATCACTAATCATATAATCTTGAGCCAGTCCCATCCAGTTACATGGAGATTCCATCATACAACAGAGGTATTTTAGATTTAACTTTGAAAGCGCTCAGTCTTCAGCAACCTCCATGTTGCTAAGTCCAGTAGAAAGTTGTCTGGTTTTGTTTTACTTGCCCTCTGCTATGGTTTATTTGTCCCCACTCATGTTGACTGCATGAGTGTAATAAGTAGGGGGGAAAAAACAAAACTCATATTGAAACTTGATTCCCGATGTGGCAGTGTTGGGCCTGGTGGGAGGTGTTTGGGTCCTGAGACAGATCCCTCAGGAAAGGCTTAGTGCTGCTTTTGCAGTAGTGAGTGGGTTCTCCTGGCTAGACAGACTCATTCTCGCTGGTTCCCATGGAAATTAGTTGTTATAAAGCAAGGTTCCTCCTCCTGTTTGGTCCCCTTCAAATGTGCCCACTTCCTTTTTTACCTTCTCTGCCATGTTTTGACGCAGCACAAAAGTCCTCACCAGGATGTTCCTATTTTCTTTATAGAACTTAAAGTATATAAAATATTTGCATATACTTTTCTAGAACAGAAGCTTCATGAGAGCTAAGAGCAAGGACTTTGTCTTTCTCATTTATATCCCCAGGGCCCAGAACAATGCCCGGCATATATTGGGTGCTCAATAAAACAAAATAAGCATGTATATGTCAATTAAAAAAGGAAAAGCTCTCACCAGAAGCCAAGCAGATGCTGGCACCATGCTTCTTGTACAGCTTGCACAACCATGAGCCAAATAGACCTCTTTCCTTTATAAACTACACAGCTTCAGGTATTCCTTTATAACAACACAAAACTGACTAACACACAGTCTGTTAACCACTTTTTTCTTCATGAGAACTTTCATCTCTTGGACTTCTTCAGCATAATTCCTCCTCACTCTCTTCCTACCTCTGGCCAGTTCTCCTCCAAAAACTGGAATTCTTCAAGGTGCAGTCTGGTCTTTCTTCTTTTTCTCTTTCTGCTTTTCTCACCCTTAAGAAGGTAAGATCCATGTCCTTGGCTTCATACACGATCTGTGCAAATGTTTCTACATTTAGGCCTTCAACTTAGACTAGTCCTCTGTAATCCTGTTTTGTTTATCCAACTTCTCCATTTGATATGTCTATCAAATGCCTCTTAGACATGGCAAACTTAATGGTTCCACATCTAAACTATTCATTTTCTCTTTTAAGCAGTTCCTTGTTATGCCTTCCTGTGGGCCAAGACCTTCTTCTACTTTACCTTTCTCCAATCCATTCTCTGCACAGCAATGAAGATAATTTTTTCAAATGAGAAATAAGATAATATCCTTCCTTTATAAGACTCTCAGTGATTTTTGTTTTGTGTGTGTGTTTTACTACACATAGACTCAAATCCAAATTTCTCATTGTGGTGCCTAAGGTCCTCTGGGATCTGGCCTCCATCCAATTTTTTGACTTCTTCTTAAGGCATTTCTCTGCTTTCATGCTACTCTCATTCTTCAGTCCTCAAACATGACAAGCCACTTCCAATCACAGAGTCTTAGCACAGGTGATCCCTCCGCTTTACCCTGCTCTTTACCTAGCTTCTCCCTACCGCCCTTCACATCTCAGTTTAAATGCCACCTCCACAGAAAATTCCCTCAATCAGCCTGTCTTTAGATTGCTCTGATATCCTCTAACAAAAGGCCCATTTATTTCCTTTGCAGTATTTATCACAATGTAAAAGAAAATTTTTTTTTTCTTTTGAGACAGAGTCTTGCTCTGTTGCTTACATCAGAGTGCAGTGGCACAATCTTGGCTCACTGCAGCCTCCAGCTCCCAGTTTCAAGCGATTCTCATGCCTCAGTGTCTCAAGTAGCTGAGACTACAGGCATGTACCACCATGCCCAGCTAATTTTTTTGTATTTTTAGTAGAGACCGGGTTTCACCGTATTGGTCAGGATGGTCTCGAACCCCTGAGCTCAAGTGATCCGCCTGCCTCGTCCTCCCAAAGTGCTAGGATTACAGGTGTGAGCCACCACGCCCACAATTTTTAAGATAATATTTTTGGTTACATATTTATTGAGTCCATCGCTACGCTATAAATTCCATGAGTGTTGAAACATTATCTGTTCAGTTTATTACCTAACACCTAGCATACCTGTAATATTTATTTATTGAATGAATGAAAAAATAAATCCAAAAAAGTATCCACTGTGTGCTAGATGCACATAGAATTCCATACAGAACTTTAAGTTCCAAGCATGTACTGGGCTCTCCTGCAGTATTTGCAGAACGCTATTTCCTCCACAGAATGCTAATCATATCTCATTCATCTGGCCAAACCTTTCCACTTCAGTTCATTCTCTCCAGATAGCTTTCCTTAGCCTGCCTGTCCTATGCTAACATAGTGCCATATACGTAGAGCTTCTAACACTTTATTCCTACTCCTAGACTGCAAGCTCTAGAAGACTGAAATCATGACTGTATTGCTCACCATTGTACCCTAGTGCTGAGCACAGTATCTCGAATATATTATCTCATATAATCTTAAGTTATTCATTAACATTTCACAAGAACCCTGTGGGGGTAGGAAGTACTATTTCCATTTTATAGATGAGTAAAACGATTCATAAGAAGTTGAAATAACTGGCTTAAGGTTCTGTAGGTAGAAAGTGGCAAGGCCAGAATTCAAACCAACAAAGATTCCAAAGCCTATGCATTTTTTAAGCATTCCAAGATGTATTCTGAAGGATTTCTGACAAAAGAGAAACAGGGTAATAAAAATAATTTTCTAAAGGCTTACCATGTACCAGGTTCTGTTATAAGTACTTTACATAAACTTACTCAAGTCCTGACAAAAACTCTATGAAATATGTATTAGCTCCATTTCATAGATGAAAAAAAAAAAAAATGAAGCCTAGGAAGTTTAAGCAACTGGCCCAAGTTCCATAGCCACTACGTGGTGATGCCAGGACTTAATGCCAGATTGATTATACTTTATAGACCAGACCCAATGCCACCTGAAGTATTGCTAAAGATTAGTTACCCTAAATAAAAGTCTCCATATTACATGATTCACTTTTCAGTCACATCCACTACTCCAATTGTTTTTATTAATTAAAAATTCATGTTTCCTGAATACACATCAATTTTCAGTCGTCTGGACTACTATTAAAAATATTCACATGGCCTTGGCCAAAGATGCTTTGGTAAATATACTCTGATGTCCACAAAAGCAATAAAATAAAAAGGGACATCATGATTGAAACTTCTTTAGGGTCAACTGCCTATAGGCCCACTTAACAAAAAGAAACAGCTTTAGATGCTTAGATAGTTGTCCTCTGTGTTTGGGATCCTCAGTCACGTTTTTAAAATTCCCCTAAGGAATTCTGCTTTTCATCAATGGAAAAGTTGGGTTGAAAATGTTGGCCTTCAACTGATGGATAATAAAAACAACACTCTTAGAAGAATGTAATAAGGGTTAAATTGGCCAGTATTCGTAAATGCCTATCAGAGTTAGCTTGTTATTGAATACTCCTCTTCTTTCTCTAGGGTTCAGTTTCTTGCTCTGTAACATGAGTGGATTAAGCTAGATACTAAATCCTTCCTAATTCTAAAGACCAACAAAATAGAAATAATGGAACTAGCATACAAGAACTTTGAAAGAGTTATTGTAAATATGCTCTATTATTTGAGGAGAATTAAGAAGCTAATGAGAAGGGTAGCAGAAGATATTAAAAGATACCAAATGAGACATTTAAAACTGAAAATTATATTAACTCAAATTTAAAATTCAATGGATAGGCTCAACAGCAGATTAAACATTGCAGAACAAAAAATTAATACATATGTAGTTATAGAAACCAAAATGAAACAGAAAATAAACCGCCAACAACAAAAAAAAGAAAGAGCATCAGTGACCTGAGGGACTTTATCCAGCAGGCTAGCATCTCTGTAATTGGACTATCAGAAAGAGAGATGAGAATGTATGGGGCAGAAAACATATATGAATGAATCATTGCAAAAATTTTCAAATTTGATGAAAACTATAAACCCACAAAACCATATCACCTTGGAATTAGAAAAATATAAATCTAAAAGATGGCCCAAAAAAGAAGAAAATAGAAACAAATAAGACATGGGACAAATAGAAAACAAATAGTAAAATGGTGAACTCAAGCCCAAGTTTATCAATAATTATATTTGATGTAAATGGTCTAATTACTATAATTAAAAGACAGAGGTTGTGAGACTAGCTAAAGAAAGCCTCATCTATGTATGTTCACATGAATTATATTTTTAAATATAGTCATATAAGTTAAAATAAAATAATAGAAAAAGATTTGCCATGCACATACAGATCATAAGAAAGCAAGGATAACTATATGTATTAATGATAAATGAAATAGGTTGTAGAACAAGGACCATTGTCCTTGGGGTAATGGAAGCCTTTCATGATAATAAGGGGGTAAATTATCAAGCAGTCAGAATAATTCTAGATATGTGTGTGTGTGTATTTAATAACATAGCTTTAAAATACATGGAGCTAAAACTGATAGAACTGTAAGTAGGCAAATCCACAAATACAGTTGGAGATTGCAAGATTCTTTTCTCAGTAATCAATAGAACAAGATGAAAACTTGAGTGAGATTAACAATCAGCTTGACTTAATTGACTTGGAACTACACTGAACAACAGAATAATGCACTTTTTTGAGCGTATGGAATATTCACTAAGGTTGGCCACACTCATAGTAAAAACCAAATCCCAATACATTAAAAGAATTGCAATTAAAACTTCCAGGCAAATTAAAAACTTGAAAACTCTAAGCAGCATACATACTGGAAAGGTGTTATTTGTATAAAACATGTAATAGAGATCCACTGATTTTGAGGCTGAAGATTATAACTTCCTTCCATCACCATTGTTTTAAAATTTTTTTTTCAAATACATACTTTTAATTAAGATTTTATAATGAGCAAACGTTAAACATGGACTTATAAAATAAATGTGTGCCATTAAAATGTAAATCTATATATTATCTGTTTTCAATGTTAGAGCTCATGTGAAATTTTATTTTGCAGGGGAAAAGAGTGCTATTACTTAAAAATAAAGTTTAAAATCTCTGACTGATCAGAAAGATCCATGCCAACTGGTATATTATAAATTTGTTCTGTCTGATTATTGTCAACCATCAAGAGAATGAAAATACCAAAAAATAACAATAACAATCACACAAAGCACTGGTAACAGCTTTCACTGAACACTTGCTAGGTAATAGGTAATAGGTATTGATCTAAGTACTTTCATGCATTTAATTTTTGTTCTTTCTTTCCTCCCATTTTACAGGTGAGGAAAATGAAGCTTGGAAAAATTAAATAACTTGCCTGAGATCAGACAGCTAGTAAATGTCAGTGCCAGAATTTGAACCTAATAAAATCTTTTCACCATGTAGCTTTTCACTTTCAAAGTCAGTGTCAGACACACTGGTATTAGATACAAAGACCTCATGATTTCCTTCTTCAGCACTTTGTAAAGTATTTAATTGGTTCTATTTTGCCTTGACTTGAAATTTGCCTCTTCACTGGTCTGTCTTGTTTGATAAGTTCATCAAACATCAAGACTCTTTGTTCATTTTCAAAAAGGATTACAATGATAAGCTTTTATAATTAAGAATATCTCGGCGGAGATTTCCTTTACCACAGTTCTCTTGCTTTATCTTCTAATTATTAGAGATGAATTTTCTGATTTCAAAATTGTATTTCCTTTAAATACAAGTTACAGATTAACTGCTTTTAAAAATGCTTTCCTCCCTTCTGAACTGTTACTTAAAGGAACTCTCACTTGCTCTAGCATTTAAAAGCACTAATGATTCAAAATTGCATCATCTATCAAGAATTATAATTAAATAATTCTATTTAACATCTTTAATGTTTGGGAGAAAGGGATTGCTTTAAAGCTATCCCAAAGGTGAAATAAAGGACTGCTTAGGCTCCACAAAATATTTAATATTAAGATACAAAAAAAAAAAAAAAACTCATGAAGCTAGGTTGGAAATCTCAAGAAAATAGAATGGGTAAAATGCAATGTACATATGAAACTATATCACCTCCCTCTATTATCCCATAGCAAAAGATAAAGTCAGTTTTAGAATTAAATGACCCAGCATCTCTATAGTCCTTTGCCTCCCCCAAAGTGATTTTGAACACATTATCTAATTTTATCCTCCCTCAAAACTATGAGACAGGTACTCTTATGAAGCTCTTTTACAGATAAGAAAGTAGGGGTTAAGTTAACTGTTCAGCACCACTCAGGAGAACTATCATTTATTAAGTGTCTACTATAAGCTGAGTACATTTTATATTCAGGATCTTATTTTATCTACATTAACTCTTATAGAAGAGGTATTATTATTCTCATTTTACAGCTAGGGAAACTAAGGATCAAACAGATTAAATGATTTACCCTGAATTACTCAGCTTCTAAGCATTAGAGCTGTGATTTACACGTAGGCCAATTTAGCACGGTCTTTTCACTGTCCCATCCTCCTCCACGGGAGTAGCAATAACATGAAAAGAGGTTATTTTCCATTCCAACACAGCCTCTGCTGCAAACATAAAAGTGTCTTAGTTCCCCAGCAGGCGATTCCTATGTGCAAGTTTTGCAGAGACATATGGCCCACTTACTGGTTCACCTTCTCCTGTGCAGTTACCCCAGGCTGACAAGTCATCAAAGACAAGATGAAGAAAACAACAGCAAACATCTCAGCCAGAAGCCACCGCGCTATATTACCTTGAAGGAATAAAACTATCTATTCAGGAAATTGGAGTAAAAGATGTCTACAGGCTGGGACCTGTAAGATCTATCTGATGTTAGAAACTCACCCAGATACACACAAATTCGCACAGAACTCAATTGATTCTCTTTCAAATGTGGTTAAATAGTAACCAGAGTATTGATTACCTAAATACTCTAAAAATGTTCCAGACACCAAAGGTCACTGCCCTTTAGACCTTTTGAAAAACAATATCCATGTGGTTAAGGAAAAGAAGATATTTAACCAACAACAGCTTAGCAAAGAGGTCTTATTTTCAAACAGAGACAAAAACCAAACCACGATGCAGTTCTAGAATTCCTGGTCTTTTCCGGTATCTCTTGGAACTTCTGAGGTCAGATCAATCTATTTCACAAGACTGAAACAAGGCTAATATTGTCATATCAACTCAGACATAAAGCACTCAGAAAAATGTAGGAAATGCCAACAGTTACATGAAAGTTCTACTATATATTGCCAAACATCTAAATCCTGAAATATATGTGTAATTCAATGGACTTTCCACTTTTCATACAGACACTGGCTATCATCAAGATCCAGCATATCTGTTTCTTGAGGGGGCCAGATGTCTTAAATAGACATCTCCAGAAGCACTCTCTAGAATTATAATGTCAGATGTCAATAGAACCACACAACTGGGCTAATGGTACCATACCTGCATATAATTTCTTACTCTCCAAGACATAAATTAAATTAAATTAAGAGTTGGGGTGTCCTTTGTAGGGACATGGATGCAGCTGGAAACCATCATTCTCAGCAAACTATCGCAAGAACAGAAAATCAAACACCACATGTTCTCACTCATAGGTGGGAATTGAACAATGAGATCACTTGGACACAGGAAGGGGAATATCACACACCGGGTCCTATTGTGGGGAGGGTGGAGAGGGATAGCATTAGGAGATATACTTAATGTAAATGACGAGTTAATTGGTGCAGCACAGCAACATGGCACATGTATACATATGTAACAAACCTGCACATTGTGCACATGCACCCTAGAACTTAAAATATAATAATAATAAAAAAATAAAAAAATAAAACTGCCAAGTCTGACATTTTGAAAACAAAAAACAAACAATAAAAAAAATTAATAAAGATGGATGGATAGATAGGTAGGTAAATAGATGATGGATAGATACACAGACAATAATTGAAAGCCTACTATGTGGCAGGCATTTCATATGTCTTATTTAATTTTCATAGCAGGGATATGAGATAGAAATTATTAATTCCATTTAGATGGAATTAATGAAGACGAAGAAATGGAGGCCCAGAGAAAGTAACTAACTTGCCGAAAGTTGTACAGCTATCTCAATATCCTTGGGAATATTTAGATTCTTTCATTAGCAGGACTGTCCAGTAGTATCATTACTGATCTCAAAGTTAGGAGAAATTTTAATGAATGACTAGTATGCTTAAGAAAATGTGTTTCTGATTTAAACTCGGAGATTTTTTTAAAGGCACCAAATTGTTATCATCTCCCTTTTCTCAGAGATTTTGGTAAACTTGACAGAAGTAAATGTGGATTCTGGGTCCTGGCGAGTCCCTGGAGCCTATGATTTCTGTGTCTCTCTTTCTCCTACCTCTTTTCATTTGGACTCCTGGGTCCTCTTGGCCTCAGTTCTACCCTACTTTGAAAATCACACTTTCTTTTTCTCCACAATATTCCAGCGTGACTAGCATTTCATTACGCTTTCACTGAAGATATGAAAGACAATGGGGGGTGTTCTATCTGGGCACCCTGGGGCCAGCTCATGATGACACATCTGGCAGCCACCTCTTTCTACCAACTTCCCGTCCTTTCTCATCCATAGTCAAAATTCCTGACGCAGATCCACAGAGTCCCCTGGGAAGTGTAGCTCAGGTTCCCCGACTCCTCCTACAGCTTTTCTCATGAGGAGAAGACTTCCCCTACAACAATGTTCTCCACTAGGGGTGATTTTGCCCTCAGGGGATATTTGACAATGTTCAAAGATATTTATGTTATCACAACCTGGGGGGTTGTGCTACTGGCACCTAGTGGATAAAGGCCAGGGATGCTGCCACACGTCCTACAATGCCCAGGACAGGCCCCCACAACAAAAAATTGTCTGGCCCAATATATCAATAGTACCTAGGCTGGGAAACACTGCCCCATGGAAAAGCTTGTCTGCCTTCCTCTGATTCCTGAAATACAAGCCATCGGGTCTTCCTTCCTAAAGCGGCTCCTTCTTGAAATGTCTCTGATGCCTTTTCTCCCTACCTAAGCCCTCAATGGCTTTGGGACTCCTTCTTAACCTTTATCACCTCTCCCACCCCATCCCCAACACGGTCCCTTACATCCCACCATATTCCTCTGTAATATTTTCCCGCCAACCTTCTCTCCTTCATCCTCACTGTCTTTGATCCATATCAGGGCCTCATCTCTCTGTAATTCTCATAACCCACTTCTAGTGGGTTATGAGTTCTCTCTCACTTCAACCCTCCCTCTCTAGCACTGCTAGATTCATCAACAAGAAAACAGTCCCTGACAACATCGCTGTCCTGCTCAGAAAGCTGCAGTGGCTCCCCCATTGTCTATAAGAGTAAAAGTCCAAATTCCTTCATAAATGAGTCCCAGCCCATTTTTGCAGCCTTATCAACCACAACTCTGCAATGGTCCCCTACAGCATAGTCTAGGTTCCCCTCACCTTCCTCATGCTTTGCTGCTGCTGTGGCTTTGCTCACACTGGGCCTTCCACCTGAACTACCTTCGTCCATCATCTCCTCCCTTTCTGCCAAGCATCTTCTCAAATGTCAGATCCATCATGGATCTTTTGCTGGTGGCTCCATTTAAAAGGTATCTCCTTGGAAGCTCAACCTCATAAATGTGCTAGCAGCACTTCTAATTTTTGTTCCATATTCTTCTAGGGGAGCAGGGTGTAACTGGAGAACGTACATTTCTTTAGTGTAAGTTTCATGTCTGATTCTTCTTTATAATCATCCATATCACTTAACAATAAAATCTTTAATCGGAAATAGTTGTTGAGTGAATAAGCAAATAAGCAATTTAAAATAGATTACTATTTCAGAATATTTTCAGGTATATTTTCTCATTTAATTCTCAAAATAATCTTGTGAGATAAAAATCATTAGCCTATCCTGGGCAACATGGTGAAACCCCATCTCCACAAAAAATACAAAAGTTAACCAGGCATGGTGACGTGCATTTGTAGTCCCAGATGCTTGGGAGGCAGAAGTGGCAGGATCATCAGATCTTGTGAGCCAAGACCACGCCACTGCACTCCTGCCTGTGTGACAGAGCCAGACCATATCTCAAAAATAATAAATAAATAAATAAATATATAAATATCATTATCCTGAAGAGAATCTTGAGAGTCAGAGAGAGAGTGATTGAGGGGGAAAATGAAACTAAGATGTTTGAAATCCCAGGCCCAGTGCCTACCACCTTATACGTCTATTTAATCTTCACAGCAATCACGCACGGCCAGTAATACTAATGCAGTTTTGAAAATGAGGATATTGAAATTCAGGGTGGTTAAGCAATTTGCCTGCAATCACACAGCAGGTGAGTCTTGGAGTCATGGATTTATAATCCGTCCAAATGCAAAACTTCAGCTCTTTTTGGTCTGGTGCAACAACTAAGTGGTATATCAGGACTAAGGCCTGGATCTTCTAGCTCCAAGTCTAATGATCTATTATGCTTTAGCAGAGAATGAATATAATTTCTAGAGGACAAAGAAAGCAAAATCATCACAAGATGAAATCAAAGGAGAAAAGCTAATAAGAAATGGGAGTATTCAGTGTCTCTGTGAGTGAGTGTGTGTGTGTGCGCGTGCGCATGTGTGCATGCATGCACTGGGACGGGGGAGGGGCATCTATCTGCTTTCAGCCCAAATGTTCTAAGATGAATGGGAAATGCCAAAAAATTGTTAGGTTTGCATATGTGGATTCCACCTTAATTGTAGCATTTTGTTATCAAAGATAGATAGTTATAAAATACCAAGCAGAACAGACATGGAGATTGCAATTCATTTTGAAAACACATTGCCTGTCTTAGGGAAACACTTTTCACCATCTAAGCCAGCCTGTGAGTTATGACCTCAGAAAGGAACGTGTCCTGTGTTGGCTCAGACTGCTCCCACAGGGTGACATCCAGATCTGTGCTCTCTGCAAAGCTTTTAGAAGCTCTGTGCCACATTCCCCCATGCTGGCCCTGCGTTTGCCCAATCCAAATAGGAGATCTAAATTCTGCAAATCTAGTGCAAATGGAGGCAATGTGCTGGAGTGGAAAAAACACAGCCTTAGATCAGAAAGTGCCACTAACCAGTTATTGCCTCCTAGCCTTAGTTTCTTCGTCTGTAAAATGGATAAAACAATACCTATCTAACAGGATAGGATCAAGTACCAAATTAGGATATTTAATCTAAAGATATTTAAATATCTAAAATGAAAGTATGTAAACACTAAATGAAGAAATCTATTCACAACTGGGCATTTTGAGCAGCTGTTGCTGCTTTTTTCAAACAATGCTCCCCCTTCTCACAATCTATTTTTCCCCATTCATATGCATGAGAGCTTTCATTTAAGTACCAAGAAAGGAGAAAGTGGAAGAAAGGAGGGATCTGGCTAAGAGACTATTGGAGGGAGGATGTGAGAAATCTGTGTGCTGGTTCCTTGGACTGATTGTGAGTCCCTCTGGCAGGACAATGCAGCCAGCAGAAGCTGATAGAATGACTCCAACTGTAGATCCAGGTGGCAACATGGTAGAAAGGCCCCTTCTACCCAAGTTCCAGTATCATTATGGCATCTAAAGCTTTGAAAACTTTGAGAGCAACTCAAAGTAGCAACTTCACCGTGGACGGGGCCAATCTCACCATGGTCATAGAAGACATAAAATTTCGCTGTGCAGCTAACTGACTGATTAACATGAATGGCTGAACATACAGTTTTGTGGGTTTGCCTCAGGTATCTCTCTGGGGGCTGTGTATGTATGTGTATATGTGTGGGTGGGTGTGTGGGTATACTGGGGGATGATATCCTGTGCCCTCACTGGAGAAGCCTACAAAATATTCAGCACAGTATCTGGTACAAAATCTGCAATTAGCAAATGAGCATCTCCTGTCCACTGCCTTCCCTATCCTCCCTTCTTCACCCTTTGCAAGATTACATGTCTTTTATATCTGTTTTTCCTCCTGATTACCTCATCAGTCCCTGGTAGCAGCCAACAGACATTAGCAGTGGGTTTTCGACTGGAAATGAAGTAGGGCTGGTTTAGTAATTGGTCTCAATCAGAGGCTTAACAACGAATGGGCTAATGCGTGCCTGCTGCTCCCTACTTCATACTGAAGCTTTGTATTTGCATTTCGGGGGTGGATGACAGGGAGTCACTGTCTGGCTCATTAAAGTAGAAATTAAAGACCTTTTCTCAAAGAGGCAATTCAGCATTGTAAGCAGCTCTGGCCAAATCTGGGTGGTCCTTCGAAAAATCTGTGTTGGAATTTGGCTGCAATAAAAACAGAGTTAATTTTGAACCTGAGCAAATTCTCCAGGCCTCATCCACTGGTCAGTTGTCTCCTTCTCTGCAGTGCCTTCACTCACAGCTTGGTGCAGCATAGCCCTCTCTGTTCCCACAGTGCCAGGTCATAGCACTCGCTTTAAAAGACCACTGACTTGATGGATCGTCCTTCATCCTGTTTGTGATTTCTGTGAACTTCTGGAAGGCAAGACTGTGCCTGGCCCAGAGTCTTTGTGAATCAGATACATGAGAGTCAGTGAGTGAAACTAGCTCTCCATAGCCAGGCTGGCTTCATCTGCCCCTGGTGCAAGCAATAAGGGAGCACGCAGCATGCAGAGATGTTAAAAACAATCCTAAAGCCCTCTAGAAGTCAGTTGGCTTCATGCGGTCACCATGAGCAGGCTATTCTAAACAATGTCCCTGGTCACATTGCCTTCTCCCACAGTTTTCAACCTTCCATTCCCTCCCAGCACCACACTGAGATGCCTGTTACTTTCTGTTCTCCAGATTCCCTGTGAGCTTTTTGAGAGCAAAGACCATGATTTAAATCATCTTTGTATTTCCACTGCTGACAGATAGTAGGTGCATGTTTTATGCAGTTACAGAAGATTTCAGCTTTTAGTCCAAACATAACTGAATTGAACTCCCAGCACAGCCGTGAACCAGTCTTGCAACTTTGGGCAAGTTGTTTCACCACTGTGCCTTCATCACTCCTCCTATATAGTGGGTCTGATGATTATTGGGTTTATAAATACATATGTGTGTGTATATGCATACAGGTATATATCATATATACACACAGTACCTAATTGATGTTTACTGAATTGACCTGAATGAGCAAGCATTTCCAGGCAAAATCATAATGAATGCTGTTTTTCTTTGTAATCTTTTCACTTCTCTCCTGATATGGTTTGACTCCGTGTCCCCACCCAAATCTCATCTTGAATTGTACTCCCATAATTCCCACATGTGGTGGGAGGGACGTGGTGGAAGATAATTTGAATCATAGAGGCGGTCTCTCCCATACTGTTCTCGTGGTAGTGAACAAGTCTCGTGAGATCTGATGGTTTTATCAGGAGTTTTCGCTTTTGCATCTTCCTCATTTTCTCTTGCTGCCTCCATGTAAGAAATGCCTTTCACCTCCCACCATGATTTGGAGGCCTCCCCAGCCATATGGAACTGTAAGTCCAATTAAACCTCTTTTTCTTCCCAGTCTCAGGTATGTTTTTATCAGTAATGTGAAAACAGACTAATGCAGTAAATTGGTACCAGCAGAGTGGGGTGTTGCTGAAAAGATACCCAAAAATGTGGAAATGACTTTGGACCTGGGTAACAGGCAGAGGCTGGAACAGTTTGGAGGACTCAGAAGAAGACAGGAAAATGTGAGAAAGTTTGGAACTTCCTAGATATTTGTTGAATGGCTTTGACAAAAAGCCTGACAGCGATGTGGACAGTAAGGTGGAGATGAAGAACTTGTTGAGAACTGGAGTAAAGGTGACTCTTGTCATATTTTAGCAGAGAGACTGGCAGCATTGGCCTCTGCCCTAGGGATTTGTGGAACTTTGAACTTGAGAAAGATGATTTAGGGTATCTGGTGGAAGAAATGTCTAAGCAGCAAAGCATTGAAGATGTGACTTGGGAGCAGTTAAAGACATTCACCTTTATAAAGGAAGCAGAGCATAAAAGTTCAGAAAATTTGCCGCCTGATGATGTGATAGAAAAGAAAAACCCATTTTCTAGGGAGAAATTCAAGATGGCTGCAGAAATTTGCATAAGTAACGAGGACCTGAATGTTAATCCCTAAGACAACTGGGAAAATGTCTCTGGGGCATGTCAGAGGTCTTCATGGCAGCCCCTCCTACCACAGGCCTGAAGGCCTAGGAGAAAATGGTTTTGTGAGCTGGGCCCAGGGTCTCCATGCTGGGTACAGCCTAGGAACTTGGTGCCCTGCATGCCAGCCTCTCCAGCCGTGGCTGAAAGGGGCCAATGTACAGCTCGGTCCATGGCTTCAGAGAGTGTAAGCCCCAAACCTTGGCAGCTTCCACATGGTATTGAGGCTCAGAGTTCACAGAAGTCAAGAACTGGGGTTTGGGAACCTCCATCTAGATTTCAGAAGATGTATGGAAACACCTGGATGCCCAGGCAGAAGTTTGCTACAGGGATGGGGTGCTCATGGAAAACCTCTGCTAGGGCAGTGCAGAAGGGAAATGTGTGGTCAGAGCCCCAACACAGAGTTCCTACTGGGGCACCACCTAGTGAAGCTGTGAGAAGAGGGCCACCATCCTCCAGACCCTAGAATGGTAGATACACTGACAGCTTGCACCATTGACCGGGAAAGCCACAGACACTCAATGCCAGCCTGTGAAAGCAGCTGGGAGGGAGGCTGTACCCTGCAAAGTCACAAGGGCAGAGCTGCCCAAGACCATGGGAACCCACCTCTTGCATCAGCATGACCTGGATGTGAGACCTGGAGTCAAAGGAGATCTTTTAGAGCTTTAAGATTTGACTGACCTGCTGGATTTTGGACTTGCATGGGCCCTATAACCACTTAGTTTTGGCCAATTTCTCCCATTTGGAATGGCTGTATTTACCCAATACCTGTACCCCCACTATATCTAGGAAGTAACTAGCTTGCTTTTGATTTTACAGGCTCATAGGTGGAAGGGACTTGACTTGTCTCAGATGAGACTTTGGACTGTCGACTTTTGGGTTAATGCTGAAATGAGTTAAGACTTTGGGGGACTGTTGGGAAGGCATGATTGATATTGAAATGTGAGAACATGAGATTTTGAAGGGCCAGGGGTGGAATGATTTGGTTTGGCTCCATGTCCCCACTCAAATCTCATCTTGAATTGTACTCCCATAATTCCCATGTGTTGTGGGAAGGACATGGTGGGAAATAATTTGAATCGTGAGAGCACTTTCTCCCATACTGTTCTCGTGGTAATGAATAAGTCTCACAAGATCTAATGGTTTTGTCAGGGGTTTCTGCTTTTGCATCTTCCTCATTTTCTCTTGCCACTGCCATGTAAGAAGTTCCTTTTGCCTCCTGCCATGATTCTGAGGCCTCCTCAGCCATGTGGAACTGTAAGTCCAATTAAACCTCTTTTTCTTCCCAGTCTTGGGTATGTTTGTCAACAGCATGAAATGAACTAATACATATCCCTTCTGTCATGATTCTTTGTTCCAGAAATACCAACCTGTGGCTATTCAGGTTGGGCTTACTCTCAGTGATGCCCATGATGCCATCTGAAGAATCAGTAATGCCACAAGGGTCACTGAGAAACTGATAGAGACCACTGTGTGTGTGCACCATTTTTCTATGTATTTTAGGCATCTTTATATTGTCAGCCCATGAGTATTTACATTTTAAATGAGACCCTTAAAGAAATTGCAGCCTTTAAGTCTCAGAGCAATAGTGACCCAATGGACTGATCAGTCAGAACCTGAGCTGTGGGAGTGATGACAAGCTTTTCACTATTATGTTATAGCCAGTGATATAATGCACATGGCAATCTGTTATTGCATTGGTTCCATTGAGGCTTAGGGTTAGACACTGTGGTGGGCATTGAACACTCAGAGATGAAGAGAACACAGCCCCTGTCCATCACCATGCTATGCATATGGGTGAGTGTGTCATGGAGAGCTGCAGAGGGCTAAGCTGGGAGCAGCCACCAACAGCTGCTGATGTGAGACTTAGGCTTTGAAGGAAGTAGGAAGAAGAGGATAGGAGCTTGGTTGATGCAGAAGTTTACTTTAAACAGAGAGAGGAAGAAAGAGCAAGCATCCCAGACACTGAGAACAGAATAAGCAAATCCAGGAAGGCACCAAAGAGCATGGCCATCTTGGGGCTCAACCAGCTATCTGGAGGGCTAGAACCAAGTATACCTTGAGAAGGATTGGCAGGACAGGCAAAGCCACATCCAACAACTTTGGGTTTTGTGGTTTTGGTTTTTTGTTGTTGGGTTTTGGTAAGACTCAGGTATGTATTTCATCCCTAAGGACAGGGAGGTACAATTGAATGAATTGAAGCTGTGGAGCCTCCTGATCAGATTTGTACTTTGCACTCTGGGATCCTCTTGGAGGATGCAGTGAGGGGCGGGGATCAGGGAGTTAGGATTGGAAGCAGAGAAACCAGGTTACAGACCAACTCCCAGGATCTGGAACACCATGCACCTGCCACACAAAGGGAAGCCCTTGGGGGCTCCCCAGAGGGAATTCAGAATCTCCAGAGTCAGGCACCTGGATTCTTATGCTAACCTGTATCAAGACCACATTGCATGAACTTGGGACAGTCATTTGACTTCTCTGGACTTCAGTGTCCACACTCGAGGGCTAGCTTATCTCCACTGCCTCCTCCAGTATGCAACCTTAGGCTTATATAATCCTTATCTCAGAAATCCCTGTTAGAACTGCAGGACCAGGAAACACACACACACACACACACACACACCATTCAAGTCTGTTTTCATACTTTTATTCAAGATTTGTCTTCCCATGAGACACTCTGGGCTGTCAGGCTGTAATTAGACTTTCTCCCAGACAGTGTGGAGTGAGAGACGGAGCCGGATTAGCCCCTGTAAACAAATTTGGTCAGTTCTCTCCTCACCAGCCTCGTTCTGGTTGAGTGGATTTCAGCAGCTCCTGGGTGAATGTTAATGCCCCCCACGTACACAGTTGCAAGAAAAACAATAACTGTGCATTTGTGCCTCCATTTCTTGAGAACGCTCTGGGTTTCACTTTTCAAAGGTCTTTGTGATATAGCACTAGGCAGTGGGGGATGGCATGGCAGGGAAGCAGTGCAAAGAGACTAGAAAGACCTTAAGGCAGGAGGTAGGGCACCTGGGTTTCAAGGCAAGCTCAGCCACTAATTGTCTTTGTAACCTTGCAAAAGTCACTTTAGCTCTCTGAGCCTTGGGCATCTCAACTATAAAATGAGGCTAAGCACACCTGCCTCGCGGGCCTGCTGGAAAGAGTAATTGAGATAATGTACATGAGAGTCTTTGGTAATGCTCTGTCGACGAGGGGCCCTGCATCCAGGATCACAGACTCAGCCGCCCACTGCAGAGGATCAGGGAGTCAGGGCAGGTAGAGAGCATTAGGAGGGCTTGGTGCAAAATTCTTGTCAGCATCAGCATCCTAGAAAACAGGAGAGGTCCAGACCAGAAGCCCATGAACTGTCCTCTGATGAAAACTTCCCTGAAATTGAATGTAGTTATTCACTCCATGAAAGAAGAGAGAAAACAATGAACATTTATTGAGCACTTGTGCGTTTCCTGCCTTCCTTACAGTAGCTTTAAGTGGGAATTCTTATACTCGATCCAAAAAGGAGGAAACTGAGGCCAAAAGGAGGCAGGAGGGAGAGGGGATTTGAGGCGAAGTTAACCTGACGTCAAAGTCTGACTATGCCCCTGTCTTTGACATAACAAGCAGATTAATGCCAGATTTAGATGAGTGACAGATGCATAATCGGTTATTAAGAAAACAAATGATATATTTGAGGAGGCCGCTACTCATCTTTTCAGAGTGGCATCAGGGAGGAGGGATTTGTGTCATGAATTATATGCGTCACGAAGGCAGGGGCTGTTTACTCACAGCGGTACCCCAGCACCAAGCACACTGCCTGGCACAGAGCAGGCACGCAATCAATATGTGTTGAATAAATGAATAAATAAGCCCTGTGAGGCTCATAATCATCCCTTTAGCTTTTTGTGGCTGATCACAAATAGTAAGAAAGGAAAAGAAAGTCGTTCACATAAATTGTCCAAGGAATTTGCACACATTCGTTGTACCAATTATTTAAATTTCTACTGTGGTATAACAAACCACCTAAAAACTCAGTGGCTGGAAACAACATTGGCTTATCATTTCTCAGGATTCTGTGGAAGGTTGTTCAGCTGAGAGCTCAACTGGGGCTGGGACATGAAAGACAGTCTATCATTGCATAGGGTTTCTCTGCACATGGCCTCTCATCATTCAGGAGTCTAGCTTAAGCTTCATTACAGCATAGCAGCTGACTCCCAAAAGAGAATTATTATGCTTATATTACACTTGTCAGTGTCCCACTGGTGAAAGCAAATTGCAGGTCAACCCTAGGATCAGTGTGGGAGGGGACCATCCAAGGGTGTGAATATCAGAAAGCGTAGTTCATTGAGGCCAATTGGCCACTGTAGTCTTCATGAGCAGTACATAATAATGAACTCATATTTATGAAGCTCTTAAGAAAGTGCCTGCACTTAGTTGATACTACCTAAGTATTAAAAACAGCTAATTATTATTAATAGCTAATTATAACACATTGTTATTAGTTATTATTAACTTCTTTACCGCCACTGCTTTTATTTTATTGAATATGAAATAAGGACCCCCAGGCTTGGGAAGCTCTGGCGTAGCCCTCGAACTCTGAGCATATTATCACTCTGTGTTACTGAAACTACAATTGTGTTTCAGTAGATGAGTTGGCAACAAACATAAAGTTGGGTCCTTCTTCCTACTCTTCCCTCCTCATTTCCTTTTACTTAATTACCCTAACCTGGTCGTGTGTTTTGCTTGTTCTCAGAAATGACACTTGGTTTAGCAACCTAAACGAAGACTGCTTATTTCCATAAAAATCAATTCACTCAACAAGCATTTTTCTGAGCCCACCATGGTGAGCACTTTCCCTTTTCCGGAGACTCATTTGAAGATAGACATGAGACTCTGTCCTAGTGGATGAGATACAGAGGAAAATCTGTTGGATAACTTCTAAGGAAAGCTACCAGCCTGATGGAAACTAAGAGAAGTGCAGGGAGAATCCTCATTTCCCTTCATGTTTTTGAATATAGTAATGTGAGGTCATGATACTTGGAGGAGACCTTTGACGTCTCAGTTATCATCATAAAAAGAACATGCCTCAGGTATCCCTCTCTCCTGGAGGAAAAGAGGTACATGGAACAGAAGGGCCCAGCAAACCTGCATACCTTCAGCTTGAATTAGAGTTGCTCATTCAAATCCAGACTCAATCAGCTGACTTCCACCTGCCATAGCCTGAAGTCAGCCTGCTCAGCCAGCCACAGATCTGAGAAACAGTGTGGTCTAAAGTGCTAGGTGTTGGATTAAGTGTTAGACAGCCTTATTGTACCAATAGCTCACCCATGCAGCATTATATTCCCCAGTCTGCTGTCCACTGAGCTGCAGAATGTGTGGTTTCAGCCCAGGACCACCTTGACATGGAGGGGAAGATTGTAAGAAAGTTCTTAAAAGTGGTCTCTTGGAGTTTGGGAACTTATAGAAACATAGAAACTGGTGCCTACTTCTCTTCTGGTTTCTGAAGGCAGGAGACTTGCTGGAGTAGCCCACACAAGGAGGGTCAGGTAGGGACCACGGAGTACCATGGTTAGGACAAGGAGGCTAAAATACTAGAGTGATTTTATCCATGTTGCTGAAAGTGACCAAAAAGCTATGGATTTACCAATAAGATATGGGAAAGTGGATTTAGACAGAGCTTAGCTGAAGGCAGTGACTGGAAAATAAATAAAACCGTACCTGGTTTGTGGCCCCAGTTTGAACTGTTCAGTCAGCCCGTTCCACTTAGTATTTCTCTCTGTCTAAAAAATTGAGCAACGTCTTCAAAATGGAGATTTTATTATGCACTTTCTCATGTGAAACATCAACAAAATTGTGGGTGCTGGTCTCAGTATGGCTCCTTTTCTGTTAATATTTTTTATTTCCTTGTTTTGTGCAAGTAAATTGTTTATACACCAGTCTCTTGCAGAAGAAATCTTTCACATGGCATTTGTATACATAATTCAAACCTACTTGTCTCCAAGCTTATAGAAACTTCGAAAGACTGTTAGTTGAGTGTGATTAACACTGTGGTTGCTAAAATTAAAATTATTAATGGCAGCAGCTACTATTTCCTGAGCACTTTCTACATGTCTAGTTCTGGGGAAATGCTCTGAATGCAATTTATCCAATCCTTATACCAGCCCATGAGGTGAATACTCTTATCCCATGCTCTCCTAATAATAATAAAGTAGTATCTGCTTGGCACTGCCTCTACATCAGGCAATGAAGCGAGTTCTTCACATGCATTGCCTCGGTGCTTTCTATAACAACTGCGTCAGCTGGGATGATTAGTTTCCTGTGTATCAGGTGAGAAAGCTGAGGATCCTGTGGGTGAGAGGACTTTCCCACAACACATAGTCAAGAAGAGGCATTATCTGGATCTGAACCCTGATCTGCCTACTTTTTTTTTTCACAGAGTCTCAGTCTGTCACCAGGCTGAAGTGCAGTGGCATGATCTCGGTTCACTACAACCTCTGCCTCCCGGGTTGCAGCAATTCTCCTGCCTCAGCCTCCTGAGGAGCTGGGACTACAGGCGCGCGCCCCCACGCTCAGCTAATTTTTGTATTTTTAGTAGAGACAGGGTTTCACTATGTTGGCCCGGATGGTCTCGATCTCTTGAACTTATGATCCACCCGCCTCAGCCTCCCAAAGTTCTGGGATTACAGGCGTGAGCCACCACGCCTGGCCTGGTTTGCCTACTTCTAAGCCCATATTACTTCTACTTCATCTTTGACCCTTAGAAACAGAAACCATATGGCCACCCACCCACTCACTGCTGCTCTGACCTTTTGGCCACAATGTAGATTCATCTAATTATCCCCTCCAGAAATTTTCTCTAGCACCAAAGGCTGGATTGATACATTTTGGTGTAATCCCATGTGGGTGAAATCTGGTGGCCTCAGAGCAAAAGCAAGCACAAAAGGAAAGGGAAAGTCTCATGACTTTTGGTTTATGTGCAGCTAGCAGCTCCCTTTCCCAACTTTTGCCTCAGAGACCAAGCTGTCACTGGGCCCAGGGCAGAGGGTACCCCTCACTGCTGATGCTGGGGCCTCAACTGGGAAGCAGCCAACGGATGTTAACAAAAGAAACAAACACACATTATTCTTTCATAAAACTTGTACAGTTTACAAATCTCTTTCATTTACTTTGAGTCTTACATTCATGCTGTGAAATAAATATCATTATGCCCAATTTATTCTCATATTGATGACCTAGTAGAGACCACGCATTTTGCCAGGCAATTTCAAGTACAACACATTATTTAAATCCCACAAAGACCTGTGAAGCGGAGATTATTATTCCCATTTTAAGGAAAAGGGAATTAAGGTTCTGAGTAGGGGAAAGACATACTCATTGCCACCCACAAAATCAGTGGCAGAGTCTACATTGGAAGCCAGAACATCTAGTGGCAAAGCCTGTGCTCAGTCCATGGCACAAGGCTGCTACCAGACACGCCCCAGCCCACCAGACTGACTCAGCAGCTCAGCTTCTAAACACCGCTGCTCTGATGGTTTGAGTTTGTCTGTCCCACCATTGTAAGTGGAAGCAGAAGACTTGTCTCTTTAGTGCACAGGACTTCTGATCAAAACGAGCTTTATCTGAGGAACTGTACCCCAGGAGCCTCTTTGGCATCTCAACTTGAGGAAATGACAGGATTCTGGACCTTGATCCTGAATCTAACACCATAATGGGATGAGGCTTTTGTGGAGGTATTGGGAAGCAGTGGATATAGTTGGCGTGTAGAATAATTGTAATTATTTTGAGGCCAGAGGGCAGACTGTGGCATGGTTGTTTTAAAACATGATCCCAAAACTAATTGATATTCCTCCCATTAATGTCCCCTGCCCTTGAATCTGGGTTCTGGGACTTCTTGGCCAAAAAATTGTGGCAGAAGTAGTGCTGTGCCAGTTTCCAGTTTCAGGCTTTAATAAATGGACAGCTTCTACTTCCTACCTCTTGTGACACTTACTCTTCTAACCCAGCAACCATACTGTGAGGAAGCACGAGTTGCTCTGTGAACAGACCAGTGTAGAAAGTGATATGAACAGGAGGCAGAGAAATACTGGGTAGAAGAGGGTGGGTCCCTGGCCGGGATTCCACCCTCAAGCCTGGACCCATGGCCCCAAATGAGAACTTCACATGCTTGTTTTCCTGCCTGAATGTTGCCTTTTCCAAAACCACACTGGTCCCCCCAGCCTCCCACCCTGTACCCATAAAAATCCCAAGCTCCGCTGGCAGAAGAGCAGAGTGGAGCGGCAGAGAAGGAGAGAAGAGAAGCAGCAGCCAGATGTAGAAGAAAAGCAGCTTGATTTCAGAGGGACAGCTTGACAGGGGGACTTCAGAAAAGAGTTCGGCCGGGGACAACTGAACTCCAGGAGAAGATTATATTCCCACTCTGTCCCATTTCCAGCTCCCTTTCCCGCTGAGAGCCACTTCCACCACTCAATAAAATCCTCCGCATTCACCACGCTTCAATTTGTTCGTGTGACCTGATCTTCCTGAACGCCAGATAAGAACTCAGGTACCAAGAGGGCAGGGTGTAAAAGGCTAGCACCTTGACTCTCCACTGAGCTGGTAAACACTTAGCTATCCATGGACAACAAATGTTAAAAGAGCATTGATTGTAATACACGCCCTCTGGGGCTCCAGGGGATGCAGACACCCCTTCCTAGATAGCAGAGCTAAAAGAACATTGTAATGTGCTTGAACCCTGCTGCAGGGCTGCACAGAGTCTGCTCCCACCAGAGAGGAGCAACTGGCCTGTTCCAGTATTCATTTGCTTGGGCTCCTGCACCCGCTCACCTGTGTGCTCCCGTTCTGTGAGGGGTTCAGAGCTGCGGGCTGAGTAAATGAGTCACCCCTTCACAAGTCTTACAAAGGGGTCAAGGGAAATATCCCATCTCAAAAGGAACTGACAAGCAACTTTGCTAGCCATACAAATGAGCCATCTTGAAAGAGGGTTCCCAGATGAGCCACCCCAGACAATGTTGCATAGAGAAGGGACAAGATGTCCCCACCGAGCCTTAACCTTAAATGAGCAAAGTGAGGGATTGTTTTATTTTAAGCCACTATGTTTTGAAATGGTTAGTTATACCACAATAGATAACCACGAGAGAGGAAAACCTAACATTTGTGGAGCCTATACCATACAGCAAGGCCATTACATTGACAACCACTCTGAGTTCCTTTAGCAATCCATGTAAACAGATGCAGAAACTGAGGCTCAGAAAGGATAAGTGACTCTCTTGAAATCCGATACCCGGTAAGTGGATCAGCATGGATCTGAATTCTGCCTGGTGAAGGACTTCAATCTCCAGCTTTATCCACTAAACCACAGGGCAATGATACAAACACTACTTCTCCCCAACTTCCAGCTACCTGTTAACCTGTTTTTACGGGATCGCACAGAGCCTCCAAGTGCAAAGCAAGCATACCGGCGCGTTTTGTTCTTAGATTGCATGATATGTATTTGGAAATAAACACGTTCAGGTGTGAATTTCAGCCACAACTCCAGGGAGTGTCCCCCTGGGGTAGGGCAGTACTGAGTCAGCTGAGCAACTTTCTGGCTGCATCACAATGGGCTCATTACTTAATTTCTCTCAGCCTCAGTTTCCTCATCTGTAAGACGAGGACAAAAATAGCTACTTCACAGAGCTTTTGTAAGAATCTAATGAGAAAATGTTATGTAAATGATTTAAAATAGCACCTAACCCATAATAAATATTCAGCAATTCAGTGTCCCTTTTATTGTGGATTTAGACTTAGAAAAGTTTTCATGTTTCATCCCCCAACCCAACAAAGAGAGTCTCACAAGGTCCCAATGGAGCAGATACATCCCATCCCTGAGCATCATTTATTTTTACTTGTCCCAAAAATTTTAGCCCTTTTTTGCCACTGCTCCTCCAGCCCCTCCGGACAAGGACAAGAATGAATCTCAAACACAGCCAGTAAGCTTTGCTCACAAATTCCTCCTTCACGACTGACTGAGCCCTGACACTGGAAAGAAACATTCCGTTGAATCATGTAAATCCCCACTCATCTCCAAATTGGGTGCTGGAGTGCCAAAATCACTCAGGGAAGTGATTTTACAACCTCACTGACTTCAGCCAAGGTAGGCTCCAGTCCCTCTTGCAAAATAATTCAGCCTGCACCTGGCAGCAAGACTGAGCAGGGCTCCTTCCCTTCTGACTGCAGAAATGGCCCCTTTGGCTGAAGGGGAACAGTTTTTCCCCCAGGAGGCAGAAAAAAAGAAGTCCTCAGCCACTGGCCTCCTGCAGCCCTCCCCAGAGGGTGTAGGTAGGTAGAGTTCAGTGATTCAGAGCTCATACCCTTACTGGAACTAAGGATTTCAGATATTGGTGGAGAGGGCTGTTGTGAGAGATGGCAACTCCAATATGAGGTCAACTTGCCTGCGCTTTCCCTCACCACCTCCAGGATTTCGGGGGCAGGGTTCTGCTATAATGGACTGAGCCATCCTTGTGTCTCCATGCAAGAAAATGCTTTCTAGCCTGATATGCCTCTTGGGAGACCTGTTATCTTTTCTTGTACTGCTGCCTTTTTTAAAAATTCAACTCAAAATCTGGATCTTGCAATAGACTATTCAACCCACAGCCGACTGAGCTGCATGAAGTACGTAGCCCCAGCCTCTGCTTAAAACCACCGCCCTGTCTATCCAAAATGCTATGACTGCCTCATCATAAGTGGCACAATTCCTCATTTGGTTAGAAAGGTTCCTTTATTCTCAAGTTATTGGGAACCCAAGTCCTATTACAAATATTAGAAAACAGGTCAGCAGCTTCAGCAAGAATCATAATCATAAAAATTACTATCAGTTTTTGAATATGTAGTCTCCAAGTGCTTCATAACCACTCTATCATGTATTTCTTGCTTCAGCTCCTCAAAGTAGATATTACTGCCTGCATTTTATATATGCAGACACATGTTCAAGAATCAAGTAATTTGTCCAAGGTCACGCAGCCGATATGTGGCAAGGTTAGAACTCCAGCTCCACCAGCACTCACTCACCAATGCTAAATTCCTTGGGGAAAGTTCTCCTCTGGGGGCTGTCCACACTACAGAAGGATACACTCTCCAGACTGGCTATGTGACATTGCTTGCCTTTCCCGGCCACGCTCAGCTGGAGGCCTTCAGAGACATCATCCACAGCTCATCTTTTTCATGTCCCAAGTCAGTTCATTGCAAGCTAGAGTCCTTCTCTGTCCTCACCAGCAGACAGTGGTTAGCATTTGTCTTTTAGCCCCTAACTCACACTGGTGTGCTCAGGAACCAATGACCTCACCAAAATCAAATATCTACTGTTTTTGCCCAGGTCATATTCCCCCTGCTGTCTGGGTTCTGCTTTCAGTGATGGAGTAGATCAGTAGAATTTTTTTTTTTTTTTTTTTTTTTTTTTTTTTTTTTTTTTTTTTTTTACAGAGGACTGAGCCATGATGGAGATTCCTAGGGAAGTCCAGGAGACCAGAATCAGAAGATGTTCACAAACCATCTATAGTCTCTTCAGGAAGAGTGAAAAATGACTGACAGGGTTTTCCTTGTCAACTGGTGGAGCCCAGATGATGCAGTCTATATGGGTTGATCTTCCTCTTCCAAAAGAAACTGCCCTGCCCACACCACAACCCTGAGCTGTCATGTTTAGCATGTGACCCTACCTACCCTGTCAGCCCCTGGAACGTACTAGGCTGGACACCTGACCAAATGCCAGTTATGATGTGACCGAATATGGAAAGTTCTGCCCAAGGAGAAATATGGCCAATCGTATTTTCACTCTGGAAAATCTGAATTGAAAGATATAAGGAGAATCAGTAGCAGAAAGTGAGACTGGTTGAATGCCCAGAGAGAGGCTATGAGGTAGAATAGAGACCCTGAATAAACTGATGTTATGTGCAAACAAAATGATGGCAGTGTGGAAATCTGAGTGACCAGAAGTCTGATAATAGACCAAGGACATTTGAAGGAGCAAATTGTTGGCAGAGAGAGCAGCAGAGTGAAGCCAATGGTTAGAAAAAGCTCAGCGGTGCTAATGGCAGACCACTGGGTCACAGAGCCAGCAGGCCCCGCTGCTGAGATTTCTCCAGGTGCCCTCGACCACGTGCCATGACTGGAAGGTCTGGCCACACTGTGGTACCTGTTCTCAGATGCCTGGGACATGCCCTTTTCCTTCATGGCCAAGGGCATCTTTATGGCAACACCTTCACCTAGTCCTCCCCTTTCTGGTGCTGTTCCGTATAAAAGTCTTTTCATTACAACTAAGAGAATGCTGCTAAAACTATAGTCCCACACAGTCGTATTTGTGTGATGTACATGGTTTATTGGTGTTTTATAGACTGTGCACTCGATAGAGGCTGTACTTTATCTCTGGGCATCTAGAAAACAAGGGGCTACATCTGTGGCCTGCCAATAAGCAAATGGGGGAGTGATGGTGCTGTGCAGTTTTCTTAGTTTTGTCTTTGGTTCCAATTTATGCCTTTGTCCCCATGTTTTTAAATTTTACTTTAACTTTTGTGATTTTACATTTTGTATATTGTTTTTGGCTCCTTTCTAAAACAAGATAATATGTAAATAAAATTACATATCAGACAAGAGGCGATATGTCTGAATCAGGGCCCTTGTTGAAAACAGAATTTACCCCAGGTGGTTAAAAAGCAGAGATTTTAATGACAAGATGTCTCAGGGAGTTGTGAATAGGGTGGAGGGAATTGACAAGGAAGAGTGGAGCACCCAGCACAGAGCAAGAGCAGGAAGCCATTACCACACAGATGGTAGAAGGAACAAGGTGGGCGGAAAGATGATCACTAGAGCCCCACAGGGATGGGGGCCATGAGGAGGCTTGGTGGGAGCTGCAGTTGCTGGCAGCGTACCAGGAGTGGCAGAGTTTCATGCCCAAGTAGGAAGATGGGCAGGGAAGAAATACCTCAACTTCCTTCTTATCTCACTTCGGCACCTCCTGCTGGAGTTTTCTAACCTGAACAGGCAACAAAGAAGTCCAGATGGTGCAATCTCCCAGGGCACAGACAATGGCTGAGAAAGGTGGAGGACAGGGGTGGAGGGGTATTAAGAATAAACAGCAGAGATAAGCATGAGGTCTTAGGCTAATGCTCACAAACAGGGATCAGGCCTGGAGGTAGAACTGAGTGGTTTAAGACCAGTTCTGTGAATGGGAAGCAGGTGCTGGGCTCACTGTGCCTCCTGATGGCGAACCTTGTGGCACGTGGGCTTTTTCTCTAGGGATGTCAGCTTTCTCTTGTTTCTGGAGGACTGAGCTGACCCCCAGAGTCCTGGTAATCTTCAGAATGCTTGCAACTCACTTTCTTCCAAGCTCTACACATTCCCCAGACACCTCCAAGTTCCCCAGAGAGTAGCTATCTTAGTCCATTCGGGCTATGATAACCCCAGAATACTCATAGATTTGGTGACTTAAACAACAAGCATTTTATTTCTCACATTGCTAGAGGCTGGGAAGTCCAAGATCAAGGCCCCAGCAGATTCAGTGTCTAGTGAAAACCCACTTCCTTGTTCACAGACACCAGCTTCTCATTGTAACCTCCCATGGCAGAAGCCGTGAGGTAGCTCTCCACGGCCCCTTTTATAAGAGCACTAATCCTATTTGTAAGGGCTCCACTCTCATAACCTTAGCACCACCCAAAGGCCCCGCCTCCAATTATCACATCGGGGGTTAGGATTCAACTTATGAATTTTGGGGGCACACAAACATTCACTCATTTGCCCCAGCAGAGGCACTGAGCTTTATCAACTCCTTTTGTTCTGCTTGTCACACAGTCAGGAAAAGGTCTCCAAGTAGTCACAGCAGCTGATGAGAGCCTTGGTTTACATGTTCACATACCCACTGCCTGCTGCTTTGTTCCCTGTGCTTGAGAAAAAGGACTTCTCAGCTCAGCGAAGGGCCTCAGTTCTCTGGAGAACACATAGCCCCAGAAACATGCTTCCTCTTTAGAGCTCAGGGATTCAGTAAGCCCACCTCCACACCCGAGTGGGTCCACCCTCACCTACTTCTCATCCCTGCCATGGCTTCAACACAAAACCTCATTCATCCAGACCCACAGACTCAGAATATGTGACAACGAAGAATCCAGCCACTCCGTTCAAATGTATTTGTTGCCATCTGTAGGGAAACAAGAGACCTTATCAAAGTAGAAAGCTAATATTTGTTGAGCTAGGTACTCCTGTATACTGCCTCATTCCAGCTATATGTTCATTCTGGGAGATAGATACTGTATTAGAGAAACTGAAGATGGAAGAGGTTCAATTATTTGCCCAAAGTCTCAGTTTTACTGACTCATAGAGGCAAGGTTCAGGCTCTGTTTTTCTGGAGTCAAGGAACCAGGCTTGTCCCATTACATGACACTGCTGCTTGGCAAGAAAGTGATGCTCATACAACTGATTGGAAAGAACAGGAGGGCTCTTTGAAAACAACAATTTTGTTTATTAAAAGAAGATCTCTTTTGGCCAGAAGTAGTGGTTCACGCCTGTAATCCCAGCACTTCGGGAGGTTGAGGCAGGAGGATACATTTGCTTGAGCCTAGGAGTTTGAGGCCAGCCTGGGCAACATAGCAAAACACACACACACACACACACACACGCTGTCTCTCTCTGTGTATATATATATATGTCTGTGTGTGTATGTATATATATACACACATATATGAGAATATCTTCTGAGCTTCATTATTATATTGAATGCCTACAGAGTTAGAAATAATAAAACACTATCCAGTTGTTTGGACAAGAGTACTCTGACTCACTTCCCTTGTGCTGTGGGAAGAATGACAGTTTTACACAGTGTCACTGGACACACATACCTTCCAGTCACCTTCCCCAGCCCATCAAATTCCACTGCCTTCAGGGCAAATATCTCATGCCCACTAGGGCAAGAATTCACATCCTCTGATTTGAGTTTTAAAGACAAAGATTTACACAGGATAACAATCTTGTTTTTTTTTTGTTTTGTTTTGTTTTTTTTTTTTTGATTGTGGTTGTCTCCAATTTCCCATTGTCTGAATCATAGCCATGGAATAAATTGAATCTTTTTCTAACGTAGAATATATTACTCTTGAAATAGTAGGAAATGTTGATAATTGCCTTTTATTGGACTTACAAATAATTTATAAGTTGGTCCGGTTAAAAAAAAAAAAAAGTACCGTAGTCCTTTATTTCTTTGGTTTCTTCCTCCAGGCTAGAAGCAGCCTCTAAAAATAGCTACCTGTGCAGGGATGGGCCTAGCGCTCCCCCTGGTGGTCATAGTGCAGGATTGTGGCTTCCGTAAATGGACCTGAAGCGGCAGACCCTGCATTTGAATTAATTCTTTCTCCCCTAAGTACACAGAGAAATTTGATTTATTCTTCCCAGTCATGCCTGCATTACAGAGCACTTCTGCTTATAAAGTCCATCTGCTTTGAGGGTAAGTAAATGATCAATTCCTCGTATACATTATTATGTGGTGAACATTTTTCTCAAGTAACAACAGCTTCTGTGGTTCTATCAAATGTCAGGGGGGCTGGGGGTTTCTTCTTCCCTTAAGAAGATACTGAGGGAAGAAATATCAGCTGGCCTTTGCATAAGCAGTGTAACTACGTATGGAGGGGATTAGCTAAATACGACTGTATGGGGGATGGAGGCGGAGGAGAAAAAGAAGCAGGAGCAAGAGAAACAGACGGGGAAGGAGTCCGTAGAATGAGAAGCTTAGCTTAGAATCCTGGCCCTATTTACGAGCTGCACCAGGCGGGATCCTGGGATGGCCCTCCACAGGGGTGACAGAGAGATGCTCGCCCTCTTCCTCTAGGCACGAGGAAGACTATTTCCCAGACTTCCTTGCTGTTGGCCATGCGACTAGATTCTGGACAGTAGGACGTGGGCAAAAGGGATGCCACACTTCCAGGCCTTACCTCTGAAGCTTCCCTGGAGATTTTTCACACACTCTGTCTCTAAATCCACACCAACGGAAACAAAATATTCCAAAATGTCAGGATCACACAAGGGAGGTGAACCAAATCCATGAGTCATCGCCTAAAGGACACCCACCCAGGAAAGCCACCTAATTCTCATTAGATTGTGATGTGAGCAGGAAATATATATATAGTAAAGTGCTGAGATATGAAGACTGTTTGTTACAGCAGCCAGGATCAACAACCCTGACTATTAAAGGAAGTCATTTAATCCCCCTGGGCTACCATTTCCTCATTTAAAGATAGGGTAAATATATAAAGAATCAACAAAACAATGTATGTGAAAACATTTGACATCTATCAGGACTGAATAAATCCTGGTTTAAAAGCTATTGCGCTTCACATAAGCAATATTTTCATACTGGATGAGTATTTTTGTGGTTATCACCCAGGTTTTTACTTGTAAGAAAAAGAAGATCCAACTCCAATGGGCTAACTGAAATAGGATTTTATTGGCTTCCAGAGCTGGAAACTTCAAGCCTAGATTAAGTCTTAGAGCTGGTTTAATCCATCTAGCAACTCAAGGACCACTCTTTATTCTGCTTGGTAAAACTTCATTCTTAACCTGACTCCCCTGATGGTCAAAGATGGCTGTCAGCAGCTCCTGCTTCTACATGTTCCTAGTGAGCTTTAAGGGCAAGAGGAAACCCTATCCCAATATTTCGAGAAAAAAAAAATCCCTTGATTGGGCTGGCTTAGATCACATGCTTACAACTGAATCCATCCCTTCGTTGAGATGGAGAACATGTGCTGATGAACTGACAATCGGGTCCCACATCTGGAGCTGGTGGGATCTGATTGGTGGAGGCGAGGGTTGGGGTGAAGAGGGAGGAACCAGCTTTTCCTTAACTCACAGAGGGATTTAAGTGGGAGTAGGAGAAGTATGAGAGCACACATTTTTTTTTTAATAATGTTTTAAAGCTGAGGGAAAGGGGAGCAGGGATAAGTGTATGCTAACGATTCTACCAAAAATGTGTGCTACAATTGGTATGTTTTTTCCCTTGATGTAAGAAAGAAGTTGTAGGGGTAGATGGTGAATATTATTTTGTGATCACTCAAAATGATCATTTAACCTTTCAGAAATCTGTAAGTGAACTGGACATTGTGGGTTTCAACTTCTTAACCTCTGACCATGAGTTTCCTAAAATATCCTCAGATATTGACTTCTTGAAATATGCTCACATATTGACTTCCTGTCTCTCTTGACAGTGCAGTGTTTTTTTTAAAAAAAAAAAGTCTTGTAAGAATAATTTACTTCCTTGCCCTTATGCTTTTCTCCCCTCTTTATTTCTTTGTACTTTCCTTTGATTTTGTGCAAGTGTTTTAGAAAGCATAAGGTGCTGTACAAATGGGAGGGATTGTTCTTCTCCTCTGCTCTTCATGCCTAAGGTAAATCATATGATACTTAATCATAAAATCATGAGACTGATTTTTAAACAGACTACTTAGATATTCGAATGAATCTCTTCTGAGCAGTCACCTGGAGAGGTGAACTTCATATTCCAATGAATATTTGAGCCACAGCTATATTAATTATACCTCAATTTTAACAAAAAGCATAATGGCTTGATCAACTGCATTATGCATCTGATTTAATTCCCAATCCCCTGTAATGTTTCAAAAAAATTAAAAAGAAGAAAAGAAAACCAAAACTGAATCTATGTTTGCAAATCCAAAGCAAAGATTTGTCTTCTTAAATAACATATCTTAGGATCTGAAGGCAACTGTCCATGGAGAATTACAAAAATATTTTGGATCCCGGCATTAGAATAAATGTTGAAGAGCAAACACTCAGGAGGGTGCATGAGTTTTCCATTTGCTTAATAGAAGAGGAGAAGGAAGAGCGGGGAGGAGAAGGAGACACAGGAAGGTGGCAGGGTGTCGCACTCTTCCTCTACATCCAAGATGATCTGGACCACCCTCTTTCAGCCACCCTGCATCAGAATTCTCCCAGCCTACAGGCTAAATCTGAAGTCCTCAGTACACAATTCAAAGCCCACACTGCTGCTACACAACCTGGTCTTTCCCCCCTGGGATGGCTTTCCTGACACACCCTGTACTTCTGCCAGAGTTCTCTCTGCTCCCTGAGGATGCCAGACCCATTCCAGAAACTGTGCCCCCATCATACTGCTGACCCTTCTGAAACAGCCTCTCCCTGCTTTCATGTCAAAATCTCATGCTTCATCAAGACCCAGCTTATGCTTTCTCCTCCAAAAAGTTTTCTGAACCCTTTCCTTCCAGAAAAAAAGGACGTCATTGCTCTTTCTATTTTGATCTAGTGGCTTTTAAAAAGTCAATTACGGTACTTATTGTTTTCTCTTGTATTATTTGTGTCCCTTGTGCCTGCCATGAGAGAGGTTGCCCACAGATGCATTCTTCAGCCCTGTCCTGTTCTGCTCCAAATGGCAGGACCTCTGACCCCTACAGGCTGCAGGTCTCAGGCTCCCGCATCAGCTGGCTTCTGCCTGGGCTTGGTCAGTGGAAGGCACTCACAGGAGACTACTGAAGGGCGGGAGGAAGGAAGAAGCCAGGGTACTTCTTCTCTTCTCTAGAAGCTTCAGAATGTAGAAGTGACCATTACTTTCCCATACTGATTCTCACACTTCCTCTGAGTGATTCTAGCTCCTAGACCCTGATGACACCACCTCCAATTTGTCCCTGTAGCTTAATGGCTCCCAGCTGTTGCTAATCTCTGGGTATCCTCACAGCTCTCCTGGTATAACAAATTGTCCATATTAAATTTCCTGCTTCCAATAGGTAGAACAATTTCTGTTTTCCTAACTGGACCCTGGCAGGTACATCAGCTCATCTCCCCATCCAGCAGTTCCTGAGAATGGTCAGTTTAATAATAAAACCAGTGAATGGGTGAATGGAGAAATATGTTTACTTATCATAAATCATGTTTATATTTAAACTTTCCAAGACACTTTCATGGCTCTGGGAAAGCTTATCCACTTTTTCTAACTGGGTTCTCCAACCCCAATCCTCTTGTTCAAGTTAACACACACTCAAGTCCTGCATAGCATCTGTGTCACTGACAGATGGTGAGATACTGGGTGTGGAGTGAGACCATCACAATCAGAACAGTTAGAGAATCCAGAACATCTGAGAGTGTTGGCAGGGGCCCTTAGGACAATGGCAAAGGATCCATTATCCTTCTGCTCTTCAGGTCTAATATGTGACTTTAGCCAGAGTGAGGCCAATTTACAGTTATTCCTAGAGCCCAGTACAATTTGCCCATGATGAGAAGATGCACATTCATGGCCAAAATGGAAGATTTGGATATCAGGCTGGCTGTGGAAATGCTTCCCTGTGTGTGAGGCTAGCACACGGCCGCATGGTCTCCTCAATGCTGCCCAGAGCATTATTATATTTCCATATTGGTCTGGAGGCCAAATGAATAGAAACAAGGCATTTAAAAGGCATCTGGGAACAGCCAGAAGTTAACACTCCTGCTACAGTGGAGGATGGTTCTACCCTTTCCTGACCCATACATCTCTCAAATCACTTTGGTCCTTCTAAAGGAGGCTTGGCTGTCAAATAAGGCTGAGCAGCTATTGAGAAGAAGCTTAGACCTAAAATGAGAAAAGGAAAATAATCCCACCGAATGAACTCTCACCAGAAAGGTAACATGTTTACTAAAAAACATTTATTGTAGGTTTAGCACTGAGCTGGGTAGAGAATGAGTAAGAACCAATTTCTGCCCTTGAAGGCCCCACTGCCTACTTGGCAGAGACAGGTGTAGGGGTGGAGGGACAAAGGCAGGGTGGTGAGCTGAGCTGCAGTCCAGAGGCTTCGTATATGGCCCATGCACAGCAGGTAAGAATACATGTTCTGGATAGGGCTGATCAAAAGCAAATCCCAGCCCTCCCACTGACCAGCCTTGAAGCCTGATCTGTGTGACCCTCATTTCCCTGGGTCTCAGCTTTCTCATCTGTAAAACAGAGGGTGAGTGCCTGCTCACAGTTATTGTGAAAATAAAATGAGTTTATGCACCAGAAGTTCTTCATGCCTATTCTGATGCAAGCCCACGCAAGAACACTGGTGGTGTCATGATGGATGGCCTCTGGTGACAGTAGTGAAATTCCACCAACAGCTTTGTGGGCCCTGGATTGGAGCTGGAAAGAAAGACTGTGGTGAATGCCACTCATGATGGGTCTAGCTGACACTCGGTCTTGGGGGCCTTTGGGAAGCTGCCTTTGAAGAGCCTCAGAAATACTCAGGAGGATGGGGAGTTTATGAAGGACTCACAGAGGCTACCATATGGATAAGAATAAAACCAGTTTTGTTGTTGCAAGATCAATTATGGGATGAAGGATGAAGGAACTGTGGAAATACAGAACTGAGTAAATCACCTTCTGCTGTCATCAGAGAAGGCTCAATGCAGGGGCATCACTGGCACTAGCTCTGGAAGGTTAAGGGACATGGCACAGGTGGGTAACAGCTATGTAAGGGACAGCATTCCAGGTAGAGAAAATGGGATAGGCCAACATTGAGAGGCCAGATGCAGCATGGAGAGCTCAGAAGTGAAGAAATTCAGTCTAGCAGGTGTAGGGAGCCCAATGATGGGAGCCAAGGCTGGAGAAGCACCAAGGGGCTGATTCTAAAGAGTCTTGTATGTCCTGGGAAGGATTTGGACTTGCCCTTGTAGGCATTAGAGAGTTAGAGGATGTTTTCCATGGTGGAGTGTCATGGTCAGATTTGTCTTGGGAAGATCAATCAGATAACACTAAGAAGACTCATTTGGTGTGAGGTGGGGGATTGAAGGCAGGGGTACCTCTCCCAAGACTAAACTTACAACCTCCCATAGAGGGGAATGAGAGAACCACATTGATTGAAGAGATGTTTCTGAGATCTAGTCATTTCATGAGGTGAAGCTAGACTCTCATTCCCTTAATGCAAAGATTATGCCTACTTTGTGCCAGTGACCATCGGGCACCCACTGTGGGAATGTGTGCCAAGCAGGCATGCTCACTGAATGTTGTTGAGTGAGGCATAGTCCACTGCACTTGAGAAGTGAAGGATCAGTGGGAGTCAGGAAAGTCCAGGTTTTCTGCTCAGGAAAGAGGATGAGCTTGATGCTGCTCGGAGCAGGCTTAGGGGGTCAGATCATTGGTTAAATCAGGGTCTTGTTTAGTTTGAGGTATCTATGAAACACCCAAGGGAGAAATGCAGCAAGTAGTTGGTTTTGTGGGTCACTGTGAGTCCTCAATCCATAGAACAGAGCCTAGCTCAACACACTGAGTAGGTGTTCAATAAATATGTGTTGGATGAATGAGTAAGTATATTCAGGAATGACTGGACTTCATGACGGTCTTTGACATAGTGGGGGCCCTTGTTATTTTATTCCCTATGTTTTTCACAGCACTTGAGGGTATGAGTACTCATATGATTCAGCTGTTTGTTTAGTGCCTTACATCCTAACTACACTACAGGTTCCGTAGGGTGAGAATAGTGTGAATTTTGTTCCCCACTGTGTGTCTTGGTCTAACCTAGACCATAGTGGAAATTAGGTAAGCATTTCCTGAATGGATGAAGAGACACGGATGTGGGCGTGGGCAGGAGGCATGTGGGAGCCAAGAGAAAGGAAGGGAACAGGTGAGCATGGTGACCAGATCAAGCGTGGAGCTTCCAGGTTCTGTTGCTTGTTTGTAGCACTCTTCTCTAGACCTCCCAACTCCCTCCTCCTCTTCCACATGCCACACTCCCCAAATCCTGCCCTGATCAAATCCTTTCTCTGAGCTGCTGTTCTGTCATCTGTAAAATGGGGACTCATTATGTGCTCTGCCTTCTTTATTAGCTGGCTGTGAGCATCAAATGAGGTCATTCAATTCTACAAATGTTTATATAGGTGATTAACTGCCACAGCGATAGATGCCTTTGAATGAATACACTGACCTCCATGCTCAGTTCCGCCTGGCTGATGTGTACGCAGATTGTTCTCCTGTGGCTTGAGTAGCATCTTCTGCTCTAGGAGACAGTGGGAAACAGGATCTCATTGACACAGGCCACCTCCTTTCCCAGGAGCCCTTCATTTTGATGACAAAGGACTCTTACCTTGCAATATGAACAAGGGCCAAATGGCCTGTCTCATCCAGCATCCTCATTCAGAACTAGCTGATTGAGATCCAACACATGGGGCCATGGTAGTGTGGCCTGCCACATCCCACCTCCCTATAAGCTGTTGTACCAGCTCTTGGCAGTGTGAGCCTGGGCTGCTGGCAACTCTGTAATGTAGCTACATGAGGAAGAAAAATAGACATTAAAGCAGAAAAGGAGGTGCAGTCCTTAGGGCTGCTTTCAGGATGACAAAGGGTCAGAAACAGCAACTCCTGAGAGCAGGAACCATGCCTTTGCAGACCCTGGGATGTGCACACACATGCCTTAAGTCCATGCATGGGAGAGTGCAAGAGTGTGAGAGAGAAGCTTTGCCTCCCCAAGTCCTCATAAGGAGAAACTATTCAAACTCTTAGACTTTGATAGAGCTTTTCAACATATATGAAATCAGCTACCTAAATTATGAGTCATAAGTCACATACCAATTTCTATGGTTTGAATGTTTGTGTCTCCTCCAAAATTTATGTTGAAGCTTCAGAGATTCATGCCTTATAAAAGAGCCAGAGAGAACTAGCTGGGCCCTTTTTAGCCCTTCTGTTCTCTGGAGGATGCAGTGTTCAAGGTGCCATCTTGGAAGCAGAGACCGGGCCCTCACCAGACATGGGGCCCTCACTAGACACAAAAACTGCAGTCATCTTGATCCAGTCTCCTTGGCTGTGAGCAATAAATTTATGCTGTTTACAAATTACCCAGTTAAGGTATTTTGCTGCAGCAGCACAAACAGACTAAGATACCAATTGACATGTGGATTTTGTGGAGAGACCTACCACTCCTATATCCTAGTAGTCTGAGTCTCTGAACATTGCATTCATGCGGTATGACTATGCCTTGAAGTCCAGACCCAAGAAAAACAAACCCAAAGAGAGATGGGGGTTCCCTGCTTGAGTTTTCTGTCTAAAGACTCACTTTTCTGGGTGATGGAACATGGGAGTGATTGACATTGGAAAAGATTTCTTATTTCCAAGCAAGCTCCATCTTTTTCCCACAGAGGAATGGTGTTCCTTTGATCTCAACAAGACAAGCATATTAGAAAACATCTTAATAATTCATCTGAGTGATGCATACATAATGTAACTGGCATTAGTGGGGGAAGACCATTTCTTTACAAGAACCAAAGGGGTTGCTACATCCCTAGCTCCAAGCACAGCACCTGGCTCAAAGCAGGTGGTGAGATTCTTATTAAAAGACTATTAAAAGAGAAGCAACTTGTCTCGGTCATGTTTGCTTAGCATTCTTCAAAAAAGCTCTTACTAAATTATTACGCACTTATTAAGATGTTTACTTAGATGAGCACAAAATTGAGATGCGAGCTTCCTTCAAGGCAAAGGAGAAACCAGCTGGACTAAATGTTTTTCAAAAACTGGTAAAATGGAAGCAAGACCTTTCTTGAACCCACGCACCTCCAAGATAATTCTAGGCATTTTATCCTTAAATATTTTATCTTTAAATACTTGTATACCTTATATGAATTGTCCCATGTTTCTGTCCTGATTATCCATCCCTTCCTAGCTTCCCACCTGCTCTGTCTTCTACATGGCTATTATCTTCATTTCAAATCATACTTTTTACCTGTTTTTTAAATGGTATGCTCCCTCAACCCCTTTTGCAGCCACCATAGAATGGAGGAAAGAGCAATGGGTTAGGGCAGGGCAGAGTTCAGATGGAGAAACAGACCTGTACTCTCCGCATGGCCAGGACATCTGCCTAACCTTTCTCAGCCTCACTTTCTTCATTCATCAACCAGAGATAGCATCTTTTATCTCACAACATTGTCATGAGGAATAGAAGAAAATATACACAACTGTGTAGCCTGCTACACAATAGACTCAATAAATTTAACTTCTTTCATCTTTCCTTCTCTCCCTTTTGAAAGCAGTCAGGATATAAATTATACATAAATAAATTACATATTGTGCTGGAAAGCCTCAGAAATGATTAATCTAACCAATAAGAATTTTAATATTAATAATAGGTTACTCTAGCAGCACCAGCCTAACTCTGACAATCAATCGACACAGTCTGGCTTTGTCATCATATAACATACAGTGCTCAAAGTTTACCCTAGAAGGAGGTGAGGGTACACGATTTCCCATTTTCAGATCTGTTTTAAATGCTCCTTTTTTTACATCGGGGTATTCTATTTCACATCATTGCTTATGATACAAAGTGTAAGTAATATGTTTGCTAAGAAATGAAAGACTGAGACATAATAGGAGACACTGCAGAGCTCCAAGCAGAATCTGAGACAGAAGCAAGGTTTGGAAACACTAAGAATGTGCTGGAAATACTGATTCCTGCTGCTCAGTTCCCTGAAGAATGGATGGGCCCTTTTTGGAGATATGGCACGTCATCCCTGTTACGCAGAGGAGCAAACTGGAGCTAGAGCCTTGAACGACTAGAAATATCTAGAAGATGTTGAGCCAAACTTCAGCCTAAGTATCTGCTAAGCTTTCTCATAGGCTACTTTCCAAACTGAGTTTGGAAAAAACTGCTTCAAAGAACCCCTCAAGCTCTCTGATTCTGTGAGTTTACGATTCTGTATTTCTCTAAGATTTAAATAGAAGCAAACAGAGCACCTGTGGGCGTGGGTTCTGAAGTCAGCCTTCCTGGACTGAAGTCTCTGATCTTCCACTGGTTGTGTTACCTGAAGAGGCAACATAACTTGTATGGGCCTCAGTTTCCTCTGCTGGAAAATTAGGATCATAATGAGGACTAAATAAAGTGATGCTTGCAAGGTCTGGGGCACTGATCCCAGCAGGCAGCAGGTGCTCAGTTAGTCATTTCTTTATCCATGATTAAGTGAACCTTCCTGGCTCTAGGCCAGTAAGATTCACCCTGGCCTAAAGCTAGCAGGAGGTCACCAAAGCACCTTGGATATAGCAGGATTTCATACATCTTTACTGAATTGAAATATTTATTCATAAGGTATAGTGATATCTATTGCCACTTAGGTCAACCCTCAAATTTCTCATCCGAAATTCTCCCCACAATGTCTGCACTTTGTACCTACCTCTTCTGCCTTTACCCTCCCATGTAGTCACGTATGAGTTCTCATAGCAACTGAATACAAGGATCTGCCACTTATGGGATAGAGGCCCGTGAGAAAACTGGGATGATTACAGGGAAATAAAATGATGCTACTTCATTTGTATATCCAAGTGCTACATGGGCACTTTGACAATATCACAGCCACCAACCACTGAGGAGGAGAGGGGAAAGAGAGGAACTGACATTATTGGTGTTTACTTATTGCTAAGCCACCCTATCAGGAGATTTTCCCATGGCCATTAGTCCTTAAGCCAACACTGCCAGACTCTTATTTACTTTTACAGATGAGAAACATGCATCTCAGAGTTGACTTTCCCAAGACCAACAGCTAGTGGGGAAACTGAGTTTAACACCTAGAGGATCATAAGACATACAGCCAGGGATTCTCTGCCATTCCAAGAGTCATAGCTCTTAAGCCGACTGACAAAACAGTACCCACCCCTAACAGCTACCAGTGATTAGTGCCTAGGACCTAGCACTGTAACTAGCCCTGAACCAAAGCAAAATGCAGGAAGGGGGAGATGAGAGTCCTGCTGCCCTGCTCCACCCCCTCTGCCAGTGTAGGCTGGCCTGAAGCCACTAGGGGGAGCTCTTGCACTAGGAGCAAAGGGAATTTGACGCCCAATTGTCAGCGGGGACTGTGGGGAGGGCTCCAAGTTCTCCAGGGAGCTTCCTCCATGGTTTTATTTACAAACTTATACACATAGGAGCGTGAACCAGAGTGCTAAGGGAAAGCTACAGATGACTTTTGGCCTGGGTCCCCTTTAGCTTCAGAAATGGGCCCTCTAACTGACTGGCAGCAGGGTCTACACAGCAGCGTTGGCCAAACTGAGAGTCATGAAGTCAAGAAAGTGCTACCAGTTATTTAATTCAATAGCATGTCATGGCTCAGAGCAGAATGGAAAATATCGGCATGATTACACACAGTAAGAGTGAGTACTGCTTTGGGGAGTTTTTCTTTTAGCCGATGTGTATGTGTGTTGAGGAAGGATGTAAAAGGCACATCTTACTGAGTCATTCATTAATAAAGTTTAAAATACACAGACCTCAAAGGCTTTTATAAAATCCAAACTGCCAGTCCCTGGGCCAGAAGCGCTGATGCAGTGTCTTGTCTGGGCCTTAAATGCTGTGTTTTTTGATAGATTCCCAGGCTGCTCTGGTGATCAGCCAGGTTTGGGAATCACCTGTTATACGAAATGGCCCTCAGGTGGGGTCTCCTCACCTGTGCTCCACCCCTCCTCTCCCTGGTCAGGACAGGAGAAGATTTCTAAGAACTTGACAAAGCAAGAAAAGTCACACCGGTTACACATAAAGCAGGGCACAGGCCACCCACTCTGCCCCTCCCCAACCCCGGGAGAGCTACAAGCCCCCAAACTGGCAACTTAGGCTTGGGTTTCCATCTCCAACTCTGTCAGACAAACAAACAAAAATAACCCCAGCAAAATAAAATCACTTTAGAGTCAGCCAGATCTGGGTTCCAACTCTGGCTCTTCTACTCACTACCTATGTGACCATGGGCAGGTGTTACCACCTCTCTGAGCCTCAGTTTCCTCTTTTTTTTTTTTTTTTTTTTTGTGAGATGGTGTCTCACTCTTTCCCCCAGGCTGGAGTGCAGTGGTATGATCTCGGCTTACTGCAACCTCTGCCTCCTGGGTACAAGCAATTCTCCTGCCTCAGCCTCCCAAATAGCTGGGATTACAGGCACCCACCACCACACCTGGCTAATTTTTTTTTTTTTTTAATATTTTTGGTAGAGATGGGGTTTCACCATGTTGGCCAGGCTGGTCTCAAACTCCTGATCTCAAGTGATCCACACACCTCGGTCTCCCAAAGTGCTGGGATTACAGGTGTGAGCCACCACACCCGGCCATTCTTCTTCACCTTTTAAAATGGGAATCCAAATGCCTCGGTAAATATCAGGCCAAAAACAGGGTGTTCCTTTATATTAGCTCCTTTTCTGGCCTCCACTAAATCCCCCTGTGGGCTTAGGCATGCTGTCCTGTTGGGCTTTGCTTTCCCTGACCGTGAGAAAGGGTTTGTGAAATTAAGTAGTCGTCTGCAAGGGCGGAGCTGGCGGAGGCTGTTACTAACGGGGATCACACTATCCAGCCTGCACGGTCTGTACTAACAGGAGCCTGCCTTCCCCATTCCTCCGCAGCTCCCGCTGCCTGGGCACAAAGGGAAATGCCCTGGAGAGTGAGTGACTGTTAGAGCAGCCAGAGGGGAGCAATGGGAAGAGCTGCTTACTGAGAAAAGGTGGTCTTGGCAGGACTGCAGACAGAGGACTCTCCCCAGCCCCCGGCAGGTGCCGGTCTAAACCAAGCTGGGAGGATGGAGGCCGGCCCTGGCCCAGCCCCAGGCAAGGGAGGAGCCTCGGCTCAGATGGGGTAGGTGGGGAGCCTGGGCTCAGGTGTGTCCTGTGCGAAGTGATTGCTCCCTGGCTGGCAGAGACAGAGGAAAGCGGATTGTTGGCCCCAGGACCCAGCTCTGGGAGGCTGGGCTTATCTCCCCGACTCTGACTTGGAGGAAAGCAATGGAAGGGGTAAGCCTATCTCAGTTTTGCTGCTGGCTTTCTGCCTGTCTTTTCTTGAAGGTCAAGTTCTTCCCATCTGAGAGCCCTGTGGAAAAACTGCCTGTGCGTCCTGCCTCCTGGGCAGGAATAAACATGTCAGGTGTCAGCCAGCGCGTTTCTGCTCACAATGGCTTTGCTCAGGGCAGGTGGGAGGGAAGAGGAGTGTGCCATGTCCTGTGCCACCTGGAGTATGAGGGGACAGGAGGTGCTGAGGAATGACAGCATGTGACCGAGCTCTACCCAGCCAGCTGGACTCCTGACCTATTCCCAGATCCTCTGCTGAAGCGCCCGCTGGCTTCCCACTGTGTTTACTTGCCCTTGTGGACTGTATCCGGCCTCTACAGTGATTAGCGGGCCTCCTGGTCAGAGGGCAGTGCTTGGTGCTGGGCAACCGGCTGTGCAGTGCTCTTTTGTGGCTTGTGGCTCTAGATTGCGCTCTGCTCCTTGTTAACTGTGTGGCCTGGGGCAAGTGTGCCTGTTATCCTGAGCCCTGAGTCCTTCGCTCATGAAAGTGAATTACTAGTACAATAACTAGTTTGTGAGATTATCAGAGGTGCTTGTATAGAGATGTATGGAAAAGTACCCTGCCCTACGCCAGCATTCCCTGCCCCTTGGATGGCTGAGTGCTGTTGGCATAGTTGGAGACGTCTCGCCTGACTGACCACATCTTCCTTTTTCCTTCTGCAATTCTCCACTCTCCTCTATTTCCGTCTTCAATAAGTCAGTTTCTTTTGATGTGCATGTGTGTGTGTTGCTTCCATACATTTTTATTATACATTTGGAGTGAAGTAATTTTCTCCCATGAATCATGTGGCTTCTCACCTACATGTTTGGTTTTAAATCAGGACACAGGATACGTTTCAGCTTTTGCTGGTCAGGAAAAGCTTTCCTTTGTCTCAGGGCACAGGGCATCTTTATCTCGGTGACAGATCACTCCCGTCCAAATAGCTGAGTTTTGGAAAGGGGTGAGCAGGGGCATGTTGGCATGACCTCATCTCCCTCCTCTGAGTTCTCCCCGCCACCCCCACCTCTCCTGTACCACTTAGTAAGTTTTGAGAAACTCCTCCTTGATGGGAATGTGCCAGGCTGAATATATTTAGCGTGCCTGTAAGAAAAGGAAACTGACTTACATTTTTGCCATCTCTGATGGGCCAGGATCTGCACTGGCATCCATCATTTCAGTTTATCTGATGACAACACAGTGAGATCTATGCCATTGCCCCATTTATTATAGATGAGGTAACTGACAATGTTATCACTTACTCAGTATCACACAGCTGGTAGCAGAGCTGGGACATGAGCTTACCTGTGTCAGTAACAACTGTTGAGTGCCAACTACAAGCCAAGCATTGCTAGCAAGGATTACAATAGGACAGCAGGAAGAATGTTAGGCAAATTAGATAAAAATGTACAAGAGTATGTTTGTTAGCTAATCACATTTTTATGGGATAAGCTAATATGATTATATAACTTTCACTGCTCAGAGACAGAAAAAAATCAAAAGAGAAATAAGAGTGGTTTCTCATCTTGAAAGAAATATTTTTTTTGTTTTCTAAAGTTAACAAAATACTCACTTATTCAACATATATTTGTTGAGGACATGTTTTGTGCGGTCTGGTCCTGCTTTGGTGCTGCAGATGCAGCAGTGAACCAAACGGTTGAAGATACCTGCCTTCCTAAACCTCATATTCTAGTGAGAGAAGACAAACAAATCTATGTATGGGTCAAATGGCAGTAAGTGCAATGTAGATACACAAAGCAGGGAAGGGAATAAGGATGGTCAGGCAGGAAGACGGACTGCTATTTTCAATGAGATCGTTTCAAGAAAGGTGTCAATGGAAGGTGGCATTTGAGCAGAAACTTGAAAAAGGTATGGGAATTAATGGACTGTGTGGATATCTAAGGGAAGAACATTCTACGGAGAAGTAATAGCAGATGTAAAGGCCCTGAGGCAGAAGCTCGTTGGTGTGCTCAAGGAATGACTGGAGCTGGAGGAAGTGAGTGAGGGAGAGAGTGGTCAGAGAGAGTGGGGTCAGATGATATAGGGCCCTGGAGGCCATTGTTGAAACGTGAGCATTTCCTCTAAGCAAAATGGACAGCCCCCTGGGCATTATGGACAGGGCAATGATGCAATCCAACTGACATTTTAAAAGGATTATCTGACTACTGTTTTGAAAATAGATACTAGGGACAGGAAGTGCAGAAGTCGGCCGACCAGGTAGGAGGTTATTGCAGTAATCCAAGCAAGAAAGGATGGTGGCTCAGACCAGTCTTGGCAATGAAGTGGCTAGAAGTGGTCAGATGCTGGAAATAGATTAGAGGTAGGGTCAGCAGGATTTACTAATGGATTGGACAAAAAAAAAAAAAAAGAAAATTGTTGATGACTCCAAGTTATAAAGCTAGAACATCTGGAAGAGTGGAATCAAGGTTTACCGAGATGACTTAACACAGAGCAGGTTTCAAAGGAGATTAGGAGTTGGTTTTAGACGCAATATGTTTAGGGGGGCTACACAGGCAGGTTTAGAGTTCAAGGAAGAGGCCCAGGCAGGAGGTATCTTGATGATACATCTACATTATCTAGAATAGCACTGGGTGTGTAGTAGATATTTAGTATGTGTTATACAGGGGATTTTAAAACTTGGTCTCACATTCTCTGACATCTTCTCATGAAGAGATGGTGCCCATGTTCCCATCCCTTGGCTGAAATCATGACTACTTTGACCAATACAGTGTGGTACATGTAACACTCTGTGCTTTCAGAAACTGTGTCATAAAAGGTCATACCTCATCTACCTCATTTATGAGGACACTTACTCTTGCAGCCCTGAGCCCCCATGTGAGTAGTCTATACTCCAGTATTTTCTGGCTGGAGACATGTGATATAGACACTCTGGTTGACAGTTCCAGCTAAGCCTAACCTTCTAGCCATTCCTGCAAGACTAAAACCAGTACCCTCCAGACTAGACCAGCTACTGGTGAGATGCAGCCAAACGGCTTTTATCAACACCCTGTGGAACACAAGGAGAACTCAGCTGAGCTTCATCCAAATTCCTATCCCACAAAATTGTGAAATACAGAAAAATGTTTTTTGTTTTAGGCCACTCAGTTTTGGGGTGGTTTGTTTTCATTAACAGATATCAGGACAATTAGATATATCCTTTGTTCTGTGTAGTTATTTAAAAAGTCATTCTCTGCCCATAAACATAAGGTTTAACATTCAACCGAGGTTTGAATAAATTAATACATTTAAAGAGCTTAGAACAGCTCAATGAACTCAAAGGCAGTTAATTCTACAAACAATAACTTATGGTAATAACAGGTGGGCTGTTATGGGTCAAATAGTGACACCCATCCCTCCCAAACTCATGTTGAAGTCGTAACCCCTAGCACCTCAGAATGTGACCTTATTTGAAGATAGGTTCTTTATAGAGGTGATCAAGTGATATGTTTTGGCTGTGTTCCCACCCAAATCTCATCTTGAATTGTAGCTCCCATAATCCTCATGTGTCATGGGAGGGAGCAGGCAGGAGGTAATTGAATCATGGGAGTGGGTTTTTCCTGTGCTGTTCTCGTGATAGTGAACAAGTCTCATGAGAGCTGATGGTTTTATAAAAGGCAGTTCCCCTGCACACACTCTCTTGCCTGCTGCCATGTAAGACATACCTTTGCCCTTCCTCCTTTGCCTTCTACCATGATTGTGAGTCTTCCCCAGCCATGTGGAACTGGGAGTACATTAAGCTTCTTTTTCTTTATAAATTACCCAGTCTCAGGTATGTCTTTATTAGCAGTGTAAGAACGGACTAATACATCAAGTTAAAGTGAGTTCGTGAGTAGGCACTAATCCAGTATGACTGGTGTCCTTATAAAATGGGGGAATTTGAACCTGGAGAGATGCACAGGGGTGAGACAATGTGAAGATACAGGAAAGGCACCATGTGAACATGAAGACAGCCATCTATAAGCCAAGGAGAGAGGTCTGGTACAGATCCTTCCCCCACAACCCTCAGAAAATAACCAACCCTGCTAGCATCTTCGTCTTGGACTTTTGCCTCTAGAACTGTAAGGCAATACATTTCTCTTGTTTAAGCCACATAGTCTGTTGTGCTTGCTGTGATAACCCTAGCAACTAATAAATGAACCGTATCAGCAAATAAAATAAAAGAATTTATGTAAATAACTGTGTGCACTCTCTTCCCCCATCAACCTGAGAGGTGTTTTATATCATGTTGCTATTTTGACCTTTCCCAAAACGACAGCTGTGCTTATCTCTTCAGCGAAGAAATCTGAGAAGTGTTTATTCCCCTCTGCATGGAAAATGGACAGAAATGATCCTGCAACCATGGTCAGTATTCCTCCCTGATCACTGACTTCTGGGTTTTAACTTTTCACATCTGTAAAATCTGAAATAACAAGCCCCTGGGAGATTTTTAAAGATTAATCAAAATAATGAAACATTTTGTTAGGACCTATTAAATACAGAGAAGTTACAAATAATGTGCTTCAGAATAATAATTAAGCAATTTTGTATCACAATACTGGAAAAAGTGGAGGTTTTATTTATTACTTTTCACTGTATTATTACTGTTAACCATCTTTCCCATTTTACAGATAGAGAAGAATCAGTATTCAAATTCAAATGTGTCTAACTCGAGAGTCCCCATCCCTAACCATTAGTTTGGTTCTTTTTACCATAGTGATGGTGAATGGCATATAGGACAGAGGTTTTAAAAAAAAGTCTTTGAACTGGAAACCTGAAATTGAGTCTAGGTCTGCCATCTACTTGGAATGTGACCTTGAGCAAATAACTTATCTTCTCTCAGTTTCAGATTTCCCATCTCTAAGTGTGACTAATAATAACTATTTGTCTATAAAATTATATAGAATAATGTATTTGAAAGTACTATGAAAAGAATAAAATCCTAGACTAATATTTGTAGTTGTTGATATAATCAAAACTCTCCAATCCAAAATTGTAGCAGAGCTGACATTAGAATTCAAACCACTTTCGGAGCCCTCTACCCTCCACTTTTGATGAATTAGCCAATGGCTCACCTCAAAGCCCAGAGTGTGATCTTAGACAAGAAAGAGAAAAAGAAGAAAAAAAAAAGGTCGAGAAAGGTTTTTAACAACTGAAAAGTCGATACAGAAAAACAAAGCAGCATTGTCACTTGAACTTTTAAAAGATTAACAGGGAAGAACCACTTTCCACACCCTTTAAAAAATATCATACAAAAGTGTGTGTTGCTGCTGGGTTTTTTTGTTTGTTTGGTTGGTTTTTTTTTGTCCATTACAACAACCTTTTCTCCAAGTTGTGGTATCAATGAAATAACATTGGATTGGGAGTCTCAAACCTCTGGGTGACTTTGGTCTTTGCCACTCATGCCTGTGTGCCCTTAGGCAAATTATTTCACCTTGGTGGGTCTCAGTTTCCATCTCAAAAAAAAAACAAACAAAAAAGAGAGACCATTGGAAACTTTAGGCTATGGAAAGAGGTTTGAAAAGGGGAACTCGGAACGGGAGGCATGCGAGGGTGGTGCTGGTGCGAGGCTCATCTGTCTTGTCCCAGTGACTGTCTTGAGTCATGGCCCACCTGGAGCGAGGGCTGGCATCATCTCAGCAATGGCTGGGTTGTTGACTAACTGCCTGGAGGTAATCTCTGGAATTTCACAGCTGGGTCGCCATGGGCTGGTTTGTTTCAAGATTAGCCCCCTGGAATTTCTAAGTAAGTACATAATTAGATAAGCTGGCAGTGCAAGGGAGTGTCAGGTGGGAAGGGAGGGAAAGAAAGTTTTAAAGTGTGTTTCAAGGCTGAAAGCAAGAAAGGAAAAAGTTTTAAAATGCATTTTGAAGCTAAACTTCTTGGTTACACTACCACTATTCTAGAGTTTCTGAGAGAGAGGAACTCTTATAGAATGTGTGCTTTAAAGCTTCAGCTTCTGGGTTTGAATCCCAGTGCTACCACTTTTTGGCTGTGTGAACTTTGGCAAGTTATTTGACCTCTCTGATTCTCCATGGAAGTGCCTACCTGCCTGATGACACTCCCTCCCGTAGAGCTTCTATGATTTAATATATAGAGAACACTTAGAATCATGCCCAGTGCATACGTGTGCTCAGTGAGTGTTAGCTGTTACTGCTGCTGCTGCTGTTGATGATGATGATATCCACTGAAGGATTCACCATCTACTGAGAAACAGAAAAGTAAATAGATATTGATAATAAAAGATAGTAAATACAGTGATAGAGAAACACACAGGATATGAAGGATCATGGAAAGGGGGAATATATTCAAAATACAACTCCCTTCCAAAAAATCGGAAAAGTACAGCATCACCTGACATCAGAGTCTTACTATTTCCTCTTGTTAATTAACCCAAAGAAAAATCTCTGTTAATGTTCCATTAAGCTGTGCGTTCCAGGCAGCACTGCCTGATGCATTTTGCCCTTCAATTATTCTGGCTCTTTATATGAAACTGGCATCTCTGAGCTAAGTAACAAAATCTGACCCAGTGCCCGTATGACCAACTCAAGGCCATCTCCATTTGGTTTTCTTAGCCCTTTATTTAAAGAAAAGTCTTGCTAAAGCCCTCTTTGATATTTTTCAGATTTTGCTGAGAGAAAAATGTAGCCTCTGGGAGGGAGTGGAAACTGGGTGTGTGAATTGAGTCTAAGTCTAAACAGAGCAGAACTAAATGTTTACAGAGTGGGTCCTGTGCCCCTTGTTAGCTAGCCTGGGTTCGGAAACAGAGGGGAGTGAGAAGAGGGTAACTTCGTAGGGTAGTTTCACAGAATGACTAGAGTCAAGGGGTGCAGACTAGAGTGAAAACTCCAAGAAAACTTCATGGAATGAGTTCATGTCCGTGAGTGCAGAAGGAGGCAAAATTGGAGCATTTCTATTACTGGAAACTGAAATGCCACCTAACAGAACTGATTCAGTTTTTCCATTTGAAACCATCAGGTTGATTAATTCTGAACATATTTACTGAACATGTACTCTGTCACAGTCATTTCATCACTAAAAATCACAATGATCATCATGATAATCATTGTCTTCCTCTTCCTCCTTCTTTCCCTCTTCCCCCTCCTCTTTCTCTTTCTTCTCCCCTTCCTCCTCCTCCTTTCTCTCTTCTCTCTTTATCCACATCACAACTAGCTTCATCAGAATATCATTATTGTGGGTTTGCTTTGTGTCAGGCACCAGGCCAAGGTTAATGTCTATGGCAGTCCTAGGATGTGAAAAGCTGTATCCCCATTTCACTCATCAGGAAATAGGAAAATAGAGAACTGAAATAGCTTTGTAAAGGTGACAGAGACAGAATTCGTAGAGGTAGGATTTCACCTTAAGGCTTTTAAATCCAAAACCCATGTTCTTAACCCTATTGCTGTACTTGAAGTTGCTTCTAGTCTAGGGAGGAAGGGGAAGAATGTAAAAAACAATTACAGTGTAATAAACACAGCAGTAGAGGAGGTATAGGAGCTCTAGGAGCACAGGGGAGTGGCCACCCCTCATTGCGTCCCTGATAGAAAGTTTCCTCGGGGACTTGCAGTTGGGTTGAGTCAAGTAAAACAAACATTTTTCAGACAATAAACATGGGTAAGAACATTCTGGAAAGAGAGTGGCATGTGTGCAAAAGCATGGAGGCATTCGTTCCTCCAGCAAATATTCACAGTGTCTTCTCTGCTCTGGTCACTATGTTAGGAAACCCAAGGGGGAATAAAAGAAGAGCGAATCTGGTGAAGTGGATGAACTAGAAAAGGTAAGACTGGAGGTAGAGAAAAAAAAATATTCAGAGGGAGAGATAAGAGGAAAATAGCTGTTAATAGTATACTTCTATTATGTTTTGCAATTTACAGTGCATTTTCACATGTCTAGAACACTACCTTGTACATAGTTGGCACTGAACTAGTAATCGAATGAATGATCTCTGTAGACCTTTAAAGTTACCCATTTGCCTAGAAGTTCTGTGAGAACAGAGAACATTTGTTCACCACTATCACCACTGAAATCTGCAGTGGGGCCACTGAGTTGCACAACTCCAATAGGTGCTGTTTACATGGTGGCCAATGAGAATGGTCTCTGTGATCACAATGTGAATAGTGATGTAGAACTATTATATGCTATATTTATATCTATATATGAGTATGTGTGTGTGTAACAACATAATCGATGTACAACTTGGTAGCTTGGGTTCATATCTTATATAGAGGATTAATATTTATTGATTAAGCTAATTAATGAGAAGGAAAGCAGGAAGTCTAGACAGATTGCCATCATTCAGCTTCTTCTCCATGCAAGGATCGTTAGTGAAATCTCTGCTGTAAACCAGCATATCCATTTCACAGATGGAGATGAGATATAATGTGACTGCCTTAGAATACAGATCTACTCAGGGCTCTCCTAGTTAATGCTTTTCTACTGCAGCATACAGTACACAGTTCCTCTTTAAAGCCATCAGTGCATGGTTTTCTCCAAAGGGCCAAGGATGCTTCTTTCCTAAGAAACCAGCTGGGCTGCAGAATGTGTTGCTGGCCCCTCACAGCTGGCAACCTCCCAAGGTGAAGGAAATTGGGAGCTGGTGCCAGGAGTCTTTGTCAGGTATTGGTGTGTAACTAATTGCTGCTGTAAACGTTTCTCACAAGAAGGTCTGGCTTTGCAAGTTCTTGGAGTAAAGAAGATCCTGAGGTTTACTGAGTGGATTAGAAGAATACATATTTGGAAAGCAGAAAGACTGTCAAGCATCAATTTTGGCAGAAAACATTTTGTCCCAGATAAAGGGTCTTTCAAACACCCTTTAGTTGCATTTCTTGACTGCTTACAGCCAAGAATTGAGGCTGTAGGAGTATGCTAGAAAGAGCTAGGGGATCGAGGTCAGTAGGTCTAGTTCTGCTATTTACTAGCTCTTTGATCTTAGGCAAGTAAGTTGACTTGACCCCTCCCGCTTTAATTTCTTCATCTGTAAAATGGAGTTCATCACTTCTTTAATGTTGTATAGTGGCAGAGTAAACAAAATAATGTATGAAAAGGGCCTAACCCAGTGTGGTATAGTAAAACAATCTTGAGTATTGGAATCCGACCTCGTTGTTAAATCCAAATTTACCTCTTGACAACAATGCAAACTTTGACAACACCAGTAATAATAATGATGACAATAATAATCATAAATAGCTAACATTTCTGGAAAATATACTATGTACCAAGTACTGTGATTCACACTTAACTTGGATTGTCTGAATTAATTGGCAATACAGTGAATACTATTATTGTTGCCATTTTATTGATGGGAATAAAAGTTAAAATCAAAGTGAAAGGGCAGGGATCCCAACACAGAAGATCTGATTCCAAAGTCCAGAGCATGGTTTTCAATCCCTAAGCTAAACTTACTTTCTCTCCAAGCCTCAGTTTCTTTATCTATAAAATTGTATTACCAATGCTTACCAATCTTGGTGAGTTGTTAGAAGAATCCAAGGTTTTGTCTCAGAATTGTAGATGCCACTGCATCTACTTCAGTGGCGCAAGTTCAGTAATTAGTGGGGTGTGGTAATGGGTGACATGGAAGTAGCAGAGGCGAGAATGATGAGCATGATGATAATGATTGGCACTCCAGATCTTAAAAATGACTTCCATTGCTATTATTGGAGAAATAGTTTCCTGAATAGACAGAAAACCAGACAGGGGCTCCTTTATCTTCTTTAAAAAGCAAAAACATCTAACACCTGTAAAACCTGCCCCAAGTGCATTTAGAATGGTGTCTCTGATTTCTTTTACTGTTTCTTCATGCAGCTGGGACTGTAATATAGAAAACAAATCTAAGAAATTAAAACGGCCACATCGACTGAGGAGTTTACATCATAGCTGTGGAGTAAAAGCAATAAAGTGGCTCAAAGAGGTTATTCAACCCTTCTTTTTTCAGTGTTCATTAAATTGCACTTTAAATAAAACTGTCATAAACCTAAAAGACACTGAGTGACTGTTCTGTCTGCAGCAGGAGAGGGCAGCAGGGAGAGCTGGAACCCCTTTCAAATAAGGACGCTCTGTGGTTGGTTTTTCCAGCTCCCTGGCAGGCAGTTTCTAGTGAAGCCTCCTGTTCTTGCCCTAAGTTGCAATGCTGAGTGAGTGTGGGGCATGTAATCAGGGATGGGCTGTAATTGGGTTATTGGAGGACTTGGCATGTTTGCAGAGATCATAAATTCTGACTTCAGGCCCTGATCCCCAGACTGCCAACCAAGTTAAACTTGAGCCTTTTGCTGAAAGCTACATTTGGAACTTGGCACCTGAGGGTATATATGGCCCATGTTTTCTTCTGAAACCCTTACCCTCACCACAAAATGCAGTTAAATGTTGCTTAAGTTTTAGTTCTTGAAGCAATATCAAGCCCATAGCATTTTTTTTTTTTTTTTGGCTGATTTCCTAAAAGACATCATAAACCCCATTTGTTTGCAATGAATAGTTATCTCCCTTTGTTTTTCACTTCCCTTTGGGAGTTCTCTAAAGGCCTGTGCCTTGAGTGACAGAATTTGAAGGTTGCAAAATATCATTTTGATATTCATGATCTCCCAGTATATTCTGGGAAGGAATTTGGAACCATAAATATGTAAATTTGTGTTGTTAAGTTTATTTCTAGTGGCCTGTGAGATCTTTCAAGGGGCCACCCCAGCCCTATTTCTCCTTCTCATCTCACATTTCAGCCACACTCCCCACTCCAGAAACCCACACATGCCAGACTCTCTCAGGTTCAGGTCTTTGAAATGCCATTTCTACCATTACTTTCAATGGCAAAAAACACAATTACTTTGCACCAACCTAATATAATCTCATTCCCCCTTTTGACAGCCAAGTTCCTATTTGTTCTTTATGTCTGTCTCATTTTCTCTGGGAAGTCCCTCTGTCCTCAGTCTGGTTAGGTGTTCCCTGTCCTGCCTCTGGTGCTGCTCCATCACATCAGGGACCTCAAGGTGTTGTCATCGTCTGTTTATGTATCCATCCTTTCCATGAGACTGTGAACCCCAGGACGGCAAGGCCTGTGTCTGCCTCATGCATTTATGTTACCTGTAATAAGCATACAAAAAATAATTGTTGGATGAGTCTGGAAAAGATGAGGGAAAACACTGTTATTAAGGAAAAGGCATGTTGTATAGCAAAGAGTTGATTTTAAAACATCACAGGTATATTAGTCCTTTTTAATCCTGCTGATGAAGGCATACCCAAGACTGGGCAATTTATACAGGAAAAGGTGTTTAATGGACTTACAGTTCCACATGTCTGGGGAGGCCTCACAATCATGGCAGAAGGCAAGGAGGAGCAAGTCGCATCTTACATGGATGGCAGCAGGCAAAGAGAGAACTTATGCAGGGGAGCGCCTCTTTATAAAACCATCAGATCTCGTGAGACTTACTCACTATCATGAGAGCAGCACAGGAAAGACTTGCCCCCATGATTCAATTACCTCCCACCACATCCCTCCCACAACATGTGGGAATTCAAGGTGAGATTTTGGTGAGGACACAGCCAAACCGTATCAACAGGCTTTGGTGTCAGGGCTAGGTTCAGATCTTGGCTCAGCACTCATTTACTATGTGTCCTGGCAAGCTTCAGAAAGCTCTGATCCTGACTTTTGTCATCATCTTCACGGGGCGGGGGCACAGCTCAGAAGCCAATTGTAAGGATTATGGTAATTGAGGTAACATACACATGCTGCTATAGGCAGTGCCTGGAAATGCATTAACATAATAAGCCAACGCACCTTTCAGTTTCTTTTACCTAGAATTATTCCTAATTTTTCCCCAGTTACCTCACCCACAAATATAAAACAAATGATTTCTAATCTGCTCAGTTTAATTCAAAAGAACACATATTGTCCGTCTACTCTCTGTGTGCCTAGGCACAGAGACAGAAGCACAAGTGAAAAAACACAGTCTGATCCACATGTGCGAGTGGGGTGTGGTAAAGTGGACACATGTAGATCACTTTAATCAATAAAATTAGATAAGTGGAAAGACAGAGGGAAGCAGAAGGTACTAAAATGGAGCAAGTACACACACTTGGCCCAACCTAAGAACTGGAAAAGGCTGCTGGGAGGGATTGGCAACCCCTAAATCTCAAAAGATGAATATGTTTAGCCAGGCAGATAAAGGTAGGAAGGGCATTCGGGGCAGGGGAACAACAGATGCACAGAGGCAAGTTCAGTTTTACTGGAGGGGTGAGTTAGAGGCAGGAAGTGGTGGGAAATGAAGCTGGAGATGTAGACAGGAAAAGATCAGAGAAGACCTTATGTGTTTGACTAAGGAATGTATAATTTACCAACAAGGTAACAGGGAGCCATTGAAAGGTTTTAAACAGAGGAGTGGCATGATTGAACCTGCACTTTATTGATTGATTGATTGATTGATTGAGATGGAGTCTCACTCTGTCACTCAGGTTGGAGTGTAGTGGTGCCATCTCGGCCCACTGCAACCTCTGCCTCCCGGGTGAAAGCCATCCTCCCACCTTAGCCTCCCATGTAGCTGGGACTACATGCATGCACCACAATGCCTGGCTTTTTTCTTTTCTTTTCTTTTCTTTGGTATTTTTAGTAGTGATGGGGTATTACCATGTTGGCCAGGCTGGTCTTGAACTCCTGACCTCCAGTGATCTGCCCACCTTGGTTTCCCAATGTGCTGGGATTACAGGCATGAGCCACTGCACCCGGCCTGAACCTGCCTTGAGATGCATCATTGGCATGAAATTAATTTGTAGTTCTCAAAGAAAGCCTTTTAAAAGATCATCCCGGCCAGGCGCAGTGGCTCACGCCTGTAATCCCAGCACTTTGGGAGGCCGAGGCGGACAGATCACGAGGACAGGAGATCGAGACCATCCTGGAGAACACGGTAAAACCCTGTCTCTACTGAAAATACAAAAAAAAATTAGCCGGGCGTGGTGGCGGGCGCCTGTAGTCCCAGCTTCTCCAGAGGCTGAGGCAGGAAAATGGCGTGAACCCGGGAGAAGACGGAGCTTGCAGTGAGTGGACATCGCACCACTGCACTCCAGCCTGGGCAACAGAGCGAGACTCCGTATGAAAAAAAAAAAAAAGATCATCCCCTCTGGAGGTTATTGCTTCAGAAATATATTCATTCATTTCATTTGCTGTTAGTTTGGTCAATACTTACTGAGTGTTACTAGGAGTAAATTTTCATGCTTGAACCTGTGGGCTCTACAAAGGTGAGTATGTGTTTCTACCTGACCTCAAGGAGTTCATGGAATATAGGGCAGATGAAGCATCTACTTGAATAATTGTAGTAGGATATGGAAAGTGGCAAGGGGCATAAGACTAAAAGAGATTTGCAGATGAAGTGCTAGATGACATGTTTTCAAACCTATTCCTTGAACCAGGTGCTGAGCTGGCCACACAGTAAGCACTCAAGGTGCTTCATAAAATATGGACACCCCGGAACTTCTGTTTCAGTGGGGCAGGCTCAGGAGTCCCCAGGATATTCCCATGCACAGCCAGGATTAAGAACCATTGCCAGAAGAGGTCTGAGGAGAGAGAGGTTAAGTTTTGAAGGGGCCATTGATGACAGAAGCATGTAAGCTGTGCCTAGAAGAATGAGTAAAATTTGGACAGTAGATTTCGTGCAAAGACATTCTGGACATGCCAGATGGCAGGTGAAGCATGGGCTGTGATGGGATGCAGGAAAACAAGACCTACACTAGAGGGAGCCCAGGAGTTCTACGTGACTGCAACATGAAGCCGTGTAGTGGCGGTTTGGCACCAGATCAAGGAGGTGAAGGAATTAGCACTTTAACTGATAGATACTTGTGCAACACTATTATTTTTGTTTTTAATGGAGTGGCATTTTAGAATGGAATTGTATTTTAGAGCCATCAGATCCCTGCAACATTTTTGTGTGAGGCTGGGTTACCAGTTAGAAAATGATTGCAAAAATCTTAAGTAGCAGAAGACAGCCAGCTGAACCAGGGAATAACTATCAGTCCAGCTACCATTGATTATGCCTGGAGCTGAATAATTATTTTGCTTTTGCTTTTTCTTTCTTAAAAAAAAAAGTGAGGAAGAGGATAGGGAAAAGTTCATGATCTCATTACCCACAATTCCAAAATCCAATAAGCTCTGAAACCCACTAATTTTTCATAACTTTTTTGGTTTCAAAAGCCTGCCTGAACCAACATGAGACAATTTATGATCTTTATTTATCTTGCATTATATGAACATTAATATGTTTTGCTACAGAAATGGTAACATGTTTGATCACAGCATGCTGTCTCAGACCACACTAGGGGTTACATATACAGAATTTGTAATATATTACCTTTCTAAAATTGGAAAAAATTCGAATTCCAAAGTATATCTGGTCAGAGAATTTTGTATAAAGATTATAGACTTAAATTAGTGATGAAAACTAAATCTGAAAGAATCCAAGCAATGTTTCAAAGAAAGAGGAAGAAGACTGAGCTCTTGTGCAGGGAAAGAAACGGATAGAAGGGGTTTTATAGAGAGGGTACAAACACACACAGTTTCATGTTGATGCTAGGAAGATGATTGTGTTGATGTCAACGTACTATTGGAATTCTTGTATGAAAGTTCTAATGGCCCTGTAATTGGTGATGGATGGACAGAAAGGCCCTTATGACAAGGACTATAGGCAGTTGCAGACAAGAAAGTGGCAAAGTGATATGATCTCAAATCCACCGAAGGGTTCCCTGAACCAAAATATTTCCTCCTTTCTTATTGCCTTGAAAAGGCAACTGAGATTCTTCACTACTTAGTTGAATGAAGGCTTTGAAGGCCCTAAACTTTTGAAGGCTCCTGGGAAGAATAATGGCTTTCTTCCTCCTGTTCCACTCATTTTATACTCTAGCTGCTCCAATCTGAAAATATGATGGACCTGCACACCTCCATGCCTTTGTCTATGCTGTTCCTTTAGCCTAAAATGTCTTCATAGCCCTTTTCTCCCCAATGGAAACTCACTCATCCTTCAATCTTACTTCCTTTGGGAAGGATTTCCTGAATGGGCCAAGTTAAACTAATTCTTCACTATATTTTCATTGATTCCATGCATAGTACTTATAGTTAGGTAATTGCTTGCATAACTACCTTCACTAAATGGGGATTAAATGTTTTTAATTGCTCCAGTCCAGCTATCAGCTGAAGATGCAATGATGGAAAGACATAGTCCTTGTATTGAAAAAGGTGAGGTTTAGTGGGAGAGGCAGACCAGTAAATAGTTATGATAAGATAGAATGTGATAAGCACTAAGACAAAAGTAAGCAGAGAGAGGTCCTTGTTCCAGACGGGGAAGAAGCCAGGAGGGTTGGGGAAGCAGTGCTTTGCATGAGACTTGAATGAGTAGGAGTTGCCCACTGTGTTGTTCTCCTGCTCACAACTTTTAGAGGCTCTCCATTGCCTGTGGAATGAAGTCCTAACTCCTTCACTTGGGCTCCTAATTTCTGCATGCTCCCACTCTAATAGACAATTCCAGCCCCTAAAAACTGCAAAGTAGATAGGAGGTACCCTGGGTTTAATTCTGCCTCAGATACAAATAAAGAGTAAGAAGAATGTTTAACCAAGGTTAGAGTTCTAGGCACATTTCATGCCTTCTATCGATACCCAAGTAACTGTGAGTGGGAGAGAGGCAAGAATTAAGATGTATTCCAGAGAGTGATTCTCATGATGGTCTATGGAATGCAATCTGGGTACACAGGGAAATGAAGATGGGAGAGAATAGTAGAGAAACAGTGTTAAGACCCATGAGGCTAAAGCATTGCTGGAGTTGGGGCACCAGAAAAGGCAAGTGGGTAAGATGAAAAGGGGTGTCCAGGTGTAGGGTACTTGAAATTGATGTGTTGGAGATGGTTCATTTATTACTCATAGCAAGGTCTAAGGTGTATCTATGGAAATTAGTGGCTAAAGTAGGGTGAAAGATGAGACCATTAGAAATGAGGCCAAAGTGTTGGAAAGATTATCTGCATGGATTTGGAATTTGCTTATTGTCATGAGAGTAGTAATAGAGAGAGAGGAGTGGGCTGGGTGCTAAAATCTTTAATAAATAAAAGGGAGTGATCAGGAATATTGTGGAAGGCATCAATGGAAAGCAGTAGGTTTAGTTTAATATGCCATTTGCAGGAGTTGGCGTTATTGATGAAGAAAAAATAATTTGAAAGTAGTAGTGATGAGCTAAGAAAACACTTTACTCCACTTTCTGACCCAGGAATAGAGAGGAGTGTGGAAGGAGAAAGCTATGCTTGCGAGAGCACGAGAAGAGCCATGTCTTCAGGAGAGAGATGAGTTTGAGTTAGAGCAAAAATATAGAGGGCAAGTTCATAGAAGAGATTGAGGACATGAGGAATTTTGCAGACTGAGGGTTAGGATGGTCAGGGAAGGGTGAGAAATGGGATTCAATTAGTGATACTATAGAGGTCTGTGGGGAATAAGGCCCTTTGTTACAGACCAGTTTCATTTTCTCATGGTGACCAAGGTAAATGGGGATGTAAGTCTCACTGTCCTGATGTTTTAGGGGAAGACGAGTCATTGGCTAACTATTGCCTACCACTTGGGATGGGGGCTTAGGCAGCATTAGTGGTAATGCATGGAGTATTGAGGTGAGGAAAGCATGTGGTGTATGAGGACCATTAAGACTCTGGGCTGCCTTTGCAGTCTGCAGTGGGCAGCATCATGGCTAAGGGACAGCAGGTGGCATATGTGGTTGCAACTAGAGGAGTCACAGTCTCACCAAGAGCACAGGACAGGGGCTGGGCACTTAGGGACTTTGTAACACTTAACTGAAACCTTACGCCCCATGTGGTATTACTGGCCCCATTTTACAGATGCAGAGAGATTTAGTAGCTTGTTCAAGGTCACACATTTAATAAAGCTGGTATTCTTGCTCACACCCAACCTGGAGATGAAAAGTACTCATTTGACCTGACAGATAATGGAGGTGCAATGATTTTTTTTTTTTTCCTTTACTTAGGAAGATTTTAATCTTTCTAACCTTAAGCTTTAACCTTAACTGACAACTGCGGTGTCAGTTCAGTTCTGTTGTTCCTACCCCTTCATAGGAATTAATCATTGGTACCAAAAATACAGACGGTTTCACCATTATTATAGTTCTTATAGTAGGGAAGGTTGAATTGAAGCCCTTTTATTCATGAAGAGTGACTCAGATGCTATATTTAATCGACTTCTACTTCTTTCCATCTTAGATAGGATTTGACAGCTACTACTACCTCTCTTCCTGGGCTCATAATTTCTTGGCTTCTGCAGCCTTCTCTTTGCCTTGGATTTTGAGTTTACATATTCCTTAAGGGTCTTGGATTTGCTTACCACAGAAGAATGTTCAGACTTGTGATAAACCGTTGCCGTTGACATTGCCATTGTTTCTCCCTGTGGAAGGCAACAGTTAGCAATGTGCAGACATTCAGAAATGAGATAACCTTTATTTTCCAATTAAGAAGTGTGCATAGAAATAGTATCTTCTCCTTTTGGAACTTATTTTATGTATATTTTTATGACCACATTCACTTACCAAGTCACTGTTAACTTATCGAGCACCTGCAGTCCTTGTCCAAGGCAGCTTGCTGTGCGGTGCAATGAATGCCATTGTATATGAAAGGCAGAGAGTGGTGACATAGAGAGGGTTACCTAGCAGCCCATGGCAGCAGGGTAAACTCAGGAGAGGACGGAACAGCTGTCTGTGCCATGCTTTATAAAGCAGAGATCAAAACATGTGATTTGACACAGAATTTATTATCATTTGCAAATTTACTTTGAAAGGATATAATACTGAGTTTTGTTATTTGGTTCTGCATTTTCCCATCATCTTTTAAATTACATTAAATCAAAAGTACCTTGAAAAATCCAAGATACATGGTCACAATGGCCATGTAATTTATTAAAATTTTTTAAACTATGCCAATTATATTAAGTAATTTTGCTCATGTCAGTGTAAATAATAAAAAGTCTGAGAAAGTGTCTTAAAAGCCAATGCAAATTGGCTTCCTGGGATTTTTGTTTGTTTCAATGGTGTGATTAGAGCTACATTTTAAACATAATCTCTAAAGTAAATGTGACATATACAAAATTGATTATGATATTTTTATGAATTAATAGAAGAATTTTAAATTAGAGCTAAATTTATAAGAAAGGCATATTTGTCAATATATTTGTATATTTATTGCGGAATAAATAAAAGCAGTCATGGAGTTATACAGACTTGGATTTAAATTCCTGTATCACTCTTTATATAAACTGGGGAAAGTTACTTAACCTCTCTGTTAGTCTATCTATAAAACAGGGTCAGTAACAATTGCCTGATTGGTGGGGTTATTGTGAAAATTAATTAAGTCATCATGTATAAGGGTTGTTAATAAGGATGATGAGGATAGAAAAAAATATAGTTATCAATTCTCTGAAACTAGCAAAGGGGAAACTATCTTCCCAAGAAGAGGAGGTTATAGCATTTATACTCATGTGATTAGGTATTAGCTTGTTTCTAGAAAATTATTAGCCAAAAAAGTTTCTAGACCCACCAAGCAAATTCTTGGGTTAGAGGAGTCCCGAATAGATCATATGGGCCCCAAAGCCAGTTTGTATGACTTTGATTCCCAGCTTTGACACTTGCTGCATGACCTTGGACAAGCCACATAGGCCCTGCCTCACTATCCTTGTCTGTATTCTGAGAATACATGGGTTTAAGTTAGTTAATGTATATGAAGTGCTTAGAACAGTGCCTGGTATATGGTAATATCATGTGTTTGCCCATTTTTGTTGTTATTATTATCATTATTCCTTAGATTCCTGTAACATAAACATTGAACAAAAGGCAGCTGTTTGATGGAGTCTTTTTTCCTAGTGACTAAATACATTCATCTAAATATAACAATGCCACACTTAAAGAGCTGAGATTCAGACTTCTAACTGTTTTACTCTGGTGTCTCCATTCTGAAATAGCAATGTCTTTGTTTTTCTTGGCTGCTACCTCCTTGGTTAATTTCCATATCAAAAAGATATACCCCTTCTGTTTAGAGGACATCACTGTCTTTTATCTCAGGTTGTTCCCACAATATCTCTGGCATTGTTTTGGCCTGTATTTCCCAGATGAAGTATTTGAGGCTTGCCCAGCATAAACCAGAAGCACCAGGCTATGTTCCGGGCTATTTTTAGGGCTGTCTGTTGACATGATAGCAATTAGGTCATTTGTTTCTGAGGGCATTCTAATCTGCTTTCACAAAGATGACACAGGAAAAACATTAAGAATCTGCTGAGTTACGGTTCATGTATTATGTGAACCAGCTAACTTTTCTAAATATCTATGCACTGATTCATTCATTCACCAAGGATTTTCTGGGTCACTTCTGCCACTGCTGGTGATACCAAGATAAATAGGATACTGGCCCTGTCTTAAAGGGGTTCTGAAAGACTTGTGAATTAAGGATTCATTCCTTCACCACATTTTTATCGAGGCACTGGCACTACAGCAGTGGGCAAATACTGAAATACAAACAAAGTATCTAACTGTAAGGAGTTTACATTCTGATGGAGGGAGACAGACCATGTGCTGGGTTTTGATAGGTGCTATAAAGAAAACAAACCAGGCTGCATCGGCCAGTGTGTTTTGTTGTTGTTCTTGCAGATAACCAAATTTGTTATTGTAAATATGAATGGAAAAGGATTTACAATAAGTTATTTTAGGAATTTCCAGAACTGGCAAGAAGCTTATATGCTAGAGCTAAGGGAATGGGGCAGTTCCTATGTGAACCCATCAGTGCTGCTACCCACCGCATAGCACAGGAACCTCTGCCACAGCTGCTCCCCAAAGCACATGCTATCCCCTGAGTGGCCACACCCTCAGGGGCTCATTTACCAAGCTATGGACACCTCTGCTGGGCAAATTTCCAGATGAAACAGTGCCTGGGCGTGGTAGTTCCAAGCTTCCCAGGCTCTGTGCTAGGGGAAGGCTCACTAGAAAGGGTTGGATGAGCCAGTGTATACCCAGGGTAAGGTAGGTAAAGAGTGAAGGAGAGATGCTGCCTTACCTAGAGTGGTCATGAAAGAGGAATCAGTTAAAAATTGCCTTTAGCTGCTCACCAGGAAACCTATCAGTAGTTCCTCTCCCACTATGAAGATTAAGCCCGATGACATTAAGACTTGGCCTCTCCTTTCTTCTCCAGTCTCATATACTGCGCACTGGTGCTTCATTTATGTGAAATTGCTGCTGCTTCCCATGTACATCATGCTGTTTCCAAGGTTGTGCCTTCTGTGTTCATTCTCCGGACTGCCTTCCTCTATTCTTTGCTTGGCTGTTTAAGCTGAGGAATCCCCTCTAGGAAATCTGCTTGGCAACCAGGTTTGCATCACAAGCCCCTTTTCTATGTTCCCTCCACAGACTTTCTGCCATACATCTCACAATTCTCTGTATTATGTTAAAACAACCAATTTGTGTCTGTCTCCTTCATTTTCTGAGTTCTGAAAGGTCAGGGTTGCCTCATTCATCTTTGTAACCCTAGTGCCTAGTGCATAGTAGGCAACCAATAAATATTTTGAGATGACACGAGTTAAATTTTGAAGGAGCAGGAATTTGCTAGTTCAAGAAATTAGAGAGAAAGATGAGCATTGCAGGCAGCACATTCAAAGTTACAGCTACGTGAAAGGGCAAAACAGGTTTGGGAGAATGTCAGCAATTTGGTGAGGCTAGAAGGAAGAAAACATGTTGGGGGGAGGCCCAATGTGATGCTGGAGCATTAAGAGGGTCAGGATTAGGATGGCTCTTATGTGCTAAGCAAAAGAATTTGAGCTTATTTGAAAGCTTTGGGGATGCTAAATTGAAGGTTTTAAAACATGTAAGGGACTTACATGACCAGATTTGTTTTTAAAGAGGTTTGTCTAACAGCTGAGTAAATGGTGGATTAGAGGGGCTCAGAATTGAAGCAGAGAGACCATGAAGAAGTCATTCCAACAGTAAGTGAGAAAGAATTGAAGGGAGGGGCTCATGGGCTGCTTAAGAGTTCAGATCAGTGGGATTTGGGGACTGACTAGCTGTGGCAGCTGAAAAATGGAGCATGGTTTTAACCAGAAGGACCCTATGGCCACTTCCCAAACCATCTTCATGCAGTTTTCCTCATGTCCTCAAAACTGAACTTCCACCTATTGGTGATGGATAATACAAAACAAAATGCATCACATCTATTTCCCATCGATTGTAAGGAAAATAAAATCTAAATATTAGTGCCGGAAGAGGCTTTGGAGATCACCCAGTCCAACCTCTAATTTGATGTATGGCTGAGCTAGAGAAAAGAAATTACTTTTCTCTGTAGCTCTGAAAATCAGTGGTAGGCACTGAGTCACCATTGCATCATCTGCTTAATTCTCCACATAGCACTCTGTCTCTCATATTTTCTTGTGTAATTGCTTATTTTCTGTCTCTCCTTGACATTAGAACAGAGCCCTTGACTGTCTAAAACAATGTTTGGTCTGCACATAGATACTTAATGAACATGTGTTGAAAGAGTAGAGAGCCAGGTATAATCAGGTTTGCTCCCCGCTGAACCAGTGATCTTTGCACAGGACCTTGGTTTGGAGGTTATCAAATCCGTAATTCTATTTCATAGTAGGGCTTTGCTTAATTAATCCTACAGAGACTAAAATCTAAGCAATAACATTGTACAGTAGTTCTCCATGTGGCTTCAAATAGTGAAGAACTGAAAATAATCATTATATTACTTTAAAAATATTAACCACTGACAAACTCATAACCATTAGGATGGCTATTGTAAAAGAAAAAAGTGTTGGTGAAGATGTGGAGACATTGGAACCCCTGTACACTGTTGGTGAGAATGTAAAATGGTGCAGTTGCTATGGAAAACAGAAGGGAGGTTCCTCAAAAATTAAAAGTAGAATTATCATATAATCCAGCAATTTCACTTCTGGGAACATACCCAAAAGGACTGAACATAGGGTCTCAATGAGGTATCTGTACACCTATGTTTATAGAAGCATCATTCATAATAGCTAAGATATGGAAGCCACCCAACTCTCCATTGATGGATGAATGGATAAACAGGATGTGTTATATATATACTATGATACATTATTTAGCCTTAAAAAGGAAGGAAATTCTAACACATGCTTCAACATGGCTAAACCTTGAGGCCATTTAATAAGTGAAATAAGACAGTTATAAAAAGACAAATACTCTATGATTCCTCTTATACAGTAATTTAGCCTTAAAAAGGAAGGAAATTCTAACACATGCTTCAACATGGCTAAACCTTGAGGCCATTTAATAAGTGAAATAAGACAGTTATAAAAAGACAAATACTCTATGATTCCTCTTATACAGTACCTAGAATAGTCAAATTCAGAGACAGAGTGTAGAATGAGAGGACAGAATATGGACTTTTTTAATGGATATGGAGTTTTATTTTTGCAAGATGAAAAGAGTTCTGGAGATTGGTTGCACAACAGTGTGAATCTACATAACACTGCCAAACTGTACACTTAGAGATGGTTAAGATGACACGTTTTGTGTGTATTTTACCACAATATAAAAATATTTATCACTGAGGTGTGTATGTCTGTTATCTCATTTGAGTCTTACATTAACCCCGAACTGCTGTCAGAAATATAAGTTTCATTTTTTAGTGAGGAAAATAAGGCTCAACAAAGTGAAGTGAATTGCCCAAGGCACATAAGTGGAAAATGGATAAGCAGAGTTTCACACTCAGATCTCCTGATTTCACGCCCAGTGCTGGCTTCTGCCACGTCAGGGGAGAGAAAGTATGGTTGAATTAACTTGCCTGCTGGCTGTGTGTGTGTGTGTATGCATGTGCATGTATGTGTGTGTTACAGAGATAGAGAAAAGAGATATGAAAAAGGAGGGAGAGTGCATGTACTTAAGCTCCGAGACACTTGCTTCATGCTTCTTGTTCAATTTCTCTCCCTTCCAAAATCTTCAGAAGGCAGGTGTGAGTCAACTGTAAATATAGAGAGAAAAGGTTGCCCAGCATTTCCTAAGCTAGCAAAATCAGAAGTCCCTGCCATGGACATGGTCTGTGTACATGAAATTAAAAACCTTTAAGAAGATCAGGAGAGGACAGTGGCTCTTACTTTTTGCAATGGCTCCATTAGATATTATCCTACTTCCTATGAAAGCAAAAGATGACAGAACACATTTACAAAATCTAATGCGGTCTAGTGGGAGGAAGAAGAACCAGCAGGAAGAGCATGGAGCAGGAGTTAAGCCTACACCTACCTGGCCAGACAGCCAATCAATTCACTGTATAAACCCAGTCATGCTCCTTCCTCTGCCACAAAGGTTGGGCTCCCATTACTACCGTTATTTTCATATACCACATTGGAGCTGAATTTAGAGGGAAGAGCATGATCATTTTCCAAGGGAAGTTAAAAATGCAAGAGGGTCATCTAGCCTCTTATAAAGAACTTCTATTTATCATGGGCCTACTATGTGTCAGGCACTGTAATGGACATTTCACTTATAATGGCCCTAATCCTGCTACTGTTTTTGTTTGTTTGTTTGTTTGTTTGTTTGTTTTTTGAGGCGGAGTCTTCACTCTGTCGCCCAGGCTGGAGTGCAGTGGCACCATCTCGGCTCACTGCAAGCTCCGCCTCCCGGGTTCGCGCCATTCTCCTGCCCCAGCCTCCCGAGTAGCTGGGACTACAGGCGCCCGCCACCGCACCCGGCTAATTTTTTGTGTTTTAGTAGAGACGGGGTTTCACCGTGTTAGCCAGGATGGTCTCGATCTACTGACCTCGTGATCCGCCCGCCTCGGCCTCCCAAAGTGCAGGGATTACAGGCGTGAGCCACCGCGCCCGGCCAGCTACTGTTTGATAACTTATTTTTATGAGGCACTTAGAGGGAAGAAGATCAAGTTCCCCAGAGTATTTCCATAGAGGATAAAGAGTGGAGTCTTCATATGAACATATGTCTGTTTCCAAAGTTTGTTCTTTTCTCCATACCATAGTGTTAAGTTCAACAGCCAAGATATAAAAAGCTAAGGAAGTACCAAGGAGACAGGAAAGAAGTTAGCTGTGTCTGTCATCCACAGGTGAAAGCTTTATTTTATTATTATTATTTTTTTCAACTTTCATTTTAGGTTCAGGAAGTAAAGGCACATGTTTGCTACATGGGTAAATTGTGTGTCACTGAGGTTTAGTGTATGATTGATTCCATCACCTAGGTAGTGATCACAGTACCCAATACGTAATTTTTCAACCTTTCTCCGCCTTCGTCCCTTCACCCTCTCATAATCTCCAGGGCCTTTTGTTTCATCTTTATGTCCATGTATATACGCAGTGTTTAGCTCCTACTTGTAAGTGAGAACATGCAGTAGTTGATTTTCTGTTCATGTCCTTTGTCCATTTTTTAATGGAGTTTTTTTGCATATTGAACTAAGTTCCCCAGGTGAAATATTGATGGATTAGTAGGCAGTGAAGTGCAAGAAAGGTGTTGACAAGCTGATGGGGATACATTTTGTGAAGCAAGAACACAAAGCAAACTCCAGGTGATAGAGAATAGGAGGGTCTAAGAAAATTGTAAACAGTTCTGTTTAGTTTAAGGGTAGTTGTGTTTGGCTGTGGTTGGAGATCATAATTCCACCATCTTTTGAGCTAGTTGGGACTGCATTGTGAAGAACCTTCAATTCTGTATAAAGCAGTTTGGAATTTATTTTTATAGGCAGTGGGGAGCCATCAAAAGTTTGTATCAAGGGGTTTCTCCACTGTTTTTAATACTATCTATAGGTGTTCTTTATATGCTGTGATAAAATTAAACATCCCTTGAGTGTTTAAAAAAGAGATAGTGTTTTCATTCTATCTCATATAGACAATAGCATTGCTGGCTAACATTGCCCAGAAGCAGTTGCATTGTATCAGCAGTTAGAGTCCCTTAACATGGTGAGATCAGTGAGATCTAATCACACTGGCTTTTTTTCTTGGAATAATGAGACACTTGTTTTTGTTGTTGTTGTTTATTTTTGTTGTTTGTTTGATTATTCTTTGCTTTAGGAAGGGGTAAGAAGCTTCAAGGAACTTCGAGCCAAATTTCAAAATCTTGATGCTCCACCTCTTCCAGGACCTATTAAACTCCCAGCAGGAGTTTCTCCAAACAGTGACATTGGAGGCAAACAGTCAACTCAAATTTTGGCCAATGGGAAACCCCTCTCATCCAACCACAAGCAGCACCCACCACACTGTTCCAGTAGTGAGTCCCGGCCTCTTCAACCTCAGAAAATAAAGTTGGCTCAAAAGACTGAAATTCCAAAATATTCTAGCTCCCCAGGGCCTCTGGGAAAGTCCACTGTATGTTCTGCAGCAAGTTCACAGAACACTTCTCTGCTGTTAGAGGTGACTCAGTCAAATGTTGAGATAATCACTAAGGAGAAAGTAATGGTGGCCAATAGCTTCAGAAACAAACTCTGGAACTGGGAGAAGGTTTCATCTCAGAAAAGTGAAATGTCATCAGTCCTTCTCCTTGCCAACTGTGGAAGTAAGGCCTTCCATCTGGAAGGGCAAAAAGGCATGGGGCTTACTCCAGAGGAACCCAGGAAAAAGCTGGAAACAAAAGGAGCCCAGACTCTTCCTTCCCAGAAGCACTTGGTGGCCCCCAAAATATTACTTAATGTCTCTGAAGATCCCTCTTTTGTAATTTCTCATCATATCAGGAAGAGCTGGGAAAACCCACGTCCTGAGAAGAGCCCAGCAAGCAGCACCTACCAGCCCATCTATGAGTGTGAGCTTGCCAGCCAGGCCCCAGGTAACAAATGTGATCCCCATGGGACAGGGGCTAGGAGGGGTCATCATGTTTTTCTATTTTAAAACCTGTTGACTCAGAGTGGTTATGTATATGACCTGGGTAATGTTGCTCCAGACTTTCAGCATGATATTCTAGGCCCATTTGCTAAACTGTAATCTTGGGTTTGAGTAAAGTGCTTAATCTCCTGGAATTGCTTTGTGAGATAGCTTTTGGAAAAACTTGGATTTGAATCCTAGCTCGACTTCTTACAAGTTGCATGAATTTAGGCAATCTATATTGATTCCTAGAGCCTGAGTGCTTTCTTATAACTCAAATCTGTCACCAATCGTCTGTCTTGGTAAACAACACAACTATCCTCCTAATTTCTCAGGCCAAAACTTAGGACCCATACTCTATTTCCCTTCTCTTCCCTCATTCTACACACTGAATCTATCAGCAAACTCTTGGTTTTGCCACCAAGCACTTGGTTCACCTCAGTATTATGTAAGTTATAAAAGGATAAAGACTGGCTGGGCACAGTGGCTTACGCCTGTAATCCGAACATTTTGGGAGGCCAAGGTGGGCAGATTACTTGAGGTCAGGAGTTCAAGACTAGCCTGGCTAACATGGCAAAATTCTGTCTCTATTAAAAATACAAAAATTAGCTGGGCATAGTGGCCTGTGCCTGTAATCCCAGCTACTCGGGAAGCTGAGACACCAGAATTGCTTGAACCTGGGAGGCAGAGGTTGTAGTGAGCCAAAATTGTACCACTTCACTTCAGCCTGGGTAACAGAGCAAGATTCTGTCAAAAAAAAAAAAAAAAAAAAAAAGATAAGGACTGTCTTTTTTTACTACCAAATCCCTAGCACCTAGAAGAAAAAGGCCAGATTGAATGAGTCCTAAAGAAAAAATGTGTTGAATGATTAAGTGGATGGAAGGGTGGATGGATGAATCTCCTTACAACCTTGTATGGTTTCTGTTTGTACTTGGAATAGAATCTAAACTACTTGCTTTGTGGTCTTCATGGCTCTGCATGCTGGTCCCTGTTTTGTGTCTGACTTATCTCCTACCTCTCCTCCCCTAGCTCTCTGTCCATAGTCAACACACTAGATTTCTTGCTGTTCCTTAAATAGGCTTTGTCAAGCCTCGGGCCCTTTGCACTTGCCGTTCCCTCTTCCTCAAAAACTCTTTTCTTTAAGATTTTGTAGCTGCATTTAGGCCTAAGTTCCAAAAAAAACTTTCCAAGGTTAGCTTTCTCTAACCTCTCTACGTAAAGTACACTGCCTCATGATCAACAGTTCACACTTGTCATCCTACCTTATTTCCTTCATAGAACTAATGGATCTCTGTAATGATCTTGTTTATTTGTTTACTTGTTTATCATCAGTCTCTTGTTATTAGAATAAAAATTCTTGAAGGTAGGATTATACAAGTTCTTTTTCTCAACTCTATCCCTACTTCCTAGAACACTACCTGGAATATAGTAAATAAATAGTTATTGATGAAGGGATGAGGAAGAAGAAAAGACAGATGGGAAGAAAGATGTATGGGAAGAAGGACGGACAAGAGAAAGGAAAGAAGAATGTATTATCTACCAGATGGAGCTATTGAGATAGTTAAATGAGATAACGGATGTAAACTACTTAGCACAGTGCCTGGTAAAAACTCCAAGCCCAATTAGTAAGTGATAATTAATATTCACTATGTCTTCTTCCTAATTTTATAATGACTGAAGTTTTTGACAACGCTACTTGTAATTAAAGCCTAGGAAGAAAGGAACTTTGGGCCTGAGTTTCTGGGGATGTAACCCGCTGTGGGTGAAGCAATAAGGAAGCTTTCCCTCCCTTCCAGCTTGTGGAGGAGAGCATAGGAAGTCTCCCAGGGGTATATGCAAAATGCTAGGCCACTTCTTAAGTTTTTGCATGGATGGCCCATGTAGTCAACTACTGTCTTACATAAGTCAAAAATCAAAGCAGTTGGATTACATAAGATTTTGTGCTATTTTCAGTGTAAAGGGCAGATATGATTTTCATATATAATATTGGACTTTCTGTTGGAGTTGGATTTAAGACTGCAGAGGACAAATATATATAAAATTGGAACTTTCCTGGAAAATTCCAAGACACAGGTGCCCAGATATCATAAAGTCAGTCTTGAAGCCAGTCCTAGGCTGTGAGCCCTGGAAATCCCAGATCAATTCTTATTCCTCTTTGTAGAGCCAGTATTATTTGCATGTCATAAGTGCTTGAAGAATCCTTTCAGTAGTCACAGCCTCTCTCCTATGAGGTAGGCCCTGTGCTTGGCGCTGGGGGATCAATACAACACCATCTCCACCCACAGAAGCCCACGTTTAATGGGAACATAGATCAGTACCTCCAATGTGCCATGATATTGATGCAGTGGTATTAACAATGTGCTACGGGGATACAAATCAGAGGTTGATTCCGGCCTTCATTCCTGTGAGAAATCAAGAAAAGCTTTCTAGAGGAGGTGTCATTGGAGCAGAGCCTAAAAAGAATGAATTGAAGTTTGTCAAAAAAGGGAATAGTGTTCCAGAACCAAGAAAAACATGAACAGAATTTTGGATATATGAGAGCTTTTTAAGGCTATCTAAATCAAATCTGGAGAATGGAGAAGCCAGTGATACGTGTGAAAAATTTTTGGGCTTTAAGTTGTGGGAAGCAAGACATATAATATGCCAAACAAAGAATCTAGAAACACAGATGGGTGCCTTGTGGTGTAGAAATGGCAAAGATGGAGTGACCGATTTCATGCTGAGGAAATCCTTAAAGCAGCAGCATGGCAACTGATCAGGTTTATATATTGATCGGGGCACTCTCGCTGTTGGGTGGAGAATAGATTGGACAGGACTGAGATGGAGGCAAAGAACCAGTTTTACCCAACAAGCTATGACATGAAAATAATCATAACCTACTTTTTTTACTGTCTGTGTTCAGAGAAACAGTCAGATGTCAGACATCACCACCTTCCCAAAATGAAGCCACTGCCCTCCATCAACTCCCTGGGTCCTCCTCCCCAAAAGCCTTCAAGACCTACCGTCGTGAACCTCCAGGCCTTTCAGAGGCAGCGAGCTGCTGTTCCCAAGACTCAAGGGGAAGGTAAGGAAATGCACAGGACCCTACACATGGCCAACCAGGAGTCACCTCCATCTCTACATCTTCTCCCAGGTGACCATGCAGCGGCTGTTTACCATGAGGCTGGACATCCATCACTGCTTATTCTCATCTAGGGGCTGTGGCAGCTTGCCCATGAAATGACGTCTCTGTGGGAATTGGCCCCTTATCGCTCCTAGACCAGCCCACTTCCCCTGAGAGCACTGCATTTGATAACTGGGAATCTGTCCAAGAGGAAGAAAACAAAAAGTTGCTGAGCAGGGAGTCACGGAACCTTTGTGTTTCCTGCAAACCTGTGTTGTCAACACAATCCATTGGTGCAGGAGAAGTGGGGAGGGAGTGAAAACGGAGAAAGTCAGTGTGAACTTGACCTGAAATCCTTAGCCGGGGTGGGGGGTGGTGGCCTCAGGCCTCTGTGATCTGCTTTTGGTAATTAATTGAAAGCCTACAACCCCCAACCCTCTGATCCCTTCCAGAAACTGAAACATCTTTGGAAGCCATTTTTTCTGTGCTATTTTGTGTCTTCTTTTACTATTTAAAGGAACACCTCTCATCCCTCATCACTCCCACCACAATCTGATCTTGCTGACATTTTAAATGCCTTAGCTTATGTTTGCTCTAATGAAACACAAGATGAACATACACCTTGGGACAAAATGTACTGCTGTGTTATTTATTTTACTGTGACCGTCAGCACCAGCAGATGGCAGAATCACTGAGAGAGCTAGCACAGTCTTTGTTCGTTTTAACTGCTTTGGGCAACTTCATGGTTAAATGCCTCTAACTTCATGATTCTCAAACTTGAGTGTACATCAGAATCACCTAGAGGACTTGTTAAAACACAGATTGCTGGGCCCCGTTCTCAGTTTCTGGTTCAGTTGGTCTGAGTTGGAGCCTGATAATTAGCCTTTTAACAAGTTCCCAGAGGGTGCTAATGCTGCTGGTCCAGGGACCACACTTTGAGAACCACTGCTACAAGTCATCTTAGGTCTTATCCTAAAAGGAAATTCTATATGGGGAGATAGGCTCTTATAAGTATACTTTACTGATATGGCCAGCTCCAAATCAAAGAAGGATAAATGTGATTTTTATAAACATTAAATCATTCAGGCCTCAAATAATCTCTCTGAATGAGAAGAAGGTTTATTAGACAACATAGAAAAAAGTACTAAGTCTTTTGTAATAAAATGGGCTTCTGTACTCACTAGCTATTTAAGTTTGGGTTTGTTAATCACTGAGCCTCATTTTCCTTATCTATAAAATGGGGATAATTTTCCTTATCTGTAAAGTGGGTACCACTGATCTCTTAGGATTATTGTGAGGATAATGAGACATGATGCCGGGAAAGAGCTTAAATAGTGCTTCGAACACCAGGGAGTGGTCTGTAAATGTTCAAGTTTATTTCAAAGGAACATTGAGCAGCAATAATCTCTGTACCATGTCCTGTGATGGAAATGAGAGATTACGAGATAAACCCCACAGGGGTTCTGGTCTTTAAGGAGGTCAAAGTCTAACGCAAGAGATTGTATCCATAAATAAGAAATTGTACTGTAAAGTGTGGGTGAGTACTGCAATGCAGGAACAGGTATCCCCTGGGTGCTGGGGTGGAGGTAAGGGATGTTTCAGGCATAGGCAAGCTTCCATTCTCCACATTACCTGTGGGGTCACGTCATAGCACAAGCATCGTTCACTTTAACCAGGCTGCTGCAAACATCTCTTTTTCACTCTGCCTCCTTCTCTTGCAGTGACTGTGGAAGAGGGCTCCCTGCCTCCAGAGAGGTAAGTACATGCTCCTTAGTTGTGTAGGAACGTAGCCCATCACAGGGGCTACTTAGCCTGCTCCCGAGCAGGCAATTAGCACAAACCAAGAATCTGTATTTCTCAGAAGGGTTTCAGAAGGAGTGATTTATAAGCAGCAAACTGCAACTTTTGTTGTAAACAAAAGATTAAATAAATTGTATTTAACATGTGCTGACGTTAAGTTGCAAAGATAGTCCTCACAGGTACTTTTTAAATTATATAGTTGGGTTCAGTAAATTGAAACATCACCCTTCATAGTCATAAATTGAATTAGAGGCTAAAGAATGCTCTGGGCAGCTGGTGTGATATCAGGAATCAGTAATAGGATAAAGGATGTTCTATTTTTGGTGCACTCCTTCTAAGAATTTTGCCATAGAAGTGTCAGTTCATTAACTCACTTAACCAAATAATATCTATTGAGACCTTTGATGTGTCAGGCACTCAGCTGGCTACTTTATACACATTTTTCATTCTGTTGTCTCAAGAGGGCTGCACAGTTGCTGCTGCCGCTTTTTTTTTTTTTTTTTTTTTTTGAGACAAAGTCTGGCTCTGTCACCCAGGCTGGAGTGCAGTGGCGTGATCTCGGCTCACTGCAACCTCCGCCTCCTGGGTTCACACCATTCTCCTGCCTCAGCCTCTCAAGTAGCTGGGACTACAGGCACCCGCCACCACACCCAGCTAATTTTTTTGTATTTTTAGTAGAGACGAGGTTTCACCATGTTAGCCAGGATGGTCTTGATCTCCTGACCTTGTGATCCGCCCAGCTCGGCCTCCCAAAGTGCTGGGATTACAGGCATGAGCCACCGCACCTGGCCGCCGCTCACATTTTATAGCTCAAGACACTTGTGCTCAGGAAGTTTACCACTTGGTGAGCCATGATTCCAACCCAGATGTGCCATAACCACATTGCTTATATACCTCACCTCCCTCACGAAGATGTTCCCTGTTCTCAAAAAGGTTAGTCTTAGAAGAAGATCCATACTTAACAACAAATAATCATATTACTTATTCCTTTATCAAATGTTTACAATGGTGTGTTAAGTTTTGTAATAGAGGAAAGGACAAGATTCAGAGGCTGCACTAAGGAGGAAGTTGTTTCATCTCCTTGGGAGGGTCAGAGAAGTCTTTAAAGAAGTATCAGTTCTCCATTGCTAGAGTAATGCTACATAATAACAATAAAACTTTCATAGCATACATGAGTCTGTGGGGTACAGTTGATCTGGGCTGGGGTCAGCTGGGTTTGCTCATATGTTTGCAGTAGACTGCAGGCTGTCTAGGCAACTTTGTGATACCGGCTGTGGTGGCTCACATGTTGGGGGGAAGCTTACAGTTGGCTGATCTAGGATTGTGTTAGCTGGGGTGGCTGGGCACCTTGACTTGGTACCATCTGTCTCTCCTCATCCAGCAAGCTAGCCCAGGGACACCCTTCTACAGTCACTGCTAACAAGCAAGACAAGCCCAATCACACCAGCACTTTTCAAGCCCTTGCTGTGTTGCAGTTGCTAACATCTTATTGGTCCAAGCAAGTAATGTGGCCAAGCCCAGAATCAGAGTGGGAGGGTGCTGAAAGTTTCATGGCAAAAAGCAGGGATGCAGGAAGGAGTGAAGAATGGGGTATTGAACCAGTCAACCTATCCCTGAAGAGGAAACATTTGAAATGAGTATTGAAGATGCATATTTGCAGCATAGCATGGGAAAGGACACTGTAGGTAGAGGCAGGAGGTGTGAAGCAACATGTTTAATTTGTGAAAACTAGAAATAAGTACAGTTAGAGTGTAGAAAGTATAGAAATGGATTGTAGAGGTAAACAGGAACCACATCACAGAGAATCTTGTACAACAGGGAATTGATAAGACAATCTTATTCAACGAGGAACTGGTAGTGTGGTGTTAGACACCATGTGCTCTGGGAACTCCTGGGTTTGTCGTCCCTTTGAAAAAGTTAAATGACAGCACAAGACAGGTCAGTGAAGATATGTTCTATGTGCATTTATGTGAAAGAGAGAAAATAAATGGCTCAGGCAATGGTTTGCGCCAGTTACTCAATGAACATAGGTCCCAGTATGACAGTTTGAAGGGACAGTGTACCTCTGCTGTGCTCTCAGTTGCTCTTGGTTCTTTCATATGGTGAACGTCTCAGTAGGTTTGAGCGTAAGGTGACTGTTGTGTTTAACTAGATACATGTTTTTCCTACAGATTGGTTCTAATCTAAGCTGACCTCTTCTCTGGCATTTAAATCAAAGAAACAGTAATCTGTTTCAACATGGAGGATAAACTTGCTGTGATGGCCCATTGGTCAATCTCCACGTGGTACCATCTTCCTGAGGGATTTACGGGGGCCATTTTGACTGTCCTGTCCTTTCATGCTGATTTTGGAACCTAACCTCCCTCTGAAATGAGGTTTCACTAAACAGTGATTATGATGTGGGCCATAGCGCTGAAAGAGTGAAAGACAAAAGAGATAAAGAGGGGCCAGAAAACTTAGGGCCACTTCGTGGAAGATGAAAGAACTGGAGCTGTATCCTGCATAATAGGTAGGAATTAGATAGGTTTACTTATGTGTTCTCTTTTGTGAGACCATAAAGTGGTGAGGCAGGGTATTTTTCCCTGATACAAACACCGTTCTGACATGTAGTTGATCTGAGATGTAGTTGATGGGTGGATGGGTGAATGGGCAGATGGACAAACAGATAGACAGACCAATCGATTTATAATATAGAGATACAACATGTTTGAAAGCAAGGAGTTTGGGAAGGAAATAAGCAGACGAAAGGAGACTCTAAAGAGAAAGAAATACACAGACAAAATACTCTAATGTACAAAAATAAGAGATGAGGATGGATCCTAAAATGCATTAAGTGCCATGGTAAAAAGTTCAGACTTTATCTCTCCAATGATAAGTTAGTCTGAACAAGTAAATACCATATTGTGTGATAGCTTTAGCTGTAACTTCCATGGAAACTGGTGCTTGTTTAGGAAGAGCATCATCCATGTTCTTGGTATTAATCTTCAATTCAGAGATTAGATTAGAAATAGTATGTGTAGGCTCTCATTACTGGAAGGGGATGTGCTGACTATCTGATGTAGCCAGGCCACATAGCACAAAGTTAATGAAAGCCTGGGTTTTGATCCAATCCCTAGAACTTAACACCTGTGTAACTTTGGGAAAATGCCATAACTTCTGCAAACCTTAAAACAAACAAAAAAAAACTTCTGCAAAATTCTCAAAACATCTAAGGACTACATTCGTCTCCAAATTAAAACTCTCATTATTTTCAACCATAATGTATAAAACAGGAGTCTTTGTGTTCTAGCTGTATTTCTTTGGATATGTATTTTGATCATCTTAAAGGTCTATATCTTAAGATCTGCTCAGTTTCTACTTTTGTGAAATGATGATGTTGTTATTACCTAACTCATACTAGTGTGGTGAGGGTAAATAAAATAATGATCTTAAAGTGTTTAGGGCAGTGCCTAGCATCTAGAGAGTGTTCAATAAACCTTGCTTAGCTATTATATAACCTCCCAGAAGGGCAAGAATCTATGCTGAGAACTTTAGCATATGCTGAGAATTTCTATGCTGAGAAATTCATTCACAAGGAGCTCAACACCTGGAGAGTCTTATATTTTTCTTCATCAGAGCCAATTCTGTTCATTCAACATGTATTTATTGAGCATCCTCTATGGCCCAAATACTTACATACATTGAAAATATAGCAGTGTACAAAATAAAATAACACCTGTGCACGCACACACACACACTGCTTTGTTTATTTATTTATTTCAAAGTCCTTCAAGCTGATCTGGAAAAAGAATTGACCTCCCTACCCAAACTCTCAACCATATGTCTAATACTCTTTGGTACAACAGGCATCATATTTACCCCCTCTTTATGTGACAATTTTTTAAACATCTAAGGACTACTTTCTTCTCTAAATTAAAACTCTCATTATTTTCAACCATAATGTATAAAATAGGAGTCTTTGTGTTCTAGCTGTATTTCTATGCATACATATTTTTATCATCTTAACCCAACACACTTACAACAGCCATCTTTCATTTCTGGACCTCTTTGTGTCTAAAATATGAGAGGTGACGTTGTATAAAGGAACAAGTGCAGGTTCTGAAGTCATATTGGCGCAGATTTAAACCCCTCTTCCATACCTTAGACAAACCATTTAACAGCTCAGATCTTTGATATACATATCTGTAAAGTGGGCACAATATTATTATTTACTTTATTGCCATCAAGGCCAAGTGAGATAAATTATATCAAGCATGGAACACACAAAAGAAACTCAATGAGTCTCAGTTTCTCTAAACCTTGGCCTCTCCATCCCTTGTTACCTCTGAAATATTAATGTCTCATTAGTTCCCAACAGTGAGATGGCTCTTTGGAGATTATTCTTTGTCATCACTCTTTAATGCAAACCAAGCTGGCTGGCATCTCTTTTGAATAAGCAGCGCCTATTTGTGGGAGCAAAGCAGGTTAGTCCCAGGGCAGCAATCAGCACTGGTCTCTGTCAGTACTTAGCGGAGTTGGCTAATATTTTATTCATTAGCTATAAATATGGCTTTTCTCCCATTAAGAAGTGTCAGAGATAGTCCTGACTCAGGGAATCTGACTCAGACACATAAAGGAGGTACTGTTTATTTTGGGAGTAGGAAGATGACAGCAGTGTTTCTCAGGGGAGGGTCTGTGGGTGAATTCTCAAGAGTTTACCATTTTCTCTCTTGAAGTTTTTAATTTTGTGTTTTTACTTCGAGATAGTCTTTAAATGTTCATAAGCTTTTAAAATAAATCTATCAGCTTGTATTAAAAGTTGATAAGCTTATTTTGAATCTTCCCGATGACTTCTTTTATGCCCAGTACTTGGAAATATATATGTGTATTTGTGTTTTTGCAGTTTCTACCCCAAGCAGAGTGGGAAACATGGGGTCTTCTAGGGCTGGGCAGATCATGTCACTGTCTCTAGGACCTGTGTCATGCAGTGGGGAGTGGCTGATCCTGTGGAAGTGAGGAATAGATGCCTTACCAAAGGCCTTCAAGTAAAATAATGATAATTACAACAACACTGTAACCAAAAAAAAAATGCATTTACAGTACTGATTTGGATAGTAATAAGTACTATAAACAAAACTTTTAAGAGTATTAGGGTAATCATGAGGGACTGAGAGTGAAATAAAGCTTAGGATGGTCAAGAAAGGCCTCTCTGATTGATTAATGGGTACAATTATACAGTTAAATAAAAGAAATAAAAACTAGTGTTTGATAGATCAGTGGGGTGACAATAATTAATAATAATCTATTGTACATTTCAAAATAGCTAGAATAGAGTAATTCAAATGTTCTTAACATAAAGAAAATTGTGATAGATATCCCAATCACCCTGATTTGAACTTTACACATCATATGAATGTATTAAAATATCACATTACCCTGAAAATATGTACATCTACTATGAATCGATCAAAGAAAGACCTCTCTGAGGTAGTAGCACTGGATTGAGAACTGAATAAGGACTCAGGCCAGTTAAAGGAAGATTTAGGAGATGAACATCCCAGGAAAGAAAATAGCTGGCACAGAGACTAAAGGGAGAACCACCCTTAGCACGTTTTAAAGAAGGAGAAAGGGGTTGGAATCTCAGCTAAAGCACAGTGAGCTCAGGAAATGGGGGTGGAGTATCTTGTGAGCGGTGGAAGTAATTTGGATTTTGCTCTAAATGCATTGGGAAGACATTGGAGAGTTTTAAGCCAGGAAGTGACATGAGCTGACACTTCTTTTGTAAAGGTAATTCTAGCTGCTGTATAAATAATAAATTTCATGAGAAAATAGGTGGAAACAGAAAGTGGCCTAGAAAGCCATTGCAACAACCACAGTAAAACTAGCAACCCACACTCAGTGTTTATTCTAAGTACTTTACACATGATTTCATTTATGACAATTTTAAGAAGCAGATAGTACCGTCCCATTTTATAGATAAGGACACTGAGTCACAGAGAAGTTAAGTAACTTGACATGGACAGGGTAGTCAAAATGAAATAAAAGAAGCTGATGGATTCAAGACTTGTTTCAGAGGAAAACAGCAATCACTGGATCAGCTGTGGGGAGTGAGATGTGAGGGAAAGAGAAGAATCTAGGACAACATGGAGGTTATTTGCTGTTCCCATCATTGTTGATATTAAAATAGGTGAAGTGCTTGGCACACAATCAGTGCAAGACAAGAAGGATCCTTCCTGAAAGGTCTTTGAGCTTGTTTTCTACTTAATAACAGCAACCACAAAAAGCATATCATTGTGACTTTGTACATGTATGACAGAATCACTTAAGGCTAGCTGTAAAATTGTTTGCAACTACAGTGCTCTTTCCTGAATGGCTGCACTTCAGGTAATTAAGACTGGTGCAGACCTGACCTGATTGACCAACAACAAAACAGCCTCCTTGTAGTGATATTCAAGAGGTGAAAGCAGGCCAGGAAATCCCAGCATGCTGGGATAAATTGAATCGTTACAGGAAAGAATGAAGAGAAGGAATTTTTTTGAAGCCTGTGTCCTGCCTCTGGAGTTTCAGACCCAGAACATTCAGGTAGTTTCAGCTTAAGCCACTTCAATAATTTCTTATTATCTCTTTTTAATTAGACTTCAGGGGACACAATAGGGCCACTGATTGCCTGCTTTTCATGAGGAGCAGTAAATTTACTGAGTTTTTCTCTTCTTTCTTGTTTTCAAATATTCCTCCTTAAAAAAAAATCACCTATAACTTCTATTTATTGAGCACTTTCCATAGATAAAGACTTGCACCTTATGTCCACGCTCTCATTTTAAAACTCCCAGCTACAACCACCCATGAGGTACAGTAAGTGCTTTGTGCACTCGCTGACCACAGAGAGTCAGGTGAAGTCTTTTAGGGTGATGCAACTGGATCAGCAGCACCAGGGCTTACCTAGTCAGCCTGGCTCCAGAACACAGTCTCTCAACTACCACCCCAGGCTGCCTTACTGAGGATTCAAAGAACACTTTACCTACAACAAAAGAGGGCAAGGCTTAATAGACTCATGGCCTGCTCTACACATTGAGCCTGGATATGCTTTGGGCAGGAGTTCTTGAACGCCCGCCTTAGGATTTCATTTTCTGTGCAGAGGGATCTGTGTGAGGGAGGCTAGCCTAGGGTGGAGCTAAAATATGAAACGTTTTGGAACCAAGCCTTGCTTTTTCTCTTCAGTGGCATTCAGATGATAAGCCAGAAAAGTCATGATTGAGAAAGAAACCAGACAATCACAAGTTGCAGACTTGGGGCCTAGTTTTGTACATAGGTATATTTAGTAAGGTTGAATAGAAACTACTGTTTTATGACCATATAATGAGCACTGCTTAGCCCTTTTATATCTGTTAGACTCATTCTAGACCAATGTCTATCTTAGGAGACAATACTAATTGCCACCTATAAAATGGCAATATTATTAGTAGTATTTGTATATTGAACATTGAATATTAGTATTAGGATATTGAATATACACAATATTAGTATTGTCATTTTATAGGTGAGAAACCGTGGCTTGCCCTGTTTCAGAGTTTATCTGGGATGTGAACTCAGGACCAAATTAAAGATTTTCAGCTACGTTATCCTGACTCAGTCAGAATTTTTCCACCATGAAGTGTTTTTGGAGATACCTATTAGACTGCAAATTCCATGAGAGAAGGATCATACATATTTTTCACCTTTATATGTACAGGACCTAGCAAATAGTGGGCATGAAAGCAATAATTGTTGAATGACTAACTGAGTGATGGGCCAGTAGAATAACAGATAAACAAAATGCTGGGGAGAAGGATGAATGGACAGAATGATAGCATCTTCCATTAACTTTTATGTAAATGAAGAAAACATTTCAAGATTCTGTTCTCTATACATTTCACCTTGGTTTGCATGTCCAATATTATATCCATCTAATATTGAAGCTAAATAATTAGGACAATCTGAGCACTTCCTTTGCCCTTGCATATTAGGTAAGGGCTACTGCCATGTGAGAGTGGGGACTCATGTGAGATCCTCTTTCCTCAGCTCCTTCTTGGTCTAGTGTTCAACTCCAAGTGACACCCTAAGAAGAAGCTTGTTCTGATTATTTTAGCCCACATGAGAGGCACTCTCTTTTCTTCTCTCCTATTCCTTGGACTCATTAGTTTTTGAATTAAATATTTGTTTAATTAAACTAATCATTGAGCTCTTAGCATTGAGCTCTTAGCATCCATTTTATATTGGAATAAAATTCAAAAATGTTGTACTTTTCCCAGGGCCAAGAATATCCTTCCTTATACTTCTTTATACCTATATATAGTCTTACAGGTTCCTTATAGGTTTTGGTGACTGATTATTCTCCAAACTCCTCTCCTAAGCCCTCTCACCCTTGTTTCCTCTCTTCTACCCATGGACTGACCTTTGGCTAATCCTCAAACACAACAAGATTTCCCTGACCAATCAGAAGTACTTATATTTTCCTGTGTGTGTCATCATCTCCCAGATCATCACCTGATGGCTCTTTCTTATGCAGAATTCATTATTTATTTATTCATTCAATAATTATTGAACTGCAACTATGTGCCAGTCATTTTTCTAGATGCTGGAAACGCAGCAGGAAATGAACACAAGGTACCTGTCCTCATTAAGTATGTATTTTAGTTGGGAAGAAAAACAAATAGCAAATATGATATAAGACAATGACGTATGCTGAAATGTCAGCTTTCCTGGCTATAGCACATGTTCCCTCACCCAAGATGCGATCTATTTCATATATGATTCTGCTTTATTTTCCTGTTATTTTTTATGAATGCTTTGGATGATAATATTCATTTGACTTATTTATTTTTTATGTTTTTTTTAGACCATGAGAACCCTGAGTTTAAGGACCTTGATTGTTATTTATTTTTATATTCTAGAACAGTACCTGACAGAGAGGGGGAGCTCAATGAGAAAAATTAATGATGTGACATCATCTACCTGTCTGAGTTCCCAGTGTTTCTGTATGAGCATCAGAGAAGGATATAAACAAAAAACCAGTTGCTAACTGCAAGCCTACAATGTACCAGATACTAGATGAGGCAATGGTTACTGAGCAGCAAGTGATATTCAATATCCCAGAGCAAGAGAGAAAAAATTAAACTAGTTTCAAAGAGTAATAAAGTAATTTCAAGACTATGACAGTGACTGAGAAGGGTATACAACAAGTATTGTGGTATACAGAAATAGGTGGGGAGGAGGGCTGTTTGGGAAAGCCAGCTGAAGAAGGGCCTTGCCAAAGGGGACAGAGGTTAGACCTGGTGGTTGAGAAAAAGTTGGTCATACAGAAAGCATTCCATGTAGCAGGAGCAGCCTTTGCCAAGTCTTCGAGGTAGTAGAGAGCATTGCATCCTTGTAAAATAGACAGGAGACCAGTGTGGTTGGAGAGTGATGAGTGAGGAAGAGAATGGTAGTACAGGACCTTGGAGACATGCAGAGGGATGAGATCATAAAGGTGGGGAGCGTAGTGGTTCTTTTTTAAAAAATTATTAAAAACCATAGGACACCTCTGGAAAGTCTTAAGCAGGATTGTGACAAGGTCTGAATTATATTTTGAGAAGATCATCTTGGCTGCTGTGTGGAGAATAGACCATAGAAGGGCCATGGATAATGACAATCAGAATTTTAGGAGAAAAAATATGAATTTGCACAGAGGATGTTGGTGATAAGGTCATTATAAGCAGACGAATCATGTGGACAAAAGCGAAGAGGCAAGAAACAGCCTCATGTGTTCAAGAACTATGGGTAATTTGACATGATTAGAGTGTGTAGTGGTAAGGTGTATATCGGGAAGAGGGCATACAGCATTTAATAGTTGTTCAATAAATGTTGGCTGAAGAACAGAATGGACTTAGACGGCACTCGGCTTAAGACTCAATCATATCCAGTCTATTTTTTTGATTTTCTGTTTGCCTGGGCATATCTCATTTCCCTGTCTAAATTATAAATTATTCAAAGCAGAGAGATGGTCTAATATTTCTTTCTTACCAGCTGCATAATTAAAGTGTGTTTAAATTGAATGAATTAAAAATTAGAAGATTCATGGAGTATGTTACATGAAGTTAAGGGCATTGATTTGGGAGTCAGATAACCTTGGATTCACATTTTGAGCTCCACACACTAGCTGTGTGATCCTGGGAAAGTTATTTGATATCTCTGGGCCTTGTATTTTCTAATATGGGAAGTAGTGACATCAAATCCTTCCCCTTAGGGATGTTATGAGGATTGAGATAAATATCTCTAATTTAGCAAAGTGGAATTTCAATGTTGTAAGCTCTTAATAAATGGAAGAGATTTGTTGTTTGTTTGTAATAGCAGGGTTTGTCTGTATCAAAGTCGAATACTGTAGGTGGCAGAACAGGCAGTCGGGAGACCAGACTCCTAGTTAAAAACCTGCCACTAGTTCAGAGGGTGACCTCACTTCCCTCTCTGTAAAACAAATGGGGTTAGATATTATAGTGCACCTCAAAGAAGGCACTCTGAAATTTGAAACAAAGATATTGTAAAAATTTGACTTTAGTGATCAAAATGAGGGCTTGTGGTCATTTTGTTTCATGCTGCGGAAGTTGCCACTGGTTTATTAAGAATCTGCTTTATCAGATCTTGTTCCTAGATGAATGGGGAAAAAAAAGTCTGCTTTAGTAGTTGTGTGACTTCCTAAAAACACTTAGAAGACAAAGTGCTTTTAGAAAGTCATTCCCAAATTCGCCCTGATCCACTCGTTCCACCTTAACCTCAAATTACAGGTTAAATGGTAATATTTTTCATTTTATAGGTGATAATGTCAGGCACAGATAAGAAAAAGAACTTCACCATAACATTTTCCCCATGTAAATAACTAATCCATGAAAGAATTGATCTGTGAACTCTTGGGTCAGCCTAACAAAGGTTGGAAAAATATTGTCCAAAACCCACTCACAAGCTCCTTGACCTTCACCATCGTCTGGTGCTTCATTATTTTCATTGTCAGTTTTCCCTTGGTTCTAGAGTGACTTGCAGTACAGAGGAGAGAACCAATGGACTAGGAATCAGAAGGTCTGGTTTCCAGACCCACCTCTGCTTCTTAGCAGTGCTATCTTGGACAAGTTACTGAATATCTCCAAGCCTCAGTTTCCTCATCTGTAAAATGCCTCATACTGCTACTGAGAGGATTATATGAGATAACAAATATAAAATTAACATGAATATAGTTTGTTCAAAGAGTGAATAATAGCATGTAACTTAATGAATGAGAAATCTGAGAGCTTCTCGTTTATATCACTGGCAGACATACTTTTCTCCCATTATGTCTCTAGCTAATAATCTGGTCAGTCCTTTGGAGTCCGCCTTGCTGTATACTCTGATGACCTCTTTCTTTGATGACTTCCGTTACAGTGTGATCTATTCGTGCTATGACTTTAACCGGTACATTCCCTGTGTAAGATGGTATACAGCGTAATGGTTAAGACTTCAGATTCTAGATTCAAATATCTGGCTTCTTATCTCTGCTGCTAGCTACTCTGTGAGCTTGGATCATACTTCTGTTTCTTCATCTGATTGTGGAAAGAATAATAGTATGTATTTCATAAAGTAAAAGATTGATACATGTAATTGAAGCAGTGCTTGGCAGGTAATAATTATCAGCTGTTATTATTATTTACATGCCTTCCCATGCCTGCCTTATGAATGAGATCAATGGTTTGACAATGTAGCTTCAGAGTTAAGGCCAGAGGGGATGGCATATTTTGTAAGGTAATCAGCACTTTAATAACAGTTACTTGGTGATCATGGTTTTGTGTTCCTTTATAGAAATAACTGGGTTATATATACATGAATAGGAAAAAGAAATACCTAGTGCCCAGGGCTGAGAGAAGCTCTATTTGTTGTATGTTGTTGTAGTAGAAGTCATAGTAGAATTGGTCAGTGGATTAGTTAGGGTTCTCTAGAAGGACAGGACTAATAGGATAGATGTATATATAAAGGATGTATATATAAAGGAGAGTTTATTAAGGATTATTGACTCACATGATCACAAGGTGAAGTCCCACAATGGGCCATCAGCAAGCTAAGGAGCTAGGAAATCAGTCCGAATTCTAAAACCTCGAAAGAATCCCTACTCTTTGAAGGTTGACAGTGCAGCCTTCAGTCTGTGGTTGAAGGTCTGAGAGCCCTGGCAAACCACTGGTTTAAGTCCAGGAGTCCAAAAGCTGAAGAACTTGGAGTCCAATGTTTGAGGACAGGAAGCATCCAGCACAGGAGAAAGACAGAGGCCAGAAGACTCAGGCAGTCTAGTCTTTCCATGTTTTTCTGCCTGCTTTTATTCTAGTTGCACTAGCAGCTGATTAGATTGTGCCCACCCAGATTGAGCGTGGGTCTGCCTCTCCCAGTGCATTGACTCAAATGTTAATCCCCTTTGGCAACACCCTCACAGATACACCCTGGAACAATACTTTGCATCCTTCAGTCCAATCAAGTCGACACTCAATATTAACCATCACAGTAAGGTTATGGTACATGTGGTGGTAGGATTGTGTGTATGTATGTATACATGTATGTATATGTATGTCAACACATACACATGTAAATGAAAATATATATTACATAATAAGATGTATATGTATGCACACATATGTGTGCTGTAAAATGGTAGAAGCAGGAGAACTAGTGGTGGAGGTGGTGGTAGAATTTGAAGCACAAGTAGTGGAATAGTAAAAGGGAAAATAGTATAAAAGTGAAAGTGGAAGTAGTAGTAGCGGAAGCGGAAGTAGCAAACACTTTATGCCAAGCACTACACTAAGCATGGCATAAATTATATAATTTCATTCTCATATAAAGAGGATTAAAGGGTGAAGAGACTTAGGTCAAACCACCCACCCAAGGTCATAGCCTGGTAGAGCTGAGGTTCACTGCCACCTCTGTCTTTCTGAAACCTATGGTTCTCTGAATCATTCTGCTCTACTGATTCATTGATTGTTCATCTCTAAACATTATCTAATATGTATACGAAACAAGTTTTAGTAGCTTATGAAGAAAATCCCTTCAAATTCATCATATATTTTTGTGAACCTGGCACAAATGAATTTTGAGATCCATTTTATTTAGCATGGATGTCACTTTTAAAAGTTTAATCACCAATCATTTCATTCAAGGGAAGGATTTCTTAGGGTGAAGGGCTATGAGTAGAGTATTCTTACTTAACGTATTTATTGGAAATAGAAATTGACCAGTTTGGGACTTTGGACAATTGAGAAATCAGATTGTGTCACACTCCCTTGTCACCAGAAACCTGTAGAATGTTACACAGAGCAAATGCTGACTAAGCTACTCCTGTTCATCCTGTCTCCAAAATGCATGTCCCATTTAAATAATAAGTGGAAGAAACTGTGTTTTCAACCTAACAAAATAATTATAGAAGTATGGCTAACAGGTTTTGCTGTTCAAGTCTCAATCTTTCTACTTAATGTAAGCTCTTCTTTAGATATTCTAGAACTTTCTTGCAATGAAAATTTTTGAGTCATCATCATGCAGTGTGGCACAGGAGAAGACAAGAAAGGAAATTCGCCTGTCAGGCATTTTCCACATTGTGATTCAGTTATTCCCACACTAAACCCTCACAGTGACTCTATGAGGAAATGAAGGCTCTGAGAACCCAAATGACTGCTCAAGACCACACAATGAGACGTGCATATAATGAATCTATGTACAGTGTCTAACGCATGGTAAACCCTCAAGAAATAGTAGCTATTAGTGTGATTAATAATCTTACTGTTTGACCAAGTGGACAGATGTTTGAATGAGGTGCATAAGCCACTTCTCTAGAGCATACAGCCTAATACAGAGGTTAACTAATTATTCTCCAAAGGACAATGAGGGATTCTGCGGGGGCCTTTCAGGGCTGTGGACCAGAGGCAGACATGGCAAGTGGAAACAACTGTGAGATGTCACTTGTCCATGCTTTAGCTAGAGAGATCTCATTTGTTTAAACATTTATTTTGAAGACAGGATTTCCAAGAGTTCAAACAAAATTAGAAATTTTCTGGTTTTGTAATCATCTTTAACACTTGTTTTGCATTTAAGGAGCTGTTTTTGCTTCTTGACACAGATAATGTTGAAGATATCACTAAGAAATGTTAATGTTTTATAATGTAGTATACAAAAAACTGGAGGTTTTCTGTAAGAAAGTAAGAAAAGTTAGAAACCTGATGCTATGCCACTAATAAAAAATTTTACAAGATGTAAACCTCAAAACTTACCATTTTAAAAATACAATATTTCTGTCCTCTAGTACACTAATATTACTAGCACACTTTTGTGGAATGCTTATGTGCAGAGGGCAAATATTTCATTCAATATCTACAGTATACCTTTAAAGTAGATTTTATTATAACTGTTTTATAAAGCAGGAAATGGAGGCTTAAGGGATTTACCCAGTACTTTATAACTAGAATGTAGGGGAGAGCTAGGATTCCAATTCAGATCTGTTTAACCCCACGTTCCAGATCTGTCTCATATTCTGTGCTGCCTCCCAGTAGTTTCTATAGTCCTGTAGACACATTTTTCATAAATGTGGAAATAAGTTGAAGCATAGATTTGAATCGTAGAGTTATTTCTTCTCTCCAATCCAAGTTCTTTATATTGATCCACATTGTATAAAGTCAAGGTGGATCTCAGATCTAGTTTTAACGGACCACGGATAAAGGTAAAAGACATTCTCAGGTAGCAAAAAAAGGAGGTTAAAATACATCTGCAACCTTCTTTTTTCCTCTTAACAATAATCCCAGAACTGATTCTCTCTAAAGACAATTGATCCTAAAGATGCCTTTTTGGAAACTTTGGTAAAATTTTCTTTATAATTATCTGAAATGCGATATTTATGCATTTTTGACCAAAGTAGTCTAAGAAATTGATTGGACATCTTTCAATTTTTCCCCAAATTGTTTCTTATTAATAAAATTAATTTACCATAGACCAAATGAGATTGTTAGGCTATTGAAGCATGAGGTATATGGCATAGCTGATAATTTAAGAAAGTTTCTCGTTATTACTTTATGAAGAGGGAGGGGAAAAATATGAGAGGAGAAGTCACTTATGCATTGGAGTTCATAATTTTTCTTTTTCAGCAAAATGAACTATTACATTTTTAGAGTTATTACAGATAATATGCACAAAAGAAAACTAGAAAATATGCAAAATAGTCAAACAAAGGAGAGAAGACAATTGGGTGGAATGTGCTTTTGATTATAATAAATGAGGGAAAAAAAAGAGAGAACTTCAACTTTTTCACTGTCTATGATAACTAAGTGAATACACATATAAATGAAAAACCAGGAAGACTATCAAAGGCTAAGACTTCATTTGTATTAAGGTGCAGAGATTATGTGTAATTTTTTCTCTTTGCTACTATCCACTTTTGCTGTGATGTAGTTGTTATTTTCCATTTGCTCTAGATGCAGCTGAAGTCCCTTCAACTCTAACCTAACCTTTAACCCTAACCCTAACCCTAACTCTAGTCCCCTTCAACTGCATCTATAGCAAATGGAACTACCTCATACCAAATATGGACAGTACAGAGGAGAAAGAATTATGAATTCACTCCATAATTCCATTTCTCTTTCTCTCTTTGCAGAGGCAACTCCAATCATGAATTTGTGAGTGTATCCATTTAGTATATTCTTAGGTTTGAGCTATAAACTCATATATCTGTTAAGGATATAGTTTTTAAATTTTTGTATAAATGACACCTTATGTTATCCTTCTGCAACTTTTTTTTACAAAGCTGTGTTTTCATATTCTATCTATGTTGATGTATACGTCATTTGTTCATCATAATTACTGTATTGTATTTCATCATATGAACACATCCCAATTTGTTTATGCATTTTGTCACTAAGGGACATGCAGATTGTTGTAAATTTTTGCCATTTCAAATAATGCGTCAGTAATCATTCTCCTATATTTGTAGGTAAATATAAGCAAGTTTCTCAAAGCTATTTACTTAGAAGTAGAATTGCTAAACAATACTAAATAATCAACTTCAGTGTTACTAGATATTGAAAAATTATTCTCCAAAATGGGTTGTGACAATTCATACACTCAAAGCAGTTTAAAGAGTTCCTGTTTCTCCACATTCTTACCAAATAAGGTATTATTTTCAAACTGGGATTCTAGCTAATCTGATGAATGTGAACCAAATTTTCATTATCTCGATTGCCATTTCCCTGTTCACTATGAGGTTAGGAGTTTACATTTATAAGCTGTTCAGTTTAACTCTTCTGTGATGACTGGCATATACTTTCGTCCAGTTTTCTACGGGTTTGTCTTTTTCTTATTGCCAAAGTTCCTGACAGAATCTAAATATTGTTTGTTACACTTTACTATTAAGTATGTTATTTGTGGAGGGTAACCTAGTAAAGAAAATTTATCTCCCTGGAATGCTTTTTGGCATATTAAAATAACTTTTTTCACTTTTATTGAAACAATGTGATTAATTACAATGATATATTTTCTGATATTAAGCCATCCTTGAAGTCTTGGAACAAATTTTAGTTATTCTTGAGTTATTTTTAATACTGATTAATTCATTTTTCAGTATTTAGTGAATTTGGGTTAAAATCTCTGAAGTGAGATTGCGCTATATTTTCTCTTATTCTTTGATCATTTCGTGGTCTTCATACCAAAATTGTATTATCTTCTTAAAATGAGTAGTGTAGCTTTTCCTCTTTTTCTATCCTCTAAAACAGTTCATTAAAACTTGTCTATAAAACTATTTGGTAGAGAACAAGAAGAGAGGTGAGTTAGGGTGGAGGTAGGTACAGGGAAGAGTGTACCTTTTATCAGTGTACTACTGATAAAAGTTCTTTAATGATTTATTGGCCTATTAGTTTTTGTGTTTCTTTCTCAGTTGGTATGGCAATTTTCTACTTCCCTATAAATTTGCTAATTTTCTCTAAATTTTTTAAGTTACTGGTAGAGAGCTGATCATAACACTGTCTTAGATTTCTGAAAGCCTAAAACTATCTCTAGTTTTGTTTCCTTTCTTATCTCTAATTTGTGTCGGTGTATATTCACTCGTGTGAATCCTTTCTCATTTTCTTCATCAGTCACACTAAAGTTGGTCTAATATTAATATACCTGCTTCAGTTTTCTTTGGTACTATTTGGTTTGTATGTCTTTTTGATTTTTGACTTGTCTGCTCCTTTTTTTTTTTTTTTTTTTGAGACAAAGTCTCGCTCTGTCCTCCAGGCTGGAGTGCAGTGGCGCAAGCTTGGCTCACTGCAAACTCTGCCTCCCGGGTTGACGCCATTCTCCTGCCTCAGCCTCTTGAGTGGCTGGGACTACAGGCACCCACCACCACGTCCGGCTAATTTTTTCTTTGTATTTTTTAGTAGAGACGGGGTTTCATGGTGTTAGGCAGGATGGTCTCCATCTCCTGATCTCATGATCCGCCCACCTCGGCCTCCCAAAGTGTTGGGATTACAGGCGTGAGCCACCATGCCCGGCCAATATATCAATTCAGATACATGTACTCAGATATATATCAATTCAGATACGTGTACTCAGATATATATCAATTCAGATACTCTTTATTTTAGTGGGATAGCTTAGTTCACGTGCATTTATTGCAATCCTTGACCTATTTGGACTTTTCCCAATTAAGATTTACTATGCAATTTCTATAATTGCATTTTTTCTTTCCTTCTTTTTTTAAAAAACTTAAGCTTTCTCATTGCATATTTCCCTTCTACCAGTTTAGAAGTTAAATATTCTATTTCTATTATTTTTAGTAGTTACAATTAAATTTTGACATCTATAATTTACAAAGTCTAATGTTAATCAACATCTCTATCCTCGTAAATAATGCAAAGACTTGAAAATAATTTTCATAGCCCTCTTCCACTGTTTTCCATATTATTATGGAAAATAATAGTCTTAGCTATTATAATTTGAATATTGACTCCTTTTCATCATTCTCTTTCTTCTTTCTTCTTATAATCCTTAATATATGTATGTTGTACTTTCTCATTCTATCCTCCCTATCTCTTCTTATTAAATATTTTCTGTCTCTTTATCTCTCTATGCTACATTCTGGATAATGTCGTCATATCTAAATAATTCACCAATTCTAGGCCAGTGGCTCATGACTGTAATCCTAGTACTTTTGGGAGGCCAAGGCAGGTGGATCACTTGAGCCCAGGAGTTCGAAACCAGCCTGGGCAATATGGTGAGGCTTCCTTTCTACAAAAACACAAAAAAATTATCTGGGTGTGGTGGCACATACCTGTAGTCCCAGCTACTCAGGAGGCTGAGGGTGCAGATTGCTTGAGCCTGGGAGATTGAGGCCAGAGTGAGCTGAGATTGCGCCACTGCACTCCAGCCTGGGTGACAGGGTGAGACCCTGTCTCAACAAACGTATAATAATAATAGTAATAATAATAGTTCACCAATTCCTCCTGCTGTGGCATCTAGTCTACTTTTCAGCTTCTACACTAAATTTTTTATCTTAAGAACTATATTTTATGATCTCTATAACTCCTTTCTCCAAATCTATAGGACATTCATTTCCCTCAGTCTCTTGTTGTTACCTAATGGTTTTTATTCTTCACTTTATTTCTTTGACTACTAAAAACACATGTCTTTTAAATTAACGTTCATGTTATTCTATTATTTAGGTCCCTCATTAGTTATACCTTCTGACTATCTTACTGCAGCTCATCTCCTTGTATGATTTTCAGTTTTCACTATCAGCTTGTTCTGAGTGGGAATTTGTTTTCTTTGGAAACTACAGGTGCCATGGATTGTGGAAGCATCTTTACAGAATAATTTCAGATTTGCCTTTACAAGAGGGATTTGAATTTCAAGCATCAGTTTTGGCTTTGTGTCTCTGAAATGGACAGATGGTTTATTAAACCCCACCTCTGTATTTGGTGCTGGGTTTTCAAGTTTCTGATTTCTCACTGGTGACTCTTTCAGTTCCTGTGGCCATAGTCAGATAGCAAACTTCCAAGCTCATTCTCTGGGAGACTGGACAGATATGTTTAGTACTTGTTTTACAGACAGAACAGCATATTGTAACTCTGCACTTGATGCTGATAGCTCCATTTCAGCTTCCCATTCAGATGAGGCTTATGGTTCAGACTTACCTTCTGACTCAGACATTAAATCCCCAGCTGCCTAGTCATTAAGATTTCTCTTTATCTGGTCTCAATTTCCCTTTGTGTCCCTTGACTGCAGTTCTCACTTGCATCTTTAATTGTGAGTTTCCTCTGTATGTCTGGCACCTGGGGATTTTGCTTTATTGATTTCTATGTGGACCATATAATCTTTATACAGGTCTTTGCATTGCTATATTGCATCTAGAATTCTTATGCATTTGGAGTAGGGGTGGTGTGCCTCCCATATATGCTTAGGTCACTATATCGGCCAGACATACTTATATTATTTCTGTAATGAGGAAAAAATACAAAAAGCTTTCAAAATGTGTTTTTAAAAATGTTACATTTTAAGTAACCTTTTTTCCTCCAGGCTTTTCAATGCAGAATTTGAAGAACCACATAATTATGAGGCAACAATTTCATATCTGAGACACTCTGGCAACTCCATTAACCTGTGCACTGCAAAAGAAATTGCTGATCGTAAGTCTGCTAAGCCAATTAATAGTGTAACCCCGTGTGGAATGAAAATGTGTCAAAAATGATATTTTCCCTTTAGCTAACTGTAAGTTTAAAAATGCACAGCCATCCTGCACTACCATCTTATTTCTTTTTCTTTTTTTTCTGTGTCTGGTCTCTTAAAAATATAAATAAATCCAGCTGGGCATCAATGCTATCTCACAATAGCTGTTGCTGCCTTCCCAGCCTCTTCTTTTCTCCCCTTTACCAATCGACTCAGTTGCTTTGCCTTTTGTAGATATGAGGGAGGGAAAATCAAGATATGACGATTCATTTTTCTTCCTTCTCTTCCTATAGAAACTTCATCTCTTTTCTCCTGGTGTCTTTCTTGAAGTTCCCTGGTTACTTGGTGTGTGGAGAACGAGATAACAGACCATAAGAGTTAGGCCCCTGTGTTCAGTCTGAATAGGATCAGGGGATTTATTTAATGGATCTGACCACTGGCTCAGAGCTAAGTCTTCCTGCCTCTGGCATTGCTGACAATGCTCGGGACTTTTCTTGTGAGTTAAGAGACCTTCTCAGGTAAAAAGATGAGGGAGCAGAGATTCATAGCATTTCTACAAGTTGCAACATCTTTGTTTGCCTATAGTATCAGCCAGTTCTCTGTAAAAGCATACATTTTAGTGCTGGAATAAACACTGGTATTTAGTGAGCTTGTACTATAGGATACTGTAGTTCCATGTTAGGCTCCCCCTGTACAGCCCTGCTGATAGAGTGGTTTGATCAACCCTAATGTTTGATACAGGAAACTGAACGTCGGAAAGATTGAGTTGCACGAGGTCATAAATATACCGTGGAATAGGGTTATAATGTGAAACAGGCTCAGGCTACCTCTAAAGTCTATGCTTTTCCACAAGTTTATGCTACTTCTTATTCAAGGAAGTTTGGCTTCCCTGGAAGCAGGGCTAAAAAGAGATCATCCGGTACAACTTCTTCATTGTATGGACCAGAACCCCAAGGTTCTGGGAAAGGAAGTCATTTTCCTGGGAATACATACTTAGAAAGTTCATGTGGTAAGGATCAGGACCTATTGAAATTCCCCTCTTCTCCCTCAAGAAATAAGGGGTTGGAGAACTATTAGAAAAACTGCCTCTCTTTTAGACTGGGCAGTCTAGGTTCTCCTAAATGGCTTGTAAAATACTAGCCATAGGAAGAGCAAGTCTTGACCCCGCCCAGCACTCCCAAAAGGCAGTGCTGCCCCATACTCAGAGTATATGGGCCCCTTCTTTAGAGCAGGGCTTCTCAGATTCTAGCGTTCATACAAGTCGCACAGGGATCTTGTTAAAATGTAGATTCTGGTTCAGCAGCTCCTCCAGTGTGGGATCTGAGATTCTGTATTTCTAACAAGTTCCTTGGTGATACCAATGCTGCTGGCCTATAGACCACACTTTGAAAACAAAATCTGTGGGCACCATTTGGGCCACATTCCAACTATGTGCCCTTCTACAAGGCTAAGAATTCACAGAGCCAATGGGATGCTCCAATCAGAACCTGCTCCTTCTCTCTCTGGACCATGTGACACCCCTAGAACCCACCCCCCTGCAAGTAGCTCATTTCAAGTGAAGTGGACCTCTGTTTCTGGTAAGATGGAACAGATGTACTTTTTTGCTAATGCTCCTGCAAAGTACAGCTAAAAGCCCCAGGCATTATGTATGTAAAACAAACATAAGAAGACTAGATGACTCTGAAAGGTAGAGAGAAGGAGGTAGACCAGTTAGGGACATCAGGCCCCAAGGAAGGATAAGGTGGTGAGTTCCCTGATTTTCTTCTTGCCTCGTATGTGTCAGTTTTGGTGGTAAAAAAGTTAGCAACCCAGAAACACCAGTGGGCACAACAGCTTCAGCTGAAGCCTTCTCTTTCTAGCCAAATGACCAGGAAAAGGGCAACTTAGAAAGACAGAAAACCTCTAGACAATAGCTGGTCTACTCCAGCCAAACATCATAGAAAAAAATGGGGCCCACCACCAACAGCAATGCTGAATGGGGGGCCTGGACATCTACCCTCAGCAGGCTGCAATGATGCACCCAACTCCTCCACTGGAGTGATGTCAGAGAAGGCCAGGTAGGGAGCTGGGATTTCCACCCCTGCCAGGTGGTAATAAAATTCCACTTAGTGTCCATAAAGATTATGTGGGGAACTCTGACTTTCACTCTCCTTCCAGAAGTAACAAGATGTCCTTCTCTCTACCTCAAAGGATGGTGTCAGGGGAGAGCTAGTAGAAGGGATCTTCATAACCACCCAGCAGTAAAAAGGCCACTCTCTCCTTGTTGCTGTTGGCGAAGGTCATACGGGAAGCAATAACAGGGCACTCTACTCTTTCCAGCTAAGATGTTATCAGCAGAAGCCTGCTGGAGAGCCAAACTCCTTCCTACTCCTGCCCAGCAGTGATGAGGTGCTCTCTTCTCACTTAGGTATTATTATAAACTGATTTCTTACTCTCTAAAATGTTGGAAACCTACCCCCTAATGCAATGGTATTTAGGAGGTGAGCTCTTTCGGAGGTAGTTAGTATTACATGAGGTCATGAGGGTGGAGCCCTCACGAATGGGATTAGTGTCTTTACAAGCATCCCAAAAGAAATTGCTTTTTTCTTCTCCTTATGAGGGCACAGCAAGAAGACGGCTCTCTATGAACCAGGCAGCAGGCCTTCACCAGAATTGAATCTGTTGTCACTTTGATCTCGGAACTTCCCACTCCAGAACTATGAGGAATAAATTTCTGTTATTTATTAGCCATGCAATTTATGGTATTTTGTTATGGCAGCTGAATCTGAAAAAAAAAATGCCTGCCAAAATTGAGATGGCTGAAATACTAGAATTTTCTGACTAAGACTTTAAAGCAGCTTTTATAAAATTTTCCAATGCATAGTTATGGACATGCTTGAAATAAATGAAGCAAAGTCTTATCAAAGAAATAAAATGTCTTTATAGAGAAATAGAAATGTAAAAAAAATGACAATGTTAGAACTGAAAAATAAAAAGGTCAGTGGATGTGCTCAACAGCAGAATGGAGGGACAAAGAGTCAATGACTTAAAAATAAACAATAGTAACTACCGAATCTGAACAAGGAGAAAATAGACTGAAAAACAAATGAAAAGAGCTTCAAAAAACTTGTGAGACTATAACAAAATATTTAACATTCATGTCATTAGACTTCTGGAAAGAGAAGAGAAGGAGTGCATGACTGAAGAAGTACTTGGAGAAATAGTGACTGAAAACTCCCCCAATTTGGCAAAAGATATAATATGGGTCAGGAGCGGTGGCTCACACCTGTCATCCCAACACTCTGGAAGGCTGAGGCAAGTGGATCACCTAAGGTCAGGAGTTCAAGACCAACCTGGCCAACATGGTGAAACCTCATCTCTACTAAAAATACAAAAAATTAGCTGGGTGTGGCAGTGGACATCTGTAATTTCAGCTACTCAGGAGGCTGAGGCAGGAGAACCTCTTGAACCCAGGAGGTGGAGGTGGCAGTCAGCCGAGATCGTGCCATTGCACTCCATCCTGGGCAATAAGAGCAAAACTCCATCTAAAATAATAATAATAATAATAATATGACAACAGATTCAAGAAACCAAGCAAATCTAAAACAAATGCAATCTCACGAAGAATCATAATCAAACTTCTTAAAGACAGAGAAAAATTCTTGAAAGCAAGTAGCAGGAAGGAAACAGTAAGGATAAGATTAGAAGTAAATGAAATAAAATGAAAACAAAAAACAATAGAGAAAATCAATGGAAACAAAAATGTGTTCTTTGAAAAAACAATCAGTAAAATTGACAAACTTCTAGCAAAGTTGAAAAAATTGATAAACTTCTAGCAAGGCTGAAAAAGAAACAGAAAGAAGATATAATATTAAGAATGAAACAGGGATATCATTATAGACCCTGTAGATATCAAAACAATAATAAGGGAATATTATGAACAACTCTCCACATATAAACTTAACAACTTAGATTAAAAAAAAGGAACAATTCCTCAAAAAGCACAAATTACCACAACTCACCCAAAATAATTTGAATATCCCTGTAACTCTTAAGAGAACTGAATGCATAGTTTAAAAACTCCCCCAAAATGAACTCTAAGTCAGGTGATTTCACTGAAAAATTCTATTAGGCATTTAAAGATAAATTAATACCAGTTTTATACAATCTTTCCCAAAAATGGAGGAGAAAACACATTTTGTTTTTTTAAAGTTAGTATTACCATGATCTCAAAACCAGACAAAATCAGTACAAAAGAAGAAAACTTCAGATCAATATCCTTAATTAGTATGGTCATGAAAATCCTCGACAAAATATTAGCAAATAGAATTCAGCAACATAGAAAATTAATTATTCTTCATGATCAAGTGTGGTTTATTCTTCATTTGGTAATGGTATATAAGAGTGCAGAGATGCAAAGCTGGTTCAATATTCAAAAATCAACAAAATCACCATGTTGGCAGGATAAAGAAGAAAAATCAGACAATCTGTGCAGAAAATAATTTAACAAAATTCAACACCCATTTATGATTTTAAAAAACTGTCATAAAAATAGGAATAGATGGGGACTCTATTGTCTTCCTCAACTTGATAAAGAACATTTACAGGAAGCCTATAGCTAATCATGATTCTTAATGGTGAAACACTGATTGCTTTACCCCTACTACCGGTAACAAGGCAAGAATGTCTGCTGTTACCATTGCTATTGGGACTTTTCCAAGGTCATACAGATAGGATGAGGAGAAGGAACAAAAGGCCTCCAAGACATGACCATGTGTTATGACCCTAGCAGTTGGAGGGCTGCTGAGAACCATCTTCAGATATTAGTCCTTTCTCTGCCCCCACAATAAAACTAGTCAGTGGAGAGAGGGTTACGTATTTCTGTGCCAAAAGTAAGTGAGGACTCCCATGCTGTAGATCACATGCTCTTGTCATAATTCTTAGTCCGTTCCTGACTCTTTGGGATGTAGCCCTTTATCCTCTATACTCCTAACTTGGAATATATGTTGGAATTCCTACCTAAGTTTGGATAGCTTAGCTTACCATGAAAGAACCTCCACTTTGTTAAACAGCAGTAACGACATTTTGAACACATTATTAATTGAATGTGTATTATCTTTGTTTACTAGCCATGGCAAATAAGGCTTCTCCAGGCTTTGGTTTCATCATTTCTAAGACAGAAGAAGTAATAATATCCATCCCAAGGTGGTTAGGAGAAGCAAAGAGCTCATGATTTGTTTTTGAAAAGCATAGACAAGTAAATAAATTGGAGTAGAAAGAAGGAGATTATTATCCTTAAAATTGGAAAGCAAATTCATATCAGGAATGGATATTGGGCAAACTGTATCACAAACAGGTATTTTTAAAGTATTAAGTGTAAAATTACCTAATTTAAAGTATTATATGTACAATTACTCAAGTTGAAATACATATTAATTAATCATGTAGAATTTTAGGTCTGTGTCAACAATTGTATGCTGATAGTCCCTAAAGAAAACCTAGCATTTCATTGATTTTATCAGTAGATTATATGTTTAGAATAATAAAAGCTTGGAAATGCAACATGTTGTTTGGTCAGTTTTCTAAAGCTTCAAGACTTTAGCAGCAAGAAAGAGAAAAGCAGAGGGAGAAGTCCTACTTTTATGCACATATGTTTACTAACAGTAGGGAGAAAACTTTTATAAATAACTTTTAAGCAAAGAAAAACCAAACAAGCAATTTTATCAAAAAATTTGCCATTTTCTATACAATATCCAGTGTTCTGCTAGGTATATTGAATTTCTTTTCTTTTTCTTTTTTTTTTTTTTTGTGATGGAGTCTCACTCTGTTGCCCAGGCTGGAATACAGTGGCATGATCTCGGTTCACTGCAACCTCTGCCTCCCGGGTTAAAGCGATTCTCCTGCCTCAGCCTCCCGAGTAGCTGGGATTATAGGCCTGCCACTGTGCCTGACTAATTTTTGTATTTTCAGTAGAGATGGTGTTTCACTATCTTGGCCAGGTTGGTGTTGAATTCCTGACCTTGTAATCCACCTGCCTCAGCCTCCCAAAGTGCTGGGATTACAGGCATGAGCCACCTCACCTGGCCAAATTTCTTACATTATTTCCTTGAATCTCCCCATTAACTCTGTAAGGCAGGTACCAATTGGTCCATTTTTATAGATGAGCAAGCTGAGGCTCAAAGAAATGAAGTAATTTGTTTGAAATACCCTATGTAGGAGTGGCAGAACTGTGTTTGAACTGAAATTCTTATCACTACTTGTATATATTAATACAGTCATGTGCTATACAATGTTTCAGTTAACAATGAATTGCGTATCCAGCAGTGGTCCCATAAGATGATAATACTGTATTTTTACTGTACCTTTTCTATGTTTAGATACACAACTATTTATAATTGTGTTACAATTGCCTACAGTATTCAGTACAGTAACATGCTATGCAGGTTTGTTGCCTGGGAGCAATAGGCCATACCCTATATCCTAGGAAGATAGCAGGCTATATCATCTAGGTTTGTGTAAATATGTTCTATGATATTCACATGATGATGAAATCACCTAAGGATGCATTTCTCAGAACAGATCCCCACTGTTAAGTGATGCATGACTGTAATTAAGATTGGCATGATGTCATTAAATAAAATCCACATAACTATTGGAAAAATCAAAAGGTGGGTCAGCCTTAGTTGATGTGTTTTCAAACTGTATTTAAGGAAATGAAAAAGGCTGTGGAACAGAGCACTTTGGGGCAAGACAGAGAATTAATTTTGTTGAAGTGGGATTTAGGCTTTTTCCTTTCCCTTTCCTTTCACGTTTGCCTTCTGAGCTGCCACTAAATTTTAGTGCTTTCTTCTAAGCATGGAGTATGTATCTGTTTGCCAAAACAGGAAACTGAAATGGTTTCACATGCTTCATCGACTGTAAATTCCATTCTGGAAATCCCCACAGAAATTAAAACCATGATCACTGATCCCATAATTTCCCAAACTTTGTAGATAGAGCTTTATACAGTCTGATGTTCTTAAAGGTGAGAAAACCGAACTCTGGAATCTTTCATAACTACTTTAATCCTGGATACTATAAGAAATGGGTGGATGAACTGCCTTGAAATAATTTTTTTATGTTTATTTTAGCAACATATGAAGTTGGAATTGAAGAACTCCAAAAGGTATTGTTTCTCCTTACCAACATTATAACTAAAAGTAAAATAAGCATGCAAGGTTGATTCTAAAGTAGTATCTTTTAGAGGGAAGGAATGTCTTTGTTTTCACTTTTACTCCTATTTCTGAGGTTTTTCCAGACTTCAGCTTCTAAGAGTCTGCACTTTGAGCCCTGTTACTGTCAGAGACAAAAATGTGGGATAGGATGGGAGGACATGGTCCCAATTCATCCATAGCCCTTTTCTGTGGTGGGCAGTGACAACTAGCTTTTAATAACTGTGACTTCCAGCGAGAAGAGTTCTGAGTTCTATGGCACAATCCAGGTTTGTATATCCTGGCTTTCAGATATGCTTTCTGGGCTCCTGCTAGACTTGGTGCCAGGTGCCACCTGGAGGCAGCATAGCAACCCGAGTAGGGCCCAGGCAGAATCACTGCTGGCCTCAATCCCAACTCCTGGCTATGTGATGTTGAATGTCCATTTCCTCACCTGCAAAATGGGAATATAGCACTCACATCTGAGGTCCTTGTGAGAATGAAAATAAGATAAATGAAGGTAAACAGCTTATTAGTAAGTGCTTGAAACAGAGCATTTCACCTCTCTGAGACTCAGATGTGTCCTCTATAAAATGGTGAATTCTTGGCCAGGCATAGTGGCTCATGCCTATAAGCCTAGCACTTTGGGAGGCCAAGACAGACAGATCACTTGAGCCCAGGAGTTCAAGACCAGCCTGGGCAACATGGTGAAACACTGTCCCTACAAAAAAAAATACAAAAATTAGCCAGGCGTGGTGGTATATGCCTGTAGTCCCAGCTACTTGGGAGACGGAGGCAGGAGGACCGTTTGAGCCCAGGAGGTGGAGGTTGCAGTGAGCCGATACTGTACCACTATACTTTAACCTGGGCAGTAGACAGACTGAGACCTTGTATCAAGAAAGAAAGAAAGAAAGAAAGAAAAGAAAGGAAAAGAAAAGAAAAGAAAAGAAAGAAAGAAAGAAAGAAAGAAAGAAAGAAAGAAAGAAAGAAAGAAAGAAAGAAAGAAAGAAAGAAAGAGAGAAAGAAAGAGAGAAAGAGAGAAAGAGAGAGAGAGAGAGAGAAAGAGAGAGAGAGAGAGAGAAAGAGAGAAGGGAAGGAAGGGAAAGAAGGGAAGGAAGGGAAGGAAGGGAAGGGAGGGAAGGGAGGGAAGGGAGGGAAGGGAAGAAGGAAAGAAAAGGTATATTTTCCGTGAGGACAGGAAGCATATGTCTTGTGGTTACTGTATCTGCAGTAGTAGATGCTCAGTAAATAAAGGGACCAATACTTGTTTCACTGAATGTCTGGGAGAAGTAAGGCAAACACAGTATGTAAGCACTGTGTAAGCTCATAGAAGGCCCTTACCTAGTGTTTTAATAGGATCAGTTAAGTTTCTACTCTTTTCTTACTGGGTACTTTTAGTCTAGATCCTTCATCTCTCTGTTTCAGTTTTCTTGTGCTTGCTGGTAAGGATTATTCATTTGTGGATACACTTCGTCACTAGAAAAATATGAATGATTATTATTTCTATCAATGGGAGTAGAAATAGCCTATTAAAATGCTTCATGTGCCTGGCAACACCAACAAATAATAAACTATTCTACACAAGTGAACTCGCCAAGTAAATGAATTTTATCCCATTTTATCCCAATTTTATGTTTTAAGTAAAACATAAAATTATGTTTAATTTTTAAATCTTTTAACTCTCATACATGTTTTGTGTTTATATCTGTATTTTTAAGCTCAGTGAGTGGAATCTGATCTCTTCCTTTCTTAATGACTTGGAGTATTCTTGACTATAAGGGACTGAGTCGACATAGTTTATGCTCTTCTTTTGAGATGCTCTTGAGCCTTTGCAGAACTAGTTCCCTTCACACCAAACTACCACAAGTCAGTTTTCTGAATTCTTTTCCCTTTTTTTTTCTACTGTCAATATTTTTGTGTCTAGCAATGAGTTTTTCATCTGGTCAAACATGTGCCAAGTCCCTCTAGTGTGATAGCACTTGTGCATAGACAGTAGCGCTTAACCCTCATAGTTACCCTGTGAGCTGATATCATTGCTCCCATATTACAGATGACAACATTAAGGCTCAGAGAAGTTTAGTAAGCTGTAAATCATGTAACAAAGATATAAAAACAAGGCCTGTCTGACTTGTCATTCTACCAGTGCTGCATCTAATTTGTTGGAATTATGTGTAAAATAAGGACCAATAGTCTCTGAATAATGGTCTGCAAGGCTGCCCTCAAAGGAGAGCATAATGAGCTAGGATACCTGGATTTTGTGATGGCATTTTAGACGCTTAGATATATTCTATTCTTTTCAGCGTTCTTAGACAGATTCCAAATAATGAATGGGACCAGATCTATAACCACTGAATAAATGAGGGGCTACATTGTGATCATTGGGGCATAATTTTAATGGAGCCAAACATAGATCCTGCAAGATTTGAGCGGTGATCACAGGGCACGTGATCAGTGAGTAAGGGAGAAATTCCAGCATTACTTGTGCACTTGTGAATGCCAATTTACCCACTAAAATATTGCCTAAATCCCACAAATTCATATTTTATCATGGGATTTAGAAGTTATTTATGTTTCAGATGCATTTCTGGAAAGGCGTACAGACAACAATTTTTCTGAGTCACGTCATACATTCCTTTGGGCATGCCCTGTAACGTCAGAAATGCTTGTTTTCATTTCTGATTGATCTTCAGCCCCACTGCAACAGTTCCTGGGACTTTCTGTGGTCAGTGTCTGCCTTTGCTCTCTACTGAGGCTTCATCCCCCTCACCTTTTTGTGTAGTCTCTAATGATCTGTAACCAAATAACATAGCCTGATTCGGGTTGATTTATGAAAATAACCACTTTCCTCTTTACTTTCAGTCTTGGAAGAATTTTCCCTATCCAGAACCTAGGTGAGTTTTATCTTCAAACAGAAAAGCATCTGTCCAACTACTGACTTTCTGATGACTGAACTAGTTTTCCTCTATGGGCCAGCTATGTTTCCAAACTGAACTAGCCTGGTTCAGTTTCCCCAGCACCTTGCAAGGTACCTAGTACAGAGGAAGTGATCGGTGATCCTGCCTCGCCTCCCGCTCTCATCTTGTTCTAGCCCATGCTGTACTCAGCAAACATTTACTGAGTATCCAGCCTGTGCCAGATATGTGCTCACCACTGGGGCTGTAGCAGTGATGGAGACCTCACTATTGCTTTCAGGATCTCCTGAATTAGTAGGAAAGTCACACAATCAAACAGGCAAATAACAATAACATGAATTCCAAAGAACTGACAGTTTCTGAAATGCACCACGCTGTTTGAAGTCTCTTTGCCTTTGCTCTTTTAAGCCATCGATTCACCCCAATTTAACAATCTGGCAAGCTTCTACTAATCCATCAAGCACCCCTTGTGTATGAACCCTTTCTTCATTCCACTCCCTCAGAGAGAAGTAACCAGTCCCTTGCCTGTGGTACCACTGTAAGTTCTGTTTGCACAGTATGTTTGCACAAATGGCACTGTATGTAGTTTGCTAACATGCCAATTCATCCTCCCCTCCCTACTCCCCTTCTTGTTTGGGAGCTCCTTGTATTCAGGGCCAATGTCTTAATGTTCTTGGTGTTCCTGATACCTCTCACACTCCTTGGGTCCAGAGGAATGCCCTGGCACATAGTAGCGCTCTTACCTGCCTCTTCAGAGTCTGTTTCTAGCCCTTCTCCCTGGAGTTATTCTAATATATTTTTAAAAGCATGGTTGATGAGCTCTGGAGAAGCAAATATCAAAATTTCCTGATTGAGTCTGAAAACATTTGCTGAATCATGGAGAAAACCTGCTTTAGCTGGATGGGCTACCTTCCTCTCTCTCCCTCAGTTCCTACCTGTCCCTAAACTTACGACACTAACACAGTGCTGGGCACATGGTAGGCACAGGTCAAATGATTAATTATTTAGTTCAATATTTATTGAGCTTTTACTCTTCAGACACTGCTGGATTCTGAGGTACAAAACTGAATAGAATATATTTTCTACCCTTGATCCAAGGTGGGAGGGGAAGCCAGAGTAGTTGGGAGTGAGGAGTTACTTGGAGAGTAAAATGACCAAATAAATAGGAAATCACAATAAAATATTATCACTCCTTTGGAAGTTTAACAACACAGAAGTGAGGCACGAAAACCAGCTATTCCTACACAGCATTAACACTGGAGTTACACATGTGAATAATATAGTTCTGCCTTGATTTTTAGTGGTTGACAAGGCAAAGTGGAGGGACTGGAGATAGATCTATAGATAGATGTACTGTAAGACAATATAGAAGAACAAAGTGTTAGAAGAGTAGAGAAGGTATGACTGCTTGGGAGAATCAGGGAAGCATTCTCAGAGATAAGATGATTTAGCTATATCATGAAGGGCATTGTATTTACCAGTATAAGATGTGGAAGGCATGTCTAAAGAAAAATAATAAAAAGGAAGAGTTGCTCAAATAGGGTGGTGGGTTTGAGGAATTATGAGAGTCTAGACTCAAGCAAAAGTGGAGGTAAAAGGCAGCATGAGATGAGTTTGGAAAGAAAGGTAGGAGCCAGATCACGATGAAACTTAAGTTTTATCTTATAGGCAATAGGGAGTTAGAAGATTTTAAGCAGGAATTAACACTCTGGCATTAATTGGAACAGGCAGAAACTCAAGGAAACTACGTATATAATTGATCTGATCCTAGACTCCTCATCTAAGAGAAATGATTCATATTTGCTTAAATCAATTTTTCCCATTCATTTCATTTAGGATTGGACAGTACACTATCATTTAAACACTCTAAGCTTCATTTTTTTTTTCCTGGTGTCTCTTCACATTTCAGTGCTAAACATGAAGATAAAAAAATGAAGGAAAAAGAGCCATGTGAATTGGAACCTAAGAACACAGAAAAGGAACCACATTCAAACCATGTTTTCAAGGTACCTATGTTCTACGGTTCCTGCAATGTAGACATATAACAGATCAGTTCATGGGGGTGACTTTATAGGGCCTGAGAGACAGAGCTCTTCAGAGAGACAGAGTTAGAAAATGCAATGGGCATTTGATATTGTATCAAGGAAATAAATGTAACAATGACACTAAGCTCTAGCCCTTAATTTTCTACTTTTTAGCCATGAAGCAGGCCTTAGAGGCAGGGGCTGGGACTAGATTAAGTCCAACAAGAAACCCAGGGTGCAAACTACAAGGCAGTATCCACTCTCAGGTGCCGTCCCTGCCCTTGTACTACCCTGGAGTGAGAGTTTCCTTAAATGCTGTGCCCTAAGACTCTGCTTAGAAGAGTGACTTGTCTCTGAGCTTGGTTACCTCATCTGTAAAATGAAAATAAATGATTTCTACCCAACTACCATCCCCATTCCCATGCCAATTCTACCTTGTTTGTGGTGATAAAATAACGTGCAAGAAAGTGTTTCATACGCCATAAGCTACCATAAAAATGAAATGTATTCTTGTTGCTTTCATTAATACTAAATATGATGAATGTGTGTATATCCATATCTAATTGACCCCATCCCCTTCAAAGCAGTTGGGTGGCAGGAGGCTTAAACAATAGATACCACCAGGGCAATTGCCAGTGCTCACATTAGATACCTGTTTGAGATGTGCCTATCTTTTAATACGCAGTTGTCCCAGTGCCATCTGCAGAGCTAGGGTAAATCAAACAGCATGTTGGCTGTATGAGCCTGAACTGGCGTGTAGGTCCAGAGGCTGGGCTGGACCATGTTGGGTGTTCACAGAGCATCAGAAAGCAGCATAATTCAAAGGATGGTGTAAGTTGCTAATTGGGAACGACAAGGTCCAGAGCCAGGGGAGCAGCACTGGGTGTAAAGGCCAAGCCATCAATGGCTGTCAAGTTAGAGATCAGGAATGGTTTGATCAGGAGCATATGAGAGGGCAGGAGAGATACATGACTAAGGATATTAACCATGAAAAATCTTAGGCTCTGCTCTTTTTCAATGCTGGCTATGTGGCGTAAGCCAGATATGGGCTCAAACTACTAACAAAGGGTCACTTCCTTCTTTCATAGAGTGTGTTTGGGTTTCAGAAATTGTTAAATGTTATTTAGAATATGTTAGGTGAATGAGGGGACTGCCTTCATTATGACAGTACACTGAAGGATGGTGGTCACTATATTTGTGCAAAATATTGACTTCATTACTTTCTTGTCACTTTTCTCCATTTATACATTTAATTCTTGGTACCATGACTTAAAAGAATGCCCCTCCTCTTATTCTTCTATGAGTTTCCCCAAGATCCCACCCAAAACTCAGGATAATCCGCTCCTTATATCTACTAATTACATTAGCCTTTCCCAAGTACTTTCAAATGTATTATCATAGTCAATCCTCATGTCTATTCTGTTGTAGTCAGAAGAACAATAACCTTTCTCTCATTTTCATTGGACAATTATAAAACACTTAGATGGCCAAAAATACTCTAATTTTCTCTCTCTCCATGATCTCTTCCTGTCAGTCTATGCAGAACGTTCTGAAATGTAAATGTGATCAGGGTTTTCCCCTGCCTGAATCCTAATGGCTAAGAAATAAAGCCCAAACTCTTTGCTTTGCACGCAGGACCCTTCGTAAGTCAGTCCCATGCTCATTTACCTTTTCAACTGCATCTCTAGGCTGTTTTTCCTTATCTTTTTCCTTAAACTCTTACCTTAGCAGCAGCCTCCTTCCTACCCTTATAAGGACGTGAATACTTCCCCAAATCCCCTGTGCCTTTTTTTTGTGCTTTATCTGCCAGATACTCCTTTATCTGCTCTATCAATCTCCTACTGACGTTTGGAAAATACAGTTTAATAAAATCTGCTTTTCGAGGTCTTCTCTAACCCCTCTCCCAGCCAAGAGAACCAGCCTCCTCATCCCTCTGTTTCCATGATGGTGAGCAATACTGCTGTAAATAACGTTCATCACATTATGCCCTAATTAATCATTTGCATGCATTATCTCCAAGACCAATGTCTTAGGAAACTCTGTCTCTACTTCTAGAGCTTAGCATGTTGTCTTGCCTTCAGTAAGTGCTTGACAAATGCTAGAGAAAGGTAGTAAAGAAAGAAGTGAGAAGGAACAGAAGAATGGTGCGTGGGAAGACAAAATGTAGGCAAAAAGAAGGAAGTGAAAAGGAATACATAGCATCCCTTAGAACAAGGTTCTGGGGTCAAGTCGTGCCTAGGTAGATTACTAACTGTGGAACCAGTGACCAGTTACTTAACCTCTCTAAACTCTTTATTAAGAGAATTGATGATACTTTTCTCATGAGGTATCATGATGATTAAGTTATATGGAATATAAAAAGCCTACCCTATAGTCAGTACACCCTATATCCTGACTGCTTCCTGTGAGCTGCCTATGTGCCAGGCATTCACTGAACATTCAGAGGTCATGAAGGATATAGTATGCACCTTCAGGAAACTTAGAATCTGGTAAGATATTATTCAATGTTAAATAAATGATAAACAATTGTTATCTAAGAGGAATGAATGAAAAATTGTACAAGAAAGCAAAGAACTGATTAGGTAAGTCAGAGACCTATGGTACTCTCCCTTTTGCATATGTTTAGGTAGATGCCTATGAAGGGACACCTGAAAAAATTCAGATGACCAACGTCCACACAGGTAGAAGGAACATGTTGGCTGGAAAGCAAGAGGCCATGATTGACGTCATCCAGACAAATCCCTGCCCTGAGGGCCCGAAGCTGGCCAGGCACTCCCAAGGCCACTGTAAGTTGCATTTCTTCCTGATCCTCTTCATCATTACCAATTTGTTTTATAGCTGAGCATGGCCAAAATTTTAATTTATTTTACCAATATTTATTGAACATCTATTATGTGCCAAGCAACTTGCCCTAGTGAGGAAGCTGTGCAGTACTGGGAAAAAAAACAAAAACAACAATGAATTCAAAAGCAGAAGTCTTGAGTTCAAACCTAAGCTCTAATACTTAGTAAGCTGTGTGGTAAGGATTTTATATTCCTGCAACTCAATTTCTTCATTTATAAAAAGAGATCATCATAATATGGACCTCACAGGGCTTTTATGAGGACCAAATCTGACAGTATGTCATATGATAGGTACTCAGCAAATGTTTATTCTTTTCTTTTTATATATACTAGCTCCTGTTGTCTAGGCTCACATCATCATTGACATGTACTGATGATAACACTATGGTGTCATTTGTGGACTTTATTCAGGTTGTATTTTACCTGCATGTTAGTCAGGACTCTTGATTGCAAGCAACAGTAATCAAACCATACTATGTTAAACCAAAAAGAAAAGGAGATTCACCTAGCACAAAGTCTAGTCATGGTTGGATCCAGGGACACAAACAATATCACTTTTTGCACTCCTGGTTTTACTACCCTTTCAGTTGACACTTTAATAACAACAGAACGACCACAGTAATAGGACCTGGAATAAAGCATTTCTATACTAACCCTGTGATTTTGGGAAATTTACTTACTTTCATGTGCAAGTGGTGATACTACTACTAATTTCCTAGGGCTATTTGTCAATGCATATGAAGTTTCTGGATCATATGTTAAGTAACTATTAGTCTTTTTCATTTATTTGTATTTTGAAAAATATCATACCATGCCTTACATTACAATTCATGATTTATGTGTTATCTCCCATGGCACACTGTGGGCACCTTGAAATCACAGACCATTTGCTAATTTTTTCTGTATCTCTGTAACCTGACACAGTATCGGGCACACAGGAGAAACCCAACTTAATTTTGTAGAATGAAAGGATAAATCAAACTTCAGTGTCTAAAAATATGGTGGACTAGGCAATATGAATGACTCTCTTGACTAAAACAAAGTGAAGAATCAATTTTTTAAAACATTCATAAAAGTATCACAGAAATGATTTATGAAGAAAATCACCCACAGGCCTGCAGTAACCAGGAAACCTGGGAGGTGCGTGCCAAAGCTAACTTTTGCCTTGATGATTTTTACTGAGATCCAAATCCCTATTTAGTTTTATCCCAGATTTCAAATAATTCCCTCAAAGTATTCTTTAAAATATTAACAACTGATAGTCAAAAATAACCAAGCACAAGGAAACAACTCACAGTGAGGGAAAACCAGCAGAACAGATAGCAGACCCAACCTACAAGATATTGCAGATATTAGAATCATCGGGTATAACACATAAGGTGTTTAATATGTTTTTAAAATAGAGAATAATATGAATAGGGAATAACCATATTTTAAAAATATTTGAAAAGGAAAAAATAATAATTGATACATTGATAAAATGCAGTGATTGCATTTTATATCACATTACCTACAGTTGAAGAGAAAATTAGTGAACTAAAAGATAAATCTAAAGAAATTATCCAAAATTCATTCTACAGGGGGAAATGATTTGAAAAAAAAAGAGTAAAAGAGAAGATAAAAGTCATGGAAGATAAAGTGAGAAGTCTTAAAATAGCAATAAAATCAGAAAAATCAGAATTCCATAAACAGATACTGGAAAAATGAGGAAGAGGAAATAATAGATAAAACAGATACTATCTGAGAATTTTCCAAAATTATTGAGAGAGATAAATTTGAACCAGGAACCCTAAGGTTCTTAAGCAGGATAAAGAACAGAAATCTATGCCTAGCCATGTAAAATGAAGAACATTAAAGAGTAAGAGAATATCTTAAAAGACCTTAAAAACAGACAAAGGGGAAAAACCAATCACCTACAAAAAGAAAAAAAAAAAAATTGAGCTCTGACTGCTGAGTTCTCTCTGCTGAGTTCTCTCTGACTGCTGAGTGTGTAACGAGAATACAGTTTTGCTGAAAGAGATTAAATGTCTACCTGAAATTTTATGCCTCGTAAAAATGTCTTTCACAAATGAAAGAAAAATAAGATGTTATCAGACAAATAAAAACTGGGACATTTTATTGTTCAGATAAAATGCACTGAAGGAAATTCTAAAGCATGTACTTCAGGCAGAAGGAAAATAATCACAGACAGAAAGTTGTGGATGCAAGAAAAAAAGTTAAGCGAAAGCATTAACGCAAGAAAATAATGTCAAATTGAGGAAGGTCTAAAATATTATAAAATATTGAACATTCATAGTGCTTATATTGAGACGGTGATTAAAGTGTCCTAAGGTTGGTAATTGTTTGGGAAGAGAGTAATGGTATTAATTTGCTTTAGCCTTGAAAGAATTAGAAGAGCTAGGATACATTCATTAAAATATACCATTAAAAGAGTGAGAAGGTAGCACCACACGTCTACAACCATCTGATCTTTGACAAACCTGACAAAAACAAGCAATGAGGAAAGGATTTCCTGTTTAATAAATGGTGCTGGGAAAACTGGCTAGCTATATGCAGAAAACAGAAACTGGACCCCTTCCTTATACCTTACACAAAAATTAACTCAAGAAGAATTAAAGACTTAAATGTAAAACCTAAAACCATAAAAACCCAAGAAGAAAACCTAGGCAATACCATTCAGGACATAGGCATGGACAAGGACTTCATGTCTAAAACACCAAAAGCAATGGCAAAAAAGAAGCCAAAGTTGACAAATGGGGTCAAATTAAACTAAAGAGCTTCTGCACAGCAAAAGCAACTATCATCAGAGTGAACAGGCAACCTTCAGAATCAGAGGGAATTTTTGGAATGTATCCATCTGACAAAGGTCTAATATCCAGAATCTACAAGGAACTTAAACAAATTTACAAAGAAAAAACAACCCTATCAAAAAGTGGGCAAAGGATATGAACAGATACTTCTCAAAAGAAGACATTTATGCAGCCAACAAACATGAAAAAAAAGCTCATAATCACTGGTCATTAGAGAAATCCAAATCAAAACCACAATAAGATACCATCTCACGCCAGTTAGAATGGCAATTATCAAAAAGTCAGGAAACAACAGATGCTGGCGAGGCTGTGGAGAAATAGGAATGCTTTTACACTGTTGGTCAGAGTGTACATTAGTTCAACCATTGTGGAAGACAGTGTGGTGATTCCTCAAGGATCTAGAACCAGAAATACCATTTGACCCAGCAATCCCATTACTGGGTATATATCCAAAGAATTATAAATAATTCTATAAAGATACATGCACACGTATGTTTATTGCAGCACTATTTACAATAGCAAAGACTTGGAAACAACTCATCAATGATAGACTGGATAAAGAAAATGTGGCGCATATATACCATGGAATACTATGCCGAATATACCATGGAATACTATGGAGAAATTTATGCAACCATAAAAAAGAATGAGTTCATGTCCTTTGCAAGGACATGGATGAAGCTGGAAGCCATCATTCTCAGCAAACTAACATAGGAAGAAAAAACCAAATACTACATATTCTCACTCATAAGTGGGGGTTGAGCAGTGAGGAACACATGGACACAGGGAAGGGAACATCACATACTGGGGCCTGTCGGGAGTGGGAGGCAAGGGGATGGAGAGCATTAGGATAAATACTTAGTACATGCGGGGCTTAAAACCTAGATGACGGGTTGATTGGTGCAGCAAACCACCATGGCACAACAAACCTGCACATTCTGCACAGGTATCTCAGAACTTAAAGTAAAATTAAAAAAAAAAAATTAAAAAGAGTGAGAAGGTAAGTCACTGTGTAGGAGAAGATATTTGCATTATTTACATATACCATTTATATATCAAATATATACATATTTGATAAATGACTCATATTTGGAATACACATCTTCTATAAATGCTTGGTATTCAGAAAATATAAACTAGAAATCAATTTTTAAAAAAGGAAATGTAGTGAAATTAGAAAAATATTGAACAGGCCCTTCCCCAAAGAGACTATCCAAAGGGCAAATACACTATGAAGATTCAATTCTGCTCACCAAATTGTCTACCATAGAAAAGACTAAAAGTATCAAGTGTTAGTGAAGATCTGGAGCAACTAAAACTCTCATTCTCTGTGGAGACTGTAAGCTGAGACAACCATTCTGGAAAACTGTTTGGTAGTACTAAGGTTGAACATATGCGTATCCTATGACCTAGCAATTTCGTACTTATGTATATATCCCAATGTAAGTGCACAGTTTAATGCACCAAAACACACAGACAAAACGTTTGTAGCAAAACTTTTTGTAATAGCCCCAAATTGGAAACTGTCCAAATGCCCATAAAAAGTAGAATAGATAAATAAATGGTAACCAATTCACATAATAGAATAAAGTCATCGGAATCAACAAATTAAAACTATTTGCAACACTATGGATGAATCTCACAAACATAATATTGAAGGAAAGTAGGTGGCACCATAGAGTACATACTAAATTATTCCATTATTATAACATTCAAAAATAAGTACTGCTGGTATTAGAAGTCAGGAGAGTGGTCACTCTTGTGGGTAACTATTAAAAGATAAATGAAAGAAAACAAATAGAAAAGAAAACAGAATGGCGGAAAAAGAAGAAACTTTAGCCAGACAAAGATAAGAAAAAAAATGGAACAAATAAAAATATGTACTAAGATAATAGATATAAATTTTAAAATATCAGTAGACGCTATAAATGTAATACACTAAATTCACTAGTGAGAAGACACATGCATTCAAATCATTCGAAATTCAAATATATTAAGTGCTTTTTATGTGCCCAGCACTGTTCTAGGAAATGGGGGTATATAGCAGCAAACAGGCAAAAATTTCTTTTCTCACGGAGGTTACTTTCTGATCAGAGGAGACAGGCAATAAATAATAAAAGATCTATATTGAATGGTATTAATAGTAAATACTATGAAAAAATAAAGCAAGCTAAGAGCATTAAGGAAGCAGATGAAGGTGATAGAGGTTGCCATTTTAAAGTGCTCATGGAATGGCGTGAACCCGGGAGGCAGAGCTTGCAGTGAGCCGAGATCGCGCCACTGCACTCCAGCCTGGGCGACTGAGCGAGACTCCGTCTCAAAAAAAAAAAAAAAAAAAAAAAAGTGCTCATGGATGACTTCAAAGACCTTAAGTAGCTGAGGAAGAGAGCCATATGTGTATCTAGGATATGAACGACCTAGGAAAAGAAAAAAAGTGCAAATCCCTGAGGCAGAAGTTGGCCAGATACGCTGGAGGAGCTGCAAGGAGGCCAGTGTGGCCTCAGAGTAACTGAGGAAGAGTATAGTAGGAGATGGGGTCACAGAAATAATAAGGGACTTCTGTAGATCATTGCAAGAACTTTAGCATTTACCATAAATGAGATTTTTAAAACCACTGAAAGCCTTTGAAAGTACAAGAAAGGCATGACCTGCTTTGCATTTTAAAAAATCATCTGGCTTCTGTCTTGAAAATAAAATGTAAGCTAAATCGGGGAGAACGGTTAGGAGGTTATTGCAATAATTTAGGTGAGAAATGGTGGTAGCTTGGAGGAGGATACTATGGTGGAATTGCTGAGATGTGTTTGAAATCAGAATATAATTTGAAACTATAGTGGACAGATGGCTTTGGATTAGAAGTGAGAAATGAGAGAGAAATGAATCAAGGATGTCTCCAAGGTTTTGGGCCTGAGCAACATAAAGGATGGAATTGCCCCTTTTATGAGATTGAATAAACTTCAGGAAAAGCAAACTTGCAGAGAGAAGTTATGAGTTTGGTTTGGAATGTAATATGTTTAGACAACCAAAAGGAAATGGTGTGAAGGCTGATAAAGTATCTGGAATTCATGAGAGATGTCTAAATTGGAGATGTAAATTTGAGAGTCGTCAGTGTTTTTAAAATGAAGCCATAAACTTTTGCATTTGCTTCAGCCAAAAGGAAGGATTGAGGAAGGAAAAAAAATGCTGCAGACTGAGAAGCAACTGTGTGTTCAGCATCTTTATTTTGTATTGGAGAAATTTACTGATCACTCCTTGAGAAAAAGCAGGACCTTATGCCTCCGAGAGCTGACATTCATTGAGATGGTTTGGGGCCTACACGCTCACTGACTTCTTGTCAGGGGATAAAATCTTATTGCTTGGTTCATTTAACTAATAGATACAAGTTAATGTGCTTGTTGTTTATTTCTCAAGTACATTACTTTCTATTTCTGATTAGTAGTTCATATCTGAATATGGCTATGAATTACCAATACCCTAAATATTAACCAATGCCAACAGATAAAGAAGTGGCAGTTTTATGGTTATGACAAGTTTACAACTCTGTGAAGTAAGCCAGCGTCTGCATTTAGCTACCTGTGCAAACAATCCCTCTACATTTGTTAACCTGGCACACTATCTTCTGGCTAACTCCAGAATGAATTAATGAATACTATATATTGATATGTGCTCAATCAATCAACTTGTCTGAGAAATTTTGCTTTAAGAAATGCCATAAGACTGGATAAGGTCATCTAGATGTAGAGAGATAAGCCCCAGGGATGTACCCTGGTAGACTTCAAAGTTTGAGGTCAGGGATTAAAGGAAGAACCATCAAAGAAGGGAGTTACTAGTTTACGAGGTAACCAGCACCCTTTTTAAGTATGTATTTAATCCTTGCCAAAACCACATGATTCGGTGTTAGCATTATTATCCTCAACTTCAGAGAATCATAGCTGAGGCACTGCAAAGTGAGGTGGCTTGCCCAAGGATCATACATACCAAGACTGTAATCCAATTTTAGCCCATTTAATCTGCCTTTTCTTATGCTTGCTTGCATTGCCAGTGATGTGTGTGAATGACTTTATGATGGCAGCTGATGAAATGTTTTTCAGGGGGGGTTTCTGATTTCCTTTCAGGTGGGTATCTGGAGGTTTTGGAGTCGACTAAAGAAACTCCAGACCTAGGGGTCTCTAAGCCAAGTTCCATCTCGGAGGAGATATATGATGATGTCGAGTACTCCAGGAAAGAGGTGTAAGTAACGTTCCAGTCTTTCAGCAAGATGAATGTGATGAGACTTTAAAGGTACAAAAATGGTCTTTGTTATTTTCTCCCGTAGACCGAAGCCAAACTTCCGTAGCTCATTTGCCTCAAATAGTGGTAAGTATAGGAAGGCATTTCTGAAGCTGCCAGTAGGAATTGCAGAATACTTCTATGACTGATTAGTGATAAGACGTCTTTTAATTATTCATATTTTAATAATACCAATTTGTGAGAAGCTAAGAGAAGCAGTATCAAGGTATGTGCTAACAGCAATACCAAGGTATGTGCTAATAAATGCATTTAGAATCAGGAACGTGAAGATGCTGGTAAGAGCATTCTTATGTAAAAGTGAATTTACTTCCTTCCTGATTTTTTACAATGGAAGTCTGATTATAAGAATGTTTTTACTTAAAACACTTTCTTGGCTTTCTAATACTTTAAAGATTGACTTCTGACATGATCTAGAGTCCTTGACTAACCTACCCCTACAGACCTCTGGAGCCTCATCTCATACTATACTCAGTCTTCACCTTTGAGACCCAGTTATGCTGACCTTCTTTTAGCTTCTATAATTTGCCAAGCTCCCACAGCAGGGTATTTTCATATGCTTCTCCCTCCCTTTCCGAAATCCTCTTTCCTCCCCTGGGTCCCTTTGCTTCACTGACTCTTAATCTTCTAATCTCAGTTCCATCATTATTTCCACAGGGAATATTCTCCTTGGTGTACAATCTCATAGTACCATGGACTTCTTTTTCATAGTACTTATTGCAGTGGTAATTTTGTTCTTATGTGACTTTTTAATTAATGTCTCCCCTCCTAGATTATTACCTTCTTTATACATACCATTTTCTCCAGCCCCTAGCATAATGCCAAGTACATGTTAGATATTCAAAAGAATCTGTTGAATGAATGAATTCATGAATGAAAAAGTAATGGGGAGGTGTTGGTCAAAGGATACAAAATTTCAATTAGGAGAAGTACCTTCAGGAGGTTTATAGTACAACATAGTGATTATAGTTAATAACAAAGTATTTTATACTTGAAAATTGCTGAGAGTAGATTTTTTAATTCTCTCCACGAGAAAGTATGTGAGGTAATGAATATGTTAACTAGCTTGACTTAGTCATTCCACTATGTATACAATTATCAAAACATGTTATAGATCATAAGTGTATATAATTGTTTGTCAATTTTAAAATAAATTTTAGAAAAAGAAAAAGCAATGGAGGAGAGAGAATCAAATGTTACTCTGATTGATCTTCTTAGAATCCCAGAAGTTTAGAGGGAAAAACAACCTTAAATATCATTAAACCCAGTACACTCATTTTAAAAAGAAAATTGAGACATAGAGAAGTGACTCCCCTAAGATCATTGTGTGTTAAAGTCGAGTTTTGAACCTGAAAATCCTGACCCTTAATTCAAAGTTCTTTCCATTATACTCTGTTTCAGGATTGAATTAAAGTATATCTGTGTATGTTAAGCTTATGTTTTGGGCTAGGCCAAAGCCATGCTGTGAAGGGAGAGATTATTCAAGATATAGCTCATTTTCCATGGTTTCCCCGGCATTCAGCGCAATGCCTGATGCTTAGTAAATTCTGATTATTATGTATTAAATACAGAAAGGAGGGAGGGAGGAAGGAAGGAATCTATTGAAGAACCAACTGTCTTTGACTAAATCAGTTCAAACTTGGAATCAGGTGGAAATGAGTCTTAATTTTCATTTATACATACTTTTATAGAATTTTCAGTATTTTTACCATATGCTTTTAAACACGTGTGGCTGAGTTTCAGTAAAAACTATTTAACAAAAGAAAGATCAAAGTACCTAGCATCTAGTAAGTATCTAAAAAATTTTGTTAAATATGAATCTGAACTATTGCTGTTGGAATGAATATAAGTAGGGTTTTTTAATTTCAGAAGAAAACAGAGAAGAAATGTATGAAGATGTCTACAAAACAAAGAACAACTACCCAAAGATAGAGTGAGTTTCTCTCTTTCTTGGCTTTGTAGGCTAATGATACTTCCCGTTGGTATAGTAAAGCCAGAGCTTAAATGAGAACCCACCTCCACCCCGCCCCACCGCCACCCCCGACTCCCATCATCATCTCTTAGGAAAGATTCACACTGAAAGTTATGATAACCTATTGTAACATTACAATTGTGATCAACAGGATACTTGTAATTGTGTACAATCATATACTATACATATTAAATCACATTGTTCTCGCTTTTGAGAAATACCCATTTCCCAGAGTAAAGGATTTTGATATTGGGTTAGGAAATAAGTAATAAAAGAGACATAAATATTAATAAAACTTGCTTCAATTCTATAGCTGTTTTTCCAGGAACAAATCAGTGGTTATGACTTACCTGTGTCTCTGTAACTTAGTAAGCCTATCTCTGGGATTTGGGCTTAATACAACATGTAGTGATCCAGGGTTATCAAGAATAAAATTTGTTCAGATGGGTATTATTCGACAAGTTTAGTTATTAAGGACATGTTGTGGAAAAGAAAACAGCAGTGGTCAAAAGCAAGGAATTTAAGGGTTCAAGGGGAAAAAGGAGACCCTGAACTGGACATGCTGGTTAGCATGAGGTGGGCATATCGTTCCCTCACTCTACCCCCTAAAAGCCCCAAAAGAATATTTGACAGAATTGTACTTATCAGCTGGGTAATCAATGTATCACTATTGCTGTATTATTCAGTAAATTAAAAATCAATGATAAGAATTTCAAGAGCCAGGATTTCCTCTTTTTTTTTTTTTTTTTTTTTTTTTTTAGGTCTTGGGTATAAACATTTTCTCATTTTATTTTTTTGAAAAGTATTTTTGTTATTACAGTTTTGCCTAGTAGATATTCAAGAGTGATGTGATGATTTTGTCCAAATGGGTGCATTTTTCCTGTTGTTATATTTGTTATTTTCTCATTCACTTACATGGTAGTGAGCAAGTAAAGAATAATTGCCTTTTTTGAATTGACTATAAAATGTTCTTAATTTGATATAATATTAGGTCATTATTTTTTAATGTTCTAATGTTTATTGAGAGTAAAGTATATCCCCTAATTGTGGGATATTATGTTTGACATATACCAATTAATTTGAATTTTTTGAGTTACATTGTTTAAACAATACTGTCAGGCCTCTGTTTGAAGAAGTAGATCACATAGTGTGCACAGTCTAGATAAGGAAGATGAACAATAAAGAAATAAACAAATAGACAAAATTTTAGATACTGGTTAATATAAAGTAGGGAGAAGTATGAGTTGTTGACTGGTCAGGGAATTTAGGTTGGATGGTCTCCAAAGAGGTATATTTTGTCATAGTTAAGACTCATATAGCCAACAGACACATGAAAAAATGCTCATCATCACTCGCCATCAGAGAAATGCAAATCAAAACCACAATGTGATACCATCTCACACCAGTTAGAATGGCAATCATTAAAAAAATCAGGAAACAACAGGTGCTGGAGAGGATGTGGAGAAATGGGAACATTTTTACACTGTTGGTGGGACTGTAAACTAGTTCAACCATTGTGGAAAACAGTGTGGTGATTCCTCAAGGATCTAGAACTAGAAATACCATTTGACCCAGCCATCCCATTACTGGGGATATACCCAAAGGATTATAAATCACGATGCTGTAAAGACACATGCACACGTATCTTTATTGCAGCACTATTCACAATAGCAAAGACTTGGAATCAACCCAAATGTCCATCAGTGACAGACTGGATTAAGAAAATGTGGCACATATACACCATGGAATACTATGCGGCCATAAAAAAGCATGAGTTCGTGTCCTTTGTTGGGATGTGGATGCAGTTGGAAACCATCATTCTCAGCAAACTATCGAAGAACAGAAAACCAAACACTGCATGTTCTCACTCATAGGTGGGAATTGAGCCAGGATTTTCTATAACGTATTTCTAGTACAGTTTGTAAACTACATTTCCCTGAGTTATCTTTTCCTCTAAAGGGAGGACTGCTTCATAAAATCTGCAAAATAGAGACACTTGCGGTAGTTTGTCTTGAAATATAATTACTCCCTTCATAGTTGACTGGTGTGTGCTACTTCGTATCACATCTAAACAAAGAAGAAAAGCATATAATTCAATAAGGCATTTTCTTGCTCTTTCCTGAGTGGGATGTGTTTTGGACATGAAACCAAAGCCTCTGGTTCTTTATTTTTTTAATAGACTCAGGGGTACATGTGCAGGTTTGATACATAGATATATTGCCTAATGATGAGGTATGTGTTTCTAGTGTACCCATTACCCAAATAGTGAACATTGTACCCAACAGGGAACTTTCCAACCCTCATTCTTCCTCCCACCCTCCCCCTTTTTGGAGTCCCCAGTGTCTGTTATTTCCATCTTTATGTCCATGTATACCTATTGTTTAGCTCCCACTTATAAGTGAGAACATGTGGCATTTGATTTTATAATACAACAGCCTTCTCTATCTCTAGTACTCTCTTAAATGCCATGTTACTTACGTCTTGTGATTCCTCTTAGTTTAGATGGAAAAGAAGCACTCAAAAGACTGCAGCAATTCTTCAAGAAAGAAAAGGATAGATTTAAAATAAAGAAAACCAAGTCAAAAGAAAACTTAAGGTAAAAAGTCCCTTTAAATCCCTTTCCATGAGGGGATTAACCTGGTAGATACACAGGTTGATGCTATCCATCCAGTCTAAGAAACAGTGAAGGGGATAGCAGAAACTAAAACCAAGGATCTGGCTATCATCTGCCTCTTTCTTGTGAGTTTTTGATTGAATTACATACACAGAGACTAATTAATGAGAAAGCGGCATGCTCCTTTGAAAAAATGGCAGAGAAAGGGTTGAAAATGAGGGTAGAGGGAAAATCTTAAGCGAAGTCCAGAAGGGAAACTTTCCTCATCATCCTTAACATCCTATTCCTGTTGTTACCACTAAGCATTATGTTACTTACCATGTCCTTTTACGCTTTTGGGGCCCTACAAACCCCAGTAGTTTTTATCTGTCTACTGTTCTATATTTAATTTATCTCCCTTGAGAGCAGCAATGTGTGGAAGGGGGAGATGAGCTGCTCAGCTGAACAGTTCGTGTATTGCAAGGTCTTAGACCTGGAAAAGACCCTCTGAGATGACCTAGGCTAAGTGCCAGTTTTGGGAGAGGTTCCAAACTCACTAGCACTAGAAAGAGATATGAGGGGAACCTGGATTCTAGATTCTAGTACCAGTTCTGCCATTTATTCCATGTATAACCGTGGGCATATCACTTCCTTTGTATACCCGCAGCATTCCAGTTTTCTCTTGTATATAATGGAAGGGGGACTCTGGAGACACTTTGCAGGCAATAGATAGATATAGATGTAGGCATTATGGTGCTCCTCTATTTATGATGGGGTTATGTCCCAATAAACTCATTGCAACTCTAAAATATGTTAAGTTAAAAGTGCATTTAATACATCTACCAAACGTCATCGCTTAGCCTAGCCCATCTTAAACATGCTTGGAATACTTTCATCAGCCTACAGCTGGGCAAAATCATCTAACACAAAACCTGTCTGCAATAAAGTGTTGAGTATCTCATGTAATTTATCGAATACTGTACTGAAAGTGGAAAAAGAATGGTCTTAAGGATACTTGAAGTAGGTTTCTACTGAATGCGTATCGCTTTCACACCACTGTAAAGCAGAAAAATTGCAAGTCAAACCATTATAAGACCGGGAACATCTGTGTAGACATAAAGATATAGAGATTTTATTTTGTGAGGGCAGAAGATGATAAAATAATTTGCACAAGGTCATTACCTATAGTGAGATGGAATTATGTTGCTCTACCCTGAAGTTCTTTTTGATTATAAAGCTTCAGAGTTTTGTGACTTTAAGTCCAACTGTCAGTTGGGTCTAGATCTACCAAGAGACCCAACAAAACATGAGGTTTATAAATTGTAGTCCTAATATGGAAGAAGAGGGAGTTTACCTTCTGTGGTCAACAAGACCCTATGCACAAAGGCAGACCCTGGCCTTAGCAAATTAGATGTTTTCTGAGAGAAAATTATTGGCACGATAACGTGCAGTCCCGTAATATTTGAGCTATATAAGAATGCTAATATTTTTAAGATGCAAATCTGATTACCTTTCTCTCAAAACTATTGGTTGGCTACATACAACATTTAGAACAAATATCCAGTTCCTTAGCCTGGCAAGTAAATACATCATGGCTGTCCCCATTCTACTTCTCTAGTTCTGTCTCTCACTAAAAGCAACTCTCACTACCATCCAATCCACATAGCTATAGATCTCACACTCTGCCATGGTGTCTCATGCCTCCATGCTTTGAACATGAAATTCCCATGGTCTGGAATGTACCTGCCCTCCTCCAGCATTCTTTTATTCTCAAAGTTCTAGTTTTCCCTCGAAATTCGATCAAATATTATCCCTGCTTGAATTCCTCCCTTGAACTTCTCTTACCAAACCTGGATTATCTATGTTTCCCTTGTGTTCTCATAACATCCTGTGCACATCTTGTGAATCTGTTAATACCAGAGAAACCATTTTTCTTGGAGTCAGAGAATACCAGGGGAAGACGGGCAATCCAGCGTCATCAATATGTTATTGGAGATCTGTCAGCTCATCTTTCGGAACATGTTTTTTCTCCTTAACTCTTTTGTGTCTTTTGTCAATCAACAGTGCGTTTTCCATTTTGCTGCCTGATTTAGGTAAGTGCCATTTGCTTATTGCTGACCAAAAGTACTCAGTTTTCATATATTCAGAGGCAGGGAAAGAGAAATGGTAACCCTTCCTGCATTCCCACATTTGATGAAAAATTGATCTACCAAAATCAAAGAAGATGTTTCATACAGAAGTATTTTTTTTACATTGGGGAAGATGAATAATGTTTCTCAAGTACCTACTATATACTGTGCCCTGGAGCAGATGTGTTCCTCTTAAAATCCCAGAGAAGTAAATGTTATCATCCCTTTTCAGAGAAGCTGTAGAACCTACATCCATATTTAAGTGATCCAGGATTTGTATTCCAGTCTCTCTGCCTATGAAACTCATGCATTTTGCATTCTACCATACTGCCTTTTGAAGGACTTGATATCCTTCATTCTAATTAAGACATAATAAGTTGAATATGATCACATTGCCACCAGCAAACTAACTGAATTGAGAATGGAGCATTGGAATGTTATTTGCTTTTCCATTAAAATAATAGTGCATAAATTAGCACAGTGCATGACACATAGTAGGCTGTCAATACATGTTCAGTACATTGAATTTGTCAATAAAAGAGGGTCATGTGTTCTGTTGTTTGTTAATTTTTGTTTAGCGGTTCTAGCTATGTGGCTACCTGGATGTCACTTGAACTTGACAATTCAAATGTATATTATATTTTGTAAATATGAGTTTGCTGAACTAAAAAACAAATGACAATTATATACACCTGATAAAATCCCACATCTCAACATATCCTTGGTCTATGTTTAAAAGAAAAAAGCTGACTTAGAATAGACACGCATTGTATCCCCACCCACATTTAAAGGTATTTAATAAAATAAGGGAGTGAATAATTATGAATAATTATATCCGAAGGTCTCAAACTTGTTCAGTGGTGAATCACCTGAAAATCGTGTAATTCTATGTAGAGTGCCAAGGAATGTGAATATTGTAAAATGAAAATGCCTAATCATTATTATGGCACTAAGTCAGATTCAACATTATGCAAGATTATTATAAAGGAACAATTGCCAATGATTTGAAATAAAAGCCATGGAAGAAAAATCAACATGACTATTCTATTAAGCTGTTTCTCCCCTCTAGGAGTTAAGAAAAGACCTCACTATTCTAGCAGTATAGCATATTTGTTCAATTCCAGAAAGATGGGAACTTAGTCTAAAAATGATTCTTTGAGCAACTCATTTTTCTGGAACTCTTTGTGAAATCAAATTAATATAAATATATATGTTTTGAGATACTGGGACATCAAACTTTTTTTTAATCTTTCAGTTGAATTTCTTCCCAAATAGCGAGTATTTTTATTCTTTGATTCTTCTACTCTATTTGTGTTCTATGATCAGATTTTGCCAAAACAGCCCCGAAGATGCACCTGGATAATTAGGTAATTGGGTATAATTTGGAAAGCCAGTGCTTATATAAACCATGCTTAATAATGGACTATTTTGATCCTGTCTTGACCCTAGAACTTAAGTCTCAGGAAGTTATTATCTATGATGATGTGGACCTGAGTGAAAAAGAGTCAAAGTAAGTCAATTTACCTTATTGGTTATCCCTGCTGATATTTGACCCATTTCCTGATGCTTTCTTAATTATGATCACAGAACCATCTTTTCAGATCCTTGGAGATTGAATGAAAAGTCAACTTGAGATAGTCTTCTCACTAACAGGGGAAAACACTGAATAACATATATGATCCAACAGTGGTAGGTGACCACAAAAGGCATTGGAGGTTTTGAGTCTGTTTCTGATTTTCATTTTTGAATTTAGACTTGAATCTCATTTTAACACATTTTAAAAATTATCTCCAATGTATATGACAACATAGAGGATAGCAAGCACTATGTGACAGAACCTCCATATTCAAGGACTAAATAACTATAATTTATCAAAAAAGATGGCTGGATGCAGTGGCTCTTGCCTGTAATCCCAGCACTTTGAGAGGCGAGGTAGGTGGATTGCCTCAGTCCAGAAGTTCAAGACCAGCCTGGGAAGCATGGCAAAATCCCATCTCTACTCAACTAGCCAGGCATGGTGGCACATTCCTGTAGTCCTAGCAATTCAGGAGGCTGAGGTGTAAGGATGGCTGGAGCCTTTGAGTCAGAGGTGTAGTGAGCCGGGATCACACCACTAGGCTCCAGCCTGGGCAATGGAGCCAGACCCTGTTTCAAAAACAAAAAACAAACAAACAAAAAACCCCACAAAACAACAACAAAAAAGCCATCCTTAAGTTTGATACTACCTCTCCAGTCACTTGTTATTTATACTTCTCCTCTTAACCAACTGGTTAAAAATAAAAGTCTCCTCTGTTCATGTTTGATTCATCTTTCCTTGATCACTTCAATTAGGTTTCCTATTATACCACTGAACTTATTTTTGGTAAGGTCACTAATAACTCCTTTGTTAAATCCAATGGATAGATTTAAGCCTTTATTTTATTTGTCTTCTCTATATCTTAAACTGTGAACCATGCCATCCTCCAAAGGAAAAAAAATACTAGTTTTTCCCTAGGTTTCTATGTTGTTATTATTTCTTCATTATTTGATGTTATTTTTAAGTTGACATATAATAATTGTACATATTTTCTAGGTGCATAGTGATGTTTCGATACATAAAATATATAGTGATAAGATCAGGGTAATTAGCATATTCATCATCAAACATTTATCATTTCTTTGTGTTGAGAATATTCAATATCTCCCTTCTAGCTATTTAAAACTATATAATATATTATTGTTAACTATAGTCATCCTATGGTAGTTGTATTAGTTCATTTTTACACTGCTATAAAGAAATACCTGAGACTGGGTAATTAATAAAGGAAAGAAGTTTAATTGACTCACAGTTCAGCGTGGCTGGTGAGGCCTCAGGAAACTTACAATCATGGCAGAAGGGGAAGAGGCACATATTACGTGGCGGCAGGTGAGAGAGAGAAGAGAAAGTGAAGGGGGAAGAACTCCTTATAAAGCCATCAGAACTCATGAGAACTCATTCACTCTCATGAGAACACTATGTGGGAAACTGCCCCCATGATCCAGTCACCTCCCTCCCTCGACACGTGGGGATTACAATTCAGGTAAGGTTTAGGTGGAGACACAAAGCCTGACCATATCAGTGATATAGAACACTAGAACATATTCATCATATCTCACTGTATATTGTATCCTAAACTAATCTCTCCCTATTCCCTACTTTCCCAGCCTTTAGCATCCTCTGTTCTACTCTTTATTTCTATGAGAGCAACCTTTTTTAGCTTCCATATATGAGTGAGAACATGTGGTGCTTAACTTTTTATTCCTGGCTTATTTCACTTAACATAATGTCCTCCACTTCCATCCATGTTGCTGTGAATGACATGATTTCATTCTTTTTTATGACTGAATAGTTCTCTGCCGTGTGTATGTTTATCACATTTTCTTTACCATTCATTTGATGTTGGATACCTAAGTTGATTCCATATGTTGGCTATCACATATAGTGCTGCAATAAACATAGGAGCATAGATGTCTCTTTGATATAATGATTTCATTTCCTTTGGTTTAATACCCAGCAATGGAACTGCTGAATCATACGGTATTTCTATTTGTAGTTTTTTAGGAACCTCCATACTGTTATTCATAGGTGCTGTACTATTGATATTCCCACTAAGAATGAAGAAGGGTTTCCTGTACTCCACATCCTTGCCAGCGTGTGTTATTTTTTGTCTTTTTGATGATTGCCATCCTAACAGGGATGAAATGATACCTCATTGTGGTTTTGATTTGCATTTTGCTGGTGATTAGTGATGTTGAACATTTTAAAATATGTTTATTGGTCATTGTATTTTATTTTTTTTATTATACTTTAAGTTCTAGGGTACAAGTGCACAACGTGCAGGTTTGTTACATAGGTATACATGTGCCATGTTGGTTTGCTGCATCCATAAACTCATCATCTACATTAGGTATTTCTCCTAATGCTATCCCTCCCCTAGGCCCGCACTGACCAACAAGCCCTGGTGTGTGATGTTCCCCACCCTGTGTCTAAGTGTTCTCATTGTTCAATTCCTACCTATGAGTTAGAACAGGCAGTGTTTCATTTTCTGTCCTTGTGATAGTTTTCTGAGAATGATGGTTTCCAGATTCATCCATGTCTCTGCAAAGGGCATGAACTCATCCTTTTTATGGCTGCATAGTATTCCATGGTATATATGTGCCACATTTTCTTAATCTAGTCTATCATTGATGGACATTTGGGTTGGTTCCAAGTCTTTGCTATTTCAAAGACACAGACTGGCAAATTGGATAAAGGGTCAAGACCCATCAGTGTGCTGTATTCAGAAGACCTGTCTAATGTGCAAAGAGACACATAGGCTCAAAATAAAGGGATGGAGGAAGAGCTACCAAGTAAATGGAAAGCAAAAGAAAAAAGCAGGAGTTGCAATCCTAGTCTCAGATAAAACAGACTTTAAACCAACAAAGATCAAAAGAGACAAAGAAGGCCATTACATTATTGTAAAGGGATCAATTCAACAAGAAAAGCTAACTATCCTAAATATATATGCACCCAATACAGGAGCACCCAGATTCATAAAGCAAGTCCTTAGAGACCTACAAAGAGACTTAGACTCCCACACAATAATAATGGGAGACTTTAACACCCCACTGTCAATATTAAACAGATCAACAAGACAGAAGGTTAACAAGGATATCCAGGATTTGAACTCAGCTCTGCACCAAGCAGACCTAATAGACATCTGCAGAACTCTCCACCCCAAATCAACAGAATATACATTTTTCTCAGCACCACATCACACTTATTCTAAAATTGACCTCATAATTGGAAGTAAAGCACTCCTCAGCAAACGTGAAAAAACAAAAATCATAACAAACTGCCTCTCAGACCACAGTGCAATCAAATTAGAACTCAGGATTGAGAAACTCATTCAAAACCACAAAACTACGTGGAAACTGAACAGCCTGCTCCAAAATGATTACTGGGTAAATAACGAAATGAAGGCAGAAATAAAGATGTTCTTTGAAACAAATGAGAACAAAGATACAATGTATCAGAGTCTCTGGGACACATTTAAAGCAGTGTGTAGAGGGAAATTTATAGCACCAAATGCCCACAAGAGAAAGCAAGAAATATCTAAAATTGACACCCTAACTTCACAATTAAAAGAACTAGAGAAGCAAGAGCAAACAAATTCAAAAGCTAGCAGAAGGCAAGAAATAACTAAGATCAGAGCAGAACTGAAGGAGACAGACACACACAAAAAAGTTCGATAAGTCAATGAATCCAGGAGCTGTTTTTTTGAAAAGATCAACAAAATTGATAAACCACTAGCAAGACTAATGAAGAATAAAAGAGAGAAGAATCAAATAGACGCAATAAAAAATGATAAAGGGGATATCACCACCAATCCCACAGAAATACAAACTACCATAAGAATACTATAAACACCTCTAAGCAAATAAACTATTGGTAATTTTAATGTCATCTGTTGAGAAATGTCTGTTCATTTGCCCATTTTTAATTTAATTTTTTTTCTGTTAAGCTGTTTGAGTTCCTTGTATATCCTGGATATTAATCACCTGTCAGATTAATAGTTTATAAATATTTTTCTCCATTCTGTAAGTTGTCTTTCCACTCCGTTGATTGTTTCTTTTACTGTAGAGAAGCTTTTTAGATTGCTGAAATCCCATTTGTTCATTTTTGCTTTGTTACCTGTGCTATTGAGGTCTTAGTCATAAAACTTTTCCTAGACCAACGTCCTAAAGTGTTTCCCCTATGTTTTCTTCTAATAGTTTTAGAAGTTTGGGTCTTACATTTTAAGTCTTTGATCTATTTTTGTTTGATTTTTGTATAGGGTAAGAGGTGGGATGGGGTCTTGTTTTATTCTTCTGTGTATGGCTATCCAGTTTTCCCAGCACCATTTATTGAAAAGACTGTCCTTCCCCCACTGAGTGTTCTTGCAATCTTTGTCAAAAAGCAGTTGGCTGTAGATACATGGATTAATTTCTGGGTTCTCTATTCTGTTCCATTGGTTTGTGTGTCCGTTTTATGCCAATACCATGCTGTTTTGGTTACTAGAGCTTTGTAGAATATTTTGAAGTCTGGTACTGTGCTTTATACAGATTTGTTCTTTTGCTCAGAATTGCTTCAGCTACTTGGGGTCTTTTGTGATTCCATACAAATTCTAAGATTGTGTTTTCTATTTCTGTGAAAAATGGCATTGGTATTTTGATGGGGATTGTATTGAATCTGTAGATAGACTTGGGTACTATGGTCATTTTAACAATATTAATTCTTCCAGTCTATGAACATGAGATGTCCTTCCATTTGTTTGTGTCATCTACAATTTATTTCATCAGTGTTTTGTCATTTTCTTTGTAGAGATCTTTCACCTCCTTGGCTAAATTTATTCCTAGGTATTTTTGTTTTTTGTAGGTATTATAAAGCAGATTGCCTTCTTGACCTCATTTTCAGCTAGTTCTTTGTTCATGTATAGAAATGCTACTAATTTTTTTATGTTGTTTTTGTATTCTACAACTTTACTGAATTTATCAGTTCTAAGAGTCTCTTGGTAAAGTTGTTAGGTTTTTCTAGATATAAGATCATGTCATCTGCAAACAGGGGCAGTTTTACTTCCTCGTTTCCCATTTGGATGTCCTTTATTTATTTCTCTTGCCTCATTGATCCTGCTAGAACTTTCAGTACTTTGTTGAATAAGAATGGAGAGAGTGGGCATCCATGTCTTATTCCAGTTTTTAGAGGAGAAGCTTCCAGCATTTCCCTGTTAGGTAAGATGTTAGCTGTGGGTTTGTTATACATGGCCTTCATTATGTTGAGGTACTTTCCTTCTACACCTAATTTGTTGAGAGCTTTTATTATGAAGGGATGTTGAATTTTGACAAATGCTTTCTCTGCAGCTATTGAAATTATCATATGGTTTTGTTCTTCATTCTGTTGCAGTGATGTTTCACATTTATTGATTTGCCTATGTTGAATGACCCAACTTTGTTGACTGCAGGCATGTTCCTGGTGGTCTGATTGATGGGCATCAATATGACCATGGAGGGGGTGATGGCTAGAGAATTTCTGGCTTCACAAGATGAAGCCAGTGATTCATGAGCTGAGCTGAAATCTTCCCAGCCTGATACTTCCCTTTCTATCACAGCAACCCTCCATGATAGATTAGAATGGTTCCCAGTTGGCCAGGTGCAGTGGCTCATACCTGTAAACCCAACTCTTTGGGAGGCAGAAATGGGAGGATCGCTTGAGCTCAAGAGTTCAAGACCAGTCTGGGCAACATAGTGGGACCCCATCTCTATTTTTATAATGTAAAAGAATATTTTAAATTGTTTCAGATGAGAACATCAAGGCTAAGGGTAACTAACTTGTCCAGGCGATTGAGTACAGAGGTAGGTCCGAGATCTGGGTGGCCTGCCCCCAAGCCAGTGCTCTTTCCTGCCACCTACCCTCTCTCTGGGGATGTGCTCACCAAGTGAGCCCAGGGGTCAGTGTGTGAGGTTACAGAGGGACAGCAGCCTGGTTGTGTGCAGGGAGGATGCCCTGGGAGTCAGTTTTTTGTTTGTTTGTTTTTTGAAACAGGGTCTCACTCTGTCCCTCAGGCTGGAGTGCAGTGGTGGCATGATCACGATTCACTGCAGCCTTGACCTCCTGGGCTCAGGGATACATCCCACTAATATGTTCTTGCATTTCTGGGGTGTATCACACTACATCATGGTGTATTATCTTTTTGATGTGCTGTTGTATTGAGTTTGCTAATATTTTGTTGAAGATTTTTGTGTCTATGTTCATCAGAGGTATCAACCTGTAATTTTCTTTTCTTTCTTTTTTGTATCCTTGTCTGCTTTTGGTATCAGGGTTATGCTGGCCTCATAGAATGAGTTAGGAAGAGTTCATTCTGCTTCAGTGTTTTGGAATAGTTTGAGAAGATTTGGTATTAATTCTTTTTTAAAGGTTCAGTAGAATTCAGCAGGGACGCCATCCAGTCCTAGATTTTTCTTTTTTGAGAGATTCTTTATTACTGATGCAATCTCATTACTTTTATTGGTCTTTTCAAGTTTTCTAAATTTTTCTTGGTTCAATTTCAGTAGATTGTATATTTCCATGAATTTAGCTATTTCCTCCAGGTTTTCCCATTTGTTATCAGATAGTTGCTCACAGTGGTCTCTAAGTGATGTCTCTTTTTTCACTTCTGACTTTATTTACTTGAACTTGCCCTTCCCTCCCTCTCCCCGTTTCCCCTTCCCCTCCCCTTTAATCTTCCCCCTCTCCTTCCCCCTCCCCTTTCCTCTTCCCTCCCCTTACCTCCCCTCCTCCCTCCCTTCCCGTCCTCTCTCCCTTCCCCTCTCCTTCTCACCCCATCTCTCTGTCTAGTCTAGGTAATGGTTTGCCAATTTTGTTTCTTTTCAAAACACCAGCTTTCTGTTTCATTGATCTTTTGTATTTTTTATCTAAATTTGTTTATGTCAGCTCTGATCTTTATTATTTCTTTTCTTCTACTAACTTTGAATTTGGTTTGTTCTTCCTTTTCTAATTCTTTGAGAAAAATCATTAGATTGTTTTTTGAAATCTTTCTAGTTTTTGATGTAGGCATTTATTACTATAAACTTGTCTCTTAATATTGTTTTTGCTGTGTTCTATAAGTTTGGTATGTTGTGTTTCTAAGTATTATCCTTAATTTCTCCCTTCACCCATTGGTTGTTCAGGAGCATGTTGTTTAATTTCCATATATTTGTATAGTTTCAAATGTTCCTGTTGTTATTGATGTTTAGTTTTAATGCACTGTGCTCAGATGAGATACTTGATATGATTTTGATTTTTAAAAACTTGTTGATACTTGTTTTGTGTCCTAACTTATGAACAGTTCTGGAGAATGTTCCATTGATAATGAAAAGAATGTGTACTATACAGAACATGAGTGACATGTTCTGTAGATGTGTATTAAGTTCTGTAGATGTCTGTTAGGTCCATTTGGCCTATGGTGCAGTTTAAATAGGATGTTTGCTGTTTTTATTTCTGGATAATCTGCTTAGAGTGAGATGATGAAGTCTCCCAACTATTATTGTATTGAGGTGTATCTCTCCCTTTTGGCCGAATAATATTCGTTTTATATATCTGGGTGCTCCAGTGTTGGATCCACTGAAGATGGAGCTCCACATCTGGTCCTTTTGATCTCTATGTTGGTGACTATTTCAATAAACACACAGTTGCTCAGGCTGAAACCCTAGGTTATCTGTTATTCCTTCTCTTGTACCTTTCCCTTCCCTTCACTCTCTTCCAATAACTCAAAACTGTTCCCACTTTTCCCATCCCCACTGCACAGCCACAATGCAGTCTTGTTTCTCAACCAGATTACTACAACTCCCTGAATGGCCATCTTACCTCCATTTCTGTTTATTCTCCAGACTTTCTTAAGTGCTAATGTGACCACCTGCCACCCAACAGCTGAAAACTGTTTAGTGGTTACCCATCACTTTCAGAATGAAGTCAAAACTGCTTAGGAAAACATAAAATTTATTCATAATCCAGTCCCTGGCAACCTCTTAACCTCACCTGTTATTCCTGCTTACCCACTATTCCTGTGTTCCATCCATACTGTACTACTTGGAGTTCCTTAGACCAGATATGCTGTCTAGCATTTCCAAACCTTCACATTTGTTCCAACTTCATCAATTCATTCAACAAATATTTATTGAACATGTCCTTTGTGCCAGGCACTGTGCTAGGTGTTGGGTATAAAGCAGTGAACAAAAGATATATAATTCCTACTCCTGTGGGCATAGAGAGACTAAATCAATAAACAAATGAAAACATTAGTCTATAATTACACATTGGAATTTGGTTGCTTTGAAACAGGATATTTTGAAAGACAGTGGATATAGGGTGTGTGCTGGTAGGGGTTTTAAAGTATTGATAGTTATGGAAAGCCTCTTCAAGAAGGTGATAATTTAAGAAGAAAAGAATAGTTCTACCTGTGACACACTTTGCCATGTTTTTTGCCGACTATTTTATCCCTCATTATTTAAAATTGAATTCAGATTTTACTTTTTCTAAGAAGCCCTCTCTAACTTTATCTATTTAAGTTAGGTACTCCCTTTTTTTTTATCAAGATATTTTTCTCAGAATTGTAGTGGTCTGTTTTCTTGATTTTCTTATCTGCTAGACTGGGAACTCTTTGAGGTAGGGACTGTGACTTTCATATCTGTATCATGTGTCTGATACCAAAACATAATTTGATAAATTAGTTAACAAAGAAGGACCTGCTATAAAAATGTGCAAGATAATCTGGAAGCTCAGAATAGGTCGACATTACTGTTATTTAGGTGATCAGAAATCTTTGTGCCAAGCTGAAACAGGAAAGACAGGTAACATTTTGACAGGTGAAGACTGGGAGCAAAAGAAGATGAGAGAAAAGGGAGGAGCAAGAGGGGGGAGTGGACAACTGTAAATGGAAAACACACGTGTTTGGAAAGTTCTGTTGGACCATAAGGCGTATATGATCAGGAAAGGGGTGTTACAAGCAGAAAATGTAATTTGGCATAAGATGGAAGAGAACTCTGAAATATCAAATTAGGGTAAAGAATAAGTTCTTTTTCTCTTTTGTTTGAGATGGAGTCTTGCTATGTTGCCCAGGTTGAAATGCAGTGGTTATTCACAGGCGTGGTTATTCACAGGCGTGATCATAGCACACTGCACTTTGACCTCCTGCCTCAAGCAGTCCTCTCACCTCAGCCTCCCAAGTAGCTGGAACTACAAGTGCATACCAGTGAATCTGGATAAATTATTTTTCTTAAAAAATCATTTGTAAAAATCAAAACAAAATAAAATTTGTAAAGCATGGTAAAATATGGTAAAACAAATTGCCCTGAACCCATCATTCGACTTAAGAACTAGAACATAACCAATACCTTGGCCTCTTTTCCTTGTACACACCATGTATCCCTTCCCTCAAGGTAACTGTTCTCATAAATTTGGTGTTTTCATTTCCTTGTTCAAAATAAATATAGTTTTAACAAACATATGAAACAAATATTATTTCCTTTGGGATTTGAACATCATGAAAATGAGACAGTGTATACAGAGTTCTGTAACTTTTTTATTCAAATATAATCTTTCATTTTTCCTTTCATTCATTTTAATGTTCTGTAGTATTCCATTATATGTATATACCATAATTCATTTATCTATTCAATTGTTGGTAACTATTGGGGCCCTTATAAATAATATCGCCACAGATATTCTTATTTTATTTATGGCTCCTGTGAATGTGTGCGGGAATTTTTCTAGAAGATATACTTAGAAGGGGAAAAATGCAAATTATAGGGAATGCAAATTCATATGAAAATACCAACTTGTTTTCCAAAGTGGTCATACCACTATGACCATCCATTTCATTCTCTCTGCTCATCCGTTTCCTCGCTTGTAAAACTTTGAGTGATTGGTTTAAAGGATTGTTGCAATACTTACTTTGAAAACCAAATGAGTTAACATACGTAAGATGCTTAGCATAAGACCTGACACATAGATGCTAAAAAGTACTAGTTCCTTCTATAATAAATACCTTCTCCCTTCCCTGCATCTTCTTTTGCCTGGAATCACTAATGTTACATGCTAGTTGGCTTAGCCTTGTTTCACAATGGAGTTCAGTTACATTATTCACATTTTAGAGACCAAAAAAACCCCTGAGGCTTATAAAGGAGATGAAATGTGATTATAAGCAGGCTGATCTCTTGCATCTGGTTTCAAATTTGGATTATGACACATCACGGGTCAGCAAACTATGGCCGGAGGACCAAATATGGCCTGCCACTTGTTTCTGTGTATAAAGTTGCAACAGTAGAGTTGAAGAGTTGCCGTAGAGATAATATGGCTGCAAAGCCTAAAATATTTACTATATGGCCTTTCCATGGACTATCAAAATATATTTCTAGATGGCTTTTTAATTTTTTGTAAAACATAATTGCCTATGAAGTGTTGATGGTTCCACGAATGTATTAATTTACTTGCTCAAAATATATTTCTCCTCAGAGATGAAGATAAACTGAAAATGTGGAAACCCAAGTTTCTGACACCGAAGGAAAAAAAAGAGAAAAACGGTGCTGAAGAATCAGAAAGGTGGGAACACAGAGGCACTTATATTATAGGTTATCTGCAGCAATTTATACCTCTTACCAGCTGTGTGGCTTTAGATAAGTAATGAAATTTGATTCTCAGCTTTTTCATCTACAAAATGAAAATGACAACATCTACATCATAGTACAGCTGAGAGGATTAAAAGGGACAAAGAATATAAAAATATTAAGTGTCATACACATGTATCTTCATCCTCCTCCTCCCTGCTTTTGGTGGATAGGAAGTGAGAAAAGATTTCAAGTTAACCATTTTCAAACAATGACAAATTTCTAGTCTTCTTTTAGGTTGTAAGAACTTCCCCTTATAAGATATCATGTAAATAAAACACCAATTAGAACTTAAATGTAACTTTGAGAAAAAAACAAACCAGGTATCATATAGTGACACTGATTTCCCTAAAATATAATTCTAGTTATGACTATAATGAGTGTTAGAAGTTTAAAATGTTTTACTGAGTCAAGATCTAACCTGCATTCGTGTGATTCAAGTTCCCAAGCGGTTGTGAGAGGATGTTTTTACTGAGGCAGGTGGTTTCTTACTGCTCTCTGATCCCATCTTCTCAATTGCTAGGACATGAGGCAGGATATGAGGTACTTTTTTAACAAATGACTTGGGGAAATATTTGTCTAAATAGTCACTGAGATGTGAACATTGTGTAGTCTGTGTGCTCTGGGAAACCTGTTAGAAAAGTCCTACTGGGGTGCACCAGAGGAAACCAGACATTAGTGTCTGAGACTCAGAGGATGGCATTGGATGGTCCTTCTCGTACGTTTATTTTCTTTAGGTTCAGACTTGATGTAATTTATTTTTCTCAGGTTGGAAAGATGTATTAACAGACTAGAAAAGAAACTATCTTAAACTTCATACTTTTACATACATTTGCACAGCATAACAAAACAGAATTCCAAGAGAGGAACTATTAGTAACATTTTTGATCTGCCCCCCAGAAAGCTTTTTAGTATGTTGATAACTACAAATAAGGCTTCTTAGGAAACAATTTTCCAGTGCCTTTTTATTTTTATTTTTTTGCAACAGAGTGATATAACAGTATACTTTTATTTTGAACCAAGTAAATTAGAAAATGTTACAGTAAGGGTAATTATTTCTGTATCAATTTCTATGTGCTCTTTGAACTTTTTAAAATGATTTTGACCATAACGTATTCTACCAGTAAGGAAGAAATGTTTTCTATATTAGTTCAACTCTTTTATTATTCTTTTATCAATCAAAGACAATGGTAAGTTTAAAGAGAAGTTGAGCAAAGGTATGTGTCTTAGCCTATTTGTGTTGCTATAAAGGAACACCGGAGGCTGGGAAATTTATAAATAAAAGAGGTTTATTTAGCTCCTGGTTCTGTAGACTGTACAACAAGCATGACATTGGCATCTGCTTCTGGTGAAGGCCTCAGGCTGCTTCCACTCATGGCAGAAGGTGAAGGAGAATGTGCAGAGATCACAGGGCTAGAAAGGAAGCAAGAGAGACAAGTGAGGTACCAGGCTCATTTTAACAAATGAGATGCCAGGCTCCAGGAAACTATGACAGTGGTAACTCACTCATTACCAAGAGGACAGCAGCTAGCCATTCATGAGGGAAAAAAACCCCATGACACAAACATCTCCCATTAGGCCCCACCTCCAACATTAGGGCTCAAATGTCAACATGAGGTTTGGAGGAGTCAAATATCCAAACCATAGCAGTATCTCAGGTATAACGGCATGAAAAGGATAACCCACTTTCTAAGATGACCCAAGTAGACATTGTAATGTGTAGGGAAATGGGCAGCTGATGGAATAAAACTGACAGGATTTGGTTGACTTTTTTACTTCTGTCAATACATTAAACTGCTAAAAAGAAGAAACAAATCTCACGTGAAGAGCAAGAGGGAGGACTAAGAGTATAATCAGTTTCTTCTGTAGCGTTATTTACTTTTATGTGCTGAAATTCTTGCACATGTTTTGTGGCATCTTTCTTTATTTTCTTAATGGTATTCATCCTCCAAAACATTCAGCAAACTGGAGAGCTCTTCGATTGAACCATGTAGATTTGTGATCTCCAATTAGGCTTAACAACTTAGAAAACCACACAAAGTAAACTGCTTACTCATTCTTACTGGTTTCCATTAAATAATCTAAAGGTGAATGGGAACATATGTAAATTTCCTAAAATTAAAAAAAAACAAGTTATATCTCTAAGTCTCATTCAGACAAGTTTCTTATGTACCTTCATTTGTTTAACCAATGTGATTTTATCCCGTTATTATCTTGCCATCAAAAATATTTAATTGTGGGGAAAAGCAATTGGTATTACCCTGATCACTTGTTTGACAATTTGCTCTAATGGAAATATGTGTGTGTATTTGTATTATGAACCTACATATGTGTGTGTACATATACACAGATGCATGACTTTGCATATGTATTATTTTATATAAAATTATGCACACAAAATCTATACCTGAATTTGTCCTGAAATGAAGTGACTTTGTAGACTCGGCAACTTAAGAGTTTTATTATAGTACATTTTACCCTACCTGCACATTTCTTGCTAGTTTCTCTCCTAGAAGTTTCTTCAAAACCAAGAAGCAAAACTTAGAAAAGAACAGAATGAAAAGAGAAGAAAAACTATTTAGAGAAAGGTTTAAGGTACGTTCTCTTCTCAAGGTAAAAATTAGCAATATTAACAGCTTGGAGCTTTCATTTAAAAAAAAATCTGTAAGTATGCTGTGCCTTTGCCTCTCTGAGATACAGACATTATCTTTGACACAAAAAGCCAGCATTTCATTCCTATTTTTTCCTGATACATTTCTATATTTTTATGTCTGTACATGCTATTCCTTCTTCCTGGAAAAACTACTAAGTTGTTCTTGAAGGCTCTGTTCAAATGTCACCCACTCCTCCCTCTCTCGTCCAGGTTGTTACTCCTTCAGCACATTTTGTATATCTATTTTACACATGTCTTTTATAACACTGATTTGTTGTATTAAAGCATTTGTGTGTGTGTGTGTGTGTGTGAATCTTGAACTAATTAATCTCTTGAGTGCTTTTTGAGAAAGAAACCCTGTCTCATTCAGGTTTGTTCCCCAGGGCCTGACATAAAACTGTACAGTGTTTGGTAAATGAATGCCTAAACAAGCAAGCAAATGAATAACAAAATGAACAAATGAATGACGCAGCATCCGAAGCTCTCTGCCTTCTTATTCTGTTATTAAGAGTCCATGGAACATTTTTTCATTATTCTAAAGCTCAACCTTCCCTGATTTCATATATTGTCAAAGTGACGATTATTAACTATGAAACATACTGAGCACCTTCCATGTGCTAGACACTGGATTGAGAGAGGCAAAGTGTGCATCCTCCTCATAAAATTTATCTAAGTCACTATACAGCCTAAAATTTTTCAAAAATTCCCCCTTGCAAAATGTTTAAAGTTTAGGCTTCCTAACATGACACAGAAAGCTCTTTATGTCCTGACCTTTGCATATCTTCCTGGCTTTATCTCTTGCCACTCTTTGCGTTGCACTTTCTGCTTTGGCAACAAACTGCTCATAGTTCTGTCCCTTGAATGAACCTCCACCTCTATCTTTGTCTTGCTATTTCATCCCTCTAAGTGCTTCCTTGGTCTATTCCAACTATCTGGTACACCTTTGAACTTTTCTCCATCTGACTAGCTCTTATTCATTTATCAAGCTCCAGTCGAGGGATCTCCTCTTCTCCAGGAAGACTTACCCAAATCTTCTAATTAAATAAATTACTCTTCTTCCGTTTACTTATATACTTGAGCAATCTCTAGCTTATCACGCATTAACAAAATTGGAATTACATGTTCATCATATTAAACTATGAGCTCCTAGAGGACAAAGGTTATTTTATATATGTTTATATCCATGTGCAGAGCAGAATAAGGTTGCTTAGCATTTTGTAAACACGCATAAAATATTTTTTAAATTGAACTAAAATAGGAATATACACAAATCTCTCATAATCACTGATAATTCCTGTTTGAACCAAAGCTGATTGGGGTTACTATATCTAGAAATTGTGATATGTTAGTATCTACTACAACCCTGATGTTATTTGATTAATTGAAAAACAACCATGAGGCAATCACTTGTTGAAAAAACCCTTATGTTCCATCCAATCCTTTTTTCCCTCTCCGTGTGTTTTTGATTGTTTCATGTGGGAAAGATATTCCATTTCCTGTATATGTGTATAATTCCATTCTTATTACCTGTAGTGGGTTTCCTTGATAGGCCATTTCAATAATTTTTATCCAGCTCAAATCATAAAACATTGGATAACTCATTTGTGCCAGGCACTGAGGGTACAAAGATGAATAAGACTGTCTACTATTTTCACTTGATAAGACAGTATGTTTATTAAATTATATAATAGGAATAGATATCAAGTATAGTTAAGAGACAGTAAATTTTTATATATGGCAGTCATAACAGTTTTCATGTGAAGTGGTTAAGAGAAAGAAGAGTATTTCAAGTAAACAGCATGTATTCAAGGATTGTCATGTAGCTTGATGCAGCTTCAGTAAAGAAGACAAAGATAGAGGGATGGAGAATGGCAGTATACAAAGGAGCCCGAATGTCAAGCTAAGCAGTGTGGATCTCATCCTGAAAGCAATAAGGAGTTTTTAGAACTTTATAAATAGAAAGGTGACCTAATTAGATCTGTATTTTAAGAAATCACTATGAATTCACAGTGAGCAATGGCCTGTAAAGGATAAAAAAGCCAGTAAGGAAGCGATTGTTTTGTTAAGTAAAGGAAAAAATCTATCTTGTAGATCTGATCTCATTTGTTATAGGTTGATCTTGTAATTTATCATCCAAACACAGGACACTTCTAAGAGTGGGAGGAGGAACTCTTAATCATAACAAAAAATAGTTATAGATAGACATATTAGTTATAAACAGACAATATCCTGGGCAAAAGGAGATATTTGGTCACACTAATTTGGAGAAGTAGGTACCTGTAATCTAAGCTATGTATTCTGGAACTATCTGTTTGTGGTCAACAGATTTCAGTGCATTAGAAGGTGATGTGCTGCAGATGTATAGGTCAGTATGTCAGGAAAAGATTCCCAAGGTCAGGACTTGAATTTCTCAGGAGTTTTTAACAAAATGCCTGCCTGCCCGTGAATACAAAAGGAGAATGGGAATTGCCCCCAACTGGGTACAGCCAATTCCCACTACTTTAAAATAACATGTAGTATAGCTATATATAAGAATACATAAGCTCACACAGAGAAAAAGCATGGAAAGAGTATCATCTAGAAATGATAGGTATGTAAGAATATTATAAACTTTAAGGCACTACACAGAAGTTTTAGTAATGGAACAGTTAACTACCATCCATGGTGCTTAATTCATACCTACGTTACAACCTCATCCAGCAGGGCTCATTCTAGTACAATTAAGTAATGGTTGTGCACACACTGGGGTCTGTCTGGGGATAGGGTATGGGGAGGGAGAGTATTAGAAAGGATGGTTAATGCATGCTGGGCTTAATACCTAGGTGATGGGTTGATAGGTGCAGTAAACCACTATGGCACACATTTACCTATGTAACAAACCTGCACATCCTGCACATGTACCCCGTAACTAAAAATAATAATTAAAAAAAAAGATTTGAGAGAAAAAAAATAATGGTTGTGAAAATACTTTGAAAATATAATCATACCAAACAAATGTGAGATTGCACCATTTTACTATTATTTTCTTAAATGACTTTCCTTTAACTGTATACCTTCCTATTTTCTATTCCCATATGTGTTATTTAACTAGTCAATAGTATCTGGAGTTTATTTTGAGGTTACTATATTATATCCTCCATTAGTTTTGTTATGAAAAATAACTATGCAAGAATGGTCTGATTAGTAATTTCTCATTTCAGTACAATAAAGAGATTATTGTCATCAACACAGCAGTGGCCTGTTCCAAGAATTCAAGAAATGGAATATTTGATTTGCCAATAAGTCCTGGAGAAGAACTGGAAGTCATTGATACCACCGAACAAAATCTAGTGATATGTCGTAATTCCAAAGGCAAATGTAAGTTTATTTGCTTATTTTTCATAACATTTCATTGTTTTTAAAAAAATCTTAAAGCATTTTCTCTGTAACTTTCAAATTAACGGTGATTTTTCTTTCTATAGATGGATATGTGCTCATTGAACATCTAGATTTCAAGTAAGCTGTTTGATTTTGTACTTTAAATCATGAGTTCCTAATACCTTGTTGAATATATTAGTCTCAAGAGAAGACTACTGAATCTATTGAAATTCAGGATAAGTTTTAAAAATTAGACATGCAGTACCCTATTCTATAAGGATCATGTTGGAAGATACTTTATTATTGTCTCTTGTGACTATGCTATCAAACTTCTCTACACAGCTTTATCAACATTTTAAAAGAACACAAACATATTAAACTAGATCAGAAATTCCCTAGAAATCTCCCACTCAACTGTTTCATTGTCCTATATTTTTAAATGTTTGCATATTTTTCTTTTATCTCAGGCATCAAAGTTGGTCACCTTAGAAAGATCACGGTCAAATGTTACGGACTGCACAAGGGAGAACTAGTCCTAAGATCCTAGTCCTGCCTTACATCAGTTTCAGTTTACATGTCAAAATTTTAGAGATGGTGGAATCTGTGGAAACTTTCGTTCTGAACTTAAAAGAGAAAAATAAAAACAAATCCTCAACATTTAGATGTTGGTTTTACTCCTAAAAGGTTATCTTTCAATGTCTATTTCAGTATCTACTTCACTGCCAGTTCAAGAGAATGTGAAACAGTATGTGTTAGCATTTGAGCACTTATTTAATGAGCCATATCCAAAGTTAGAAATCATGCCTTATGGCACCTAGTCAGTTGTGCAGATGGTTGGTTTGCTTCTAATATTAGCACATGAGCGTTTGTAATTTCTAGATGTTGTGCATTCAAATTTGGTATAATTTAATTCTGAACAGTAAACAGTAAACAGTGTAACCAAGGTCTTTTAAATACTCAAGTTTAAGGTATAATCTTAATTATGACTCAGTCTTTAAAAAGGTATAAATGTCCTTTTACTTTATCACAAAAATAAACTCATACGAATACTGTTCCACATTGGTTTCTTTTGGGAATAGTTTCTCAAAAAATAATTTATTCCTAAATTCACCCATCATTTTAAGAAGTGCCCAAATGTACTTAACAAAATAATATATATGCTGTCTTACTTTAAAACATCTTTTTGTCCAAAATAAGAACAATTGTCATTATTTTGTCTATGCCCAAATAACTATTCAACTAATAGCATTCATATGTACTTTCATTTATATGGAATTAAATAAAAATTTAAAAACTGAGCTGTAATATCTATTCCATTTTTTAAATGGGGTGCACTGCATGTCAAGAGAAATAAATTCTACATATGCATTTAACAGTTTCAAATTTTTAAGTGGCTTTTTCAGCACAGAAAAACTGAAGAATTTCACTCAGTTCTTTAAGCAGGGTGATTCTGGCCTTCACAAGTGTGATGGAATTTGTTTCCATGGCCTTGTTCTTTATATTGAGGCCACTTTTTAAGCTTCTAGGTTCTTTTATTTTCCTTTGCATGTTCCAAATGACATTTGCCAATAAAGGCCAAGCTTATTCTAAAAGACACGAATCAAAGATATTCAAAAAGTTCAGACTTTAGAGAAGGAAATCTGTAGAGATTATTACAAATAACATAATTAAACAAGATATCAATGGAACAGCTAAAGGATTAAAAAATGTTTTACAGAGAAGGTAACACTGAAGCTTGGTCTTTAAATATGTTTATTTATTAGACAAGGCACAGATGGAAGATCCATGCTCGCTTTGGTGATTATGAAGAAATTCATAGTAAATGGAGTGGAGAATGTCTGGTGGGAAATGGCAAGAGCTGCTTGCAATGGGGCAAAGTGGGGCTAGAATGTGACAGACTTCACTTGTACCTTTTCCTCTAGAGATTAAGGAGTCATTTAAGGGTTAAGCAGGAAAAAAATGTCAGTTACTTGGGGGATAGGAAGAAAATGCCAGATATTTGGGGGATGGGAAGCAATCACCAATATGGATAATAAAGGAGAGGTGAATTGTTTTTGCAATATTCTAGGCAAAAGGCATTATACCTTAAGACAGCAGCAACAGAAATATATGGTACAGGAGCCCCATTAGAGGTATTACAGAGGTAAAAGAGAATGTCTTGGTGACTAATTAGATGTATCGGTGAGAGAGAAGGAGAATTAGGGAATGGCTTTGAGACTTCTTTTCTGGGAGATGAAATGAAGGCTTGTACTAAAGATTGGAAATATATTTCTGCTTAGACTAGAGACCAAACTCTGCTTGGACCCCCTGAACTAAAACTATTACCCAGTGAGGGGCATTTGCAGCCCTCTCCTGCTCTCCAGGAACATAACTGTTAGAGTAGGCATTGTAGAAGACAAGGCTAAGTATGGTCTGTGGGCAAGAAGAGTATATGACTATGCTGAGCAGAAATCTTTCATGCAATAATCCTGTCCAACAGAGAATCATATACCATACATCACTCTTGCCACTTCACCAAGCCACTAAGCATTTTAAATCTTGGAGTGACAGCGGGACTAAATTTGAACTCAGATAGGTTTGTTCCCTGCACTTTCCACCTCATTACATGGTCCCTTGTTTTAATTTGACTCAGCTCTTTACATCTCAATTTCCTCATTATTTAAACAGGGCTAGGCTGGGCACAGTGGCTCACACCTGTAGTCCCAGTATTTCGGGAGGCTGAGGTGGGCAGATAACTTGAGGTCAGGAGTTCGATACCAGCTGGCCGATATGGTGAAACCCTTTTTCTACTAAAAATACAAAAATTAGCTGGGTGTGCTGGTGCACATCTGTAATTCCAGCTACTCAGGAGGCTGAGACAGAATCGCTTGAACCTAGGAGGCAGAGGTTGCAGTGAGCTGAAATCACGCCACTGCACTCTAGACTGGATGACAGAGTGAGACTCCGTCTAAAATAATAATAATAATAAACAGCTAATAACTCTGATCTTATCTACTTCACAGGGTAGTTGTTATGCTACAATGTAATAATATAAAAGTAATCTAAAATTCTTAATACACACTATGGTATTAGTGGTGTCATTTTTGTACCTGGCTTTTTCTGAAGTTGGAAGATGCTGAAAACAAAAATACATTTTTAAAATTCAAATTGTACGACTTGATAGAATGGCTGTTAAGTAATTTTTTTGCATAGACAGAAAAACGTTCAGTGTTAAAAGCCTATTAAATAGCATATACTGAAGAATAAGCTGTTTTGTCTAATATAAACTAGTACTTACTATTTATTGATATGGTATAGGTTTTTAGAAAAAAATGATTGTTTTTCTATCCTTTCTATCCATACTTAATGCAGTTATGTTTCTATTTCACTAATATCAGTCCCACTTCCTCCATTCTTGGAATCAAAGCATCAAAAATATATTTCTCACATTATTAATCTGCAAGATTTCAAAATGTAAATACCATGACTAAGACTTCAGTGATATTCTAAGCAGATGTCATCTGTCTCCCAGAAACCCTGAGCATAAAGCTTCAATGGAAAGACTAAGTTTACATTTTATTTTCAATTTTGTATAAAAATAAAGATAATGGCATCATCAGATAAAAGGCAGCATAATAAAGCACTTTACTGTAACAGAGGCTTAACACTGGCCTATTCATAAACTCATTGATATATACGCCAGGCCCTCCAGCAACCTTAAGATGTCCCAAGACCTCCCTTCCCACGTCTGAGTTCCTCTGTGATATACTCACTCTTCTAAGATTTCTAAGATTGCACAGCAGCCTTCTTGACCAGGCCCTCTCCTGCAAATCTTCAAAACTTTTTAAAGTATATTCTAGGGGGAAGAAATGGAAGAGGAAAAATATGAACATATAATAACAAAACTAAGAAGTAGCTGCCTCTTATTATGGGTGAGATTCTTCTCAGATTTTTAAAATTTCCTTCACTTTTCAAATTTCCTATAGGAAGCATCTATTATCTATGCAATTTAGGAAATAAAACATATTTTCACTAATAAAAACGAATCCGTTCTTTTCCTTCAAGTTTAGAAAAAGCGAATTGAAATCTTTACCTGTATATCCTGATTTCAATATGTTTGCATTTGTCTTTTTCATGAGGGCTAAAGTCTGTTTTTCAAAAAGCATACAGTCCAGGTGGGCCCAGCTTAATCACATGAGCCCTTAAAATTTGAAAATGGAAAGCAGTAAAGTCAGTCTCAGCAAATCAGAAACATGTCGTTGAAGAGAAGGAAGAAGAGATCCAAACCATAAGCCACTTGTTGCTGGTTTTGAAGATGAAGGGAGCCATGGGCCAAGGAATGATGATGGCCTCTAGAAGCTTTAAATGATTCCTAGCCAACAGCCAAAAAGGCAACAAGGACCTCAATCCTACAGCAGCAAGGAACGAAATTCTGCCAACAACTCAATGCAATTGGAAACAGATTCTCCTCCACAGCCCAGCCCTATCAATACTTTGGTTTCCAGCTTGTGTGACTTGAGGCAGAAAAACCAGCTAAGGCTGCTGGATTTCTGACATATAGAACAATAAGATAATTTGTACTTTAAGTTGTTAAGTTTGTAGTAATTTGTTACAGCAACAGTAGAAAACCAATGCAATAGCTTAAGTTAAAAACTATAATGTACAACTAAGATGACAAAAATGGACAAAGATGGTGTGAAATCGCCAATGAGTATAGGCAATCTTTTCCACTAACAACTTTCTTGTAACTATTAATTGGCGTGCAGAATACCAGCATAATGATGGAGCAGAAACAAAAATAGCTTTCAAATGAACCAGAGACTTTAATTTGATTTTGTGAAAAAAACTTATAAGCAATCAGGCTGCTTTTCTCTTTTGTGTTTGTTACCTATGAGTTTCATACAGTGCAAACATTAATTAGGAAGAATCTGTAACTATGAAATGCTATGTAAGTCAGAAAAACATCTTTTCCATATGGTTACTGTAAGACAAATCCTTCCCATATCATTTAACACTCACAAAAAGTATATAACAAACAAAACTGAAATTTGAATCGGAGATTATTTGAAAACAAAAGCACTGGAAGTCTGTTTGTTTGTTTGAGAAGGAGTCTCACTCTGTTGCCCAGGCCGGAGTGCAGTGGCGCGATCTCCGCTCACTGCAACTCCGCCTCTCGGGTTCACGCCATTCTCCTGCCTCAGCCTCCCGAGTAGCTGGGACTACAGGCTCCCGCCACCGCGCCCGGCTAATTTTTTTGTATTTTTCAGTAGAGATGGGGTTTCACCATTGTAGCCAGGATGGTCTCAATCTCCTGACCTCGTGAATCACCCGCCTCTGCCTCCCAACTCCCAAAGTGCTGGGATTACAGGCGTGAGCCTCCGCATCCGTCCTATTTTTTCTTGAAACCAATTATAAAAAGTGGTCCCAATTTTAACAATTAAAAAATTTTTCAATAAATACGTAATGAAGTACTCCAATGGGTCAATGTATCAACCTATTGATTTTTTTTTTTTCTTTTTCAAAGGTAGGCTAAGAATGAATGAATGCAGGATGTTTTTGAAAAAAAAGTAAATATTATATCCTATATTATGATTGTCATGACACAACCTAATGGCTGTTAATTTTCAGTTTTATTTGTTGCACTCAAAATCCACTGTATATTTAAGCATACATGACAAAGAACACAACCATTCTTCTTAAAATAATAAAGATACTATCCTTAGAGTTCACAGTTCTGTAACAACTTTACATTAAATGTTCAAAACATTGTACAACCACAGATATTTGTGAACAGTCTTGAGAGCTGTATTTTGGTACGTTAAGGCAGCTCCAGCCAACATTTTAAGAGATTCTGAATATTTGTTACAACACAGGACGTTTGATATTTGAATACTTGAGGTCTCAAGGAAGACTAAATGTCACCTAAGAACACCACAATTTGTGAAACTGTGATCTTACCTAAAAATCAAGATACTCATCAATATCAAAGATACTTATTTTTTTAAAAAAAGGAATTTACATTGAATGTGGGGATATAAACCCTGTATTTAAACAAGGGCTTCCAAACAGTTGCTCACACACATCTGTGAGGTAGGTTATCATCCACATTTTGTAAATGGAAAAACTAAATGAGGTTATGTGACTTGCTGCTGCTTCAGCAGCCAAAGGAAGAAACTGATTCCAAGTTAGATTTTGTTCTTAGCTCTGAGTTGTTTCCTTGACAAACTTTTTAAAGGGTTAAAATATAAAAACTGCCATTCATTGCATTAATTTTTAAAGCATAAGAAGGTAGCCAAATGTTATGTTTACCAATGTGACTTATAAAGTCAATCAACATGAAAGAAGTAGGGAAATACATTTAGTGAACAACTTCTGATAGTGATAGTGAGAGGCTGGACCAAGGAACTCAATCAGGCAGATGCAAACATGATCATTTGTAGGAGGCAGATCTAAGGAGAACTGAGAGGGATTAGAAAAAAAGAAAACATAGTTTAAACAAGTTTTACTATTACTCTTCTTATAATTTAAGGGAGAAGGCACAATTTAGTGTTTTGTTTGTTTGTTTTTTAGAACAGTGGATCTCTTTCTTTTCCACTTTAGGAAAATGTTATCTGTCTAGAAAAATTGCTATTTTTGATAGCAAAATTTATTTTAAAGAAATATGTAACTGTGAAAAATGCACGTTTAAATTAGTAGAAAAAAATTAACAGTGCAGTTCTCCTTGGCTAGAATGTTTTTGTTCCTCCTTGAAATTTTAAATCAATACAAAGCAGCAACCCCCCCTGCCCTCCTCAAAAAAGGTCACACTGTGTGCACTGTGTGAACCTTGTCAAAATTCTATGTATTATTCAAAAACGTTTTTATGCCAGGATATTCTCCAAATTCTTACTTTTTTTCTGGAGAGTGCTCTATTCTAGGATTTAATTACACTTTAAATGTAATTGAAATTTACCTACCCTGCTTGTCCAAACCATCAAGAGCCACTTCCATAAAATCTAAACTACTTTAGATATAAACTATTTTTACCAAAAGTCACACACATAGTCACAACTGCAAACTGGCATTGCTATGCAAGGCTGGCAGTAAACATTAACATTAGCTTGCAAAATTAATACAGGCCTACAGTCTGATAACTCTTCTAGACCCAGCCTGATTCTTATCAGGCTATGGCTGAAGAAGTTTAATTAAAACTCAATCCAGTCTAGACTGTGAGACCTGTTCTTTGTGCTATTACTGTTCAGTGGCATCAAATGCATCATAATTATAGGTGGAAAGGCTAGTAAGGATGCCAGCAACTTGTTTAAAAGAAGTTTTTATAATTTTTAAAGCTCAAACATAAGTACGTTACAAAATTTTATAAGGTTTGGGAGAAACTCTATCAAGCTAATAATAATTCAGTGTTTATAAATTAGAAAAGTATTCTATGAAAATAGTTATATCATCTAATATACATACAAAATGAAAAATTATCAATCTGCATATGAAATTTGGATAAGACTATTTCAGATAATAGTCAAAAACTATAACAATTTAGACAGGGACTGAAGCTACTTTTCTTTTTCGTTTTTTTGAGACAGACTCTTGTGCTGTCACCCAGGCTGTCATGCAGTGGCATGAACTTGGCTTATTCCAACCTCTGCCTCCCAGGTTCAAGAGATTCCTGTGCCTCAGCCTCCTGAGTAGCTGGGATTACAAGCAGCCTGCCACCACACCGGATAATTTTTGTACTTTTATTAGAGACAAGGTTTCACCATGTTGGCCAGGCTGGTCTCAAACTCCTGACCTCAAGTCATCCACCCACCTCGGCCTCCCAAAGTGCTGGGATTATAGGCATGAGCCACCATGCCCGGCCTAGTTTTCCATCTTGAAAAATGATTGTGCTATAAGAATCACATAAAATTATGAGAAGAATCATGTCTTAAAGTTTCTTCAGTATTTTTAAGCACCCTCAATAACTTAGAAATACTTATAAAAACCAATATGCTAATCATAAATACTTCAGATAATTACATCTTGTTAGTACAATCAACTGGTTAAAATAAACTAAGAACTATTTATTTAAGACTACTTTATGTCACTCTAAGACTTGAAAGCAAAACATCTGTATTTTTATTACTCAACCACTCTGATGTTTTATTAATTCAGACTGTTCTTCCCCAGAGGAAAGGTGGTTTCCTATAAAGAGCGATTGATCACTGCTGGATACTTGTATGGTGTTAAAGCTTTATGACGAGCTTTCTGGTCCTGCTTCCTCATCTGGAAATGGCAAAAATGCTTTCTCTGGTTTCCTCCCAAAGTTACTGTAATAGTAAGTAAACAATGTGAAGGGTCTCTAGATCGAAAAATCACTATAAAAAATATATGGAACACTTTCATCACTCCAAATTTGTAACGCTTTGCTTCATGCCAAATGGACATGATGTTTCACCATGTTTGGATTTCTAGATGATTTTTGCCATTTGCATTTCTCTGGCAGCTGTATTTAGAAAAATATTCAAGTATATACCTTTGACATGCCTCACCAAATCAAAACAGAAACATTCACACTAGTATAAAAACTCTAAATATATAAAAAGTGAACACTAACACAAATCATATGAAAAAGCAGAAAAGAACTTTAAAGCTCAAAAGTACCTTAGAAGTGTTAAAATCTACCTCTCTCATTTTAGGAGTTATAAAAATGAGGGCAAACATAGGATGTGACTTACCAACAGATTGCACATATCCCTCATCCAGAGTTTTTAATAGAGTCTTTGAGAACTACTATTAAAATAAATTACATTTCCTATTTAAAAAGCCACAGGGTGACACAGGAGAACCAAGTAAATAAATGCAAGATTGAAAAGGTTTGGGTCTTTAAAAACAAATAAACAAAAACAGACAAAATTGTGAACATGTCTAGCATTTAGATACTGAGATTTTACAACCATTAATAGGATGTAAATTATTAACCAGTGAATAGACAAAGTGGTGTCTGTGGCAGGCATGTTCCAGGTTTTTACATTTTATAAATGGAAAGTGAGATGCCTACATTAACTCAGTATACTGCACATTATTCGATGCTACAGATAAATCCAAATAGATCAAAAATCTATAATAGTTGTTTATGATTATTTTCTAAACTATGTCTCATTTAACAATAAAAATCAATTTGTATTCCCTGAGTACAAACTGGCTAGGGAATAAGAAAAAGCAAACCCAGAATTATAAAACTGAAAAACCCATTTGCAGAAAATGGAGAATTGTTTGTGCTACATATAGCCAATACCTTGACATAGAAACATGATTATTTCTGATTTAGGCTCCTGGATTCTTTTTATAGATCGCTAGTATAAAGGAATGTAAACACTAGAGATTATAAAAGCATCTCCTAAAAGGTTAATCATAACAAAAACCCAACTTGCAAATGGTTTGCCTACTTCCCTCCCTGCGTATTCTATTTGAGAAGGTAGCTGTTCCTACATTGAAACATAAGGAATTAGATCTTCATATGGTATCCCAAAGAAAAGTATTTAGAAAATGTTCACTGACTACACATTTTAAAAGAATCAGTGATGATTCATTACCCACAGAGCCATAAGCATGAGTCACTAGTCTCTTAGACTTTTTTTTTTAACAAGTAATCTTGTTTCAGGTTTTTCAGTCACCCATTCATAAGAATAATGTTGCACTCAAATAATAACACAAGATGATTAAGAAAACCAAGATGTCATGAAACAAGTCACAGACATAGAAAATTCTATTTAATCCAGCATTCACTCATGATGAACATGTCTGCAAGTTAAAACAAAATGATTCTAATTTTCAATCAGACTCTCCCAACAACCAGTAAGAGAAAAGGAAGTGTTATTAACTACCCTGATTATGGCATTCTGGGACAATATTTTCCTAAAAAATGTATTTCCCAAATTTGCCTTTTTTCATGGGATATTAAGTTTTTTAAAATGAAAAATTAATTTGGGCAAAGTTCAACAAAGTTATATGGCTTTCTTTTTTTTCACAGAAAGACCTGTCAGTCTTTAATGCTGACATCTACTGTCATCTTCGAGGGGAAGAGTAGCATGCAACATTTTTCAAACTTAGCCCATGCAATCTTTTTTCTGTGGAGCATCTCACAGGATATACTTTGGGAAATGCAGTTCTAGAACTACATGGAGTTCATTTCCATGATATAACTAAGGCCTTATCTATAACCTAATAATAGAAGCTCTTCTCCTGAGTTTTAACTGGAGGAAATTATTCTTAGCCCACACCTACCTACCACATCCAGAGTTTACAAGACTGAAATGTGGAAATTTGGGGTTAACAACTGATTCTTTCCCTCTATCTGCCCATGAGCAACAAAAACACCTGCTGTAACAATGTTTTAGCTCTAATTGTGCTGGACTGCGTCTCCTGAAATCTTCTCTCTAAAACCCAACCACCTAGATTCACAAAATAGCTGTTTTGAAAACATACACATAAAAGAACCCAAACTGTGACCATTAGTTCTCCTAAAATTCAGTAGGTAAATATCAAACTACAGCTGTTCATAAATACCGGCAAGAGTTAGAAAACAGTAAATAAATTAATTCTTACAAAACATGGCAATCATCCATATAAGGTAATTTTGATATGAACAATTTTTTAATATCTGATGAGACTAATGGAGCTAAAACACCACTGGATTCCTTCTGTTTCTCTGCCTTCAAAATTTTTGTGGATTTTGTCATTAGGGTTAAGTAATCTGATTAGTTCCTTATTTCTAAGGTAATTCCATTCATAATCAGGACAATATTATGAAGTGGCCCTGGTTTTCCCAAAACAGGTGTGTGCCCATTTGGAGAACCCAAAATATGCCATATCTATAATGCACATCAGACTAACACAGCAGGACTGCTTATCTCTATACAAATAATCACAGCATCTCAAAGGGTAAAAATTACCCTTTGGTGCCACAAGATGGCAGTCTTTCAATAATTAAACTTTAAACTATCTCAAATTGCAACCCGCCCTCATTCCCAAATTGGTGAACGATTCTTTTATTTTGATATTAAGAAGTTGGACTTATAAGTTACTTAACATCAGTTTTTAAAAGATCTGCAAAGCCATATGATGTGACACAATGCAAACTCCTAATTCAAAGAATATTTAAAGATAGACACACTTGTTTTCCACTAACACAGGAGAAACTTAGTCTAATATTCTCATTTGCTTCTTGGTAGAACATACATTACTTTTGGCAAAGAGAAACCTGTCAAGGTAATGTAATTTTTTTGTTTTCAAGAGCTTAATGTTTTTTAGGGTAATCCAGGTAAATAAGTGTTAATTACAACATAAAAATAACAAATAAATACAAATTAGATAAATTACACATAATTTAAAATTAAATACTTTTACTAAAACAAAACAAAATATAATCATAAACTATTATCTACCCTGCTATAGTTTGTGTTTTTTTAATCTTAAAAAAACCTGCACAAAGCAAAACAAAACAAAACAAAAACTGGTTTTTGCTTAAAAGCACTGGTGTGTGAATACACATATTTATTTATTGAAGAGAAAAATTTTTTCTTGATGTTCAAAGCTTCCCTGCCCTATCAGGTTCAACAGTGAAGGTCATAGCCTATCAAGCTTTGGAAGTGTACGAAAGCCCTTAGGGCCAGAAGAGTGTTTTCAAACTTGGAACTAGAAAAGATTCAAAGCTGTACCCACCAACCACTGAGGATCAAACAATGAACAAAGACAAGAGTGACTAGGATAGGTGGGGTGAAGGGAGTGGCTTGCCATGAAGAATCAGCATTATGAGATGCACCAGGACCCTAACATCTAACACACAAAATAAAGATCAAAGATAATTCTCATTTAAGGGACTGTTGATACCTTGCTTTGTTTCATTTAACTATTTTATCACTGTTTGGTGAAATGCAAAAATAAATAGAGCCAAAAGAATTTGAGAAAGGTAGGTTTTGAAGACATTTTTTAAAAGATGTAAGTATATGTAAAAGACAAAAGTTGTTGCAATTCCAGGTGTTCCAATACTAATTTGAAACTCGAAGGCTTTTAAGATAAATATATTATTCAGGGAAATCTCAAGATAAAATACTGAGTCAGTTACAGCTGCTTTTAAGAAACCTGAAAATTGTGGTTACCTGTGACATGACCACAGTCCTTCTGTTGAATATACTAGGCAGTATTTGTAAAAATACTGTTAAAAGAACTTGGCTTCTGAAACCTTGGGGGCAGGTTTTTAAGATTTCAACATTTAAATAATATCTTACACGTGGTTCTTTTACTTTTTAATCTTCTTTTGTTAAAATAAATTGGGGGCATAAACACAGCATAAAGCCTACTGAAATTTAGGAAGTAAACTGGATTTACCTACACCAAACAGTAAAGCAAGGAGGTGTTGCCAAACCACCCTTACATTGAGATGGTTCGCCAGTGTGGTGTGTTAATCATCCGTAGTGAACTCATTATTGTAATTAAAAATCTTCATCGATATTAACCTATTAAAGATACTGCCTATGTGAATTTATCATAGGCACAATAGAATTACAGATTTCTACAAGTAAATAAGATGTCAGATATTTTGTTTTCAGTAATTTCAATAGCATTGTGTGTCCCCTGGATATAATTCATGTCTCTCAATTAGTATTGCAGTGGATATTATCCAAAAGTAAGATAAAAATTTAAAGAATATATCTGATTTTCATAGTGCAATAACAGAAAGAAACTAGAGACAGATCAACGGGCTAAAGTAGTAATCAGACTGGCACACATTTCAAAAAAATCCATGGTGTGACTGCCCAGGCGAGGTGAAACTGAAGACAATGTGCTTCCGGTCAAAGAGCCAGTGAGAGAGCCAGAAAGTGAATGGCTCTCTGCAGTTGTGGAATCAAAACTTGATCTTGGTCTGTGTAAGCCAGCAGCAGAACAGGAACGCTGAGGTGTTGAGGAACCAGACCTCTGCTCCACTACTTCATCTGAAATGGACCAAAGAAGAGCAATTTATATGAAAAGTATATATGCCCAAGCCCTTCCTATGAATTTATGATATTCAGAATATTAAGTAAACACATCTGAGCAAAGGCAACTTAATAATGAATGTCATGTTTCAGTGTTTTAGAAGCACAGTCCTCTTCCTTCCAACAATCATAACAAACATCGCTACCAATCACAACACGTGCACACAGCCAAAATGTGGCCTCTAAGTCCTTCTCAAATCGGAGTATTGGGCATTGATACTGGCATCAATCAAACTGATATCTCTTCATGTGAAGAAAGCGTATCCTTGACAACTTATTTTCTTCTAGCATATCAACAAAAAAAATCATTAAGGTAAAAATAAAAGTTACCATCATATATTGCCTTGGGGAAGTGGGGGGCAAAGTGAGAGAAATCTTGTTAAAACTGCAGATTCTACGATTCCCAGGACCAAAACACAGGGATCTGTGTTTTAATAACAACATGTAATTTCAATGAAAGAGGTCTGGGATCCATATAAACACTGCCGTACATATTTGATGGTAGTTCAAGAGTAAAATTTAAATACTTTGTTTAAAACAACTTCCCTAACTCTAAACTCAGTTCCATTTTTGTTCCATCCAGCACCTGACCCTCGGTTTATTCTGGTTTTATCCCACTTGGGCCTCTGAAATGAATAATCAGATTTGGTTTACCCAAGTTTAATTCTTAGCACACACTAAGTTCTTGGACATGACAATTTTCCCTGACGCCTCTGGCTCCTTGATTGCCATGAGTACCTAAATCCAACCCAAATCCCAATGGAGACCTATTTGGTCACCCTGGCCACCCAGGATGAGGAAAGGTGATGAAGGGGAAAGTTTAGACACTACAATACTAACTAATAAAATATGAATGGAGAAATGTGACAAAGAATCTGACAAATCAGTCAATTTTAAAAAGTGAAACCTACTTCCCTGTTGTTCCTTACTTGTGCTCCATGGCCAATACTTCAAATGATTCTTTTATGCCACGGAGATACTTCTTGTGGAAAGATGCCAGGTAAGAGGTATTCAACATGTCTTTCATCCTTTTCACTTCACTTACATTTTGGTTAAGTCTAAGATTACTTAAAAACCAGTGCATGACCTACCCACCGGATGTCTTCGAGATGATTTTAACATCTGGTCAACTAGTGCCAAGTTTTATCTTCTCAGAGCTCATGCAATGCATAGCTTCCTTACCATCAATGCTTTTAAAGTCCAAAAGATAGCTCCTGTTATCAACCAGGTAAAGTTGTAAGCTCATTTTCACGTAATTGCCAGTCACTGGATTTTTTCTTCTTACACGAAGATGGTATGCATTCACTACCTAAAGTGAAAAATCAATAAAAATAATCAACTACAAAATATCTCCCTTTTTATGCAAAAAAAGGTCAAAATAAGTAATTAATAGGGGTGAGGTAGGAAAGGAATATCTGAATAATTTTTTTATATTACTGGTAGTTTACTTTAGTATTTATTTAATCCCCACTAGCAGTATTGTATGGCAATTAAGATTTAAAGGAAAAGCTACTTGAATAAATTTGGGGTACTGAAGAAAAAAGTGAAATATAAAAGAAAAAGAGAACCCAGAGATTACATCGGGTCTAGCTTTCACTCTAGATAAGCATCAACTCTAAAACATCAATTATAATTTGGTTGCCCAGTCTCTGCTTGAACCATGTTCATGGATGCTTGTGGAGTAGAAGGAACAAAGAGGACCAGGCATGGTGGCTCATGCCTGTAATTCCAACACTTTGGGAGGCAAAAGTGGGTGGACTGCCTGAGCCCAGGAGCTTGAGACCGGCCTGGGCAACATGGTAAAACCCCATCTCTACAAAAGCATACCAAAAAAATCAGCTGAGTGTGGTGGCAGGCGCCTGTAGTCCCAGCTACGAGGGAAGCTGAGGTGAGAGGATAGCCTGACCCTGGGTTGCAGTGAGCCAAGACTGCACCACTGCACTCCAGCCTGGGCAATAGAGTGAGACTCTGTCTCAAAAAACCAAACAAACAACAACAACAAAACAAACAAACAAAAAAACACTGCATTGAAGGTTCTGGATTTTCAAAACATCTGTGGTACTAGTTTCAAAAATGTTTCAGTACAGAATTTTAAAAATGTTAACATTTCTTTTTTAACTAAATACGACTGCTTCAAAACAAAGAGATCTGTTTTTTAAATGATTTTAAGAAAATATTTATTTCATGTACAGATAATAAAATGAAAATGACTGATTTATTTGAACATGTCAAATGCATATTTATGTGGTAAGTTTGCACATTTTTCTTCTTCCTTTAAAAGTTCACAATCCTCAAGAAAAGAACAAGAGTGAAAGGCATATCCGAAGAAAAAAATGCCCCTCCCCACACATATATTCAAATAGAACTGAAATGAAATTGAGCACTAATTTTTAAGAAAAGCAAACTGTGGCATGAGAGTAAGGAAAATATACTATAAGTATTAAAAGCACTAGCCAAATAAGAGAGAATATCACAACTTGGAGAAAAGTGTTAATTGACTGAATAAATATGTCCTGATATAATTTGTACTGACCACTAGCTATTACAACCACCTGCCTCTGTTCCCTAAAAAGAAAAGAAAAAAAAAAACCTCCCTAAAAAAAAGAGAAAGTAAAAACATACTATCTTTGAAGACACTCATGATTTTTCATTGCTATGATGTATGCTGAAACTGGTAAGCCATTTTCTCAGAAGGTTTCTAGTTGATTCCTTTTTTTCTTGACCAAGAACACTGCTATAATTGCTATAATTCAAAATATGTTGGTTCCCATTATCAACCACTTTTCATCCTTACAGAGGTTATTTGTTTTGTTTTTAATGTGCATGGCATATTACTAGAAAAAGATGGGCTTAATACTCAACTCAGGAGCTCAGAGCAGCTTACAATATAGAAAAATGGCTTCTACAAATGATCTTATTACATTATAATTTCCTACCTTCCATTCAAAATCCAGCTGCTTCATAGCTCGGTAAACTTCAGCCATAATGTCATATGGTTTGCTCTGACTTCGGATTCCAAGATGCCACTTGGCTTTTTTCACGGCTAAAGATTTGGGCTTAGTCGTATTCAGTGCATCCAATGGACATCTTGCTTTGGGGCTGTCTGCTATAAGAGGTGGCATCCTTTCTGGATGAGGCTTCAGGCCTGGGGGAATATGCATGGCACTATCATCCATAAAAGAACCAGACGGAGGACTAGAGGCGAGGTAGAACTCACTGGCTTGGTTCATTATTCTCCGATTGTCAATGATAAGATGATAAGCCACTGCAAGCTGGTCTTGAGGGTCACCACTATATAAACTGTTCATTACTTCTGATTCTGTACATTCAAATTTTTCACACACTTCTTTCACAGCCTCATCATCAATGACGTTAGCATCATAGGAAGGGTCTTCAGGAAATAAGTAACTGGGCAAATCTTGTTTAAACCATTCATGCTCTCTAGGAAAAACACCACAATACACTATTGTAAGACACGCTTTGGCAAGTCCAAATAATTTAGACATAGGGCAACATAATAGAATATAATCAAAAGATCTGGTCTCCAGACCTAGCTCTGCCACTTACTAGCTATGTGATCCTAAGCAAGTTAATTACCCACTACCCTTGAATAACTATGGTTATTAAGACTTGGCATTTGGCCGACATTTTCTCAAAAATGAAAAAAGCGAGCCCATCGCTTTAAGGAAAACAACCAGCAATATTTGTTGCTAATGATAAAATTCAAGCTTTCAAGCAAAACTTTTGTATGATTTGTATGAGTTTCACAGCTTCTCAATACTTAAAGACTTTCTGATAAAGTTGGTGTTAATAATAATAAATACACTTTTTTTCTTTCCCAACCACTTATCTGAGTGAGGTCAGACCTTCTTTACACACTTCAACTAATACAAAATAATGCAACAGATTGAATGAAGAAGGTATGAGAACCTAGCTGTCTTTGATATAAAGTCATTCTTCTCACAATTTTTTTTGGAAAATATGGTGATTTTTCATGAAAGATGTATTATTTAACATGTAGTAGGTTTATAGTTATTTTTAAGTAAATTAAATATTTTCTTAATTTCTCAGTTTTAATTCTAATACAGTAAATATTGATAGATATAACCTGCATTTTTAAAAATTCCCCTTGAGGTCCTCAATAAGTTTTAAGAGTTACAAGATTTTAAAATCAAAAATTTTGAGACCTGCTCTCCTAAGCCTTATTTTCCCACACTTCTGGGCCTTTGCGCTTGATGTTACTATTGTTATCCTAGAATATCAAACTATTTTCATCTAACACAAACTACTCCTTTGAGATTGTTCAGGCATTACTACCTGGTAGAATTGGGCATCCCGTAAGTTCAGATGAAGACATATTTTGACTGAATGTCTTCTATTCACTGATTAATTTATTTTTGAATATTTACTGAGGACATACTATGGATAAAAAGAAACATTCCTCACAAAGATTATATTTTAGCTGAATAGAGATTAAACAAATATACATAAAATATAGTTACAAATATACAAATATGCAAATCCTGTGATAAAGATTGCAAAAGAAATTGCATAGAGTAAAATGAGAGTGTATAATTTACAACGAGAGGCAGGTGATCAGGGAAGCCACTCTGAGTAATATTTAAGCAGACACTAGAATGATCTGAAGTCAATTATGCAAAGAGTTGCGGAACAGATATTCCCAGCAAAAGAAACAATATGTGCAAAGACCATGAGACAAAAAAGAGTTGTGCTGTGCTCTAGGAACTGGAATGAGCTCAATATCATGAAAGCAGAATGAGCTGTGAGATGGAGTGCCAAATGAAATCAGATATTTCTAAGAATTGTAGGCTATAAAAAGGAAATCTCATGATTTGAACTGGTGGTTGATGAAAATCATTGAAGGATTTTAAAGAGACAGGGTAACATAACCTAATTATCATTCTGTAAAGATCATTTTGTTTGTGGTATAGAAAATAAATTGAAAAGATAAAAATGATGATGGTGAAGCTAGTTTCAACAGTCCAAGTAGGAAATAATGGTGTGTCAGGCCTTGAGGATATGTACAAAGATAAAAATTCTACAGCTACTAGATTTTTCTATCACAATACATTCTTATAGTTGTTGATTTTTTTTCTTAATCTTGCCCAGTAAACTGAGAGCTTCTTGAAATAGTGACCATACCTTATTTAGCTCTACCCTACTACCTAGTAAAGAGTAAATGGTCAATAAATTCTGCATATATGATAAATAAAGTATGAACACAAAAATTCATTCATGTGTTTATTGGCTATATAATAATATTAAGCCCCTATTAGTGTTCAGCAATAAAAATAACTTGAGATAGATCTTTCCTCTCTCCCTCTCTCTATGTATATATATATTTTTTGAGACAGAGTCTCACTCTGTCACTCAGGCTGGAGTGCAGTGGCTCAATCTTGGTTCACTGCAATCTCTGCCTCCCAGGTTCAAGTGAGTCTCCTGTCTCGGCCTCCTGAGTACCTGGGATTACAGGTGCGCACCACCACACCCAGCTACAAAAGAAGTAAAAGAAGACAAAAATATGTTACATGTCTAATATTTTGTAAATATCAATGACAAATAGAAAAGTTAGGCACTTTCAAAATAAACTCCAAAAATCTATTATTCCATAAAACAATAAAATACCAGCAAAAACTGTGAAAATCAACTTTGGAAATTCACCAAAGGCTTGCAACAATCTGAAGACGGTTTATTCAAGAAAAATGGCTGAATCTCAGTAAGAAATGTGAGATTTGTGGCTTTTTAAGTTGTCCTATATCCATTTCCCTTTGTCCAGCTCCATGGCAGCCTTGAAAACCAACAGCCTCATGATCACAGAGCTGAGAAAACAAGGAGCTTAACAACCACTGGGGCATTGGGGTGGGGAGAACAGAGGAGCAGAATAGTTTAGAGCTCCCTGAAAATCTTACCATGAGAGAACTGTCATTATTTTACATGTCTAGCAGTTCTCTAGGAACCTCCACTCACAAGCCTGGTTTTTACATGACCTGACTCACAGCTTACTCCTGCAAACAGCCTTCTCCCCAGGGCATTTGTTTAAAAAAAAAAAAAAAAAATCAATGACAACTGTCTAACATCCCAACTACCTGAAGCAGCAGTGAAAGTTGGGTAAACAAAAAGCTGACCAAGACACTTAAAAGGAAACATTAGGAAATACCATTTCCAGAGGGGTCTTTGGAAAGCTCTGATGTATTTCTAGGACTCAGAAAGGCTAGAAACAAATGCAGGGTTGTGTGTTTGCTTGAGAAAAAAACTGAAAGGGCCATAATTTCTCATGATTGGCAGATTTTGAGGCTCTGCACAAGCAGGAAGTGAAGGCTAAGGCAGAGTTACAACTGCCTGTTGGAGCACTGAGGATGTACCCCAACATCACACAGAGCCCATCAGCAAAGGATGGAATACTTATTAGATCAGGACATTTAAGGAAATTTTTATCTAATCATTAGCTGATCATTAAGCTAACCAAAGAGAGATTTCAGTAGCCATGTATAAAAAAGAATACAGATTTTACAGAATCAGATCAGAAAATCACTAAACGAACAAACAGGAGCAGCAGTAACAACATACAACGATTATAAACTCTAGGTATATACACCCAAGAGAAATGAAAGCATAGCCATACAAACTGTGTATGTAAATGTTCATGGAAACAGTAGTCATAAAAGCCACAAATTAGAAACAATTCAATCTTCATCAACAAATGCATAAACAAAATGTAGTATATTCATACACTGCAATATTTTTCAAGCAAAAAAAAATGAAGTACTAATACATGCTACAGTAGGAAAGTGCTTTGTAAACATGCTAAATGACAGACGTCAGATACAAAAGACCACATACTGTATAATTCCATTTATATGAAATGTTAAGAACAGGCATAAAGACAGAAGGTAGATTAGTGGTTGCCAGGGGATAGAAGGAAGGGGAAATGGGGAGTGACTATCAGTGTGTATAGTTTCTTTCAAGGATGATAAAAAAAGTTCTGGAATTAGATGGCCATAATGATTGTGGAACTTTGTGAATATATGAAAAGCCAGTAAATTATACAATCTAAAGTGATAAATTTATGATATGTGAATTCTATTTTTAAAATTAATTTTAAAAAACAATAAGGAAACAATCTAAATTTGATTTCCATTTCATTAATTTAGTCAAATGCCACAATTTCTTGTAATAACTGTCAATTTTAAAAGCCATCCTTCTAGCTTTTTATTTTCAGGAGTCGTTTTCTGAACTAACTCTACCAAAGTGAGCAGTAACTAGGATGTTTATGAAGGTTCATCTGAGACAAAAGCAATTCACTTCACATAGGCTATTATACAGCCATCAGAAATTATGTATTTCTATCACTGCTACCTGATACCTGAAATTGATATATGACTTAAGGTTAGATTATAAAGACTATCAACTTTTAGAAACCTCATGATATGCCCAAATTTCTTTAAGTGCAGCTAACAGGTTTTCAAATATTCCCTCAAAAATAATATTAATAGCTAATATGTTCTAGACATTGTTCTAAAAGCTTTAATTATATTAAGTTGAATATTTGCAGTTTCTGATATTCAATCATTTTTAGACCTACTTAAATGACAATTTCACATGTTTTGATCTATGATTGCCCTCCCTAAAATTCTAATATATGTGGGAAGTAACTAAGTTGCACATAGCTAACAAACAGATGCACTGGGATCTGTGCTCAGTGAACTTCAGACCTCTCGCTTTAACTATAACATTAATACTATTACTAAGCCTAAGATAGCTGGAGAACACAAAGATGTGTTTTCCATTAAGATAATATCTATCTTGTTTACCACTATATTCCCAGCACCTAGCACAAGACTGTGCACAGAGCAGATGTGAAATAAGTATCTGTTGAATGAATAAAAGCGAAAATGGTTAAATAAGCAAATAAATATGAAGATATATTTTCGAACTTCCAATGGCTATCTTACAAGAAAATAGTAGATGTACAAAAATAATATTGAGACAGTAAGTACGTAGTAGCATAAGAGATAAATAAAACATGATAGATTGAAAGAAGGATAGATATCACAGAACAGATGTAACAATTTGGAAGAGTGGAAATAGCACAGGTCTTGAATTCAGGTTAAGTTCCAAGTTGAGCCCCAGTTGTGCTTCTTATTAGCTGTGTAATTTTCAACAAACACAGATTTACTCAACATTTAATATGTGTTAGATCTTGTGCATTTTGCTATGAATTAATAATTGGTCCCTAATTTAAAGTAATGCATAATTTAATAGGGGCAAACAGATACATAAATCATGACACAACCTTTCTGAGCTTCAGTTTCATGGTTTATAAAATGGTTTCTAGCTATCTATGAAAAGTCAATGCAATAACATAAGTCAAGCCATAAAGCAAAATGCTTGGTATTGTGTAATTTTTCAATAATTAGTAATTCTTTTCCCTATTGAACTATAGTTTATCAAATCAATAATTCCCAAACATTGGCCAGGTGTGGTGGCTCATGCCTGTAATCCTAGCACTTTGGGAGGCTGAGATGGGAAAACTGCTTTAGGCCAGGAGTTCAAGACCAGCCTGGTAAACATAGCAAGACCCCCATCTCTTTAAAAAAAAAAAAAAAAAAAAAATTAAAACAATGGAAAGAATTCCCAGACATTAAAAAACTGAATATATATAAGTAAGTAAATATATATATAAGCAAAAAATGATGAAAACTATAGATTCAAGTTATCCTATTAAAGTACAGAGATGAATGATACTTTCATGCCATCTACCTATGTACAAATTACTCTTCCCAGTAAATATATTTACATTTTTCTTCTGAAGTCTATAAATATGCAAACATCTGTTTTAAAGCAACAAATAAGTATTATTACCACTTGTTTTTTTAATTAAAAAAAATTTTAATATAAATGTTGACCAGGCTGGTCTTGACCTTCTGGGCTCAAGCAATCTTCCCATCTCAGCCTCGCAAAGTGCTGAGATTACAGGCATGAGCCACTGCACCCAGCCCATTATTATTCTAAACGTATATGCTGATACAAGCAGCTGCAAATATATCAGCATGTCTGATTTTCTAACAAAAAGTCAATTAACAGAAGTATATATGTTAAAGAACTATAAAGACAAAGGGCTTTTTTCCTGCTAAGTTCATTTTCATAATTAAATCTGGTGGCTAATTTACACTTTTACATTGTTATGCATGGGGTTTGGAACACTGAAGAAAGGCTGGGAAAAGAAAATGATACATAAATGCAAAAAGAATCATCAGTCCTTGCCTGCATGAAATCAGCAGCAGTCACATAAACAGCTATCTCAGCCATCATTTAAATATTTCAGAGGTCAGAGGTCAGAGGTCTCAAAAGAGTCTTTTCTGGGACTGGGTGCAATGACTCACACCTGTAATCCCAGCACTTTGGGAGGGCAAGGTGGGTGGATCACTTGAGCCCAGAAGTTCAAGACCAGCCTGAGGAACATGGCAAAACTCCGTTTCTATTAAAAATACAAAAAAGAAAAAATTAGCTGGGTGTGGTGGCTCGTGCCTGTAGTCCCAGCTACTCAGGAGGCTGAGGAGGGAGGATCACCTCAGCCTGGGAGGTTGAGGCTACAGTAAGCTGTGATCACACCACCGCACTCCAGACTGGGCGACAAAGTGAGACCCTCCCAAAAAAAAAAAAAAAAAAAAAAAAAAAAAAAATCTTTGCTGGCTAATGAAGAAAAGGGGAAGAGTTCTGGAAAGATGTCAAAAGAACATGTTTGTAAACAAACATGAATGAAGTCTCAGGTAAGAACATAAAACCTCTAAGAAACATGCCTTGATAAGTCATAGGCAGAATGCAATGAATCATCTCCCTACTATACACAGGTGTCTGATATACAAAGGTCATATTCATAGGCGCATCAGCAATGGCACTTTCCAAAGTTTCTCACGTGACACAAAAGCCTTCACAGTAAGCCGATTAGCAGCTATTGAATTTAAAAACTTGGCAAAACTTTTTATGCTTTATGTCTTTAACCATATGTAAAATACATAAATCTCACCCTATTTCTCCACTTGAAATTTCTTCAGACACTTTCTAAGCATACCATCTTTCCAGGCCTTTTAGCATTCTATAGTCAAAGATGAGTAAGACACACTGTCTACCCTGGTATCATAATTTAAGAGAGAAAAAAGACACACTGAGAAACAACTAAATCCTGGATGAGAATTAAATAATAAAAGCATTAACAAAATGTTGATAAAACAGAAACGGAAGCACCTGTGGAAATCACAAAAGGGGTGGCATGAACTTTAATGGATGAATGGAAGTCTAGCAGGTCAAAAAAAGAAAACGGAAAAGGCATCAAGGCAAAATGAATAATATAAACAAAGACATGAAGGCATAAAATCTATGTTAGGTTTGAGAAACCAGGACAAGTTCAATGTGGCTGAAGCACTGGTACTAGGGGTGAGGTGGTGAGGGCAGGAAATGAGACTTTGGGAGAATCATTCAATTAACATTATTATTATTCCTATGAGAAAATATGCAGAACAGAAACAAAAAGAATAATCACCTTATGTCTTTGATAGTTGCTCGTTTTAGTGGGTCAACCTGCAGCATATGCATCAGGAGAGTGGCGACAGAACGATTGAGATATTCTGGGATATAAAAGACACCGCCTCGGATCTTCTTAAATAATGTAGGTACATGCTCATCATCAAATGGGAGGGTGCCACAAAGAAGAGCATACAAGATAACACCACAGCTCCATATGTCAACTTCAGGACCCGCGTACAATCTAAGAAAAAAGATGACGACACAAACCTGAAATGCAAGTATCACTTTTTCCCTCTCTATGTGCCCTACTTCTATATATAGGTAGTCTACATTCAGTACATATTCATTTCCAAGGTCTTTAATGAAGTCCACGGCCGCTCCCCAGTATTCAATATTTGTTCCTCAAAGAGAGTAAAGGGGCTAGCCAACTACTATTCAAGTCTGCCAAGTGAATAGGGTATTTTTATTTGTCACAAATTCATTTAACTGAAACATACTAATTAAAAAATATAATACTTTCTGTGGTTGCTTTTTGAGGGGAACAAAGTAGATGACCATGAACTTGAAAAAATACTATGGTGTATAGGTTAAATCTTTTTCCCAAAGAACTATTACAAGAAAGAAAATATACATATAATATACACATGTAATAGAATTTTTACCCCGGCACACCTTTAAAGAATATTTAAGGCCGGTCACGGTAGCTCACGCCTGTAATCCTAGCACTTTGAGAGGCTGAAGCGGGTGGATTGCTTGAGGCTACGAGTTTGAGGACAGCCTGGGTAACATGGTGAAACGCTGTTTCTACTAAAAATACAAAAAATAGCCAGGGATGGTGGTGTACACCTTAGTCCCAGCTACTCAGAAGGCTGAGGTGGGAGGATCACCTGAGCCCAGGAGGTGGTACAGTGAGTTGAGATTGTGCCACTGCACTGTAGCTTAGGTGACAGAGCAAGACTCTGTCTCAAAAAATATATATATACATATATATGTGTGTGTGTGTGTGTGTCTATACATATATATATAGAGAGAGATTTAAAACATTAAAGTACTTTATTAGTACTGTGTAGACAGTATCCTGTATCACATTATCCTGAGTACTTACCATTTCCACTCTTATCACCTCCTAGCTCATATGACTAAAATTAGCTTTGATCCAGATAACCTATGCTTATAGTATTATTCCTTTTTTCTCTTACATTTCGACAGCATTACAATTCCCATGATAGCATATTACCATACTCAAACCTGGGTCTGTGGTAACAAAGTAAATCTCTACTATTCTAATGAAAAGAATATAATCTGTTTATATAAAAAATGGTGATTGTTTTCCAAAAGAAATGGTATGAATGCCACGTGTGAGTATAAATCTAGCAGCCACACTGGAAATCATTTGCTGTATTCTTCAAACTCCTTGCAATAGACTGAATGCTTATGTCCTCCCAAAATTCATGTGTTGAAATTCTAACCCCCAAGGAGATAGTATTAGGAGGTGGGGACTTTAGGAGGATGATTAGGTCACTAGTGCAGAGTTCTCATGAATGGGATCAGTGCCCTTATAAGAGCGACCCCAGAGAGATCCCTCGTCCCTTTCTCCATGTGAAGTTACAGTGAACATACGGTAGTCTATTAGGAAGCAGACCCTCACCAGATACCAAACCTGCTGGCACCTTGATCTTGGACTTCCCAGACTTCAGAACTGTGAGAAATAAGTTTCTGTTGTTTATAAGCCATCAACTTTATTGTATCTTTCTTATAGCAGCCCACATGGACTAAGATAATCCTGTATCTGCTATTTGCAATAATACGTTTACCATATTTTCTCTCATAGGATTCTGTTAACTTTCAAAATCACACGTTGATCACTGTAGAAAGACTTGAGTTTACCATTGCAATCTGTATAAACATTTTTATAATGTACCAATGAATAACTTACATGAGTAACTACACAATCTCTACTTGTAGTTTAATTTCATGAAACAATATTGTCCCCCAAAATCTCATTCTTCCAAAGACAAAATATAAAACAATGCTCTATATACATCGGAAAATACGCAAGGTATTATTAAAGAACTATATCTAATAAATAAATAATGGCACTAGCTTAAATTTAGCAAATTCTTACTCTCTTATCTGCACTTTTGTAAAATGAAAGATATGTTAAATCAGGATCCACTTCAATTATTTTTCTAATGGGAAAACTTCGTAAGTATATAATGACATCTAAATGAAATGTTTAACATTTTTTAATATAACCATTATCCCTTTAACAATGGAAAAATAAATGAACAATTCATTTCTACCCTGTTAAAATCTTACCTTCCGTAGAGAATATATTATAATTAAATGTCATCAAAATGACCTCAAGATTACAAAAAGCTTATGCTTCACTGATTATTACCTGCCTGAGATGACTTCAGGTGCTGCATAATTTGGAGATCCGCAACTAGTTCTCAGAAACTCACCATCTGACATCATATTAGATAATCCTAAAAATAAAAGTAATGTTTACCTGGTGCTAGATATTTTTAAAAGTAGATAAAGTCATATAAATATGAGCAAAATTTCAAGTCCTTGATCCTGCATATGTCATTGGTTTTTTTTAGTGCTAAAAAAAAGAAAAAAAAAAAAAAAGGCAGTGGAAAGCATTTAACTGGAAAGAGACCATCTCAGAGTGCTTACACTATAACAAAAAACTAAAGCACATCACATGTATGAGTGAAACTAAATTTCCTTTCTAAATAAAAATGTTGATTCCCATCACAAATGAGGTTATTCTGAAGCATATTGACTTTCCCAAACATGAAAACATCAAAATATTATTTACCTTTTCCATAGTCAAAAGAATAAAATACAGACTACTACTTTTTTGCAGAAGCCTCTTTAAATTCTATAATTAGAAACCAGATGGGCCCCAACTCATAAAGAGATTATGTTTCAAAAGTTAATTTAGAAATATTTAATTCAACATAGAAAAAATAATCTATTGAACCAAAAATCTAGTTGAGCTATAGTACTAAATAAGTTTCACGATTTAGACAAGGAAGAGAAATAGAGAAAGCGATTTCCTAGTTTTTAGATTAAAGACAAGGTATAGACCACAAATAGGCAACAATAACTGGTACCTTTCTATCTCTCTCTTTAATCTCTCATTTCCTAGTCTTTTTCTCAAATACCCTAGTAAGGCATCCTTTCCACATACATTTATCCCAGAAAGTGTTTGGAGTATAAAAATCACATTTTATGTGCTTTTTACCTCTGACAAAAACCATTCTCTAATGAAGTTATTAGATGTTACCCTAAGGACCTCTTTGTGGATCAATTCAGAAGGGTTTTTTTCCAACTGCATGCAAATTTTCAGGTACCTCGGTTTATATGCATTCATCAGGGAAAGTGCCCATACTTTCATGAGATTTTCAAAGAAGTTTGGGACTTCTCCCCTCTCTTCAAAACAAACAAACAAACAAACAAACAAACAAACAAACAAACAGTTATGCATCATTTCCTTAGGAGAAAATGTAGATTGAATGGATTTATCTTGATGACAGCCATCTAACTTCTCTGGAGGTATCTGCATTTTTAAAGTGTATTTAAGTAAATAGAAAAAGCTACTGAGGAGATTTCAGCTAATCCCTTTCCATGGTACAGAATGTACAAGGTTGACATGGAAAGTTCTTATTTCAATGAATTGTTATGCTTTAAAAGGTAGCTAGTACATTTCTGAACAACCCTGGAGTTACATACCAAAATCAGCTATCTTGGCATTCATGTGTGCGTCCAACAGGACATTCTCTGGTTTCAGGTCTCGATGAACAACCATATGCCTATGACAGTAATCCACAGCAGACAGAATCTGTTGAAAGAGCCGCCTGGCTTCCATCTCTTCAACCTATCAAGCATAAAAGAAACTGCATTAAGAATATCTGGGGCTGGGCATGGTGGCTCATGCCTGTAATCCCAGCACTTTGGGAGACTGAGGCAGGTGGATCACCTGAGGTCAGGAGTTCGAGACCAGTCCGACCAATATGGTAAAACCCCATCTCTACTAAAAATACAAAAATTAGCCGGGCATGGTGGCATGTGCCTGTAGTCCCAGCTACTTGGGAGAGTAAGACAGGAGAATTGCTTGTACCGGGAGGCAGAGGTTGCAGTGAGCTGAGATAACGCCACTGCACTCCAGCCTGGGCAACAGAGCAAGAGTCTGTCTCAAAAAAAAAAAATAATAATATCTGATACATCTATTTAACAAGATTTTTAGTTTCATAATCAGGCTACATATAATTAAGCAAGCTTGAATTATGTTGGAATTCTCAACAAATCAGACAAACCAAAAGCTTGTCAAAGCTCAACATGTCAATAGACAAGTTTTTCTTCGTTGCTAAGCACTAATATTTAAATTTCAATTAATATTATTAAATGTGCACAATGTTTTGGGGAATTGACAGTAAAACAAACTAAAGCAGGACATACGTGAAAGTGCTAAGACAAGGAAATAACTGATGTTCAACATGATTTTACGGAACAGATTTTGAAAAGCATAGGCATCGTGTTGGCAATTAAGTGGAACATGTTTTCCAAAATCAGTATTTCAAAAGGTATGCTTTTTAAGAAAGAAAATTTGTCTAATACTCTATATGTTTAGTTGAGCATTATTATAAAAGCGACTTCAACCCTGAAGATATCTTTGCATTGTGCTATTTCCCAATACTTTCTTTTTTATTAGTTTAGAGGTTTAGTGTACCAGATAGTATGTTACTCACCCGTCCATGCTTACAGATGTAGTCAAATAATTCACCTCCAGACACATATTCCATTACCATAAAAAAATCTGTTGGAGTGCTGATCACCTGGTATCTTTTTTGTTAATAAAAAAAAGTTAACGAAATATGTTACTTTAACCAAAATCAACCTGGTATATCTACTCTTGCTACAATTTTCCATTTCAATGTTTTATAATACTTTAGGCAACAAATTATATGTTATCAAAATAATCACAGAGCAATAAACATGGACCATTACAAAATTATTCTATTTCTTGAGGCTGATGGCCATTCCTTCACATTCTCCCTTTCATGTTTACATAATTTTTGAAATCTTTCCCTCTTCAACAACTAAGTTAAGCATTGATTTTTTTCCATATAAACAAAAATTTGTTTACAGTCAAAGGAGATGAGGTATCACATATTTAAAGATAAATAGAAAATATACTTGGGCCAGACATTGTGGCTCATGCCTATAATCCCAGCACCTTAGAAGGCCAAGGTGGGAGAATCACCTGAGCTCAGGGCAATGTTTTGGGGAATTGACAGTAAAACAAACTAAAACAGAATATACATGAAAGTGCTAAGAAAAGAAAATAACTGATCTTCAACATGATTTTATGGAACCAATTTTGAAAAGCATAGGCATTATGTTGGCAGTTAAGTGGAACATATCTTCTAAAGTCAGTATTTTACCAGCCTGGGCAACATAGCAAGACCTCATTTCTGTAAAACATATATATATTTTTCCTGGACACATAATATGATACTACAGAGATACATTCAGCAAAATCCAGAAAGTGAAAAATGACCATTTCTTCAACAAACAAAATGCAAGAAAAAAAGGCAAAGGATAAACTATATGTTAAAAGTAACTCAGGAGACATATTGACCAATTATGCTGAATAGACTTATTTTGATTCTGATTCAAATAAACCAACTTAAAAAAGCATTTATGAAACAATCAGGAAAGTCTACATGCTGATTAGTGGTGGATAATGTTGTTAATTATTTTAATAAAGATGTGATAATGATACTATGTTTATGTTATTTAGAATTTAAAAAGTATTTTCTAGAGTAAATACTGAAGAGTTTACAGATTAAAAAGATAATGTTGAGATTTGCTTCAAAATAATCTGGCATAGGGGAAATGGGGAGAAACAGATAAAACAATGAATTGACTATTGTTGAAGCTGAATAAGACATACATGAGGTCGTCTCACCGCTTTACTTTTGTAAATGTTAAACAATTCCCATCATGAAAAATTAACTCTGTGTGTGTGTGTGTGTGTGTGTGTGTGTGTGTGTGTGTGTGTGTGTGTGTCTGTGTCTGTGTGTCTGTGTTTCTAGGCATCCAAAGCTGGGCACATTAAAAACTAAGAAAAAAAAATTAGCTTTATTTGATAAAAAATTTTTTTGCCCAAAAACTACAACTTACACCCCTATACACAATTTTACCAAACCAAGTTTTGGAGACTTTAAAATTAGTTTTGTTTTTTTTTTCTTTTGTTTGAGACAGAGTCTCACTCTGCCACCCAGGCTGGAGTGCAGTGGCCATGTTCTTAGCTCACTGAAACCTCCACCTCCTGGGTTCAAGCAATTCTCTTGCCTCAACCTCCCGAGTAGCTGGGAATACAGGCATGCACCACTATGCCCGGCTAATTTTTGTATTTTTAGTAGAGACAGGGTTTCACCATGTTGGCCAGGCTGGTCTCGAATTCCTGACTTCAAGCGATCTGTCCGCCTTGGCCTCCCAAAATTGCTGGGATTACAGGCATGAGCCACCGCACTTGGCCAGAAGAAATATTTTTAATGGCAATCATTAGTCTTTGGGAAGAAACATGGCAAGGTATCCTAATTTATATAAAATAAATGAATATGACTGAAGAAGAATTGAGACTATTTCAAATGAACTTTGGAAAGGTAATTAAACCAAGAACTCTAGAAGAAATAGTTTCATAAAAGCTATCTTTATAAGCACCAAAGTGAATAGCGTAGGGCAGGTGCATCTGCTGTAGCACCTCACTGTAGGCTGGTCTGATTTAGTAACAATTCTCAATCACTTTTGTGCTCTGTACATCCTAGATGGGGCACAAAAGAAAAGAAGTGATGACATTCTAATAAATAAATTTAGCTGCAATTTCTGAGTATATCACAGGTATTCAACAAATATTCTTGGAATGAATTATTTCATGAAACCTCTAAATCCTTAGCAGCCACTGTCTTACACTAAAAGCCAGTCTAGAGCAATGAAAACCATAACATTACTAAGCACTTACTGTCTGCCAGACATTAAGCTACTAAATGGTGACACAACATTTATTGAGTACCTACTTGTACTCGGTGAGACCAAAAGTTGGTGTCTCTACTCGTGGAGCTTACAGTTCAGCCAGAAAGACAGACATTAAATATTCTCTTCAAACACAAATATGATCTCCAGTAGCCTCTCAATTTAGAATCTTCAGAGGTTTCCCATTGCTCTTAGGTCCTGAATAAATCAGGCCCTTGCCATCTCTGTTGTTTGGTCTCACCTTTGAGTCACAACACTGAGTCACACTACATTTTTCAGTGTTAGTCATGCTGTACCTCCTCCTGCTACAGCTCCTTTGTATAAGCTGTTTTCACTGACCTGAATCCTATACTACGACCTAAGCCCTAATCATCCTTTAGATCTCAGCTTAAAAGTCACTTCCTAAGTCCAGGACTTCCTAAGTCCACCTTTTTGCACTCACAGATGCGTTCCCCTGAGCTTCAGAACACGCACCTCAGTTTGTAATTATATGTTTTTATTATTACAATAATTTGATTAATGAATATGTATTTAGTAGAGTGCCTATAACAAAGTAGGTATTTATGTAAATGTATAAATTAGCACTTTTAAATAATGTGAGTGCTTGGAGCCAAAACCAGAGTAATCTAAAACTGAAAAGTCATAGCAAAATTACAGCAAAACTTCAACCAATCAAATTTCCCATTGTCCCCCACCCCTAACCAGATGGAGTAGGGACAAAGGGAAACAAATTTCATAAGGAAGGAGTCCTAAAAAGACAGTTTTACATTAAGGATTTAGTGGAAAAGGCAAATTCCAGGATTACGCTCTAAGCCTGGCCTGAGTAAGTCAAATCTCTTGTGCTCTCTAAAATACAAGTACATTGAAGCATTATAAAAAATTCAATCATGAATCATTCATACATGTCAGTATCATTTTCTTAGTACAGCAGAGAAGTAAACTAATGTACTTTAAAAATTTTTCGGAAACAGCATTTCTAATTGGTAAAAAAAAAAAAAAAAAAAAAAAAAAAAAAAAAAAAAAAAAAAAAATTAATTATCCAGAAAAATCCTAAGCATTTTCCAGTTGACCAAGTTATATTCATTTTTAGGCAATAGCCACATAAAATAGTATACAAAAATAAAAAAAAAAGAGAAATCTTTCCAAAGTTAGCCAAAAATCAACATATAGGAGTACACCTTTTTGGTGATCAAATCTATCGAGATTTTAGAATATTATTTACGTAGCTACATACACATAAGTTTTTTCTTTAGTTAGAACTCAGTTACATAGAAATGTATCAATCATGCTTGGTTCATGACACTTGTCTTCAGTAGTCCATGAATGATCTTTTATTTAATTACTATTTTTAATAATGTAATACCTACAAACCCATCACTCAGACAAAAGGCCAAGACCTTGACAACAGCTTCCATCTAATTCATACAGGGATCCGCCTTCCCCATCCCATTGCTTCTCACCCAATGTAGCTGTCATCATGAAACCCCTGTTAATCCTTTCCTTCCCACCTCTTTTATTCAGTTTATATACGTACATATGCATGTGTGTATCCCCTCTCTCTACATACATATATTTGTATATTTGAATAATTCAAATTCATATATACGTTAAACTGTTCTTTGCTTTAAAAACCAGGTATCACGCTCTATGTAATATTCCAGTAGTTATTTTATTGAGATTCATTCCTATTGTTGTGTTTGCTATAGTTATTTGATTTGACCATTGTTATAATATCCTATTGTGTTTATTCATCTACTCTACCACTAAAGAGTATTTAGGTTGTCTCTACAATGTTGCTATTATTTGCTGCTGTGAACATTAATATGGTTTGTATATTCATCCCCTCCAAATCTCATGGTGAAATGTGATTCCCAATGGTGGGCATGGGGACTGGTGGGAGGTGATTGTATCATGGGGATAGATCCATCCCTCATGAATGGTTTAGCACCATTGCCTCAGTAATAAGTGAATTCTTGCTCAGCTCCTGAGAGAGCTGCTTGTTTAAAGGAGCCTAGCTCTTCCTCCTTCCTCTCTTGCTCCCCCTCTCACCATGTGACAACCTGGCTCCCAGTTGCCTTCTGTCATGATTGTAAGCATCCTGAGACCCTTACTAGAAGTAAAAGCCAGCACCATGTTTCCTGTACAGCCTGCAGAACTGTGGGCCAATTAAGCCTCTTTTCTTTACAAATTACCCATCCTTCAGTATTCCTTTATAGTAATGTAAAAATGGACTAATATGAACATTCTTCTATATGGCAAGATTTTCTCCTTGATATGTACTGATGAGTATAACTGCTGAGTCACAGTTATTGTGCACGTTCCAATTGAAAAGATAACGCCAACTGTTTTCCAAAGAAAGTTTGGCAGTGCTAAAATCTTCAGAAAACTGGTGGATTTATATATTCTCCAACACTTGCAAAACACTATATACATTTCTTCGTAGAAAATGTTGTGTCTTTTGCCCCTGTTTATTGAGTTGATAGTGCTTTTCTTATTTATATATGGACATATGGAATAAGTCAAATTTTCTATAACATTCTAGAGTCTAAGGTAATTAATGTCTTGGTTATTAACTTTGTAAAAGTGTATGTTTTCAATCATCATTTCACATTGAATTTGGCTTTCACTTCCTCTGTAAACAAATCTGTACATATCTCTAAAGGATAACTTAAAGAATATATGTGTGTATGCATAATATGCAATATTGTTATCATGTATAAATATCAAAAATCATGAATGTCATCAAATATCCAATCAGAAGATTTAATTATACAAACGCAATCAATATATTGTAATTGGTTGATTTGTCCCTTACGTCTCTTCTAATTCATAGGTTACTCCTCCAACTCTGTTGTTTGTTTTTCTTACATTCTTTTGTTGAAGAAACCAGTTAGTCTATGCTAAAGAGGATTCCACAGTATCAATGTTGTTTTTCCGCATAGCAGCAATAATGCACAATTTCTAACCCACTCTTAAATCTAGAGATGTGATCAGATTTCAGTCTCATTTTTGCAATTTTTGTTTTCATTTGAAAGACTAGGTAGTGTAGTGTACCTCTAGCCAAAGGCATATAATGTGTCTCTTTTTCTGATACAGTGGAAGGCACTGTTGATTAGAGCCTAGATGCATTAATTCACATTAATTTAATGAAATTTTAAATGCTGGCAAATTTGCATAGTCTAGTAATGAATGAACTCTGATCTAAAAGAAATTCTTACCCAAAACTTCCTCCCTCAAAAATCTCATTGTCTTTGAAGTGCAGGCCATCAGATAATGCCTCCTAATACCTTTTCACATTATAGTCATCAATCAATCTTCTTACTAACTCCTTCTCATTCTGAATTAATGTCTTTTTCCCCATTGCTACCACAGTCACTGTTTTAGGTATAAGTCATATCTTATAGATAATCTGTGATATAAACAGACATGTTAACATCATGGTGCTCTAGAGTTCAGTCCTTGAACTTCTTGTTTATCTGTACTCATATCTTTAGTAATTGCATCCAGTCTTAAGGCTTTAAATATCTTAACATATGGCCTTTAAGTTCTTTGAATGCCTCATTTCTAACTATCTTTTCTTCCACCACACATAGCCAACCACTCCGTGGTCATATACTTTCAAAGACTAACTCCTCCGATTATGCACTGGATTGTCTCCCACACCTACCAAGGGACGTGGCTTCTATAATTAGCCCCTCTTTCTTCTGTATCCATTCCTTCCTCTTGACTGAATCACTCCTTTTGGCATACCAACATTCTATAATATCTCCTATTTTAAAAAGCTAACCTTGTTTAGACTCCACATTCTCTTCTGGTTACCACTCCTATGTCTCTCCTCTCCTGCCTATAGTTACTATCTCCCCTTTTTTATCTCATAGGCCCTCTTAAACCCTTTACATGAGGTTTTTGTCCTCATCATTCCAATAAATTGGTTCTTTTCAAAGACAACAGCAACCTCCATGTTGCCAAATCTAACAGTCAATTCTCAGTTCTAATCTTACCTCAATATTCACCAGTAAAAGGGACAGTCGGTGATCTTTCCTGAAACACTTTCTTCTTGTGGCTTCAAGATACCCGATTCCTCTAATTTTCCTCCCACCTCACTGACCATTTTCATTCTCTTTTACTGGTTCCTCCTCATTTTTCAGACATTTTAACAGACATGTTAGTGTCATAGTGTTCTAGAGCTCAGTCTTTGGACTTCTTGTTTATCCATACTCACAACCGTGGCGATTTCATCCAGTCTTAGAGCTTTAAATATCTTAAATACAGTCTGTCTGCTGATGGCTTCCAAATTTATCTCTCTAGCTTACACCTCTCCCCTGAACTCCAGATTCACTTATTCAACAGCCTACTTACATCTCTATTTGGATGCCTAATAAGCATTTCAACTTCATAAAACCAAAATTAAATTGTTGAAACCACCCCCCTAACATCCCACCTCAAACCTGTTCCTCCTACAATCTTCTCCACTTCAGTTACTGGCAATTCCATCCTTGTTTTTTTGCTGAGGCCAGATGCCTTGGAGTCATCCTTAACTTCTTTCCTCTCAGAACTCACATTTTATCTGTTAGCAAATGCTGTTGACTCTACCTTGAAAGTACATACAAAACAAGGTTAATTCTCAACACTTCTACACTATGCTCTATTCCAAGCCAACATCATCTTTTACACAGATTACTGCAATTGATTCCTAATTGGTTTCCCTGCTTCAACTCTTGCTCACCTATAGTCTAAACGTAAGTCAGATCACATCACACCTCTAATCAAAGCCTTCCAATGGATTCCCATCTTACACAAGAGTAAAAGCCAAAGTCCTTACAATGACCTACAATGCCCTGCACAACTTGGCTTTATGTCTCTGACCTCGTGTGTTATTCTAATCCTCCTAGATCGTTCTGCTTCCTTGATCTCTGGCCTGCAGGAATTTCTACTTTCCTTTGTGTTTGCTCTTCCTTCTATATGTAACATTCCCCCTCCAGATATCTACGTGGCATATCCCCTCACCTCTTCACTGTCTAACGTATGACATAAAATGTCACATTTATTGTCTTTCCCCACCACCCTTCCACCACACACTAATACAATCTCCATAATAGCAAGGATTTTGTTGTTGTTGCCTTTTTGTCTGCTGCTATTTCCCTAGTGCCTAAATGGTGTCATTTGTTGAATGAATGGATCAACCAACAACCTGCCTTTCTGGCCTTATTTTTCCACTTCCCTATATATACTCTGTGCACCAGACTGTTTGTTCCCAATACACCATATTCCTTACACTTTCATTCTTTTGTTCTTGCTTGGACTCCTAGAGCCATCAGAACCTTGTTCAAACGTCACCTCTTTACGGAGCTACAAGTAATTATTGAATACCTACTACTGTGCTAGTTGCTGGAGAGATAAAGATGATATATGATATCTCCATTTACATGTCTAATGGATTCTTAGCTTAACATGGCCAAAACAGTATCCTTAATGTTCACCTCTCTCTAATGTTTCTTTTCCATTCTCCCCATCTCAAAAAATGACACCACTATCACTACCTAGGTTGCTTAAGCCAAAACCCAAAATCCCAGTTGCTTAAGCCAAAAACAAAACAAAACAAAAAAAAATCCTTTATTTTTCCTCCTTATCTAACCCATCAGTAATTCATTAGTTCTCCCTTCAAAATACATATCAAATCCATCAGTTTCTCGCCATCTAGACCAGGGCTGTTGAACACAACTTCCTACAATGATAGAAATGTTTTTTATCTGGTCTGTCCAACACAGTGGTCACTAAACACATGTGGCTATTAAGTACTTGAAATGTGGCTAGTGTGACCAGACAACTAAATTTTTCATTTGAATTAATTTAAATTTACACAGCCACATAGGGCCAGCAGCTACTGTATTAGCCAACACAAATCTAGATTATCGTTTTGGTTAAAGCCACCATAATCTCCCAGGTAGACTACAGCAATAGCTTCCCAACTGGTCTGTCTGCTTCTACCTCTGCCACCATACCCATTCTATACTATACTCATCCCATGTTACTTCTCCACCTCTCCAAAAGTTCCCATTTAGAACACAATCAAATCTCTTAGCAAGGCCTTCAAATCCCTTTGTTATCTGGTCCCCATCTACTCTTAAAACTCCTGAACTACTTCTCTTCTCCTCACTCCACTCCTGAGATTACATAATCTTCCTTTGCTTACAACACTTGAAGTTTGTTTCATTTCTTTGATGTTGCTCTTCCCCTTCCTTTGAAAACACTCTGTCCCCAGATTTTCAAACGTCCAGATCTTTATCATCCTTTAGGTCTTAGGTCAAACCTATCTTCTTAGTGAGGCTTCCTCACACCTAACCTAAATCAGCCCTTCTTCTTTCCTAGTCACACTCTGTGACGGCATCATATTTCATTCTCATAGCACTTATCTTTGCCTAAAATGATCTTGTTAATTTGTTTACTTACTGTCCAGAACATAAAAACACAAGAAAGAGATGTTGTTTTTCATGATTATATCCCCCTATGCCTAGAACAGCACCCATCCCGTAGTAGGTGCTCGATAAAAATTTGAATTAAAAAAAAAAAAAAGCCATAATTCCTGCTCCTAAGTACTTCAGTCTTGTGGGAAATACCAATAAGAAAATGTGCAATTATAACACAATTTAAGGGCTTTGGAAAAGGTGAACATTGAGTGCTTTGGGAGCAAAGAGGAGTTAGAGCCTAACCTAGTCTTAGTGAGTAAAGTAGGTTTTCAGGGGTACAGTTGATCCTCAGACAGTGTGGGGGTTAGGGTGTCAACCCCTGTGCACTCGAAAATTCATGTTTAACCTTTGACTCCCCCTAAACTTAAATACTAATAGCCTACTGTTGAGCAGAAGTCTTAGAGATAGCATAAATAATTAACACACATTTCACATGTTAAATGTATTATATACTGTATTCTTACAATAAAGTAAGCTAGAGACAAGAAAACGTTATTAGGAACATCATAAGGAAGAGAAAATATACTGACTACTCATTAAGTGGAAATGGATCACCATCAAGGCCTTTATCCTCATCATCTTCATATTGAGTAGACTGAGGAGGAAGAGGAAGGGGAGGGGTTGGTCTTGCTGTCTCAGGGCAGCAAAGGCGGCATAAAATCCAAGCATAAGTAGACCAATGTGGTTCAAACCCATACTGTTCAAGGGTCAAATGTAATTGCACTTAAAAGACAAGTCGGAATTGGCAGCCTAGGGAAAGAGAGATGTGGATAAAGTATTCCAAGCAGAGGAAACAGCTGAAGTACAAGAAGCAAGATGGTAACTTGATAGATCAAAGAAAAATGGATAAATTCAGAGGACACTTAGGGAAAAAAAAGTACAGACCTTAATGATTTATTGTATGTAAGAAATGAGGGAAAAGAAGAAATTAAAGATTTTGCCCAAGTTTGGGGCTTAGGAAACTGCATGAATGGTATTTTCATTTACCTCCCCTCCACTCTCCCACCCCCAAAAATACAGAGGAGTAAGTTGGAAGAGAGAGAAACGTTTAGCTTCAGGTGATTCTGTGACTTTAGAATGTGAACATCTGATAAACAATTTGATACATGTGCTCAGAAATCCAGAGAAATAAAAGGGCCAGAAATCATCAAGATTTGGAAGTCTTCAGCATAGAGATAGCAAACGGCATCATGGTAATAGATGAAATCATCAAAAGAGGGTTCACTAAGAAAATTGCAGTAGCTCGGTATACTTGACTGCATCAATACTTAACAGCCAGGAAGATAAAGAGGGGCCCATAAAAGAAAGTTTTCAGAATAAACAAGAATGAAAAAAAGAAAACAGAAGCCTGAGGTGTCATGGAAACCTAGAGACATTTCAAGGTGGTGCTGGCAGTTAATGATGTTAAAAAGCTGGCCATACGTTAAATAAGATAGACTAAAAAGAATTAGACAGGCCGGGTGCGGTGGCTCATGCCCGTAATCCCAGCACTTTAGGAGGCCAAGGTGGGCATATCACGGAGACAAGAGATCGAGGCCATCGTGGGCAACATGGTGAAACCCTGTCTCTACTAAAAATACAAAAATTAGCTGGGCATGGTGGCGGTTGCCTGTGGTCCCAGCTACTCAGGAGGCTGAGGCAGGAGAATCACTTGAACACAGGAGGCGGAGCTTACAGTGAGCTAAGATTGCACCATTGCATGCCAGCCTGGGCGACAGAGCGAGACTCTGTCTCAAAAAAACAAACAAGCAAACAAACAAACAAAAAAGAATTAGACAAAATCAAATCATCTCTACCAGACTAGCAAGCATTCATCTTTTGACCAAGTAAAATCAAGTTGCATTAATAACTATGGAGGAAAGAAAAACAAGGAAAGAATCAATTCAACAAATTCTACTTCATGGGAAAGTGGATTTTTCTTTAAATCCTGTTTGCTCCTTTTAATTTTCTACCAGTGGGTTTTAGGTTATTCATTTGTAATTTTTTTCAATTTGGGTTAATAAAGAAATCATGCAATAAATATCCTTCATTCTTGGCATTCAGTGCCCAAACTTTCTTGCTAATTCCAGAGTTCCATTTTTGCAATAAGGAAACTATTCCTGACAGTCCAAGGCTACACAAAAGAAAACCACGGAAAGGATAAGGTTGCTCTCTCTGTTTAAATCACTAACACTGTTAAAGACTAATAAGCTTGTACGGTAGCAAAAATACATGAGTGGGTTTTTTTTTGTTTGTTTGTTTTTTGTTTTAAGATCAGACCTACAATTAAAGAGGCAATGTAGCTGAATGAATTAATCTTGAGGCTGGAAGCCAAAAGTTTTAAACTGCAAATTCACCTCTACCAATTACTTTCTGATCAACTCTGACAATCTTCTACAATTCCTTCAGAAAATAGCAAACAATTAAATAATCCTGTATCAGAATGAGACAGCCAAACAAAAATAAAATGATTGAAAGTAAATAAAGAAATGGAGGCAAGAAAACACTGATAAATATGACATCACAAATAAATCTTTGGGCCTGGGCGCAGTGGCTCAAGCCTGTAATCTCAGCACTTTGGGAGGCTGAGGCAGGCTGATGGTTTTGAGCTTAGGAGGTTGAGACCAGCCTGGCAAAATGGCGGAGAGCCTGTCTCTACAAAAACTACAAAATTAGCAGGGTGTGGTGGCACATGCCTGTAGTCTCAGCTACTTGGAAGGCTGAGGCATGAGAATCATTTGAATCTGGAAGGAGAAGGTTGCAGTGAGCCAAGATTGCACCATTGCACTCCAGGCTGGGCAACAGAGCTAGACTCTGTTTTTAAAAAAAAAAAAAAAAAAAAAAAGGAAAAGAAGCCTTAGAATCCTCATGACAACTGCAACTGCTTATCTATAAAATCTGATTTGTGCTTTTAGGAACTGTAGAGATAGTAGGACTCATACCCAAATGGGTAAAATTTCCTCAAAATCTTTCAGGGTTGGCATTGTAAAAGTGATGAGGTCAAGGTGTAAGGCAAATATGGAAAGATCTTTCCCTTCTCCACTTTCTTTCTAGCATATGACACTTTTAGTCTGGCCATTTCAGCTCTCTCTTCTCATAGGAAGTGGACACTCAGTGGGGAAGAGCAAAGAGATTTAGCTTAGATGTTACCCAGTAACTAGAACAAAGTCATTAATAACATGGAGTTGAAGTCAGAGATGAACTGTTTCAGTTAAGTGAAAACCATTTGGAATAATGAAAGAGGACTGGAATTAGTTTGTAAATAGCTAATTCCTGCTCTGGGCCAATGCTCATCAAATACTAGGGATTATACCAGTGCCAACACATTTAATCCTCAAATGAGGTGTCCCATTTTCAAGTTAAAGAAACAAAGGATAGGAGAGGTGAGTCGCCAAGATCATGGGGGAATTTTAATTCTTATGATAATCTTTAAAAACCTCCATATACATACTCTGGACCATCTAATACATAGGTCCTGGATGATAACCTCATAATCAAGTACTGCCATGCAATTTCAGGGACCTCATTTTTTTTTTTTTGTTTATGTTTATGACTAAGTGAACTTCAAGTGAAGATCATATGACATCGAAGCTTACTCTAAGAATGAAGGTTTCATAGCAGTGATGTGAGAACTGAGTCATCACCGGTCATCCACACCAATCCCATAAAAGCCTGCTCTGAACAGTCAGTGGCATACTCATGCTGCCCGTAAGATGCACCGCATGGGTCCGTTCATTAAAAATACCAAATCGCCATAGTTCACTAACGATAAGTACAGCAGTAAAGACTAAATGAATGTTCCAAATCTCAACAATAACTGGACCAGCCATTTATTTAAGGATTTCAAGAATGATGCTGTATTAGTTTCCCATTGCTGCCATACTTCAAACTCAGTGGCTTTAAACAACACAAATGTATTATCTTACAGTTCTTTATCCTAAAATCTTGACATATGTCTCAGTGGGCTAAAATCAAGGTGTCAGCACAGCTGTGTTGCCTTCTGAAGGCTCTGGGGCAGAATTTCTTTGCATTTCCCAGCTTGTAGAGACTGCCTGCATTCATTGACTCATGCTCCCTTTTCTCCATCTTCAAAGGCAGCAACGGCCAGTTGAGTGCTTCTCACATTTTATCATTCTGATGTTGTTTCCAAGTTCAGACCTTTTTCTCTGACTCTTTTCTTCTACTCTTCTCTACTTTTAAGAACCACTGTGTTAATATTGAGCCCACCTACATGATCCAGGATCATCTCCCTAGTTTAAGGTCAGCTGCTTAGCAACGTTACCCTTTGCCATGCAACCTAACATATTCACAAATTCTGGGAATTAGGAAATAGATATGGGGGGTGGGTATTATTCTGCTTACCACACTTACATGCTACTCTTGTCATCAAGTAAACAGCATAACTCCACAGGGTTATCAAGTTGTTCCCATTAATGCTGACATTCAAAGATTGCTCAGTGACAAAGGTCAGCCTAAATATAATGTCTGATTTTAATGAACTAGCAAATAACATCTCAGAGATATTAATACTGTTTTTACTTATTTGAGACGGAGTCTTGCTCAGTCGCCCAGGTTAGAGTGCAGTGGCGCGATCTCAGCTCACGGCAAGCTCCACCTCCCGGGTTCACGCCATTCTCCTGCCTCAGCCTCCGGAGTAGCAGGAACTACAGGCGCCCGCCACCACACCCGGCTAATTTTTTTGTATTTTTAGTAGAGACGAGGTTTCACTGTGTTAGCCAGGATGGTCTCGATCTCCTGACCTTGTGATCCGCCCGTCTCGGCCTCCTAAAGTGCTGGGATTACAGGCGTGAGCCACCGCGCCCAGCCTAATTCTGCTTTTTTTTTTTTTTTTTTTTTTCTGGAGTGCAGTGGCGCGATCTCGGCTCACTGCAAGCTCCGCCTCCCGGGTTCCCGCCATTCTCCTGCCTCAGCCTCCCGAGTAGCTGGGACTACAGGCGCCGCCACCACGCCCGGCTAATTTTTTTGTATTTTTAGTGGAGACGGGGTTTCATTGTGTTAGCCAGGATGGTCTCGATCTCCTGACCTCGTGATCCGCCCGTCTCGGCCTCCCAAAGTGCTGGGATTACAGGCTTGAGCCACCGCGCCCGGCCTAATTCTGCTTTTTTAATAGTAGATTTGTGTGAACACGCTTTCTCTGTACCAATCTTATTTGACTCACAATATAAATTTAGTATTTGATCTCCTCCTACTGTTTCCACTATTAAACTCTCTAACAATGATTTGGTTGTTATGAAACACTATTATTTGTCACATTATACTATTGATACTGCTTTGAATTCCATTGATTCCAGTGTGGGTTTTTTTGTATTTAAATTGTGAATTTCTTTTGGTTTCATAGTTGCATTCAAACTATATACATATAAAGTTTATACGTAGGGCTTTGTTTCTTAAGTAATGGTATGTTAAAAATAAGTCAAAATCGGGGATCCATAAATTTCTTTTTTCTTTAAAAGGAATTTATATAACTCTCAGTTTTAAGAAAAACTGGAGTGCTAGAGCATTAACAGCATGGCATTTGGAATCAGGTTTGACATCAACTACCAGCTCTGTGACTTACTAGGTGTGTGGCCTTGGATAAGCTGCTATTACTTCTTAGATAATGCAGTTTCCTTGTCTATAAAGTAAGCCTACTTTAGACACTGATCGCGAAGATAACATTAAATTAAAGATGTAAAATGCTCCATACATTCAGCAGAACCTTGACCAAAAAGAAAAAAAAAAAATGCTTGGTACAGTTCCGGGCCACTACCAGGTACTCAATAAGTAAGAGCAATACTTATCTTATAAAACTGTATCCAAGCTTAAAGATAAATGAGACAGTTGTTAGCGTCTAGCACGTTACATTTTCTCAACAAATATTAAACTGCAACTTTAAATGATTGAAAGAAACACAGTATTGCACAATTAATATTTATATTTTCTAGGGTCTAGTCAATTTTAAAATAATTATTTATTTATCTTTGAATTAATTATCTTATTTATCTCTATATTTACCTGACTTTTAAGTTTGTAATTTATTCCAAGGGGAAAAAAACACATTTGCCTTCCTAAAAGCTTTATGATTACAGTATTACTTTCAGTTCTACAAGTAACATACTATGTGAAATAATCTTTGACATATACTTTCCAACTTTCCAAAGAAAAAAATACCCTGATATGTTAGTGAAAATTGACTAGATAAAAATTGTAAAAATGAATCTAGAAATGTCAAAACCCTGAACGACATTTAAAGTTGGATAAGAACCAACTTCTAAGGCTTCATTCATCACTTGAGAAGAGTACCAATTTAGAAACAATGTCTGTTCATTCTAACCAAGAGTGTGCAAAAAAGGACTCATAAAGGTTAAATGAATTAACACTTGCTGAATATGAACATGAAAAAACATCTTCGTAAAAGGTTAACAATAAACAATCATTATAAAATTCCTAAAAAACATTTTAAGACAGGTGTCTCTTTGGCATTATCAGATACAAAAATACTTACAGTTTGATAATATGAGGATGACGAAAGAGTTTTAGATTTTGAATTTCTCGTTTTATTTTTCCAACAACATCTAAACTGCGAATCTTCTGTCTATTTAAGATTTTAACTGCCACTTTATGGCCTGTTAATTGATGTTCTCCAACTAAAGGAAAGAAAAAGGAAAAAAATGTGCTGTTATGTCAACATAATCATTTATTCATGCTTCCTTCCATTGTGCCCTAAACTTCACTACTTACATATACCATGTTTATATCACTTGTTGTACAAAACTACAGTTCCTTTTACTTCTATTTCTTCTATTAGAGTATGCACTCTTTGAGGACAGAAATTGTATCTTAGTCATGTCTGTATCTTTTGCACCTAATAGAGATGCTCATATTTGTGGAATGTTTGTGAAAATGATTACTGAATTCTATATTCTTACTAAAAATATAATCAACTTTAGAACACTGTTTGGACAGGAGAGAACTCACTGTTTCATTAATCTCTTTGTTTCTCTTCTTCTGTTTAATGCCAGTCATTGTATTATAGAAGAATACATAGTGTAATAAATCAAAAATTCAGAATAATTACTATTTCAACAGAAAATTCACACATGGCCCTTTTTTGTGCCTTTTTCATAAAGTCCTCTTATTTTCCACCTATTTGATGGGATCTCTATCTCTTTCAAACTGTTATAGTATGTTTATAAAACTCATGTGCCATTTACCATTTTTAATCTATTATAAACATTTGCGTTTGTGACAAACCACGTGACCTGAGCTATTAGCTCATACTCTCCTTGGACAAGATGACCAGTGCTCATCTGAATCTCTCAGGAAGTGTATGTGCACAGTGCTTTGTACACAGAGATGCTAAATCAATATATTCTATATTAAATATAGTCCTTCTGCTTTTTCATATAACACATTCATGGCATCCACACTACCAGTGATATCTTTAAATACCGTTCAGGTGAAAAATCCCTCAGTCAGGGAACAAATTTGTCAGCTACCTCTCCCACTTTCCTCAATTCTATTCTAAACTTTCACCATTCTCCTCAAAACATGTATCTAACCCTCCTTTCAGTGACAAACACCCTTTTTATTTCTTTAGAGAACATGAAGTCATTCGGAGTGACTTTCCCTTTTTATTTATTTATTTTGAGACAGGGTAATGTTTTGTTATCCAGGCTGGAGTGCAGTGGTGTGAACATAGCTCACTGCAGCCTCAGCCTCCTGGGCTCAAGTGATCCTTCTGCCTCAGCTTCCCTAGTAGCTAGGACTATGAGAATGTGCCAGCATCCCCAGCTGGTTTTTCTTTAAATCTTTGTAGAGATGGGGTCTTACTATGTTGCTCAGGCTGGTCTTGAACTCCTGGGCTCAAGTGATCCTCCCAAAGTGCAGGAATTACAGGTGAACCCCAATTCCCTCTCTTAAAGGCTTACTTCTATCCACATCCCTCCTCCTATTCAAAGCCAATCTCATCAAATTTGGCCTTGAACCTATCTTTTCTACACTCTCTTCATATTCAACCTTTTCTCTTTTCTAATAGCTATTTCTCTTAAGCCTATCCAAATCATATACCCTCCAAAACTTTTCCATTGATCCTGTATCTTCCTCTAGTTTCCAACTTGTCTCATTAAAATTTCTCAAAAGAGTAGTTACAGTAATTACATTTATTGCCTTCTTTTCCTCCTTTATCACCATTCCTAAATTCACAGCTATCTGGTTTCCACCTCCACTCTACGGATACCAAACAGTCACAAAATACCCGTTAATTAGCAAGCCATGGATACTTTTCAGTTCTCAGATTACTTTAATCTCTGTTTCATCAGACACCGTAACTCTTTTTGGTGGTATTTCTCTCTCCTGTTTCTCCTACTAACTTTCAGATGGTTTCCTTTATGTCCTCTGCCTGTTCTTTGAAGGTTAGTGTCCCCAGGTTTCAAACCTAGGCCCAAGGTAGACCCTTATGTTATGTCATTCATCTCCCATAGTTTTAATTATCACCCATATGCCAGTGACCTCTGTCCCTCCTTTAAATTCATATTTCAAGATTAATATCCCACAAACAACTCAAGTTCAACACATTCTAAACTAAATTCAAGGGCCGGGCATGACAGCTCATGCCTGTAATCCTAGCACTTTGGGAGGCCGAGGCAGGTGGTTCACTTGAGCCCAGGAGTTCGAGACCAGCCTGGGCAACATGGCGAAACCCCATCTCTACTAAAAATAAAAAAGTAGCTGGGTGTGGTGGCACATGTCTGTAGTCCCAGCTACTTAGGAGGGTGAGGCAGGAGGATCCCTTGAACCTGGGAGGCAGAGGTCGCAGTAACCCAAGATGTGCCACTGCAATACAGCGTGGGTGACACAGTGAGACCCTGTCTCTAAAAAAAACTGTAAAACCAAAACCAAAACAAAAAAACCACATTCAACATTCTCCTTCTCTTCCTCACCAAACCTGCATCTTCCATTTCACTTGGTACCACATAACGTATATGCTACAAATGAAAAAAGTCAACTGATATAATCTCCTAAATATTTCTTGGAGTCATATTTTAACTCATTTTGAAGAAAACATTAATAATGATGACAAAAGTGACCATTAATGACATTTATTGTTTATTATGTACTAAGCTTTATTCTAAGTGCTAGGTGCCCTGCTCTCTCAACCCTACCACAACTCTATGAAGTATTATTACCCTCCAGTGTATAGATGAGGCACAGAGAAGCTAAATAAGTCACCTGAGGTCACAAAGTAAGTGATGGCACAAAATCTGACCTGGGCTATCTGACTTCAGAGCCAGCATAACTGCCACACAGTAATACCCTCAGTCAGAGTACTCCAAACATGTAATGCAATGACTTAGGAAGAACTGAGTTTCTGTCACTGGAGATTATTTTTATCTTAATAACTTTTGCAAACTGTAAATTATGTCAAAAAATTTAATGAAGCTTGAAAGTTACTTTCTCAGCATATAAAACAAACAAAGTGAGACAAATCAAGTTCAAGCAATATAACTTACTAACATTCCAAAATATGTTTCCAGGACTCCAGAAAAACCTTATCGATTTCTAGGAACTTTCTATTCAGTTAAAGTAAGCTAAATGGTTTCTTGATGCCTGAGTAGTTTATTACTCATCTTTGGGAATTTTATAATACTCAAACACCTTGCCAGGGTGGTCTAACAAATACGTCTCTCTCCTCAAATCCCCGATAGCCTCAATGAAATAACTAGCACTGAAATCCCTACAATGGGTGTTTAGCCTTTTTGCCTAATAATGCCATAATTGGTACTTAACCATAATTAAATCCAAACCTAACCACATTCCACCTGAAAGCTGAATGAATGTTCCTGAAAATCTTGTGATAAATACAGATTTAAGGTCAAGAATTTCTTCTATGTATATTATAGATATAAACTTTTGTTTGTGTAAATTGAAACAAAAGAAATTAAAAAAGGCTTGGATGCCTCAAGGTTTTATTACCATTCATTTATTCAATCTAAAAACATTTGCCGAGCATATGCAAGAAATGGTCATCATAGACACATGAGAAGAGATTTTTAAATACACCTCCAAGTTTTTTGGAGGGCGGGGGACAGCAATAAATAAACTGAAATGAATCTTGGACAGTATTACATCTGCCTGAAGACTGTCAGATATACCATATTTGTAAAGAGTAGATGAGAAATAAAATTATAAAAACATCAATAATAAATAATCTTGCCATAATTTATCATCTATATATGTAAATATCCAGATCAATACCTACTTTGACAGGAGCAATTAGAAACATTCATCCATTGAACAACGATTTAATGAAGGCCTACTCAAGTAAGTAGCTGTACTAATTACATTACACTGCTGGTTGTCCCCCAATATCTTCTGCATCTTTATTTCTCCCATACATGAAACTCCCAAATTACAACTGAGTACATGGCTACACAGTGTACACCCTGCTTCTTAGCCTCTCTTGCAACTATTAATAGATGCGGCCACATGAATATGTTCCAGCCAGTGAGATATAAAGCAGAAATATCCCTAACAACTTCGTCTTCATCCCTTCCTTCATCCTGAAGCCTGGAATATCAAAGCCACCATTTTGCACCTCGAGACCAGACTTAAGAAGGGGGAGAGCAACAAGAAAGAGAAAACCATATTTTTGACACCATCAGACATGACAACAGTTTACATCACCTGCTCAGACTTTTACAAGACAGCAAAATATTTCTATTTGTTTAAGCCACTCTTATTTTGGATATTTTTGTCACTCAAGGCTGAATCTAAATAACACACTATTTAGAATATTTTAAAACTCAAAACGTTTGGAATCTACTTCAAATTTCCACTTTTGCTGAATAATCATATATGAGTTGATGGAAATGAATTATAATTTACAGTCCACACAATTTTTTGGATTAAAAAGTTAAAGAGCTCTACAAAATTATCACCCATTAGTGGGTTCATTTTGTTTTTCCTAAATTTTGGCCAAAATATACAAAATACTCTTTAAAGCTATGGAATTTTAAGGGGGGAAAAATCCACACTCACCCAGACTATGCCTTTTATATTTTACGTTTGATAAGGTGAAGCGTTGTCACACAGAAGGAATTAAACTGATTTATGTTGTTTGTTCCAGAAGGAAGAACTGGGAATAGTCGATAGACTCTCCTTCAACTAACAGACTTGTCTGATCCATGAAGACTCCCCTAAACTTCCTTTTCACCACTCTGGTCTATACTGAAACTTTCATTTTTTAAAGGTAACTACTATATACTGAATATACTTTTTTTCCACCAGATGTATAACACAAACATTTACTTGATTCTCAGTTCATCTCTCAATGCTAGAAGGGAGGGGGTCAGAGGCTAAATCCCTTGTGTCTTTGCCTATTGTCAGGAACACAGATGCTGGCAATAATAAGCCAGGAAATGGGGCTGGTTAAAAATTTGCAGAGAGGTTAAGAATTTGCCCATAGTCACTCAGCTAGTAGGTGAGTGACCACGGTAGATCCCATTAGGCAGGGCTGGGATTTAAACCCAAGCAGCATGTCCCCAAAATCAGCATTTTTTTTTTTTTTTTTTGGAGACAGTCTGTGACCCAGGCTGGAGTGCAGTAGTACAATCTCAGTACACTGCAACCTCTGCCTCCTGGGTTCAAGTGATTCTCCTGCCTCAGCCTCCCGAGTAGCTGGAATTACAGGCGCGCACCACCACACCTGGCTACTTTTTGTATTTTTAGTAGAGACAGGGTTTCACCATGTTGGCCAGGCTGGTCTGGAACTCCTGACCTCAGGTGATCTGCCTTCCTTGGCCTCCCAAAGTGCTGGCATTACAGGTGTGAGCCTAGCCAAAATCAGCACTCTTAATGCATCATCCAGTATTCAAACAGAGGAAGCTCAGCCATTTATCAGGATTATCATAAGATAAATTCCTGCATTAAGTAACAGGTTGGAGTAGATCAAGGCTAATTCCCCTTCCCACTCTAAGACTTTTCTAATGATACCCCTAAGGATCATTTCACATTGAAGGGTATAAAGCTTTTAAGCCACTCCTGCCTCTTGATGATTCTGGTTGCCACTTTCTGGATGCTTTTCAGTTTTGACACATTTTTCTTTATATACAAGACACAGAACTTCACACAGCTGTGTTATACAGATATAAATACACAATTGTTTTACACAAAGATTATAAGCTTTCAAATTTCCAATATCACTCCCAAATGAAGTCCAGCATTTTTTACCACAGGCAAGACACTATAGTTTAAAAGGCATAGTTTGGAACACTTCTGTATCTGTACATCATCCCATAGTAATTAATATCAAATACATCCTCATTCTATTTTAATATATTATATAGTTTAGGATATTATCATATCTAGTAAAACAAAAGGAACAATTAAAAGATAATTATTTTGGGCCCAAATTATAATCCATTTTTCTGCTAGGATCAAACAAAGAAAAGAGTTGCCAAAATGTAAAGGCTATGGAAATACTGCATAATACTTTGAACTAATCCAAAGAAAATGAAGCTTCAGTCCACAAAAAGAATCTAAGTACTTAATTTCACATGCTCCACTGGACAAGGTGCTGAAGGTGGTATTTCTTATACCCTAAAGAGTCCCCGACTGGTGTACAAAATTTGCTTTTAAACTACTTTTTTGGTGCTTGAAAAGTTTTTTTTCTCTTTGGAATCGTGGCAATCATAGTGCTCTAGGAAGTTATTAGCCTATATAATAAGTAAAATCAAGTCTATCATCGTATTTTATCTAAATAAATAAAATCAAGCCTACCATTGTATTGCCATAGCTGCAAAAGTTTCTTAGAATTTTTGGGACATATTTGAGGTGGTCTGACTTAAAATTTAGACTAAAAAAATATGTGCACTAAATCCTTCAGGAGGGTCTCCAAGTGAAGGCACAAGAGAGACTACTAAGAAATGGACATCATCCTTCAGGGTGTCTACAGGAGGCAATTTATAATCCAGATTTGTAGCAGGGGTTATTTAGTGACAGTTAATTATTCTTTCTCACAAATCTGTGAGGGATACCTAGCAGGTGTGTATCTGTATGTATATATTCATGTTTAACATTTTACATACATTGTTTCATTTTAAGCTTTTAATGACTCTATGAGGAAATTTTATAGATGTGGAAACTAAGACTTAGAGAAATTCAAACTGACTAGTAATGGACAGAATCAGTATTTAAATCCAGATCTATCTGATTCTAAAGCCTATATTCTTAATGATTATACTATAATGCAATCTATGGTTACCCAATGAAAGATTTAACTCATAATGTCTAAAATAATGCTATCATATTAAAAGTATTATAGAAGTTATTAATACACACCATATGTAATAACAATTTGGGTTTGGGAGAAATGACACTTAGAATTCCAAGTTTAGATGCTAGAGACATAGCTTTCTAGTTACAGTGGCATTTTTGGCTACCAGTTACAATGTTCCCCTCATGACCCTAAACAGTCTGAGGGCCAGACCTTTAAATTGACCCTGAGTTTAAGAAGTTGGGGGAAAAATGTTGGGGGCAAGAATGAATGAAATGAGGAACGAGCATAGATAAGTTTTGGCTCTGATGGAAGGGCTGTGTATCAGTCCTCAGCCAGCTCCACTATCTTATTTTCTGTAGACCCCAGAATTAGAAACACTTCTCTTTCCACTAATTACTTTTGACCAAAGTGTCCATACGTTATGAAATACTTTAGTAGTAAGAAAGATTAGTCTTCTGTATACCCTCTAATTACAGGTAAGGCAAGCTGACTGAAATGAAAAGCAAGGGGAAGATTCAATAATTTTTCTACGATGGTTTTGGACAGAAGCTCTGGGAGTCAGGACAAATTATGGTACCACACAGAATGGAGGCTCCACTGATACTGGGAAACTGAAACCCATTCTACACTTATAGCATGTTATGCACCTAATCGGAAAATCGGAGTAAGAGGGTAATCAGAACGGTTGACTATTAAAGGACTTCATATAGTGTGATAGGTATACACATAGTATTTGTGTAATACATATATATGTCTCTGCCTGTCTTTCCTGTATCATCATTCACCATTCCCTCACCTCAAGTGTTATACTCCAGTCATTTAGAACTATTTGGAACTTCCCATAAGGACTGTGCTTTCTCTCATTTTCAGAGCCAACACATGCCCAGTTTATGATAAGCATTCAGCAAATTTCAGTTGAATTGTATTCAGTGGAATAAATGCCATTAAATATGTGAACCATTTAAATTCCCATTCACCAAATCTCCAATGCATCACGTCTATGTCTCATTTGTCTTTCAAAATTCAGCTGAAGTACCATCTTTCAGTAAGCATTCCCTAACTAGCACCCCATTCCCCAACTCATTCCACCAACCCAACAGTCTGATTAAGTGATGTTCTAATGTAATCCCACAGCTCCTCTTCCTGGCAGCTCTTAACATCAAGTGCTGTAATTACCTACTTTGCTGCTGTTGTTACTGATCTCCTTTACAGTGGCCAGCTCCTTCAAACAGGGTCTGTATCTCATTTATCATTGATCCTTGGCATCTGGCACAGTACCTAACACATAACTAACACTCAGTAACTACTTATTTACTGTTTGGGAAAAAAATGCAAGACTAACTCTAATATTTGGGGTGCATGAATATACGATATAGGCTTCATAATCTACTAGTATTGCTGCTTTAGAATATGAGGCGTAAGTTCGGTGTGCTAATCACTCTCATATCTGAGCAAACCAACAAATACCTATCAAAAGAGAGTTATTATCTATATATTCCAAGTCCTAAGGAATTCTATGTAGTACTTCATTCCAGAAGCTTCTAAATATGGAAAAGAATCAAAAGAAAAAATAATAACCATCAGCACCAGAACTACAATTTCCTCAAGGTCTAGGCATTACAAAAGAAGGTATATGTCTCACAGGAAAACAGATTTAGAAAGGAGGAGATCTAGATGGTCAATAAACACGAAAAGGTGCTCAATATCATGGGTCATCAGAGAAAAGTAAATTAAGACCATAATGCAATACAATACCATAATATACCCACCAGAACAGCACAATAAAAAGACAGACAATGCCATGTATTAGTCAAGATATAGAGCAACTGGAACTTTTATGTGTTGCTGGAGGGAATGTAAATTAGTGTAAACACGTGGGAAAACAATAAATTGATGCAAAATTCATAATAACTACTAAAACTGAACATGTATATACTCTATGACTCAGTGATTCCACTCCCAAGTATTATAACCAACAGAAATGCATAAATTAAAAGTGCTCAAGTGCTTTGAGGTATTTATAAGAAGTTTTCAATGCTGCTAATTTATGCACTTAAACTTTAGGTAGCAAAGATCTAAGAAATGGAAAGAAAAGTACTCGCACATTGTACTTTAGAAAGGAACTAGTTAGGCCGGGTGCAGTGGCTCATGCCTGTAATCTCAACACTTTGGGAGGCCGAGGTGGGTGGATCACTTGAGGTGTGGAGTTTGAGACCAGCATGGCAAACATGGTGAAACCCTGTCTCTACTAAAAATACAAAACTAGCTGGGTATGGTGGTGGGCGCCTGTAATCCCAGCTACTCGGGAGGCTGAGGCAGGAGAATCATCTGAACCTGGGAGGTGGAGGTTGCAGTGAGCCAAGATTGTGCCACTGTACTCTAGCCTGGATGACAGAGCAAGACTCTGTCTCAAAAAAAAAAAGAAAAAAAAAGAAAGAAAGGAACCAGCTAGAGTGGGTATCCAAGGCAGGAAAGACCAGACAATTCTGGGGCCTAAAAGATAAAGCAATTGAGGAAAAGTAGTTATGATATCAATAGAAAATAGGTAATTCTGAAAGGCAGATAGTAATAATGGTAATGCGTGCCTCATACTTAGCAAGCTGTGTGCGTGTGTGTGTATGTGTATACACATATACATATGCACACATGCGTTTGTATGTATATATATGCATTAAGCACTTTATATATTTTTTTAAAGTCTACAAGAGTTCTTGCAGAAGAGAAAACCCAGGCTCACAGAGTTTAAGAAACTTAACCAAAATGCACATAAGCAGTCAATTCTGGAGCTGTGATTCAAAGCTATATCTTGCTATCTCCAAAGCAATCCTCAAGGGTGAAAAGTTTGCTTTCTTTGCATTTCCTAAGAGTCCTGAACAGTCCTATTGCTACTGTTAAAAATACACCAGAAACTGCACACACAACGATGCATGTAAAAAAAGATAAAAATATTTTTTAAGTTAAAAATAATTTATTAAATATAAACAAGTAAATATTAGACCAGAAACAACATTTGAACTAAAAAGAAAAATATTTTTAAAAATTCAAAAAATTCATGGAAATGCATATTATGAAAAAAACTATGCATGGATATCAAAAAACTTTTGTACCAAAATAAACAATTACATGTCTGAACAGGATCTAGTTTGAGGCACTAAGAAGGATAAGACATTAGTTTGAAAAGAGTCCCTATTATAAAGCAACATGAATTCTGCTAATGTTAAAGCAAAAAGAAACATCAAATTTCTATCAAAACTTTAATGGAAGTATGATGAAATCACTAAGACCTTATGAAAAGTTTATGGGAACAATGACTCAAAGAAATCAGCAGTTTACAAATGGGTAATTTGTTTTAAGAAGGGACAATAAGAGGTTTTTGTTTTGTGTTGAGGCAGGGTCTCCCTCTGTTGCCCAGGCTGGAAGGCAGTGATGCAATAACTGCTCTCTGCAACCCTGACCTTCTGTATCAAGTGGTTCTCCCACTTCAACCTCCAGAGAAACTGTAACTACAGGCGTGCACCATTATGCTCAGCTAATTTTTAATTTTTTGTAGAGACAGGGTCTTGCTATGTTGCCAAGGCTGGTCTCAAACTCCTGGGCTCAAGCGATCTTCCTGCCTCCGCCTCTTAAAAGTGCTGGGATTACAGGGGTGAGCCACCATGCCTGGCTGACAAGATGATTTTGAAGATGAAGCCCATAGCAGCAGACCACCCTCATTGATTTGTAGGAAAAAAAAAATTAATCTTGTTCATGCCTTAATTGAAAAGGACCAGCAGAAATGATAGCCAATATCATAGACATCTCAATTGATTCAGTTTGACACAACTCTGGCTAAAAAATTAACGTTGAGTAAACGTTCCACTCAATGGGTGTCAAAACTATTGCACTCAGATCAGCTGCAGACAAGAGCAGAGCTCTCAATGGAAATTTTAAATAGGTAGCATCAATATCCTGAAGCATTTCTTCGAAGAGTTGTAACAGGAGACAAAACATGGCTTTTCCAATATGATACTGAAGACAAGGCACAGTCCAGACAACAGCTACCAAGAGGTGGAAGTGGTCCAGTTAAAGCACAGTGGACTAGTGAAGAGCAAAGGTGGGCTAGATGTAGTGGCTCACACCTGTAAATCCCAACACTTTGGGAGACCGGGGCAAGAGAATCGCTTGAGCCCAGGAGGACAAGACCAGCCTGGCAACATAGTAAGACCCTGTCTCTTCAAAACTATTGTTTAAAATTAGCCAAGTGTGGTGGCACAGGCCTACAGTCTCAGCTACTCAGAAGGCTGAGACAGGAGGATCACTTGAGTTCCAGGCTTCAGTGAGCTATGATTGCACCACTGCACTCCAGCCTCGGTGACACAAAGACCTTGTCTCTTAAAAAACAACAAACAAACAAACAAAAAACAGAGTAAAGTTCACGGCAACAGTTTTTTGAGATCTTCTGGCATTTTGTTTATTGACTCTCTGGATGGCCAAGGAACAACAACATCTGATTATGAGAGTGTTTTGGGAAAGTTAGCCAAAACTTTAGCAGAAAAACTCCCAGGAAAGCTTTATCAAAGAGTCCTTCTCCACCATGACAATGCTCCTGCTCATTCCTCTCATCAAACAAGGGCAATTTGCATGAATTTTCAAGGAAAATCATTAGGCATCAACCTTACAGTTCTGACTTAGCTCCTTCTGACTTTTTTTTGTTTCCATATATATGTGTATATATATCTTTAAAACAAACCCATTTTCTTTTTTTTTTTTTTTTTTTTGAGTGGGAGTCTGGCTCTGTTGCCCAGGCTGGAGTGCAGTGGCATGATCTTGGCTCACTACAAGCTCTGCCTCCCAGGTTCACGCCATTCTCATGCTTCAGCCTCCCAAGTAGCTGGGACTACAGGCGCCCGCCACCACACCCGGCTAATTTTTTGCATTTATAGTAGAGACGGGGTTTCACCATGTTAGCCAGGATGGTCTCTATCTCCTGACCTCCTGATCCGCCCGCCTTGGCCTCCCAAAGTGCTCGGATTACAGGTGCGAGTCACTGCACCCGGCCCCATTTTCTTTTAGTTATTCATGTAAAAAAGACTGCACTGACATGGTTGAAATCTCAGGACCGTAAATTCTTTAGGAACGGACTCAATGGCTGCTATAATTGCTTACAAAAGTATCTTGACCTTGATGGCATTTATGCTAAAAAATAAAGTTGGCCGGGCATGGTGGCTCATGCTGGCAATCAATCCTAGCACTTTGGGAGGCCAAGGCAGGAGGATTACATGAGCTCAGGAGTTTAAGACCAGCTTGGGCAACATAGTGAGACCTCATCTGTATTTAATTTTTCTAAGAAATCATCTCTATTGAAAAATCTGAAATTAAAATTAAAACTGTTTCCATTTTTTATCCTTTAATTCCATTTTTCATTTTTATCTTTTAATTCCATTTTTCCACAAATTTTTTGAAGTGCTGTCATATCTTTTTCTCAAAGATATATAGTCCCAAATATAATTTGATGGTCCTTTTTTTAATCAAAAGCTAAACTGCAGAAAAAAAGAGATTCTTCCTAAATTCAAGTTCTCATACATCTTTCATCTTAAGAAGACACTTTCTAAATTATTTTGAATAACAAATGACTATATGTAAGACAAGCTTGCCTAACAAATGTATCAATCTTTACTACATGGGAGAAAACTTCAGATGGAATCAGTAACAACAAAAAAGATACTTATCAAGGATATGGTAATATGATAATTATCCCTGAAGAATGATTTCACACTTACAAATGTAGAATATCATTTTAAAGTCTCTAAAGATTACTTTAAAAATTAGTATACTAAGTAGTTACAACATAGTGAAGCTTATAACTCAAAAAGACAAGTGAAAAAAAAACCTGTGGTTGTAACATTACATTAGCAGGTACCTGTTACAGAATTGTACATGGATTCAAAAGTACTGGATCTCAAACAACTTAAATAACAATAAATATGGTATTCTAGAAAGCCATGGTAGATAACTGAAAAAATACTCCTAGTAATGACAAGAATCTGAAATGTGAGAGTAGAAAAAAACATTTCTAAAATAATATTCACATATATGGTTTTGAAATCACATTTTTCTAAAATAATAAAAATGGAAAAAAGATATGTATAGGAATGTGTAAAATAGCATTAATCATAACAAACAAGATGTAAAAACTACCAAATTTCCATCAGTAATAGAATGGACAGATAATAGTATAGTCTTAATGTAATACTATATAGCAATGAGAATGAATTACAACTACATGCAATGACATGGATAGATCTCATAAAGATAATCCTATGTAAAGAAGCCAGATACAGTAGAATTCTGTCTCTATAAAGTTCAAAAACAGGTGAAACTATTCATGGATAGTAGTTCCCACTGGTGGGGTGGAGGATGGAAACAAGGGGATATGGGACACAAGGGGACTTCTAGGATACTGGTCATTTTCCATGTGTTTATCTAAGTCCTGGTACATGGGTGTGTTCAGTTTGTGAAAATTTATTGAGGATTTATGTAAAAGATGCCAGTACACTTTTGTATATGGAGCACAATTAAAAAGTTAAGAACATTTGGAGGACACTATATACCTAAGCTGTGACGAGCCAAGACATCACACATGTATCAGCCAGTTGGGCCTCATGGGGTGGTCAGCAACCTTTACTCATTCGTGTCAAGAGCCATAACTCTGGTGATCAGCAGCGTTATATAATGCACATATGTCCTGACCCCTACCATCCCCAGACTCCTGCCAAAACACCACAACGCTCCTTTCTTCTTTGCCCATGGTGAAATAAAACAATTTCATTGCTCTTCTCCAAATTTCCTTTCCCTGAAAATCCTTTAAAGTTCTCTAAAGGATGGTTCTGACAAGGAAGCAAGAGACTTCCTTTATCTCCAACTTATTAAATAAATACCATATTTATTAAATAGTACTTTATATACATATTTAATTCCCAAAACTCCTACAAGGTAAATATTATTATGCCCTATTTACAAGTAAGCAAACTGGAAATTAGAAATCAGTGAGTGACAGGATGGTGTGTCTGCCTCTAATGCCCAAGCTCAAAATTCACACAATTTTACCCTTCAATAATCAGGTTTCCTTGATTACAGCTTATCAAGGGTGCTCACTTGCATGCTTAAGAGGATAAGCATTATCTCTAGCATTAGATTTGAGAAATGAGGTCACAGTGAAGGAATAGAGTCTAGCAGTGATAGGCTAAGGAGGGAGGGACAATGCGTGAAAATAATCAAGTATGGAGAATTGCTGTGTTCAGTTAGAGAGTAAGGCTGGGGTAGGGCTGTGGCCTTTGTATGGATCAGATATACTAAGGTTATTCATCAAGAGGTGCTGGAAAATCAAGAAAATAACACATAAACTGAGAGTCTTAAGAGTCTCTAAATCCCCTAACAAAATATGTAAAATGAACTTAAATTTTATTAAGAGAATGAACTTGTACATCCTTGAAGACTTTTTTCTCCTAATTGTTCTTACCCCATTAGTCTCCACATTCATTTGCTCATTCATTCAACAAATACGTTCTGAATGTCTGATGTGTAGTAGGCATTGCCTTGAATTGTGAAAATAAATGGAATTTGCCTTCTGGTGGAGAACACAAACAATAAACAAATATATAACATTATAGTTGTGCTTGGTGTGCTAAAAGACAAAAAATAAGGAAATTTTTTAATAGAAGAAACATAGTGATGTAATGATGATACATGAAGAAAGCAGAGTGACAAGGTGACAGGAAAATGGGCTATTTTAAATAGATCAGGAAAGATCTACAGAAATGATTTTTTTTTAGTAAAGACTTGTTCTATACCTAACTTCTTTAATTACATGATATGCTGTATTCTGCTTTATTTGTTTGTTTAGAGACAGGGTCTCTCTTTGTCACAGAAGCTGGAATGCAGTAGGATGCTCACAGCTCACTGCAGCCTCAACCTCCCAGGCCTAAGCGATCCTCTCGCCTCGGTTCCCCAAGTCGCTGGGACTACAGGCACGTGCCACCAGGCCTGGCTAATTTTTGTGTTTCTTGTTGAGACATGGTTTCACCATGTTGCCCAGCCTGGTTCAAGGAATCCACCCACCTCAGCCTCCCAAAGTGCTGGGATTACAGGAGTGAGATATGACACCTCTGCTTTATTTTTAAAATAAGTGTTTATACTGGTTTTAGATTGTAACTTTAAAATATTTCTTTAAAACTTTAATTTGTGCAGCAGCAATAGAAAGAAAAATAAATAAAATATTTAATACTTTTTTTTTTTTTTTTTTTTTGAGACAGAGTCTCGTTCTGTCACCCAGGCTAGAGTGCAGTAGCATGATCTCAGCTCACTGAAACCTCTTCTTCCCAGATTCAAGCGATTCTCCTGCCTCAGCCTCCCGAGTAACTGGGACTACAGACATGTATCACCACGCTCAGCTCATTTTTGTATTTTTAGTAGAGACAGCGGTTTGCCATCTTGGCCAGGCTGGTTTTGAATGCCTGGCCTCTCATGTGATTCACCTGCCTCAGCCTCCCAAAGTGCTGGGATGACAGGCATGAGCCACCACGCCCAGCCAATAAAATACTTCTTTAAAATTTAAGTTCATCTATGATTCCACAGGAAAATCAACTTTATTTTTACATAATCATTTAAGATTAAAAAATAGAGTCAAGGAAACAGTTTACAGCCAAGCTGATTACAGGATTACATGCCTGTAATCCAACACTTTAGGAGGGCTAGGCAAGAGGATCGCTTGAAGCCAAGAGTTTGAGTCCAGCCTTGACAACACAGGAAGACCCCGTCTCTACAAAAAGAAAAAAATTTAAAAAAAAATTAAAAATTAGCCGGGCATGGTGGCACTCACCTGTAGTCCCAGCTACTCAGGAACAGGAGGCAGGAGTGGTGTGATGGAGCATACCTGGAGTCCCAGCTACTGCGGAGGCTGAAGTACAAGAATTGCTTGAGCCCGGGAGGCAGAGGTTGCAGTGAGCCGAGATCATGCCATTGCACTCCAGCCTGGGGGACAGAGGAAGCCTCTGTCTCCAACAAAAACAATAAAAGAGGAGGCAGGAGGATCATGGAGGATCACTTGAGCCCAGGAGTTCGAGATTACAGTGAGCTATGATTGCACCACTATACTCCAGCCTGGGCGACAAAGTGAGACCCAGACTCCAAAAAAAAAAAAAAAAAGGGAAAAGGAAAAAAAAAAAAAAAACCGTTTACCAGTATAAATTCTTTAACATGGTTGGAGAATGTATTAGCATTCAGTAGACTCTGCCAGGAACACTTATCCATGCCCTCTCTTACGTCTTTCCAACTCTGGTCCTCATGTGTCTATTTTCTTTTTGTCTCTCTTATTGCACATGTTTCATCTCCTTCTTATTCATCCTCCTTTATTTTCCTGTCTTCAAACAACTCCCCTTCCATTCTCATTAACCACTCCTGAATGTTTTCTTGTTGACTACATAATTTTACAGTCCATAAAATTTTTTTGTTGTTGTTGCTGTTGTTGTTGTTGAGACGGAGTCTCGCTCTGTCACCCGGGCTGGAGTGCAGTGGCCGGATCTCAGCTCACTGCAAGCTCCGTCTCCCGGGTTCACGCCATTCTCCTGCCTCAGCCTCCCGAGTAGCTGGGACTACAGGTGCCCGCCACCTCGCCCGGCTAGTTTTTTGTATTTTTTTAGTAGAGACGGGGTTTCACTGTGTTAGCCAGGATGGTCTCGATCTCCTGACCTCGTGATCCGCCCGTCTCGGCCTCCCAAAGTGCTGGGATTACAGGCTTGAGCCACCGCGCCCGGCCCATAAAATTTCTTTTTAAAGTAGAGTTGTGGAATGATTTAGAATTCTCTCCAAAACAAAACAAGAAACATGACCTGTGTTTTTTTTCTCTAGAGCCCTCAGGTTTCATTTTAATGGCTACCCCAGATATTACAACATGCATCCTTAACTTACTTCAGTCTAATAAAAGTTTGTGCTTTTACATTTCCCAAACAAAAGATTTTAGAACCCTATAACTCTACTTTTTCTCATACCTTTTCTGTTCTTGCATTTCATTCCTACATATATATTTAATCTTGCAAGATATTATTTTGTATAGTCAGTATCTATTTAGTCACCCACATACTTAGACTTTCCAACGCTCTTCATTTCTTTTTGCATTTCTTCCTTCCACCTGGGATCACTTCCTGTCATCCTGAAGAATTCCCTTTGGTGTTCCCTTTACTATATGTCTTCTGTTGACAAACTGTCTCAATTTATGTTTGCATAAAAATGCATTTTGCCTTCATTCATTCATTCATTCATTTTGAGACAGAGTCTCGCTCTGTTACCCAGGCTGGAGTTTATTTATTTGTTTGTTTGTTTATTTATTTATTTATTTATTTATTTATTTATTTTGAGACACAGTCTCACTCTGTCACCCAGGCTGGAGTGCAGTGGTGCGATCACGGCTCACTGCAACCTCCGCCTCCCGGGTTCAAGCAATTCTCCTGCCTCAGCCTCCTGAGTAGCTGGGATTACAGATATGTGCCACCAAACCTGGCCAATTTTTGTATTTTTAGTAGAGATGGTGTTCACCATGTTGGCCAGGCTGGTCTCAAACTCCTGACCTCAGGTGATCCTCGCCTTGGCCTCCCAAAGTGCTAGGATTACAGGCATGAGCCACCGCGCCCAGTTTGCCTTTATTTTTGAAGAACATTTTTGCTGGGCATAAAATTATAGGCTGGTAGTTTGTTTCTTTTACTTCTTTGAGGGTAAAAAAAATTCCATTCCATTTTTCCCTTGTTTACATTGTTTTAGTTGAGAAGTCAACTTATTATTGTCCCTTTGAAGATAATACACTTTTTTCCCCCTCTGGCTGCTTTTAAGATATTCTCAACATTTTTTCCCCCATTTCTGCAAGGATACATACAGTCTACACCAGCATAAGGGAAACTCAAGAAAAGGGAATTGGTTTAGACCAGTTGCACAATGACATCTCTAGAATGGTTTTCTCATATTTATTCTGCTTTGAACTTCTGAATCTGTGGCTTGAGGCATTTTATCAGTTTTAGAATACTTTCTGCCATTATCTCCTCAAATGCTGCCTCTGCCCCATTCGCTTTGTCCTCTTCTTCTGGAATTGTGTATTACCTACTGTGTATGACCATCAGTGGTCTTGAATTCAAGATGACATTCATACCCCAGGATACAAAAGGTGGTAATGTTACATCAGTTTTACTTAGCTTTTTATGAGAACTTAGGACAGAAACACAGAATGTCAGGATGGCATAATCAAAAACATCTTCATCAGAAGTTCTTAAAATATTCAGTTGCTACTTCCATGCCTCCTCAATCACACAGGGGTACATGAAGTTGTGAAGGCCATATGAGTGGATACAGTATACTCCAGCATATACAAGCCTCAAACAAGAAATACTTCATATAATAAGCTCATTCTTGTAGCTTCTAAGCCTCCCACCAGGAGGTGCTTAAGTGTGAAGAGATACCTTAAAAGGGAACTGGAGGTCTGTTTCCCTGTAAGTTTTATGCTGGCAGAAATGGTGAATAATGTAGTCTCTTGGGAGTATAACATGTCCATTCGTAGTCCTCCCAGTCCAAATGCAGTTAACCAATCACAGGTCATTTTTACAATAAATATTGTTGTTTGGCAATAGAACTGATAAATCACATTTATCTTAGTCTATGTCCAGAGAAACTATATTAAAAGAAGGTAAACCTGGGGTTACCGTTTTACAGAAAAAAAAAAAAGGAGGCTTGCAATTAACTTTTTCTATATGGGTTCCAATAATACATGTATTAGACTTTTTGCTGGGTTCTCACATGTGTCTTATACTTTCTTTCCATCCTTTTACCTCTCTATCCTTCAGTCTGGATATTTTCTTCTGACCCATCATCTACTTCATGAATCCTCTCTTTAATGGAATCTAATCTGCTATTCATCATCTAAAGGATAATTCAATTATTGTATTTTTCAGTCCTAGAATTTCCTTTATTTTTTATAGATTCCAGTCGTCTGCTAATATTCTCCACTTTAAAGTATCAGTTATTTTAAATCCTGTGTCTGATATCTTTACTCTCTGCATCTCCTACAAACCTGTTTCTATTATCCTCACCCTATCTCTTGGAATGCTGAACATCGTGTGTGAAAATCTATAGATGCTCTGACAGTTTTATTTTACCCCAGAGAAGAAAGATAAGAGGCAGATCCATCTGGGATTAAGCTTATTCTAAGCAGGATATCCGTCTTCAGTGGGTTGCAACCAAAAACCCAACTGTTTATCAGACTCCCCTTGATAAACTGTGAACTTCAACTGTTGTCTCCCAAGACTCAAACTCTGCTTAGTTCTTCTGCCTTTTAGTCACTTCACATAGTCTGGATATTTGTCCTATCCAAATCTCACACTGAAATTTAATCTCCAGTGTTGGAGATGGGGCCTATTGGGAGATGTCTGGGTCATAGGAGAAGATCCCTCATGAACAAATGAACACTGGTAAAAATATTTTGCTTAAAATCCAGTATGACTAAACACAGCAAATACTTAATACATATTGATTGTATTATTCCATTAATTAAGGCTGGAAAAACTGAAATCAATTATGGAATACCATATAGTTCCAACTTACACTCAAACACATTAAAAAAAAAAAAAAAAAGAAAGAGCTGGGCATGGTAGCTCATGTCTGTAATCTCAGCATTCTGGGAGGCCAGTGTAGGTGGATCACTTGAGCACAGGAGTTTGAGACTACTCTGAACAATATAGTGAGACCCTGTCTCTACCAAAAATATATATATAATATATATAATGTATAGTGAGAAACAGTAAAATAAATTTTTAAAAATAATATGAAAATAACTTATACTTGTCATATTGCCCAAGTAAAACAAGCATTTAGAAAAAAAAGTATGGCATATTTAAAAATTTTAGATCTCTTATTTTACGAGAGTCAGTTTTAACTTACCTTATAATTCATTTATAATTTAGAAACTGAGATGTTGATTAAGAACATACTGTTCTTGTTTTAATAGTATATATAATCTGAAGAAAAATGATTCTGAAAAAATGAAGTATATTAATAATATACTGACATTCAAAGTAAGAGACATATAGCAAGATTTTATAAATTATCTTTAATAATATAAAAGATTGTTTAAAAAGATCTAGTGGCAGATTAAAAAGAGAATTATGAATACTTTAAAAACAAAGGTACCACCCAAAGAAATACATAAAATTTATCAGAGGCAAACACTGCCAAACATAAGACACCACTTAAGCAAGAATACTGTTCCCTTGAAGGGATGAAGAAGGCTTCTATTATTAGCAGAGATAACTGCCTGAAATTCTTTCCTTAATAACACCATACTAAAAATAAAAAGGTTAATCATATTTCAAAATAAACACATTGCTTTTCATATGCATTTCAATCACTTCAATAACAGAGAAAAATAAAAGCCTGATTTAAGGTTTACATTTCTCTTATATTTGTAGCTGATGAATACACTAGGTAGATTTGCTGTCATTTTTATAACATATTTAATGTTTTAAGGGTCCTATGCCAGCCACTTACTCATTATTTCTTAAAGGATTTGAGATTAGATCTTCCTGCTAGGTCAAATTAAATTATCCGCCTGGCTTCAAAAATTATTAATACTTCCTCTACAAAATATTTTCCCTATCATTGAGGAAACCACAGGAATCTCAGAAGAATAAATGGGGTGGTATTATCATTACAAAGCAGTACCAAATGCTTTCAAGAAAGCTAACATGGACCACAAGGTAGTGGATATTTTGGGATTTTTTATAAAAAGCAGCAAGATAAAGCAGGGTTGTGTCAGCATGAAAAAGGGAGACAGTTCATGGAACTGAGGTAATTACCTCAATGTATGTTCGACCTACAAAATTCTTTCTAATTTATATGGATATGTTAAGAGAAAGTTTGGTAGAAAAGCATTTTTAGCTCTTTTTACCAAAAATGCTTTGGTAGAAAAGCATTTTTAGAGTGTATTATCTGCATTGAAAATATATGTATAGCCTCATTTTGGTTCTACTACAAGTGGACTATGACTTTAAAATGACCCATTCACACTAAATGCCATCTGCTGCCCACACTTACCCCCTCTCCAGCTTATGCCTCTTTCCTCCAAGAGTTTCTATGATGGATATCATGGGATCTGGAATACATACATACATATATATGTATACAAAATACATATAATGTGTTTGTGTATATGTCTTCCAAGTGATATACAGGAGAGGGTGAAAAGTGAGCAGCTTCTGGAGAATTAGAGGTTCCTGAACATATTCATTTGCAGAAAGAAGACTCGAGTAAAACAAGACAGGAGGTAGTGAATTGTTCCCTCTCTCTCATTAATAAATTTCTGGTCTCAGAACCAGATCACAGATTATTCTCATAGTTCAGCTAATTGTGGGTTTAAGTACATAATGGTGTCTACATACACAAAAGTACATAAGTAATTCTGAGTGCTTTTTCATCTACCTACATTTTCTCATGTACTTCTCACAACACTAGAAGAGAACATATGGTATTATTCCCTTTTTTAGATTGAGTTTGACCACATGGCTGGTTTATGACAAAACAAAGGTTCCACCCCAGGTCTTCTAAGTCCAACATACTACAGAGAGTATATATACTATATCATGTTGCCTTTGTGGACATACTCGGAAACTAGCTACCATTTACAACATTGTTTCCTATTTAAAATACCCTTTGAAAGTCAAGCAACTGATTACACCAAATGAACGAAATCCATTCAGATATTAAGGACACAATTCAAAAATCATATAAATTATATATATATATATATATCAGCAAAAGAAACCTGAATAGCACATAATTCATTTACCTAATTGTTTGAGAGAATAATTCAACTGATTGTAATTCAATCACTAATCTAATATTTGAGAAGAAACATAGTTTCATTATTTGGAACCAATATTTAACACTTGTTTAGAATTTGAATAATTTCAAAAGTAAAATCAATTTACTGTGAATGTGTGTACATTCACTTTTATTTCACTATTAGTTCCATTTCATTCTTATTCATCTTCCATATTTGGGAAAAAACAAATTACATGACTTAGTCATAAAGGATATTGCTTTTAATATAAACATTAATAAGTATCATAAAGCACAGATGAAGTAGTCATTAAGAACTTTCTTCAACCTAGGCAACCACAAAACAGGGGCAGATTACTACAGCTCTATCTCAATGTTGGTGTGAGAACTGAAGGCATTTCAACGGAAAGTAAGTACTTCCTAACACAGGGTGCAGAACTTACCTACAATTACCATGCATCTCACCATCTCCACAACAGTCTCATCTATATGTATAGCATTTTATCTTTTCCAAAGCCATTTTATGTACCTCAACTCATTTGATTTTCATAACTATTCCAGAAAGTAGGCAGGCCAAGTATGATCATTGCCATATTACGAAGGAGAAAACAAAGGCTCAGCGTCTAATGGTTTTTCCCAAAGGTCAGATAACTAGTAGTAGAAATGGAATTAAATTCCAGAGCTAATACCTTCTTATACCAACGTTTTCTTCTAGAATATCAAATCATTTGTACAAGTTCTCTTTCATCTGGTTACTAAAGGTTACTGGCAATCGTTAGTCAAGATTACTTTTATATCAGTAAACACATTGAAATCACTAGTATTTCTAAGAAACATGGGTTAAAACTGGTAGAATTCAGCACATTTATAATAAGAAAGATTGAGGCATCAAATTAAATTCTGGAAAAATTAAAATAAAAATGTTAATCATCTATATACGGCATTTCAAAAAACGTTATTTATCTCTAAATATGGACTAAAAGACATTTAAATCTTATTTTCTCAATTCTGATAAATATGAGCAGACATAGAAAATTATATCCCTGTAGGTTTGAAACTCAGAACATACTAGGCATTTTGACTTTATCGTCCATACAGCAGAGACTTTGCAGTCTGAGAACCCTGAATTTGATTGTTAGCTCTACCAGTTAATAGCACTGGAACCTTGGACAAGTTACTTAAAGTATCTGTTTCTCAATTTCTTCATTTGTTAAATGGAGATAATACCAAACTTCGAGGATTACTCTGGGGAATAAAAAAAAGCAAGTGCGTATATAGTATGGTTATTAGAATATAGTAACAACTTAATCAAATTGTACCTTTTATCACTGAAGTGTTGCAAATATGTTTCCTTTTCCCCTGTTCTACATTACATCTACATTTTAGATTCAGGAATTCCAATTTTCATTAACCAGGATGAATAATTACATACATCCATTTTGAGGAGTTAAATCTTTTAAAAATCGGTTTAATGATAGCTTTGTAAAGGACCTCACAGATTCCCTATTCCAGTGTTATCCTTTAGGAGGGGAAGAAAACAAGGACCAGGGAGTTTAAATTGGTCAGGGCTTCCACACTAGCACACAAGTCAGAAACAAATCCTAGTAAAGGACCAAAATACCACAGACATAACTTTTAGTTCCGTCAATTGATGGGACAGTTGTGTGAAATTTGATTTATCATTTAGGACTTGATATTTACATTTCAAAATAAGGTAACACTTTTCGCTTTTTTGTTTTGTTTTGATTTGGTTTGGTTTATCCTTCCTGTTATCTCAAAAACAAGTGGGGAATTAGTAAAATATTTACTTAATTTCTTGAAAGCAGTCTGTAGGCCACTCATGTAACTATTTGAAAAACAGAAAGGGTAACTTCTTGGTGAGACTTTGCTGACAAGAAAGAACCTAAGTATCCCTTGGTGAAAAATTCCAATGAAGAATAATTATTTCATAAACCACATATGGGTAAATGTATTTCTGGAGTAAAATGTTGAAAAAAAATTTGTTTAAATCATAAACCACATATATACTACTCCTCATCTTGAAAATGCAGGCTTCTTTTAAAATAAATAATTGGCATTATAATTTTTTTTCTTCAACCGGTCTTTATATAGCACAAACAACAGGACCATTCTAGAATTTCTATCACCTTTAGAGAAGTTGAATAAGAGATGAACAAGTCTAATTACAAGAGCTCTCTAACAGTTCTACCCTACCCAGAGTGAGAACCTAAACAGTAAATATAGATTTTTTTTTTTTTTTTTTTTTTTTTTTTTTTTTTTTTTTTTGAGACGGAGTCTCACTCTGTCTCCCAGGCTGGAGTGCAGTGGCCGGATCTCAGCTCACTGCAAGCTCCGCCTCCCGGGTTTACGCCATTCTCCTGCCTCAGCCTCCTGAGTAGCTGGGACTACAGACGCCCGCCACCGCGCCCGGCTAATTTTTTTGTATTTTTTTAGTAGAGACGGGGTTTCACCGTGGTCTCGATCTCCTGACCTTGTGATCCGCCTGCCTCGGCCTCCCAAAGTGCTGGGATTACAGGCGTGAGCCACCGCGCCTGGCGTTTTTTGTATTTTTTAGTAGAGACGGGGTTTCACAGTGTTAGCCAGGATGGTCTCGATCTCCTGACCTCGTGATCCACCCGTTTCGGCCTCCCAAAGTGCTGGGATTACAGGCTTGAGCCACCAAGCCCGGCTGAGAAAAATTTTTAGTAGATAAAAAGCATTACTTATAAACTCTGCCAGCCCATATAATCTGTTTCCAAAAACAGTCCCCCAGCAATTTAATAATACAACAGACTAATGAAGGAGAAAATTTAAAACATTTTAAATAAGGCTTTACTAACAAATACAAAGATTTCCATATACTTTTAAAAAACAAATTAAAACTACTGCTATTAAAACTATTCCATTTTCAATTTTTGCTTTTTATACCTAACTTTGGTCCATAAATTGATATATCAACAACTGAAGTTATAATTTCTTTATTTCCTTCTTTTATTTTTTTAAGATGGAGTCTCACTCTGTCACCCAGGCTGTAGTGCAATGGCGCGATCTCGGCCCACTGCAACTTCTGCCTCCCGGGTGCAAGTGATTCTCCTGCCTCAGCTTCCCAAGTAGCTGGGATTATAGGCGCACACCATCACAGCAGGCTAATTTTTGTATTTTTAGTAGAGACGAGGCTTCACCATGTTAGGCAGGTTGGTCTCAAACTCCTGACCTCAAGTGATCCACCTACCTCAGCCTCCCAAAGTGCTGCGATTACAGGTGTGAGCCACTGTGCTTGGCTTAAAATTTCTAAATGTATAATTAGCATAACAGTCAAAGTTGGTCATGGTAGGACACACTTGTAATTCCAACACTGTGAGGCTGAGGCAGATAGATTGCTTAAGTCCAGAAGTTCGAGACCAGCCTGGCCAACACAGTCCCTAAAAAAGCTAATTCATAAACAAATAAATAAGAAAAAGAAAAAAAGTCAAGAGAGAAAGCACATAAGATGTTCCTTGCTTCTCCATTTCCATGTTTTTATAACCATTTGTCTGTCTGTCTGTCTATCTATCTATCTATCAATCAATCAATCAAAGACAGGGTCTCCCTATGCGCCCAGGCTGGTCTTGAACTCCTAGGCTCAAGGGATCCTCCTGCCTCGGTCTCCCAAAATGCTAGGATTACAGGCATGGACCACCACACCTGGCCAACCTTTTAAAATTAAATCATCTCTTATTAGCTTTTTTAGTAGAAATTCATTTTGCAATGTCTAAAATCTACAGCAATTAAAAATGCACCTGCTTTCAACAAAAACTGCTGGGACAATTGGTTATCCACCTGCAAAAAGTTAGTCTTACACCCTTATCTCACACCATACACAAGAATTAATTCAAAATAGATCACATAGTTAAATATAAGGGCTAAAATAATAAAATATTTATGAGAAAACATAAAAGAAAATCTTTGAGACTTGGGCTAGGCAAAGATTTCTTGCCATGACATCAAGAGCATAGTCCATAAAATAATTTAAAAAACTAATAAATTGGATCCCATGAAAATTCAAAACTTTATACTTCAAAAGACACAAGAAAATGAAAAGACACAACAGACTGGAAGAAAATATTTGTGAAATATATCCATTAAAGGATCTGCATCCATAATTTACAAAGAATCCTCATAACTCAACTTATAGGATGACAAGCAACCCAATTAGAAAATGAACAAGAGATATAAACAGACATTTCATCAATGAAAATACACAAATGACTAGTAATTACATGAGACAATGTTCAACATCATTAGTCCTTAGGAAAATGTAAAATTAATGCCTCAATGAGATACTATTTCGCACCCACTAGAATGGCTGTAATAAATCAGGCAGACACTAACAAATGTTGGCAAAGATACTCAGAAAAGGGAACTTTCATACATCTTTGATGGGACTGTTATAAAATGGTGTGACCATTTAAAAGTGTGGCAGTTTCTCAAAAAGTAAAACATAAAACTATGATATGACCCAGCAATTCTACTTCTAGTTATCTACCCAAGCTATGTGCAAACATATGTCCACACAAAGACTTACATCTTACATGTGAATATTCGTAATGCCATTATTTATAATAGCCCAAAACTTGAAACCATGACCATCAACTGGTTTTGTATAGAGAAAATGTGGTATATCCACACAATGGAATATTATTCAACTATAAAAAGGAACAAACTAATGACACATGCTCTGTCATGCATGAATCTCAAAAGCATTTTTAAAGAAGCTAGACACAAAAGATGACATATTGAATGATCATGTTTATGAAGAAGTGCCTAGAAAAAGCAAATTTATACAGGCAGAAAACAGATTAGTGATTTCCTGGGACTGAGGGTAGGAAAGAGATTAACTGTGATGGGTATAAGGAATCTTACTGTGGTGTCCTCAAATGTCCTAAAACTGATCTATAATGATGGTTGCAACATTTGGCAAAATTAGTAAAAATCATTGAATTGTACACTTAGAACGGATGAATCTCATATATAAAATATACCTAAATAAAGCTGTTTTCTTTTTTTTTTTTTTTGAGATGGAGTCTTGCTCTGTCACCCAGGCTGGAGTACAGTGACGCAATCTCGGCTCACTGCAACCTCTGCCTCCTGGGTTCAAGCGATTCTCCTGCCTCGGCCTCCTCAGTAGCTGGGATTACAGGTACCTGCCACCACGCTCAGCTAATTTTTGTGTTTTTAGTAGAGACAGGTTTTCGCCATGTTGGCCAGGTTGGTCTCAAATTTCTGACCTCAACTGAACCGTCCGCCTCAGCCTCCCAAAGTGCTGGGATTACAGGCATGAGCCACAGTTTAAAAAAAAAAAAAAAAAAAAAAGACTTGTTTCACTTGTCCCTTGAAGAATTATATGAGTAACTGTAGATTGTAGCAGTTTCTATAATTTTTATTAAACAATTGTACTGATCATAATCTTGGATAGGAAACCATAGTATCACTTTTCAGAGGATCTAATACAGTGTTAGGAAAACTCCTTCAACTGGTTGTTCATTGGACAGAGGTTCTCCAGGAAAAGGATTTCTCATAAATCAAAGTTCTTTCTGTTTATATTTTAAGAAGCCAGTGCCTGGAAACAATTCAAAAGTACACACAAGAGATTTAAGTTGTCTTTGACAATGGACTGATTGATCTGACGGGTATTCTACTCTACATTCAGATTACAGTATACAAACTTAAAAAGACCAGCAAAAATTTTTAACACAATTTGAAAGGACATAGGGTTAAGTTATATAACTTTGAGAGTGTACATGTCCAAATGTCAAAGGCACTGTTTGCTTGAGCAACTGTATAATGTTGTAACACAATAGTCCTTAAAAATGATACTAAATGACAAGTAACATTACAGGCTTACTGTATCCCTTACAATCCCTGGATCGTCCTGTATTCATCTTAAACATATTCTAACTATCCACTCTACTTATAAGGTCTTTCAAAAATAACCCAGGACTTCATAACCCTCACAGAACCGCAAAGAATTTTACAAACTTTTTAGGTCATTGCAAAAATACCACCTTGTCTGACCACCTTATTGAAAACTGCCAACCTCACAAAACTATCTTCCTTTCCCTGCTTCATTTTTCTCAGTAAAATTAAATATACCTTTTACATATATATTCTGATTACTGTCTGCCTTCCCCTACTAGAAAGATCCACGAAAAGATCCGTTTTTTCCTTGCTGTATCCTCATTGCCTAGAACAGTGCCTACCACGCTGCAGGTGCTCAGAGTTTTCTGAACAAATGAATGGGTATTAAACACGTGCAAGAAAACAGGAGCTGATTCTTACCACAGGAATGAACAATGAGTCTCTTCTACTCATTCAACAGCCTTGACTTGGGGTTAAAATACGAATTTTACAAGGAAATAGAGACCTCAGAATAAAATTTCCAGACTGCCTACTCAGCATTTCTTCAGCAAAGAGAAAAAAAAAAAAAAAAAAAAGCCAATGTTTCACTTATAATTCTGGATTTACAACAAAGTATTTTTAATAAACAACTGTGTCTATTCTGGAGAGAAGGCAGGTTAATTAAATCCCATGTGACTAATTAACAAAAAAGAAAACAAATGAAAGCTCAACACTTAACTATTCTTACTAGTTAACTTAACTCTAATAAAGTATAACATTTCAAAAGCAGCCTGTCTTCCTACACCCAAAATGGGATCCTATCTCCATGAAGACAGACCTTAGCAGAATATGCCTTAGTAGTCCTGACCTCCTCAACCTCAATCCTCCAAACACCAAGGAAACTTTTTCTCTCCCTTACCCCAGAAGTCTTCCCATAGCCATTTTACAAACACAACCACCTTCAGACCTCTCTGTTCTAATTAACCTCTGACCCAATCCAGCTGCATTCCAGCGTTTAACAACACCCCAGGAAGAAAGACTCACAACCTCTGGCCCCTGGAGCATCCCCCAAACAGTCACCCCCAAAAACCGAGAGTCCTGGAACATGAAGGAATCTGGGGATGGCAGGGACCTCCCAGCAAGACCAGAATTGGAGGACATCTTAGACTTCACTCTGGTACTGCCCATTTCTGTGTGACCTTGGGCTTGTTACTCCATCTCTAGGGGTCTTAGTTTTCTCACCTTAAGGGTGAGGACATGTTGACCGAGTCACTGTAGGATTCAATGAGATCCCATGTAAAGCACCTAACAGGGCACCCGGCAGGAAACGGCGCCTCAGTCCTCAGCGTGCATGATCCCCGCCCTGAGCCTACAGGCTCAGAGCTGGGAGGCGCCTCGTGGATAGAGTCCAATCTCCCGGTTTTGCAGAGGAGGACACTGAGGTCCAGAGAAGACAGAAGTGCCTTGCTCCAACCTCCGGAAAGGCGGATGGGCGCGGGACCTGGAACCCAGGACGCCCGTCTTCAGCCCACACCCCCGCCTTCTTCCCTGGACCCTGCGGGAACTGGGCGCCGGTGCCAGGCGAGGCGGTGCGCGACACCCTCCCGGGGCCCCAGCTCCGCGCGGCCCGGGGCCGCTCCACCTGCCGCCGAGCCCCGCGCCCGCCCGAGGCCCGGGGCTCCCGCCTCTCCACCCGGCCTCCCGCAAGCCAGGCAGCTCGCACAGCGGTCCGGAGCGCGTACTCAACTCTTCACTTTGCCGAAGGTGCCGACGCCCAGCGTGTCGCCCAGCACGTAGTGTCCGATCTTCACCCGCCCGTCGTGCTTCTGCTTCTCAGCCATCTTCCGCGCGCGCGGCCTCGCTTCGCCGCCTGCCGCTCCGCGCCGCCGCCGCTGCCGCCGCCTACCCACAGTGCAGCGGGCCCTGCGGGCGGGGGGGCGGACCCCGAGCCGCGAGGGGCACGGGGCTGCGCGGGGTCCCGGGAGGGGGCGCTGGGCACGCCGGGCGCGCCGGGCCCAGGTGGGAAGCAACCGGCGAGCGGCGGGCGGGGCGGGGCCGAGGGAGGGAGCGCGCGGCGCCGGCTCCCGGGAGTGAGAGGCGCCTGCGGCAGAGCCAGAGGTAGCGACGGCGGGGGCCGGAGACGCGGGGCGCTGGGCGGGAGTGCGGGAGGGGCCGCGCCAGGTGCGCCGGGTCCGAGTGAGGGACGGATGCGGCAGGTGCTGCGATGTGGGGTGGGCGAGGGTCCCGAGGGAGCCAGGGGGCCCTTTCTGAGGAAAACCGAAGGGGGTGAAAATGGGGGGTGAGGCTGGGGCCCGTTTCTAGGGAATGGAAAGACGTGGAAGTCAAACTGGAAGAAGAGACGAGCCTCGGGTGTGGGGAGCGAGGGGCTGTAAAGGGAAGAGGCGAGAGGGGAGACTGCGGGAAGGGCCCTGGTCAAAAGGGCAGTGGCAGAAGAGCCTCTAGGAAGCCCCTCAGTTTCGTCTGAGGCTTTTGGATACAGGTCGCGGCACAGGGAGAACGCACGCAGCTCTGTGCGCTCTTGAATTGTCCTCCTCTACTTATTCTGTAATTCCCAATTATTTTGTCCTGTAGATAGAAGAGACCCTCTCCACCAGAGCTCTCAGTTGTAACTAATTTGCCCACAGTTTTCCAAAAAATCTCAGTCACGGTATTTGCTCGAGTGTATTTTAGCACATGCTTATATAAATAAGTAGTTTTACCACGCGCTTATATAAACATATAGTACCTAAATGTGATACAGCTGTATAAGAGGGAAATGGGAAAGACGTGGAAAGGCAAACAACATTCTGCCCACAGAAAGTAAAATACGTGAGCGACAGAGGAATTGTGAAGGGCGAGGCCAATACAAGGCCACATATTAAAGGAAGAATAAATGTGATATAGAAGTGAAAAGAGTGGTAAGAGGAAATTAGAAGCATGATGCCTAGGTAGCGTGTTCAAAGACTGACCTCGCCACGCCCTCCCCCCCCCAAAAAGAAAAAAGACTGGCAAAGAATTAGGTAATAAAGTGATGATCTCTGCCTCCCTTCCTTCTTTCCCGCCCTTCCTTCCCTCCTTTCCTTCCTTCATGTTGTCCCATTCTTTAATGTTGTTCCGTATTTCAGTGATTAAAGTTTATTTGCTTCTCACCACACACACAAAAAGATTCGTATCCGTTTGTTAATTAGCTTGACATAGACATTCCACAATATGTATTTCAAAACATATACATACTAAATATATACAATTTTTATTTGCCAAAGAAAAAATTTTAAAACTAAAAAAATATTGCTGTTTGGGGATAAGTATTAAGGATTAGTCAGACATTTATAGCACTGCATGCCAGTAGAGTTTCAAGGTCACATTCCTCAAACATGAAGTCTCTTGAACACTGTTTATATGTAAATTGAAATGTATTGATAAAAAATAGGACAACAAAATTTTGTTTTCTGAGAAGTACTAAATATAGAAATTTCAAACATTCATTCTCATCCAAACATCAAGACAATCTGATGAGAGATGATCACAGCTTATAAATTATAGATATCACAGCTGTTAAACAGAGGCTATTTTTGTTCATTCTTCAGATCATCTTTCTTGCTGACAAGAAGTATCATTTAGGAATCACTCTACCTAGCTGGCAATTTTGAGAAAATAGCCAGTTATTTTTGTGCTGAGCTTTCATCTGGTTAAGGGTCATTCCTTCAGTATTCAAGTGAGTAAGAAAAGCCCTATTCTGCTTTTGCCGTATGAGATGTATATGTCTTCTGCTCTAATATCCCGTTAAAAGGTGTTGAAAAGTCTTAGATTGCTTTCTTGAAGCTACATTAAGACGAACTGTAAATTGAGAATTTAAAGCATTTCATACTGTCTTAACTATTATTAAATACTGTAAATTAAATTATTATACACTTCATAACAATGATTCTTACATAGTCATTGTGGACTACCTGATAGTTTTGTTACTATCTGAAACATCTATGATACTTTGTTGATTAAGAAGTTCATTTAAACACAATTATCTCGTTTAATTTTCATAAAAGAAAGATTATTATTCCCATTTTATAGATGATAAAATTTAGTTTTTCCCTTTCTGATTTTCCCAGGGCTAAAAAGTGGCAGAGTCAGAACTTATACCCAGTTCTGACATGTCCTTCAGTCTGCCTAATATACTGCAGCTGCCTATACAAAAAGAACGTATGGTGCTCTAAGAAAGTTAAAAATGGTCACAGTTGTGATTCCATTTTCATATTTTTATATTTCTTGGGCAGTCCAATAATATATCCTACAAATTTGTAAGTATTTAAAGTACTTTTTGTTGCTTTTCTGACTTCTATTTAGAGGAAAGGTTGAATGCTAAGTGGGTAAGAAGGACAACTCTTGGTGCAGCACTCAGCCCTCTGTTGTCCTGGACACTTCAGATAAGGTTCCATATTTGCCTCTTCCTACTCAGCAACAGAAAACCCGACAGTTAATCAGACTAGATCTCCTTAAGAGTCATGCCCCTTGGAGGTCTCACCCCTAAAGATGTTCTGGTAAATGCAATGTTCCCATTTCATTATCTTCCAATGAAGGTTTCACACCGCTATTGTTTAGTACCAGTTTCTAAGACCGGTGCCCCAGAGAGGTGCTCAGTTCTTGGTGCTGGTCCAACTATTACTGCTTTACCCTCCTACTTCTGAAACTTTGGGGTCATTTTACCTTCAAATATTCTAAAATAAATCCTAAATAGTACATTAATGCAAGATCACTAAACTAATATACTATACTAGATACCATTGATTTTATCAGTAACCAATTCTTTCAAGTCTTTGCTCAGTCACCTTCTTGGTGAATCCTACTCTGGCCACCCTATTTAAGTTGCAGTTTCTTTTCTTTCTTTTCTTTTTCTTTTTATTTTTTTAGAGTCAGGGTCTCACTACGTCACCCAGGCTGGTCTCAAACTCCTGGACTCAAGTGATTCTCCTGCCTCAGCCTCCCAAAGGACTGAGATTACAGGTGTGAGCCACCGCACTAGGCCTAAATTGCAGTTTTATCTCACTCATGCTCCCTGCCCTGCACTCTCCGTCCCCTGACCCTCCTCAACTTTTTTACATAGCACTAGCCATCTAACATACTATTTAATTTACGTGCTTATTATATTTTTGTCTGTTTCTCCCCATTAGAATCTAAACTTCACAAAAGAAGAGAGGACTTTTTTCTCTATTTTGTTCACTGATGTATCCTTAGCTCCTGGGACAGTGCCTGACAAAACATAGACATCCAAACATATTCAAAGAGTGTGGCACCTGAAGTTTATTCAGTATGGGGGAACCTCTTTAAGGGGGAAAAAATGCAAAATTGGGTATGAAAGTATTTGAACTGAAAAACAACTATCTAGAAATTTATAAAAGCTGACAAATGCCACAAACATCCCCAAATCCAGAAAAATAACAATATTTTTATAAATTAATTATCCAATATACCTCTATAATACCTGTTTTCTGCATTTTCTGGATGTGTACTCTTTGATTACCTCTTTATATTTTGTAAATTTTTAAATAGAATAGAAAGATAATTCTGACATTAAGCATGATTCATTGTTTTTCATTACATGTTTCTTTTTACGTTTTCCATTGTACATGTTTAATATAGCTAATACATAATTTATCAATTCTATTATATACATTATACATACATATAGATATATACATATATGTATATGTATTTTTTTACATATTATATATGCAAATGATATGTTCATATCCCACTTGCTGTTTCTGGGGCCTAGTGGAACCTGGTATATCATTCCAAAAATATTTGCTAAATTGAATTTTAGAAAGGGTTAGTTATTAAGTTAGAGAATCAAGTAACAACAATACAGGGAAGAGTGCAGTTTTATCTTATGTATACACATATTAAAGGCAAAGCATAATTTTACATCTCAGCACAGCAGTCATTAGTGAGGTTAGAGAGGCATGAGTTAGCACCTCTGAAGTCTATAGATTCATGATATAGGGCTTCTATGGTTGTCTCCAATTTAAAATAAAAAAGTTGGACACTCGATGAATAATAAAGGATGTTTATGGTATTTTATAGGAAGTACAAGCTCAATAATTACATTTTTAAAATTTTGTGTGAAAAACTTCAAACATACACAAAAGTAGAGTAACATAAATAACCTTAGCATCGGTGATGATCAACATTGTCATCATTTACCAATCTATCTCTGCACTTTTTAAATTTATTTTCTGGAGTATTTTAAAGTAAATAACCAGATTATTTCGCTGGCAAATACTTCAGTATATAGGTCTAACAGATAAGCACTTCTTTTTAACACAGCCATGCTACTACTATCATATCTAACAAAATTAACACTAATTCCTTACTGTTATGAAATACCCACTCTGTGGTGAATATCCCTTGATTGTCTCAGGAATGTAGTTTTACAACTGGTTTATGCTAATCAGGATCAAAAAAAGTCACACTTACCATTTTGTCAATACATCTCTTTTAATATACAGTGTTTTCTCCTCCCACTCTTTTTTTAAAATGTCATGTATTTGTTGAAACATCGAATCATTTTAACTGTTGAATATCCCAATCTTGCTGGATTTATCTGAACAATTATTCATGATCACAAGAGGTAGTAGAAAAAGCTCAATATTTAGAATAAAAAATCATGGCCTGGTGCAGTGGCTCACACCTGAAATCCCAACACTTTGGGAGGCTGAGGCAGGTGGATCTCTTGAGTCCAGGAGTTCAAAACCAGCCTGGGCAACATGGTGACAACCTGTCTCTACAAAAAATAGCTGGGCTGGTGGTGTGCGTCTGTAGTCCTAGCTACTAGGGAGGCTGAGGTGGGTGGATCACCTGAGCCTGGGAGGCAGAGATTGCAGTGAGCCAAGATCACAGCATTGCATTTCAGCCTGGGCAACTGAGCAAGACCCTGTCTCAAAATTATATATATAATTAAATATGTGTATATACATATATACATATATATGTATATATGTATATCTCTATACAGATATATACATACATATATGTATATATGTGTATATATGTATATATGCTAAATTGAATTTAGCATATATATACTCTATATGTATATACAGTATCTGTGTGTATATATTTGTACATGTGTATATATATCCTGAGTTCATGTTCCATCTTAGCCTCTTAGCAGTATGTCCTTAAACAGATCATTTCACTTCTTATTGGTAAAACTAATAGTGTTGAACTAGACTATAAAGTACTAAGGTACTTTTCAGTTGTTGAGACATTCAACTCCCAAACTCCACTTCCTGTTTTAGAGTTGAACAATAGAGGGAAAAAGATAGAGTAATTACTGTAAAGTATTGTAGGTCACTGTCCAAGGTATCTCAACAAACTGATCTTGCCACATTATTTTCCCTATACACAGTTTATCTCCTAATATTTGTCATCATTGGTTTGTAAGGTTGAGATAATACTATTACAGGCCTAGCCCCCTTCAAAGAGATAAGTAGATATGCGTGACAGTACTTGAAACCCTTTAAAGGAAATGTAATAAATGATTTTGAGGTGGTATTTTTAGCAGGTACCCTAGTAACAAATATTATACTTAACATAATCCATTTTCATTTTCTGACTGAGTACATTTCTAAATTGCTTCGATATGAGTCAACATTATAATTTTCAGTGCAGCTGAGGGAAAAAAAAACATTTTGGATCAGACTTCCTTCATGAGCAGATGCATTAATTGGAATAACAAAGGTTGTTTGCTTTGCTGTATAAATATTATGGATCTGACAGCACTTTTAGAATCTTGCTTTCATGTGTGTATTGACAGCTTGTCTGAAAAAAGCTCAAATACACTTTTAGATCAGTTAAATCAATTATTTCCCTCCTGGCATGGATTCAGTGACTATCTGTACTGAATACTTTTGAACTGGTGACGTTTGGGTAAGGAGATACCAATGTCACCTTGAGTTGATTACCATCTCTGTTATGGCTGTCCATTAGAATTAAAACAACCCCTGACAAAACTATGTAATATACATATTATTTGAAACCTTTTATAATACTTTTAATGACCTCAAGTGGGTGTTAATGCTTTGGCTGTTGGCACAATCCTGTTAACATTAACTACTAAGCTTTGACATGATTAATACAAACTTAAGATAAATTAGGTAATTTCAAGTTCTAAATGCTCTATAAATAATAAACTAATTCTCCTTCCAAGAATAAAGACCTTAACAAATAATGAGAGAATTCAATTTCTTTTTTTAATTTGTATGTAGGCTTAGACTAGGTACCCTTTCAAGACTCTGGGGTTTCAATTCTGTAAAATTTTGTTAATAGTTTTAAAAAGCATTAATTAATAAACTTTTCACCCTCTACTTTTAAAATATTGAAATGTTTTTAAATTGTTACACAACTAGCTATTCCACAGATAAAAGGTTTCTAGATTCTCTGAGTATATCATTGCTTTGTTCTAAGTACATTCATTTATTGAACAAAGATATATTGAATACCTGCTGAGTGCACACTACTCTTCTAGGCACTGGGAATGTAGCAATGAACAAAACAGTATAGCCTATCTTATTTACCACTTATAATGGTAGTTTTTGTTAGAGAAAAGAATTATTCATGACACTTATTAAAGACAGTAAGGCAGACTTTATTTGGGACTATTGTGATAGTTATAGGACCTCCTGCAATGAGGTTTTGCAGTAGGAGAGAGAAATTGGGCTTAACTCCAAATACAACAAAGAAAAGTAGAGATTTATAGCCAAGGAGGAGGAACAAGATGTGTTGATGAATGGAAAATTACTAGGAGGGTGGGGTAATTCTTTGCTAAACTGACCTAACAGGATTCTTGCTGAAGGCAGGCCAGGGTGATCAGCTATTACCCAGGGAATGGTGTGGGGGTGAGAAATTTGGTTAGCTATCAAGAGTGGTCAGGTAGTGAGGGTGGGGAATTTTGGCTAAATTGGCTTAGCAGAATTCTTGCTAAAACTGGGCTCTTGAAGACATGCCCAAGGCCAGGACCTAGTGGGTCAGAGGAGTCTGACTAGAGTTAGGTCAAGAAAAGAGTGTTTTGTGGCATTCTACTGAAAGAACCAGAAAATAAAGAGTCAAATAAATATATAATGTAATGTAAGGTTAGTGATAAGTGCTGTGAAGGAAAAGCAGAATAAATGAATACAGAGATGAAAACGGGAATGGGGGAGGGTTGCGCAGGCATTTTATATAGATTGTCAGAAAGTCTTTCTGAGAATGTAGCATCTGAGAATTATGTACAGGAAGGAGCCACTGAAATAGTTGGGGTAGGAGCATTCCAGGCAGAAGAAATAGTAAGTGCAACAGTCCTGAGACAGTGCTAAAAGCATATTGGTGGAACAGGAAGGTTAATGTGTCCAAATTGGTGTGTACAAGTAGAATGAGGGAGTTTGTAGTTAGAATGCCTATAGCTAGATTATCCTGGGTAAGCTGTATTGAAACCTTTAGATGTTTTTAAAAAGTGTGGTCAAATATATTCTGAGAATTTTTGAACAGGAGAGTGACATGATATGAATTATAAACTTAAAGATGGCTCAAGATGGCTGTGTGGAAGAGAGTCTAAAGGGTCAAAAGTGTAAGCAAAATAACTAATTTAGAGACTATTGAAGTAGACCAGATGAATGCGGACAATAGCTTACACTAGGATGGTAGCAGTGAAAATGGTGAGAGGCATTCAGATTTGACATAAAGATTTTGAAGTTAACACCAAGAGATTTTGCTGGTGGTTAGATGAAAAGTGTGCAAAGAATCAAAAAAGAGAAATCAAAGACTTGGATTTGTGGCCCATACAATGAGATGAATAAGAGTGCCATAGACTGAAATGCCAAAGACTTTATGAGAAATAAGCTGGGGGGAAAGAAGGGAGGTTGCAGGACAAAATTTTGATCTGACCATGCTAAGTTTGAGACACTTAAGAGCAATCCCAAAGGACACACCAAGTAGGTAGTTGGTGACCAGAGTGAAGAGGCCCAGACTCAAAAATGTAAGTTTCAAAATCATTAGCATTCAGGGAAGAGGCCCAAACTCAAAATGTAATTTTCAAAATCATTAGCATATATCCCACAGGACTGGAGATCCCTTAGGAAGTGAATGTTGACAGCAAAAGGAAGAGACTTCAGGGCTGAACCATCCCAGACTTAGAGACCTATAAAAGGAAGAGGATCGGCTGGGCTCAGTGACTCATGTCTGTAATCCCAGCACTTTGGGAGGCTGAGGCAGGCGGATCACGATTTCAGGAGATGGAGAACATCCTGGCTAACACTGTTAAACCCCGTCTCTACTAAAAATACAAAAAATTAGCCGGACGTGGTGGCGGGCGCCTGTAGTCCCAGCTACTTGGGAGGCTGAGGCAGGAGAATGGCGTGAACCCGAGAGGCGGAGCTTGGAGTGAGCTGAGATCACACCACTGCACTCCAGCCGGGGCGACAGACAGAGACTCTGGCTCAAAACAAACAAACAAACAAACAAAAAAGGCTACAGTAACCAAAACAGCGTGGTACTGGTACCAAAACAGAGATATAGACCAATGAAACAGACTAGAGCCCTGGGAAATAATACCACACATCTACAACCATCTGATCTTTGACAAACCTGACAAAAGCAAGAAATGGGGAAAGGATTCCCTATTTAGTAAACGGTGCTGGGAAAACTGGCTAGCCATATGTGGAAAGCTGAGACTGGATCCCTTCCTTACACTTTATTCAAAAATTAATTCAAGATGTATTAAAGACTTAAATGTTAGACCTAAAACCATGAAAAACCCTATAAGAAAACCTAGGCAATACCATTGAGGACACAGGCATGGGCAAGGACTTCATGACTAAAACACCAAAAGCAATGGCAACAAAAGCCAAAATTGACAAATGGGATCTAATGAAAATAAAGAGCTTCTGCACGGCAGAAGAAACTATCATCAGAGTGAACAGGCAACCTACGGAATGGGAGAAAATTTTTACAATCTGCCCATCTGACAAAGGGTTAATATCCAGAATCTATAAAGAAGTTAAACAAATTTTCAAGAAAAAATCAAACGACCCCATCAAAAAGTGGGCAAAGGATATGAACAGACACTTCTCAAAAGAAGACATTTATGCAGCCAACAGACATATGAAAAAATGCTCGTCATCACTGGCCATCAGAGAAATGCAAATCAAAACCACAATGAGATACCATCTCACACCAGTTAGAATAGTGATCATTAAAAAGTCAGGAAACAACAGTGCTAGAGAGGATGTGGAGAAATAGGAACACTTTTACATTGTTGGTGGGACTGTAAACTAGTTCAACTATTGTGGAAGACAGTGTGGCGATTCCTCAAGGATCTAGAACTAGAAATACCATTTGACCCAGCCATCCCATTACTAGGCATATACCCAAAGGATTACAAATCATCCTTCTATAAAGATTCATGCACATGTATGTTTATTGTGGCACTACTCACAATAGCAAAGACTTGGAACCAACTCATATGTCCATTGATGATAGACTGGATTAAGAAAATGTGGCACACATACACCATGGAATACTATGCTGCCATAAAAAAGGATGAGTTCATGTCCTTTGTAGGGACATGGATGAAGCTAGAAACCATCATTCAGAGCAAACTATCACAAGGACAGAAAACCAAACACCACATGTTCTCACTCATAGGTGGGAATTGAACAATGAGAACACTTGGACACAGGGTGGGGAACATCACACACCGGGGCCTGTCGTGGGGTAGGGGGAGTGGGGAGGGATAGCATTAGGAGATATACCTAATGTAAATGATGAGTTAACAGGTGTAGCACACCAACATGGCACATGTATACATATGTAACAAGCCTGCACATTGTGCACATGTACCCTAGAACTTAAAGTATAATAATAAAAAATTAAAATAAAATAAATAAATAAATTTTAAAAAAGGAAGAGGATCCTGAAAAGAAATATCCGCTAAGCCAAGAGGAAACTTAAGAGAATATTTTCAGCTATTGTTAGACATTATTATCAACTGTATCCAGTGCTACTCAAAGGTCACGGAAGATGTGGATGAAGAGCTAACTATTGGATATGATGACTGTGACAAGTGACTTTGTAGTGGAGTGATGGAGATGAAAGTCAGAGTGAAGTGAGTTTATGAAAAAATTGAAGTGAAGAAATAGAGAAAGTGGTTCTATACAATTCTTTTAAGTTTTGCTGTGAAGGGAATAGTAGCAAATAGAGGATATGGAAACAAGGGTAGATTTTTTTAAGATGGGGAAAAATATAGCATGTTTGTATGCTACTTGTATGATCCACAGAAAAGGACGAACTGATGTGTAAGAGAGAATGAATAACTGAAGAACATTTAGCAGTGAATCCAAATGACAGTCTTTCCGGAACTTCCACATCAGTTTTCCAGGAACTTGTACTCTAATGGAAAACATACACACGTCAGAAACAAATTTCAACTGGACATGGTAGTTCACGCATGTAATCCCAGAGACTTGGGAGGTCGAGGCAGGAGGACCACTTGAGGCCTAGAGTTTGAGACCATGCGGGGCAACAAAGTGAGGCTGGGACTATAGTTCCAGCAACCTGGGAGGCTTTAGTGGAGAGATCCCTTCAGCCCAGGAATTCCAAGCTGCAGTGAGCTATGATTATGCCACTGAACTCCAGCCTGAGTGACAGAGTGAGACCCTGTTTCCAAAAAAAAAAAAAAAAGTAATAAATTTCAAAATGGTGCAAGAAGTGATATGACAAAGTTATATGTAGGATTGACTAAAGAGTATTGAACAGTAAGTTAAACGCCGTTTTATTTGACAAGGGAAAAAATCATGAGGACCTGAACCACTGGTAGTTCCAGTAAAAAAGGAAGGGAAAGGATGGATTTGAGGATTGTTTAGGAGAAGAATAAATAGGATTTAGCAATTGCTTAGTTATTAATTAGAAGAACAATGAAGCAATTTGGGATGACTTCCAGATTTCTGGAATGGTACAGAAATCTTGTGGATGGATTAATCATCCAAAAACAGTTCTTAGCCTATCACCTCCTTCCTTACAAGTGTTCAGTAATTTTACATAGCCTAAAGATTAGTGTTTAAAACTCTTTAGCTTAGCATTCACAGCCCCCAAAAAGTCTGCGTTTTTGGCATGCTTTTTACCTTCTGTATTAGTCTGTTCTCACACTGCTAATAAAGATATACCTGAGATGGGGTAATTTATAAAGGAAAGAGGTTTAATGGAGTCACAGTTCCACGTGACTGGAGAGGCCTCACAATTATGGTTGAAGGCAAAGGAGGAGCAAAGTCATGTTTTGCATGGCGGCAGTTAAGAGAGAGCATTTGCAGGAGAACTCCCCTTTATAAAACCATCGGATTTCATGAAACTTATTCACCATCACAACAGCATGAGAAAGAGCCACTTTCATGATTCAGTTACCTCCCACCAGGTCCTTCCCATGACACGTAGGAATTATGACAGCTACAGTTGGAGCTCCCCTGTGGGGACACAGCCAACCATATCACCTTCCTAATGTACTTCCTTGAAACTCAAAGGAGTAGTGGGATCCAGTTTGAAAATGACTGGTCTACAGAGAAAAATCAAAGTCCTTAAGTCTGGATTCAAGGCTCTCTGTAATCTGGCCCCTACCAACGTGATTTCCTGTCTCATCTTTGTTATCCAAAGCTCTAGTCATAACAAATTTCTGTCAGTCCCGTGTATACACCAAGCTGGAGCAGACCACTGCACCTTTACTCCCACTCTTATTGTCTGGAACTTCCTTCATCCTTGATATTCTCCATCACAATCTGCTTAACAAATACATCCACATCTTTAAAAACTCACCTCCTCTATGAAGCGTTTCCTCAACCTCCCACACATATTTGGCCTCCCTGTCTTTAATAATGCTGTGTAACTTGTGTATTTAATTAAATCCATCATTGTACTTGTCTGTTTACATGTCTTGTCCACCATTTGACCCTTAATCCCTTGAGAGCAAGCACTGTGAACATAGTAGGCACTTAATGCATGTTAGTTAAATTAATGAGTAATAAGTGAATGAAATCTCAGTTCAGAAATAACCTTTTTTTTTTTTTTTTTTTTTTGAAACAGAGTCTTGCTCTGTCACCCAGGCTGCAGTGCAATGGTATGATCTGGGCTCAGTGCAACCTCTGCCTTCCAGGCTCAGGCAATTCTCCTGTCTTAGTCTCCCCAGTAGCTGGGACCACAGGCAAGCACTACCACACTAGGCTAATTTTTTGTATTTTTAGTAGAAACAGGATTTCACAGTGTTGGCCATGGTGGTCTCGAACTCCTGACCTCTAGTGATCCACCTACCTCAGCCTCCCAAAGTACTGGGATTACACGTGTGAGCCACTGTGCTCAGCTTCAGAAATAACTTTATCTTAATTTACCTGTCTCTTCCCAGGTAGCACTGAAGGCTTTTTCCTATTTATTGTTCTGAGGCCCTGTGTCACCTCTGTTCTGGCACTATACTGTGGTATGACATTGTATTTGTTCCATGACATTATTTTTCTTCCTTTTTTTTATGGTGTATGTGTCCCCTACCTAAAATATACAAGTGCATGGATTTTATCCTGTTTATCTTTATATCCCCACCACTTGGGTACCCAATAAGTGTTTTAAGAATGTATTATTTAATAATTAAAGGGCCACCTTACCCTTTAAAGTCATACATCATGTAATTATGTCCAACTTTTTCCACTTTTGTGAATAATTTTCTAATCATTCCTGGCTGGAGTTAATCTTTCTCTCTGGCATTCTATTACCTGTAGTTTTCTCTCTTTTGCATAATTATCACTTTCTAGAACAGTTCTTGATTTAAAGTGACTATAAAAGCCCAAGGACAAGAAAACTTATATTCTTCACTATATTCCTATACAGTTGTGACTCTCAACTCTTCTTTTTTGTGTACTGCTATACTTGAGTGGCACCCAGCCATACCAATTTCTGCGGTGCTCAGCATCATTCTACCCTTTCCTACTGGAAGAGGAAAAAAAAAGCAACACCCTTGAATCTAATATGATTTATTTTATTAAAATAAACAATAAGCTACTGCATTTGCACCATTACTTGTTTCTATTTATAACAACCTCTTGCCTCACTGAGAATGACCACATTATAGTCATTCTTTAAGTAGTGATGAATGAATTTAAAAAAGGAAGGAATGCTATTTTCATTGTCATGTCCAGAGGGAAGTAAGACCATGCCTTTTATGCAAAACTGGTTTGCTCATTTAATATATTACTATTTATGGCCAGGCATAATTTATTTGTGTGGGCTACAGGAACACAATATTGTCCTTCATAAACTAAATCCCAAATAAAATAATAATTTTACTTTGAAAAATTATGCTCTTTTCCTAGACCATGCTAGCCCTGGAGACAAATAGAAATGTTACAGGAACTGAGTTTTTCCCGATGTTTTACAAAATTCTCCTCTCTGTTCTCTATGGAACCCAAGTGACCCATACTCATTTCCATTTTCCAGTGTTCCTCGACTCTGCTTGTCCATCCAGTGCCCATTGCAAGTCCCAAAATTTAGGAGAAGGGATTTTGTTTTCTCTTCACAGTGCCTACAACCTTTTACCAATTGAAAAGATGATTTGGGGCCAAGCGTGGTGGCTCATGCCTGTAATCCCAGCACTTTGGGGGGCTGAGGCAGGTGGATGACCTAAGGTCAGGAATTTGAGACCAGCCTGGGCAACATGGTGAAACCCCTTCTCCAAGAAAAATAACAAAATATTTTAAATAATTTTAAAAGAAAAGATGGTTTCATTCCTTTTTACAGCCCTTTACAATGCAGGATCTGCAATAAATTTCTCAGGAAACAGGCTGAGCAACACGTGAGGGATGTCACCCACAAACAGTCATGAGCGGTTATTGTTGCAAACCATAATTGAGTCGCCCGAGTCTAGTGTACCTTTCTTCTTTCTTTTACCACTTGGGTAATTCTTACCTTCTCAGGGAACATCTTCCACTTTTCCCCAAATTGGTGGCAGCTCTTTCCCCCGCAATTTGGTTTTCCTCTTTGTGTCATCATCCTAGTGTCCCAGAAAGCTTCTCCTAAAGGGGGCAGGGAGAGAACAACGCATGTTTCAAGGAGATCCCCATGCAAATTTGACACTTTGGTACCCTTGCCAGTGTTCCAAAGTGACCATGCAGATGGCATTGCCACCATAATCTTGTTCTTTTTTTGAGACAGAGTCTTATTCTGTCACCTAGGCTGGAGTATAGTGGCATAATCTCAGCTCACTGCAACCTCCACCTCCCGGGTTCAAGTGATTCTTGTGCCTCAGCCTCCATTACAGGTGTGTGCCACCATGCCCAGCTAATTTTTTGTATTTTTAGCAGAGAAGAGGTTTCACCACGTAGGCCAGACTAGTCTCAAACTCCTGGGCTCAAGTGATCTGCACAGCTCAGGCTCCCAAAGTGCTAGGATTACAGGCACAAGCCACCACACCCAGCCCATAATCCTGTTCTTATGTTCTTTCATTATTTATTCACTTGATGACTCACATGGATCACTTAATAAATTGTGTCGAATTTCAGGCACACTTAGGGAAATAATAAAAATTACAATGTATAATGAGAAGCTTGTCATGCCATCTCTCATGAGTTTTTCCAGAAAAAAAAAAATAGAGTCAAAGCTGTCTTCGACTATATTCTCATAAGTGGGGCTTTACAATGCTCCATGAAGAATAAAAAGAAATCATCCTATCTTTCTCTATTTTTTAAATGTATATTTAAAGGCTTTTCTAATATTTCTCAAATGTTTTAGGAACAATGAAAAACTAAATTTAGAGGTATTCTCTTTTTTTAAATACTGATTCTAAGTCACTTTTATAAAACATCTATTTCTTTTAATATGCTTTATTCAGTTCATTGTAATTTGGTTTGCTATAAAGTTTACTCATTGGGGAAATATTTTTTAGTAAACTAGATGCTAGTTTTTCAGAATGTAATTCAAGCCTTAACAATTTTTTAGTGTCTAACATGCTAGATACAAAAGAATTATCCCATGAACAACACCCTCAAGGCTTTTACGTTCTCAAGGAGAAGACTTGTACCCATGAAATAATTTAAAAACAAGTTACTTACTTTTTAATTCATGAATTTAAATGGCACCTCATTATATTCCTTTCACCAAGCTCTCTTTGGTTATATAAGAAAGAAGTCAACTGGATTTTTGCTACCTATTTTCATTGACTATTACAATACACTTGGAGTCATAGACTTATAAAAAAGAGTGTGATTTTACACCCTTTCTGCCCTTTTCTTTACTACCCCATTCTAAAATCTAATGTATCTTTATGATGCCCACAGGGCAAAAGCTAAGTCATGCGGTCATTTCTTAATGAAAACAACCTGGAAGACAAGGAGGAAACTTTTTCTTTGAGACCGAATTAATCAAAACTGTCTTTAACAAATGTCATATTTCTGAGTCCCAACACTGGACTATGTTCCTTGAATCCAAATTCAGCTTCCATTCTGAATTATTGCTGGAAAGTCTCTCGGCATTGGTTGTATAGACACCCGTTGTTAACTCTTATCACTTGCCTCTTACTTTGCCTCTTAGTTTACTGGTTAAGTCTAGTCTGCATTCTTGATACTTAGCCCTGTTTTCCATTCCTACTTTATTCAACGTCTGAAAAGCTCAACAACTTCTCAATCATCTCCATCAGTCCAAAACTCATTCTGTGAAATTTGGACTCACCCTAGCAAACTCCAGGCTTTCACCTGAAGTTGGCATAATATCAGATAAACCAGGAACATACCACTCTGGCAAGTTTCTTGGTTACAACAAGTAATATCCTTAACCTGGTCATCACCTACCATTTATTGACATTGAAAAGAGAGATTGCTCTTTCCTCTTTCTTGAAAGAGGGTGCCATAAACACTTATTCTTGGACTCTATTTAAAGACAAATCTATTGAGAGGTATCAGATGAAGAGATGTGTAGATTGGTTGTAGAGGGAACGAATAACACTATGAATTGGGGAAAAGAATTCCTAGTTAAAAAGCATGTTCTATACCTTATTTCCTGTTCAATAAATGGAGCATTTTTGTGGAAAAAAGCCAAAAGTTTTATGAATAGTCCCTTACTCTTTCCCATCTGTTAGGAACATTTTTCAAATATAAATTAAAAGTAAGTCCCTACAGGAATCTGCATGTTCTCACTCCTTTGCTGTTGGGAGCTCTATATTATTTGTGTCACAAGTCAGCCTAGATTGTATCTGATGGAATCCTTCTACTAGATGCAATAATCAGATAAAAAGAACTTGATCTTACTATATTCCAAGTACTTTTCTGCACTAAACAAAAATTTTGAGAATTCAAATGTTAACTATTTTTAATCATTTTACTATTTCTTCTATAAAATGTCTAAGATCCTAAATTTAAATTTTCTGAATATTCATTACAAATCTGATATTTCATGAAACAAGATAGCTTTTTTTTTTTGTCAACTTTTGGATAATTCATCTAGTCTCTATACTGTTATTCCATTTTGGCCTATAAGGAAAAATAACCAACATCACTTAAACAAATACTCGACTAAGAAGTCATACCCATTTGAGTCTTCAAAAGTTTTGTCATGAACAATTAAGTTTCAAGATCTCTTTTCCTTTTGTATAGCCACATTAAAATAATATTTTCTACTTTTTTTTTTTTTTTTTTGAGGCGGAGTCTCGCTCCAGGCTGGAGTGCGGTGGCGGGATCTCAGCTCACTGCGAGCTCCGCCTCCCGAGTTCACGCCATTCTCCTGCCTCAGCCTCCCAAATAGCTGGGACTACAGGCGCCCGTCACCACGCCCAGCTACTTTTTTTTTTTTTTGTATTTTTAGTAGAGACAGGGTTTCACCTTGTTAGCCGGGACGGTCTCGATCTCCTGATCTTGTGATCCACCCGCATCGGCCTCTCATAGTGCTGGGATTACAGGCGTGAGCCACCATGCCTGGCCAATATTTTCTGCTTTTGACGCATACTTAGTCTATCTATAACTACAGAATTGTAAAATCTCGGTTTGGAGGAGCAAGGGGAATTGCAGAGATGATATCTCTATATATTTCTGGATGACTTGCAAAGACGCGATTTTGTATGAACTTCATCTTAAAGTACTTCATGACTTTAGTGTGAAGTTTAAATCGTAAAAAATATGCGACTGAGCCCAGTGAGTTTAGCAATAATTTTATAGAAATTGAATATGTTTATCATATGCATTGAATGGTAATAGAAAATAGTTTGCATTCTACTATTTCCATTTTTTTTTAATTATCATAAGCTTTTTCATTCGTTTCTATTGTTGTCTGCTATTTGCTGTGAAGGCACTGCATTATACAACCTATTTGAAATGTTTTTAACAGTGTTAATATAGTAACAGTCCTCCTGACAGTCTCATAACTACGGGATGTCAATCTCTGAAGGTTTTCCCAGTAAGCAAATCACAAAAGAAATAAATGTAGAAAGAACTGATTCAAGAATTGATTTTCATCAGTAGTATAGTAAATGAACAGTGAGTACCCCAGTGATATTTCCTAAATATATAAGAATTGTTTGCACAGATCTCTCTCTTATACACACACACACACACACACACACACACACACACACACACACACACACACAGCTTAGCAGGAAAGTACTTCACTGTATAACAGAGAATGTTCAACATTGTTTCTTTAAAAATCAAATAATCTCACTGAGGGAAGGAAAAATGAAAAGTCTCAGGTAGAAAAAGAAAATGAGGAGGAAAAAACCAATACAGTATGTTAGTTCTCCCATGTTATATAATATAAATAATTTCAGCACTGAAAAAGGAATAGTAAGAACAATATATTCTGGATTATGTATGCATGCATTCATTTAGTCATTCAACAAACATTCATTGAGTGCCCACTCTGTGCTAAGGATTTTACTTGGCCTTGGGTATATGAAGATTTAAAAAAAAAAAAAAAAGATTTATTTTTGTCTTCAGAAATGAAAAATCAGAAAGCATAATGACAAGTAAAATGATACAGGTAAGCACAAGGTATGAAGGAAGCCTGAAAGAGGCATAAATACTCTTTTGCTTTATGCTATCTTATGTTTAATTAATGTATCAGATTTCTTTCTCTATATTTCCACTATGGCTCCCAAGCAATCATGTTCTTTGCAAGGTATTGTCCAAAGAAATATTTAAAATTTCCTTAAATGTACCATGCCATTTTAGTATTTAACTTTTTTGGTAACTCAGGCATATGATTTAGCTTTTTAATCTGTAGTCATAGTAGATTGTGTTATTTTTCAACTAATATTTACTCTCCTATATCCTCGCCCACCCCATGGGAAGAATATATGTCACTACATCAACAAGAGGCTTGGCCTTGTGACTTTCTTTAGCCAATGGAATGTCAACAGATGTAATTTACCACGTTCTTACAGAGCTTTTTAAATGTGCCTGCATAAAATGACCTGGTCTCTTGAGCTTCTGATCTCTGCCAAAAGAAGCGCTTTCCTCCAACAGTCCAGGACTGCAAAAACACATATAGTCCAGCAAAGCTGTAGCCAATGCAAAGGCCTGTAAGCATGAAATAAATCTTTATTATTATAAGCCACTGACATCTTGGGGTTGTTTGTTACTATAGCAAACATTGACTAATACAAGAGTTGACTTTATAAGTACACTTGTGTGAAAAGCCATAAGCAACATAAACAAAAGGCAGGATACTTGAATTTACTTTCAAAACAAAAAGATGCTACTTTTATACACAGATCGTGGAATATGCTACAATTGTATCATCCTTAACACAGCTACCTTTTCACCATTTAGTACCATAGTGTATGCATAAGATGCAAATATTTAGGAACCAAACAGTAACCTATAGGTATGTCTATGTGTCTATATATTTGGGTAATTAATAGCTGTGGATCTGTCGTGATTCTTCTTATATTATAAAATTTAAAAGGACAGTGAGTCGTTTTTATAATAAAATCTGTTGCCATCATTCTAATTCAACCCAAATAACTTAGATGGGACAGAAAATCTGTTTTACCCTAATAAAATAGAACTTAAGGCTTAGTAAATGCTTCAGACAGTTTTCTCTATGTACCAGTGACCACAAAAAATAAAATAAATAAGTATTGTATGACTACAATGTTACATAACTATACACCACAGATATGTGCGATAATAAAAAGAACAAGAATAACAAACATGAAAAATTTCCCTCATTTGTAGCAAGATTCTGGTTCAAAAACTGAGAAAGATTTCTTGTTCAATATTGTACATTAGTAATGAATCCCAAAACTTTAAAAGCATCTGTGACTAACATTTATCCTGCGTATATTTCTGCTATTGTCACTACACCATATTTGCAATATTGTAGGCAGCTGGCTATCTCAAAGTAGCCTGTTCTAAAATTAATTATAATGTTAAAGATCTCTATGTATGAGGGCAGAGAACATGTAACTGTATAAACCAGAATGATGTTATGCCATTCCCAGAGTGAATAGTTTTATATACTCTAAAATCATGAAAGAAAGCCTACTTTTATAAATTGAGAAATGTTTTATAAGCACCAGTGGGATACAAACTTCTTTTCACAAAGACATATATTGACTCATTCCTCAAGTATCTGGTATTTGTGATCTAAATGAGAAGTATTTTTACAACTGATTTTTTGCAACAGTTTTTCATTGTACCCTGCAGATGTATTAATGTGTTTTTATCATGTTGACATCTTATTATAAACAAATCCATTTTATTTTAAACTTACATGTTTCTCCCATACATGTATTAAGAGGAAGTTGGGGACTAATCTGCATCAAGGAAGCATCTCTAATAATTTCTCCAGGAGTCCCTGTAGACTTTTACCAGCTTAAGACTGAATATTTGAGGGGGAGTGGGTCAGGATACAATTATCTAAAATGCAAACAAAAAAATGTTTTCCTAAAGTTCCCTGAATTAAAAAGAAAAGAATATGTTTGGGATACAATACACAAATTTATCTGAATTCCTTTGCCAACTCCAAGTGAATCCACAGTCAAACAAATGAAACTTATGATTGCACAGCTGGAAGCTTATTACTTCTTCATTTTATAAAAATAAAACCACAGGTGATTGTGAACCAGTTGGTCTGATTTTACACTTATAGCAAATAAGTATGAATTACTTCCTCTGCTTTCTCTAGGTGCTGAATGGAAGCATTTGTCATAAATTCATCATAGACTGAATGTATGAGACTGAATATTAAGGCTGAAAATGCACTTTTAAAAAGTCATTTTTGCCCATTCATTCTTTGATTTGTTCCTTTGTCCTTCTGTGTCTTCATTTATTCAGTCATTCAGCAATAAATATTTATAGAGCTCTTCCCGTGAAGTAGGCACTGTGCTAAGTTCTGGGAATACAGTGGTAAATAAACACAGGAGGAGCTCCAAAGACAATTCCAGATCTCTCAGATTTACTCATCCATTTATTCCTGTTTATTTCCAACATGTAATACAATGAAAACAGCCAAATAGACATGAATTTAATTTGCATTTCATGTTGGGCAAGATGTTTAAATTCTCAGAACCTCAACTTTTATATCTCCTATCTACCTCAAAGAATGATGGAAAGTGAATTACAAAGATCACCTATAAAACTGCTTGACATTTTGTTCTCTCCCCCACCTCAAATATCACTGTTCCCTTCATATGTTGGGTCCTAGAGGTATAAATTGAAAGGATACATTTTCTATCACTGTGTTTAGTTGTAGCTAAGAATATAGAGAAAAAACAAATGATGTCCCTGCCTTCTAGAAAATTACATTTAGAACAATAATGACTAACATTTGATATATACCAGTGACTGTTCTGAGCACTATAAATGGATGAACTCACATATCCTTAAAATAATGCCTGAGACAGGAATTGTAGGCATTATGTTTTCTGAGTGGGGAAACAGAAGCACAGAAAGTTAACTTGACCGAAGTCACACAAATGGTGAGTAGCAAGGTAGAATTCAAACCTAGGCACCTGTCTCTGAAACTTGTGTTCTTAATCACCATGCCTCACTGCCTCTCAAGAGGAGGCTATTAAGTACAAGAAAATTACTAATAACTGTTTTATGAGTAGTTTAAGTAGTAAGTGAGTGAGAGAAGAGAAATCAGAGGATTTGATCCAGAACCTGAAAAACTAATCACATTTTAATAGAAAGAAATGTAATGATGAAGAGAGATACTATAGGGCATTTTGGGAAAGTTTTATCAGTCTAGAAAATGATTCTTTCATACATCTAAGACAAATATATTACGTTGGACCTCAAATCATTCCATTTAGTGGAGATACAGAACATGTATTTAGAAAAGTAACTAAAAAATATTATTGTTTCTGATTTATAAAAGTAACACATACTAATAATAGCAAAAGTAATACAAATAGCAAAGTGTAAAGCAAAACATTTTTAAAAACCACTCCTAGTTTCATTATCCAGAAAAGATAATAACTTTAATGTTTAGATTTGTATTGGTATGTTTTCACACTGCTATAAAGATACTACCCGAGACTGAGTAATTTATGAAAGAAAAAGGTATAATTGACTTACAGTTCTACATGGATGGGGAGGCCTCAGGAAACTTACAATCATGGTGAAAGGCAAAGGGGAAGCAAGGCATGTTTTACATGGCAGCTGGAGAGCAAGAGAGAGCTCAGTGGAAACTGCCAGACACTTACCAAACAATCAGATCTTGTGAGAACTCTCACTATCACAAGAATGGCATGGGAGAAACTGCCCCTATGATCCAATCACCTTCCACCAGGTCCCTCCCTCAACATGTGGAGACTGATGAGATTTGGGTGGGGACACAGTCAAACTATATTATTTTGCCCCTGGTTCCTCCCAAATCTCATGGTTTTTTTCACATTTCAAAACCAATCATGCCTCCCAACAGTCCCCCAGAGTCTTAACTGATTCCAGCATTAACTCAAAAGTTCAAGTCCAGGTGGGCACAGTGGTTCACGCCTGTGATCCCAGCACTTTGGGAGGCCAAGGTGAGCAGATCACCTGAGGTCAGGAGTTTGAAAACAGCCTGGTCAGTATGGTGAAACCTTGTCTCTACTAAAGATACAAAAATTAGCCAGGTATGGTGGCAGGACTTGTAATCCCAGCTACTTGGAAGGCAGAGGGAGGAGACTCATTGAACCTGGGAGGCAGAGGCTGCAGTGAGCCAAGATTGTGCCATTGCTCTCCAGCCTGGGCAACAAGAGTGAAACTCCATCTCAAAAAAAAAAAAAAAAAAAGTCACCTCAAAAAAATAAAAGTTTGGCCGGGCGCGGTGGCTCAAGCCTGTAATCCCAGCACTTTGGGAGGCCGAGACAGGCGGATCACGAGGTCAGGAGATCGAGACCATCCTGGCTAACACAGTGAAACCCCGTCTCTACTAAAAATACAAAAACTTAGCCGGGCGAGGTGGCTGGCGCCTGTAGTCCCAGCTACTCGGGAGGCTGAGGCAGGAGAATGGCGTCAACCCGGGAGGCGGAGCTTGCAGTGAGCTGAGATCCGGCCACTGCACTCCAGCCTGGGTGACAGAGCGAGACTCCGTCTCAAAAAAAAAATAAAATAAAATAAAATAAAAAAATAAAAAAAAAATAAAAGTTCAAGTCCAAAGTCTCATCTGAGGCAAGACGAGTCTCTTTCACCTATGAATCTGTAAAATCAAAGGCAAATTAGTTATTCCAAGATGGGCAGTACAGACTTTGGGTAAATGTTCCCATTCCAAATGGGAGAAATTGGCTAAAACAAAGAGTCCACAGGGCCCATGCAAGTCCAATGCCCAGTAGGGCAGTCAAGTAAAACTTAAAGCTCCAAAATAATTTCCTTTGACTCCATGTTTTGCATCCAAGTCACGCTGATGCAAGGGGTGGACTCTCAAGGGCTTGAGCAGCTCAGCCCCTGTGGCTTTGCGGGTTCACCCCCTGCGGCAGCTCTCATGGGCTGGAATTGAGTGCCTGTGGCTTTTCCAGGTGTATAGTGCAAGCTGTCTGTGGATCTACCATCCTGGGGTCTGGAAAACAGTGGCCCTCTTCTCATAGCTCCACTAGGCAGTGCCCCAGTGGGGACTCTGTGTGGGGACTCCAACCCCACATTTACCCTTTTCACTGCCCTAGCAGAAGTTCTTCATGAGGACTCTGCCTCTGTTGCAGACTTCTGCCTGGACATCCAGGTGTTTCTGTACATCCTCTGAAGTCTAGGCACAGATTCCCAAAGCTCAACTCTTATCTTCTGCTCACCTGCAGGCCCAACACCACATGGAAGCCATCAAGGCTTAGGGCTTGCACCCTCTGAAGCAATGGCCTGAGCTGTACCTTGACCCCTTTTAGCCAGAGCTGGAGCTGGAGCAGATGGGATGCAGGGCACCAAGTCCTAAAGCCGTTCCAGTGAGAAAACCATTTTTCCCATGCGGCTTGTGATAGGAGGGGCTACCATGAAGATCTCTGACATGCCCTGGAGATATTTTCCCCATTGTCCAGGCTATTAACTTTTGGCTACTCATTACTTATGCAAATTTCTGCAGCTAACTTGAATTTCTCCCTAGAAAATGGGTTTTTCTCTTCTTCACATGGTCAGGCTGCAAATTTTTCAAACTTTTATGCTCTGCTTCCCTTTTAAACATAAGTTTCTCATCTCCATCTGAGACTACCTCAGCCTGGACTTTGTTGTCCATATCACTATCAGCATTTTGGTCAAAACCATTCCACAAGTCTCTGGGACTTTCTAGACTTCCACACATCTTCCTGTCTTTTTCTGAGCCTTCCAAACTGTTCCAGCCTCTGCCTGTTACCTAGTTCCAAAGTCACTTCCAAATTTTCAGGTTATCTTTATAGCAATGCCCCACACTCTGTGGTGGGCATTTGCTGTATTAATCACTTTCACAGTGCTATAAAGAATACCTGAGACTGGGTAATTTGTGAAGAAAAGAGTTTTAATTGACTCACAGTTCAGCATGACTGGGGAGGCCTCAGGAAACTTACAATGATGGTGGGAGGCAAAGAAGAAGCAAGGCACATTTTACATGGTGGCAGGAGAGACAGAGAGCATGCAGGGGAAACTGCCAGACACTTATGAAACAACCAGATCTCACGAGTCTCATGAGAACACCCTCATTATCATGAGAACAGCATGGGGGAAACTGTCCCCATGACCCAGTTACCTGCCTCGACACATGGGAATTACAATTGGAGATGAGATTTGGGTAGGGACACAGCCAAACCATAACAGATATATTTTCTTTAATTCTCTTTTCTATGCATATTGCATTAAAAATATTTTTACATAAAAAATGACAAGGGACTTATACGTAGTTTTCAGTTCTACTCTTTTCACCTGATTTTTGTTTGTATGTTTGTTTGTTTGTTTGTTTTGAGACAGAGTATCGCTCTGTCGCCCAGGATGGAGTGCAGTGGCACAATCTCGGCTCACTGCAACCTCCATCTCCCGGGTTCAAGTGATTCTCCTGCGTCAGCCTCTTGAGTAGCTGAGATTACAGGCAACCACCACCATGCCTGGCTAAGTTTTGTATTTTTAGTACAGACAGGGTTTCACCAGGTTGGTGGCAAACTCTTGACCTCAAGTGATCCGCCCGCCTTGGCCTCCCAAAGTGCTGGGATTACAGGTGTGAGCCACCATACCTGGCCTCCCCTCATGTTTTATCCAGAGCAACAAATACTACTTTTTCATTAATGTCCCAACAATCTCTATAGTCCATTCCTGCTTTATTTTCTAGTATGTGATATTTCGTAGCTAATGTTTACTAACACTTATCACCACCTACATGCTGCACTTTTTAAAATCTTTATTTTGTTTGTCTATCTCCTCTCCCACTCCTCTATACACATACAAAAAAATAATATCCATGAAGACAAGAATATATTGATTTTGTTCTCTATTGTATCCCCAGTGCCTGAAATAGTGCAGGCACATGACGGGTACTCTATTTGTTGCATGAACAATCTCATACGGGAAGGTATAGTGGCACCATCACAGTAGATACCTTTAATTTAAAAATTGATTAGATAATGTTAAGTACTACATTGAATGAATATGAATAATATTCATTACAAAGTCAATCCTTCTCATGTCTTATATCAAGTACCAATTTCTAGTTATGTAAGCTAACATGTATAGGTAATGAAATGGACAATTCCTCATGACTAATGAATTAGAGGCTTGCAGTTTGTACATAGTTTTGTTCTCAAAATTCTCTTTTTTCCAGAAGTTTCTCTTATCTCATCCTCTTTGCCCTGTCTTTTCCTTGTGCTTCATGCATTCCCTATAATCCTGTGTTCTAACTTCACTGTTTTCTAAAAATTTGCAGTTTGTCATACATATATACTTACTCTTTGAACTTGATTTCACTTTTTTTTTTTTCCAGATAGGGTCTCACTCTCTCACCCAGCCTGGAGTGCATTGCCACAATTTTGGCTCACTGCAGTCTCCACTTCCTGGGCTCAAGGGATCCTCCTGCCTCAGCCTCCTGAGTAGCTGGGACCACAGGCGCATGCCATCATGCCTGGCTAATTTTTTTTTGTATTTTTGTAGAAGCAGGGTTTCACCATGTTTCACAAACTGGTCTCGAAGTCCTGAGCTCAAGTAATCTGTTCTCCTTGACCTCCTAAAGTGCTGGGATTACAGGCATGAGCCATTGTGCCAGGCCTAAATTTGATTTCACTTTGATTGATGTTTTGTTCATTTGTTCAGCTACATCTTATAATACATACCTTCAATGAAATTAAGCAATTCCCTACATTACCTAGATGTTAGGTGATAGGGAATGTACCTATATGAACTCCCATCTTCTATATAATTAAAATCTGGATCATTAGAAATATTTGTATTCAATAATCCTGTCTCTTATTGTTATCAGTAATGTTTGTATTTTCCCTATTCTTTTACATGTGTACATAACAAGATGCATATAAAAGTTACATTTTTAACTCCACTCGATGCTATAAAATTATTTAAATAAGATAATGCATATGAAAGTGCTTGGTTGTGAACCAACTGGTATAGGTCAGGAAAAAGAAATTTTAAAAATAGAAAAAATTTAAAAAGAAAGTGCTTGGTAAGCTTTCAAGCACTATGCATACATTATCCCAATGCAAGCATCTCATACTAATACAGTATGTCACTTACACATACCATTCCCTGTGTGAAAATCCTTCACATGCTAGAAGGCCATCCCCAAATCCTCATTCCAATTTTCAGTCTGAATAAACCTAGTTTGTTTAAAATTTCCTCCTACAATCTCTTTCTCAATCTCTTTTTTTAATCCCTTAATGATTTTTGTATTTTGTGACTTTTCTCTGATCCATTATTTAGCCTATCTTTGTTACTATGATGATCTAACAAGTGAACCTCACTTTATCAAATAAAGCTATGTGAAAATAGAATTTGTATAAATTGTGTCATATTACAAACCCACTAAGAGTGCTAGTTCCTTTTTTTTTTTTTTTTTTTTTTTGAGACAGGGTCTCACTCTGTCACCCAGGCTGGAATGCCGTGGTGCGATCACAGCTCACTGCAGCCTCGACCTCCCCGGCTCAAACGATTCTCCCACCTTAGTCTCCTGAGTGCTGAGACCACAGGCACGCACCACCATGCCTGGTTAATTTTTAAATTTTGTTATAGGGACGAGTTCTCCCTATGTTACCCAGGCTTGTCTCAAACACCCAGCTCAAGCAATCCTCCTGCCTCAGCCTCCCAAAGTGCTGGGAGTACAGGTGTGAGCTACTGTGGCCAGTCCCTAGTGTTTCTTAAAGATCCTGTGTAGAGAGGAAAAGGGCATTAGAAAATAAGATATGTTTATGAGTTCCTGCTCTACTGCTGATCTGTAATCTGACCTTGTTACTGAGCTTCTAAGCCCTAGTGTCCCATCTGTAAAGTAGAGGCTAACTGTCAATCCCTCCTGCAGTGTCTCCCAATAGTTGGGGTCATGGGGCCCACTTAAAAACATGCAGGAGTGTTTTCAGTCCTCACAATGACTGTGGGTGGTTGTTGCTATTTAATGAGGAGACTGAGTGTAAGGGGAGTGAAGGGCAGGGACATAAGTATCCTGCAATGCCTGGGGCAGTCCCTCTTAACTAGAAATTGTCCTGCCACAAAATGTTGGTAGTGATGTTAGCGATAAACAGATAAAGCAATTCCTTGCAGATTTCCCCTGATAAACTAGTGAGCACTAGATGGCAGAACGGGAGCACTTTATGATTTAAAAACAAAAAGAAGGCTGGGCGAGGTGTTTCACACTTGTAATGCCAGCACTTTGGGAGGCTGAAATGGGAGGATCACTTGAATCCAGGTTTCAAGACCAGCTGTCTCTATAACAAAATGGAAAAAAATAGCTGGATGTGGTGTTGTATGCCTGTATGTCCCAGCTACTTGGGAGGCCAAGGCAGGAGGATCGCTTGAGCCCAAGAAGTCAAGGCTGCAGTGAGCTGCTGGGATTGCAACACTGCACTCTAGCTTTGGTGGTAGAGTGAGACCCTGTCAAAAAAAAAAAAAAAAAAAAAAAAAAAAGGAAAAAAATAAAGAAAAACAAAAAACCATTCAGAACCCATGAGACTTTTCTGCCCGCTAAGATAATAATTTTAAAATTGTTTCCTTATGTCTGTCCAAATAAAATCTGAAATTCTCGTGCTATGTAGAAAATATCTTTAAAAACTCTGATCAGCTCACCAGTCAGATAAGGACACGTCTGTTAATGACTTTAGAAACAGATGAGCTGATTTTCATTGTGTCTGTGTTTCTAAAGTATTGCTTGGCTTTAGTCAAATCAGGTAAGCCATATTCCTAGTTGTCAATTGTATCAGATGCTTCTTTGGATATAGATGTTCTTTGTCCCTTTGAAGGCCTAAGTTAAAAGAACTTTTCTGCAGCTCTTCCTTACACCTCTCTCCTCGCATCTCAGGGTTTCCTTTGCCTTGCAGCCCCTTCTAGACACTACTAGGGACAGGCATCCAGACATGGGCAACCTGGAAGCCCAGTAGGTGAACTTATGATCTTATAGATCACAGCTAATGGATAACATCTTCCTCTTTTCTACTGCCTTCCCCACTAAGTGGGCAGTCCTGAGATACAGTGTATTCTGATTCTTAAGAGCACAGCACTTGGCAGCAACTTACACATGACATCCTCACTTTGACTCTTCCTCCTTCCTTGTTTCACTGTTTTTTTCCTTAACTCTTCTTCCTTGGGACTGTACTCCCTAATAAAATTAAAGAACATAAACTCACTGCTTCAGACTCTGCTTTTGGAAGATCTCGCCTAAGACATAAGTGAAGTGGAGCATTGAAACCATCATTTGATTATTTCAGACCAATCTCTTGCAGAGATCAGTTTGGATTAATTTACAACACAGGATGTTAAGTACACAAGAACAATCATATTGCCAATTGGCAAGTAAAATAAGCTGTCAGCACTGTCCAACCATCATACTACATTTCTCCTATAAGCTCACTTTCCTATTCACTGAGATATCTGTTTCATAGAATCTCTATCTTCATGCCTATTCAACTGGCAACCTCTCTTCAAATTAAATTGAGAAAGTAGAAACCATCAGATGGGCATGGTCTCATAATCTTATCATTAGATCTGTGAACCCATCTGTATCTGCCCTTGCCTCCTCCTTCTCTCCTGTTTCATCTGATGATGCGTTCTTTCTCCTGTGGTTGGCCAGTTCTTCAATACAGATCTAATTCCCTTTGCTCTCCTCAGGGGATTGGTTCCTTGTTGTTTTCCACTTTTTCTTCCACCCTCTCACTTCACTGAATTGTTCCCACCTGTATTCAAAATATTCTCTCATCTTTAAAAGACCTCCCTTAATTTCACATTCTCCTCCAGTTATTTCTACACTTCTGTATTTCCTATCTCAGTTAAGCTTCTCTGAAGGAAAAGCTGTAATCCATGTTCTCACCTTCTATTTATTTACTCCTCAGCCCACTTTAATTAGGCTTCTGCCTCCATCACTTCACTGAAACCGCCCTTATTGAAGTTACTAATGACTTCTCTGTTGCTCAATCTAATGATCATTTTTTATGGCTTCATTTTAACTCAGCCTCAAGCAGCAATCAACACAACGAAGCATTCTCTCCTTTGTATACGCCCTTTCCATGGCCACCTTTTAACCCCGCTCACATGCTATTATTTCTCCATCTCCTTTGTGTGCCCCTCCTTTTCTTTCTGTTGCTCCTGTCGTCAGTCCTCGAGGCTTGGTCTAGACCTCTCCTGTACTCATTACATACTTAGGCATTCTCATATACACCCATGACTTCAAACTACACCATTTGCAGATGACTCACAAATGTGTAGCAACAACCGAGACCTCTCCCTTGAACTTTATTTCCATCTAGTGCTTACTAACTTATCTTTGAATATCAAATGCACCTCAGTCTCAGCATGTCTAAAAAGCCAACTCAGCCCAGGCAACACAGGGAGACCCTGTGTCTACAAAAATTAAAAAATTAGCCGGGTGTGGTGGCACGCGCCTGTAATCCTAGCTACACCAGAAGCTGAGGTGGGAGGATCGCTTGAGCCTGGGAAGTCAGGGCTGCAGTGAACCGTGATTGCACCACTATGCTCTAGTCTGGGAGACGTAGTGAGACCCTATCTCAAAAGATTAAAAAAAACAAAACAACAAAACATTAAAAAGCCAACTTGGCCAGCCATGGTGGTTCATGCCCATAATCCCGGCACTGTGGGAGGCCAAGGTGGCCACATGACTGGATGTTAGGAATTCTAGACCAGCCTAGCCAACATTTTTTTAAAATTTTTATTTATTTATTTATTCATTTATTTTTTGAGACAGAGTTTCACTCTTGCTGCCCAGGCTGGAGTGCAATGGCTCGTTCTCAGCTCACTGCAACCTCAGCCTCCCGGGTTCAATTATTCTCCTGCCTCAGCCTACCAAGTAGCTGGGTTTACAGGCATGCACCACCACTCCCGGCTAATTTTGTATTTTTAGTAGAGACAGGGTTTCTCCATGTTGGTCAGGCTGGTCTCGAGCTCCCAAACTCAGGTGATCCACCTGCCTCAGCCTCCCAAAGTGCTGTAATTACAGGTGTGAGCCACTGCGCCCAGCCCATAAAACCCCATCTCTACTAAAAATACAAAAATTAGCTGGGCATGGTGGTGCACACCTGTAATCCCAACTACTCAGGAGTTTGAGGCAGGAGAATCACTTAAACTTGGGAGGCGGAGGTTGGAGTGAGCCAAGATAGTGCCATCGCACACCAGCCTGGGCAACAGAGTGAGACTCCATCTCAAAAAATACATAAATAAAAATAAAAAATAAAAAGCCAACTCACTATTTCCATCCCCACCCCACACCAACTCTGCCCCAATCTGGTTGTCTTTCAGTTTTTCCTGTTTCAGTGATTGGAATCACTGTCCATCAACTCATATAAGAAAAAACGTGGTTAAGGGAAACACTCCCTTAAACAATCCATCACTAAGTTCTATCTATTTTTACATATATTAAATCTATTAAAAATATTCATTCAATCTTTCTACTTTGCCACAACCACTGCCACCAGAGTATATCAGTATCTCTTGCCTGGACTACTCCAATTTTTGTTCATCCAACAGCTAGAATGATGTTTCCAATCCCCAAATCTCATTGTTTCACCCAGTTGCTTAAACGCCTTAAATGGTTTCTATATATTTTAGAATAAAATAAGAAATCCTTAACATAGCCTGTAAACCCCGCCATTTTTTGCTCTCCAACTGATTTTCTTTTGCTCTTTGTGTTTTCAACACATTGGCTTTCTTTTACTTCCTGTCCATGCACATTCGTACCACAGTATCTTAGGAAATGCCTTTTCCTCTGCCTAGAATGCGTTTTCTCTAGTTAGTGCCTCTTCAATTTTCCAAGTCATATTATACACTCTCTCCTATGTTTTGTTTTTGTTTTTGTTTTTTTGTTTGTTTGTTTTTGAGACAGAATTTTTCTCCTGTTGCCCAGGTTGGAGTGCAATGGCATGACTTCGACTCACTGCAAACTCTGCCTCCTGGGTTCAAGCAATTCTCCTGCCTCAACCTCCCAAGTAGCTGGGATTATAGGTGTGCGCCACCATGCCCGGCTAATTTTGTATTTTTAGTAGAGACGGGGCTTCACCATGCTGATCAGGCTGGTCTCGAACTCCTGACCTTAACTGATCCACCTGCCTTGGCCTCCCAAAGTGCTGGGATTCCAGGTGTGAGCCACTGTGCCTGGCATCTCCTGTATTCTAAGATAGAAATAATATGTGTAAGAGCATGTCCAAAGAGCTCACAAGGCTTTGAGTTAAAGCAGTGGCTTCAGGGATTAAAAGTCAGAACTCAATTTGAAACATCCCTAGAAGGTAAAATTATTTTAATTGTATGTCTATTTTGATGGTGGCAAGGAATAAGAGGAAGGTTGGAGGTCATCTCCAAATGTTTTGAGTTGTTTGAATATCTAGAGGTTTCTTGAAGGAAGATGACAAATTAAAGAGAAGAAATGGGTTTACAAGGATGACTACCAGTTAATATCTAGCAAAATTAAACATACATATTTGTTTTTTGACTTAGCAGTTACACTTCTAAGGATCTGATATGGCTTGGCTGTGTCCTCATCAAAATCTCATCTTGAATTCCCATATGTTGTGGGAGGGACCTGGTGGTGGGTAATTGAATCATGGGGGCAGATCTTTCCCATGCTGTTCTCATGGTAGTGACTAAGTCTTATGAGATCTGATGCTTCTATAAGGGGGCAGGTCTTTCCCATGCTGTTCTTATGATAGTGACTAAGTCTTATGAGATCTGATGCTTTGTCAATTTTGGCTTTTGTTTCCATTGCTTTTGGTGTTTCAGCCATTAATTCCTTGCCCATGTTTATGTCCTGAATGCATTGTCAAGGTTTTCTTCTAGGGTTTTAATAGTTTTAGTTTTAACATTTATGTCTTTAATCCATCTTGAATTAATTTTTGTATAAGGTGTAAGGAAGGGATCCAGTTTCAGCTTTCTACATATGCCTAGTCAGTTTTCCCAACACCATTTATTAAATAGGGAATCCTTTCCCTATTTCTTGTTTTTGTCAGGTTTGTCAAAGATCAGATGGTTGTAGATGTGTGGTATTATTTCCGAGGGCTGTAGTCTGTTTCATTGGTCTATATCTCTGTTTTGGTACCAGTACCATGCTGTTTTGATTACTGTAGACTTGTAGCATAGTTTGAAGTCAGGTAGCATGATGCCTCCAGCTTTGTTCTTTTTGCTTAGGATTGTCTTGGCAATGCGGGCTCTTTTTTGGTTCCATATGAACTTTAAAGTAGTTTTTTCTGATTCTGTGAAGAAAGTCATTGGTAGCTTGATGGGGATGGCGTTGAATCTATAAATTACCTTGGGCAGTATGGACATTTTCACGATATTGATTCTTCATATCCGTGAGGATGGAATGTTCTTCCATTTGTGTGCTCTTTAATTTCATTGAGCAGTGGTTTGTAGTTCTCCTTGAAGAGGTCCTTAACATCCCTTTTAAGTTGGATTCCTAGGTATTTTACTCTCTTTGTAGCAATTGTAAATGAGAATTCACTCATGATTTTGCTCTCTGTTTGTCTGTTATTGGTATATGGGAATGCTTGTGATTTTTGCACATTGATTTTGTGTCCTGAGACTTTGCTGAAGTTGCTTATCAGCTTAAGGAGATTTTGGGCTGAGACAATGGGGTTTTCTAAATATACAATCACATCATTTGCAAACAGAGACAATTTGACTTTCTCTTTTCCTAATTGAATACCCTTTGTTTCTTTCTCTTGCCTGATTGCCCTAGCCAGAACTTCCAACACTATGTTGAATAGGAGTGGTGAGAGAGAGCATTCTTGTCTTGTGCCAGTTTTCAAAGGGAACGCTTCTAGTTTTTGCCCATTCAGTATGATATTGGCTGTAAGTTTGCCATAAATAGCTCTTATTATTTTGAGATATGCTCCAGCAATACCTAGTTTATTCAGAGTTTTTAGTATGAAGGGCTGTTGAATTTTGTCGAAGGCCTTTTCTGCCATCTATTGAGATAAACTTGTGGTTTTTGTCTTTGGTTCTGTTTATGTGATGGACTATGTTTACTGATTTGCATATGTTGAACCAGCCTTGCATCCCAGTGATGAAGCCGACTTGATCTTGGTGGATAAGCTTTTTGATGTGCTGCTGGATTCGACTTGCCAGTATTTTATTGAGGATTTTCTCACTGATGTTCATCAGGGATATTGGTCTAAAATTCCTTTTTTTGTTGTGTCTCTGCCAGGCTTTGGTATCAGGATGATGCTGGCCTCATAAAATGAGTTAGGGAGGATTGCCTCTTTTTCTATTGATTGGAATAGTTTCAGAAGGAATGGTACCAGCTCCTCTTTGTACCTCTGATAGAATTTGGCTGTGAATCCGTCTGATCTTGGACTTTTTTTGGTTGGTAGGCTATTACTTATTGCCTCAATTTTGGAGCCTGTTATTGGTCTATTCAGGGATTCAACTTCTTCCTGATTTAGTCTTGGGAGGGTGTATGTGTCCAGGAATTTATCCATTCCTTCTAGATTTTCTAGTTTATTTGTGTAGAGGTGTTTATAGTATTCTCTGATGGTAGTTTGTATTTCTGTGGGATCGGTGGTGATATCCCCTTTATCATTTTTTATTGCGTCTATTTGATTCTTCTCTCTTTTCTTCTTTATTAGTCTTGCTAGCAGTCTATCAATTTTGTTGATCTTTCAAAAAGCCAGCTCCTGGATTCATTGATTTTTTTGAAGGGTTTTTTTTGGTGTGTGTCTCTATCTCCTTCAGTTCTGCTCTGATCTCAGTTATTTCTTGCCTTCTGCTAGCTTTTGAATTTGTTTGCTCTTGCTTCTCCAGTTCTTTTCATTGTGAGGTTAGGTTGTCAATTTTAGATCTTTCCTGCTTTCTCTTGTGGGCATTTAGTGCTATAAATTTCCCTCTACACACTGCTTTAAATGTGTCCCAGCGATTCTGGTACATTGTATCTTTGTTTTCTTTGGTTACAAAGAACATCTTTATTTCTGCCTTCATTTTCTTATTTACTCAGTATTCATTCAGGAGCAAGTTGTCCAGTTTCCATGTAGTTGTGCCGTTTTGAGTGAGTTTGTAGATGTCTATTAGGTCTGCTTGGTGCAGAGCTGAGTTCAAGTCCTGGATATCCTTGTTAACCTTCTGTCTCGTTGATCTGTCTAATATTGACAGTGGGGTGTTAAAGTCTCCCATTATTATTGTGTGTGAGTCAAAGTCTCTTCATAGGTCTCCAAGGACTTGCTTTATGAATCTGGGTGCTCCTGTATTGGTGCATATACATTTAGGGTAGTTAGCTCTTCTTGTTGAATTGATCCCTTTACCATAATGTAATGGCCTTCTTTGTCTCTTTTGATCTTTGTTGGTTTAAAGTCTGTTTTACCAGAGACTAGGATTGCAACCCCTTGCAGAAGAAATTTCTAAGCAGCAAAGCATTCAAGAGGTGTCTTGGGTGCTGTTAAAGGCATTCAGTTTTATGAAAAAGCAGAGCATAAAAGTTCAGAAAATTTGCAGCCTAACAGTGCAACAGAAAAGAAAATCCCATTTGCTGAGGAGAAATTCAAGCCGGCTGCATAAATTTGTATAAGTAACAAGGGGCTGAATGTTAATCCCCAAGACAGTGGGGAAAATGTCTCCAGAGCATATCAGGAGGGGCATGGCAGCCCCTGCCATCACAGGCTTGGAAGCCTAGGAGGAAAAAGTGGTTACATGGGCTGGACCCAGGGTCCCCATGGTGCGTGCAGCCTAGAGACTTCGTGCCCTGCATTCCAGCCACTCCAGCGCTGCCTGAAAGGAGCCAAAGTAGAGCTCGGCCTGTGGTTTCAGCAGGTGCAAGCCCCAATCCTTGGCAGCTTCCACGTGGTGTTGAGACTTCAAGCACATGGAAGTTAAGAATTAGGGTTCGGGAACTTCCGCCTGGATTTTAGAAATTGTATGGAAATGCTTGGATGCCCAGGTCGAAGTTTGCTGCAGACGTGGGGTCCTCATGGAGAACCTCTACTAGGGCAGTGCAGAAGGAAAATGTGGGGTCAAAGCCCCCACGCAGAGTCCCTACTGGGACACCGCCCAGTGGAGCTGTGAGAAAAGGGCCACCATCCTCCAGGCCCCAGAATGATAGATCCACTGACAGCTTGTACCGTTTGCCTGGAAAAGATGAAGACACTCAACATCAGCCTAAGAATGTAGCCAGGAGGCAGGCTGTACCCTACAAAGCCACAGCGGTGGAGCTGCCCAAGACCATGGGAACCCACTTCTTTCATCAGCGTGACCTCAATGTGAGACATAAAATCAAAGGAGATCATTTTGGAGCTTTAAGATTTGACTGCCCTGATGAATTTCAGACTTGCATGGGGCCTGTAGCCCCTTTGTTTTGGCCAATTTCTCCCATTTGGGATGGCTGTATTTACCCAATGTCTGTACCCCCATTGTATATAGGAAGCAACTAACTTGCTTTTGATTTTACAAGCTCATAGACAGAAGGGACTTGCCTTATCTTGGATGAGACTTTGGACTGTGAACTTTTGATTAATGCTGAAATGAGTTAAGACTTTGGGGGACTGTTGGGTAGGCATGACTGGTTTTGGAATGTGAGGACATAGAGCTGTGTGGAGGCAGGGGCAGAATGACATGGTTTAGTTGTGTTCCCTCTCTCAAAAAACAAACAAACAAACAAAACTGCCAGGCATAGTGGCTCACACCTGTAATCCCAGCACTTTGGGAGGCTGAGTGGGGGGGATCACTTGAGGGTCAGGAGTTCGAGACCAGCCTGGCCAATATGACAAAACTCCGTCTCTACTAAAAATGCAAAAATTATCCAGGCATGGCCCATGCCTGTAATCTTAGCTACTTGGGAGGCTGAGTTATGAGAATCCCCTGTACCTGGGAGGCTTCAGTGAGCCAAGATTGTGCCACTGTACTCTAGCCTGGATGATGGAGTGAGACTGTGTCTCAAAAAAAGAAAAAAAATAGTCATATCTAAAAATACTTTCACAGCAACATGTAGACCGGTATTTGATAAAACATCCAGGCACCATAGCCTGGCCACAGGTACTCCCCTAGTTCTATCTGGAAAACGCTAATTCTTGCTGCTCATTTGGAGTAGCGACCCTATCTTCCCTTCTCAGAGTCAGCATAAACCCAGCTAGATTATGCTATCACTCCACATAGCTATTGACTTTGCTGTTCAGGCCCAATAGCACTGTAGAGGACAAGTCTTCCACGGAGAGTGCTGGCTCTTAGTAAGGAGAGGCAGGCCACTTCTGCAGGTTCTAAAGGTTTAGCTAAGTCTAGGTAACACAAATCTTCAGGGGCACTCAACCAGATTTCTCCATCCCATGTTTCAGAATCCCAGGTTTTCCCAACCAAGATCCTGACATTAGCATACAGACGTCTTTGGTTAAGTGTTTTTGAGCTAGGCAATTCTAACTATTCAATCTTGAATTTGGTTTTCAGCTTTTTCTGCTACTCACTACAGGAGGTAAGAGCCTCTTTCTAACAAGGCTCTCTTGCCTTCACAATTAATTTTGCCCTCAGCTTTTCGTTATCCCTCTATAAAGTGTAAATATAACTTATTAACAAGACAGTAGTCTCACATGCATTGCTTCCTTCCCCATGCCTGAATTATTACACCAACCGAGGTACCCCCCTTCACCAGAACATCCTCTCAAGTTACCACTGGTGACAGTTTTGGCAACTGGGCCACCACCTTGTATTAGAGATGATCTGTGATCCAATTTCTACCTTGTGTGATTTTCCTTTAGTCAGAAGAACTTCCTTTAACACTTTGTTGTTTTATTTTTTGAGATGGAGTTTCACTCTTGTTGCCCAGACTGGAGTACAACAGTGCCATCTCAGCTCACTGCAACCTCTGGCTTATGGGTTCAAGCAATTCTCCTGCCTCAGCCTCCCAAGTAGCTGGGATTACAGGCATGCGCCACCACACCTAGCTAATTTTTTTGTATTTTTAGTAAAGAAGGGGTTTCACCATGTTGGCTAGGCTAGTCTCAAACTCTTGACCTCAGGTGATCCACCTGCCTTGGCCTCCCAAAGTGCTGGGATTACAGGCGTGAGCCACTAAGCCCAACCCCTTTAACATTTCTTGTAGTGCAGGTCTATTGGCAATAAACTTTCTCAGCTTTTATTTGTCTGACTCTATGTTTTACCTTAACTTTTATTATATTTTTATTTTTTAAATTTCATTTTATGAATGTCTAATCTGCCAGCATTTTAAAAATTTATTTTTATTTTCTAAATTTTATCTTGTGATACTTTCACTTTTAAAGGATATTTTTTCTGGGTATATAGTTCCAGATTGACAGTTTCTGTCACTCTTCAATATTTTATGTTGCTACGTTTTTTTTCTGGCTAGCATTGTTTATGAAAATGGCCCCTGTGTGTAATATGTCTGTGTTTTTTTTCCTGCTGGATTTAGACTTTGTTTATACACTTGTGTTTGGCAATTTGTTTATTATGTGCCTTCGTTTGGGCCATGTGCTTGTGTGTGGGTATATATGTGTGTTTTTATTGGGTTTGATATTTGTTGAACTTCTTGGATCTGTGGGTTTATAGTATTCAAAAAATTTAAAACTTTTCCAACCATTATTTCTCCACTCCACTAGGATTTGAATTATATGCATGTTATATTGCTTGATATTATCCACAAGTCACTGTAATTTTTCATTATTTTTTGTTCTTTTTCACCTCTGTGCTTCACTTTGGGTGTATTTCAGTTGACTATGTCTTCAAGTTTAACCACCTTTTCTTCTGTAGTATCTAATCTGTTAAGCCTATTCAGTGAATTCTTTTATTTAGAATATTGTACTTTAGTTTCCATTGTACTCTTTTTAGAATATTTTTTTCTGAATTATGTTTGTATTTCTCTTTAAATTTTTGAACTGCTTTAAACTTCCTGCCTGCACCTGTTATTTCTGGATGATTTATATGAGCTTATTTTTCTCCTGATTATGGGTGACCTTTCTTTCTTTTCTTTTTTATTATTACTATTATTTTTTTTTTGACAGATTCTCATTCTTTGCGCAAGTTGGAGTACAGTGGTGCGATCTCAACTCACTGCAACCCCCACCTCCTGGGCTCAAGTAATTCTCATGCTTCATCCTCCTGAGTAATTAGGATTACAGGCACGTGCCACCACACCCGGTTAATTTTTGTATTTTTAGTAGAGACAGGGTTTCACCATGTTGGCCAGACTAGTCTTGAATTCCTGGCCCCAAGTGAGCCACCTGCCTCGGCCTCCCAAAGTGCTGGGATTACATGTGTGAGCCATCACGCCTGGCCTATGGGTCATCTTTTCCTCCTTCCTTGTATGTCCAGACATTTTGATTGGACATTAGACATTGAGATTTTATAATCTCCAATATGTAAATTTTGATGTCTTTTTAAAAAGAATGCTAAGCTGTTTTGAGATCGGCTTACTTTTGAGGCTTGTTTTAAGTTTTACTGGGGTGAACCCAGTACTCTGTAGCCTTTATTCTAGGACTAGTTGAATTCTACTACTATGGTATGAGACTTTTACTACTGTGGTATGAGCCTTCTCAGGTTTCTATCATATGCTATAGGTGTTCAATAATGTCTCGGTTCTTTAGTTTGTTGTTACTTGAATATCTCTCTGCTCTTCTGTGGGATTTGAGAATCGTTCAGCTTGCAGGTCTTCAGTTATTGTTTTCCAGCCTTACGGAGTTTTACTCTATGTATTCAAAACTTAGTATTCAACAACAGACTCAGTCGGTTCCCACGCAGTTTACTGAAAATCTTTTTCTGTGTGGCCCCCTCTGCTTTGGTACTCTGCTACGAAAATTCCAGCTATTTTAGCCTTCCTTCAATTCAGTGAGACATCTGTGCTCCTTCTCCCTACTTCATATTCTGTAGAGTACCCCCAAGTAAAAAAAAAATGGGGCAATCATAGGGCTTTTCTCATTTGTTTCCCTTTCCTTAGGGGTCAGAGATTTGTTATGCTTATTGACCAAATTCTGAAAACAATGGTTTCATATATTTTGTCCATTCTTCTAATTTTTTTTAATGGCAGGAGGGCAAGTCCAATACTAGTTATCCCATTATGATGGAAGTGGAAGTTTTGTATAGTAAATGTTTTGATAGATATAGGCAAATAATTAATCCAACCACATAGGTCTTATAGTAGTCTTGCAAAAAGACTTTCTAGAGAAAAGAATGCCTCCTTTAAAAGAGAAGCCAAAAGGAGAAGGGGTAGAGGATATTTTAGGCTATTTCAGATAAGGAAATAGCATACACAGAGGCAGAAAGGCATGCTAGAACTATCAAAAATATAGCTGAAGCCTACAATAAGACTTGCAGAGAAGCAGGGAGAGAAATAAAGAGAGATTATTTAGGAGGACATCAATCATGAATATTTTCCTTTTGTATTTAATATAGCAAAGAGGACTAAAAAAGGATGCTTAATTAATTAAGGTATAGGCAGTGATTTGAACATTGTAACTTCTTAATTACATTGTAATTCTAAAGTGATAGTTATGAAAACTGTATGGCAGTAAGGGATGTTTATAATATGTTAAACGAAAACAACAGAATGTAAACATTTGTATAAATACTAATATCATAATTTTAAAAAATCAGATGCATAAGAAATAACATCATAAGGAAATGTACTAAAAAATAATTGTACAAATGTGGTAGAAAATGAATAATGGTTGGCCAGGAGCAGTGGCTCATGCCTATAATCCCAGCATTTTGAGAGGCTGAGGTGGGTGCATTGCTTAAACTTAGTAGTTCAAGATCAACCTGGGCAACATGTTGAGACCCTGTGTCTACCAAACAAAATAGAAAAATTAGCCAGGCATGGCGGTGTGTGCCTGTGATCCTAGCTAATAGAGGGGTTGAGGAAGAAGGATCATTTGAGCCTAGGGGGGCAGAGGTTGCTGTGAACTGAGATTGTGCTACTGCACTCCAGCCTGGGTGACAGAGCAGACCCTGTCTCAAAAAATATATATAAAAATAAAAATAAAGAATAATGGTAGCTGGGCATGGTGGTGCGTGCATGTAATCCCAGCTACTCAGGAGGCTCAGGCAGGAGAATCACTTGAACCCAGTAAGTGAAGGTTGCAGTGAGATGAGATTATGCCATTGCACTCCAGCCTGGGCGACAAAGCGAGACTCCATCTCAAACAAAAACAAAAACAAAACAAAACAAACAAATAAACAAAAGAATAATGGATAGTGAATAGCCACTAAAATTTAAAAAAAAAAAAAAAAGAATAGTGGATATTGGTATGATCCTTCTCAGGAAAGAGCACAGACCAAGCACAGATGTTTCACTGAATTGAAGAGAGAAAGAGATCAGAAGTTAGGGAAGCTGAGCTGGCTGGAATTTTCAGAGCAGGGTACCAAAGCAGAGGGAACTACACAGAAAACGGTTTTCCCTCACTTTGTAATGTTTTAGATACAGACACACTTTGGAGATATTGTAGACTCGGAACCAGACCACTATAATAAAGCTAGATCTCATTAACGCAAGACACACGAATTGTTTGGTTTTCAGTTATGTTTAGACTATCTGGTAGTCTATTAAAAGTGTGCAATAGCATTATGTCTAAAAAAGGCTCATGATCATCTGAGGTTTCAACAAGTTGTAATCTTCGCTTGTGGAGGGTCTTGCCTCAATGTTGATGGCTGCTGACTGACCATAGTGGTGGTTGTTGAAGAGTGAGATGGCTGTGGCAATTTCTTAAAGGAAGACAAGAATGAAGTTTACTGCATTGGTTGACTCTTCCTTTCATGAAGGATTTCTCTGTAGTATGTTAAATTATTTGATAGCATTTTACCCACAGAAGAACTTTTAAAAAAATTGGAGAGATGGCAGCCATAGCATCCTAAAATGTATTTCTTAAATATCATTATCCCTTACTCCATGGACTGCAGACTAGATGTTGTATTAGCAGGCATGAAATCAGCACTCATCTTCTTGTACCTCTCCATCAGAGCTCTGGGGTGACTGCATGCATTGTTAATGAGAGTAGTACTTTGAAAGAGAGGTTTGTTTTTTTTTTTTCTCTCTGAGCAGTAGGTCTTAACAGTGGGCTTAAAATATTCAGTAAGCCATGCTATAAACAGATGTGCTGGCCTTTAGGCTTCGTTTTTTCCATTTATAGTGCACAGGCAGAATAGATGTAACATGAATTTTAAGGGCCTTAGGATTTTTTGAATGATAAATGAGCATTGGCTTCAACTTAAAGATACCAGCTGCATTGGTCTCTAATAAGACAGCCAACCTGTCCTGAGAAGCTTTGATGCCAGACATTGACTTCTCTTCTCTAGCTAGGAAAGTCCTAGATGGCATCTTCTTTCAATAGAGGACTGTTTTATCTACATTGAAAATCTGTTATTTGGTGTAGCCACCTTCATCAATGATCTTAGCTAGATTTTCTGAGTAACTTGCTGCAGCTTCTCCATTAGCACTTGGCTGTTTCACCTTGCACTTTCATGTCCCGGAGATGGCTTTTTCCTTAAACCGCATGAACCAACCTCTGCTAGTTTTGAACTATTCTGCAGTTTTCTTACCTCTCTCAACTTTCATAGAGTTGAAGAGAATTAGGGCCATGTTCTAGATTAGGCTTTGGTTCAAGGGAATGTTGGAGCTGATTTCTTATTTAGATCACTAAAACGTTTCCTATATCAGCAATAAGGCTATTTTGCTTTTGTAACATTTGTGTGTTCACTGGAATAGCACTTGTAATTTCCTTCACAAGCTTTTCTTTTGCATTTACAACTTGGCTAACTGTTTGGTGCAAGAGGCCTAGCTGTCAGCCTATCTCACTTTTTGACTTGCCTTCCTCGCTAAGCTTCATCATATCTAGCTTTTCATTTAAAGTGAGAGATGTGTGACTCTTCCTTTTACTTGAACACTTAGAGGCAATTGTAGGGTTATTAACTGGCCTAATTTCAATATTGTTGTGTCTCAGGGAATAGGGAGGCCAGAGGAGAAGGAGAGAGGAGAAGGGAATGGCTAGAAAGTGGAGCAGTCAGAACATACACAAAATGTATTAAGTTTGCTATTTTATACGGGAATGGTTTGTGGTGGTCCCGAAAGAATTACAATAGTAACATCAAAGATCACTGATCACAGATCATCTTAACAAGTAATAATAATGAAAAAGTTTGAAATATTCTGAGAATACCGAAATGTGACATGAAGACACAAAGTGGGCACATGCTGTTGGAAAAATGACATTGATAGCCTTGCTTGATATAGGGTTGCAACAAACTTTCCATTGCAAAAGTGTACTATCTGTGAAGCACAAAAAAGTGAAGTGCAATAAAATGAGGTATGCCTGTATTCTGTGCTTTGATACTAAAAAGGATGGTGTTGAGGAAATGTCAATGCGTATACATATGTGCATACCTACATACATACAACTCTTCCCCTCAGTGCTTTGGTTTTCTACTCTGTAAAGTGGAAATTTTAATAGTATGACTCTTATTTAGTGTGTGAATTAAATGGGATATAATGTACTTACATAAGCACTTAGCAGCACAACCCTTGAACCACATTCAGGGTGTGTATTAGTCCATTTTCACACTGCTGATAAAGACATACCCGAGACTCGGTAATTTGTAATGAAAAAGAGGTTTAATGAACTCACAGTTCCACGTGGCTGGGGAGGCCTCACAATCATGGCAGAAGGTGAAAGGCACATCTTACATGGCAGTAGACAAGAGAGAATGAGAGCCAAGTGAAAGGGGAAACCCCTTATAAAACCATTAGATCTCATGAGACTAACTCACTACCACGAGAACAATATGGGGGAAACTGCCTTCATGATTCAATTATCTCCCACTGGGTCCCTCCCACAACACATGGGAATTACTGGAGCTACAATTCAAGATGAGATCTGGGTTGGAACACAGCCAACCCGTATCAGTGTGTCATTTGTTTTTCACCAGGACCACTGCTGCACCTATGTGGGATATTTATTATGCTGTATTATGCAATATTCCCAGGTCCCAATCACTATGTACACGTAGTAACTCCCAGTCATAGTGACTACGAAAAAATGTTATCACACACTTCCAAATACTTTTGGTTGAAAACTACATGTGAAAGAGTTATGAATTAAAAAGTATAGGAATAGATATATGAAGGTAAGGGTTCTTTCTTGCTTTCAATTCTTTGGTAAAACACAATCCTACACAGGAAACAAAACAAAAGCAATGTGGTGTGGTGGAAGGTGCACAGAACTGGGAATAAGGAGACTTGGGATCTTCATTTTTCTCTATCGTAAGCAAATTCCTTAGTCTCTCTGGGTTAATTTCCTTCTTGTAGAATGAGGCTGTGGTCCAAGCTACCACTAAGAGTCTTTCTAGTTCTAAGAGTGGATTATTTTTATGTATTGAAGGAATAATTTTTCTGATGTGCCTTTTTTTATGTGGCAAAGGTGGTCACAGAGGGGAGTGTCGTAGGCCAAACAATTCCTTTCAAATGATGAACTTCAGCACCACCCTAACTCATGTGTCTGAACTCTTTCTTTCTTACCTGGGGATGATTTTACCCCATGTAAAAAAGAAATTGTCATTATTTCTCCCCCCCTCTTTTTTTTTGGTTTGTTCCTAGGACTGAACACAGGCTAAATGTCTAATCAATGTTTATTTGAATATTTGAATAAATTGATAAATCCATGAAACATAATATTTATGTAACATAAGAAAAGTTGTATAGTGCAGCCTTTATGTATTTAAATATACCTATGCAATACATTTGCACGTTTTTAGACATTATGATTTATTTATTGGGGATATGTAATTTTTAACAAAGTATAAGCATACCTTTGTTTCAAAACACTTCTTATTGAAGACTGAAATACAAATCTTTTTCGTTTTTCTTTTCTTTCTTTCTTTTTTTTTTTTTTTTTTTTTTTTTTTTTTGAGATAGGGTCTCACTCTGTCACCCAGGCTGGAGTGCATTGGTGCAATCTTGGCTCACTGCAACCTCCCCATCCCAGGTTCACATGATCCTCCCACCTCAGCCTCCCAAGTAGTTGGGACCACAGGCACATGCCATCACTCCCAGCTAATTATTTTTGTATTTTTGGTAGAGATAGGGGTTTCACCATGTCGCCCAGGCTGGTCTCGAACTCCACCCACCTTGGTCTCCCAGAGTGTTGGGATTACAGACGTGAGCCACTGTGCCCAACCGAGATACAGACCTATGTTAAAAAAATGACATGAAGAACCTAGGTCAAGGAGGGATTAATCCATATCTATACGTATCACTCTCTCTGTATCTAGTTAGCTATAGCCTCTCAACTCAATCTCTCTCTCTCAACACTTTTTTTTTTTCTTTTTTTAAGATGGAGTCTCACTCTGTCACCCAGGCTGGAGTGCAATGGCACAGTCTCAGCTAACTGCAACCTCTGCCTCCCGAGTTCAAGCGATTCTCCTGCCTCAGCCTCCCAAGTAGCTGGGATTACAGGCACCCGCCATCACACCTGGCTAATTTTTGTATTTTTAATAGAGATGGGGTTTCACCATGTTGGCCAGGCTAGTCTCTAACTCCTTACCTCGTGATCTGCCTGTCTCGGCCTCCCAAAGTGCTACAGCCACTGCGCTCGGCCTGACTCAAAACTTTTTCTTCATGTTTTTAGTATTAGTAATGACAAGGAGCGACACACACAGTTTAATAATTTATTATAAATATCACTCACAGAATGTATTAGGTAATCTGTGCTAGGTCTCTCAATTATTCTTGTGACTAACTGCTTGGATGACCACGAGGACCACTGTGCTGTTATTGGAGACTGTGTGAATAGAGAACCCGAGTGGTGCAGCCACATGCAGCAACCCTAAGCATACATTTCTAAAATTTTTATGGACATATTTTTCTATCTCCTCATTTGAAAAATCATAGAGCACAACTCTCAGGTTAGATCAATATCATATCTTAGCATTAAACTGGGAGTCTGCTAAATTATTCTATTTAAGAATTTGATCATTTTAACAGTAAAAATAATATAATAGTAGTGTGTCTTCTCAGAAATTGTTTTCTTTTCTTTTCTTTCTTTCTTTTTTTTTTTTTATTAAGAGACAGGGTCTCTCTATGTTGCCCAGGCTGGTCTCGAACTCCTGGGCTCAAAACAATCTACAATCTCAGCCTCCCAAAGTGCTGGGACTCCAGGCATGAGCCACACTGCCTGGTTCAGAAATCTTTTTAAAGATATTTTAATAGAGTCATTTTAGTCTACAAAGAATTTCCACATTCATTATTTCATTGTGTTTTTACATTAACCCAGTGTATAAGATCTGTAATTCTCACTTTATCAAATTGAGAACTGAAGCTCAGGGAGGGATAGCAACTTACCCAAAGTCACACAGCTACTTAGGGACAGACTTAGGATTCTAATTGCTACTTTTAATAATCTGTTCATTATGCTACTTTTTTAAAAAATTAGAAATAAGTTGCATGTGCCAGAGATAATTTCAATGACCTCATAGGTGGGTATGAAATCAAAAGCTGTTTAATGATATTACATAAAAGTTCAAAACAGCAGAAAATCTACCCACAGATTTCAGAAAGGTCCTTCTGGGAAATTGAATTTTATTGTACTTTATATTTTAGAAAATTTATTTTATTATTATACAATTGGTTTATTGACTCACTCATTAATTCACCATACATTTTTCTAGTGTTCATGATTGATAAGGTATTTACCTGAACACTCTGTGACTGGCAAAAATGAGTCAGAGACAATCACTGGCATCATGAAATGAAGTATCTCAGAGTCCACAAATATCAGTAACAGCAGACAGAATGTTACAAATGCCATACCAGAGGTATGAGCATAATGTAATGATAAATTAGCAGAGAAACACAAGAGGCAACATAATTTGAATTATTGTCCACATTAAATAGGTATTACTCTTGTAATAATAATAAAATATTATTTGTTGTTTAAAAAAGAGAGATTATTAATTTCATGGTAGGAAAACAATGGTATAAAAGTGGCCATGCCATACTGCCCAAAGTAATGTATAGATTCAATGCTATCCCCATCAAGCTACCATTGACTTTCTTCACAAAATTAGAAAAAACTACTTTAAATTTCATATGGAACCAAAAATAAGCCCATATAGCCAAGACAATCCTAAGCAAAAAGAGCAAAGCTAGAGGCATCACACTACCTGACTTCAAACTATACTACAAGGCCACAGTAACCAAAACAGCATGGTACTAGTACCAAAACATATACATAGACAAATGGAACAGAACAGAGGCCTCAGAAATAATGCCACACATCTAATCTTTGACACAGTCTAATCTTTGACAAACCTGACAAAAACAAGCAATGGGGAAAGGATTTCCTATTTAATAAATGGCATTGGGAAAACTGACTAGCCACATGCAGAAAACTGAAACTGGACCCCTTCCTTACACCTTATAAAAAAATTAACTCAAGATGGATTAAAGTCTTAAATGTAAGACCTACAACCATAAAAACCCTAGAAGAAAACCTAGGCAATCAGGACATAAGCATGGGCAAAGACTTCATGACTAAAACACCAAAAGCAATGGCAACGAAAGCCAAAACTGACAAATGGGATCTAATTAAGCTAAAGAGCTTCTGCACAGCAAAAGAAACTATCATCAGAGTGTGCAGGCAACCTACAGAATGGGAGAAAATTTTTGCAATCTACCCATCTGACAAAGGACTAATATCTAGAATCTACAAAGAACTTAAACAAATTTACAAAAACAAAAACAAAAACAAAAAACTGCAGCCCCATCAAAAAGTGGGTGAAGGGTACGAACAGACACTTCTCAAAAGAAGACATTTATGTGGCCAACAAACATACGAAAAAAAGCTCATCATCACTGGTCATTAGAGAAATGCAAATCAAAACCACAATGAGATACCATCTCACACCAGTTAGAATGGCGATCATTAAAATATCAGGAAACAACAGATGCTGGAGAGGATGTGGAAAAATAGAAAAGCTTTTACACTGTTGGTGGGAGTGTAAATTAGTTCAACTATTGTGGAAGACAGTGTGGAGATTCTTCAAGGATCTAGAACCAGAAATACCATTTGACCCAGCAATCCCATTACTGGGTATATACCCAAAGGATTATAAATCATTCTACTATAAAGACACATGCACTTGTATGTTTATTGCAGCACTGTTCACAATAGCAGAGACTTGGAACCAACCCAAATGCCCATCAATGTTAGACTGGATAAAGAAAATGTGACACATACACAGCATGGAATACTATGCAGCCATAAAAAAGGATGAGTTCATGTCCTTTGCAGGGGCATGGATGAAGCTGGAAACCATCATTCTCAGCAAACTAACACAAGAACAGAAAATCAAGCACTGCATGTCCTCACTCATAAGTGGGAGTTGAACAATGAGAACACATGACGCAGGAAGGAACATCAGACACTGGGGCCTTTTGGGGGTTTGGGGACTAGGGGAGGGATAGCATTAGGAGAAATATCTAATGTAGATGACGGGTTGATGAGTGCAGCAAACCACCATGGCACGTGTATACCTATGTAACAAACCTGCACGTTCTGAACATGTATCCCAGAACTTAAAGTATTGAAAATAAATAAATAAATAAATAAATAAATAAATAATGAAATAAAAAGTGGCCATGGAGGGACAGGCATATATAGACACAAAATTCTTGTTTCTTTGCCCACTGAGTTCACAGGAGAAGGAAAAGAAGCTGCCTTCCCCAGTAAAATTCCAAAAATGCTGTCACCTTGAGAAAATCAGTTTTCAGTTAAGATAAGTAAAATGAGGAATTTTTAGGGCTGCAGGGCACAGGGTGGGGTGGAGTGGGTCTTGGCTCCTATCTTGCACAACTCCCCATTTTAAAGTTGAAGAGGCCAGGTGCAGTGGCTTACACCTATAATCCCAGCACTTTGAGAGGTCGAGGCAGGTGGATCACTTGAGGTCAGGAGTTCAAGACCAGCCTGGCCAACATGACGAAACTCCGTGTCTACTAAAAACACAAAACTTAGCCGGGTGTGGTGGCACATGCCTGTAATCCCAGCTACTCAGGAGGCTGAGGCCAGAGAATCGCTTGAACCAGGGAGGGGAAGGCTGCAGTGAGCCAGGATCGCGCCACTGTACTCCAACCTGGGTGACAGAGCGAGACTCCATCTCAAAAAAAAAAAAAAAAAAAAAAAAAAAGTTGAAGAGACTAAGGCATAAATAAGCAAAGATGCTTGCTCAAGATCGCATAATCAATCACAATAGAAAGGGAACTCATACTCAGATCTCCAGACCCCACACTGCTCTCATTGAAATACGTAGAATACCATCTGAGGCAAAGAGTTAGGTTACCCTTATTAAATGTCTACAGTTGGTCGGGCACGGTGGCTCACGCCTGTAGTCCCAGCACTTTGGGAGGCCGAGGCGAGCAGATCACTTGAGGTCAGGAGTTCGAGACCAGCCTGGTCAACATGGTGAAACCCTGTCTCTACTAAAAACTACAAAAATGTAATCCCAGGTACTTGGGAGGCTGAGGCAGGAGAATTGCTGGAACCTGGGAGGCAGAGGTTGTAGTGAGCCGAGATCACGCCATTGCACTCCAGCCTGCGTGACAGAGCAAAACTCTGTCTCAATAGAAAGAAAGAAAAAAACAATCGACAGTTACGCCTCAAAATTAAATTAACAACACTGGTTATTTAATGTTACCAGGATGATATCTATTATATATGTAAGAGATGTCATATATATGTGTAGATCCTCTTGGATCCACTTTCAAAATATATATATGTCTACCCGACATCTTGACACTTAGATATCTAATAGATATTTCAAATGTAGTATGTCCAAAACTGATTTTTTGATCTTTCCTCCCCAGACCTGCTTCACTCTCAGTCTTTCTCATTTCTTTTGATGGCAACTCCTCTATTCTTGTAGTTATTCAGGCTAGAACCCCTGGAGTTATCTTTGATGCCTCTCTTTTTATCCTACTATGTGCCGATTCTGTCAACAAATCCTGTGGAATCTGTCTTAAGAATATATCCGGGAACTGACCATCCTTACCACCTTCTCTACTGTGACAACCTTAATTCAATGGACAGTCATCTCTCTCTCTTGGATTACTGCAATAGCCTCTGAACCACACTCCTTGCTTCTACCTTTGTCCATATCCAGTTGTTCTCAAAACAGCCAGACTGAGCTTTTTAAAATGGTAAGTCAGATCATTATTCCTCTGACTCGAGTCTAAAATGGACGTTCATTTTGTTTAGAGTCAAAGCTGAAGTCCTTTCGTGGCAAAAATATTTATAGCAACATTACTCATTATAACCAAGAAGTGGAAAAAACCAAATGAACATATAAACGAAAATGTGTTGTATCCATATAACGGAATAATATTTAGCATTAAAAAAGAGAATAATTGATATGTGTTACAATTTGGATGAACCTTGAAAATATTATGAGGCCAGGCACGGTGGCTCACGTCTGTAATCCCAGCACTTTGGGAGTCTGAGGCGGGTGGATCACCTGAGGTCAGGAGTTCGAGACCAGCCTGGCCAACGTGGTGAAACCCCGTCTCTACTAAAAATGCAAAAATTAGCTGGGCTTGATGGTGGGTGCCTGTAATCCCATCTACTCGGGAGGCTAAGGCGGGAGAATTTCTTGAACCCAGGAGATGGAGGTTGCAGTGAGCTGAGATCGCACAACTGCACTCCAGCCTGGGTGACAGCGTGAGACTCCATCTCAAAAAAAAAGGAAAGAAAAGAAAAGAAAATGTTATGCTAAGTGAAAGAAGCCAGTCACAAAAGATCACACATTGTATAACTCTATTTATATGAAATGATGAAATGTCCAGAATAGGTAAATCTATGGAGACATAAAGTAGATTAGGAACTCCTTAGGGCTAGAGGGGTTGGAGGAAACAGGGAGTTTCCTCCTAATTGGTACGGGGTTTCTTTTAGGGATGATAAAAATGTTCTAAAATGGATTGTGGTGATGTTATGGGTCTCTGTGAATATACTAAAACCACTGCATGGTGTATGTTATGGTATGTGAATTACATTTCTATATTACATTGCCATAAATCTATTTTTTTAAAAAAGAGAGTTAGGTAATAGAAAGGAGGGAAAGAACATAATAAAAGGGGCAGCGTATGTTAAGGTCCCATATTAGGAAGGAACTTAGTATCTATGAGTTGATAGATATCATGGTACCTATGATATTAGAGAGAAGGCCAATATCCTTAAGGTGTATGAACAAGTTGGAAAATAAGCTGCAGTTAAATAAGGACCATAGTATGAGGATTTTAAATTTTATCAGAAGTCCCAAAAGAAAGATTTAGAGGGATTTAAGCAAGCAAATGACATAATCAAATTCCCATTAAAAAAATCATTCTGTCTGGCTGGTGTGGGGAGAATTAGAAGTAGGAAAGTGTAGAAACCGGGAGAGCAATTAAAAGTGATTGCAGTGGACTAGGAAGAAAGGATGGTTGAATTACAGGCAGATATAAGAGATGGAGTTTGGTGTCTACTTTGGAGAGAGAATCAATGAAAGTTGGCAAACCGAGTGGATGTAGGGCATGAAGGATATGAGTAGATGGAGATCTCACTTACTTAGATTGAGAAACCCTGGGGAAGAGTCATTTTAGGCGTAGTTCTGGAAACGCTAAACTTGAGATGCGTTTGAAAATAACCAAGTAGACACATACATCGACAGTTTGACAGATGGTTTAGCTTGGGTTTAAATATTGGCTCTGCCATTTACTAGCTATGTGACATTGAAAACCATTATTATTTTTCATGATTCCTTCATCTGTAAGATGGAGGGAACATAAACTACAGTAGCCAACTAATAATCCACTGGCTTATTATAGCTTGTTGGTTTAAGGCACAGACTCTGAACCTCCAACTGCCTGCATTTGGATCCTGGTTCTGCCATGACTATAGTTGTATGATCTTGGAGAAGTTACTTTATCTCTTTAAGTCTCATTTTCTTAATCCCAAAATGGGAATAATAATAGCACCTATCTCATAGGGTTGTTAAATAAGATACGCATTAGATAATGCATGAAAAGTGCTTGGGGCTGTCACATAGTAAGCAGATATAAGTGGTAGTTAATGTTATTATCTCACTGGGTTGACATAAAGAGATGAGATAATACATACGAAAGGAACCAGCACGTATTAGATATTCAAAGAATGTTACTAAAGTTTCCTTCCTCATTTTTTCACCTGAATTTTGTCTTAATTAAACTTTCCACTTTTATTTGGACTAGGCTAACCTAGACATTTTGTTAGTATGCCCACCAGTTTAAGATGGGAGATAAAGGTCAATGAACATTGCTACAGGAGGGGAAAATGGAGAAAAGAATGTCTAAGTGGGGAGGCACAATCCAGGTTGGGGAGACAGAACGCAATCAGCAAATATGAACAGTGGACCAGACTGTATAATTCCTGAGAAAAGTGGGGTTGCTTTGGAAAATTGGCTGTTATGAGACGAACCCCACAGCTGTGTGTTTTATCTAATGAATAACAATGAAGCAGGCCTCCTCAAATGACAACACGACTTCAACAGTATCTAAAAGCATCATGCACTCTGCCTGAGACCTTTGTGTGTGTGCCATCCCCACTGGTCCTTCATTCATTCATTCACTTGCTTATTTGTTTATTTTCTAGTTTATTCAACAAATATTTACTGAGCAGCAGGCATCAGGGAGACAGAAGGGGAGAAAAGGCGAATGTTCTTAGCTGAATGGAGCGTGAAATATACTGGGGGAAGACAGGAAAGAAATGAACAAGTAGAATATACAGTGTCAGGCCAGGCGCGGTGGCTCACGTCTGTCATCCCAGCACTTTGGGAGGCCAAGACGGGTGGATCACCTGAGATCAGGAGTTTGAGACCAGCCTGGCTAACATGGCAAAACCCCGTTTCTACTAAAAAATAAAAAAAAAAATTAGCAGGCATGGTGGTGTGCGCCTGTAATCCCAGCTACTCCGGAGGCTGAGGCAGGAGAATGGCTTGAACCAGGGAGGTGGAGTTTGCAGTGAGCTGATATCGTGGCATTGCACTCTAGCCTGGGTGATAAGAGTGAAACCTTGTCTCAAAAAAGAAGAAAAGCAGAAGAAAGGAAAGAAGGAAGGAAGGAAGGAAGGAAGGAAGGATAATGTCAGAAAATTTCTGTGGAGAAAAATAAAGCAAGGTCATCAGGGGAGATGCAGACATGGTGAGCAAAGTAAAGGTCTGAAGAAGGGGAGTACTCCAACAGAGGGAACATTTCGTGCAAAGGCCCTACTCATTATGTCTCTGTCATTCTGAATCCCATTTTTCCATCCTCCAAAATGTAAAGAAATAGAAAAGGTTCACTGGGCTGAGGAAGATAATGCTCTTAGTATTAGTTTCTAGGGCTGCTGTAACAAATTACCACAAATTGGGTAAATTATAGCAACAGAAATATGTTATCTTACAGTTCTGGAGGCCAGCAGTCCAAAATCCAGCAGGGCCACATTCCTTCAGGGAACTTCTGGAAAGAGACCAGTCCTTGCCAATTTCAGCTTCTGGGGGTTGTATCAGCATTTCTGGCTGCATCTCTCCAATCTCTGCCTCTGTCTTTACATGGCCTTCTCTGTGTGCCCATGTCTTCTCTTCTGTCTCTTATAAGGACACCTATCCTTGGATTTAGGGTCCACCTGAGTAATTCAGGATGATCTCATCTAAAGATCCTTAAGCCGGGCACGGTGCTCACGCCTATAATCCCAGCGCTTTGGGAGGCTGAGGCGGGCGGATCACAAGGTCAGAAGATCCAGACCATCCTGGCTAACACAGTGAAACCCTGTCTCTACTAAAAATACAAAAAATTAGCTGGGCGTGGTGGCACGAACCTGTAGTCCCAGCAACTCGGGAGGCTGAGGCAGAAGAATTGCTTGAACCTGGGAGACGGAAGTTGCAGTGAGCCAAGATAGCACCGCTGCACTCCAGCCTAGGCATCAGAGCTAGCCTCTGTCTTAAAAAAAAAAAAAAATCCTTAATTTAATTACATCTGCAACTTTCCAAATAAGGTCACAGTCACAGATTCTGGCCATTAGGATGTGAAAATATCATCGGGGGGGCTACCATTCAATCCACTACACTCAATAAAGGTGTTTTAGTTCTTCTTTGTCCATGTTATGGACTTTCTCATGTTCCTCATCTTTTTTCTCTAAGTTGAAAAGTTGTCTTCGAGAAATGTTTTTTCTTTTCTTGTTTCTTTTTTTTTTTTTTCTCTCTCTCTCTCTCCTTCCTTTCCTCCCTCTCTCTCTCTTTCTTGGAGTGTCTATACAGACATAAGTGAGGGAGATGACTGAGAATCATCTGAGATAGAGACGTTCATGTGACCACAGCCATTAATGTGGTTCAAGGGCAAAATCATGTTGGCATTTGTTTGGGAACTGCAGTGAGTAGGTTAAAATTTCAGAATAATTAATTATTTCTCTGTTGGCCAAACAGGAAATGGATAAATATAATCAATGTTCACAATTTGGAAAATTGAAGAAATTATTCTATTTATCCCTTTTCCCATTCATACCATACACAGCTAAGTTATGTTACCATCCTTATTCGTACTTTCATTTATCTTTTTCTACTTTTTGACAGTTTGAGTCTTTGTTGCAGTATAACATATGTGCAATAGGTACAAAAGCTTTATGTTCACATATTCATCTCACACTGTTTTTACATATCTGTTTAACCGTGTAACCATCATCCAAATCAAACATTCAAAAGGCTTCTTCCCACTTAACAATTCCCTCCCCAAAGGTGACCACTATTCTATCTAGTTATATCACCATAGACAAGTTACCTGTTTGTGAACTTCTAAAGTGATATAGTATGCACTCTTGTGTAAATTTCTTTTTTTTTTTTTTTTTTGACATATGTCTGAAAGACGCATCCAAGCTCTTGTGTGTGGCTGTGGTTTATTTTTTTTCAGTACTGCATAGTATTTCACTGCGTATCACTGTATGATATATATTTATTCTAATTTGTGTTGTTTCCATTTGTGAGTTGTCATGAATAAAGCTGCTATGAACCTTATTGTACAAGTCTTGTGGCAGACATATGTCATCATTGTTGATGGGCATATCCCTAGAAGTGGAATTGTTGGGCCGTCGAATAGACATAGGTTTAGTTTTAGTAGATTTTACCCAAGACTTTTCTAAAGTAGCTATACCAATGAACTCTCCAGTTGGTCCATATCCTCACCATTTGATATTGTCAAGCTTCTAAATGTTAGCCGTTCTGATGGGTATATAGCGGTTTGGAGTGGTATTTCATTGTGGTTTTACTTTGCATTTCCCTAATGACTACTGATGTTGAGCACTTCGTCATATGTGTATTGGTCACTCGTATATCCTCTTTTGTTAACTGCCTATTCAAGAATTTTGCCCCCCCCTCTTTTTTTGAAAACAACAACAACACATTTTTGGTTGTCTGTCTTTTTCTTATCGGTTTGTAGGAGTTCTTTATTTACTCTGGATATACATCCTTTTAGTGAATATCCTTTTTGGCCATGCATTGTTCCAATCTGTGGCTTACCTTTTTATTTTCTTAATTTTATGTTTTAGGGGTCAGTAAACTTTTTTTGTAAAGGGCCAAATAATAAATATTTTAGGTTTTGCAGGTCATGTGGTCTCTTTTGCAACTACTCAGCTATGCCATTTAGTGCAAAAGCAGCTACAGACAATATGTTTACTGAATAAGCATGGCTGTATTCCATTAAAACTTTATCATTCTTTTTTTTATTATTTTTCACCCATGTCAAAATTTAATAATTATTCTTAGCTCACAGATTGTACAAAGACACTTGACAGGCTGGGTTAAGTTTATAGTCTGATACGGTTGGGCTATGTCCCCACCCAAATCTTATTTCAAATTGTAGTTCCCATAACCCCCATGTGTCATGGGAGGTACCAGGTGGAGATAATTGAATCATGGAGGTGGCTTCCTCCATCCTGTTCTCGTGATAGTGAGTTAGTTCTCACAAGGTCTGATGGTTTTATAAGGAGCTTCACCCCACCACTCACTCTATACTTCTCCTTGCTGCCTCTATGTGAAGAAGGACGTGTTTGCTTCCCCTTAAGACATGATTATAAGTTTCCTGAGGTCTCCCCAGCCCTGTGGAACTGTGAGTCAATTAAACCTCTTTCCTTTGTAAATTACTCTGTCTTGGTATGTCCTTATAGCAGTGGGAGAACAGACTAATATATAGTCCATAGTTTGGCAGCTCAGGTGTATTTAATAAATACAAATTATGAATTTTAATGAATTTCAGTTTATTAGTCTCTTCTTTTGTCATCAGTGCTTTTTTATTACTATTTAATAAATATTTGCCTATCCCAAAATCATGAATATATTATCCTTCATCTTATTCTAGAAGTTTCATTTTATTATTCATGTTTATGTCTATGATCCATCTGGGATTAAGTTTTATGAACAATGTAAAATAGAGGTTTCACATATTTGCTTGTATGTACTTAAGTTATTATAAATCTTTTTCAATTTTATTATGCAACTATGACTTATCTGTTCATTGAAGCTTTCCCTGATACCCTTACCTTGCGCTTGTAACCTTCCTATAGTCATTCTTTCAAGAACTACTTTTTGAAGCCTTATTATGTACCATGTTAGGCACATGGTGTGGTTTGTGTCTGAAGAAAGTTATAGTTTTTTGAAGAAAACAATTTAAACTATACAATGAAATATGATAATATTGCAAGTATTTGTTCACATGTTTTTCTTTCTTTCTTTTTTTTTTTTTTGAGACGGAGTCTTGCACTGTCCCTGGGCTGGAGTGCAGTGGTGTGATCTCAGTTCACTGCAACCTTCGCCTCCTGGGTTCAAGCGATTCTCCTGCCTCAGCCTCCCAAGTAGCTGGGATTACAGGTGCCTGCCACCACACCCAACACATTTTTTGTATTTTTCGTAGAGACGGGGTTTCACCATGTTGGCCACGCTGTTCTCAAACTCCTGACCTCGTGATTCGCCTACCTGCTTTGGCCTCCCAAAGTGCTGGGATTACAGGCATGAGCCACCGCGCCTGGCCCTGTTCACATGTTTTTCTAAAAATTAGTCATTTGAAGAAAAAAGCCATAAGCATTAATTTTACTATCTCTAGCACCTAGCATAAATCCTAGCGTAGAAAAGGTGATCATGAAATTTGATGAATGATTAAATGAGCAAGTAAATACACATATACATTGAATAAATATACACATATATATAGTGAGTATATATATACACATATATTTTAATTCAGTGAATACACATAAATGTTTATATATATGTGCCCAACATGCACACAAACAACCTTCCACTCTTTCCTCCCAGATGAACACAATTAAAGTACCACTTCAGAAACCACTAATTTTTTTCCTTTGTGCCTTGGACCAGGCGTCCCCAACCCCCAGGCCACAGATCAGTAGTGGTGCGTGGCCTGTTAGGAACTGGGCTGCATAGCAGGAGGTGAGCCACCAGCCAGCGAACAAAGCTTCATCTGTATTTACAGCTGCTCCCCATGGCTCACATTACTGCCTGAGCTCTGCCATCTGTCAGATCATCAATGGCATCAGATCCTCATAACAGCCCAAACCCTACTGTGAACTGCGCTCACAAGGAGGAGAATCTAATGCCCGATGATCTGTCACTGTCTTCCGTCATCCCCAAATGGGACCGTCTAGTCACAGGAAAACAAACTCAGGGCTCCCACTGACTCTACATTATGGTGAGTTGTATAATTATTTCATTACGTATTACAATGTAATAATAATAGAAATAAAGTACACAATAAATGTAATGTGCTTGAATTATCCTGAAACCACCCCTGCCGACCCCCTTCCCTGGTCCATGGAAAAATTACCTTCCAAAAAACCAGTCCCTGGTGCCAAAAAGGTTGGGGGCCGCTGCCTTAGACAGACAAAGTTTATTCACTATAGATTAATGACTAACGTCTTAGCCTTTTCACAAGATGGTGCCAAAGATGAAGAAGGAAGGTCTTGCCCCTCCGAAGCTGATGCCAAAGCAAAGGCTTTGGCCACAAGAAAAAGATCCATATGTCACCCTCTTTCTAGTGACCCAAGGCACTGTGGTTCTTGAAGCAGCCCAGATATCCTTGGATGAACGCCCCCAGGAGAAACAAGCTTACTCACTCTGCCTCATCAGTTCCGCTGACCACTGAGTCTGCTATGAAGAAGACAAAAAACAATGTCCCAATCGAGATGGATTGATGGATAACAGAATGATAGATTCAGAGTCTTGCTCTGTCACCCAGGCTGGAGTATTAATAATAAAGTATTAATGGCAGATTCTGGGGAGTGGGCATATGAATGCTCACGGTAAATTATTTTCAACTTTTCTGTATATTTGAAAGTCTTCATCATAAACTATAAAGGAAGTAATGTGCAAAAACAGAAAAGAAAACAATGATACACTTGGGTTCATTGTGGATGTCAAAGTCAACAAACAAGCACCGATCAAATAGGCTATGAAGGAGCTCTATGACTGATGTGGCCAAGGTCAACACCCTGATCAGGCCTGGTGGAGAGAACGCATATGTTCAACTGCCTCCTGATTTACGTTTCGGATGTGGCCAAGAAAACTGGGATCGTCTAAGTTGAGTCCAACTGGCTAATTCTAAATATTCACCAGAAAAATCATCATTTAAGAATAATAGTAATAAAGACTTGATGGCTCCTATCTCAGACTGCCTGGGTTCAAATCCAGGCTCTATCACCTAGCAGTTAAAGTTACTTAACTTTCCTGTGCCTCAGTAGCCTCACCTGTAAAATGAAAAAATCTTCCTCACAGGAATGTTTGGAATATTAAAGGAGTTAACACATATCAAATAATTAAAGCCTAAAGGTTCAATGAGGACAGGAATTTTTGTGTTTTATTCATTGCCATATCCCTAGCTTATAGAAGAGTGTTTGGTACATACCAGATGCTCAATAAATTTCTACTGAATGAATAACCAATATCTGGATTGTCAAAACTGAATAACTGTTGGCTATTATTTTATGTATGCTATAAAAGTTCTTAATTCCCATTTCAATAATTCCCTATCCACCAATTAATGCCATTTTCACTTTGGGAGCCATGGCACTTTCCTATAATGACACAAGATGGCAGCATCACTCTCCTTTTAAGTTATCAGCCATGCTCTAGTTTGACCAATTTTGGAAATTCTCTGAAGCATTTTTATTTGCAAGTTCCTCCATCCATTCTACTTTTTTTTTTTTTTTTTTTTTTTTAATGAACAACATTAACTGTTTGAATTACCATAAGATTACCTCCTAACTGCTCTAATTTCTAGCTAAGGAAAGATTACTACTTGTAAAAAGGTAAAAATGTTGACATGAATCCAAGACTGCTTTCCGGTGCCACTACGATTTTGTGTCCTTAAAGCTCCCTTTCTGTAACACAAAGTTGCTTGACAAATTATGAAGCCAAATGCTGTTTCAAAGACACACGGTGCAACAATGCTGTTCCCTTCCAAGCCTGTAAGAAACTACAAACAAAATACAACTTCCCCTCTGTCTCTTTACTAAAGACATGAAGCTAATTCTTCAGTCCCTCTAAGTTACTCTGTGAATTCACTGTTGAACAGCAGAAATTTCTGAGCGCCTTTCAGTATGAGACCTTGTGGGGTAACGAAAAAACCTTTAGTTTAGAAATTAAGAGACCTGGATTCTAGTGGCTCTTTAGAAATCTTCTCACCTCCAACTTTAATCAAATCTCCTATCTTTCCAAGATTCAGTTTCCTTATTTCTAAAACAAGGAAAATAATATCCGCCTTACCTATTCGGAAACGAGATCAGTAAATGTAAACGGCATTATGAACTGTAAGGAGTATAACTGTATTATAAATATTATAAACTGTAAAGCATTATACACTTCACCCTGCATGAGCTAATGTTAGAATCATTTTCATTTTACCTATGGGGAAAACCAGTTCTATCCAGTTAAGTGAGCTTGCCTCAGTTTTCTCATCTGTAAAATGGGACTAATGAGAGCAACTCCACCTACTTCAGTGAGTTGTAAGGATAAAATAAGATAATAGAGGTGAAAGTGCTTTTAAAATGAAAGTACTTTCACTTGTACTCTCACAAGATTATTAGCTTAAGCAAATGGCTTTTCTTGGATTTCACAAACAGTTCTGAAGGAAACAACGTATAAGTAAATCGTTCAAGAAAATAAGTATTTTGAATTATTACTTTCTGAAACCTCAAGAAATTGCATATTTTAAAAAGACAGGAGTTGAGAGGCTGAAGATGTTATTTTATGTAGGGAAAGATGACTACAATTAAGTGGTTATATTCAAGGTGGTACTTCATAAATGCATTTTAAATAGCTGTATTTAAATGAGGTATTTTGTAGAAATGAAGTGTTCATTGAAAATATTAACATTCAACTTGCCAGACGCAGTGGTTCACCCCTATAATCCCAGCACTTTGGGAGATCAAGGTGGGCAGACCACTTGAGGCCAGGCGTTCAAGACTAGCCTGGCCAACATGGCAAAACCCCGTCTGTAGTAAAAATACAAAAATTAGCCAGGCTTGGTGGCCATGCCTGTAATCCCAGCTACTTGGGTGTCTGTGGCATGAGAATCGCTTGAACCCAGGAGGGCTGCTGCGAGCCAAGATCGCATCACTGCACTCCAGCCTGGATGACAGAGCAAGACTCTGTCTCAAAGAAAAAAAAATTAACATTCAACTAATATTTATTGATTGCCTATTGTGTACCAAGCATTTTCAAATGTACTATTTCATTTTATACTTTTTAACCATCCTCAGAACTAGAGAAAAATGCCAGTCCCATTTAAAAGTTGAGGAAACTGAGGTTCAGGGAGGTTATTCAGTTTGCCTCAGGTCAAACAGCAGAACCAAGGTTTTCTGACTTCCAATCCCCTGCCCCTTCCTGCCTTTTCTCGGGAGTATTACTGTAAATGTTTCCATTCAGTCCTCTGGAAGCATTCGTGATATCAAATCCAACACTTACAGCAGCAAACTAGCAATTTTTGTTTAGTAAAAAACCAGAGGTGGAATATGAATGTAACAGTTTGGAAGAATCTGGATAAATAGACACTTCTTAGCCAAAACGTCTATGTCTTCTTAATTTCAATGGCTTAAGAAACTTAGGCTCTTACCTTTTGACTATACAATTTTATATAAAGGGATTCAGCTACTTTCCTCTTAAATATTTCTACTTTCCTCTTAAATATTTCTAGAGCCAATTCATATCTTCAAAACTAAAAATAATTAATTATTAAATATTAGGAGTCAAAAAGAGAGAAAGAAAATTATGAGGTAAAGAGAGATCTTAGAAATGAAAGCCACTTAAGTCTGTTAGGAGGTATCAGTTATGTAAGAATGATGTGCTGTTGTTGCCACACATAATAAGTCAATCTTAAAAAAGCATTTATCCCCGCTGATGTTATAGTTTTTATACAGACCAATTTAATGAACTGGATGTCATTTTAATGTGTGAATTTTGGTAAGTTTGTTTGCCAGAAATTCTAATTACTTAATTACCTTGAAATGACACCATTCTTAATTATCAAGTCTGTTTTGCTGCATTTTATTTGCTGGTAAGATTATTCAACTTTAGGATTTAAGGCAAAGAGGCCTTCAAATTTATATGTCTGGTTAGTTGCTTTATTTCCCATTATCCAAAGAATGATATTGACACTATATTTTATTAGCTGTTCAAATCAGTTTTATAATAACAAGTATTTGTAGCGGTCCCTTGAAAAGTTATCCAAATATAATACCTGTTTGCATAGAACTACATACATCAATGAACACTATGATCTTTTAGTTACGGAAAAATAGCCCACAGAGCCTTATAAATGGAAATATAAAACTCTTATTTAAACATACATTTATTTTCCCTTTTATCTGCTTTTGGAATAATAGACTTTATGAGACACAGTCTCCCTCTGTTGCTCAGACTGGAGTGCAGTGGCATGATCTAGGCTCACTACAACATCCACCTCCCCAGTTAAAGCGATTCTCGTGTCTCAGCCTCAGGGAGTAGCTGGGACTATGGGTCTGCACCACCACACCAGTATTTTTAGTAGAGATGGGGTTTCACCATGTTGGCCAGGCTGGTCTTGGAGTCCTGGCCTCAAGTGATCTGCCTGTCTTGGCCTCCCAAAGAGCTAGGATTATAGGTGTGAGCCACTGCACCCAGCCAGTCTGACTTTTAGAAATATGTGTATTCTTAAATTAATAAAAGTCATTTCACAGATAAGGAAAAGCAGACAGGAAACATACAGGGAGGTACCTATAAAATTCATGTAGTCACTATTTCTTTCTTTGGCTTAGGATTTCACCTTTATTTATTGCGGTATCAAGGTCAAGTCTCTCCCCTCATGGAGCTAACAATCTTTGAGGGACAAATTATGACCACTTGCAAGTAAGACAAGCCACTATATTCCACTGCACATGACACTGTCTTATTATTTCACTTTGCAAGTAATCTCATTATTTGCAAAGTGAAGCAATCAGACAGGGCCGTGTCCAGTGGAATAAGACCTTGAGTGTCTACTCAAGGTCTTTTAGAGCTCAAAGGAGGGAAAGATCAGAGAGGCCTGCAGTTTCAAGAAAGCTTGCTTTTAGATTGGAATTCCAAAAGCATGGTTTGGTGACTAAGAATTTCAAGGATAATTATAATTGTTGAGTAGGCAAAGACCCTGAAATCCTGAATTCCTCTTAGAATGTCAATAATTATGAACCTGGCCTTGTTTTGTTTACACGCTTTTAACATTTCAAGAGAAGGTGTTTCTCAATAAAAAGCTATCTCAAGAATCTATCTTCTGAACTACCTTGGCTTTTACCTGTGCTATTTGAATTGAGAGGTGCTGTGTCTGATTTGCAGTTAGATGCTTCAGCTCCAAAACTTCTTGGGAGAGTCAGATCTTCTTACTTCCAGAAGATAGCAATGTTGTCTTTCTTCGCAAGCCCCACTTACTAATTGGTCCCAACTTGAACTTAATTCAGTACACAGCAAATCCTGTACTAGGTACCAGAGAGATGCCGTGGCACGGATAACCTACACAGCTTGCTAGTTTTTAACCATCTGTAACACCAAATCAGGCCAAGGTAGGCTCAGGCCTGTAATCTCAGCACTTTGGGAGGTCAAGGCGGGTGGATCGTGAAGTCAGGAGTTTGAAACCAGCCTGACCAACATGGTGAAACCCCATCTCTACTAAAAACACAAAAACTAGCTGGGCGTGGTGGCGCGTGCCTGTAATGTCAGTTACTCAGGAGGCTGAGGCAGGACAATCCCTTGAACCCGGGAGGCGGAGATTGCAGTGAGCCAAGATTGCGCCACTGCACTCCAGCCTGGGCAACAGAGTGAGACACCACCTTAAGGGGGGAAAAGAAAACAGTTATAAGCAAAGTGAAGTTAATTCTGTGCAGGAGTCAAGAAAGTACTCAGAGAAGAGGTGACATTTCAGAGGATACTAAAGCAAGAGAAGCACTTTCCTAACTAGAGGAGGAAAGGGTATGCATTACAGGCAGAGCATGTAGGAGAGCAGGGGTGTGTAGTGTGAAAGGATTGTACCAGAAAGGGCAATTGTACCAGAAAGGGTTGATGGTGGCTGCATATAAAGTTATCAAAACCCAAAATAAGTCAGTGTAAGAAAGAACATGATTTGTGTAATCTATCAAAAAGCTACAAATATTTCCATTTCTGGATGCACACAAACAGCCACCTGGAGAAAACAACCATTTATTGTCCACTGTGCCCAGCTCCATGCTAGGCACTATAGAAGATACAAGGGAAGGCAGGCCCTTGCCCTGGAAATGTTTATTCTCTTTCTAGAAAAAAGATTAACTCACATAAAATAATTAAAAATAAGATGCCAGCCTCTAAGGAAAAGTGTTAGATTGTCTGAAACTCAAGCAGGGAGCATTTTGGCTACCCTGGAATTCCCCATAATAGTGCAAGTACTCTTGGGGTCAGGAGAGGGGTTGGATGGCCTGACTCCTTCACCCAGAAAAAAGGTAATGGCTAACCCTCATAGAGCACTTCCTACGTACTGGGCACTGTTCTAGGAGCTTACACGGACTAACAAATTAAGTCTTCACAACCACTCTATATGAAAAGGAATAGTTATCTCTATTTACATATGGGGAAACTGAGGCACAGAGTCACAGAATTGAAATCCAGGAGATGTGGTTCCACAGTCGTGCAGTCTTTTTCATCTTAGTATTCTCAAAATCTAGCACAGTACCCGGTGCTGGATGTTAAGATCTTAAACAAACAAACAAAAAACTAGTTTTCCTTAAAAATTATATTTTCAGGGTAATACAATTCAAGTCACAACAAAGACGTGAAGGCCTCACGTTTGTAAGGGAGGAAAAATGCATTTTAGTCGTACAGCCCTAACTTTTACTTGACCCAAGGCCAGCAAGAAAATGTTTCTTTTTATTTATATATATTTTTTCTTTGGTGACAATTTGGTGTTTCTGAACGCTAGGGGCTCCCGGTTTCTCTGGTTTGAGAGCAACTTTTCCTTTTAGGACTTTTTTTTTTTTTTTTTTTTTTGAAGGGGGTGGGGGAAAATGTGGCCTTAATTATCCTACGTCTTAGGCAGCTTAAGGAAGGGGCTGTGCTTTCAGAATCCCATCCGAGCCAAGTAAGGAGGTCCCTCTTTCTCTCTCCCCCCACGTCTTCTCTTTTTAAAGGACCTCGTGAAATAGAAGTGCAGAAAACAAACCCAGGCGATCACAGCAGCAGCCGCCGCGGCAGCAGCACCAACAGCAGGAGGAGCAGGAGGAGCAGGAGGAGGAGGAGGAGGAGGAGGAGGCAAAGTTGGAGTTGGGGCTGGCGCTCCGGAGTTGCTGGACTCAGCGCAGCTCCCATTCATTAAGGAACCAGCTGCGGAGGAAGGTGGCCGAGCGCCCGCGCTGCCCACTCGCTCGCTCGCGCACTCAGACGCGCGCCAGCCCAGCGCGCCCCAAGCTGCGCAGCTCTGCAAAAGTTTCTGCTCGGGATCTGGCTCTCTTCCTCTTGGACTTTCGAACGATTTGGGGTTGAGAGAGGAAAGCAGAGGCGCGCAGGAGGAGCAGAAAACACCACATTCTGCAGTTGGAGGCAGGCAGCCCGGGCTGCACTCTCGCCGCCGCGCCCGGAGCCGGGGCCGACCGGCCACTCTCCGCAGCAGCCTCGGCCAGGAGGCGACTCGGGCGCCTGGGTGTGTGGCTGCTATTGCGGGACGTCTTCGCGAGGCGGGAGGCTCGCGCCGCAGCCAGCGCCATGCAAAACTACAAGTACGACAAAGCGATCGTCCCGGAGAGCAAGAACGGCGGCAGCCCGGCGCTCAACAACAACCCGAGGAGGAGCGGCAGCAAGCGGGTGCTGCTCATCTGCCTAGACCTCTTCTGCCTCTTCATGGGTGAGCCCAGCCCCGCTGTCCCTCGGCCCCTCGGCCCTCGGCGCGCGTCCCAGCCCAGCCTGGGGCCGCGCCGCGCCGCGCTGTCAGCTCCGGGGGGCCCCGCAGCCTTCCTGGGGAGCCTTCGCGCCGCCCGGGCCCGAAGCCCCCGCCCTCCCCGATCCCACCGACTTCCTGGCCTGTACTTGAGTGGGTCTGGGCATGCTTAAGCGTTCGTGGGCAACTGTTAAACCAGCTCGATAAAAGTCGTCTCCAGGTTGGAAGCCCGGGCGGAATCCCGCGGAAGGTGTGGGTTAGTCCTTTTAGCGTAGGGGAAGTTGGTTGAGCCGTGCTCTAGGGCCAGCGTATAGCTGGTCGCCCTCCATCCGAGTGAAATGGATCGCCCCGAGAGCCGGGCTCCTGCCTGGAGCCGGGCTGCCTTACCGCGGCTGTATGTAAACATCCAACCCTTCCGCCTTTGCTGCCCAGGCTCGCCAGACTGGCTAGCCGGCCTTTTCACTTGCTTCTCTCCTGGAGGTGCTCTCCCCGGGCTTGGTGCTGGGCACGGCTTCGGCAATCACTTGAGTGCCTACTGTGTGCCAGGTGGTAGGCGGCTTCACGGGCATCAGTTTTAGCTCGCCCACTCCCTGACTTGGTGCAGCAGGGATGATGAGCCCCATTTCCCTGATGGGCACGTTGAGGCACTGGGAAAGCCAGCTGCGATCTTGTTTGGGGACCACAAATTTAATTGCACTCCCAGAAAGTTGAGGCGATGATCCATTTCTGTTTTCCAAGGTCGTTGGGAGCCACAGCTGGAAGAGCGGTGGGAGTTAAAGGAATTGGAGTGGGAGAGTGAGGAGGATTTATGAACTCGGTAGGGGAGGGAGAAAGCGCTTCACACGAATGAACAGGACTTCCAAGGTTGAAGTCAGCCTAGGATTTTTTTTTTTTTTTTTAAGCGAATCATGGTGTAATGGAAAGCGCACAGTACTTGTCATCAGAACACTGCCGCTCTTGCCACTTGCTGGGTGTGCCACCTAACTGCCTCATGGGCCTCAGTTTCCTCTGAGTTGAATGAGTGGGTTGAAGTAGATGCTCTCCGAGGCCCCTTCCTGCATTAAGAACTCGGATCTGGTCCAGGAGCTGTTCTGCCAACTCTGCTAACTGAAGAAACATCTGTGTTCCCAATTCAGTTTCCTTAAAATAGAACTCCTGCACGGAGACCTAAGTCCCCTTTGAAATGGATTTGTCCATGCAGATTTTGCAGACCAGAGACTTCTTAGGCTGGAGTTACACCTCCCTGGTGTTCATGACTCTTGCTGTAGCACTGTCCTTATTATGCAGTGTCCTCTTGATGGTCCATAGTAAAGAAAGATAGGATTCTTAGAGTTTAAAAATAAGGACAGTCCCCTTCAGATAAGGAGAGACAGCTGAAGGTATAATTGTGTTCTGTGGAGGAGTGGAAGGGAAGAAAGGTCACTGTAGTTCAGGTGGCACATCCCATTTCCACATCTCTCAATATTAATTCAACATTAAGATGCTATGTAAAGGAATTGTCACTGGGGGGCCTACCTTCCTGAAGGCAGCTGGCTTATTATCATGCACAGTGGGACAGATTACTACTTAAAGTCTTGTAATCAAGCTGTTGAATTTTTAAAAGACCCTCCTTGGTCCTAGGGGAGTATAAGGAAGCACTAAACACATGGAAGCTGTTTGCTGTAAACTTGACTGGAACTCCCTGTGTTTATTCAGTGTGTTTTGGTGGCAGGGAAAGCTCTTTCTAGACTGCCTGTGCAGGATACTCTCCTACCTCCTACTTTGTGATTAAGAAAGCAGAGCTAGAACATGCTTGACAGCCTTTGTACAATTTCCTTTCCACCCTTGTGATTTCAGAAGGCAGTCCCAAGAGGTGGTGTCTTATGAAAGGGAAAAGGAAAGAGATGTAAAGGAATTTGCAAAAAGACACACCCATCAGCTATAGTTTAGCCAGGGATGTAAAAACCCAAGCTACTCTGTTGTACATAGAAGGTGTAAAAAAGGTGTGTGTGCGTGCATACATGTGTGGGCACACGCACATTTCAGTTCTTCATTTGCCCCACCTATCTCCCATCGCCCCAAAGCTAATATTCTAACCTGTTGATTATATTTATTCACTGTTGGTCCTATGTTTGAACAAAATGATTTTGTTTATCTCCAAAAAGCAATAAGCTGTCACTACCACGTATTTTATTATAGAGGCACATAGCTACTTGTTTTAAGGGGTGCTTTGCCATTAAAACCATGGCAACATTTTCAAAGTGACTTATTGATCAGTGTCTCCCCTGAGCACAGGCCAATCACAGTATCGCTAATTAAATGTCTCTTAAACACCTTTAATAGGAAAAATTCTTTGCAAGAGAAACATTATTTAGGTGAGATATTTATGCAGGAGAACTCTATCTGGCTTCCAAAAGAAAAATTAATAGTACAACATGTGATTTTAATATTCCACACATCACTGTCCTAAAAAATATTGTTTCCACTTTTTGCCTAAGACCGTCAGTATGATTTAATTTTTATATAGTTTATTGATCATATGGTCTGGATTACAGAGCACTAATATATTAAGAAGAGAGACAGTTTTCTGTTTCTTCTCCCACAAGAATATACACCAAGCTTCATCTAGTATCTGGAAAAAATAAAAGTTGATGTGCTATGTCAGTGTTATGTAAGTGGAAATATGCAAGTAGTTTAACTTGTTTCACATACCTTTTTAGAACGTTAAATTCTTGGTGAAAAGACAGAAGTCCACTCTCGTTGGAAAGCCAAGACAATCTGGTGTCAAATAACACCAGTGGGAGTTTACCCTTCATTGGACAGCTATCTTTGCAGATTAATTGCTTTTAAATACAGTTATGAATCTTTGCGTGATAGGTTTTTCTGAAATTGATTTTGTTTTCCTTTTAATTAAGTAATGTTTATCACCTCCTGGTTGTTGTACATTGATTGTGGTGGATGGGGTTACAGGAGAGCGACAAACAATTCCCAGGTAAGAAGGGAGGAACAATTACTGTCTTTCTAAGCTCTGTTAGTCTCTTTTTTATATAAATTCATATAGACACTCTTTAATGCAACCCCTATGAATAGATTATCTCCGTTTTATAAACCAGAAACCATGTCTCAGAAAAGGGAAGGATAGATTAACAGTGAAGTCAATTTGAATTGATCCCCAATTCTCAGTTTAGCGTGAGTGGAGTCCTTTCCCCCATCTGAAGAATCTTGAAATTGAGGTTCTCATCAGAAAATTCTGAAGCTCAGTTTGCAGAAAAGTTCTGCGTCTCCAGATTTCCCAGTTACCCATTTGCAACAAAGCAGAAAAATAAAGTTGGTCCCAGTCTTCCGGTCAGTGAAACAGAATTTGGGTGGTCAGCAACCATGCTATTTAATTTGGTCGCTCCACCACGTTTTTGGATGTTTTTTGATTTCCAACTAAATGGTTGAGCTAAAATTCTAGAACTGGTTCTATATATGGGATACATAGAGTCATAATTTATTATTATTTACTTTTAACAGTGAGAGAAGGGCAGCATGGTATCGTGAAAAGAGACACTTAGAAGCTTCAGGTTTCAGGTTGGCCAGTTGCGTTGTGTGGATGAGTTGGTTTTCTGTGTGTCTCAGTTTTTTTCCATCTGCACAATGATTGTGTGGTTTTATGTCTAATGTTGCCGTTAAACATGCGGTGACCGATTTCTAGTAGAGGCTTGACATTAGAGACTTGACATATGCTGAATGTCTGCCTTATGCATCTACTCTGCTGAGCTCTTCATTATATATTAGCTCTGTGAATCATCACGAACTAGAGACAGGCATTAGAGTCTTGTACTGCCACTGCACTGTACAGCTTTGGAGAAATTCATTAAAATTTTCTGAGTCTCAGTTTCTTTATCATTGCAAAAAAGGGAAGGAACTAGACCAACTTTCAGTGTCCTTCTAGCTCTAACAATTTTATAAGCCTAGGCTGGTAGATATTGTGATGTAGAAACCTACTCACTGCCTCTCGTGGACCATTTGTCATTAATTGAATTGTTATATATGTATGACCAAAGAATTGATGTTGAAAATTAGCTTAAGTTGCTGTTAATTCTGGAGGGGAGGTAAGCATTGCTTTTACTAAGGTTAAGGCAATACCATGAGAAACTGATAAGGTTTTTCCTTGGCTAGATGTGTCCTTTCACCTACTTCCTGAAATTTATATATTTTCATTAATCAACTGGTAAACTGCCTAGCCAACCATCCTACACAGATGAAAATAAAGAAAAGAGCCTCAGTTGGGTACAGTGGCTTACTCCTGTAATCCCAGCACTTTGGGAGGCAGAGGCAGGAGGATTACTTGAGCTAAGGAGTTCGAGATCAGCTTGGGCAATATAGTGACACCTTGTCTCTACAAAAAAATCAAAAATTAACTGGGCGTGGTGGTGCAAGCCTGCAGCTGTAGCCTCTCTTCTTGGGAGGCTGAGGCAGGAGGGTACCTTGAGACTAGGAGTTGGAGGCTGCCCTGAGCCGTGATTGTGTCACTGCACTCCAGCCTAGGATGATTTAGTAGGTAAGCCCTGTTGACTTTTCTAGTATGGTTAAAAACTTTTTCCTCACTGTCCAAAATGGTTAGGGTGGTTTTTTTTTTTGTCTGTTTGTCTGTTTGTTTTTTTGAGACAGAGTCTTGCTCTGTCACCCAGGCTGGAGTGCAATGGCGCGATCTTGGCTCACTGCAACCTCTGCCTCCCGAGTTCAAGCGATTCTCCTGCCTCAGCCTCCTGAGTAGCTGGGACTACAGGCGCGAGCCACCATGCCTGGCTAATTTTTTGTATTTTTGGTAGAGACAGGGTTTCACCGTGTTAGCCAAGATGGTCTTGATCTCCTGACTTTGTGATCTGCTCGCCTTGGCCTCCCAGAGTGCTGGGATTACAGGTGTGATTAACCCTTTTGATTGCCTGTCAATTTTAGATTCTGCCTTTACCCTTTCCTGTGCAGTTGTTTGGGCTAGGAAGCCCAGTTGGTCATAGCGTGATGCTAATGAGACCATAGTCAAGGGCTTCTTCCCTGTGTAGGCAGTTATATTTATGGAGAAACCCTGTCCTTTGTGTCAGTTCAATCCAGTACACATTATTTGAGGAGTAATACTTTATTTTAGAGTTGCCTATTACACCAGTATTTCATAAACTCACCTAACATGGGGCCTATCTGGTATGAAATACAGATTCTTGGACTCTTCTCCAGGATATTCAAATTCAGCTGGCTTTGAGCCAGGACCTGGGATTCTGTATTTTATAAATGCTGCTGGTGATTCTTATCAGGCCAATTTTAGAATCACTATGTTGTTTAACAGCTGATATCTTAAGGGCAATTTAATTATGTAGTGGGCTTTTTGTCCCTGTACTGAATGTTCTGGCATTTTCTGCATTGTTAGGTTGTCTCTACTTTTTTGTTTGTTTGTTTGTGACCAGTGCACTTGTCTTTTTCAGAAAAGGTAATCAAGCTTGCTAGAATTCTTTCGAACGGAAAATTACCTCTGGGGGCAGACCTGAAGGTGTCCCGTGACTTTCAGTGCAAAGACTTGGTGTTGTTTCTAAAGCCAAGAGGCTAAAATCTTTATGTATTTTCTGGTTGTAAACCGAACTCTACGTAGTTGAAGTTGCCAGCCATGTGACCCCTTTGGATAAATGAGGTGTTAATTTTAAATATTTTCTTCTGAGATATTGAAGTTTGTGCATGAGTGCAAGGTGAAGCAGGAATAAATTAGATTCCTAAATAAAGCCTTTAGAAGATAAAATAAGCTTAGCAAAGTAGTGTAGAAACAATGCAAGCTTTGGATTTCCCCAAATCTGAGTTTGAATCCTGACATAAAGCTAACAGCCACCTTTTGCCAACGTGTAATTTGGGCAAAAATTATTTAACCTCCTCCAGGCTTTAGTTTCCTCATCTGTAAAATAAACAAGCCTGGTAATACCTGTTTGTTGTGAAACTCAGGTAAGATAATGAATCTAAAAGCATTTTGAAAAGTTCAAAGTCACGTTATCATCATCAGGTAGGAATTAAGTTGCTATTGTTCTTCATAGAGTCGAATTTTCATTTTCTTCCCAGTTTTCTTACTCCTCGATGGTTCTATAAAATCATCTTTTATATCTTGGCAGCAAAGTTGCCTGAACTATATTAAGGAAAAAGATTCTGAGAAGAATCCCAAGAAAACACCAAGCAGAGTGGACACAAATGTTTTCCATTAGCTAAAGGAAAGCAGTGGCAGGTTTCCTGACCCTTTCTGGAAAAGTCAAAGTGCAGGAACCTCAATAGGCTTTGGTGGTTGCATTCTTCTCCTTTGAAAGGGAGAAGGCCATATTATCTTGAGAGAAAGACAGATAGGCCTTAGGAAGGGTGGGAGAGAATTTAGACACATGGTCTGTTTTAGGGTCAGCTCTTACTTATGTCATTCATGTCATTCAACAGCCCAAAGGAAAACCTAACTAAAAAGAACAGCAAGGCCAGGCATAGTGGCTCACGCCTGTAATCCTAGCACTTTGGGAGGCTGAGGCGGGTGGATCACCTGAGGTCAGGATTTCGAGACTAGCCTGGTCAACATGGTGAAACCCCATCTCTATTAAAAATACAAAAATCAGCTGGGCATGGTGGCGCTTGCCTGTAAATCCCAGCTACTCCAGAGGCTGAGGCAGGAACCAGTTGGCAGAGTCTGCAGTGAGCCGAGATCATGCCACTGCACACCAGCCTGAGTGCTAGAGGAAGACTCTCTCTCAAAAACAACAACAACAACAACAACAACAAAAGAACAGCAATGATTGGAAATGATCCAAATGCTGGTCATCTAGGGGACCCTCTGTATTTGCTGAGGAAGGAAGGCACTGAGCTAGGCTCCCATATTTATTATACAGGCCAATCATGTGATATAGAGATTAGATCCCTTTTATAGATGAGGGAACTGTAGCTCAGAGATGTTAAGTAACTTGCACAAGGGTACCCAGCTAGAAAGCAGGCACCAACTTTTCCAGAACTCTTGTCAGTTTACCTTGCTGCCCCACTTTTCAATGCAATTAATGCACTCAAGGCAGTCTTTTTCATTTCTTTCCATTTCGTTTATTTCAGAGTCTTAACTCAAGGATATTATTGGGCCATGGAGTAGACAGAGTAATATGTAAATAATTGCAAAGCAGCTTAAAGTGTGATGAATAAGCTTCTCTGTAGACATAATAAAGAGAGTACCATTGGAGCAATTCCTCATCACCTAGATTCATGGAATCTTTAGAATTTGGAGGTACCTTGGAGATTTCATTAACAACAATACCAAGGTCATTTTTTAATGTCAGTTAGAAAAATAGGCCTTTTTGAGCTGGGGAAGGGAGAGAGCTGTGAGGGGAATAGCACAGGCTTTGGAGTCAGATTGGAGTTTGCTCACTATTATTAGCCATAGAAGCTTAAGCAAGTTTACTTGATCTCTGTGAGGCCTCATAAATCCTCATTTATGAAATGAGATTCTGTGTGCACTCTGACGTGGTGGGGACATGTCTAGTACAGTGCCTGGCACATAGAGACACTCAAGAGGTAGTTGCTGCTGTCATTATTGTCACCACGTCCTGGTCAGTGCCCTTGGTTCACAAACGGGAACTGGAGGTCTTTGTTGGTTAGTTAATTGTTCAGTGATAGTGAAAGAGCAGGACCTAGAACCAAGGTCTTGCCTTTCTACCATTCTGCTTTTCGGATGTGTTCTTGTTGATGTGAAATTTGATATTATTCACGAGGTAGAGTTCTCCGGAGCTCTCTCTCTCTCCTTCCTGCGTCAGTAAAAAAAAGAACAAGAGAAACAGGTTTAACTTTTAATCCATATCAGTGGATGTTGGCTGAGTGAAGCCAAAGACACATGGGGCAAATGTGAAGGACTAGGCAGTGTTTTGATATATTACTTTTCTTCAAACTGGTATTTTTTCGGGAAAGTGCTTATTACCAAGATCACTGCTGAATGATTTGAGCTGGAACAGTGCCACCTTTTTCCAATGATGTATCTCAGGGGAGAAAAAAGAGAATCATGTTTTCGAAGTTTTTGCTTTTTATTCTATTTATTTATTTATGTATTTTTGCTTTTTAAAAGGCTCTCAACAAATTCTCCTTATTCTCATGTGACTGAGGATGAACCAGTCTCAGATTAAACAGGCTTCTCATGGTCATGCATTAATTGTCAGTGCCAATGTTCAAAAGAAGGCTAGGTCAGGTTCTTGAACATTCTCGTAAAACTATTCTTCCCTTAAGTCTGGGTTAAATTATAAATTATGATCTACATTTAAATTCCCAAATTTAAAACAAACCAAACAAAACAACACACATCAGACTCTTTTGGAAACCTTTGAAAGCAACTTGATTTCTTGTGTGCTTTGAAAGTATATATTGCAATCAGGGTATTGGTAAGTGTGTTTTTGAGGTTTGTCACAAATTAACAAAATTATATGCCTAAAGAGTTTTGCAGAGAAATGCAAATCATTGTAAGCGCCTTGTCATAATAAGTAGTGTGCTTTGGTTCCTGTTTATGTATCCCTAAAACACATAATACATATGATTACATTGACACGAAGGAAGCCATTCTCATTGATGGTTTCTTTGTATCTAGCCCCCAAATTAGTTTGTGGTGTCAATCAGTATAATTTCTAGAGAGCCTATTAAGCCTGTGTTCGTACCTGTCTTTCAGGTATAAGCCTTGTCTTCTGCAGATGATTCTTGAGCACCTACTATGTGCCAGGCCCCCGGGTTTCCGTGGCCTTAAGGAATTCCCAGGCTGGTGAAAGGGAAACAGGCTTTCCCCAAATGACAAACACTATGTAAGTGATGACTCTGGAGCCTTAGGGGAGGGCCTATTCTAGCAGCACAGTGAAGAGTGATGAAGCTTGCCTGAGGGTGTGGAGCTGGGTCTTGCAAGATAAATAATACCTCACAAGCCAGGAAGAGGGAGAAAGTATTGCAGCAGAGTGAAGCACAGGTGCTGAGACTTGGAAGCAGGGACCTATTGGGGAAGGGTGAGTAGCTGGAGGCTGGAATGTCAATATTGTGTGTTTGCATTGTGCAGCGGAAGAAAGGAGGTCATTGGAGATGAGGCTGGAGAGATAGGTTAGAGCTAGACTATGAAAGGGGACTGGGTATGGCAGGCAGCTAAGGAATTTGAGCTTTATTTTGGTGAACCAGGAGAGCAAATGGAGTTTTCTTTTTTCTTTTTCTTTTGGAAGATTTCACAGAGAAACCTACCACCTAGGAGTGAAATTGCTGGATCCTATGGTAATTCCACATTTACCTTTTTGAGGAACTGCCAAACTGTTTTTCATAGTGGCTGCACCATTTTAGAAATATCTTAAGGTGGCAGGGCGCAGTGGCTCACACCTGTAATCCCAGCACTTTGGGAGGACGAGGCAGGCAAATCACGAGGTCAAGAGTTTGAGACCAGCCTGGCCAACATAGTGAAACCCCATCTCTAATAAAAATACAAAAAATTAGCCAGCTGTGGTTGCAGGCACCTGTAATCCCGGCTAAGCAGGAGGCTGAGGCAGGAGAATCACTTGAACCTGGGAGGCAGAGGGTGCAGTGAGCCGAGAGAGTCATTGCACCCCAGCCCGGGTGACAGTGCGAGACTATATCTCAAAAACAAAACAAAACAAAACAAAAACTAAACTAAAGGCTAGTTATAATATGTAAGAAAAATACAAGAGTTTTGTAAAAGACCTTTGGAATGAACATATTCATGAAAAGATTGGAGGAGGGAATGAATCTAATCTTATTCGGGTTTGGGAGAGATGACTGGATTTGAGAGTAGGCAAATGGGAGGCAGAGGCGCAAAAGACCAGTGGGGTAGCAACTGCAAGCTGAACCGAGGGTACTGTGGCGGGAGCAGAGAGGGCTGGATAAGAAAGACATGACAGGTATTTCCTGAACTCCAGGTTGGGAGCCTCTGAACTATGGTGAGGCTACTCCTTCTAGAAACACTTTAAATGCAGGATTTATAGGAGATTTACGAAATCCATTAGTAAATGCTTCTTTATGTGCATAGCCTTATTATGAAGACGAGGCTATGAGTTACATTCTTTTGTTGTTGTTCTGGACTTCTTTAATTTCTCAAATGCCCCTTAAAATAAGTGGGCTACAAATCCTCTTGGCTTAGAGAAAGGGTTTTTCCTGGGTTGCAATGGTATTTTTTTCAAAGAGCTTTATTGAGATATTCACATACTATGCAATTCATTTATTTAAAGCACACGATTCATTGGTTTTTAATATCTTCATGGTTAGGTAACCACCACCACAACCAATTTTAGAACATTTCATCACTGCAAAAAGAAACGGTACCCACTACCAATCTCTCCCATTTTTCCTCTGCCTTCCCACATCTTACAGCAACCAGGAATCAAATTTCTTTCTCCATAGATGTGCTTGTTCTGAATATTTCATAAAAGTATAATCATATGTGGTCTTTCGTGACTGGCTTCTTCTGCTTGGCATACTGTTTTTAAGGTTCATTCATATTGCAACATGTATCCTTCATTTCTTTTTATTGTCAAATAATATTCCATTATATAGACATACCACATTTCATTTTTACCTTCACCACTTGATGAACATTTGGGTGATTTCCACTTTTTGGCCATTATGAATAGTGCTGCTATGAATATCCATATAAATTCTTTCAGTTCTCTTGGGACTATATACTTAGGCGTGGAATTCCTGGATCATATAGTAACTCTATGTTTACCTTTTTGAGGAACTGCCAAACTGTTTTCCATAGTGGCTGCACCGTTTTAGAAATACTTTAAGATTGGGCCGGGCGCGGTGGCTCACGCCTGTAATCCCAGCACTTTGGGAGGCCAAGACGGGCGGATCACGAGGTCAGGAGGTCGAGACCATCCTGACTAACACGGTGAAATCCCGTCTCTACTAAAAATACAAAAAATTAGCTGGGCATGGTGGTGGGCACCTGTTGTCCCAGCTATTCGGGAGGCTGAGGCAGGAGAATGGCGAGAACCCGGGAAGCGGAGCTTGCAGTGAGCCTGGATCGTGCCACTGCGCTGCACTCCAGCCTGGGCGACACAGCCAGACTTCGTCTCAAAAAAAAAAAAAAAAAAAAAAAAAGAAAAAGAAATACCTTAAGATTAATGCAAATATGTAAGGGAAACAATGCCAGAATTTTCCGGAAGATTTGGAATTAACATATTCATAAAACCACTAAAGTGATACTTTGTTTTTAGAGGGATTTTTCACAAAGAAACACGATTTGAATCAGTTTAGTGGTGCCGCTGGGTTTAAGATGAGTGAGCAGAAAACAATAAGCTGACTGGGAAATCGATGCTGGGTGGTCAGCTAGACCCGCTCACCCACTGAGTAGCGCTTCCACAAAGCAGGCTGTAACGTACAGACTCTTGTCTCAGCAGAAAAAAGGATGGATCTTCAGAATAGCTTGGAAACAGTTAAACATGCAAATAGTAAAACCTATATATCCCTAGGATCTGCTTTACAGTATTTTAAAGGCATGAAACCGAAACCCATCTATTCAGTTCCTGTTTAGGCTGATTTTTTCACCCTTTTCTCCCCTCTGGATATATGGCTGTTGATCTATAGTTGTCATCTTAGGGACTAAAATTACCATGTATCTTTTAGACTCAGGTGCTGGGTGCCAAGAAATATTAAAGAATATAAGACACAAATACAAATCCTGAATAATGAGTTGAGCTATAAATGCACTAAAATATCAAGTTGTAAGTGTGTGAAAATTAAATCTCAAATATTACAAAAAGGTGAGGAAAAGGGATCCACATTTATTGTTAGGTGCTTCACATGCTATCTCATTTTAACCTTTTTAATAACAGAATAAGGGAAATGTTTAAAACCTGGTGTTGCAGCTGAGACAGGGTAAATGATTTGCCCAACTTCTTACAGCTGATATGTATTGGGGCTGGAATTTGGACTCAAGCTTGACTAAATAATGACCAGTGCTGACACTGATTGAGTGCTAGCTAGGTACCTCTCACCAGGTTAGGCAGCGTGTGTACATTCTCTTATTTGATCCTCCCAATGAGCCTATCAAGTACTTGTTACTATTGTCTCCATTTTACAGAATTGAGGTAAGAGAGATTAAAAATGACTTACCAAAGGTGGTGCAGTGAGTGAGTCTGAGAGGTGGGGTCAGACATCTGCCTGGTGAGGTCATTCTTAACTACTAGGCCCTACTGCCTATATTCTCCACGTGTTTCTGCATCCCATGCTTTTCTCCATCACTCCATGCTGGCTTTCGCATTGGCAACCCCTGAAGCATCATCCAAAATGAGTTGGACTGGTGGTTCTCTGGACCTGTGGAGGTCTTTTAGGTCAATCATGGGGCATCCTCTGCTATTTTCAGTACTTCAGAAATATCTAGGCATACTGAACTTTCACCAGTGATTAACTTGTCAAGCCTAACTCATCAGCCTCTGCCTAGACTGGTCAAAGTATTAGCATGCTGTGTTTGTGATGTGAATGACAGCTGTCAGTTCACTCTGGTCTTGTTTATTTCTGCTAATCGTAAGATGAGACTGATACTTTTTGTGCTTTGATTAGCAAAAATAAATAAATGATGTGGAATATAGTTTACTTGGTAAGTACAGATGTCTTCTAGATGTGTCATAGAGGGGCAAGAATTAACCATGAGGGATTTTTGTGGGTGAAAAGGCGGGACACCCTAGAATGGACTATTAGCTCTGAATTTTGAGGTGAGGAATACCACTGGGTCCTGGATCCTATAGAAGGCTTTCTAAAGAAAGGAGGGACTTTAGGCCAGGCGCAGTGGCTCACGCCTGTAATCCTAGCACTTTGGGAAGCTGAGGCAGGCGGATCACCTGAGGTCAGGAGTTCGAGACCAACCTGGCCAACATGGCAAAACCCTGTCTCTAATAAAAATTCAAAAATTAGCCAGGTGCGATGGCAGGTGCCTGTAATCCCAGCTACTCGGGAGGCTGAGGCAGGAGAATCGCTTGAGCCTGGGAGGCGGAGGTTGCAGTGAGCCGAGACCGTGCCACTGCAGTCCAGTCTGGGCAACAGACTCTGTGTATCATTAAAAAAAGAAAAGAAAAGAAAAAAGGAGGGACTTTAGGCCTTTTGTCATTCACATCAGGCAGTGGTAGTGGGTCACTCTGTGACCCTTTTTGTACCTTGGGCTGGAGCTACTGTTCTTGTGGTTTGGTGTAACCTTTGAGTCACATGCAAAGATTTTGAGCTTCTCTGGTTAGTGGCTGCGGATGCAGCTCCTTCATTAAATGCAGTACATGGAACTTCTACCAGTAGCCTCTTCCCCACAAATGACCCACATTGTTGTAAAGTTAGCAACCACTGACAGGAAGTGGCAGAATGCATCTCAGCCACACAGCAGATTTCATTAGACACTCTCCCAAAGTAGCTGTTTGGGTCAATTTGGCCTCTGTAGGTTTCTAGAGAAGAATGGCCTAATCCGTTATTTCTCATCATTACATTTGTCTTGCTGTCATCTTAGCCTTAATAGATGTTTTGATTAGAAGCACAGTGTCTTCTTTGGAAGCAAGTGCACATATGATCAGAGAGAGGAACTTCCAGCAAGCTGAGATTTTAAAAATATTTCCAAAGTTGTTACCAACTTACTGGAGAATCTTTTGTTTAGTGGGTTTGTCATTTAAATCTGTCTGGAGAGTAGCAGCTCCAATGACACCGCAGGAGGGATGGTGGGCTCCACTCACCTTTGTGACTGATTGCTTTGAAAGATCAGCTCTATAGATGTTATATGAAAGCAGAATTCCTAGGGAGTGGCTGGGAAATTAAAATATGCTTCCTGAATTGAAGCATTCAAAATACAGGGCTTTCAATCCGAGGGGAATGATAAGCTGTCTTGATTTTAGGTTTAATTTTCCTAACGCTATTAATGGAATTGAGGGACCTTTACTTATGATTTTGCCATAAATTTGTTGTTTGCGGTTGTGCTTGCCCTAGCTGTGAAATCCAAGGATTTATTATTAATTAATAATCCCTTTTACTGAACAGTTCTACCAAATGATAATGTTTGCATCTGAGCGTTTGAATTTATATATTCTTCCTTGCCTCAATTAATTTTTCTCATTGTAGAACTCCAGTTACCTAGCCCCTCAAAGCAAACAAAACATCAGTACCACCACATGCAAAATGTCATTGTTCACATGTCAGTTGGAAAAAAGCTGGGAAACGAACATTTTTGAGCACTGACACTATAGTCAGACACATCCACGAATCTCATCAAATCATCAAGCCTGAAAGGGAGGTATTCCTCTAACTGATTTCATAGATGAGACAGTTGTTGTGCAGAGAGATTGAGGGTCTTGCTCAGGATCTTGGGACTAGAAAACGGTGGTGCTTGTGGGCTATGAACCAACCAACACCTATGCTCTTTCCTCCAAGAATTAAGATTGCAATTTGAATTTTCACTATTAGTTTCAATAATGAGCATATGAAGAAAGCAAGCATGTCAGAAAGTTTAAAAATGAAATAATCACGCCTTGTAAAGTGTTCAGATTTGACTTGAAGTTTAAAGTCTTCTGTCAATTTCAGTATTTCCTGTTTCTTTGTAAATCCCTGGAGGATAGAAGTGAACTCCAAACCTTTACACTGGAAGGGAGAGGCATGAACTTTACTGAATACTTAATATGTGGCAGGCAGTGAGCTAGGGGCTTTTCATGTATTATTAACTCACTTGGATTTCACAACAACACTATGAAGGAGGAGGTTGAAGTTCATTCCGTTTTTCTCAGAACTTGGTCAGCAATGTCTGCAGCAATCCTCATTGATGGGTTAGTGACACACTGTTAATAATTCAGCTCATCAGTAGCAGAGGTCATTTACTAACATTTCAGGGAAAATGCTCTGCTAGAATCTGCTTTCAGCTGATCACTTGGGCCATGAATCCACTTTTACTGAAAATATATCAGAGAGAATCTCAGTTCCAGTTCTGTAGAGCCTTAGAAGAAAAGGTCAGGAGCCATGGTAGGAGAATACTTGGCCAATTTTCTACAGAAATGGAATATCTTGTCTGCAGAGAGAGAGCAATATCAGATTGTATTGCTAATTCTTCTTCTTATCAGTCTTCTCCAAAGGAGTTAAAAAGCCAGGGAAATGAAACATTTTGAGTGAAGGAGCTTGCACTTTGGAAAACGCTCCGTGTATTTCCCAGGCTATTGTGGGGCCCTATTCAGTTGGGATTTGAATGGTGGTGTGATTAGCATGAAAGCAAGTATATAAAGTAGGTCTTTTCTCCCTTTCCTAAAAGAAGTTTTGTGGCATTTCTTTTTCTGACAGAGTTGGCATGAAGCTTTGACAAACACAGACCCATGGAAAAGTTAAATAGGACTTAGAGTAGATCCATTTTGTACAGATCCTTCACACTTAGAATGCAGAGCAGGAAAGCAGCTGGCAAGAGGCCCCTCAAACCATAGGAATCATAGCAAGGGCTCTTCCTCCACTGTGGACCCAGGATGAATGGGAAACACCCACAAGACCAATGGGAAAGTATATCCTGGGCTGTTGATCATTTTCTCTATTACCAGAAAATGACTGATAAGCACATGCCTGTGAGTCCACTGCCTATCTTATCTCTCTCCCAGTATTTGTGGAGATAAATATACAGTGCTGAGGGAAAGTCTAAGAAATATAAGAGGTGGAACCTGCCCTAAGGAAGCAGGTGACAAGGTGAGAAGATGGACACACAGATGGGAAAAACACGGCCAGGTGTCGTGAGCTGATAATTAAATGAAATTTTTAAAATATAGTCTAAGAGATAGCTTGATGCCAATCTTGCCTTCAGTCTCAGCTTTGCTGTATTAGTTGAGTGACCTTGGGCAAATGTTTCCTACCTTACGAATGATAAAATGAGGATGATGATTTGTTCCCTGCCTACCTCACAGAGCTGCTGAGACCAAACGGTATGTATCCCACAGGTAGAGAAAAATATTTTGCAACTGCAAACTCATGTTTGTACAATGAATATATTTTTTTTTGTTTCTGATTTTGCTCTCTCTTCTCCATTCTTCCCATTTTGACTCCATTTTAGGCACATGCCATCATTTACCCAGATCTGAAAAAAATGTCTTTACAGATTTATTTCTAGGGCGATAGTCTCTCCTCCCTCATGTATTCTTTATGCAGTGAGTCTACAGGGTCATTTGTTACAACTACAATCCCGATCACATAGGCCTGTCTCTTCAGAACAGGACTTTCTGACCCCTTGTTGACTACAGAATCCATTTCTCAGCATATTTAAGACCCTTCAGAATCTAACCCCAACCAAACCTTTCGATTTCTTGCTTCTCATCCCCTCTACCCCACTCTCCCCCGACCCCTTCACACTCTTCTCCCGAACATCTCCACTCTGGGGCTATTCCACATCCTTTTCTACCATGCCATTCTTTCTTTTTGCTTGGTATGTGCTACTTAATAACTTTTTTTTTTTGAGACGGAGTCTTGCTCTGTCGCCTAAGCTGGAGTACAATGGTGCAATCTTGGCTCACTACAACCTCCGCCTCCCAGGTTCAAGTGATTCTCCTGCCTCAGCCTCCCGAGTAGCTGGGATTACAGGCGTGTCACCACGCCCGGCTAATTTTTGTATTTTTAGTAGGGGCAGGGTTTCATCGTGTTGCCCAGGCTGGTCTTGAACTCCTGACCTCAGGTGATCCACCCACCTCAGCCTCCCAGAGTGCTGGGATTACAGGCATGAGCCACTGTGCTCGGCCAAGAAAGAAGCTACTTACCTCTTGATAGTCACTTCGAATCCTGCCTGCCTCCCCTCCGAAACCTTTTCTAAATAGATTTTGAACTCCTTGTACATAATAGATGCTGAAAAAATTTTATTGAGAAAAAGTATATAAAGATATTTTAGAAAATATAAACAAGAAGTAAAAAGAAAAAGAAAAATTTTGTTGCCTATAATACCACAATCCTGAGGTAGCCACTGGTACAGTTTATCTTTTCTATAAATAGCTGAATTATTATTAAGTATAATTATAAAGCTAAACTCTGGGTGCTTAAGGCCTGCTTCCTAAAGTCAGTATGATGAAATGGAAAAACCCTTTACTTGCTAGAGTTTGCAACAGTCAATAATAGAGTGTTAACTAACCTGAGAGAATTGGGAATATGTACTAACTTAAGAACAACTAGGTATTTACATTCAATTTTGCATTCACGTAGTATTTTGAACTTGGTTAACAAAATTTGTGCTAACTCTGATAGCGTCTATTTAAAAAAAAAAAAAATTCTAACCTACCCTAAAAGCTAGGGCTGTATTTAGAAGGCATTACTTTTTTCATCTTCCTCTCGTGCCTTAAAGAGGGCTCTGGGCCGGGCGCACTGGCTCACGCCTGTAATCCCAACACTTTGGGAGCCGAGGCGGTTGGATCATGAGGTCAGGAGATCGAGACCATCCTAGCTAACATGGTGAAACCTGGTCTCTACCAAAAATACAAAAAGAAAAAATTAGCTGGGCATGGTGGCAGGCGCCTTAATCCCAGCTACTCAGGAAGCTGAGGCGGGAGAATGGCGTGAACCCAGGAGGCAGAGGTTGCAGTGAGCCAAGATCGCGCCACTGAACTCCAGCCTGGGCAACAGAGCAAGACTCTGTCTCAAACAAAACAAAACAAAACAAAACAAAAAACAACAAAAAAACCCGGAGGACTGTGAATGAGTAGAGGAAACCCCCATGAAGGGAAAACATAGGCAAGCTGGGAGACAAGAAATCTGAGTTTACGTCTTAACTTTGTTACTAACTGCTGTGGTCTGAATGTCTGTGTTCCTCTAAAATTCATATCCTGAAACCTAATCACCAAGGTGATGGAAAGTGGGGGCTTTAAGAGGTAATTAGGTCATGAGGGCAGAGCACTCATGAATGGGATTAGTGCCCTTATAAAACAGGCCTGAGGGAGCTTTTTAGTCCTTCTGCCCTTCCATCACGTGAGAACACAGCTAGAAGGTGCCATCTTTGAAATAGAAAGCAAGCCCTCACCAGACACTACTGGCACATACTTTCAGTGATGGTGAGTTTATTCCATGGAGGCAGTTCTAATTGTTCAAAAGGTTATGTTGATATAAAATCATCCTTCCCACAATTTTAACCCAACATCAGCTATGTTTGCTACCGTTTTGGTAATTAGTAGCGTTAATAATAATATCTATCAATTTTATAATTAAAAGCACCTGAATAAATGATGGTGAGGAGTCATTTCAACAAATATGCATTGAGCACCTTTAATGCACCAGGTACTGTGCTGGGTGTTGAGGTCTAATGATGAATGGGGAGAGGTTTCAGTCCTTCAGTCTTCTGGAGTAGATGTTGGGCAGGTGCAGTACTAGAAATACAATGTATACTCTTTATAGAGGTAGCCAAGTTGAAGGGATTATTAACCCTATGTTTGAGGGGCTCTGGGGGAAACCTTCTGAAAGTGGTAACATCACAGTTGTTTGGACAGACAAATTAGTAGAATGCTTTTAGGCACCATTTTCAAGGAAGGGACTGAACTGAAGAATTCCCTTTAGCAGAATGGTTTCTTTGCCTCAGCTCTGCCCAGTACCCGTGACCATCCTTTAGAATAATCTTAGAATACAGGAGATGGAGGGGCTAAGCATCAAAAGTTCTCCCTTCCTCATCCCCGTTTTCCAGATGGGAGAACTAGGCTCAGACAAATTAAGTGTCTTAGAAAATGGGTAAAATATAGAAAACTCTTATCTTGTGCAGGTTCAAGTTCAAATCCAGTAAATACTGTAGTTTTAAGCATTCCTTTACACAATGGATTTGGTTATTTTGCAAGTCAGATACTAGCCCCATGTGTCAATAATCTACAAAGTCATTTGTACCTTGACATAAAATTCCAAAGCACAGTAATATATTCTTAGTGTGAAAAAAAAAAAAATTCAAGACTGGGTGTGGTGGCTCACACCTGTAATCCCAGCATTTTGGGAGGCCGAGGTGGGAGGATCACTTGAGCTCAGGAGTTCAAGACCATATGATTATGTTAAAAGGGAATAGCCCCTTGTGCAGTTACTGTTCCTCCAAATTGCACTCCCCGGAGCATCTACTGTTAACAGGTTTTGGTTCTGCCATCCTCATTTTGAATGCACATGTATTCTCATTGACATCCACCTTTATCCATATTAGTCTCCTTGCTTCCTGGAAACAACACACAGAAATCTGTATTCCAGCCTTTGTTCCTGCTCTTTCCTCTGCTAACGCACCCTCTCCTTCTCTGCCTATACGAAGAGTATCCATTCTTTAAGCTGGGTTCTGCTCATCCTACCCCTCACTACTCCAGCCTGAGGTAATTTCACCTCCTAATCTCAAGCCATTCCAGCTCCGACACTAGTTAGTGAAACAAGTCAGTTGCACTCTGTTGGTTTAAATTTTCTTCCCTAAATAATGAGGCAGTTGAATTAAATGGTTTTTCAGAACTGCAGAGGGCATCAAGTATATAAGACTCTAGGACAGTGCCTGATAGTTGGAGGTCTTGACTGTGTTGAATTAACCATGTCACAAGGTGCAAATAGGAGGAAAGGCGAAGAGATTCACCATCACAAGCTACCACAATTTTAACCCAGAATCAAAGTTTTGAAGGTTAGGAGACAGTGGAACACAGTGGAAAGAGGATATGTCTTAGGGTCAGACAGTTCTGGGGTCCGATCCTGGCCCGATCACTTGGTAGCATATAACCTGGGTCACGTGTTATAGTAAACTTCAGTTTCCTCACCTATAAAATGGAGACAATAATTTCTACTTTACAGGTGTCCAGAGGGAAAAAAATACCTCAGAGACGGTGGGCTTTTTGACACTAATGTACCCTGACCGTTAAGTGTTTAGAAACTGCTATCTGTCATAAATAATTGGCAAGCTTTGGAACAAATAAATGCATAAGAGAGTACTACCTGGATGTATAGAATGTGTAAGCACAAAGTATGGATTAGACATAGTTTATCCGATCTTTGAAAAGTTACCTTGGAGTCCTGCCAGAGAATCCTATGGCAGCTGCACAGATGGAGCTACCTTTCCATTTGTGTTTACTAAAGAATATGTTTTCCCATTGGGAAGGAAGATGCTGGAAATTTGTCTTTAATGCATTCCAGTGTTGGGAAACGAAACCTACCTGAGAGATTGAGCAGAGCTTATTAACCAATATCATTTCAAGTTGATTAAAACTATCATCTTAATTAAATACCAGAGAACAAGAAGTTCTCAGTCTTCTGGTAGCAATGAAAGACCAAAGAGTCAATTTGAAGTTGTTTTTGCAACTCTTAAAATAATACTCCCTCTCCTCCCTCCCGTGAAAAGAGTTTCTTAGCTATAGACATGCCCTCACATTGAGGTTTCTGAAAGCTGTTAAGGACCACAAACCTGCTGGCAAAGCCTGCTGCTGCCAAGGCATCAGAGTTCTCAAAAGCAAGGGGGTTCAAGCTCAGGATACGCTGATTTGGAAAGAGAGCCCAAACAAAGGGCCTTTTGAGGCAGGAAACTGGGCTTTGGCTGCAGCACAGAGCAATATGGGGTTGGAAAAGCGCCCCGGGGACTTGCAGAGAAGAAGGACTATGAGATCGATGGAGGAAGTATAAAGTTTCTCCATACAGTGAGGGTTTAGATTTCAAAACCCTCGAAAGTTAGTTTCAGAAGCTATCTTTCCTCTGTCAGCTTCACCAGCATGTCTATAAAATGTGGACTTGACAACGTTATATGTCTTTGAGCAGAAAAGGGAAATGATCCATGGAGGTACATACACATTACCATTCTAGTAAAGATGTCTGACCTGAAAGCCAGTGGTTTTCTTACAAGACCCAAAGCAACTGCTTTCATTAGTGCATTCATTCACCCACTTAATTATACATGTATCAATTGGCTACTATACGCCAGGTTGATATAGCTATGAAGTTAAAAGATACGATTCTACCAATTCTGATTCAGCTCAAAGAACTCAAAATCTAGTTGATCAAATCTGGAGGATTGAAATAAATGAGACAAACTTTCTTTCTCTTGCTTTCTTTTCCTTTCCTTTCCTTTCTTTTCCTTTCCTTTCCTTTCTTTTCCTTTCCTTTCCTTTCTTTTCCTTTTTCTTTTGAGAAGAAGTCTCGCTTTGTCACCAGGCTGGAGTGCAGTGGCGTGACCTTGGCTCACTGCAGCCTCCGCCTCCCCGGGTTCAAGCGATTCTCCTGCCTCAGCCTCCCGAGTAGCTGGGATTACAGGTGCCTACCACCACGCCCAGCTAATTTTTGTATTTTTAGTAGAGACGGAGTTTCACCATGTTGGCCAGGATGGTCTTGATCTCTTGACCACGTGATCCGCCCACCTCAGCCTCCCAAAGTGTTGGGATTACAGGTATGAGCCACTGTGCCCAGCCTCTTTATTCTCTTTCCCTCCCTCCCTCCTTTCCTTCCTTCCTTCCCCTCTCTCTCTCTCTCTCCCCCCCTTTCTTTCTTTCTCTCTTTGTTCCCCTCCCCTCCTCTCCCCTCCCCTCCCCTCCGCTCTTTTTCTTTCTTCTCTCACTATGTTGGCCCATCTGGCCTCAAACTCTTGACCTCAAGCAATCTATCCACCTCAGCCTCCCAAAGTGCTGGGATTACAAGCGTGAGCCACTGCACCTGCCTGCCCAGGGACAGCCCTTCTTGATAAATACTTTACACTACATTCACCTATACTGACGCTCCCTGAACCACCCAGACCAGTTTTTAAATTCGGACTTCCCTGAAGTGAAACTTTTTGTTTTTCTTTTGAGACAGAGTCTCAAAAACCCAAGTCATTTTTGACACTAGCATAAAAATGTTGCTGTTTTTCTAAAGGTAAATTCATTTATCATTATTGATGCTTTAAACTATACCACCTAGGATTTGGAAAAGACAGGGAACATCACCCATAATCTACCACAAATACTATTGCCATCTTGGCATATTTCTTTTTACTCATGTTGATTTTCTTTCAGTTATTTAGGTGTATATACGTATGATCTTCTATGTTGCTAATAGTCTTCATAATTAAAATTGTTTTATCATTACTTGATCAAGGACCCTTTAACATCATTCAGAATTAAGTATTCCTGTATCTTTGTGTAATCTCACCTCTGTATGTATCTCTGTGACCAAATTCCCTCATTTTATAGGGACACCAGTCATATGGGGTTAGCCTGCCCTAATGGCCTCATTTTAACTTGATTACCTCTATAAAGACCCTATCTCCAAATAAGTTTGTACTCTGAGGTGCTGGGGGTTACCATTTCAACATGAATTTGGTAGGAGAGGGCACAATTTACCTTTAAACTTAACTCTTCTCTCTACCCCTCAAATTATATGTGAGGAAATTGAAGCCCAAGCCAAGTAGTTTGATTTGAATTTAGGCCTAACTCTAAAATGGTACATTTTCATCACATCCTGTTTCCTACTCATGAATAGAAAATACTGTGAACCAAGGGGGAAAAAATGTCTTCCTTGATCTGAATTTGATTAGTGTGAGACTGTTTGATGGTTATTAACTGCTAAATTTAAGTAAGTTTGGCCAGTTGAAGCCTACATCATCATGTTATTTAAAAAGCAGGTTAGGCAAACCCACTAGACTTACCTAAAACTTTTTATTGAAATTAAAGTATGTGGCTCACACCTGTAATCCCCAGTGATTTGGGAGACTGAGGCAGGAGGTTTGCTTGAGCTTAGGAGTTTAAGATCAGCCTTGGCAACATAGTGAGACCTTGTTTCTACAAAAAATTTAAAAATTAGCCAAGCATGATGGCCCTTGTTAAGCATGTTTCACAAATTGTTTCATTCAGGGACACAGTGACCTAGAGGCTAACTGGCATGCCAATAAATCCCTGGTAATTGGACCACATTCCATAGTAAAAGTAGCCAGTATTGGATACTTATCATTGATTTTTCTCTTGTTACTTCATCTTGGGTTTTTGGGTGTTTTTTGTTGTCGTTGTTTGTTTTTGGTAGTTTTTTGTTTGTTTGTTTTTTGTTTTTTTTAGTGTTTGGCCTTCCTTCTCCTGCATAAGTGATTATGGCAAATTGCACACACACCCCAATAGGCACTAGGGAAGGCCAGAACCAGTATAACAATAACGAGCTAATGTAACCAGCCAGCCCATGGTCCTTATGGTGTCCATGTGCACAGGACAGATAAAAGCCCCTCGGGAAGTTGCTAATCAGGAGGGATTGGATGGGGCCAGTTCAGCTGCTTCCATGATGGAGGAGTGGAAATGGCAACAGCATTGGTTTCAGCCCTGAGATTGAAGCCTGTGAGTGGTGTTCCTTGGAATTGTGCAGGGCATGGTCACCTCTGTCCCTTTTCACTAAGTATCATTTGGCAAATTACAACTCCTTTTCTTAATTTCCTCACATGAATACAAAATAGCATTTGGACTGTGATCACCACATATACCCCATTGCTCCTAAGTCTGTGCTCTGTTCATTGTAGGTGCTTCATAAATATTTATTGGGAAAAAAATGAATGAAGGGAGAGTGAAAAATACTGTGGAACAGAGATAGGGATTGACTATGAGTGTGAAGTGAACTTGGGAAGTTCCAGGACACATTTTATTTAAACCAGTGTGGAGTGCTAAGAAACTCCCCAGTATTTTCCTTTAGCTGGAAATAATGGAACATTGAAAAGACATTGGTATCCTTAAAACTCTACATAGCCTGTTGCCCTTGCCTGCTTTAAAGGGAGGGAAATACTCTTATACAGAGACAAAGAGCTACCCTAGTCATCTTTCTTTATTCTGATGTATTTTGTAGAGAAGACCATGAAAAATAACAATACTTTGCTTGGGTTGAGTACACTTTATATATGGCGCTGTATTTCTAAACTTCACAGTAACCCGTCAAGATTGGTTCTGGCCCATTTTACAGATGCCCTAGAGAGGTTAGCAGCCTGCTTAATGTCACAGGACTAAAAAGAGGTAGATCTAAGCTCTAAGCTTTAAACACAAATCTATTTGGCCCCAAAGCCTGTGCTTTTTCTGCTATCCATATTCTCAATCACCCACTCGAGTCTCAAAAAAAAAGCCAAAGTGGGGGGAGAAAGCCAAAGGCTTGGCGACTTTCATAATACATGGTCAATATGTAAAATAAATAATGGATCTCTTTATGGGCCAAGACAGCGCTTGTCTCTTTCCTTCTTACGGAAGGCACACCATTCCATATTCATAAGAGTAACATTTACTGGCATTTTCTGTGTGCCAGGCATTGTATGAACCTTCTTTGCACACGCTATTTCATTCCTCCCACATCACTGTGAGAGGTTAATCGACTTGTTTTAGGTTAAAATTAGGACCCAAGTGTATCTGACGCCAAAATCCACATACACAGCTGTATATGTGCTACTGTTTGCCATTGTATGTCAGTTGCCAGCGGATAGATTGCCCTCCTCTTGCTATTTAGTTCGAATTTAGTCTTAGGTGTGGTTCTGAATATATGTGTTAAGATAACCTGAGGGAGTCTATGTAGGGAAACTCCAGCAATGAGTTTCAGAAAGGTGTTTAAAGGAAAGAGGCAACCAGTCCCAGATGCTCTTGGAGAGCAGGCAGTGTTTATTTGAGCTGTGCTGTCCAGGACCTGGTGTGGTATCATGGCTGTGAGAGGCCTTAATGCATCTTACTCAGGAAGGATGGGATGTGTCTCAAAGTGCAGAAGGCTTTTCCTTGGGAAGGTGGTTGGTCACACCTGGGTTAGCAAGAGCCAGCTAACTAAAGCTTCCATACCCCAGTTTATCTTCCACATGGCTGGCCAGCAGGGTGTGCTTTCTAAAACACAGCCTTGCCATGCCACTCCCTTCCCCACACAGTCATATTTTGAGTCCCTGCTGGGATATCCAGGACTGTGGAGAGGATAGTTATTAAACCCTGGCCCTGCAGCTTGGAAATCAGTCTTGTTTGAAAGCCACACACGAATCATATTTTTAGGGCTGATTAGAGGTTATTTAGACCAGCATTTCTTAGAGAATGCTCTGAAGAACCCAAGTTCTTCTGGGTTGCACATCTCCCTGGTAAAACGTAACAGTAAACTCTGATGAAGGCCCTAGGGTAAAATGTCCATGTTGAATTTGCTTTGGGACATGACCAGCGAGTCCAGCCTCTTCTCTTTAATAGAGGCTCAGCGACGAAAAGGGACTTTCTTCTTTCACAGAAGAATCCAACCTCGAGCTCCTGACACCCCCAGCCCAGGACTTTTTCTGCTGCACAGAGGGCCTCTGCATTTTACTCCCCTCTTCCAGTTTTTGTCTTTAGGCAGTCCTGAGGCGCATATTTTCTCAGGCTTTTCTCCTCTTCTAAGATAGGCTGTTGAGGTTTAGCATCTGAAATCATCCTGTTTCTTTCTTAAAGTTGTCCCGGGAAAGATATTGGAAAGCTGAGTTCCCAACTAGGCTGATGAGAAAGGGAGAGGAGAACTGCAGGTTTGAGTCTTCACAGGGTCCCTGTAGAGGAAAGATCAATTTTTCTATGAGAACCAGGAGCTCTCTGAGGGCAGAAACCCTGTTTCACTCATCTCAGTATTTCCCACTCCTGGAACACAATAAGGTGCTCAGTAAACATTGTATATTCAGCGTGGTTTAAAATTGTGTTGACTTGGTATATGCATATATAAATTGCATGTTATGTAAATTATATATCAATTTTTTTAAAGCCCTTTTATTTAAAAATGAAACTTCGAAGTGTTAGAGTAGTGATTCCCAAATCACCTTGGGATAAAATCACTTGGAGGTCTTATTAAAAATCAGAATTCTCACGCCTTTCCCCTGAAATTCTGGTCAAGTAGGTCTAGGCAGGGCCTGGAATCAATCTATCTATCTTTCTTTCTCTCTCTTTTTTTTTTTTTCTCATAAGTGCCTCTGATGGTGAATGGCTAAATCTGAAAATCACTGTCCAGAGGATAAACTTGTTCAATCCCCAATTTTACATTTAGGAGGCAGACATGAAAATATGCCTTAGCCTTCAGGTCTGGAACCTTAAAACAAACAAACAAAAACCGGTGTGCATAGGAATATAGAAAGAACATATCCGGAACAGTCAGCCAGTAATACCTTGTGTCAGATGCGAGGGGCTATGGAGAGAAATGATTTGCAAGCCTAATTAGACCTGCTCCCCAGTTCTCAAACCTGCAGCTCTAAGCCTTCTGCTAATTGGCAGTCCCTTAATAGATTAGGACTTGGCATCGGGTTTGCATGTTATTATAAACCACACACAGAAAAACCCAGTGGCTGAGGAACTCCTGCCAAACCCCGGCCTGGGTTTTGTGAGGCTTTTGAAGTGCACTGGTCTTTCAGTATTTTGTATAGTCAGTGCACTGAAAGGCATCAAACCATTTCTTTGGATGGGATTTGTGAAGGGCAAGTTTGTTGAATAATTAATTCCCCAAGACCCATTCTGTCATCTTGATGGACAAGTAGGAGCTCACATATGCCATTTGCTCTCAGCAGTACTTGGGGTATGATAGGAGAGATTGTTTCTCACGGATCCTGTCCTATTCCCAGGCATCTTCTCCTTCCCCTTCGTGCCTTGAGTGGGAAGGGGAGGAGGAAACATGCCTGTGCACCTGTTCCGAGGCAGGCTGCTTACCACGCCATCTCTTCTGCCATCCTCATGTCAGCCCTTCTAGACTGCAGGACCTGTCTTGAAGACAAGCAAACTAAGGTCCTGAGAATTCACTAATCAAGTGTCACACCACCATGACTTGGCAGAGGTGGAAGGGAGGGACTTGTATCTAGGTCTGCTAATTGCACACCACCACCAAACCCGGAAAGCCATTTTTGATTTCTCTGGTGTTCGGTTGATATGGGCTGTGAAATGGTTTTCTGCAGTTCACGTTGTGTGCAGGGATACCTGTGTACATCTGTGCATAATATATATATATACTGTAAATGCTTCCCTCCCCCTCACATTAATATTATAGAGTTTCCATTTTGAGGTGAGGCTACCCACGACAGAGTGCAACATTGTGCAGTAGGACAGGGAGGGAGGGTGGAGAGCAGGGCTTTGCCAGAGCACGCAAAGGCCTATGGGTTCCCAAAGCCACAGTCAAGTATTCCTCAGGCCTTTGAACAATTCCGGGGGCCTTGCTCTCCCCTCTTGTCCTTTCAATTAGATTCCAGTTGGGGATTCTTCCACTTCTTTTCAAGGCCACTTCTACAAATGGGGAGCTGTTGTGGAAGCTGATATTTCCATGAAAACCTTCCATTTCTCAGGCAAACATACCAGGCAGCTCTCATGGCAATACCATGGTGAAGGGGAATAATGTTATTTGGCATTTCGCCCTTTAAAAAAGTGTATGTGTGGGGGTGGGTGGGAGGAGGAGGATGGGCAGAGAGAACAGTGGGGGCTTTGTAATTTACTGCAATAGAGGGGTCAGGTGGGCAGGGTTATGAGGGAAGGAGGGGCATAGAGAAGGCCTGAACCCCACTTGGGCTTCGCAACCCTCTTCCTCCCCTCTGCCTGATTCACACATTTTGAGAAGTTGTAAAGGGGAAGCTGGGGAGTTTTGATGTTTTGATTTGGAAGAGGGACTCTAGACATTCTGTCCCTCTGAGAGAAGCTGGCTCCTTGCTGCTTTGCAAGGATTAAGGGCCTGGCTTCCAGAACCATTGAAGAAACATCCCTGGAACTACCCTTTTCTCTCAACAGCTGAAAAATGCATTACCCAGCAGTGGCTTCCTGGAGCGTTCTGGCAAAAGAGCCTCCCTCTGGAACAATAGGGTTCCTATAGCAAACCACCTAGGAGTTGTTTACTGTAGCCAGTTCTCCCAGTGTATCCGAATGCCTTACATTTTGTTATTCCCATTCTGGTGGGGGAAGGGGCAGCGCTGCAGGAGCAACTGAGGATGGTCCCGGAGTACCTGGATTTCTGTTTACAGGAAGCAGCTGCCCAGTTTGTGAGTGGCTCTCCTCCTTAGCGCCAGTGAAAAGCACCTAAAGATAGAATATCTGGTGGCTTCACAGTTCCATGGAAAGTCAGCCAGACCCAGCGTCCTTTTCTGGCCTACTTCTCTGTGGCCTGATCACTGTTCTTCATTTCCAGTCTTTGTAAAATCAAGCTCATACTCCTTACCTGGAAAGGATCATTGGGCAGGATAAGGGAGGTGCAGCAATAAAGTGACCAGGAAAGTGTCTAGCGGTAGCTAATGTTAATCCCCACCTCTCTCTAACCCACCACCCATTTTTGCTGATGCCTACTACTTCGACAGAGCCAAGAGCTGCCAAACATTCGTTCAATTTTTATCTGAAGGTCTGCAGATTTTGGGGTGTTTTCTGGAGCTGTTCTTTATAAATGAGCATCTTTGAAGTCCACAGGTCTCTGCTCAGCCAGTCTGCCTTCACAAACGTAAAAGAAAGTTGTGTGCTCCTCAGTTACCCTAGCTAGGGTAAAGGTAGGTGGTGAAGGCCCTTCATCATGTAAAGATGCCATGGAAATGAAACCTTCTTGCTTACAAAATACTCTGCACTCCTTAGATAAAGATGAAAATTCTTAAAATTAGTAAGGTCCACAAGACACCTGGGAAAACCACCCCATTCATTTTGCACATGAAGAAAATGAACCCCAGAGAGCAGACGAGGAAGTGTGATCCTGTGATCACACTGGTAGTTGGTTGGCAGAGCTAAGACTGATGGTGGTAATAACATTAAGTTATTACTGAATCCCAGACTTGCTTGTGCAGTCTTACTGATATCAGACATGTCTTCATTGAACCAATAACGTGTTGACTTACTTTCCCTGATCCAGCTTGGCCCACTTGAGGCTTCCATTACCCAGTAGGCAAAAAGAACGGCCACGCAGAGCAGGATGACTCCAGTGGATTTCAATTTGTTTCATTTTACAACAATCCTAGTGACGATTAAAGTAGACACCTTTTTTCCCCAAGTAAGAAAATTCTTCTGGATTTAACAACATTAACATCTTTCACTGCCAGTTCGCTTCCTTTTTAGCAAGCATCTTTTCAGCATCTATTGTTTTAGGAACTAGACGGGCTCCCTCAAAGTACTTTTCTAATTTTTTTCCTTAGCATTAAAGGTTGGAAGAGCTGAACAAAGCAGCAGTTTTATCAGCTTCTTGGAAAGAAAACCTTCTCAGTTCTGGATTTTTTTTTTTTTTTTTTTGGTATAGCCTTAAATTGGCTATACCACTTGGCCTTCAAATGACATGGCATTCAAATGACAACAAGGAGTATTTCAAATTCATTTACTGGATTAGTCAGTAAATAGGTATTGCATGCCAGCTGGTCATGTGCTGAGGGCGTCCTCAGTGCTCTCACTTTAGTAATGCCGCTGTGGAAGTTCTTGTCACATTCCTGGTGGGTGGTTGTTCCCAGAGCACGCATCTTTAGGGGGGCAGAGACCACATCTTATTAACTTCTGTAGCTCATAATTCTCCCAGTGAGGAGTTTCCCCCTTCAAAGGAGAAATTTTCTCCCTCATTTTCCTGCCACCCATTGCCATTTGGAAAACTCAGTGGGCCGTGGAGAAGCCTTAGATCTCTGGGAAAAGAAGTCTGAGTTGTACTTCAATTGGGTATTTTGTAATGCCGTTTACTCCCTGGATACTTCTAAAACGAAAATGTAGCCTGTAAGGACAGCACATAGAGAGGAAATCAACTACAAATTAAAAAGTGATTAGTGAGTGTTTAGGCAGAAGGTCAAAGGGATTAGTTTGGACTTCAAACTTTTCAGCTTTCAAGGTTTGTATTCAGTTACAAAATTACATCCCTGAATTATTTGTGCAGGTGGCAGCTGTCAGATTTGAAGAAAGTTTCTGTGTTTTACAAAAGGAACATTGACAGGACCGGGAATGGGGAGTGTGCTCCCAGGGTGAGGGTTGTCCTATCCACAGCACCCTGGAACGGCTCCAGTCTTGCTCAATGCAAGTGACAGTCCTCGTCTGAGCTGACACAGCCCTGTCCAGGTTACCCCAACCACCTTAGTGAGGAAACCAGTCAAGCCAGTTGATTGGCATCATGTAAACAGCTTGATAGTAGATTTTCAGGACCGGGAAGGAAGATAACTCATCTTTGTTAAATTTACCTGCCTTCTGATATTTCATCCTCACAGCTTTTCAAAGTGGATATTGGCATCCTTTTTTTATAGTTGAGGCTCAGAGAAATGAGGCAATTTGCTGAAGATCACATAGAGCGTCAGTGGCAAAACTGGTTTTCAAACCCAGGGCTGAGTTGCTTTCTTGAGATCTTTGCTCTTCCTTACTTGGAGCTTTCTTTAGGGCAGAAATTCCCAAGAGGATCCCAGCAAATGGGGTAGGGGTGTGCTGAAATGGATCCCTTCGCCCTTGGGCAGCTGGGCCGGGTAGGGCATGGCAGCTGAATCACTGAGCAGCAGTCTGCTCAGCTTGCCTAGGAGTGTCCTATAGAGTATTTTCTAATATTATCATTATGTGGAAAAGGCTGGAAACTGAAGGTAAGTGTCTTATTCTTAGCCATCCGGCCTAACCACCCATCTGAGACTTGAAGCTGGTTAGGTTCCCTGTAAATAATTCCTCATGGAATTGTCTACTCTTTATTAGGGTATGGGATGTTGTGCTGTTTTGGGGGATTGCATTAAAAAACAGGATTTGGGATGTGGGAGACATTAGGTTAAAATTTAGAAAGTAGGGAGAAAACGATCCACAAGTCCTAGAGTATATTTGGTAGGGAGCCAGGTCTTCCAGATTTTGGTTTGTTTCCTATACATTTATTCAATACACATTTGTTGAACTCCCACTATATGCCAGGAATCTTTCCTTGTTTCAGGAACACAGAGATGAATAACATAAACCCTTTTCTGAGGATCTTAGCTAGTGCAGGAGATCTATGGGACAGGAATAATTACAATGTTAGACAGTGGGAGCCCTCAACATTCCCATCTATTAAATGAAAATAAATGACATTAAGATCTCTTACAGTTCTAAACTTTCATCAGGATATTACTGATATGTGCCTAACTCCATTTTAGTAAGATTTATGATGCCAACAAATATCGGATGGGCTTTAATTTTTAACTCCCTTCTCACCTTGCTTTTATTTTTTATTTGTTAGAATTAGTGGGCTTCTATCAGAAGATTGTTTTTGTTTTGATTTTAGATAGCTATTGCTTTTAAAAACACAACTCTCTGATATTCCCATTTAGTATCACATAGAGAGCTATAAGTTGGGTCCACTGTATCTTCTGAAGGGTAACCATGCAATTTATTAAGATAAGCTGTTTACCTGACCAGTAAGGTAGGTGTTCATTTTGACCTAACCACCAGCCTCATGGAATCAACTTGCTAAGGGCTTTCTAGTTCAGCAAGACTTTGTTTCAAATCCCTGTTCATTTTACTGTATGACCTTCGGCAAGTTACTTAGCTTCTAAGCCTCGGTTTCCCCATAACTAAAATGCAAAAATGAACTGCCTTGCCCTGACTTGACATGGTCTTTGGGTTTATGGTTGAAAACATAGATAGGAGGCTCACTCTTGGTTAAGATTAAGACATACACATAAATCCATACACACACATAACCATATACACATAGATATACATGTCTAATGTGGCCATTACTTACTATGGGAGATGGTACGGAATCAAGAGTTATTTTCTGTTTTCATAGGTTTATCCAAGAGTCATTAACCAAGGACTCTTACTCTCTACAGCAAGGATAAAGTCAAATGTTTACAAAGCCAGGCAATTAAACATGAATGACTAAAGTAGACCAGGTATAAGAAAATTGACAGCGCAAGCTCAATGAGAATGGCAACCCACAGGCAGCCTGCGTGTCAGGGAGACAGTGAGGAGTGGGTGGCTCCTGGAGGATGTGTATATGTTGCAGGCAGGAAGGCAGCCGCTGTTATTACTGCCTGCATTACCACACACTTTAGAGCTGGTTTAAGAAGCTGGGAATCTGGATGTTATCTGCCTGTTATTAAATGTTAACAACTAATTTAAAACATTTTAAACCCTGGGTGGGACAAACGGAACATCTCTACAGGCCAGATTTGGCCGTGGGCTGCCAGCTTGTGACCTTTGACCTAGATCATGGGCCATGTAGCTCGGTGGTGTACCTGGAGTGCCCGTGGATTGCTCACCAGGGTGATTTTGTTCTTGCAAGGCCTCCCATAATGCTCACCTCTTCGCTTTTGGCACTGCATCTGGCTCCAGTCTTGCCTTTTGACTATCTCGGACTTTGGCTATCCCTGGTGTCTGATGTCCTGCCAATCCACAGGTTGTTTATTCTGCCACGTGGACGGGGTGTTTTGTGTACATCTGGGTAGCATGGCTTGGGTGGGAGTGCACATGCTGAAGAATGAATGTTTAACTGCTGGAAAAATAAAAATAAATGTATTTTTCTCAACCTTATAGACTTGCCTCCCATACAGCCTCATGTGATCTTTTGAGAATATATGGCAGGGTTCCCACTGTGATATTTCTTCCCTATGTCAGGGTGCTGGCTCTTGCTAACCACTGTTGAAGCCCCATTTGTCTACCCAAGAAGTCCCTGGAATTATAGGACTTCATGAGCATGCTTTTCCCTGGAGATTAGATTGCGTATGGGAAGTGGCTGGTGGACCCATGGCTACTTGCATGAGTTTCAGACAGAAATCTGGTCACATTTTACCCGCATGTAAAAGCTTTTGGTGGCTCCCTGTCACATATAAGAGCAAGAACTAACATATTTTATAAACTACATCTTAGTCCTCCTAATCAACTCTTTACATTGGGAATTAATGTGCCAAGTCTTATTGTACAGTGATAAAAATAAAGTTCACAGAGTTAAGGTCATACCGCAAGCATGTCAGTTGATAGGAATGGAATATGAAATCTTGTCTGCCTGACTCCAAAGATCATGATTAAATTGGAAAAAATAAAGAAGCAATTAATGCTGTTAGAGTGGGTTACATGGCTAAGTAAATCCTTTGTGGGTGAGATATTTAAGTCTTGAAGGATAAACAGGAGTTGTTTTAATTCAGATGTTAAAGACATTACTTCATGGAGTTGTTAGGAAGATCAAATGTGATGGTTTATGTAAGAACTCAGAAATACTTTGCATGGATGGAACTATTGCTGTGTCTTAACTCTGGGCAGCCATGTTGCAAATGAACACCTTTGGGTCATAAGGGAAGCTTATGAGGCAGAGAGAGAGTGGCTGGATCTGTATGGTTCTATCTTAACATCTAAAGAGGAGCCTTGGTTTCTGCCCTTGTCCAAGGCCAACATACACTTTCAAGAGTTTCGTAGCTGACTTTCTAGGTTGCTAATATGTGCATAGACATAGTTCATGTGTACTTAGCAATAAAGGCTAACTGGTCCCATCTCTGAATGAATTCTAGAGCCAGACCGTTCTATTACATATCTTGTTTATGCCTCTTCTCCTCAGAGTGGATACTGAAACAAATTACAATCTCTCTGACCTTCGATCTTTTGTCTATATCCTAATAATTAATTTAGAAAATTGTTTTGAGAATTAATTGATGTATCCAAAGCTCCTGGCACATAGTAGGTGCCCAATAAATATATACTTACTGTCATCCTTATTTAAAGAGGGATCAAAAAGAAGGAGGTCTTGGGAAGTGACTCAGCTTTACCTGGGATAAAAGGATTATGAGTCCTGTTTGCTCTGGTAGTTGTGTTTCACTAGAAATAAAACACCTCATTTGTGAAATATATAATGATGACAAAAAGAGGTTTGGAGCTCTTTCAGTTAAAGATATGAACCATGAGTTGCTGGTCAGTTTGTTTTATTTGCAGATGAATGTAGCAACCCTTTAAAAATCCAACTGAAAGGGCCAAAACAGCCAGAGCTGGGGGTTTTAAGGAGGCTGATGTTAATTATTTTTACAAACAAAATGTTTTCACTGTAAGCACTTTCAAATAAGAAAGGACACCCAAAGTTCTTTTCAACACCCATGGTTAAACTAAAACAGGTTTCTCTTTGTCATGGAAGCTGAGACTTTCAGAAGGCAGGGAACTCAAAAGGACTGCAGTATTTTACTCACCTTTGTTTTCCCCAGCACCTAACATGGTACCCAGTACTTAGGAAAGAGCCATACTTGTGTGTTGAGTTGGACTAAAGACCTTGATTTGGGGTCAGGAAACCCGAGCACTAGGACTAGATCTGCCACTGGTTTCTTCATTTCTACCACGTAGTTGCTTTTGGTTCCAACAGTCTTCTTTTTGTGGAGAAAGGGCCTGAACTTTCCAGTACTGAAGAATGAGCAATTGCCAAGGAAGACCTCCAGACCCAGAATATTGCGTGTTCACACCAGCCAACAGCAAGTGTTTTTCATGGCAGCCTGTTTCAAAGGTAGAAAAATGCCTTCATAGTAAACTTAGTTTTGTCTCATCTGGATTGTGTCCAGTCTAAAAATCTGGACAAATATCGTAAACCAAAGAAAGTTTGCACACTTCTAAGACCAGTAGCAATTAATTACTTTAAAAAGAAGCCCTGTCACTTACAAGCAATGTAAATATTTGTATTTTGAACCTCTAAGTAATAGTTGTGTTGACCATTCTGGCCTTAAGTGATTTAAAAAAATCAGTGAGTGATATTTTAACAGGGAATATGTTTATAAAGAAAGGGAGGGTCAGGTCATAGAGTAAGGTCATAGAGTAAGAAAATATGAGCCAAAAGACAGACAGATGTGGGTTCGAAACCCAGTGACCAATTTACTCACTTGGGGGACCTTGTACCAGTTATGAAACTTCTGGCCTCAGTTTTCTGTTGAGTATAAATGAAAATAATAACCCACAACATTTCATAGCTATTGTGGATATTAAGTTAATTAATTCCTCAACTCTAAACTCCTTCAAGGTCCAGGGTCTCCAGTCTATATTTTGAATAGCTGGTCCAAATTGGGACCATTGCTAGCTCTGCCTTTTAGGTGGACTGATGAACATTTCTGATCCTCAGTTTTTCCATTTGTAAGATGGGTAGAACAGTGCCTACTCACAACTCTATACTGTAGGTAAGATGTACAGAGTTCTTTTTTTTTTTTTTTTTTTTTTTTTTGAGACAAGGTCTGGCTCTGTCACTCAGGCTGGAGTGCAGTGGCACAATCTTGGCTTACTGCAACCTCCGCCTTCTGGGCTTAGGTTATCCTCTTACCTCCTGAGTAGCTGGGACTACAGGCAGGTACCACCACACTCAGCTAAGTTTTGTATTTTTGGTAGAGATGGAGTTTCATCATGTTGCCAAGGCTGGTCTCGAACTTATGAGCTCAAGCAATGCAACTGCCTCAGCCTCCCAAAGGGCTAGGATTACAGAAATGAGCCACCGCAGCTGGCCTTGTCACAGAGTTCTAATAGCTGCCCGATTTGAGTAATTATGCTATACCAGATGCCTACTTTTGTGCAACCAGTATTATTTTGTGGGTAGATGTGTAGGCTTTCTGCAGATGTTAGTTTAATTATTATTCTCGCAGATCCTGGACTTCATGTATTTTATAATGACTATAGATTGTTTCGAGTGGAAAATTTGAACAACTCTGGAAAAGGACATGAAGGACTTGGTATGTAGGAGACATGAAAGTGCCTTCCTGGTGCTCTGATTTTGATCAGGCAAAAATGCAAAGATTCCTTCCTCACTCTTCCCCTCATTCTCTTCTTAGCCTCACCAAGGGCTTTCTGAAAAGCACTTTGTGAGAAGGAGGCTGTGTTTAATTTTGTGCAAAGGTGAACTGTGGCTGCAGGGAGCAGGGCTTTGGGGCCAGGTCACTTGGGTAACGCTTCCCACATGAGTTTATCAATGGGTGGGCCTCAAAACTTAGTCTGTGTTTTTTTACACTCCACCCCCAAACCACCCAACCTGCCCCAGTGTTAGTTTTTCAAAGCCAGAGAAGTTTCAAAGGCCTGAACCCAACACAGGGGCCTTTCTTCATGCTTTGATTTTATGCCCACTAAGTGTTTGTCAGTGAGTTCATATTTCACCTCCTCTGCAACCTACACATCCCAAGAAATCCCCAGAGGTATAAGAAGTTAATTGATCCTTGATTAAAGGAAGGAGAAATGCTTGAGTCTGGGTCTCGGTCTGCACTCACTAGATATTTTTGTTTTGTTTTTTATTTTTGGTCATGCTTTGCAAAAATTTTGTAATGCACCTTTTATTACAAATAAATGTAAATTCCAGGCTATTGCCTTCAGAGTTTGATGAAATTAGTTACCTAACACATGTGTGATACACAGTGAAAGTTCAGTGAACTTGAGCCAGTGCCATTCCCTTGATTGTTCTGAACAGTGCCTTTTTCATGAGAGGCCATGAGATTTGCTGAGCTTCAGTTAATTTACTAATACTTATAGGTGCTTCCTTCTCTGAAGAGTGACTCACTTTATAGAAAGCACCCAAAATCAAGAGTCAGATCATTTGAAACCTGTTCAGCTCCATAACTTACTTGCAGAGTGACTGGTAAGTCACTTTAATCTCTTTGAACCTTAGGGTGGCTTAATGTATTAGTTTTTATGACTGTTTATCCTATTAGCCTTTGGACCACTTGAAGGTTGGAACTTAGCCTCTTTCATTTCATTGGCCCAGTCAATGCCTAGACCATGATAGGCAGCCAGGTCTGTCAGTCTACAATAGTTTATGTGGGGACCCTCAAGACAGTTTGGGCACATAATAACTGTTTAGTAAATGTTACCTATTATTATTCTCTGTGCTGTTTTCCCCTTTCTTTCCTTCATTCCCTTCATCTCTTCTAGCTCTATAGCAAACTTTAAAATTGTATTTGTTTAATACCATCAGTTTTGTAACTGGCAGTATTGAAATCCCTAAACTGCACTGATTTTTTTTGTGTGTGTGATTGTACTTAGCCTGTGGACTCTAGAAACCCCTCCTACTATATAAGAGTTAACTGAAGTCTCCCACCCTCTGTTGGACACCTTGAAAGACTCTAGTAAAATGGTCTTTGTGTCCTTTGTACTCTATGCATATGTCAGTCATCACACTAGAAATAATTCAGTGTTCTTGCTTTTTTGACTGTCTTACAACACTGTGAACTCCTCCAGGGCAGGTACTATGATGTATTCACTTCCAGAATTCCAGTGTCTAGCACTGGGAAATTTCTCGAAGTGAAGTGATAAGGGACTATAGTGATTGGTAATAAAGATGGTGACGGTATTGGAAATAAAGATCATTGGAGAAGAACAGCCTCTTCTCTGTGTCCTGGAAGGGCAAGGCACAGTGTTATATCTCTTAAGGACTAGTTGCCTAGTTGGGGGGATGTTTATGCTTTTCCCATCAACTGAAGGAAATCTGTGGTTACTCTCTCTTCCTGGATCAAAATCAAGATTTGACTGGCATCACCCTCAATAATACCACAAGTTTATAGGGGAGACAAAAAAAAACCAAAAACCATTGGGTTTTATAAATGCCATCTCCATGCCTTTCAAGAAAATAAACAGAACATATTCAGCTCCAACTTCTTGTCTGTTTGTGGTCTTCATCCACATAATCAGAACTGGAAACCCTCCCCAAGCCATAGGCAAAGAAAGAGGAAAAAGTATTTGGACTGTTCTCAGTTTAAAAGTGGGCAAAGGACTGACCAGATTTTCTTCCCTTGCCTTCTCTGTGAGGCTTTCTTCCCCTGCCTTCTCTGTGAGGCTTTCTTCCCTTCTCTTTTTAACATTCATTGAGTGTCCTCAGTGTGCCCCGGACTCTATGCTGACATTACTCAGTGCTATTGCCTTGACTTTCTTCTCAACTGATTTTGATGATATGTGTCTTCCCCTACTGGATTGTAAGCTTCTTGAGGGCAGGGTCTGGGTCATCTTTGTATTCCTTGTAACTTAATATATGTAGTTAAGACTCAATAAATATTTGTTGAATGAATGAATGAATGGATGCTTTAATTTTTATATAATCCCAACCATGCTAAAGTTAGATTTCATTCTTCCCATTAAACAGATGAGAAAGGGAGTTTTGGAGACGTGAAATAACTTAAGTAGTAGGGAGCAGAGTCGAGATCATTAACCCAGTTCTGTCTAACTCCAAAACTCTTTTATATGTGTTTTATTGTCCACAGAAACATATGCTTTACAGGCCTATCATGTGAACACTATTAAATATAGAAGCTGGAGGCCTAAGAGTGGAGTGCAAATGTAGGGAACTTGGGGTCTGTTCCCTTCCTGAGTTTATTAGCAACACTTTGGCTCCTAGGCACCAGAGCGACTGCAGCTCAACTTTTAAATCTCAATATGTGGAACTTTAAAAGCAGACTATTAATAATATCATACTGCTGGCTTCTCAGCTACTTTTCATAGCCAACTGGGTTGCATTTCAAAATGTTTAGGCAGTGGCACGAAGATGGTTCGGCACCATATGGTATCTCTCCCCGGCCCCTAAACCCTAAAGATCATTTCTAAGCCAGAACATTTATCCACTGCCTTTCCCTGCCCCCTCTCCTCCATTGCAGAGACAAAGTTTTAAAACCTAATGGCTATTGCCTGTCAGGGCCCCTCTGTGTTTACTTTGAGAAGGTCAGGCACAATACTGTGGTGTGTTGCTGTTCTTTCTTTTCAAAGCACCAGTATGAATTTGATAAAGTAAATTGTTGTTCTAGCAGGAAGCAGTTAGGGGTCACAAAATAAATAGCCATAGAATTCAAATAAATCCAAAGAATAAAACCAAATAAATCCATGTGTTTATGCACAGTGATACATAAATACACTTTTTAGAAAGTGAGCATTTTTATCACTGCCGGTCTGAACCAAAGTAATTGAAAAATTGTGGAGTTCATGGTACTTTTTTTTTTTTAGAGGTGGTCTGGGACTTTAACCAACATGACATGAATTTAATTCTTTTTGAAAAACATGAAAAATGGGATTTTATCTTTTAAACAACTGTTTATGTTGGGATTTTTCAGCTAATGAAATTCACATTTGGATGAAATCAATTTGCAAAGTTAAATTAGGGATTTCAGCATTTGGAGGTGGACTAAGAGATCCTGAATGAGCTCGGTATTCTCTCTGAGTCTCTGTTCCCTCCACTTGAAGGTGGGTGATAGTGCTTAAATAATACTTCAATGCAAAAATGGATATAAAGAACCCAACACATTGTGAGTGTGCATTCAATAGTGGCTGTATTCGCCACTGTTTTGTTTTGTTTTTTACAGTCCAGAAGTCTTTTATTTATTTTATTTTTTTAACACCTACTATACCATGAATTCATAAGGAATATGTTCCAGCAGCAGGCTTCTTCCCATTGGTTCTCACAAAGTGTGCTTCTTTCGGTAGAGCAGGCTGGCGCTTCAGTTGAACTCTTTGGCTTCTTTCTTTTTCTGATCATTTTCCTTCATGTTTTTTAGGAAGTGCTTGGAGTGCTTAATGTGCTCAGTAGGCACATTAATTCTCTTGGCAATAATCTTGCCCTTAACTTGTTTGTTTACAACAATGCCAACGGCATGCTAGGGAACGCTGCAGACTCTTCTAGTTTAGCCATGGTAACACTTGTGGGGCATTCTTTTTAGAACAGTACCCATTCCCTTAGATGTCTACAACATCGCCTTTATCACAGATTTTCATATACATGGCCAAAGAAACAACTCCATATTTTCTAAAAGGCCTAGAGAACATCTGTTGGGTGCCTCTCCTCTTTCCCTTTGTGTTCGTCATTTTGGTGAATTACTGGAAGATGGCGGTTCCGGCTGAAAGGCCACCGTGTTTCTGGTAGTCTTCCCTAGTTCCAAGATTTGTAAAAGAGCTAGTCATTTTACTTTGCGAAGTGTCACTGGAGCTTAGTATTGCAGTTAGGTAGTTTGGGAGGAAGAGGTATTTTGGTCTAAGAGAACAGCATGAATCCACAGTCTCTGTGTACCGGTTTCTTGGAGGCTTACTGAAGAGGAGCAGCAGAGCATGAAGCTGGAGAGATGTCCAGGTCATGGGAACTCCTAAAGTCATACTTAGAGGCTTTATTTCACCCTGTGTCATGGGGCGCCGTTGAAGAGGCTTTAGCAAGGCTTTGACATGCTCATGGTCCAAGCCCTTCAGGAAGCAAACTGGTGGCTATCTGTAGAAGGGAATGGGGGCCATGAGCCTGATTAGGAGGCTCTTGTAGCATCCAAACGAGAGTTATCATGGGCCTTTGCTTTTTGAGTCAGGGTTTTGAGGGACTTTTCTTGGCAGGTGATGGAATCCATTTGTCATGACCTTTGAGAGAATAGTCTGAACTGGTCACTGATAACCAGCAGCAGCTGCAAGAGCCACTTGGTGCTCCTGGGTGCCCTGGGCCCTCTATCCAGGTCTGCAGGCAGCAGGGCCAAGCTCAGCTCTGCTCGCTCTTATTGGTAGTTCTTTGAACAGTGAAAGAAAAGCCTGGGAAAATGGCATTCATGAAGCAGCTACTTTGTGCCAGGCACTGTGCTAGAGGTTGTGTGTGCATTGATCTCCTTTAGTCATCACCACAACTCATTTTACTGTGGGAAAAAACTGGGACTCAGGGAAATGGAGTGGGAACTAGAGGTCAAATCACTTAAGAAGTGGTGGATCTGGGGTTCACATCCAGATTTTTTGACTCCAAGGCCTTCACTACCCCAGGCAGCACAGTCTTAGTGAACTTCTCAAAGGGGAAGTGGTTGAGAGCTAAGAAATGAATGCACTTGGAGGCATAAATCATTAGATTTGGGGCTATATTAGTAAATGTTACGATTTGGGCTTTAATTTTAGCAGGGTATCGTAGAACTGTGGGAAAAGCCCTGCTCTGGCTCCTTCACTGCCTACCTCCAAGCTCTTGGGGAAGAGAAGAGGATAATGCCTCTCTCCTCATAGGGGTGTGGAAAGGAGGAACGGCGATGTGCATAGCAAAAGCTCTCTCTAGGCTGTAGATCTCTACAAATGGAAGGAAAGATTAGCACTCTCAGTGATATTTAGGATGGTCTTTGCTTGAGGTTCCTCTTTGGCACTGATGTTTTCCCCTTCCTTTTTTTTTCTCTCCTGGTATATGCTGTGGTTCCACCTGGACCAGCGGGCCTCCCCTTCCTTATCATCGAGACAAGCACCATCAAGCCTTACCACCGAGGGTTTTACTGCAATGATGAGAGCATCAAGTACCCACTGAAAACTGGTGAGACAATAAATGACGCTGTGCTCTGCGCCGTGGGGATCGTCATTGCCATCCTCGCGGTAAGTGTCCAGACTCTGCTGTGGTGGATCCTGTCTGACTTCTCCCTGTGTTGTCATATTACAGAATGTCTGAGCCAACAGAGATTTATACCAAGTAGAAGCCAACTTTCTCTGGCCTGTATTTAGCCAAGAAGCAAGGTAGTTAATCCTAAGAACAGTAAATGTAAAATAAGTGCTATCACCCCCATTATACAGATGTGAGAGTTAAGACATACTCAAAGTCTACAGCTACAGAAAATTTGGGTTCAGCCTGTGCCCGGCTGATTTCAAAGAGACTTACAGTTCAGGAAGGCTAACCTGTCCAAATGAACTGCTCAAGGGGATAGGCAGTTAGCTTATCTTGCCTACTCTGGATCAAATGTAAGCTGCTGATGTTACGGGTACCACATTTCATGTAGTTTTCTTTTGACTTGCCTACTCTGGAGGTTGGTTGTAAACTTTGAGACCCCTCTTTGTTTTTTAATAACATCATAAACCAGGCACACAATCAACAGCTTGAATTTGGGGAGGGGGAAGGGAGGCTAGTAGAATTCTTTCCAGCCTTTAAAAGAAAAACAGTTCGTTTGGCAACTGTAGTAGTTTCTTAAAGGTGGACTAAGGATCTTTGTGTTCAAAAACTGAAAAATGAAAGGTCTAGTTTTCCCATGTGCTCCAAATTGACAGTTGTGGGTTTCAGTTTCTAGGAAGAATGGCTTTCCCTGAAAAAGGTGTTTGTCAGGGAAGGCAAATAATTGCACAGTATCATGTACTGAGGTTTGAACAGGTGTTTTTGAAAGTTAGAGGATCAGTTAATTGAACACTTCAAAGGAGCCCACTATACCCAAGAGTGTGGTGAGATAAGAAAAGCACAGGGACAGGAATGTCACATGCTCGTCACTCTCTGTGGCATTATTCCCAGCTTGCCTAGTGGGCTGCTCCCAGGCACAGGGCAGTGGAAAGAGACACTCCTCAGAGCCTCTCCTAGCTATGTGAATTAGGTGGATCTTTGATTTCTTTAACCCTCAATTTCCTCATCTGTAAAACGAGATTGCTGTTTGGATTCCCTCAAGGGGATCGCTGTAAGAATCAAATGAATGCCATAAGACCTGGAATTGCACTTTGCAGCAGTGGGCTCACTGGAACATTCAGAGTCTTTTAGTTGGGAATGGTTCTGGTTTTCTCACCAGGCCCCAGGATGGGCAAAGGAAAATGCTAAAGTAACTTCTTTAGAGTTCATGTGTCTCCTCCCATCTTTCCTTCCCCCAAGCAGAGCTTCAGGTCAGCAGCTCTTTGCTTGCTGCTTGCCAAGGCCTGTCCCTTTCTCCTTAAGGGATGTCACCTTTTCTTAGAAAAAATGTGCTTTTGAGAGCTTCACTGTGGCTTGCCCTTTCCTTGTTTCATGTTGATATTTTAATTACGATGTTTCCTGACCTCCCAGGTTTTCTTGAAACAGTCATGTGCTGTGGCCTTGTTATACAATGAGCAACAGCATTGCTTCCCCAACCCATACAATGGCAACAAAATGGATTAGATAGTGCTTTCCTATAGTTCCAGAGAAACATAAGCCAAGAAATTACTGCAATAATTGTTATCGCTTGTCCAGTGCAACTGTATATGGGAGATACACTTGAACAATGTGGATGCATTTCACCCTTGAAGAAACCCCAAGAGCTAGGTATCCTTGTGGTTTTCAGTTTAGCACAGGGTTAAAGGCACATGCCCTGGTTCAGACCTGAACCCATCTGCTGTGGACCATGTGGCAAATTACCTTTATGGCGCCCTGCCTCGGAAATACATCTGTTACGTGGAGATACTATGTCTAGTTACTAAGGTTTTGAGAATTAAATGAACTAATGTATATAAAGTAATTCAGTGCTTGGCACATACGGTATGCCCAGTAAATGTTAACTATTTTTATTCTAAATGAGTAAACAGAGTCAAAAAATGGTGAAGTGACAGCCAAACATTATATCTGGCAAAAATATAGTAAGGAGGCCGGGCATGGTGGCTCAAGCCTGTAATCCCAGCACTTTGGGAGGCCGAGACGGGTGGATCACAAGGTCAGATAGAGACCATCCTGGCTAACACGGTGAAACCCCGTCTCTACTAAAAAAATACAAAAAACTAGCCTGGCGTGGTGGTGGGTGCCTGTAGCCCCAGCTACTTGGGAGGCTGAGGCAGGAGAATGGCGTGAACCCGGGAGGCGGAGCTTGCAGTGAGCTGAGATCCGGCCACTGCACTCCAGCCTGGGCGACAGAGCGAGACTCCGTCTAAAAAAAAAAAAAAAAAAAAAAAAAAAAAAAAAAAAAAAAAAACAGTAAGGAAAGGAACCCCAGCCTTAGCTACACATCCCCCACTCTTTTCTTATAGTGATTTAATTAGAACCCAGGTCTCTTGACTCTCACTCCTCTTTGCAATTTGGATGGTCTCCACAACAAAGGAATGGAATGGCAGTGGAGGAGACCAGTGTGGTTTAGAGATGCAAATCATCAGGCGTTATGGAGAAAGCAAACACCTTTCAATGGCAGGAGATATGGAAAAACCTAGTCATGTTGACCTCTTTTTCAGATGTATCTCAGATTCTGGAATTATAGCATAATAGGAATTCCTTCCAAATCCACAAAGCAATGGTTCCTATCCCTGCCTTGCAAAGGCTTAATGACTCTAGCAGCAGTAAGACTAGGAGCAAACAGTAAAATATCATCTCCTATCTCTCAGTTTTGTCTTGCACTGTATTACAAAGAGCATCATGGGCAAAGATTTAAAATGGGAAGAAATGCTAAGTATTCATTTTAAATATACATGGGCTCAGTGCTTGCCTCGCTCAGACCCTAAAAGGGGTTTATACAGAGTCTTAATATCTAATAATTGATGTATGGTTGAGTCATAGATGAATCCCCTCTCTCCCTAGCCATAAAAATGCTACCCCACTTGAATCTGACTTCTGTAATAATATTCCTAACTAGAGAAAAAGTCAAACTTAGGCATCATCTGACTTAGGTTCATGTCCCAACTTCCGTGCTTACTTGTTCTGTGACTTACCCTTCAACCTCAGGAGAGCCATTGAACCCCTTGGAGCTATACTTTGCTTCTCTATAAATTGGTCACAATAGTTCACCAATGCTATAGGCTTGTTTTGGTTGTCAAATCATGTGATATTATGTGTGTGATAAGTGAGAATCATCCTTCATATTTCTGTAGTGTTGTACAGTTTACAGCATGGCTTTTATGTGCACACTCTTCTTTGCACCTGGTAGTAATCCTGGGAGGTTGATTCTTACAGCTAAGTCAACCGGGGCTCAAGGATATTAAGTGAGTCTCTCATAACTAAGTAGTGGCATGGCCAGACCAGGAGTCCTCTGATTCCTGCTGCTGTCTTCTGCAGCCTACCCTCCTTCCACAAGTACTTATCAAGTGCCTATGATGTGTCAGGTGCTGGGGACACAGTGGTGAACCAGCTGCATGTTGTCTCTGGTCATGAAACTCAGCAGCTACCCCACCTCGAACAGCAAATAACACCTTTAATACATACTGTCATAGGCTGAGCGCAGTGGCTCATGCCTATAATCCCAGCACTCTGGGAGACCAAGGTAGGTGGATCACTTGAAGTCAGGAGTCTGAGACCAGTCTGGTCAACATGGTGAAACTCGGTCTCTACTAAAAGTTTCAAAATTAGCTGGGCTTCATGGCACGTGCCTGTAGTTCCAGCTGCTTGGGAAGCTGAGGCAGGAGAATCGCTTGAATCCAGGAGGTGGATGTTGCAGTAAGCGGAGATCGTGCCACTGCACTCCAGCTTGGGTGACAGGGCAAGACTCCGTATCAAAAAAAAAAAAAAAAAAAAAAAGCTACATAATAGGTTGCTGGAAGACAGGGGCCAGGCCTTTTCCTGTGGGCACATGGTAGGTACTTAATAAACACCAGGCAGACATTTCTCCAGGAAGCATTCCTTAGCTGTCTCCTCTCCTACCTTCCAAAGGTCACAGAGAACCCTGGGCTTACCTCTGTGGCTGCAGTCACTGTGCTGATTCTCATGTCTGTTTACTTGTCTATTTCTTGGCTATCCTGTTAGCTGCATGGGGGAGCAACAGATCTGATTTGATTTGGTATTGCTAGTGTAAGACATAGACCTTGGTGCTCAATATATGCTTGTGAAAAATCACTGAAGAAGTCATAAACGGGGGGCAGAAAATCAAAAGCATTAGGTCAAAAGATATCAGAGGATTCACGGAGCTGGGAAAAATGTCCTGTTTTCTTCCTTTAAATCTCAACTATGCTCCAGGAGGCACACGGGAACACACTCTGTACCACATGCAGATTTCTTGCTGGAGAGACAAGAAGAAGAGCTTAGTACCTGCAAGACTTGTTTATTCAGTATCAGGCTTCAGTTTGCCCACATCTGGACTTCATTAGTTCCTCCCCACCCCTCCATCTCCCTTTATCTGCAAGAGCCCTGCCAAGAAAACAAGGTTCCCCAACATTGCCTCCTCATTAAAGACTAGTCGAATTTTCAACTCTGAAAAATGTGCAGTTGTGCTGGCCCAGTGGTGCGTTAGTGGGAGACCCAGTCCCCCAGTTTACAATCCTCTACATCTGTGCAATTACCAAGACCACCAACAGAGAGAGGCCACATTAATCCTTCAACTGTGTTGTCCCCTGATCGGATGGCTACGGAGTTCTTCTGAGACCTTATTATCCCTGGGGGAACAGTGGGAGGGGGCATCTATTTGTGATTTAACGAACCCAGGCATGGAGATTGCACTAAATTTTCATTTGTTCCCTTTCTCCACCACCCGCACTCACTCTCATGTCCTGGAAGAAGTGAGAACAGCAGCAATTCTTCCTTAGTTAGGTACAGCTCTTAGGGATTCATGACTATTTGAAAAACTAATACAAAGGTGATGATATTGTCCATTTGAAGTGATAATGCTTAGGAGGCCGAGAAATACTTTCTGTGAGGGGCAGTGTGTGTTGGGGATGGGGTGGAGAATCAGATAACATTTATGAGCTATTTAATGGACCGGAAACTCATGTCTTATCTTAAATCCTCTTCAACAGCTGTGTGAGGTTGCTATTATTTACCGCATTTGACAAATGAGGGAGGACACTGAGGCTTATAAGGGTGAAGTGACTAGCCTGAGGTTACTCTGCTTAGTGAATGGGGGAACACGAATTAAAACCTAAGTCTGGCTTTCAAGCCTAAGTGCTTTAACAGATGCTAATGACGGCCCACTCTGGTCAGTGCTAAGTAGAGTGCTCTTTATTTAGTTAGCTATAAAAGCTTTTAGTTACTGGGCTTGGAGAGCTAAATGTATGGAGGAAGATAAAACATCTAGAACACTGGGCAGATGACTGCCTAAGATTGACTGTGCATCAATGGTTTGAAGAGATGGTGATCACCTGTTGTGTGTAGGTAGGTACAGGGTGATACCTCCCTTATAACAAGCAGCTTTGTGATAGGCACCTTGGCCTATAAGCTGATGTGTAAAATACAAATCTTGCCTTTGGATCTTACAGTTTAAAGGGAATTCAAGGCAAGTACAAGACTGACTATAGGATTAGACCCTCAAGGAAAGGAAATAATTAGTCTGAAAATAAGAAGAGAGTCAGGGCAGTGCATGGTGGTGGCTGCTAGGGAGGGGAGAGCTTCAAGGACAAAACATGTCAAATGCTCCAGATGTCTGAGGTCTAAATAAAGTGCTATGGGAGTTCAGAGGAAGAGCACTTAAGGCTAACGCTTATGCCAAGACTTCATCATCATCAGCAGCATTCACCAAGCACTTGTCCCATATAATTTTCACCACAACCCTGCTTCTGATACTGTCATAATCTTCATTTTTAGAGATGAGGAAACTGAGACTTAGAGAGAGCTCAGTTGTACAAGACTCAAGTCAAAGAGCCAAACTCTAACCCAGGACACTAGTTGGCACTTGAGCTCTACTTTAAGGCATAAGTGGGATTTTCGTCAGAGAACCTGACCTGGGCAGAAGGCGTTGCTTCAGCAATGTTAGAGACTTCAAAACAATGAAGTGTTTTCAGGGAATGTAGAGCAGACCTGTTTGGCTGAATGAATGGAATATAAGGAAGTAGACAAGGTTACAGTAAAAAAAGAAGATTGTGGCAAGATTGTGAAGATCCTTGAATGCTGAGGAATTTTTACTCTGGCTAATTGGCTAGAGGTTGGTGAGAGTATTTTAAGTGAGCTTGGTCAATTTTCTAATCAAGGTAAGGATGAGGCCTGAACCACAGTGGTGGCCATGCAAGGGGAATAGAGAGAAAAAGATAGATGCAAGAGACCTTGCAAAAGCCAGATGGACAAAGGGATGAGAGAGAGGAAGGAGTCTAAGATTGCACATCTTTGTCAGTCATATGCTTGGTGGCACCTTGAGCAGAAATAGAGGGAAGAGAAGTGAAGTTTGGGATAGGAGTGGGAATGGGTGTGACTTTAGACTTGGTTAATTTGAAATGCTAATAACATCTCTAGTTGGGAAGAGTTAGCAGAAGACTGGAATTGGGCCAATTAGGGGAAAAGGGTAGGCTGAAACTAGAGAGAGAGAGAGATGGCCTTTTGAAGGTCATCTTCACAGAGCTAATAATTGAAGCTATTGAAGCAGCTGAGATCACAGCAGAACGCCAGGAACAAAGTCCTAGGGAAGACCCACATTTATTTAGAAGTAGTAACAAAAGCATGCTGGTGTGATATTAAGGAAGCCTAGGACATTCAAGGTAAAAAAAAAGAGTAAGAGGTTTCAGTAGGCAATGCTGCAGAAAGAACAGCCAGGAGATTCTTGCCTGAACTGGCAGAGTTGGGCAGTCAGGAGGCCCATGACTCTGAGTCCCTGACTTTTGGGAAAATAATGATGCTTTATGCTTCAGACTCTCTTCTTCATGAGACTTATAGGCACAGGGCAGCCACTGCTAATTTCAACCATAAATAGCTTCTGTAGCCCCTCTCTGGCCTCTTTGCTGTCTTTATTCTAGATATTGGAGTTCTGATTTACCCATAAAACCCAGAAATTACACTGGTATCTTTGGACAGATCTCTGTCTTCATTACCTTTCCCAGATGGTGAGGCACTGATCTCCTGAAAAAGGCTGAAAATGGTAACCAAGTGACAGAAGAATCAGAGAATAAATTTCTAATCAACTATTTCTAGTTACTTAAGATGCCTCACCTTATTGCAGTAGATGGAGCAATCAGCTCCAGAGAAAATACAGCCATACATCGGTCTCCATCCTTAGAAACAGGACCCAGATACGTTATATTTTTCCTTTCCTTTGGGACTGAGAACTAAAGTGAGAGATGTTATTCTCCCTTCATGATTCTCCATCATCAATGGTTTGTTGAATTAATCTTTTCTGGGCGAAAGAAGTTCATCAATTCATGTAACCGAGATGTAAAAGAACAACTTGACCCTCTGTGGCTACCAGGAACTTAGAGGTGCAGGTGCCTTTCAAGATGGCAGGCGCTTAGTGGGCGTTCTGTGAACATCTGTCTCTCTGGAGACATACATGCTACCACCTAGTAGGACTTCTAAGAGAAGGCCAACTCGATGTCATTGGGATCAGCACAGGAATTAGAATGAGGAAGTCCCAGCTGCAGTGATGGTCTTCCTGCTGTCTCATTTTTATCAAGAGTGATTCACTGCCCTCTCTGGCCTTCATCATACTCATTTATGTAAGTGTTGGTAATAATTTAGTAATTCATATGGTGTTGTGAGAAGCAAACAGTATAGTGGATGTGAAAGTACTTTGTAAGCTGTAAAGTACTAAGCAAATATTATTAAAGCAGATCAGAGTATAGGAAAGTTTGTCCTTCAGACTCAGCAGTGGAAGATGAGTTCTCAGTCTCTGAAAGAGAGATTGTTAGGCTGCTGTGCAAAGATACTACTTTTCTTGCGATAGTTTACAAATACAGTGGAATGTTAAAAATAACACAAAACAGTAGAGTAGGGTTGTCCCTTCTGCTCTGGGTTTAGACTTTGCTTCTGTCTTGATCAGCTGAAAAAGACATACTAGATGAAATGATCAGAAGCAATGTCATCTGTACACACATTTTCTGGTCCTACCCTGGAGGGGTGGTAGTTCCAAACTCTTCAGTTAGGTATGGTATCGTCCAAGGAGCTCTTGGAAGAGATATTCTCTACAAAACATGTTTTTTATTTGTTTGTTTGTTTGTTGTCTTCTCCAATGGAGGGAATAAAAAAGTTAACTTTTGTAGGGCTCTCCTGCTAGGTGCCAGGTGATTGACATATCACCTTATCTAATTCCCTGGCAATCCTGCCGGGTAGATATTATTAACCTTACTTTATAGATGAGGACACCTAAGCCCAGAGAGGTAAAGTCACATGCCTAAGGTAATGGACAAGATTCAGACAGGTTTTTCTGGCTACAACGTTGTTGCTTCTTTCACCACCTCATGCGCTATCATTTCCCAAAAGTCTATCCTAATTTTTCTTCATATTTCCTCTCCGTAACAGTTAAATATTTGTAAATATGTGGGCAGTTGAGGTCTTTTTCATCAGAGAAGACAGGAAGAGGAGCTGTCTTGCAGTTGGAGCCAACCTCTCTCCAAACTGCAGCCCTTCTCAGGCAAGGACTGATCCCTTTCTGTCCCCTTGTAGCTAAATTGCAATGCTTTCCCATTTTATTAGTTTCCAGATTCTGTGCCAAGTGCTTTAAAAGGCAGGTAGGGGAGAATTCTCTGCTTGCCTGGCAGCCTGCCATCACCCCCAGAATCTGTTGCTTGCTGTTTCAGAAAGGGATCAACATTGAAGGCATTTTTCTCAGCAGTGAAATTTACATATCAGAACCTTGCTGACTGAGGCAGAAATGAGGGCTCTGGAGGCAGGAGTCTGGGAGTGGGGACTGAGTCTTTGTAGGGGGAGGGGGAGGGAAGAGCTTATTTTATTACCCAGGAATAAAAACATTGTGAGTAATGAATAAAGTCCGAAAGCAGTAAATCTGGGACTCCAGAGTTAGGTGTGTAACGTGTTGGAGAACAATTTAAGCCTTCGCCTCGTCTGTGGAGGTGAGGTATTCAGGCTGCCTTTCACAGCCCAAATTTCATTAAATAGACTTTTAAGGGTTAGGATTACAAGAAGCCAAGTCCGGCTGGTTCATAATGATGATTTATGGCTGTGTTGTCGACTCCTCGACCCTTCTATACAAGGGGATAGAGAAAATGCATAATTTGTTGCTCATTCACTCTAAAATCTGTCAAGGCTGCCCCAGAAGCCATGTGGTCCTGGAGTCATGTGTCTGCTAAATGGCTTCAGCCTGACCCTCTCCTTAAAAATCTGCAATTGCTCTCCTACGGTGGAAATTGGTTTTAATAACAATAGAAATAATAAAATTATCTCAATGTAGCCTGCTGTGGGTCTTTGAGCTTAAGTCAGAATACCTGGGCTCTACTCTTAACTCTGTCACTTACTGGCCTCAAATCCTTCAGAAAAGTCACTATCTCCCAGAGCCTTAGTATCTCCATCCATAGAATGGAATATCTTCTTCACAGAGATTAAATGAAACTACAGTACAAAATAAATGTAGGAGATGGCTGCTGTTAACATTATTATTAAGAATTTGAGGTACTCCAAAATGTTCTTTTCATCTGCTTGTCTTCCCATGAGTGAAGGAAACATTTCACTTTGCAATTTACTATCTTAAGACTGACACTAAAAATGGAAGTTTTAGAGATGGGACATTAGAGCTGAAAAGAATCCCTGAATTGTAGTCAAACCCTGTCTCCCTGAAAGTGAGCACAAAGGTGACTCATCTGAGATTAATCAGTAAATTCATGCAAGAGATGCTAATTTGTAGTGGAAACTCACATGTTCTTTCTCAGCATCAAACAGGAAATTGTGTTGACTGATCCTCAGGCCACACCTGCTTAGAAACAGTTCCTTAATCTGTAGCAGTGGCTGGTTCAGAGAACCAGGGAGCAATCTGAGGTCAGGGATTTTGCCTGGGGACTTGGTTCTGCTCCCTGCTTCTGGTGTCATCTCTGAGCAAGTAACTTTCCTCTGCTATTGCTTATTACCTGTGCTTGGTTGGCAGACTAGTGGTGGATGGTGAACATAGCCCAGGAGAGTTGAGAATAAATGTCATTGCAGTTATGAAGTCATCAATCAGTCTAGCACCCTCATTTTACAAATGCAGAAACCAATTTATCCTAATTTCACTAAACAAGTAGGGACTTGAACCTTGGCTACTTGACTCCTAGTTCAGTGCTCTTCCTGCTGCATAAAAAATCTCGTATGACTTATAAGTAAGGAAGAATAAAAAAGAGTAAGAGAACACGATTGTGGTAATAAACATCTGGAACTTGTTTGCCTGTGAGGTTACATAGGGTAAATGTATAAACAGGTTCAAAAGGGGAATTAGATCATGAATGGTAGGAAAGAATGCTGGGCAGGGAGTCAGTGCACCTGGGTTTAATCTTTAGATGGGAGCTCATTTGGACCTAAGTTTCTTCTAAATATAATGGTCCCTTTCATTAATGACTTGCCATGCTTCTCGGAGTTTAATCTCTGCAACGTGTTATCAAAGCATTCTTGGTAATGTTGAGGGGATCCTTCCAATTTTGTAATAAGGCAACTTTGAGGACTACCGTCCTGCTCCCTTTCATTCATTTGTTCCTTCAACTTATAATCTTTGAGCATCTATGCAGGGTCACATACTAGTTTTACTCTCTCAGGAAACGGCTATGCCAAGATGCTGGCTAAAGTAGCCTTTGACTGTGTTCCTCTAATACAGAATTGTACTCAATATGATCTGGGAAAACGAAATGTAGCTCTTATATATAAAGCATTTATAAACACAGAGTCACTGTGTCAATGTTGGCAGTGGTAGTAGCTGTTCTCGCTGCTGCACCTGTTTGTCCCTGGGCCCAGCTGGTGTTTCCTTCCTACATGGTCGTCCTTCCCCAGACTTTGGAGCCCTTGAGGATCTTGATCAGACCTCATGCCTTGATGCTTTCCTCCACTGTAAAATAATATTGGGAGCCTTTGCAAAGGAGTGTCCAGATATGCCAGACTATTGCTTCCCTTGTGGTTGTGCACATGCCCTCTTCCCTCTGAAAGGGCAAGTGTAGCTCATCATCCTGCCCTGGGAGGAAGTGTGAAGGGACTTTTGTGGTGAGTGATGAGTTGACCATCACTGTCTCTGGGCTGTGGTTACAAGCAGGAAGTGCCCATGGCTGGGCTGTGGAGTTAAGACAAAGGCAGCAGGGTGTGTGGTTGTACACATCATAGGCATTTACCTTATAGAACATCAGCTGTCCCCCATCCTTAATGTAAATGATGTCACTATATCTATCTTGAGCATCAGGATTTCATGACACAAAGAATCTAAAAGCAATGTCTGGCATATAATAGGTAATCTGTAATTGGTGGATTGTTTTCAGGAGTGATAAATCTCTACGCATCATATCATAGATACAGTGTGAAAATCAAGAAGGATTTGAGAAGGGTCTTCAGGATCAGAGAAGACCACACAGGCTGACTGGAGGAAATTCACAAACACTGAAGGGCATCGTACTACAAGTTTCTTAGTTTTTAGACTGGTATTCTATTCATCACATTCTGCTTCTAAAAAGTAAAAGTATCATTCTCTATGGTCTAGGTCATTTCCCATTCATGTTATCCTATTTGAACCAACAGCTGCAAAGGTGAGCAGCCTCCTTTTATGGAGCGGGAGGCCGAAGCTTGGAGGGCATAGATTATTGCTGAAGGATACCAGATTGGTGGTAGAGTCTGGATTCCCCAGGACTTAACCGTGGTATATCCACCTCTTCATACAGAAACTCTCACCATGGCCAATGTCAGCACGAGGCTGAGGCCCTTACTAGAGTCAGGTCATTGTCTGTGATCCTTTACCCCAAATCCCAGAATCCCGAGATTTGCTCAGACCCTGTGACATCATAGCTACCCTTAACCTTGTCCTTGATTCTTCATTTAGTATTTCTTTTCTATAGTTAAGTTCTTGTCTCTCCCTTAAAAATATATATATATAGGGAGAGAGGGAGAGAGATACACACACACACATACGTATATGCATATAAATATATTATAAATATATTTGTATATTTTTGTTGTTACAAAGGTATTACATGGTCATGTAGGGCTTAAAACACCCAACTCTATTAGCACTTTGATCTTTCCTTCTGTGCATATTTGTGTCTGTATATTTCATAACTAGAAAATTAGGACACTCCTTTGCAAATATTGAATATTCTCTTATGTTGTTAAATATCCTTTACAGCATCAGTGTTAATGATGAATCTTGATACCATCTAATTCCCCTATTGGATTCCTTTTAGATCATCACGGGGGAATTCTACCGGATCTATTACCTGAAGAAGTCGCGGTCGACGATTCAGAACCCCTACGTGGCAGCACTCTATAAGCAAGTGGGCTGCTTCCTCTTTGGCTGTGCCATCAGCCAGTCTTTCACAGACATTGCCAAAGTGTCCATAGGGCGCCTGCGTCCTCACTTCTTGAGTGTCTGCAACCCTGATTTCAGCCAGATCAACTGCTCTGAAGGCTACATTCAGAACTACAGATGCAGAGGTGATGATAGCAAAGTCCAGGAAGCCAGGTGAGACACCACCTCCCCATGGCCAGAGCCTGGACCCCTTTGATACAGTGCAGTTCAGTGAGCACTTACTAGCTGGTCCCTAGTTTAGATGGGTGAATAAGGCATAGTTCCTATTCTTGAGGAACTCATAGTCAGATGACTGAGACAGATATGTAAATCAATACTTCCAATATAGCATTGGTAAGTACATTCATTTATTCATTCTTTTGTTTATTCATGCATTCATGGGTGCCTGCTATGTTCCAGGCGTGGGTCCAAAGCACTGTGAAGGATGCAAAAGTGAACAGGGCATAGTGCCTACTCTCAAGGTTACAGTCTGGGGAGGGAAGACAGACAGACAAGTGTGTATCAGGGATGTGAATACGGCTGTTTCATGGCCCTCTCTTGCTCTTACAGGAAGTCCTTCTTCTCTGGCCATGCCTCCTTCTCCATGTACACTATGCTGTATTTGGTGGTAAGTACCCACCCTTTGATCTGAGTAGTGTTCAGTTCCAGCTTCCATCCCTTCTGATATCATAGCCCTCAAAATAGTTAGGAGCATGACATCACTGTGAAATCCTTGAAAAAGAGGTTAGCTAGAAAAGTTAGGTTTAATTCTGAGCTCTGCCACTGCCTTAGCAGAAGTTATTTTACTTTCCAGTTTTTTCCCCCCGTTTTTCAAATAAAAGTAGTATTTGCCATAGCTGCTTGATAAGCATTGTGGACGCATTTTGAAATTTTAAAGCGATAAAGACACTTGTATTAGGTTGGTGCAAGAGTAATTGAGGTTTTTGCCATTACAAAAACCCCTGGACTATATTACTTAAATGGCAAAAACCAATTACTCTTGCACCAACCTAAATATAACATTTTGGGGTACAAGCACTGTTTCTGAAAATCTGTTGCGGGAAAAGATTGCTAAGTAAGGCTCAGAGAATTAAAGTGAACTGCCAAAATGTACATAAACACCAGGACTGTTGCTAAAGCCCAAACCTTCTGATAAATTTTTTTGCAACGTTCACCATGTCAGTCGTCCGTATTCTACGGATGGAAGGGCTTTAAGGATTATCATTACCTAAGTATTTAGAATAATTTTGAGTTTTGCAAAATACTTCTGCTCCATGAGGACGCATGATTTCATAACAACACTGTGAAGTATAAAATCCATGCCCCATTTCTCAAATCCACAGATCAAGGCCCAGAGAGGATAAGCAGCATGTTTGAGTTCCTTCAACCAGTGGTGGAACGATGATTTGATTCTCATGTTGCTCTTCTCATGGCCATGTCGGCTCTGATTTCCTGGAGACGGTTGGGCAATGCAGGTGAAGTGCCCTGCTTGCCTCCAGCTGCCCGGCAGATAGAGGGCTAGTCTGTTTTTCTTTGTCAGTTACATGTGGGTTTCCCTGCCTTTCCTCTCCCCTTGAATGAGGTCCGTGTGTGCCAAGGCACTTCCTGCTTTCAGCCGCTTTGATGGAATTCAGAGTGAGAAGGTGCTGAGAGGTCAGACATAGCTCAGAGGAGCACAAACTGTTTGAAAAAAGAACATTTTGATTTCTACTTATTTAAAAAGCATAATTAGGAATTGGGAAAAACAACAGAAAGTTTGTTTGATTTATTTATCTTTTTCCCCTAATCCTTTCCAAGTTTAGAGGCCTCTAAACTAAGCCAACATTGGCTTCCCATTACTGAGGATGCAGAGCTGAAAGATGGGCCCCAACCTATGACAACATGAAACGTGGATGTTGTGTGTTCATGAATAACACTTCCCTCCATTCTTCATCTTTTTGTTTTTGTTTTGCTCTTAGAAAGGAAAATTTAGCAAAGATATTTAGGTTCCTGCTCCCTGTGTATATTTTACCCAGGGCTGGAAACAATTTTAAAAATGTAATTTCGGTGTTTTATAAAAGTGCTTAGAGGAACTGGGTATGTGTTCACTTTTTTCATATCCCTTCATTTTATTCCGAAAGAAAAATACTGGATTGTTTTGAAGCCAGCACTGTGCACTGTGGCCTTCACAGCTGCACAACAGGTGAAGATGCTGACACGCTTTGGATGCCTTTTGTGTGCCAGGCACCATATCTACTTACTCTGTGGCATTTTCTTTTCAGTGACCAGATGAGGTGTATTTTGATTATCCTATCCAATTTGAATCTAAGCAGTTTAGTAACAAAAATTCCACCATCAGTAAGAGGCAGAAAAGGTATTTGCAGGCCAGACTCCAACATTGTTGTATGTTCTTTTTGTTGTACTGTGCTACAAAACCCACAAACAAACAAAAACCAGACCTCTTCAGGATGAACTTAAGGAATATTTCCTTTTAACCCTAACTTAAATTTTGCCTGAAGGAGACCTGTCTCCTTTTGCTTTGATGGTTGAGATGTCCCCTCCCTCCCGTCCCCAACTCCGATTACCTCCTTACCAGCTAGAGATCTCTATGGGGATGATGGGTGAGATGTATATTTTGACTGAAGGTTTATTTGCATCCCTCAAAGGGAGGAAAAAGTTGTAGTTCTTCCATATTGCTGGAAGGAAGGAAGAGAAAGAGGGAAGGAGGAGGAAGGGAAGAGAGAGGGAAGAAGGAGAGCCTCCTTTGGCTGGGCACGGTGGCTTATACCTGTAATCTCAGCACTTTAAGAGGCCAAGGTGAGAGAATTCCTTGAGGCCAGCAGTTTGAGACAAGTCTGGACAACATAGCGAGACCGTGTCTCTTTAAAAAAGTAAACGACAAGAAGAAAGAGAGCCTCCTTAATCTATCCTCTTTTCAGCATAGTATTATATCCCTGACCTCCTACCCCACTGTGCACATACATTCTTCAGAACTCTTGTACAAACCCACATTCAACACTCACAACTCACATATACAACACATGTGTACACAGCTGTGTTTTTAGCTCTAAGGTTATCTTGCCCTAAAACAACCAGTGAAGATAAGGGCCAAAAGTAAGGATGGCACTCTTTGCCGGGGCATGTGCTTATGTGATATTACAGAGAAATCCCAACTCTTCTAACATCTGATCTGCAAAACTTTCTTTGTTGCTGTTGTTGTTCTTTTTTTTTTTTTTTTTTTTTTTTTGAGACAAGATCTCATTTTGTCATCCAGAATGGAGCACAGTGGCACCGTCTTGGCTCACTGCAACCTCTGACTCCTGGACTCAGGTGATACTTCCACCTCAGCCACCTGAGTAGCTGGGACCACAGGCGCATGCCACCACACCCAGCTAATTTTTGTATTTTTTTTGTAGAGATGAGGCTTTGCCATGCTGGCCAGGCTGGTTTTGAACTCCTGGGCTCAAGCGATTCAACCACCTTGGCCTCCCAAAGCGCTGGGACTACAGATGTGAGCCTCTATGCTCGGTCGATTTGCAAAACTTTCTCTTTTTTTTTTTTTTTTTTTTTTTTTTTGAGATAGAGTCTCGCTGTGTTGCCTAGGCTAGAGTGCAGTGGTTCAATCTCGGCACGCTGCAACCTCCACCTCCCAGATTCAAGCAATTCTCCTGCCTTAGACTCCCAAGTAGCTGGGATTACAGGCGCGTGGCACCACAGCCAGCAAATTTTTGTATTTTTAATAGAGACAGGGTTTCACCATATTGGCCAGGCTGGTCTTGAACTCCTGACCTCAGGTGATCCACCCACGTTGGCCTCCCAAAGTATTGGGATTACAGGCTTGAGCCACTAGACTTGGCTGATTTGCAAAACTTTCTTAAGAAAGTTGACACCATTTAGGCCCCGCAGAGGAGGTGGGAAACTCTGCTGTCAGTCCGAGAAGCCCTTAGACCCTCCCTCAGGGCTTTTATGTTGGGCTTCAGGAAGTGCTGGAGTTGGGCAAATAGACTGGCCTCCCCGGTGCACCCTGTGCTGTTTTTTTGTTCACGCAGCCTGTGATTCATAGCTTCCCTGGGGTGCTGGGGAGAATCACATTTGAGTCAGCCAGGTTCAGCATTGACAGCTTTTGTCTTTAGAATCAAGCAGATGTGGAATCAAATCTGGCTGTATCCGTGACTAACTCTGAAGCCATGAGTGGGTTACATAGCTTTAGAGCCTCAGCGTACTCATCTGTAAAGTGGAAGTGATCTTGTCTATTTTGCAGAGTTGTTGCCACTTTTCCTCTCTGGACCCCACTTTCCCCATCTGTCAGATGAAAGAGTGGGATGAGATGGCCTGTCTGTTTATCTCTCAATCACTATGGCTCTATTTGAAAAAAGTTTGAACTGCTCTAAGTGCTAAAAAGGAAGATGGGGAGCCATCAAGACAAACTTATGCCTACATTACAATCGAGTTCAGAGAATAGCAGACCGGAAGCACCAGCCAGCTCCACTCCAGGCCTTTCAGCAGCAGCCACTTCTGGAGCCTCCATAACTTTAAGAGCACTTCATGTTAGGTCAATGAATAAATTTTGCCAAATGATGAGCTTGGAAAAACCATGCCCCAAACACCAAATTATCTCTGCACACAGAAGCTTAAGGGTGAGGTTAAGGCTTGTTAGAGATTAATGCAAGTTCTAATTAAAACACACACACACACACACACACACACACAAACCCACAGCATATATAAACATAAAGTATGCTTTATACCTCTGAGCCCTGGCTTGAACCCCAGAGGACCACATCTGGATTGACCCTGCAGCTCCATGGTTGGAGATTGAGGATGACATACTATCTGGATAAAATGTCAACACCAGGGCAGACACCAATTCATGCAGCACACCTGGTGTCTGCTCTGTTGTGCTGGGTCCTGCCCTTAAGGAACTCACCTGTGCATCCAACATTCAGCATTTGGTACTTGCTTAGTGAGGGACTATGATGCACCTAGCACCACCAGGCTAGGAGTGGGAATGGGGAGATGGTTACCGCCCTGGCATAATTTAGTCTAAAGAAACAGTACACAATGATAATAGTCTGATGCATTGTCCCTCGGGGCAAGGGGATGCGTAGGTTATATTATGGACTCTCAGAATTGTGACCCCTAGGCTAACCTGGAGCAGAGAGTGGCAGTAGAGGTAGGTAGTCACATGAAGATAGAGGAGACTGGAAGAACTACGTGTGTGAAGGTGAAAAGGAGGAGGTGATTTGGAGAACTGCAGGTATTCAGTTCAGTACAGCTTGGATGGCTGCTAGGAACCAGGGAATGGAGGGCACGCTTGGGAGTGGAAAATACCTTTGGGATCAGTCCCAGCTCCTCATTTTGCAGGTGCATTAGGCAGCCACTTTGTGTCAAGGCCTTTCCTTAGCTGCTGTTCTCCCCGCACCCCACCCTGAAATCTGCACCTTGCCCCCTCCCCTTCTTTAGAAGCCTTTCCTGACTATCCTGTTTAAAATGACAACCCCCGCCTCTGATACTGTTCTCCCTATGCCCCTTTGCAGCCTTACTTCTCACCATCTGACATACTACATTTTTACTTGCTTGTTTGTTTCTTCCAACTAAATTATAAATTCTGGCTGGATGCAGTGGTTCATACCTATAATCCCAGCACTTTAGGAGGCCAAGGCAGGAGAATTGCTTGAGCCCAGGAGTTCAGGATCAGCCTGGGCAACAGAGTGAGACCCTGTCTATATAGATAAAAAAAAAAAATTATTAAAAAAGATTGTAAATTCCCCGGGGGAGAGATTTTTTTGGTCTCTTGATTCACTACTATATCCTACTTCCCAGAACAATGCCTGATACCTAGTAAGTGTGCAGTAAATATTTGATGAATGAATGAATTTCAGGTCTCCTGACACTCTCGGGCCATACTCCTTTCCATTCCAATCAGAACTTTTTTTGTCTCCTCATCACGGACTTGATAGATTGCTAAGGGCCTGTGTCATGTAGGCAAAGTCTTTGCTGCCTCTTTGCTGAGCTCTTGCCCTATTGACCCTTTACTGTGCTGTCCCATGAGAACAGGGTTTGTTGGGTGCCAAGGAAACAGGGAAGTGGCTGTGCTCTGACAGCCCTTTCTCTGGGCTGTGCTTGTTAGTCATTGAGGTTTTGTTCAGCATGTTCGGCGCCCTGGAGCCTGGGGTCTGGTATGCCCACGAGGTGTACCCACAAATCCTGGGAGTGGCTATAGAAACTCCTTGGGGGAGCAAGATTGTTGTTTCCAAGGGGAATAAATCTCTACCAGATGTTTTTCCTCTTTTTTCTCCCTATATCATTCACTCGCCCCACCACACATCCATCTGTTTCTGAGTACCTATTCTGTGACAGACCTGTGTGAGTGCCTGGGGACACCAAAAGAGCTCATAATTTTGTGTGGAAAGCCAGAGAAGTAAATAATGGCCAAACAACTGGATGCATTCTCTGCTTAGGGGTGGACTGAGGGGATGGAAGTGGCTCTCACCTCTGCTATAAGGTATAATGAGTCAGCTCTTAGACTCCCTTCTGCTTCAGATCAGGTCAGAGATTATTCCACTGTAACTCTTACAAAAGCTGTACATTTGTGTTTCAAATGTGGGGGTTGATGGAAGTGTGTGCAGGTGAATTAGAGGAGTCTGAAGTTCCAGATGTCCCCTGGAGGTTGTTCTTCGGTGTAATGCCCTCAAACTGCCTCTTTTCTCCAAAGACAGAGACCCAGTATAAACAGACTAAGGCTTTATGTGAAGCAGTAATTTCCTAAGGAGGCTAGGCCATTCTGTGCTTAGAGCACAGACTCAGAAAGAGGCAGATATACTTAATGTACATCACGTCTCTTGGTTACCTTGAGCAAGTACCGTGGCCTCTTTTAGTTTGATTTCTTCAGCTGTAGAATGGGCACAGTGGTATCCACCTAATAGGATTATTGTGACAATTGCAGGTAATGTAATTTAAAGCACCTAGCCCAGGCGCTACACCAGTGCTCAGCAAAATGGTAGTTTTCTTTCCTCCCTCTGATAGTGACGGAAGACAAGATTTGATTTTCTTCTAAAGGAAAAGTCAATCAAAAATTCTTTTGTCTTGAAAGTAGTTAAAGAACATTCCAGAGAGAAATTCTAGTTCTACACTATGTTTGCAAGCTACCCACCAGACACATGAACCAGAGCCCAGTGAGAGCCATAGAGGAGATTAGAGAAGGGAGAAAGTTCTCACTGGGTGTCAGTGGTCTGGCCTGGCTTCCAGGAAGAGGGTAGGCAGGGACCTAAGGAAGGACAAAAGCCCCCTTTTCACTCTTAGCAGAGCTGTCCAAAGAGCAATGGAAATGAAGTGAGAGGACAGTACAGACCTGTTCCACCAGTATGCAAATCATGTAATGAAACACAAATGACTTAGCAAGAACGAGAGTGTGACTCACCCACTCATCTGACTCTGCTGGTTCAGACCAGAGGAACAGCCTCAAGTTCAGTCGGACACTTTCTAAGGAGGTTTTGTTGGAATTCCACAAGACCCCAGTTCTGAAGCTAGGACAGGGAAGGAGAAGAGAACTCCACTGATAAAGTGAGTTCTACATGCCAGGGACTTACATACATCATTTCGGGGTATGGGAAACAGACATACACCTTTCTTTTTCTGATATCCACAATCAGCAGTTTTTTTTTTAAGCAACTGAAAGCGAAATCTTAATACAAGAAAAGGTCTTTAAGATTATATGCTGTTCTAGTGAAGGGACTTTTTTACATCTGTGTTTTTCACAGAGTCTTGAATAGATGCTTCTAACATTTTAAAAAATAAACTAATCTTCTTACGCTATATATGAGAAAACAGAAATTCATAGAAGCAGAGTGACTTCTCCAGGGCCATACAGCTTGTATGCAGCAGAGAAAAGGTTCCAATCTAGTTGCTCTGGCTGCAAATTACTTTCTGCTGTGTCATAGTGGTGCTAGGGAAGTAGTTTGAGAGGGCTGATTCTCTAGCCCAGAGGCCATGCAGATGGGGAAGTGAATGCAGATAAACCACAATGTCAGCAGTAGACTAGAAGAGGCCAAGATGATTTAGGCTTTCGGGTTTTATCCAGCTCTGCTTACCCTTTCAGGGCACCTAGGACTTTACTAAAGCCCCTGTGGGTATTCTGATCTGGGAAAGTGTGTTTTGGTCCAGAATAGGGGGATGGCATCATCTATCAGAAGGGTTTGACTTCCTTTCTTGAATAAGTTGTACCTGTCTCCTGTGGAGTGGGAATAATTGGAGCCTCCAGAGTTACTTGTCCCCAGCCTCCAGAATGTACTCCCTGATCCCAGTGAGGCCCAAATCTCCGGCCTGGAGTGGCTCGTGTGAACTGGGCTCTACACTGGCAAAATCCAATCCATTTAGCAGCAGTGAAATTGATGTGAGATGGAGAACGTCATTGTATCCTTTCATCAATCTCAAAGCCTGCTGCTACCAGCTTACTTCTCATATCAGATGTAGCCACTGGATGGAAAGTCATTGTGCAATCTTGTTCTCAACTCTTCTTTAAGTTTCACCAAAACTTACTTGTTTTGGTGAAAATTGCCACAGTCATTGAGTAAATGTCATTCACCAGGGCAAAAAGGTAACCTGGATTTCTGAAAAGTATCCTAAGTGCCCATCCTGTGTCAGACAGCTTCCTTTCCATATTGTCTCCTTTGATACTGGCAAACCAGAGGAGGAGATACTGTTCTACCTATTTTACAGATAAGGAGACTGAGGCTTATAGAAGTAAACTGACCACCCACTTAGTAAGTGATAGAGCCAGGACTGGAGTCAGGGCTATTATACCCCAAAATGCACTTTACTAATGCACCTCTTTCCCCAAAATCCCCAGCCACAGACACCAGGATCAGTGCTGACCTTGAAGCATTCCTCCATAAATGTGTTAGTTACTGGTGGATATCAGGGAACAAGGTCCCATCTGCTTACTGTGATTCCGTGTCTGACTGACTGCTTCCCAAAGGCATTCTTTCCCCCTGGCTCCCTACTCCTTTCTCATTCATAAGCATTCCCTTCCTTTCTGGAGCTATTCTGATGACTGGTCTCTTCCTCTCTTCTCAAATTCTTCCAGTGTATTTATTTTTTTCTTGTATTGCGCTCCAACCTTAAGTATCTGAATCAGTGGAAGGGGAGATGTGGGCCATGTCCGGTTGGGAAACACGCCCTTCCTCTGCCCCACCCTCGGTTTCCAAGGCCTGTGACCTAAGCCTGCGTGCAGGGGCAGGGGGAATGGTCAGAGGACTCGTAACAAGCATGTTCCGAGGACCTACCGAGTTTTCAGCAAGGGAAGTTAGAAAGTCTTGCCGCTCCAAATTAAGAAATGTGTTTAAAGAATAAAATCACCTATTTATTGAGTAGTATTTCATGCCATCCTCTTGATCTACGTTATCAACCAAACTGGACCACAGCCTCTAAGACAGTGGTTGCTACACTTATTTTATATGTGAGAAAACAGAGGCTCAGGGAGGTTTTCCTGATTAAAATCGGTGCTCTGTACCCCACCCTTGTCCACTGCCTTCACCCTTGTCCACTGTCCACCCCACCCTTGTCCACTGTCCATCACCCTTGTCCTGATTAAAATCTGTGCTATGTACCCCACCCTTGTCCACTACCAAGAATAGCTGAGGGAAGGCCAAACATACTGAGTACACTGCAAGTGGATGATTCCTTGTTCCTTGAAGTTGCCATTGTCCTGAAGACTTGTGTTGAGTTGGAGCTATACTAACACCCTCTTCATCCCCATTTCCAAAAGGAAGCGTCTTTTCATCCACTGGTGGGTCATTAAGGGAGTAGTCTTTGGCCTATAGCTCCAATTCACTGACTTTGGTATTGCCTATAGTGACCCAGTCTTGCCTAGTTTAGTATTGCCTGTAGTGACCTAGCCTTGCCTAGAGCTCTTGAAAAGCACTGAGAGTGTGGTGCTCAGTATTTTGCATGAAATCACTTAATTTTTCACCATTGCTTACAATAATATTTTCCAATTGTGATTCAAATAGGTAGGTGTTCTCTAAGAATAGTGATGAAAGGTCAAATAAGTATTCTTTCCTACAGGACTTCTCAGAGCCTTTAGTAATCTTATAAGCATGACAAGTGACAAAAATAAGGATTTAGTATAGATCATTCGCCTACCTTTTTTGAAGAAGCCCTTAATATTCAGTGGAATACGGTTTGGGAAAGACCGGCCTGCAAAATAAGGTCTGGGTTGCTTAGTTTGACACTGAAAGCCCTTCATGAACTAGGCCCTCCTTGTCCCTGCAGCCCTATTTCTCATCACTGCTCACCCCACTTCCCCAACACCCTCTTCTCCAGCTATACTGAACTATTTGAAGTTTTGGGGAACTTCTATGGCAGGCCTCTGAGCCACCCTCTGCCTGGAATATATATCCCCCATTCCTGCTCCCTTAAACCCAGCAAATACTCATTCACCTTTAGGATTCAGGTCAAGTATCCCTTCCAAATAGTAATTGATCCTGGCCTCTAACTTCTTTCATAGCTCCTATAAAACACATTAGTACACTTATTTATTTTCTTGTATCCCTCAACTGTCTGCTCTATACATCAGGATTTATACCTCCTCATTTTTCTTTGTCTTTAGCACTTTTCTTAGTGCCTAGCTTCTTTCTTTTTTAAAAATTTTATTTACATTATTATTATTATTATTTTGCCTACTGCTACAGATTTGGTGTTTTAGGTTATCTTTAGAATAATTTTTTCTCCGGATCTTTTTAGGATGTCCATGGCAATCTAATAGTATTTACATATCAACTTCTGAATTTAAAAGTTGAGTGTTCTAAGTAAAATTCTCACTCTCTGTCTCTTCAAATTGTCCTTTACCTCCTTTATTCCATAAAGGCTCTGTGCAATCTTCTTCTACATTTTTAACTGGTTATTATTTATATATGAGAAAACCATTGTTTTTATCCCTTGTTTAGCAGACAATGGCCTCAGTGCGATCTTTTTTCAGTATTCTTATTTTTTCCTCTTAAGTTTTTCCAATAATACATTTATATAATTTCAAAATGATTATAAAGTTGTCTGCTGTCTTCCATGTCTGTTTATTTGAAATCGTTTTCCATATAGTTGAGGATTCAGTCCTAGAAACTTATGGCTAAGAATGATTCTGGGATCTTCCACTCTTCTGTCTCGTCAAGACTGACCACTTGCCTGCTCTTTTCTTGCCACCGAAGGAAGGTGTCCATTTGTCCCAGGAAGGACAAACTCATGTCTTCAGCACTGCCGCAGGTCTATCTTTAGGCCATCAGCCTCCTCCCCTCCGCTCTCTTCCCTTCTCCTGCCTCTCCAAACGCTTTGATTTGTAGTTGGAAGTTCCTCTTGTCCACTTGCCTCTTCCCCCTCACTTCCCAAGTTCCCACAGGAACCTGGGAATAGGTTGTGCCCAGAGGTTAGAACGGAAACTGCAGCAAGATAACTCTGAGGGGACAATGCCCAGTTGACGTCATTTCAACTACTTTGCTTCAGCTAGAGGTGTTTTTTTTTTTAATCTTCCATTTTTCTTCAGGTTACTCTTCTACTCCACCCTGTCTAGTGTCTGTCAACTTGTATTTGAAAGTTCCCTGGCATTGTCTTGTTGGTTTATTGTTTCCTTATATTCTCATTCAATATCCATAGTTCCAAGTGGTGACTTAGAAATGTGTCCTTGGTAGAGCTGCTTTCTTCTGAAGCAGAAGCATCTCATTGGGGATGTAATAACTTCCTCTTATCATTGCATATTTAATTTCCATGCTGAGACCAGGTAGTATAGCGATTATATAGCCATAATCTCCAGGGAAATACACAAATATGTTAAGTAAGTTGTCATCAATTGTTTAAAAAAAAAAACCTTTGCAAGCCCTGGTTACTGCTCTTTAATTATTAGTTTCAGTCAAGAGGAAGATAAAGGGAAACTATCATTTATTAAGTTCCTACTATGTGGCAGTATGCTAAGGTCATTTACACATATTATTTTGCTCAGCTTTCCCTAGTTTGTCTCCCTAGATAAACTATTTGTCCTATTTTCTAGTGTGAAAACTAAGGCTCAGCATTTATTTGTTAATTAATTAATTTATTTATTTATTTATTTATTTATTTGAGAGAGTCTCGCTCTGTTGCCCAGACTGAAGTGCGGTGGTGCGATCTCGGCTCACTGCAACCTCCGCCTCCTGGGTTCAAGTGATTCTCCTGCCTCAGCCTCCTGAGTAGCTGCAACTATAGGCACACGCCACCACACCTGGATAATTTTTGTATTTTCAGTACAGATGAGATTTCACTATGTTGGCCGGACTGGTCTCAAACTCCTGACCTCAGGTGATCCGCCCACCTCAGCCCCACAAAGTGCTGGGATTACAGGTGTGAGCCACTGCGCCTAGCCAGGCTCATCATTTAAATAACTGGCTTGAGATCATGTTCAAATTGCTCTATCTACAACATGCCACCCAAGGTCTAGATAGTCCTAGTTCGTAGAAATGCAGTGTGTGTCACCTGGGGTTATAGTGCATGTGAGTGGGGAGTCACGTAATGTCTGTTCTCTTTGTCTCCTTTCTCCAGCTATACCTGCAGGCCCGCTTCACTTGGCGAGGAGCCCGTCTGCTCCGGCCCCTCCTGCAGTTCACCTTGATCATGATGGCCTTCTACACAGGACTGTCCCGTGTATCAGACCACAAGCACCATCCTAGTGATGTGCTGGCAGGATTTGCTCAAGGAGCCCTGGTGGCTTGCTGCATAGTAAGTAGCATCTTGTCCTCAGTATGCAAGTGGAGCCCTGGACTGTTGCTTGTTAAATGTTTCCAGCTCAGTGACTAAAGCTAGAGAGCCCTCGTTCCTGTTCCCTGCTTGGGGTCACCTGGCCTTAGGCCTTAGGACTCCTTCAGTAAAATGAGAATAATTCCTGCTTCTTCCCAGCCTGTGAGTTTCGATCCGATAGGGTCTGTAAATACAGAGGGTTTGGGCTCATAGAATGTTGCAACTGGAAGAGAGCTGAGATATTATCCAACTTGCTCATGTTATAGATGAGGAAATTTAGGGAAGAAACTTACCCAAGGTCATGTGTCAGCAGGTCATGCTTAGTGTCATGCTAAGTCTGTTGACCTAGTAGTAGCAAGATCTAAGTCTCCTGACTCGAGTGCTCACATGCTGTTTTGGTGGACACTGAGTATGCAATGGGACTTCTCGGCTTCTTGGAAAATGCCTCCTCTTCCCTCTGTGACCTTGGGAGTGACTCAGACAGATGCTAAACTCAGTGTTCATTGGAGAAGAGGAGGTTTTCTGAAGGCTGAGCCCTCCCTCAGGCTGACGGCCTTGTACATCGAGTCACAGACTTCCTAGGGATAACTTGGGATGGACCACATACTGATTTGCCCCAAATGAAATACTTCATCTCTGACTCCCGGTGAAGGTGGGAGAAGGCATTGCACTTCTCTGAGCCTCCATCTCTAGGCGCTGCTTTTCCTGCCTGCTAAGAGTTTTGAGGGGCTTGTTCCGCAAACATGACTGAGCACCTACTTTGATATTGTGACTTCCTGGGCCCTGCTGAGGGGAGCTCACCCCAGCCCAGCAGGAATCCCAGAATACAATAATGGCTGGATATTTAAGCACCACACATGTAGGTTGTATTGTTGTTAGTATTATCCTTGCTCATTCACAGTAAGAATTATGAACAATAGAGAGATCTCAACCAGCTTCTTATCCTTTCGTGGTTTGTGAGCCTGGCTGCAGGCTCATGTCTCTGTGTAGCCTCTCCCCAGCTCCTCTGTAACAGCACTAAACCCTCTGGATTGAAATTGTGATGGGTGTCTTCCCTTAGGCTGTGAGTTCTTGGGGGCAGGGACCATTTGTAACATATATGTTACTCTCCCTGTCTTATCAAGGCCTCTCAGGGATTCTAGCTCAGACTAAGCAAATGTGTGCTTAACAAGCAAAAAGCCAGAATCAATGAGTGGATCTAACCTTTTTTGAGAACACTGTAGGGAGTATTCTTTTGAAGGTATAGGGATGAGTAAGGCTCAGCCCTCCCAAGGAAATCCCATTCTTGCTCCTCTCACAGGCCAAGCACAGGAGCTCGGTGCCATGGGGGCCTGTCGTAGTGACACGTGCAGGGGGCTTCAGCAGGCAGGGAAGCACCTGAATCCATTGCACGGGTCAAGAAGAGGGAGAAGGAGTTGCAGCAATCAGAGTGGGCGCCACGAAGAAAGCAGCGTGTGAACTGCCTGCAGCCTTTGACATGGGAATCCCAGCCTACGGGACTGGCTGTTTTAATGGCTTTCTCCCTTGCTTTATTTTTCTTTTTTCTTTGTAAAAGTAAAGGCCAAAAGGGAGAGAAACTAGGGGAGCAAACCGTTAATGAGAGCAGCTGTCACTGACCCGCTTGTTCTCTGGTGCCTGGCCCTTTAATGTGAGGTGACAGTGGGGGATGGGCATTTGCACCGAAGGGTAACCCTTTACTGACTGTGCCCTCCTGAGCTTTGCTCTCAGCAGGAGGACAGCCTGCGGGGGCCTGCTGTTGTGGTTCCTTCTTGGCGCCACTGCCCTAATTGGACTCCTCTGCACCCCCAATTAAAAAAATTAAAAGGTTGGGGGATCCTTACTAGCCTTCCTCTCTTTTATATCCTAAAACATGGGCCATAAGCAATTAGACAGAGTGTTCGGGAGGACTATGGCTTATTTTCAAGAAGTGAAATGAGGGTTCTGACTTGTGTCCTGTTTGGCTCTTGCTGACTGTAGCACAGTATAGGAATTTGATTCTAATGTTTACAAAGACCTACTCTCTGCTGGTGCCATTCTGATACTTCACGCATTGTCTTCTTTTTTTTTTTTTTTTGAGTCTCGCTCTGTCACCCAGGCTGGAGTGCAATGGTGCGATCTCGGCTCACTGCAAACTTCGCCTCCCAGGTTGAAGTGATTCTTCCGCCTCAGCCTCCCGAGTAGCTGGGATTACAGGCATCCACCATCATGCCCAGCTAATTTTTGTATTTTTTGTAGAGACAGGGTTTCACCATAGTGGCCAGGCTGGTCTTGAATTCCTGACCTCAGGTGATCCGCCTGCCTCAGCCTCCCAAAGTGCTGGGATTACAGGCGTGAGCCACTGTGCCCGGCTGCCTATTGTCTTCTTTTAGCCACATTAAGCCGTTGTACTCCAGCCATTTTACAGAAGTAACTAGGCCCAGAGAGGTAACTTAAGTCATCCAGGGTCAGAGAGCTAATAGACAGCTGCACCACGATTCTCTTGGACTCAAAGCTATGCCCTCTGCACTCTGCAAGGAGAGGAGGGGGTCCCTGAAGCTGAAGGCCCTGCAGTTAACCCAAAACAAAAGCTGCATAGTTAGCTGCTTAAAGAGTATCATTTAATTGTGTCACAGAGTCCTTCCCAACCCTTTGGGTGGATCCAGTTATTGCTTTGAGTTTGAAAGCCTGATTTACAATGTAAAGATGGTTTGGAAAGGGGTGATAAATATCTTTCCCTGCCTTTCGCCCACTCACCTGTGAACATGCAAGAACAGGGACTCAATCTTACTTATCATTTTTCTCCAAATGCCTGACACCCAGCCTTGTGCTCAGTGGGACCTCATGGTCCAGAATGGCTTGGAATCGCAGCACTGAGAGATTCATTTCACTGAAGCCATCTGAGAGGCCCATTCAGGGAAGTGCCTAGAAGCTGTGGCTACTCAGAATAAAAGTTTGGGAATGTTCAGCTGGGAGAAAAGAAGGTAGTGTCTTTTCCAGTCATAAGCTCCCAGGATTCTGTTGTCCTGGGTTTGATTGTGAGAGAGACAGAAGCAAAGCTCAGGACCCTGGATTGAGCAGAGATGGGTAGATCTGTGGGGAGGTGTGGGGAACCAGAGACCACGTGATGAAGACACCAGGTATCCGGGAGAGGGAACTGTGAGGAGGATCATGGGCATCTGCCTCATGGGTTTTGCAACTTTATCAGGGTTGTGCAATGTAGCTGTCACGTGCCAGGCAGGAGTCTGTGACCTCTGCTCTGCTTGTGCCACGTTACAGAACTTTTCCCCACGAATCAGGGCCGCTGTCCCAGTGAATCCCGGGAAGGACCAAGTTCTCTTCTTACTGACGACTATGGCTGTACTGAATGGTGTTTGAAACACAGAGACAGCCGGGCGCGGTGGCTCAAGCCTGTAATCCCAGCACTTTGGGAGGCTGAGACGGGCGGATCACAAGGTCAGGAGATCGAGACCATCCTGGCTAACACGGTGAAACCCTGTCTCTACTAAAAAATACAAAAAACTAGCCGGGCGAGGTGGCGGGCGCCTGTAGTCCCAGCTACTCGGGAGGCTGAGGCAGGAGAATGGCGGAGAATGGCGTGAACCCGGGAGGCGGAGCTTGCAGTGAGCTGAGATCCGGCCACTGCACTCCAGCCCGGGTGACAGAGCGAGACTCCGTCTCAAAAAAAAAAAAAAAAGAAAGAAACACAGAGACATCACCTGAGGTTAGGAGGATCATAAAAAAGCAGCACGTATGGCACAAAAGCCACCGCTTGAGGTGCCAAGAAACACAGAATCCATTTTCCAGTCTGCCAGATAACCTCCTGAGCCGAGCCTCTACGGACTCCCTGTTAACTGAGATGTAATCTTCGCCACATTTGCCAAGAGCCCAAGCACTTAGAAGGTAGCAAAACTGGAGTTGACCCCAGACAGTCTAACACAGAGCTGGCACTCCAAGACTCAGACTTTGGCAGGCCTCCTCTCATCTCTCTACCCCTTTACCTCCCGGCATGTCAAACATTTCAATATTTTCCAACACCCAAGTTTCTATATTAGATAGCTGTTCCCTTTAATGGAACACAGTTCCAGTTTCACTTCATCTCGGATAAAGCCTTCTGTGTTAGTTGCCTCTGGCTGCTGTAACAAATTACCTCACATTTAGTGGCTTAAAAGAATGCAAGTTTATTTTCTTACAGTTCTGGAAGCTGGGAGTTGGAAAAGGGTCTCACTGAGCTAAAATCAAGGTGTTGGCAGGGCTGTGTTCCATCTAGAGGATCTAAGGGGAGATCTGTTGCCTTGCTTTTTCTAGCTTTCTGGAGTTACCTGCGTTCCTTGGCTTATGGCCCCATTCTCCACTTTCAAAGCTAGCAGCATAGAATCTTCACTTCTCCCTCTCTCTCTCTCACATGCATACACTTTCTCTGGCCTTTGCCTCCATTTGTCACACCTTCTTCTGTGACTTTTGTCCTTTTGCCTACCTCTTTTACAGATGCTGGGACCACCTTGATAACCCAGGATGATCTCTCCATCTCAAGATCTTAGCTGAATCTCATTTTATCATGTAGCATCATTAATTGCTTCTGGGACTTAGGATGTGGGCGTCTTTGGGGGACATTGTTCAGCTTTCCACAACTTCCCCAGTCCCTGAAGACAGTATTGTCTCACTTCCTTCCAGTCCCCCATGGCCCTTTGCGCTTTCTTCCTGCCATGGCTTTAGGCCTGATCTATTCACTGCCTGCTCTGTGTGTCTCCTCAGCTAGATTGTGGGTGCCTTAATAGCAGAATCCGTGGCTTAACCTTCTGATTATTTATTCTCAGTGCCTAGTATAGTAGCTGACACAATAGGTGCTTCATCAGCGTTGGATAAATGGTGAATGATGTATTAGCTGGTGGCTTCAGGCCAGACACTTCTCTTCTGGGCCTAGTTTCCTTACCTGTGAATTGAAGCTGGAGGCCTTGTAGCTCCATGACCTCTGTGCACAGGCATTCTGTGGCACAGCTGACTTTGTAGTAACTGAAGTACCGTGCGTTACCCTAGAATGTTGGTTCCATAACTGCAGAGCCTTGGGCACCAGGCATGACAGCCAAGAACTTTTACCTGGGTCTGTTGAGGGTAGATCCTGTCACAGCAGGGCAGACTTGTCTAGACAAAAATCACATGTCAAATGGATGTCTGGTTTCCTCCTCCATTGCTTACTAATTGAATGCTTTCCAGAAAGGGAAGACAATGGAAGCCAGCACAGACGGAAGACCTATACGGTGTCATGGACTCAACACAAAGACACAAGCACTTAGGGTCAGATAGGCCTGCCTGCACACCTTCAGAGATCTGTACAGGGGTACACAGGACAAAGGAGAGAGCCACAGCCCAGATAGACCACGAGGTGCATGGGCAGACGCGGTCATACCCAGATAGACAGAGGTCCATTCTGTCTGTCTTGCCAGAACTCAGAACGACAAATTAAAAAAAAAAAACAACACAGGCTCATATTGACTCTCCCAGCCCCCCTCCCGCCTACACACTCACTAAGTCACCCTACCAAGGATGTGAACTTTACAGCTGGACTCACCCAGGGACTAGGATGAAGGAAGAGACATCGGTTCATTTCCTGTCTGGTGACAACTTGCATATCTGGTCACCTCCTCCCTGACCCTCTAACAGATGGCAAATTAGGGGCCCCTGGGAGGGGTCAGGGGAGGGCCCGGCTGCCATTGCTGTGGGTTCAGCAGAGGAAGCAGCTGCTCGTGGATTGCATAAATACACAGCAGAGGCTTTCCTGGTTTTCCTCTTCCCGGGGGTGTGGCTCCGCTCGCCGTTGCTCTTTTGTGTGCTGCTATCTTCCTCCAGATGTAGGGAAGGGCAAGGGCATTCTTTGTCTCTTCCCCAGTGAGGTGACCTTGGGAAAAGGCACCAGCAAGAATGCCAGTGTGAAGAAGAGTTCAGCGATGACAACCCCTGCGAAAGGAAACTGCAGTGCAGGGAGAGGCCAGGACACGCCCAAGGACACACAGTAGCAGAGTAGGAACCAAATCCCCAGTTTCTTGATTCCATCTAAAGGGCTAAACAGTAAATTCCAAGCATGCCTGGCCATGAATTTGCAAGGCCTCTTCCTTCTCTAATAGGAGAGAGTCCCATCTATTCCCTTCTGACTTACTCCATTGCTGCCTGGGCACAGGGGAATGGATGAAATGAGCTCCCAAACCTCTTCTGGCCCTGCAGAAGTCTAGCTCTTTGCCCAGTAATGTGACCTTATGTTAATGTGACCTTGCCACTGCTGGCCCCTACTCTTAGGCAGGTAGAAACATGGATGTGGGAGAGAGAAGGAAGCAAAGGAGTAAACTTTGGCCGCTAATAGATAATGACAGTATCTTTGTAGTGCTCTACATCTGGTCAAAATACAGATGACCTTGAACAACATGGGGACTAGAGGTTCTGACCTCCAGCACAAAAAATTCCAAATAGAACTTTTGACTCCCTCAACACTTAAAGCTACTAATAGCCTACTGTTGACTGGAAGCCTTGCTGATAACATAAACAGTCAATTAACACATATTTCGTATGTTTTATGTATTATATACAGTATTCTTACAATAAAGTAAGCTAGAGAAAAGAAGATGTTATCAAGAAAATTATAAGGAAGAGGAAATATATTTACTGTGCATTAGGTGGAAGTGATCACCGTAAAAGTCATGCTGGTTGTTTCCATGTTGAGTAGGCTCATGAGGAGGAAGAAGAAGCAGGGTTGGTCTTGCTGTCTCAGGGTTGGCAGAAGCAGAAGAAAATTTGCATATAAGTGGACCCATGCAATTCAAGCCCGTGTTATTCAAGGATCAACTTTACTTCTAAAACTTCCTTTCTTGGTTCCCTGCTAAGATGGATGGGCTGACGAAGCAGAGGCTCAGAGAGGGAAGTTATATTCCTGCCACTTGCTAGGTAAGCTGTCAGGATAAGTCACTTCACCTCTCAGCCACCTTTTCCAATCCCATGAGGTGGGGATGATAATACCTAACATGATTTTTGGATTGAGGATTTAGAGAATTAAAGATGCATCCTGCTTGGCACATGCAATGTTGATAGTGAATTGTACATTAAGTACTATGCTTTGTTTAAAGATTCAGAGCTAAAAGGAGTTGGTCCTTAAAGAGCTTATCTAGTGCAGTAGCTTTCCAAGACTTGACCACCATCTATAATAAGAAATACACTTTATATCATAACCCAATAGAGTCACCCACACATAACTAAAACAAATAACATCACAAAATAAGACTTGCCCTTACTGCGTGAGACATTCTAATATTTTCTATTAATCTTCAAAAATGCTGGTGGTGACTACCTAGTTGATTTTGTAGCTTGCTAATGGCTTGAGAATGATCTAGTAGGAACAGACATGTAAACAGAGAAGTATAATAGAAGGGCACAGCTGCTGGGATGGGATACACTACTGAGGACAGTGCGGTTACAAGAGAAGAGGTGATTAATTCTTCTTGAGGGTGTTGTAAGACTAGAAAGAATTTTTAGAGTAGGTAATTCTTTAAAAATGAATGGCCATTTGCTGTAAGATACAAAAAATAAGGAAGGGAATTCCACGCAGAAGGAATAGCACAAAGACATGGAGATGGGTGAGAACATGATGTGTTTTGTGACCCTAGAAATGCAGAACAACGGAATTTGTGGGATAATGGGGAGAGGTGACCTCAATGAATAGTAGCCTGCTTCTCCCTTTCGGCTTCAAAATTGGATGGTTTCTGGGAATGGGGTCCCCTGCCTTTGTCGAACCTTGGTCATCTTTGGGTACTATGTTCCTAAGCTCCAGCTCCTACTGCATTTAGCGCCCCATAGACAGAGCTGTCAGTCCCCTGGGTCCTCCTTACCAGACACCCTCCCTAATAGCCTATGAATATTTTCCTGGAAGGTTCCTTGGCACAGATTCTTGCTCACCATCAGTATTGCCCACAACTTTCTTTAAAGGGATGGGGAGAGGGCCGGGGGCGGGTCTTGCTATGTTGCCCAGGCTGGCCTTAAACTCTTGGGCTCAAGCCATCCTCCCACCTCAACTTCCTGACTAGCTGGGACCGCAGGCACACAGCAGCATGCTCTGCAAAATTGCTCTCAACTTTCTTTGCTTCTCTAAACCCTCTTTGTTCATTTTGTGGGACTAATTTCCTTCACATTCCTCAATAGCAGTGATGATTTGAATAGTCCTTCATAAGGCTGGATGTGCGGTGGCTTATGCCTATAATCCCAGTGCTTTAGGAGGCTGAGGTGGGTGGATCACTTGAGTTCAGGAGTTCAAGACCCGGCCGGCCAACATCCCGTCTCTACCAAAAACATACAAAAATTGGCTAGGTGCGGTGGTACACACCTGTAATCCCAGCTACTCGGAGGCTGAGGCACAAGAATGCTTGGACTAGGGAGGTGGAGGTTGCAGTGAGTGGAGATGGTGCCCCATTCCAGCCTGAGCGACAGAGCGAGACTCTGTCTCAAAATAAATAAATAGATGAATGAATGAATAGTTCTTCAAAGTGTTTTCACATATATTTCATGTAAGCCTTACAGGAACCATAGGTAGGTGAATTTTTTTTTTTTTTTTTTTTTTTTTTTTTTTTTTTTTTTTTTTTTGAGACAGAGTTTCACTCTTGTTGCCCAGGCTGGAGTGCAATGGCGTGATCTCAGCTCACCACAAGCTCCATCTCCCAGGTTCAAGTGATTCTCCTGCCTCAGCCTCCCAAGTAGCTGGGATTATAAACATGCGCCACCACAACCGGCTAATGTTTGTATTTTTAGTAGAGACGGGGTTTCTCCATGTTGGTCAAGCTGGTCTCAAACTCCCAACCTCAGGTGATCCACCCACCTCGGCCTCCCAAAGTGCTGGGATTACAGGTGTGAGCCACCGCGCCCGGCTGGTGGATTTTAAAAATAACATTTACACACAAATACAGGGCAGACCCATCATCTGCAACTGTAAAACCTTTTCATCTTGTATAAATTCAAGACAAGTGTGACAGCTTGGATCACACACCAGTAGAAATTTTGGGACGATATTCTGCTGTCTGATTTCCAGTGTCACACTCTTTTCCATCTCATCATTTTCCCTCTCAGATATACTAGAAAGTCACTCAACAGAAATGCTCACAAATTCCCAGGGCCAAAAGCCACTGAAAGCCCTTTATTGTGGTCAAAAAATAATGATTGCAGTTGGATAATCCCATCTAGTTAAAAAACAAGGCTGCCAAAGATGGCTTTTCTTTAGATAGCACTTACTGTACTTAGGGCATGAGGGTGAGCCAGGTCCCAAGGCTTTCTCCTCCAAAGAGAGTTATTCCTTCCTTAATCCATGAGATTGTTCAGTGTGGTAGACCAGAAAGCTAAAAGGAAATCCCAGGGCCAGAGCACAGAGGAATACGTGCATCATGTATCAAAGCCTATGGCCTAATGCTAAGATGGAAGGTTATTAAAAGTTCAATATGGGTACCAAAGAGAGAAGAGTCGTTCAAAGAAGATAATTGTGTGCCCAGTGTAGATTGTCTAAGACACACAGCCATGCAATGGCGGGTCTGGGATTTGAGCCCATCTGTTAATCTCCACAGACTGTCCACTAATGGCTCTCTTAACTGTTGTGTGCATAACAAATAACTGCAGTGTTTGCTAAAATGCAGATTCCAAACAACACTCTCAGTAGGTGTTAGATGGACCCAGGAATCTGCTATTTCAGGAAGCTCCCAGGTGATTCTGAAACAGATGGTTTGAGGACAACACTTTAGGAAATACCAGAATAGATGACGCTCAGTTTTCTTGAGGTTCTAAGACTCAAAAAATCTTTTTCTTTTATAGTTATCTACCTTTTGCTAGCATTTCAGATCAATGTGTTATGTAAGGATGGGATTCCTATTTTCAAGGAGTTCACTTACACTCAGGGACTCTAGGAACATTTAAAGGATAATTTTATTGTTATAATCTGCCCTTAACAAAATTAACAAAATGATCCTCAAAATTTGCTGATTCAGCCATTCCTAGCAATGAAAGGAGGAAGCTGGCTACCTACCAGACTTCTTGTTTCTGGTGTACTTGGTTCTTGGTGACCTCTAGGCAGGCAGCACCCCAGCAGGGCTGGACTGTTTGTGCTTCCTGGGAGGTTAACATTTCCAGAGTGTGAATGCTGGTATAAGCCATCGGAAGCGTCTTCCTCTTTGAGTGTGCCAACTCTTGGCCAAAGATAGCCCTAGAAACTGTAAGAACTTTGAGAGCAGATTCTGTTTGTCCCATAGAAAACTCCCATCAGCATATTGCCTCTACGTCCAGCTAGAATGTGTCAGATTTCACATGTTCGTTCACAGTCTCAACCACTCTTTTTTCCCCCCTCTCTCTCTTTTTTCTTTTTCTAGTTTGTTTTTTCTTATCTCCTCATCACAGTGAATGGGGTTCTTATAGCTTAGCGTTGTCTTGTGTGTACTCTTGCTCTTGAAGAAAGGAGCTACATTGTCCACAGTGCTTGGGTAAATTAGATCATCTTCCACCCTGGGATCACGGAACAGTTGACTCCTTTTGACTCAGGAGGAGGTCAGAATCACTTCCCCACAGATAAATCCATAGAAACAGAAAGCAGATTGATGGTTACCAGGGGCTGGGGAGAAGAGGGAACGGGACATGGCTGCTCTAAGTTTATGGAGTTTTATTTTGGGGCAATGAAATGTCTTGGAATTAGATAAAAGTGATGGTGGTACAACACTCTACAGTACCAAATACCACTGGGGTGGGGGGGAATCACTCCCCCAAGACAACATCACAGGCAGAGGAAAGCAAGTTGTATATATATATTTCTTTCCTAGCATAGTTACCGAAATTTTAAGTTTTTATGGGAATAAGTGCAAAGATTTCTAGAGTTGAAAACAGAACTAGGAAGAAAAATATTGCCTCCCTCGCACACATACCCACCCCAAACATATCACCTCTACCAGCTGCAGTCCTATACTCAACGTTTCAAAATCCATCTCTTCTTCTTTGTCTTTACTGCATAGGTGTTGTTCAGGACTCATCCTCTCCTAGACTCTTTAATCCCTGCCTCCAGGCTCACTACATACTTTCTGACTCCATCTCCATTTTAGTTACCATCGTGATTTTTTTTTTTTTTTTTTTTTGGTCTGAGACAGAGAGTCTCCCTCTCTCGCCCAGGCTGGAGTGCAATGGCACCATCATGGCTCACTGAAACCTCCACCTCCCAGGTTCAAGTGATTCTTCCACTTCAGCCTCCTGAGTAGCTGGCATTATAGGCACCTGCCATCATAGCCACCTAATTTTTGTACTTTTTTAGAGGGGGGGTTTCACCGTGTTGGCCAGGCTGGTCTCGAACTCCTGACCTCAAGTGATCCACCTGCCTCAGCCTCCCAAAGTGCTGGGATTATAGGCTTGAGCCACCACGCCCGACCTCCAACATGATCTTAATGCAGGTCTTTCCAATGTGTTGCTTCCCCACTTTTGCCTTGACAATGATTCCTAGAGCTAAAACAATGAGATCTGAACTGCTTAACATGTCCCAGGAGGCTTTTCAATATCTAGTCCTCTCCTCTCCAGCCTCTTTGACTGCTCCACGTTAGATATACTGAGGTTCCTGCAGCTCCCGGATGTGCTGTACTCCCTTTCTCCTGTGCCTTTGCACACACTATTCCCTTTGCCTGAAACAACATCCTAGCATTCACTGCCTGGTTAACTCCTCCTTATCCTTCAAAGCCGAGATCAAATAGACATCCTTTAGGAGAAGCCTTCTAAGGCCTGCTTCCCACTCCCCTTCGGTCTGGGTTAAATGCCACATTCTCTGTGCTTCCTCAACACCCTGGCTTCCCTCCATCATAATCCTTAATATGCTGTATTGTGGTCATCTGTTTACCTGGCTCTCTAACTCACTGGCCTACAAACTCCCGGAGGGTAAAAGACTGTCTTAATGTATATTCATCTTCATATTTTTGGAGTTTAACACATAGCAGGAATCCAATAAGTATTTATTGATTGCATTCGTTCATTTTCCAAAAAAAAAAAAAGTAATGTTTAAAATTCAAAGCATTGGAGAAACGGAATTGAAAACAAATGTTCGGCACATTGTAACTTAGATCTCTTCTTGGTGCTTAGGGTATAGTTTTTCTTGTTTGCTGGAACTGTATTTATTGTCGAATGTGTCCTTTCGCACAGCAGAGATCTGTGGAGTAGGATTGTGGGCTGGGAGTGGGTTTATCCCATAGACCTAAGACAGCCACTTAATTTGTATAGACCCTTCCCAGCCTGGGCCTCTGGGTTTTCTTTCTGGGTGGAGATCATCTTCTGTAGGAAATGGAACTGCTCCAAGCCAAGAAGCTTTTACTTTTGCTAGGTCTTTTTGTGTTCTGCTGTTCAAATATTAGGAAGACTGAACCCTGTTTCAGTCTTGACAGTATTATGTTTCATGATCCCAAAAAAAGTGTTTGTGTAACCTCAAGTCATGCTGAAAGTGAAATACAGCTTAAAGTGGGATTCTGCTGGACCTCACTCAACTTTTCACCTCACCACTTGGCTCTGAGCGGGCAGTATTTGAGTATGTGGTTCCCCCTCAAGTCTGTAGGAGTTGTATTGTCAATAAGGTCCAAGGCCAGTGTGCTTGCTTTCTATTAAGTAAAGAGAATTTTTGAAATTCAATGACAAACCTTTATTAAGCCCTTGTTGTGTACAAGGCTCAAAGCTAAGTGCTTTGGGTGATTGAGGGTGATTAGGGTTAGGATTCCATCTTCAAGAAGCCTCTCATCTAGGAAGAAAGGCCGATAAGCAAAGTTTTGGACACATGGGAGAGCATGGCTTTCTCTGGGTCCAGTAATTACTTTGGTATCCAGATCATTAGAGAATGGAACACCTTCTATTGAACTATGCAACAGTCACAGGTTTAGATCTTCGCAAGTTATTATTGCCTTTAATCTTCATATGATTCCTATCTTGCAGTTAGGAAATGGAAACCCTAAGATGTAGTGACTATGAGCTCAGAAAATTAGATTGGGAGATAAGCCAGTAGATTGAGGTGGTAGATTGTTCAAGATCTTGAAGGGGAAGGTGTTTGCTGGGGATGGGGGAGCTGTCCCCAGCTATATTTGCCCTTGGCAGATAGGATGGATTCTGGAAGAAAGAGCTCTAAGAAATTAGACCTGTATGACTTATTTTCATGAATCTAGCTGCTAAGCTGGGATAAGTGAAGTTAAAAGTAGTGATGGGCCAGGCGCAGTGGCTCACGCCTTTAATCTCAGTACTTTGGAAGGCCAAGGCAGGCAGATCACGAGGTCAGGAGTTCAAGACCAGCCTGGCCAGCATGGTGAAACCCTGTCTCTACTAAAAATATAAAAATTAGCCAGGCACAGTGGCACGTGCCTGTAATCCCAGCTACTCAGGAGCTGAGACAGGAGAATCACTTGAACCTGGGTGGCAGAGGTTGCAGTGAGCCGAGATCGTGCCACTGCACTCCAGCCTGGGTGACAGAATGAGACTCCGTCTAAAAATAATAATAATAATTTAAAAAAAAAGAAAGTAGTGATGGAGAGATTGATCAAAACCTCTTCCTCTGAGACAAATTGAAGGATAAAGGGGAGGATAATTTTGAGCTACAGATGAGGACATTGTTGTTTGCACCTCTCAGATGATAACATCATTTTAGTACAAAAAGAAGTAAGGCCACTGGGGGAGATCAGGGAAAATGTGGGGCTGGGGCTGGAGTAGAGAAGAGTTGAAAAGTTTAATTATCTTCACATTGAACTTTAATCGAGTCTGTTTCCTCATACTGGGGACACTTGAAAACCGTTTCCCAAACCAACTACAAATAATTTTCTGGCAGGGGAGCCTAGAGCCTACTGGCAGGTTGTGCACAGATCTTTTTTCTCCTGATCCCCAAGTTTGACTCTGACTAGGAGACAAATCTTTTGGTACCATGGTTTTCACTGTTCAAACCTCCTGACAAAAGAAAGGGAGAAAAGACTGAATTTTTTTCCCTTGCAAAGTGGTACATCCAATACCACTCAAACTGTGAATGTATTACGATGTTATACTTCTTGGCTAATACTTTATTTTCTTGTGGTAGCATAGAAGTAGCCTAGCTTTATTTTTTTTTTTAACAACAAAATAATACTTATTAAATGTTTTGGTAGGTAATATATGTAATGGGTACAAAATTCAAAAGGTACAACAGGTTTTACAGTGACCAGTAAACATCTGTTTCACCTTTGCCTTCTAGCCACCCAGTTCCCTTCTCTCGAGGTAACCAGCATCACCAGCTTCTTGCTGTGATTTTTATAGCATTTTCTTGATTGCTGTGTTGCTACAGAAGGGACATTGTGAAAATGAGTTTAACAAATAATGCAAGTCCCTACTGTGGCCAGGCCCTGGATCGCTAGAGCCTTAGTTTTGGTAAAATCTTATTAAGAACTTTGTTTTCAGGCCGGGTGCGGTGGCTCAAGCCTGTAATCCCAGCACTTTGGGAGGCCGAGAAGGGCGGATCACGAGGTCAGGAGATCGAGACCATCCTGGCTAACACGGTGAAACCCCGTCTCTACTAAAAAAATACAAAAAACTAGCCGGGCGAGGTGGCGGGTGCCTGTAGTCCCAGCTACTCGGGAGGCTGAGGCAGGAGAATGGCATGAACCCGGGAGGCGGAGCTTGCAGTGAGCTGAGATCCGGCCACTGCACTCCAGCCTGGGCGACAGAGCCAGACTCTGTCTCAAAAAAAAAAAAAAAAAAAAAAAAAAAGAACTTTGTTTTCTTGCCTATAATGTGGCCAGAGTGAAGCCATAGTGCTGTCATTAGTAGTGAGCACATTACCATCTGCAGGACAAAGACCCATCAATTCAGAAAGCTGTTGGATATAGGAACTCTGATAGTGTTTTACTTGCTATTTTGAAACCCAGCCATGTGTTTCCTATTAAATTACATGACTGATAGCTGCCGCTTATGGTTACTTAGTAAAAACTCCTGTTGCTAAATGGCTCAAATGGATGTCTGTATTTATTTTGCCATCTAATACAAAGCATAAATTTTTCTTACTCCAGTAGCTCATCAAGCCCTTGGATCTTTCATCATAAGTTCATTGAGGCAGGAACTATGCCTGTGCCATCCTCACACTTTTGCAAGTGGCATTCAATAAATGTTTCTCAGGTATTATAAGAAAGACTCAGTGAGGTCACACTCCCAGGAGGAAAAAGGACGCTGGGAATAAGTGATAGGAGATTTTTCATTAACCTTTCCTCCAGGTTAGTTGCCAACTTTCTCAGCAACGAGAACCCGGTTTCTTGACCCCCATCAAATAGTTGATATCAGTAGGTTTTCAGGAAAAATAGTCACCACTGCCTGACTTCAGCTCTTGCTGATAGGAGTTCATGTTGGCTGATCTTTTCTGGTTACACCCTGGATTCCTTTGTGAGGAAAGGGAAAGTAGTGTGAATTAATGACTATAACTAATTATGACCTGCTTCCTTTGTTTAGGAACTTATCTTTCATTGCTATTCGTTTGCCTTGAGAAATAAGGAAGTGTGGGTTGCAGATACGGGCACTGGACTGAGAGTCCTTAGAAGTGGATTCTACTGAACTGGTGTTGTGCAACCTGGAGCATGTCACTGCCTTTTCCTGGGCCTCAGTTTCCCTATCTGTACAATAAGCCTTGACGATATGATCCCTATCACCCTTCCCTATTCAAAGAGTTGTGATTTGAGGCCCCTCTTCCTGCAGTCTGTGCTCCTCTGACCTTCCTTTACCCTGTGTACCCAGACCCCGGATATCAGTTACTGACTTCCATCTCTGATTTGTGCTTCTAGGTTTTCTTCGTGTCTGACCTCTTCAAGACTAAGACGACGCTCTCCCTGCCTGCCCCTGCTATCCGGAAGGAAATCCTTTCACCTGTGGACATTATTGACAGGAACAATCACCACAACATGGTGTAGGTGCCACCCACCTCCTGAGCTGTTTCTGTAAAATGACTGCTGACAGCAAGTTCTTGCTGCTCTCCAATCTCATCAGACAGTAGAATGTAGGGAAAAACTTTTGCCCGACTGATTTTTTAAAAGGAAAAAAAAAATGTTTTACTTTGTGGCCTTCCAAAATAGGTAGTGTTCGCCTATGTGGAAACAACAGCAAACTAACACCAAGTGCCAGAGTCCTGGATGTGCAATTGGTTTAAGTGTTCATGTTCTAGTGAACACGGCTTGTTCAGGAACAAACACTAAAATTATTTGAGTAGAGGCTGCTGGTCACCTTTTGTGATCTGAGGAATCCCAGGCCTGTGAGAAAAGCAAAAATTCACATTGTAGCACACGATGCCAGACATAGCACTGAATCAAGAAAATAGCCATTGCAGAGCTGCCCTCTTGAGTCTTTCTGTCCATCCCATTCTATTCTGTACTGTGACTTTAGTTCAGGAAGTTTTGCTTTGTGTTTTAAATAGAAGGAAAGAGCAAGTTTGCTCAGTCAAGTGATCAGATCCCGAATCCAGATTCCCAGTGCTAAGGCCTTACCACCTCCCCTGCCCATAGGCCAACAACCATAGTTCCTCACATTAGTGATTAGCAGACTCTTTGTGGACGAGTGAATTTCACAAATAGCACAATTTCAGAAGAAATCGAGGGCACAGGCCTTCACTTTTCTTCTTTTGACGCACCATCCTGTGATGTTGAAATGTCAATTGCAGGATGCTGATGTTGTGCACGTCAATCACCGGGCACTTGCACACTCTTAGAAACAGTTCGACTTCGGTTACTGCCTTCTCCCTTGAAATCCTTGCTGCGTGCCCACCAGGATTTCCTGTGAGGGCCCGGGATGAGCAAGGCATGGTCTGCCACCAGCTGATGGAAAGCAGCCTTCTGTACAACAGGTGGGAGAGTGAAGGGGGCAGAATGAAAATCGAACCAACCTTTTAGCTGTTGCAAATCAGAAGGAGCCAGAGAAGCAGGCAGTCTCATGCCTGAGAGGTTACCCTTCAGGATGACAGAGCTGAGGGTCTTTGTAGGAGTTGCTCTTGCTGTGTAAAGCACTATTGTCTTGGGGTTGACCCCTAGGGCAGTTCTTGATAGGTTCTGCTGGGCAGAACATATGGGTTAAATCTCGGTAGAGAGTTTTCCTCATCCTCTATCCATAAGTGTCCTTCCATGCAAGGTCCTACTCTAGGTGATAGACAGGGACCCCTTCTACTGAACCTTTTGAGGAAAGGAGGAAGGAAGAAATGCGTTTAGATCTTGGATGCAGACCTTTCAAAGGGTTACATGTAACCATATGGATCAACCACATGCACATCCTTACTACAGAGTCCGTCCTTTCATTTCAACTTATAGCAAGCTATGATTTTTATATATAAATATTATATAAATAATGTATAAAACATTAAAAGTTAACTATGTAAGATATTATTTCTGAAACAATTTTAGCTATATCCACTATGATCATAAACTGTGTCTCGACCTGTGTTATTTACATTAGCTGCTTAAAAAAGCATTGAGTTAATTTTTTAAATATCAACTAAAATATCATAGTTCTGTGGTAGACATTGTTTTATAATGAAAGAAATAACTGCAACTAGAGAAAACTGTATAAAAACATTAAATTGTCAGTATTTTTGTAAGGTTCCATTTTGTAAAGAGAATAATATTCAAAGACTTTTGTAGCATACAAAGTGAAAACTTGTATCTGCGAAACTATACTTGTATTAAATGTGCTTTTTAAATAAAAGCTCGTAACACAACTAATTAAGGACTTGCAAGCCTGGAGTGTTTGAGAGATGTTTGTCTCAGGTGTGCGGGCAGGAGAAGGAAGAATCACAGGCTGGCCTCTTTGAGTGGGCGTGCCTCATCTCAGGGCACCAACTCCTGAGTTTTTTCAGTGGGAAATGTGGTGGTCATAGGGTAGATACTGATGTCTGCCCTGCTCTTTCATCTCTGAAAGCCTGTTTGCAGAATGAGGCCCTGGCTCTACCCTCATCTCAGGCTCTTCTAGAGAGCTTTTGTATTCTAAAAGGGATTTTTCCATCAGAGAGGTAGGAGCTGTAGGAGCCCCAAGGGCAGATAAGCAGCCTTCACTCTAGATAAGGTATGCTGGGGGAGCTGTACTGAGGGAATCCTGTACACAGTCCACATCAAAGGAAGGTGCAGGCACTGCTGAGAATGGCATGTGGCTCCTGCTTCCCTTCCTTGTGTTCCTCCAACCTGGAAGAAAAGGGGAAGCTAGAAATTCACATTTATCGAGCACCTGTGTGCCAGGGATTTTTGCCTATTTGTTCTGTCTGATCTTCACAGCAGTTCTTATTTTTAGAAAGAAGGAATACTAAGGAATGCAAAGATGAAATGATTTGTCTAAGATCCTAGAGCATTAAATTGTAGGACAGGTCTTATATTAATTTACTATGGCAGCTGTAACAAATTACCACAAACGTAAAACAACATAGATGTATTGTCTTACAGTCTTGAAGGCTGTAGGGGAGAAGCTATTTCCTTGCCTTTTCCATCTTTAGAGCCACCCACTTTCCCTGGCTTGTGGCCCTCTTCCTCCATGTTCACATGGAGGAAGCAACACTGGGTCGAGTCCTCACCTGCCATCTCTTTGGTTCTCCTCGTCTGCCACCCCTTTCACGTGTAAGGGCCCTCCTTGGTGATTACACAGGCCCGCTCATAATCTAGGATAATCACGTATATTAAAGTCAGTTCACTGGCAAACTTAATTCAATCTGCTGCCTTAATTCCTCTTTGCCATGGAACATATATTCACAGATGCCAGGGATTGAAGACATGGACATGTTTCGGGAACATGAGGAGTACCAGAGGTCACCCTCTGACCCTCAAAAGATTCATACCCATCCCACATGCAAAACCTATCACCCTATCCCCACATCCCCTAAAGACCTAGGATATGGCAGTATCAAGTCAAAATCCTAAATCTTAACAACGTAAACACCCCAAATCTCATCATCTAAACTAACCCATTCAAATTAGGTAAAGAGGCTCCATGTTTAATCCACCCTGGAATACATTGTTCTCTATGAACTTGTGAAACTTAAGAAACAAGTTATCTGCTCCCTAAGTTCAGTGGTGGGACAGGCATAGAATAACAGTTAAAGACATTCCTATTTAAAAAGGGAAAGAAGCTGGGCGTGATATCTCACGCCTGTACTCCCTGAGCTTTGGGAGGCCAAGGCAGGCAGATCACGAGGTCAGGAGATTGAAACCATCCTGGCTAACACATTGAAACCCCGTCTCTACTAAAAATACAAAAAAAAATTAGCTGGGCGTGGTGGTGGGCGCCTGTAGTCCCAGCTACTCCGGAGGCTGAGGCAGGAGAATGGCGTGAACCCGGGAGGCGGAGCTTGCAGTGAGCCGAGATCATGCCATTGCACTCCAGCCTGGGCAACAGAGCCAGACTCCATCTCAAAAAAAAAAAAAAAAAAAAAAGTGGGGGGAGATAAATAGAAGGAAAAAAGAAGTCATCAATCCCAAGCAACTTCAAAATCCAGCCAGGGACCAGGCATGATGGCTCACTCACGCCTGTAATCCCAGCACTTTAGGAGGCCGAGGAGGGCAGATCACTTGAGGTCAGGAGTTCAAGACTAGCCCGGCCAACATGGTGAAACTGCATCTGTACTAAAAATACAAAAGACTAGCTGGGCATTGTGGCACATGCCTGTAATCCCAGCTACTCTGGAGGCTGAGGCAGGAGAATCACTTGAACCTGGGAGGCAGAGGTTGCAGTGAGCCGAGATTGCACCACTGCACTCCAGCCTGGGCAATGGAGTGAGACCCTTAAAAAAAAAAAAAAAAGAAAAGAAAAACAAAAATCCAGCCAGGGGTGCTCCATTTGGCTTCAAGTCCTGGAAATAGACCCAAGTGGCTCGTGTCTCCTTGACACCAAGGTCAGCCTGCTCTTTACTGCTAGACAATGCAGCCCCCTCCAGCCCCTGGAATAGCTCAGCAATTTCACAGCATTTTTCTATAAGTGGTGATGTTTCTTTGGGCCCCAAAATGTAGCTAGGAAGATCCTTAAGGCCAGAGGCCAAATTTTCATTTCAAATCTGAAGAACCAATGTGCAGAGGGGCAGAACAACTCTTGTTCGTGGGGGTGGGAGAAGGAAGGCACCCAGGGAGTGGAGGGACTGGTGAGACCGGAGCTCAAGCCTCCTGATCCTAGTACCCCAGTCTTTCCATTTTACCTTCCAACAGTACTTGACAAATGGAACTTGAGAAGTAGCCCCGTTTCATGCGGACTTAAGGAAACAATGGAGCTGCACGCTATTGTGAGGAGCAGCATGATGTGGAGAAGGAAACTAGGACCTGGGGACTCAGGCCCAGGTTGCAGTCTTGTCTCTGACACTTACCAGCTATGTGTTGTGACTTTGGACACATTTCTTAACCTCTCTGAGCCTTGGGGTATTGCTCAGTAAAGATGAGATTTGCAAGATCTGTTTTTATACCTCTTTGCTCATGGCATTCTGTGGGCCTTGACTTGCTTCTTTAAATGTGGTTCACAGACTAACAACATTTGTATCCCTGGGGAGCTTGGTAGAAATACAGACCTAGGAGAGCCTTGCCCCACCCCAACCTACAGAATCAGAATCTTCCTTTGGGTAAGATCCCTAGGTGATTCATATGCACAATAAAGTTTGAGAAATACTCCCACTCTTTGCTCCTTAAATCTGCAGACTCTGTTCAGGTGTGCTGCCCCCAAGCCACACTCCTCCGGGGCTTGGCTCGGAGCATGCTGGGTGCAGACATCAGTAACCCCTTAGCTTAATGTACCAAAATTGCATGCATAAAGGTCTGTATCAAGACTGTCAGATTATCAGGGGCAGAAGCAAGTCTTACCCTCTGCAAATCCTGCATTTCTGCCTGGCACTGAACAGTTCCTGGCAATTTTGAACCAATTAATCATCATCCAGGTCAAATAGTCATGTGATTCTTGGTAACCATCCAATTAAACAGGCCGCAGGGATATAGAGAATTGCAAAACATTGACCCTATTGCAAACATTAATTCCTTAGGAATTAATGAGGACTTACATTTTCTCTGACGTAGAGATAGAAGGAAAAAAACAAAAAACTTTAAAAGCTAGAAATCTGCATAAGATTCCTGCCAGTTAGAGTAAATTCATACATTCATTTGTTTATTGTAAAGTATTCCCAAAGAACTGTTGATGTGCAAAATCCTGACCCAGGTATTTTCATGCAGTCTGCTTCATTTAAATCTTCAAAAACAACTGTTAAAGTAGATATGATTGGGGGAAAATGAAGAGAAGTTGGTTGATAGGTAAAAAAATACAATTGATAGAAGGAATAAGTTCTAATATTGGATAGTATATTAAATTGCAGTTAACAGCAATTTATTGTATATTTCAAAATAACTAGAAGAGAAGAATTGCAATGTTTCCAACACAAAGAAAAGATCAATGTCTTAGGTGATGGATGTCCCCATTCCCCTGATTTGATCACTATATATCATATACATGTATCAAAGTATCACATGTACTCCAAATGTGTATACAACTATGATGTATCAATAAAACAATACAAAATAAAAAGGTAGCAATGAATAGCCCCATTTTACTGAGTGAGAAAATGAAGCTGTTAAGAATCTTGTTTTAGTTCACACATCTCATACGGGATAGATCTGGGATTCTGATCTAAATGACTTCAGTCATCCATTGACTAATATTTGTTAATCACTTCCTGCGTACCAGGCACTGGTAAACACCTGAAGTAAAATAGTAGATAAAATGGGATGCCAGCTTCAAGGAGCTCATAGTCTAAAGGGGAATACGAACAGTCAACTTACAAATACGTAATTAAGAACTGGGATGAGTGTTCTGAAGAAAGAATGCAGGAGGAGCTATGAGAGCTCTCAGCAGGAGGACCTGCTATTAAGGAGGGCTCCCCTGAGACCCACCTAGGGCTAAAGTCTGGTTACAGCACTGACTCAGCAAAATGAATGAAAAGAGCCCGGTCTTTCGTGAGCCTAGAGCCTAGAATGTAGTTCTAGTAAATAATGAGTAAATAATCCCAGTAGTGTGATGGGGAGGAGGGGCCTTTATGAAGTGTTGTGACATGGAAGGAATCAGAAAGATCTGGATCTGCTCCCTACCCTGTGTAAGCATCCCTTCTAGAACATCTGACTCTGACAAGAAATGTCAGGTTTGTTTGTTTGTTTGTTTTTGCGTAAACCCCTCTGATATGGTTTGGCTGTGTCCCCACCCAAATCTCATCTTGAATTCCCACGTGTTGTGGGAGGAAGCCCGTGGGAAGTGATTGAATTATAGGGGCGGGTCTTTCCTGCACTAGTCTTGTGATAGTGAATACGTCTCACAAGATCAGATGGTTTTAAAAAGGGGAGTTTCCCTGTACGAGCCCTCATCTCTTGTCTGCTGCCATGTGAGACGTGCCTTTTACCTTTTGCCATGATTGTGAGGCCTCCCCAGACATGTGGAACTGTAAGTCCCATAAACCTCTTTTGTAAATTGTCCCATCTCAGGTAGGTCTTTATCAGCGGCATGAAAGTGGGCTAATACAGTAAATTGGCACCAATAGAGTGGGATGCTACTGATCCAGGCTTCCTGCTTTTTTATTTTTTTGAGACAGATTCTCGCTCTGTCGTCCAGGCTGAAGTACAGTGGCTCAGTCTCAGCTCACTACCACCTCCACCTCCCAGGTTCAAGCAATTCTCCTGGCTCAGCCTCCCTAGAAGCTGGGATTACAGGCACGTGCCACCATGCCCGGCTAATTTTTTTGTATTTTAGTAGAGACAGGATTTCACCATGTTGACCAGGCTGGTCTCAAACTCCTGACCTCAGGTGATCCACCCGCCTCAGCCTCTCCAGGTCTTCTAAAAGAAGACAGCAAATGAGTGAATTATCAGAGATAAATATTAGTATCAGGGAGGCTTTGGTGGTATTGTTTTGATTCTCAAACTGTGTAAATAATAAGAAAAAGAGAGACAACCTATTTCTAAAACTTCATGACAGGATATACAAGCGGGAGATAAACATGTAAAAGCATGCTCAACTTTTTAGTCTTGAGGAAATGCAAATTAAAATTACAATGAAATATCATTGCATATCTATGATATTCTTGTCTGAAGTCAAGAAACAGCCGATAGTGGATGTGAAACAACTGGAACTCTCATTCACTGCTGGTGGGCATGTACATTTGTACTATCACTTCGGAAAACCTTCCCGGTATCTACTAAAGCCATTAATACACATACCCTATTCTCCAGAAATTTCACTCCTAAAATACCTATCCAACAGAAGGAAATATGTGTGTGCAACAAGACATGTGCAAGAGTGCTCATGACAACACTATCCCAAACTGGAACAAACCCAAGTTCCCATCCACATCTGAGCGCCAATTAAATAATGGAATTAAATATTCACATGAAGAATACTATTTAGCAATAAAAACCAACAAACTCTTATACATACAACAATGTGAGTGAATGCACAAAAAGAATATTGAATGAATGAAACCAGGCACAAAACAATACATACTATATGGGCTCATTTTCATAAAGTTTAAAACAGGCAAAACTAATCTATGATGATAGAACTCTGATTTGTGGTTACCTTTGGGGCTATACATTGACTGGGAGAAGACATGATCTGGGTGGTGGTCACTGTGTGAAAATGTGTTAAGCTGCATACTTATGATTTATGTACTTGTCTATTTGTAGGTCATACTTCATTGAAAAGGAGAAATGAGGGAAGCTTGTATAAACAAAATTTTTTTAAACACCAAAAGAAAAAGGAGACTGGTAGTATATTGGCAATATTACCTCTTAAATAGCTTTCAAATCCATCCCTGACCACTAACCTGTGCCAGACCTCATTAACTCTTTCTTAGCCTGTTGCAAACAGCCTTCTTACCGGGTCTTCCTGCCTCCATTTACCCTCTGCTAAGACGTCCTCCATTCAGAGGTTGGGGGAGCTTTCCAAAGCACAAATCTAACCACATCACTCACTTGCTTAGGGAATAAAATGCTTAGCATGGAATTTATTCTTGTTTTTAAATTTTGTTTTATTTTGAAAATATACTATAATACGGAGTACAACATGAGACCCCTGTGCCTAGCACTCAGCTATAACAAATTAGCATTGGGCACTATTTTTCTGGATCAAATGTTGTTGTTAGGAAATGAACCATGAAGATGCCATTTAAGCCCAGTCACTCCATTCCACACAGTCCCTCCCCAAGGTAACCATTATCCTGAATTTTGGTATGTGTCTTTTAAATTCAGGTTTTCTTACTTGATCCAAAATATGTACGCATCCACGTGCCATATAAAGAACCAGTTGTGAGTTTTATATGCATACACATGTAAATATTATTAAAGTAGTATGTATTTTTACGATGTAGTCTGATCATTCCATGTTGTATTTTGCACTGTATACGTGATGGCACACAGACCTGGTGTGATTCATTTTAGCCACTCTGTGGTGGCTATAACTCATTCATTATAATATTGATGGACATTTAGGTTGTTTCCAGTATTTCACTGTTACAAACAATGAAGTAACAGAGATCCTATGTTTTCTCCTTATCCAAGTAAGAGAGAGTTTTAGTCTCAATGGACTTAGCAATGGAATCACTGCGTGGTAGAGTATATACATCTCAACTTTAATAAATATTGCCAAAGTGCTCTTCACAACAGCTGTATCAAATTTATACTTTTAGCAGCAGCATCTGAGATTGACAGTTGACTTCCATTCTCGACTATTTGAAAGTATGACAAAGTTATTGTTATACTTTAAAATTTTAACAGTCTGATAAGGATGAATAAGAAAAATCTTTTTGGGCTTTCATTTTCATTTTTGACACTAAGTAGGTTGCACTTGTATGGCTTATAATTTTTTATTGTGAGCTTATCTATAGCAGGGCTTGTGTTTTCTCTGTGAGTCTCATATGGCCCGATCTCTAGAAAGTAGTTTTGTGTTTGCTCCTGTCAGGAAGGAGACACAGTAGTTCCTTTGGCCCTGGGCTAGGCAAATCTAATCACGCCATTCTCTTTCAAAACTCTTTGCAGAAAACTTTCAAAAAATAGTTCAAACTGCTTTGATAGATACACAGCACTGAATGATTTGTCCTCTACTTCTCCAACTTCAACTTCAGCCTGAAGGTATTACTTAGGTTTTTGTTGTTGTTGTTGTTTTGAGAAAGAGTCTTGCTCTGTAGCACAGGCTGGAGTGCAGTGGTGTGACCTGGGCTCAATGAAACCTCTGCCTACCAGGTTCATGGATTCTCATGCCTCAGCCTCCTGAGTAGCTGGGATTATAGGCACATCCCACCATGCCTGGCTAATTTTTCTGTCTTTAGTAGAGATGGGGTTTTACCATGTTGGCCAGGCTGGTCTGGAACTCTCAGCCTCAAGTGATCTGCCCCCAAGGCATGAGTCACTGCACTCGGCCTTACTTTGGTTTTTTACTCCTCTTTTCTTTCTGATGTATGAAACTTCTTTGGATCTGATCATACATTAATGGAAAGAGAAAGTTGTTTTTCTATGTTTGTTTCTGGTTTTTTTCTTTTTTCTTTTTTTCTGGAGAAGGTAGTTCTGGATTAGCTAAGTCTGCCATGTTATTACATTTGGAGTTTCAGGCCAGGTGCTGTGGCTGCTGACTATGATCCCAGCACTTTGGGAGGCAGAGGTGGAAGGATCACCTGAGGTCAGGAGTTCGAGACCAGCCTGGCCAAGATAGTGAAACCCCGTTTGTACTAAAAGTACAAAAATTAGCCATGTGTGGCACATGCCTGTAATCCCAGCTACTCAGGAGGCTGAGGCAGGATAATCGCTTGAACCCCGGAGGCGGTGGTTGCAGTGAGTGGAGACTGTGCCATGGTACTCCATCCTGGACAACACAGCAAGACTGTCTCAAAAAAAAAAAAAAAAAAAAAGATTTGGAATGTCAGCATGAGATTCCTTTCATGATTTAGAACTTGCCTATCTCTCTACCACTATTTCTTTCAACACACCCTCCTTTCCTTTTGTCCCCTAAAATCCAGCCATTCTGAACTACTTGCAGTTTTCCCAAACTCATACCACTTTGCTTTGGCATATGTATTTACTTCTTCCTAGTCCTCTTCAAGGATCAGATCCACCTCCACCTTCACCAGGAAAACTGAGCCCTGAGGTTAGATTGGATGACTTTGCTGGCCTTCTACTTCTTTCTTGCTCTGTAATTGATTATCTATCTATCTATCTATCTATCTATCTATCTATCTATCTATCTATCTCATCTATTGACTGTGAACTCCTTGAGGGCAATGACAATGATTTTTTTCCCCCAACTTTTATTTATTTATTTAGAGACAGAGTCTCGGAGTTTTGCTCCATTGCCCAGGTTGGAGTGCAGTGGCGCGATCTCGGCTTACTGCAACCTCTGCCTCCCGGGTTTAAGCGATTCTCTTGCCTCAGCCTCCTGAGTAGCTGGGATTACAGGCGCATGCCACCACGCCCAGCTAATGTTTTGTATTTTTAGTAGAGATGGGGGTTTCACCATGTTGGCCAGGCTGGTCTTGAACTCCTGACCTCGTGATCCGCCCACCTTAGCCTCCCAGAGTGCTGTGATTACAGGCATGAGCCATCACGCCTGGCCACCTAACTTTTATTTTAAATTCAGGGGGTACCTGTGCAGGTTTGTTACCTGGGTATATTGCATGATGCTGAGGTTTGGGGTACCAATGATCCCATTGCTCAGGTATGAGCAGAGTACCCAACAGTTTGTTTTTCAAATCTTGCCCTCTTCTATCCCTGCCTGCTCTAGTTGTCCACAATGTCTATTGTTGCCATCCTTATGTTCACGAGTACTCAATGTTTAGCTCCCACATATCAGTGAGAAGATCTGGTATTTAGTTTTCTGTTCCTGCATTAGTAACTTAGGATAATGACCTCCAGCTGCATCCACGTTGCTGCAAAGAACATAATTCCATTTTTTAAATGGCTGCATACTATTCCATGGTGTATATGTATCACATTTTCTTTATCCAGTCCACCATTGATGGGCACCTGAGTTCATTCCATGTCTTTGCTATTGTGAATAGTGCTGCAATGAACATGTGAATGCATGTGTCTTTTTGGTAGAAAGATATGTTTTCTTTTGGATATATACTCAGTATTGGGATTGCTGGGTTGAATAGTAGTTCTAAGTTCTTTGAAAAACCTCCAGACTGCTTTCCACAGTGACTGAACTAATTTACATTCCTACCCACGGTATATAAGTGTTCCCTTTTCTCCACAGCATTGCCAACATCTGTTTTTTTTTTTTTTTTTTTTTTTGACTTTTTAATAATACCATTCTGACTGGTATGAGATGGTTATCTCATTGTGGTTTTGACTTACATTTCTCTGATGATTAGTGATGTTGATCATATATTTTCTCATATATTTGTTGGTCACTTGTGTGTCTTCTTTTGAGAAGTATCTGTTTATGTCTCTTGTCCATTTTTTAATGGGGTTATTTGTTTTTTGTTTGTTGAGTTGTTTAAGTTCCTTATAGATTCTGGATATTAGGCCTTTGTCAGATGCATAATTGGTGAATATTTTCTCCTATTCTGTGGATTGTCTGTTTACTCTGTTGATCATTTCTTCTTGTTGTGCAGCAATTCTATAGTTTAATTAGGTCTCACTTGTCAATTTTTGTTTTTGTTACGATTGCTTTTGAAGACTTAGTCATCAATTCTTTCCTAAGGCCAATGTCCAGAAGGTGCTTCCTAGATTTTCTTCCACAATCCTTATAGTTCGGGGTCTTACATTTAAATCTTTAATGCATCTTGAGTATGGTGAAAGGTAGGGGTCCAGTTTCAATCTTATACATATGGCTAACCAGCTATCCCAGCACCATTTATTGAATAAGGAGTCCATTCTCCTTTTCTTATTTTTGTCAGCTTTGTTGATCAGATGGCTGTAAGTGTGCGGCTTTGTTTCTGGTCAACGACAATGTCTTATCCTTCATTTTTTCCTTAGGCTAGAACATAGTAGCTGGCACAGAGTAGGTACTTGTTAAATACTTTTTGATTGAATAGATGACTGAAGAGTCTCCCCTTTAGTTTATATGCAGAAGTGTATGTGTATATTATGTTTCTATGTGCGAATATGTATATGCACTTGTAAATATATTATGATTAGATATCCACGCAACTTTGTGTGTCTGTGTGTGTGTCTAAGTATACATGTCTATGCATATGTTCACTCTGCTTCTCCTGAGTGGGTGACACAAACTATTAGGTGGCATTTGTGGAGATGCTGCATGCAATGTTTGTGGTGAAAGTGGAGAAGGGAAATAAAGGATAATTGCCACTTTAGTGGCCAAACCATGGAATATGTGGTCCAAGCAGCTCTCATTCAGAAACTCTTGCTATGGAAGGTGCCTGTTATGGAGGTGGGGGGTGCAGAATTATTTGTATCTACATAAACACCACACTGCTCTTGGGTTCAGGGTGTTGGGAGGACAGGGTGGAATGAATTTTGACACAAATAGACAGCCTTGGTGGACAATGGTTCCCATAGACCTGATCTCTTCAAATCCAGTTAAAATTTATGTGCCCAGTTTTCACTTTTCATTTTCTCTTTAATCCTTTGAGGCCAGTTCCTGCTGCACACAGGGGTCTCTCACTAACCCATTAAGTCTCTGCCTTCTATTTCTGTGGGTTTTTCCTCTCATTCTCTGGCATGTGTGGGCAAATGGAAACTTACTGCTGGCACTCTCTCTTTCAGCTTGATTCATGGGATGCTGTCTGGGGGTCCACCACCTTTATTGGCAGAGGGGTTTCATGCCCATGATGTTATGTCTGCTCAGTTGGAAAACTCCAATATGAATCAAGACATCAGAGGAAATGCGTGGTGATTCTCCAAGAAGACAAGCTCATGAAGTCATCATCAGTGACGGCAAAGGAAATTAAGGAAAACCAAGGTCAGAGTTATAAGAGTACAATCAGTGTTTGTTATTCATTCATCATTCATTCAATAGAAGTTCACTGGGTCCTACATTGAGAATTAGGCATAGTTCCTTCCCTTAAGAAATTTGCAGTCTAACCAGCAAGACTGACTTATGGACAAAAAGAAAGACAAAGGTAAGCCTAGGATGTTATGAAACACCCAGATAAGATGAATCTAAGATACAGGAAGATCAGAGAGGAAGCAAATTGCACTAATAAAGTGCATGGGCTTAGAGTGAGATAAATTTGATTTTAAATCTCCTCTCTACCACTTAACTACATAAGCCATTCACTAATTGAGCAGCCATTTCTTCAGTTGGACATTGGACATAATACCTACACAGAATGGTGGTGATGATTAAATAAAGTGAACTTTTTAGCATAGAAATTAACTCACTGCAAGTACTAAAATATTTTATTATATATTTTGTATAGACAGTGCTTAATGTTAAATTTTGAAGCAACAAGTAGAAATTGGCTAGATGAAGAAAATGAAGCATGATGTTCTAGACAATGAACACAACATCGTCCAAAGGTCTGACACATTCATGAGCTGTTATGCAGTTTGAGGTGGTTGAGGTAAAGGGCTCAGGTGCAGAAGTGGTAGAAGCTGATGTCAGAGTAAACAGAGGAGAAATCATGAATTGTATATATCTATCTAAGAAGTCTGAATTATTTTCTGAAAACTGTATTTAGAGATTTTAAAAAGAGAATCACATGTTTCGATTTGCATTTTTTAAAAGTTACTTTGAGGAAACTTGGCAAATTTACCAAGAACCTTTGATCTTAATTTTACTTCTAGGAATTTATCATAAGGAAATAATCAGAGATTAAGAAAATAATTGTGTACAAGAATTGAAACATTTTATAATAATGAAATTGTAAACAATTTAAATGTTAACTAATTGGGAAATGATTAAATGAATTATGATATAGTCAATTGATGTAATATTTTAAAGAGTTCAAATGTATTCAACAACATTTAAGGGTATAGGAAAGCATTCATGATAAAATGTCAGCAAAAATTTTAAAGCTTCAATACAATGACCCAGTTTGGGTTTAAAAGAGAGAAAGAAAGAAAAAGAAATATCTATTTGCACAGCCAAACTATTAGAAGTAACAGTACAAAAAATTTTTTAAACCTGTAGTTACTTCTGTGTAGTGGAATTATTGGTGATTTCTTTTTTTTTCAAAATTTTTCTGCATTTTCCATATTAGAATTAATGTATAGCTTTTACAAATTAATAAAATATTTTTTAAAGTGATCACCCTGGTAGGTGTTATACAGAATAGTTGAAAAATGGTTTACATAGGAGAGACAGAAAGAAATGAAAAATTAGATGACTATTGTAATAATTCAGCGGAGAAGTGATGAGATGTTTAGTCAAGGCATACCCAGAAGGTGTGGAGAACTAGATATGGATTCTAGAAATATAAAGAGTTAGAATTGAGAAGACTATTGGATACAGGTGAAAAAAGAACAAATCAAACACGTTGCCCATGTTTCTGTCTTGTCTCTCTCCTAGACTTGGTGGAGTTTGTACTGATCTCACAGAGAGAGGGAAAACAGGGAAAGGGTAATTTGGAGGAGAAAGTGGTAAGAGATCATTACTACTTTGGATATGTGGGATCCTAAGGTGGACAAATCTGGTAAAGAGTTGGATAAACAAGTCTGAAGTTTATTATTCATGTATTCATTCAAATATATGTATTGACCATCTAGCATGTGTCAGACAAACACAAATTCCGAGTTGCATTTGGACACACTGCAACGTACAAAAGAGAATAATGCTTGCATTCCAGTTTGGAGCTGGAACTTCCAGCTCACAATAGACATCTGGGATGGAGATAGGCTTTTTGGAGTCAACAACTCAGAGATGGTAGGGGGAGATAAGCCTTGAGAGGTGGATGAAACAGATGGCCCAGTATGGGGGTGTAAAATGAGAAGAGTGGGTTTAGTTTGGATCAAGTTCAGACAGGCTATTTCTTTTCTGTAGCTCAGAGGATTGAACTGCTTTGTTAAATATCTGCAAACCCCTTAACTATGATAACTACCTTCTGATTATACTCAACTCCCAACCTAGCTACCCCTTCGGTGAGAGGTGAACAAATCACTGTCTCTCTCCTAGACTTTGTTGCCACATCTCCAAACTAAGAAAACGATAACTTTTACCTGCTTCAATATGATCTTCCTGCCTCAGGGCCTCTGCACGCTCTGTGTCTTCTGCCTAGCATGCTCTTCCCTGTGACCTTCCCTTCCTCCATTCCTTCTTGTCATTCATCTCTCTGCTCAACGAACACTTCTGCAGGGAAGAGTTTCCTGATCTTCCCTCTATAAAGCAGGATGAACCCAAGCCCCTATGACTCTAGCACCCTATTCTAATAATTTCTCCTTGTGATATTTCTCTTATTATTTTACTTACCATTGGTTCTTCTAACCCCCAACTAGAATGTGTGATAAGAGTATGGATCCAGCTTGTTTTGTTCTTTGCTTTAGTTCTGTCTCCTGGAACAGGGCCTGACACATAGTAAGCAAGAAATAATTTTGGGATTATTTTAAATTTGAATTTTGAATTATTTGAATAATTTTAAACAAATGAATCCAGCTTTAGGAGTAAACATTAAAAAACAATTATTGAGCATTTGTAGGTGCCAAGCACCTTGCTAAAGACTGATGATATAGAACAAAGTCACAGTTGTTTCTTATTTGCAAAGAGCTTTACATCTCACGAGAGATACAGACATATATGTAGCCCTTATAAGGGAGCCGTTATGAGGGAGTGAGTTGGTGCAGGGAAGGATCTCAAGATGTGCTTGCATTCATGGACTCTGGAACTAGATAGTCTCGGGGTTCTAAGTTGGAACACTGGGATTTGGGATTAAGGAGCAAACTTGATATTCTGACCCACGGGCTCGTGTGATGAATTAAAAGATGGGACAGGAGAGTAAGTCTCCTTTTAAATATTTGCTAGATTGTGAGCTTTTTATCTTTCGGGTTCCCATTGTCCATTCAGAGATGTATATACACAAACACAGTAGGTACTCAGTAAACATTTGTTGAATAAACAAAAACCTCATTTCAGAGTGAAATAAAATTCAGACTTGGTGTACACATATAACAGAGTATCATTCAGCCACAAAAAGGATATACATTTTGACACATGTTACTCCATGGATGAACTTTGACAACATTATGTTTAGTAAATTAAGCCAGTCACCAAAAAGACAAATACTATATGATTTTCCTTATATGAGATATCCAGAACAGTCAAACTTATATAAACAGAGAGTAGAATGGTTGCTGCCAAGGGCTGGGGAAAAGAGGGAATGGAAAGTTGTCATTTAGTGGGATTAGTGTTTGAATTTTGCAAGATAAAAAATTCCCAGAGATTGGTTGCACAACAATGTGACTATGCTTAACACTATCCAACTGTACACTTAAAAATGGTTAAGATGGTAAATTTTACGTTGTGGGTATTTTACTAAGCTTAATAATAATAATAATGATAAAATTCAGAGTGTGTGGCTGATGATTTAGCTGCACCTGGATCTTATATGTAAATTTATATTGAACAGTTTTAGATACAACTTACAAATGTGTGTTAAAGTACACAATTTTTCTTTTTTCTTTTCTTTTTCCCCTGCGAGACAGTCTTGCTCTGTTGCCCAGGCAGGAACGCAGTGGCGCAGTCTCAGCTCACTGCAACCTCCGCCTCCCGGGTTCAAGCAATTCTCCTGCCTCAGCCTCCCGAGTAGCTGGGATTACAGGTGCCTGCCACCACGCCCAGATGATTTTTGTATTTTTAGTAGAGATGGGGTTTCACTATGTTGGCCAGGCTAGTCTCGAACCCCTGACCTCGTGATCCGCCCTTCTTGGCCTCTCATAGTGCTGGGATCACAGGCATGAGCCACCACGCCCGGCCAGAGTACACAATTTTTCAAAATTCTCTTCTGCAGGCAGGTGAACCATGCAAGTTTGAAGCCCCTTAGCATAGACAATTCTTGAAGAGCTGTCCTATAAATGGGGGCTGAGAAATGGGTAAGTAGCTGGAGGAAGAAAGGGAGCCAAAAGAGACGCTTGTTTTTGGTTAGCTTTTGTTTTTAAGATGGTAGAAATGATAGTGTCTGTGCGCTGAGGAGAATGATCCAGACAGAGGAAAAGTGATGGTGCAGGAGAGAAGAGCTCTGGGAGGGTTTTCAGAGCTGTGAAGGGCTTGGGCGTGGAATGCAGGTGGAGTTTCGGCCTATGTGGCAGGGCAAGACTGCTTTCACGCGAAATCACAGGTCAGAGGGCAAACAGGATGGCCAGGGGGCAAGTCACGCTACAAATCAGGTGGTTGCCTGGGGGAAAGCTTGCAGAAGTTCTGACCTGATTGCGTCTATTTCCTCAATAAAATAGCAACAAGGTTAGCAGCAATGAGGAAGGATGGGGGAGCAGAGCGGGGAGCTGAGAAAAGAGAAAATGTAAGATATTTGTTTAGAAGAGCGGAAGAGAATCCGCTGGGAAAACATAGTAGGGATGTAAGTCAGCATTAACCACCCATTAGGGGTTGGTGTCAAGAATGTATTGGGAATAGTCAGCAAGGTGTGCCTTGCCCGGCAGGCGCAGGTGAGCGTGGACAAGAGTTGAATTTACCCTGCTTTTTGTTTGGCAGGTGCGTACACCTATGAGTTCGAGTGGCAAGGAGTTTAGACCGAATAATTAAAATGACGGAGCATGGACTTTATGCGGAGGAAGCAGAGAAGCCGTCGGCAAAGGGATGAGTGGGGGGCAGTGGAAAGGCGGGTAGGATCAACGGATTGTTGTGTCCTATGGACTGTCGAATGCGGCGGCTGGAGTGTTGACTTTTATTTTGTAGATTTCAGCATATATACATGTTATGTTACATAATATGTTACATGTTACATAATATGTTACATATGTTATATATTATATGCATATATACACACACATATTCCCAGAGGAAGTTAAACTTAACCTGGTCCCATACTACACATATAAAATCTGTATATACACATATGCATGTATACACACATAGACTTGTATACACACATATATACGTTTGTATATATAAAAATATATACACGTATTTTTAATTTCATATATTTCCCCTCCCCTCCAAGAGCCCTTTCTGACCCCTGACTCCCTTCTTTAGCAGGCCCCAAATGGTTTCCGTGGGTGGAACATTTCGCTGCGTTTCGGAGGACATCAGCGCACGTGGTTTCTTCCTCTGCCGCCGCGGCCCACTTGATCAGTTTCCTCCTAGTTTTGGCCTGGGGCCCTCCCGCCCGGACTCTGCCGGGTCTGCGGGTCGGGGCGGTCTTTTCACCCCGGAGGAGAGAAAGCAGAGGTAGGAAGCTCGCGCGCTCGGGCGGGGCCTGTCCACCGAGCCCGGCGAGGCTCGGAGGGCCTCGGAGGTGGACGCGCCTCGGCTGTTCCTCCTCGGCGGGGGCTGCTCCGGACGTCCCGCGTCTCGGGCCTGGGATTCAGCCTGCGAGGTGGGGGTGGCCGGGGCAGCGGCTGCCGGGAGGGGCTCATTGTTCTGCCGGCCGCTTTGACTTCATTCTCTGCTTTTCATCCCAGGCCGGGACGGTTTAGAATGCAAATGCGGGCTGCTTTTGTAGCTGTGCGTTTGTCTGGGAGCCGTGCGTTTGTTTGGGGTGAGATCACAGCAAAAGGGTTTTGTTTGGCTTTTTAAATTCTGGGGAGAGCAAAAGAAACTGGAGGAGCGCAGAGCGCGGAAGACCTCCCCGGCGGGAAGGCGGGGCAGGCACGGGCCCAATGGGAGCAGCTCTCGGCTTCTGCAGGCCTGGTTTGGAAAGGAACCGGGTCAGAAGGGTGTTGAACATTAACTCCTTGTGGCCTGGCGGATGGGGAGTTGGGGGTTTCCAAACTGCTCACCACAGAACACGCAGCCCACTAACACTGTATTTCGTGCTTCCTTTGTGCCACACCCTGGGGACATTTCCGAAGAGAAAGGTGACGTCCAGTCCTTTCACGTGACTGCATCTAAGTGTCCTCTGCCAGCAGTGGATATTCGGGCACTTCATCCTCACGACCCTGTGTTGTAGATATTACTGTCTCCATTTTGTGGATGAGGTAATTGAGACTTAGAACATCATCCAGATAGTATGGGACAGTGCTTTCTTGAAGCTCGGATATGCTTTCAAAGCCCAGGCGCTTTGTTACTTGGGGGACTGACCAGGCCCTCAAGGAGTACCCAGCTTGGTGAGCAGGGAAAGAACGAGGTAAACTAATGCAATGGTAAGTCAAATTCAGAAGAGTGGTATCCAGGTAAATGCTCTGAGCACAGGAAGAAGCCAATGGGGTGGGTGGGTGTGTGTGTTTGTTTGTTTGTTTTTGAGGAGTCTCGCTCAGACTGGACTGCAGTGGCGTCATCTCGGCTCACTGCAACCTCCGCCTCCCAGGTTCAAATGATTCTCCTGCCTCAGCCTCCTGAGTAGCTAGGATTACAGGCACATGCCACCATGCCCGGCTAAGTTTTGTATTTTTAGTAGAGACTAGGTTTCACCATGTTGGCCAGGCTGGTCTTGAACTCCTGACCACCTGCCTTGGCCTCCCAAAATGCTAGGATTACAGGAGTGAGCTACCTGTGCCAAGCCTGTTTGTTTGTTTTGAGATGAAGTCTTGCTCTGTCTTCCAGGCTGGAGTGCGGTGGTGAGATCTCGGCTCACTGCAACCTCCACCTTCCGAGTTCAAGTGATTCCCCTACCTCAGCCTCCCAAGTAGCTGGGATTACAGGCGTGTGCCACCACACCCAGCTGATTTTTGTATTTTTGGTATAGACAGGGTTTCACAATGTTGGCAAGCTGGTCTTGAACTCCTGACCTTAGGCGATGCACCCTCCTAGGCCTCCCAAAGTGCTGGGAGGCACCCGGCCTGTTTGTTTGTTTTTGAGTGACTCAGGGAAATATTCCCATAGGAAGTTAAACTTAACCTGGCCAGAGGATGAGAAGGGACTAGGTTTTCCACAAGCACTGCTAGACATATCAGATCCAGGGAGCAGTAGGTTCAAAGCGGATTCTGCATCAGAATCTCTGTACACAATTCTGGTACACAGAATGCAAGAACTAGAAGGCCCTTAGGAAGCTCCCACCCTTTCATTTTACTGAAGACATAAATGGAGACCCAGAGAGGGTAAGTAATTATTTAAGATCACAAAGCAAGCAAGTGACAAAACTGGAACTGGAACCCAGGTACTCTACCCTTTAATCTGTGGTATTTGTTAACTCAGTAGTCACACATACAATGTAAGCGAGTTCACACTTGTGTAGCACTTCACAATGGGCCAAGTACTTGATATACTTTCCTCTCTTTTAGTCTTTGTAACAACTCCATGAGGTAACCACTATTTTAGAAAGGAGAAAACTGAGACACAGAGAAGTAACTGACTCAAGATCACACTGCAAATCACGCCTCAGAGCCCATGCCCTTTCCTCCTCTGCCACAGTGCTGATAAGGAGGTAAGGAAAGAAGGGAGGCCCAGAGAGGGCAGTTAACAATTTTAAGATCATAAAACAGGCAAGTGAGGAAAAGCGATTTCAATGTAGAAATTTTGACGCCTGTATTCAGATGAGGAAACGGAGACTCAGAGATGTCCAGTGACTTGCCCAAGGACACAGTGAGAAAGTGGTGGACCTGGCATTGGAGACTATACCTGGATTCTTTCCACTCTGTCTAGCTCAGCCCCCACCTTGGATGGAGAAGCAATCAAAGCCCCCCTTCTCTTGGTATCTTTCAAATCTTTTACAGATAGCCGGAGTCCTGGTCCAGTTGCATGTTCAAATCTCCTTCGCCTCCTGGATGATAAATTACCTATGTAAATGACTCCTGTGTGAATAGCCGGGCAGGGATCAGAACTCCAGTTTCCCTGCTGCCAATGTGGTGATTTTCTATACTCTTCGCTTTCTCCTGTGCAGCATAGCATCAGGGAATCTGGATCACATTATCCCCAAGAGACCAAAATGTGAGTTGCTTTTGGCTCTTGGGGTCTTTTAGAGAAGCCACGTGGTACAGCAACTTTTTAGGTTTGCAGGATCAGAACTGAAGGGGCAAAGCTGGGTCAGAACAGCCTGCATTGGAGGCATGGGACCTGCTTAAACTTAGTTAGCATGCCTGTTTTGTTGTTGTTGTTGTTTGTTTGTTTTTGTTTTTGTTTTTGTGATGTAGTCTTGCACTGTCGCCCAGGCTGGAGTGCAATGGACTGATCTTGGCTCGTTGCAACCTCAGCCTCCCTGGTTCAAATGATTCTCCTGCCTTAGGCTCCAGAGTAGCTGGGATTACAGGTGCCCACCACCACGCCCAACTAATTTTTGTATTTTTAGTAAAGACCGGATTTCACCATGTTGGCCAGGCTGGTCTCGAACTCCTGACCTCGTGATCCACCCTCCTTGGCCTCCCAAAGAGTTGGGATTACAGGCGTGAGCCACTGCTCCTGGCCCAGCATGTCTTAATTCTGGGTGAAGAGTGACAAGCAGACAGAAATGAGAATTGAGGTAGAAAAATGAGTCTCCCTAAATATTTCTGTATGCCCTCACTGACCCGGCGAGTACGATGCATGAGAGTGTTCAAAATTAATTAAGTCCATCTGACTTGTCTTCACCACTAGCTAAGGTGTCTCTGAGGACTTGACTTCCAGAAGGAATATTTGGAAGGAAGATTTCCACTATGGAAGAAAGCTCTAGACTAGATTTCAGGAGATTTAGGGGGCTCAAGCCAGCTCTGCCACTTACTGGCTGTTTGACTCTGGAAAAGTCAGTTCACCTCTCTAGGCCTCACTCACCATTCATTCATTCATTCACTCTGTCATTCAATAAACATTTCTTGAACCCCTCCTGTGGGCCTGGCATGGTACTGATGCCTGAGAACTTCTAACCAGACAGCCCCTGCCATGGAGGAACTCACCGCCTTGAGAGGGAAACAGACAAGTCCAGAGATTGTGAGCGGACTCCAAACTATTCTGGGGTATGAACACAGAACCCCGGAGGAACTTGTCCACAGGACCACAGCTCTGATGGAGCTTTTGTGAAAATTTGAAAAAGACACCCCTTTTTGTGGGTGACTGTAGCTTCATGGCAGGATGCCCAGCTTGGCAAGCAGAGCACAAGTGGAGATTTTTTACCCTTAGTTGTCCCCTAGGCTGGGTGCTCTTGCCTGGTGAGGCATCTGTAGCCCAGAATGTCAAGATCGAGACATAAAGGTCCAATAGAGGCTAAGGTGGAGGAGCCCACTTCAGGCTGAGGAAAAAACGTGTAAAAACTGCAGGCTTGGGCAGGAGTTTCTCACACTTGGGCACCTGGATGCGGTTCAGTGTGATCACAGTCAGTGGCATATGGGAAAAGTGAAGAGAGATGAGATGAGGAAGATTGACAAGGGCCATTTATTACCCATTCACTAAATAAATAGGTATTGAACATCATTCCATGTTGAGCGTTGTAAACACTAGGGAAATAGCAGTGAACAAAATAGACAAAATCTTCTGCCCTTGAAAGTCTCACATTCTGGTGATATCCTGATAGGCCTCCAGCTATCAGAAGGGCATATTAATTTCTGCCCAGTGTTCCGTCTAACATTGTATGAGTCCCCAAATGAGATAATGAGTGTAAAATCTCTCTGAGAACTGGGAACATCTGGATTATTCGTATGAATAATCACTTTTAACTTTAATCTGAGTGACCAACATTAATGCCTAAGAATTTGGAAGCCTGTTCTTGACACCAGGCACCTACCTGACCCTTCCTTCTGGGAAGAAGACACCTTTGGCCATGATGCTACGGGAACTGTCTGGGTCAGCTGAGATGGCTGGCGGGCCCCTGACTTCCCTGGCCTGTTTAGGAATTTACCAGCACATTCTCAGGGTATGGTACCTGCTGTGGTTAAAGGCTCTTTCTCTTCTGAGTGAAATACGGATGGAGATAAGACAGTCATTGAAAAATTATGAGCAACAGGGAAGCTCTCTCTGCGGGGTAAAAGTGGGTTGAGGGACTTGAAGAAACCTTGTCGGGTTGTTTTCAGGTTAGGCGCTGGGTCTGGCTTGATCAGTAGGTCTGATTCAGGTGAAGGGCTGGTTTCTAGGCGTGGGGAACTTGGCCTCCCCCTTACTGTGAAACTTCGGGCAAACCACTTCCCCTTTCTGAACTCTAGCTCCTTCCTCTATTAACCAGGAGGCTGGACATATTTGAACTTTAACAACAGAGCCCTTTGAACTCTCCTATAAAACCCTAGTGTATACATTAGATTAAAGCAGTGGTGCTCTGGTTGAGGTGAGGATGGGGACCCAAGGTTCTCCTTCTTCCGCCTCCACCTTGTCCTGCCTCCTGCTCTCAGGACTTCTGTCTCCACCAGATATTGCCCTGGAGTCACTGAGAAATTTCTTTTAAAACAATTGGATTAGATCATTTTTTTTTCTTTCTCTAATCGAGTTCCTTGGGCCTTCAGGCTCAGGGTAGGGATGAGGGCAATTTAAAAGTTCTGCAGTAATTTGTACCATTTTGTGTTTATGTTGAAATGATTACCCAAACCCCTTCTCATTCAATATAAAACAATCTGAATTATTTAGAGGACGCTTCCCCTCAATTTCCATTTATAGACATTAGGTTTCAGCAGTCCCATTTGAATTTGTATTTATGGCTCTAGCAGCACCATGAAAACATCTGGAATATTAGTGTTTAACTTTTCATGTGGTGCGTTTCCCAAATTGGGGAATTGGAGAGGTTTTTTTTCTTTAAAAGGAATGAATTTGTTAGGAGACAATGGCATAAACAAGATAGGAATTGATTTCTCTCTCAAATATAAAGTCGAGGTAGGTGGTCCAGAGCTAGAACGATGGCTCCACAATCATCAAGGCATCCTCAGGGTATAGTACCTGCTGTGGTTAAAGGCTCTTTCTCTTCAGAGTGAAATACGGATGGAGATAAGACAGTCATTGAAAAATTATGAGCAACAGGGAAGCTCTCTCTGCGGGGTAAAAGTGGGTTGAGGGACTTGAAGAAACCTTGTCGGGTTGTTTTCAGGTTAGGCGCTGTGTCTGGCTTGATCAGTAGGTCTGATTCAGGTGAAGGGCTGGTTTCTAGGCGTGGGGAACTCGGCGTCCCCCTTACTGTGAAACTTCGGGCAAACCACTTCCCCTTTCTGGATTTTATCTCCTTCCCCTGTTAACCAGGAGGTTGGACATATTTGAACTTTAATAACAGAGCTCTTTGAACTCTCCTATAAAACCCTAGTATATACATTAGATTAAAGCTCCACAATCATCCAGACCCCTGCTCTTTCCCTCATGTTGCTCTGCAGTGCTCAACACTTGACTTCCACCTTGTGACCCAAGACTGCAGCTCCAGCTCCTGCCCTCAAGTCTGCATTCCATCCAGCAGGAAGGAGGAAAGGGGGAGAGCCTACTGTTTTCTTTCAGGGACAGAAGTTGCCCAAATCACTTCTTTTCACATCCTATAATTTGGTCATATGGCTGCACCTAGCTGCAAGAAATCTCTTCAGCTGAAAAGTCTTGCGACCAGCTAAAAATTGTATCACTAGTAAAAGAAGAGAACAGATAAAGGGGGCAAATAGAAGTCTCTTCTCCAAGGTCTGTCTGCTTCTCAAGCTTGAGAAACACTTATTCCTACCATTCTTTCCAGGTATGAGATTCTGTGATGTGAGTAGAATCAAGGGCTTAAAGCTGAAGGGGATCTCAAGAGGTTAGCTAATGCAGTCTCCTTCATCAAATGGTGAAGATATTACAGATCCATTTTGCAGATTACTGGGGGTCCAGAGAGGTGCAGTGACTTGCCTAGGGTTAACTCAGTCAATAAATAGCAAAGGGAAAGGTGAATCTTGTGTAGCTAATCACAGGAGTGGTGGAATTCTTTGGGCACCTGGACGGGCTCTTATTTCTGTTTCTTTTATTCTTATGAGGTCCTGGCTACTGCTTTTTGGACTATACTTTGCAATTATACCATCATTTGAGGGATAAACTGGACTCTGCCCTGGTGATTAGGATATTCTGAAAGGAGCACAAGCTTTGAAATCAGACGTAGCTGGCTTTGAATCCTCGTTCTGCTTCTTACTATCCGTGTGGCCTGTGTGAGACATTTCATCTGTTGGCTTTAGTTTTCTCACAATTAAAACAAAGGTAATATCCATCTTGTATGTTTCTTCCTTCTGTTTCTTTTTCTACCTTCTCTTCCCTTCCCTTCTTCCCTTCCTTCATTTCTGCTTCTCTCCTTCTTCCCTCCTCTCCATCCTCTCTGCTCCCACCCCACACCTCTCTTCCCCTTCTTTCCTCTCTCCTCCTTTTCTTTCGTTCATGGAATAATATCAGTGAAGGGCCTGGCATGGAACAGAGTACATAGAAGTATAAACCAAAGTTACTTTCCTTCCTTCCTTTCTTCCTTCTCGTTTTCTTCTATCTCTTCCTTTTCTTTCTTTCTTTCCAGTATCATATGGTTTTGTATTTTTTTTCCTACCAAGCTTAACCATAGAACCTAGAAGACTGAATATATTTAGTAGTTGGTATGCCTTAGATTTCCTTCAGAATATTTGGTGCCCGTAAATAGTTTGCCCTGAGTGGTGAACTTCTACTTCCTTTTAACACTCGTGCGTATTTTTTAATCGGACAAGAGCTACAGTACTTGTGGGTTTCCCCCTGTGACTGTCTCATCACTAGACGCTGATGTGGCTATTTTCCCCTTTCTCTACTTGACTTCCGAACTCTTTAAAAGTTATATAAATTGCATGCCTACTATGGGTTTTCCCCCTTGTCTTCAGCTACAATTTTTCTTTGAGCTTGCGGAGGACAGGGAATGTAAATCTATCTATCTGTGTAGCTTAGCTCAGGATCTGGCTAAGAAGAGGTGCTTGGTAATCTGTGCTGACTACATGTGTATGCATGTTACTGCAGAGAAATTGGTCAGGGGAGGATGTATCTGGAGAAGTTATCCATTCCCACTTTCACATTTTATAGATGAGGAAACTGAAGCCACCTGGAGATTAATTTCCTTTAAGCAAGGATCCTCTGTTAAATTTCTTTATATTCATTACAGTACTTGTTAAGAACAGAGGAAGAAAGAAGGCCTGAAAGCAAGGAAGAAGAAAAGAAGGAATAGAAAGAGGAAGGAAGAAAGGAAAAAGGTGGGAAACTAACCATTATTGAGCACTATAAGTAACAGTTTTAATTAAATGCTGTTTCATTTCCTCTTGATAACACACATGTGAAATAAATGTTATTATCCCGTCTTTTGAAGAATGAAATTGAGGCTCAGGAGGTGAAGTCACTTGTCCAAGTTCACACAGTGCATGGGAAGCAGAATGAAAAACTGGAACAAGGTCTGAGAAGTGGAAGCAAGTTCTTCTTGAATCATGAGTCAGTCACTGGCACAGTCAATTGTGAGGATTGATGAACTGAGTAGAAAGCTAAAGAATCCTTTTTTTTTTGTAAATTTTTAAAGTTTTATTTTTATAGATTCAGGGGTACATGTATAGGTTTGTTATGTGGATATACTGTGTAGTGGTAGGGTTTGGGCTTTTAGTGTGCCTATCACCCAAACAGTGAACATTGTACCCAACAGGAACTTTTTCAACCCTCTCTTCCTCTGATGCTTCCCCCTTTTGAAACCCTCAGTGTCTGTTATTCCCCGCTAGATGTTCATGTGTGCCAATTGTTTAGCTCCCACTTGTAAGTGAGAACATGCAGTATTTGGTTTTCTGTTTCTGAGTTACTTCTCTTGAGGTAATTGCCTCTAGCTCCATCCATCTTGCTGCAAAAGACATTCTTTTTAATTGGTGGTGTAGTATTCCATGGTGTATATGTACCATATACATATATTTTTGAGACAGAGTCTTGCTATGTCACCCATGGTAGAGTGCAGTGGCATGATCTCAGCTCACTGCAACCTCCATCTCCCGAGTTCAAGTGATTCTCCTGCTTCAGCCTCCCGAGTAGCTGGGATTACAGGTGCGTGCTACCAGGCCTGTTTAATTTTTGTATTCTTAGTAGAGATGGGATTTCGCCATGAGGGCCAGGCTGGTCTCAAACTCCTGGCCTCCAGTGATCCACCCACATCGGCCTCTCAAAGTGCTGGGATTACAGGTGTGAGCCACCATGCCCAGTCATGTTTTCTTTATCAACTTAGCTGCTGACGGACACTTAGGTTGATTCCATGACTTTGCTGTTGAGAATAGTGCTGCAATAAACCTACAAGTACAGGTACAAGTACTGGGTAGATACCCAGTAGTGGGGTTGCTGGGTCAAATGGTAGTTTCATTTTTGGTTCTTTGAGAAATCTCCACACTGTTTTTCCTAGATGTTGCACTAGTTTACTAATTTCTTCCCTGCCGACAGTGTGTAAGCATTCCCTTTTTTCCACATCCACGCCAACATCTGTTGTTTTTTGACTTTTTAATCATAGCCATTGTGACTGGCGTAAGGAATACATTTAACAACAATCATCGCCAAGTTATATGACCTCAAGAAAGACAGTCGCTGTCTCTGAGCCTCAGTTTCCTCTTTTATAGTGAAAAATGGACTCTGAGTGCCAAGGTCCCTCTCAGCTCTCGGGTGCTGGGATTCGGTGTAACTCTCCCTGAATTCCTCAGCCATCGTGTGAGCCATTTAAAAATAATAGATTCTTCCAGGAGGAGCGATGTCTCTTTAACTAGAATCGTCAAGGTCAGGCCAAGCAAACTTATTTGGGGTTTTTGATGGGATCGCTCTTAATTGATTGGGGTGAAGAGTTCAGAGCTAAGTTGGAGGATTGGCTTTTCAGCTCAGTGCTGGCAGAGACTGGGGCTTGACATGATTTGAGGTTGTCTGATGACAGCAATTCTCTTCAACAGCTGACGGGAGAGGCTTTCGTCCAGAACCCAGCAACACTTTCCACTCCCTGGAGAATAAGAAGGGAGCTGCTGAACAATGAATAAATATGCTGTCTTGGTCACCAGTGAAGCGATGTCAAATTTCTGGGGCTTTCCTATCTTTTTCTCAGCTAACCGCCTGAAGGGTTTTCAGTGTTCCTTGCGTGTATACGTGTGTATTATTCCTTTGTTTGCTTTTCTCTTTCTTTTTTTTTTTTTGAGATTTTTTTTTTTTTAATTCTAGGTTTGAAAACATTTAGGATCATATGAAATTTTGGATTACTTTGCTCTCCAGTGCCTGTGAGTAGTTTTTACTCTTCTGATATTTGTATTTTCTTTCTCCTTATTACTCATTTAACTAAGATTTATTAATAATAGTAAAAGTTAAAATTGGAAGAACTTAACCTATCAATGGATACCAGGCACCATTGTTTCAGATATGAGGAGGTACTATATTCTTTCCATCAGTAAACATTCATTGAACACCCAGCCATTTCTAGACATTATTTTAGACAACAGGCATTCAGCAATGACCAAGGCAAATTCTCTTTCTTCATGGGGTTTAGACTGTGGTGGGGAACACAGACAATATGCAAGTAAACAAATATTTGGTATATTTTCAGGTTACCTAAATATATCTTCAACGCAAAACAACGTTAACATGGCAGGTATTAGAAATTCATTTTTACATATGCAGAAATACCAGCGTGCGGATAATTAACTTCTCTGCCCAAAGAGAGATGAGAAATTGGATTTAAATCCAGTCTTTCCAGTACATACTGAGGCTGTTGAGGCTTTTTATTGTGATACATCTGTACTAAGCCCAGAGACAGATGAAGTATGAAGCTCTAAGGCTTGAACTCCAGGGTGTGCCACTTGCATGGACCCTTTCTAAATTCACTTTATACCTGACTTTTAATCTTTTTCCCAATGAAGGCTCACCACACTTTGTAAGCCTGGGGCAGGGAGGATGGGTCTCGCAAAATCTAGATGGACCCTCACTGAGCTACAGATTCTAAGGCATTCCAGGTTCCCTCAGAAGCCAGTGGAAGAGACAGATGTGAAAACGAATAATTTTTTACTTTCTTTTTTGTGAGATGGAGTCTCGCGATGTCTCCCAGGCTGGAATGCAATGGCACGATCTCGACTCACTGCAGCCTCCATCTCCCAGGTTCAAGTGATTCTTGTGCCTCAGCCTCCCAGGTAGCTGGGATTACAGGTGCCCACCACTGTGCCTGGCTAATTTTTGTATTTTTAGTAGAGACGGGGTTTCTTCATGTTGGCCAGGCTGGTCTCCAACTCCTAACCTCAGGTGATCCGCCAGCCTCGACCACCCAAAGTGCTGGGATTACAAGCGTGAGCCACGGAGCCCGGCTGAAAACAAATAATCTTAATACATAAAAATAAAAGCTATAATAGAAGTGTTACAGGCTTCATTATTCCCCTGCCCTACTTCATATGTTGAAACCCTAACTCCTAATGTGACTGCATTTGGAGATAAGACTGTTAGGGAGATAGTTAAGGTTAAATGTCAGGTTAAAGTTAAGGTCATGTTTAATTTCAATTATAACCCTAATTTAATAGTGCTCTTAAAATAAAAGGAAGAGACACCAAAGACAGTTGCACGAAGAAGGAGGTCCCTGTGAGGACATAGGGAGGAGGTGGCTGTCTGCAAGCCAGGAAGAGAGCCCTTACCAGGAACTGAATTTGCTGGCAGCATGATCATGAACTTCTAGCCTCCAGAACTGTGAAGGAATCAATTTCTGTTGTTTAAGCCACCCAGTTTATGGTACTTTGTTATGGCAGCCCAAGCAGAGTGATACAAAGTGGATGGATTTGAGGATGGGGGAAGCAATTCTGGCAGGGAAAATAGCCCCAGTAAAGGTAGGGAGACTTGAGCAAACATAATATATTTGTGGAACCATAAATAATAATAGTGTATTTTTGTGGAGGATTAAGGCAGAGCAGGAATGGCTGAAAGATGAGTGATGACAAGCAGGCAGGGAAAAGTCACAAAAGGCATGGCATGCCAGGCTGAAGAGGGTGGGCTTTATCTGATAGGTATGGGGCACACCTGATTTGCCTTTGAGCAGAGGGAGAGTCAGGATCCTTATGGTGGCAAAAGGGGTCTGCACGAGAAGAGGGAGATTGATTAGATGACTAATGTAAGAACTCAGGTGAGAAAGTGTGTGGCCCTGAAGTAGGTCAGTGGGGATAGAGATAGGGGTATGTTTTGGAACTAGAATGAGAGCAAGGGAAAGAGAAGGGAGAGAACTAGAACGACACATGGGTTGCTCGTTTGGATACCTGGGGTGGATAGTGCTTAGAATATTCTGACCTATGTCTAAAGTGATTTAAATATATTCATAGAATTCATTTACTTTTGAGGACAAGAGCTTGGATTTCTCATATTTCAAAGAACTATCGGGTGGAGGTGGGCTATTGTCCTAGATCTGCAGGTCAACAGCATGCTCTGCTGTTTGGGAGCCAGCAAAGTTGAAACAGGATGGCCAGGAGGTGTGGGAAAAGATCTACCAGCAGGCTTTCCTAGCAACATTACACTTCTTAATAGGATGCTGGTTTTGCCTCCTACTTTTTTTTATTTCAATAAACCCAAAACTTGAGTGAAGGAGGTTACAATGTCTTGGAGAGAGTTGAAGTCAAACTTGGGAACCACTTGGCTCAGGGCAAAGAACACTTCTGTCTTGACCTGAGTCTTGACCCAACTTGCTGTATGCCTTTGGGTGAATCATTTACTGTCTCTGGCCTCAGAATCATCTTCTCAAAAATGAACCACTTGGGTTAAATGATCTTCAGTTTCCCTTTTAGTGCTAATATTCCATGTGCCAATGTTTAACTAACTTTATAAAAAATGTGCAGAAATTAAGAGTCAGGGAAGATTAAGGTCTCATTTCCAAAGACAATGCCTAATTCATTCCTGAAATGACAAGCTTTAGCTCTAAGTCCCATTTTATCTCAGTCTGGACTCATAGACTCATAGAAGACACTAGAGAAGAGATGATATTTGGAAACCATCCAGTCCAGCCTCTTTATTCTACACTTAAAGAGACTGCCATTGCACTCCAGCCTGGACAACAAGAGCGAAACTCCATCTCAAAAAAAAATAAAATAAAGAGACTGAGAAATGTGAAAAGCATCATCCAAGGTCATACAGCTAGTTAATATCAGAGCCAGGAATCAAACCCAGGTCTCCTGATTAGGGCCACTTGGGGTACATGGCCACCAGGTTATGCCCTGCATGACTCCATACACTCCTGTGTGACTGGTGCTCGCCTGGAGTAGTGTAAGGTGGAGCCCCTGCTCTTGACCCTCATTTTAGCACTCCTCTCACTCTATGTGTCTAATTGTGTAAAGTGCCTCCTCCACCCACTGGATACCTGGGCATCCTCCTTCCTCCTTTGTACCTTCCTGGTGAAATTCTATTGATCCTTCAAAACTCAGTACAAATATGACCTCCATGATAACTCTTCCTTTGGTACATACCTCTGTCGCTGTATATACTTAACATATCACAAAGGAATCGGGTTTTTATCTCTCCATAGTTGACCTAATAAAGGTGTTAACCGTGTCTTACCTATCTTTTTACTTTTGGCATCCTGCCCAGGTGCTTAATTAATGGCCTTGGAATTAATGAGCACAACAGATAAGTGATGGAATGAGTATAAAGTGAGGTCCTGGAAAATATAGACTCAAACAGAAAAGGCCTAGGAAGCCACATCCCATGAGGTGTAAATAAGACCAGGGTTTCCCTCTCATCTGGTTATTTCTTGGACCTACAGGTCATCACCCTCATTAAGGACAGCTCCCCTAAGCTGTAAGCAGGAAATGCCTTGGTATCAGGCCCAATGGCCCATATTGAACACATAATCCCTTGGCCCATGACTCACCAATGGATTCCAGAAGGCACGGTGTGGGTGGCCTTCCTCTATCAATCAATAGTTGAGTGTCCTAGCCTGTGATTGGAGCTCCTTCTTGCCACCCAAGCTTATAGGTCTCTCAGATGCAGCCTGTATGGAGACCTCTGGCCATCAGTCCTGCTCAATTTCTAACCACCCACCAGGAGACGCAGGGAAGCGTCCATAAAAACTAGCTTTTATGACCACTGACACCCCCTTGAGCATGGTCATTATGATTATTTACATTTATGAGACACCCTTGGTGCAGTGGGGGCAAGGGAAAGGCAGTTTGGCAGCCTCAACACAAGCGGATGTTTCTATATAACCCCCGAAGGTGCTCCCTCCCACCCAGATGAGTTCATTTGCATCTACATTCAGAAGCTCATAGAAGCCAGGGCAAAAGCCACTTAATGCATCTTGTATAATGTTAACCCAGGCATTTCCAAGGAAGCTCAGTTAACCAAAAACCAACAGAGGAGATGGGCAATTAATCAGATCTTGAGTTGTGTACTTCTATTGATTTGTTCTCTGAATAAGGTTGATGTGCAAAGTCTTTTATTCTTTCTTTCTTTCTCAGTAAAATATATAGACTTCTGACTTTATGGCAGACCCTGTGTCTGGTCTTGGCATTGTCTGGACAAATAAGGCAAGCTGTGCCCCCAGAGAACTCAAATTTGTGGAGAAAATAGGCATGAAAACAAAACTCTATTATTACAGGTGATGTGTAAGAGCCAAGTTTATAGAAAAGTGGAGGTCTAGAGGAGGGGGTGGTCAAGTCACCACTGGGCAGGGGTAGGCTAGGAAGGATTTTCAAGAGGAAAAGCTCAAATGATGTTTGATGGATGATGACAGTTTGGGGGTGTGTTTGTGTGGACCTTACTGGCAGAGAGAATGAGTAAGCAAAGGTATGGGAGGGTAAATGGTGTGGCCTGTTCAGGGAATCCTAAGCCATGCAGACAGGCTGGAACCCACATTGTGAGGGGATGAGGTGTTGCCCATCATTGAAGAAAGGTAGCCATGACTGCAGCATTTGGAAGCACTGGTCACCTCTTGGAATGCACTCCTCCCTTGTTTTGGAGTGCACTCCCCTCAATGGAGCAGCTCCTACCTGTCTGGATGCTCCCCCTCTGCTGTTTGTACGAGATTGTCTTTCTCTGCCCACTCTTTATTACCAGTGTTCCTCAGGGTTCCCTCCATGATTTTCCTCCTTCTAGACTCCTCTCTAGGAATTTTTCCACTGCAGCAATACCCCAAATGACATATCTCATCCAGATGAGCTCTATCCTGAACTCCAGATGTGTACATGGATCCAGCTAGTGGACATCTCTACCTGATAGGAGTGGCCATCTGCTCCCTAAACTTTCATGCGTTCTCTGCTTCCCATGCTCGTGGGAAGCATTCATGGCCGGGCACGGTGGCTCATGCCTGTAATCCCAGCACATTGGGAAGCCGAAGCGGGTAAATCACCTGAGGTCAGGAGTTTGAGACCACCCTGGCCAACATGGTGAAACCTTGTCTCTACTTAAAATACAAAAAAATTAGCTGGGCGTGGTGGCATGTGCCTGTAATCCCAGCTACTCAGGAGGCTGAGGCAGGAGAATCGCTGGAACGAAGGAGGTGGAGGTTGCAGAGAGCCGAGATCATGCCATTGCACTCCAGCCTCAGCAACAAAGTGGGACTCCATCTCAAACAAACAAACAAACAAACAGAAAGAAAGAAAAGCATTCATATCCAGCTATTCACTGTATCCTCAAACCTCGAGTTATCCTAGACTCTTCACTTTCCCTCGTACATTATACCAAGTCTATCAGCCATTCATTCACTTGCTTATTCAATATTTATTTAATTCTTTTTTTTTTGCCAGGGCTTTGTCCAGCAGCAGGTGATATTGAGATGAGTGAAACAGAGTCCTGGCCCTTGAGGAGCTCACAGTCAAATGGGAACAAATGCACATGAACAGGTGGCTGTCACTCTTGGTGCACAGTGCAGCAATAGAGGATTATGGGAAAAGACACCTACACCAACAATGGGGGTTGGGGTGGGGTGACAGAGGTCGAGCAAAGCTTTCTCGAGGAGATGATGCCTGTGCTGATCCACAAAGAATGAGTAGGAGTTTGGCAGGGCAACAGGGGGTGTGAGATGGTGAGGAAAGGGAGGCATTCCAGGCAAAGGGAAAACATGAGACAATGAATGGGGGCGATAAATGGTTTCTCTCCTGCAGCTCTGACTTTCTTTTAACTACAAGCAAGTCAGAGCTGCAGGAGAGAAAAATGAAAGGCAGAAGTGGCTGGGGATGAGGAGAGGAGACTGAATGATGCAGGGCCTCGTGTTCCCTGGTAAAGAGTTTGGATGTATCCCATTGGAAACAGTGATCCAACAATTTAAGCAGGGACTGATTTTACCAGGTTAATTGTTGCAGGAAGATCATGATAACAGGTAAGGAAGGTTGGCAAGGGGAGCAGGGCTGGCTGCAATGAGAAGGCCTAGGGAGCGAGGATCAGGCCTGAACTAGGGCAGGTGCTCCAGGGAAATTACAGGAAGTGATATTGGCGAGTGATACTGGGAAGACATTCCCCAAGTAGAGTTGACTGCCTTTGCCCATCATTGGAATGTAGGAATGGCACAGAGGTAGAATAAAGATAATGAGGTTTTTTTCTAACTGAATGACAGGTGAAAATCAGTGTGGTTTACTGAGAACACAGGTGTGGAAACAGGCTGCGCATAATGAGTGAGTACCTTTAATTTTAATCCAGTTTTGAGATATTATACCCCAAAATGCTTTGTGAGCTTGAAAGATATTTTTCACACAGGGGATGGGGCTGACTGCAGCTCCTGGATCTGACCTTGTCCTCTGGGGGTTGAATCCATACCCTTGAAGTGGGAACAAAAGCTCAGGGCAGACCGTAGACTATTAAGCAATGAGGATAGCCAGGATCGAAGTCACAGGGACTGTCAGACTGAGAGGAGTCTTTGGTAACTTTGCAGGCCGGCTGTGCTGGGCCTCCTGCTCTCTGCCTCTTTCTGCTAGGAATGCTGGGATGTTTAGGTTACACAACAAATCCCCCTCTGTACCAGAAGGGGGAGGAACCTCTTGAACTCTGCCCATCCTCGCCTTCATTCCCCTCCACTTCCACGTGTTTCTCATTAAACGACTGATAGAAGGGGCTGGGGTCGTTGGTAGATTTATCATCACTCTGTCCTCCTCCAACTCAATCCTCCAGAAGAGCTTATGGTCTTAAAGGAAAAGGGGCTTTGAAGAATAAAGTGCAGCTATCAAGGAAAAATGATTTTAGGGCTATGTCTAGATATTGGTTTCCTTTTCTTTTTCTTTTTGCCTCTTTATTTTGTTTTAAAGGGCAGGTGTTTTCTGGTGTTTTGGAGCAGAACATAACTTCTCATGGCTTGCCTCTGACTTCTTTCAGGCCTCTGCTCAAAATGTCATCTCCTTATAGGCATTTTCTCTATGCACCCTGGTCACACTCCATCCTTTTACTTTGCTTTAGTGTCCTTTTTATTACTGAAATCGTACTATATACACTTCATGTACTTATAGTCTGTCTTCCCTGTTGAAACATAAGCTCTATGTGGACAGGGACTTTATCTGTCTTGTTTAGTGCGATATCCGTGTCAGTTAGGATCTGACAGTGTATTGGTTTCTTAGGGCTGACGTAATAAGGTACTATAGACTGGGTGGCCCAAACAACAGAAATTGATCATTTCATAGTTCTTATATTAGGGTTCCCTAGTGGGACCGAACTAATAGGATAGATGTATATAAGAAAGGGAGTTTATTAAGGAGAATTGACTCACAAGATCACAAGAAGCCAGTCCGAGTCCCAAAACCGCAAAGTAGGGAAGCTGACTGTGCAGTCTTCAGTCTGTGGCCAAAGGTCCAAGAGCCCCTGGCAAACCACTGATGTAGGTTCAAGAGTCTGAAAGCTGAAGAACTTGGAGTCTGATGTTCAAGGACAGGAAGCATTCAGTGTGGGAGAAAGATGAAGCCTGGGAGACTCAGTGAGTCTGCCCATTCCACATTCTTCTGCCTGCTTTATTCTAGCCTCGCTGGTAGCTGATTAGAAGGTGCCCACCCAGATTGAGGGTGGGTCTGCCTCTCCCAGTCCACTGACTCAAATGTTAATCTCCTTTGGCATCACCCTAACAGACACACCCGGGAACAATACTTTGCATCCTTCAGTTCAATCAAGTTGACACTCAATATTAACTGTCATAGTTCTGGAAGCTAGAAGTCCAAGATCAAGGTGTAGGCAGGGCTGGTTTCTTCTAGGGGCCATGAGGGAGACTCTGTTCCATGCCTCCCTCCTAGCTCCTAGTGGTTCCTTCAGTGTTCCTTGGCTAATAGTCACATTACTCCACTCTCTGCCTTCATCTTCACATTGACATTCCACCTGTGAGTGTGTGTCTATGTTCAAATTTTGCCTTCTTATAAAGTCACATTCATATGGAATTAGGGGCCCAGCATATTTCATTTTATTACACCTGCAATGACTGTATTTCCAAATAAGATCACACTCTGAGATACCAGGTGTTAAGACTCCAGCATATGAATGCTGGAGGGACACAATGCAATTCCTAAGCAACACATAGTAAATATATCTGTTGAAGGGAGGAATGGATGGACAAAGGCACGGAGGCAAGAACTAGCATGGAGCCTGTAGAGGGCTCTGGGTTGTTTGGGATTCTTGGCTCATAAAGAGCAAGGCAGGGAGTGGGGAGGGCTGACACCTGGAGGTGTATGTAGCACCTCCTTAGCACGTGGGAAGCACTCAGATGGTAGCTGCTACAATTTTCATTTTTACTTGTCGTTAGGTGACTGCATGACTATCTCTGGGGCAATGCATCCCTGCTCCTAGAAGACTCAGTTCACGGCAAGTGGGTCTGACCTGTCAGCAATCTGGGCTGGCACCATCCTGTTTTCCAAAGGCCATGTGTTCACCAGCTTACTCAGCAGGTCCTTGAGGCCCACATCTTGTACGGAGGCCGTCTAACCTGGTTGCTGTTCCTTTATACTCCAACAATAGGCTGTATTCTGCCTGCTGATAAATAGTCTTATTATTCATGAACTGAGATCAGGGAAGGGTTGGTGGGAGTTCCGGAATATTTCCTTTAGGGTCATAACCACTGAAACACAATTTCTGACTAATCAACCCTTGTGATACGGCATGGGCAAGGTAACAACATAAATAGCAAAGGAAACCAAGATTAATGTGGAAATGTCTCTGGATATCAGGATAGGAAGTTGCGAAGGAGCCAAAGGGGCTCCTTGGAGAATGAGCTGGAAGTCGGGAGAGATAACCTAATGGTGGAGTGAAAAAGGGGCTCTGGTGTTGACATGGCCTGACATGAATCCAGCCTCTTCCTCCTATTAGCTGTGGGATTTGAGGCGAGTCACCTTCCCACTGTGAATCAGTTTCCCCTGCTCAAAGGTGGGAATAATATAACCCATTGTGAAAATGGGAGAATGCACGAGAATGTAACACAGGGTCTGGCATTTAAAAGAGCTCAATGCATGGTAGCAGTCATAATAATAGCTCACACCAATGGAGTGATTATAATGGGCAAGGCATTATTCTGATTGCTCACCCATGAGGTCGGCACATCATAAAACTCATTTTGCAGTTGACAAAACAAGTTTGTAGGGTTTAAGTAAATGCCTAAAATCACATAGTTATTAAGTGGTGGAGCTGAGATTCAAACTCAGGCAGTCTATGCTAAGAGCTTGTGCATTTAACTATTATGCTAGGTAGTTATAGGCATAATTATAATTGATGTGAATGTTCACTAGCTACAAGGCAAACATTTGGGACTTTTTCAGTCAGGAAAACTGGAAAGAAGCTAAATAATGAAAGTGATTAAAAGTTATTAAACAATTCTCAGATTCCAGGTTATAAAAATACTTAGATTATCTCAATAATGCTCATGTTTGGCCTGGAAAAGATGTATTCTCCCCTGCATTTTAGAAACAAGGAAACTAAGGCTCAGAAATACGGCACAGCTAAGATTCAAATCCAAATCTGTTTGGGTCCAAAGCCCAGCCTCTCTCCATCATACCTGCTGCCTCCAGGAAATTAACTAGAGGTCACCTTCTAGGGACTGCATGACATCCCAGAGCAGGGATGACTAAAACCTGGGAGACTTTTCCTGACTTGCGTCAGAGCTGACTGGGACGGAGAACCACGAACAAGTTCCCAGTACAGTGGGTCCAAAATGAGTAACAAATCAGACTCCCAAAGGAAGTTTAAAAGGCAATAGGAAAAATACTGCTGGGATCTGATGGACTATGGGGTGCAGAGGAAACATCACAGAGCAAGGAAGATGGATAGGAGAGCCTATATTTAAAACTGGCTTGAGGTAAGGAAGGAAGCGATTGACCTAATTTTAGAAAGACTCAGACTCTGAGGCTCCTAAGGTATGAGACATGGAAACTCGGGTGAGGATTATTTATCATTTATCAACTTTGGCTTCCAGAGGAGGGGTTGGAGCTGATTCAGCTGAAAAGCATCCCCCATGGGCTTTGAAGTCAGATAGACCTAGGGTCGAGCTGAACTTGGCCAAGTGACTAATCTCACCACTCTAAGCCTTGGTTTCCTCATCTATAATATGGGCAATAGGATCTGCCCAATAGCGTTTTTTTTCCAGAGTTAAATGAGAAAAGATAGAAAGGGCCTAATAAATTACCTGACCCAGATGGATACTCAATTAATGTCATTGAATGAATCTTCATGGAGAGACCACATGTTTATAAAAAGTCTTCAGTGAATCATGGTAAGAGTATTGCCAATGGACTCTAATTTCTTTAGATTAGAAAAGAGGTTTTCATGTTGGTTGCATTTGTTTTTTTCCTTATTAAATGTCTACTGCACTCTGAAGACTTTAAGAATGTTTAATAATTGAATGATTCTGTATTTATATACTTAAACTCTGGCATAAAATATTGTTGCTAATTACATAATGCACTCTGGCTTACATTATAGGACTTCTGGATTTTTTTTTTTTTAAACACCATAATCTCTTTTCTCTTCAACACTGAGATAGCTTTATTTTTTCTTCTGGTTCTAAAAATAATAAAAGTTGGTTGAATTTTTTTTTTTTTTTTTTGAGACAGAGTCTTGCTCTGTAGTCCAGACTAGAGTGCAGTAGTGCAATCTCAGCTTACTGCAACCTCTGCCTCCCGGGTTCAAGTGATTCCCCTGCCTCAGCCTCCTGAGAAACTGGGATTATAGGTGTGCACACACACCCCCAGCTAATTTTTGTATTTTTCGTAGAGACGGGTTTCACCATGTTGGCCAGGGTGGTCTCGAACTCCTAACCTCAAGTGATCCCCCTGCCTCAGCCTCCCAAAGTGCTTAGATTACAGGTGTGAGCCACCGCACATGGCCAAACATAATTTTATGAACTCACTGTGCTATGAAGTAGAAAGTGAAAGAATACCCTCTCATTTGACTTCCTAGATATAACCATCTTTTATGTGTATATGATTTTAGATTTTACTTTAAAGCATATATGTTGCATTGCATTCGACACACACACACACACACACACACACACACACACTTAGTGCAGTCTTGACTTTTAGCTGAATACATTGCCGCCTAAAATAAAGACAACATGTCCTAGCCTATCCTCCAGCTATATGTGTCTGTGCGGTTAGCTTCTGGCCATTGACAGAACAGAAGACGGGTTGTGGAGCACCGTAGAGGTAGCTTAAGAGTCATTGACTTGGATGAGAGGTGTGTCTTTTCATGCTTTTTTCTGCCCTCTTTCTTCTGGACTATAGAATAGATGTGAAGCAATCATCTTTTTTTTTTTTTTTTTTTTTTTTGAGATGGCGTTTTGCTCTTGTTGCCCAGGCTGGAGTGCAATAGCGCAATCTCGGCTCACCGAAACCTACGCCTCCTGGGTTCAAGCGATTCTCCTGCCTCAGCCTCCCGAGTAGCTGGGATTACAGGCATGTGCCACCACGCCCGACTAATTTTTGTATTTTTAGTAGAGATGGGGTTTCTGCATGTTGGTCAGGCTGGTCTCGAACTCCCGACCTCAGGTGATCCACCCGCTTTGGCCTCCTAAAGTGCTGGGATTACAGGCATGAGCCACCGTGCCTAGCCTGAAGCAATCATCGTAAGCCGTGAAGTGGTCCCGAGGAGGAAACCACACACTGGACACCAAGGGAAAGGCAAATGAGTCATGATAACTTAGTGGAATAGCCATGCCAGCCCTGATTGCCCTTCATCAGGCCTTCCTCATCACTGGAGAATAACCCTCTGTGATTTTAAGTCACTGTGGTCAGGTCTTCTATGAATTGTACTTGGATGCAATCTCTAAATGACACACAGTCCTCCTGCCCTCTTAAATTAAATTTGTATTATAGATATTTTCCACTGTCAATGCATAAAACATCTACCATGTTCTTTTTAATAACACAATATTCATAATAGTCCATTGAAAGGATTTATCAAAATTTACTCAATTCTTTATTGACAAAACTCAAAATTTCTTTGGAAATTATACACAGTATGGTATAGAAATCTTTGTGCACAATTTAACATTCTCTTAGGATAAGAAGAGGAATTTTAAGGCTAAAAGATTTGTGCATTTTAAATAAATAAGTATTGCCAAATTGTCTCTAGAAAAGTTGTTTCAAGTTATACTTCTTAGGTAAAATTATATATTTGTGTAATTACATATATATATGTTATACATTTGAAACATGAAGAATAGCATAAGATATGTGGTATGCCTTAAGGCCAGGCACGGTGGCTCACGCCTGTAATCCCAGCACTTTGGGAGGCTGAGGCGGGCGGATCACGAGGTCAGGAGATCGAGACCATCCTGGCTAACACGGTGAAACCCCATCTCTACTAAAAATACAAAAAATTAGCTGGGCATGGTGGCGGGCACCTGTAGTCCCAGCTACTCGGGAGGCTGAGGCAGGAGAATGGCATGAACCTGGGAGGTGGAGCTTGCAGTGAACCGAGATTGCGCCACTGCACTCCAGCCTGGGTGACAGAGCAAGACTCCATGTTAAAAAAGAAAAAAAGAAAAGAAATGTGGTATGCCCACTATCCAGTTGAAGAAATAGAACATTTCCACAGCCCTTCTGAAAGGTCCTGTGCACCTCATTCTCACTGCTCACCAACCCTCTTCAACCAGCAGGCTAGTATCTCTTTGGCTCCTTCAACAGCCCCTGAGGCGAGTGGGACTCTTTCATTCGCAAGTGATGGACAACCCACACCCCTGCTCTGCAAAAGAATGTATCAGTTCATACAGTTTCAAGATCCTGGGCTGGCACTGGCTGGAGGAGTCTCACATGATCTCTCTTCCTCTCTCAGGACTCCTTTCTTCCGTATTGGCTTCAGTGTCAGTTTCCACATAGCACCAGGATGGGCCAGCAGCGCCAGGCCTGCATTCTCCGGGTTTCCATCCAGAGGAAAAAAATACTGCATCTTCCCTTTAGCTCCCACACAAGACCTGGCTTCACTCTGATTAGATTAACCAGAGTACCGAGCCAGTCCTGAGCATACTAGCTCCCACTGTGGCTTTGTCATCTGGAGTCTATCAAAGCCTTTCTGATGCTAATTTATACTTTCTGCCTGTACTGGGATAACAAACTCCAGGAGTTAACTACTTTTTTTTTTTTGTAATATACTCCCTGGTAGAGGACAGTACAGAGATAATGTCTGCTAACATTTACTGAGTGCTGTAAAGTCCCGGACACCTCACCTTATTCAGTCTGCCTAATGTCTCTGCAAGGTGTGTATAATCCCCATTTTATAAATGAGGAAAGTAGAGAAGTTAAGTAACTTTGAGCTCACACAGCTTGTGTGTGTTGCGGTTGACCTCACTGCAGTGTCTAGTGGCCACATGGCAGGCCACACAGCCTCCGTTGCAATAGGCACGTGTTTACCTCACAGGGCTGTTGAAAATATCACATGAAAACACTGTGTCAGCTGAAGCACTTCACAAACATCAGTTCACTGAACTCATTGACATGCCATAGATTTACCTACTTCAAGCCCCCAGGGGGAAAGGAAGAGGACAGATTGGTCACTGGCCTTGTCATCCTGAGATCAAAAAATTAAGCAAGGGAAGAACGAGACAAATTATTCCCCAAACTGTTTTTCTGTATTTCCACAAAGGCTGTCTACTACTCTTTGGGATTTTAAGAATTACACAAAATACTTTTAAAACAACTATGTACTCTAGACAAACAAGGTGCTGGTAGGACCTGTGAGGGGTGGTAGAAAGAACTAGAATTCAGAGTGGACAGACCTGGGTTCCAGCCTTGCCTCTGGCCATTGCCGGCCCTCCTGTGTGCCTTAGAGACTGGCTCAGTCTTCTTGCTGGCCTCAGTTTCCCCATTGGTTCAACAAGGGGTTTGAATAGAGACATTTCCAATCCTAAAGTTTTTCGTCTGTCGAATAAATATGGAGTGGGGTGACGAGGAGGTGATATGGAGTGGGGCGACGAGGAGGTGATATGGAGTGGGGCGACGAGGAGGTGATATGGAGTGGGGCGACGAGGAGGTGATATGGAGTGGGGCGACGAGGAGGTGATATGGAGTGGGGCGACGAGGAGGTGATATGGAGGGGGGTGACGAGGAGGTGATATGGAGGGGGGTGACGAGGAGGTGATATGGAATGGGGTGGTGAGGAGGTGATATGGAATGGGGTGGTGAGGAGGTGATATGGAGTGGGGTGGTGAGGAGGTGATATGGAGTGGGGTGGTGAGGAGGTGATATGGAGTAGGGTGGTGAGGAGGTGATATGGAATGGGGTGGTGAGGAGGTGATATGGAATGGGGTGGTGAGGAGGTGATATGGCGTGGGGCGACGAGGAGGTGATATGGAGTGGGGCGACGAGGAGGTGATATGGAGTGGGGCGATGAGGTGATATGGAGTGGGGCGACGAGGAGGCGATATGGAGTGGGGTGACGAGGAGGTGATATGGAGTGGGGTGGTGAGGAGGTGATATGGAGTGGGGTGGTGAGGAGGTGATATGGAGTGGGGTGGTGAGGAGGTGATATGGAGTGGGGTGGTGAGGAGGTGATATGGAGTGGGGTGGTGAGGAGGTGATATGGAGTGGGGTGGTGAGGAGGTGATATGGAGTGGGGTGGTGAGGAGGTGATATGGAGTGGGGTGGTGAGGAGGTGATATGGAGTGGGGTGGTGAGGAGGTGATATGGAGTGGGGTGATGAGGTGATATGGAGTGGGGTGGTGAGGAGGCGATATGGAATGGGGTGGTGAGGAGGCGATATGGAGTGGGGTGGTGAGGAGGTGATATGGGGTGGGGTGGTGAGGAGGTGATATGGAGTAGGGTGGTGAGGAGGTGATATGGAGTGGGGTGGTGAGGAGGTGATATGGAGTGGGGTGATGAGGTGATATGGAGTAGGGTGGTGAGGAGGCGATATGGAATGGGGTGGTGAGGAGGCGATATGGAGTGGGGTGGTGAGTAGGCGATATGGAGTGGGGTGGTGAGGAGGCGATATGGAGTGGGGTGGTGAGGAGGCGATATGGAGTGGGGTGGTGAGGAGGCGATATGGAGTGGGGTGGTGAGGAGGCGATATGGAGTGGGGTGGTGAGGAGGCGATATGGAGTGGGGTGGTGAGGAGGTGATATGGAGTGGAGGTGATGAGGAGGTGATATGGAGTGGGGTGGTGAGGAGGTGATATGGAGTGGGGTGGTGAGGAGGTGATATGGAGTGGGGTGGTGAGAAGGTGATATGGAGTGGAGGTGATGAGGAGGTGATATGGAGTGGGGGTGATGAGGAGGTGATAGTGGCCCCGGGCTCACTAAGTTATTATCCCCGAAGGCTTCAGAGAGAAAAGAAAATATCTTCCACTGACATTAGAACAACCTCCTTGTGGGCTGAGGAGGAGCTGAGGAATGGGACCCTAGGGGTTTTCCTGCCTCTGGAAATATTTGGCTTTGGTTATTCCCCAGCCAAAAGCCTTGCGACTCCTGCAAGGAGTTGCTTGGAGTACATGGCCAAGCTCCAGTTTGGATGTGAGGAATATAGGTCATTAGTAAGAGATTTTAATGTCCCGTAAACTGGCTTCCTGGAGGGGAGTGCTCACTCCAGTGTAATTGAGCTGTTAGTGAGAAACTCAGCCTGTCTGCAGCCAAGGACATGCAGAGTTTGGGGAGAAAGTCTTGGGGAGGTGCAGTGTCAGGAGATGAGATGAGCACTGGCCTGGGAGTCAGGGGCTATAGTCCAGGCTCTGTCACTGACCCAGGCAAGTCACTTACTTCTTCTCCCTGGGCCTCATTTTCTTTGTTTTCAAAATGAGGGGTAGTATTGAATGTGCTTTGGGGCTTTCCAGTTCAGACAAAAAGCATATGAGGAGGTTAAGCCAACAGATACTGGAGCCACCCTGCCTGAATTCTGATCCAGTCCTGATGCTCACTGTCTTTGTGTCCTTGGGTGATTTATTTTAACTCTCTGCACTTCAGTTTTCTCATCTGTAGAATGGGAATAGACTCACTACATGTCGTTTTGTAACAATTCAATGTAAAGCACTTAAAATAATGCCTGGCATAAAGTAAATGCTCTCCAAGTACAAGTCATTATATGACTAAATTGCCGTAACACATTATGAAGTGTGACCCATTCCAGAGCAGGCAATGCCCTCTGTGCAGGAGAATGGGGGGAGCAGCATTTCTGCTGTGGGGATGGCCAGCCTGCGAGGCTCCAGCCATGCACCAGGCTTTCTCTGGCAGGGGGAAGAGGACTTTGTACCCAACCAACTCTGTCTGTTGAGTACTGTACAGGGAGGAAGCTTCTTGCTAAGGAAGACTCTCTGGGGTCAAAGACTAAGACACACTGTCTCATGGCAGGGAAGAGGGGAAAGTAAAAGAAAGGAAGGAAAGAGGAGGTGGTTTCCTCTGTATACAGTCAGAGTAGGATGTGCTTTGGGTGAGACATGGGTTCACATCCTGGCTATATCACACTCACTTGTTGTGGAAGCCTTGGATGAGTATCTAGATTTTTCTGTCCTTCTTGTCACTCATTTGTCAGATGAGAACATAGTATCCAGATCTGTCATCTGCAGATAGTGTGAATGGAATAATGGCGCAGTGTCAGCTACAATGAGGATGCTGAAGTGTGAGTGGAATCAGAATCAGAAGACAGGAGGCTATGGCCTGTGACAACACCAGGGCAGGCCAAAGAGCGGGGGGTTGTTGTTGGTGGTGGTAATGTGTGTGTGTGTGTGTGTGTGTGTATAAGGGTGTGTTACAGTGCCAGTGGGGAAGGAGAAAGAGGGATGATTTGCAGTTTCTTGAGGTTTGGTAAGGCCTTACCCAATGACATGTCCAAGTCTCTTTAGCTTAAATTTCCCTGCTGTGGCTCAGGCCCACACCCTCTCCCACCCAGACACCTGTACCAGCCTCTTCCCTGGTCCGCTGCCTTCACTCTTGCTGTGATCAGAGTCACCCTTCTAAAGTGGAGGCCGGGTGCAGTGGCTCATGCCTATAATGCCAGCACTTTGGGAGGCTGAGGCAGGCAGATCACTTGAGGCCAGGAGTTCAAGACCAGCCTGGCCAACATGGCAAAACCCTGTCTTTACTCAAAATACAAAAATTAGCTGGGTGTGGTGGCATGCACCTGTAGTGCCAGCTACTTGGGAGGCTGAGGCAGGAGAATCGCTTGAACCTGGGAGGAGGTAGAAGTTGCAGTGAGCCAAGATTGTACTACTGCACTCCAGCCTGGACAACAGAGCAAGACTCTGTTTCAAAAAAAGAAAAAATAAACAGTAGAGATTTGATAGCATCACTATGATGGCTTCCCCCATCCTTGGGATAAAAAATAAGCCTCTGAGTAAGGGTATCTTCTGACTGCTGGCAGAGGTCCCTTGTCCTCCCTTCCCCACCCTGCTGTGTGCCCAAGACTCTGACCTGTATGGAGTGCATTCCTGGGCCCACACACATTTGCATTTTAAGTTGGGTTCAGCCAGTGAAGCCCAGCAAGAGACGGGAGGGCAGGAGGAGAGCAGTCAGAGCGTTTACCTTTCACCTCCCTCTTGCCTGGTCTTCCCTCTACCTGGAGGCCACAGCTCCTGCCATAGTGTTCCCTATGCTGCTTCCTCCTTTTGCCCCTCCAGGCTTCAAGGTGGTAATGGCTACTAGCCCAGGAGTAGTGCAGCATCCATTATTACTTCTCACCTTCCCTGCCCACAGTTTGTGCAAAGTTCCTTGGCTAAACTTTTCTTCAGCCACTCAGATGAGCATGCCATCTCTTTGCTGCTGGGTCCCTGACTGACAACAGCTTACAAGATCCTGCAGGATCTGCCCCTGCCTATCTTTGCCCTTGCACCCAGTGTTCCAAATTCTCTCCACTATTCAAAGGCAACAGCTTCTTTCTCAGCCCAGAGCTCTCCTGCAACTGGTGCTTTGCCCAGGACGACTTCATTTCTCTGTACTGACTTCCTACAAGAAGTCTTCCTTAATCCCCCTGGGCTGGGTGTGAGCCCCTTCTCTGGCTCTGGTCCCCTGCACACAACATGCACCGTATACCATGATTGCTTACTCTGTCTTTCCTACCAGACGGTAACCCCCTGCGGGCAGGACAGGAACCATGTCTCACCCTTAGAGAAGGGAGAGGTGAAGAGCACAGACTCTGGAGCGAGGCTGCCTGCTTTGTCACTCATCAGCTGTGTTTGTGTAGCCCTAAGCAAGATCCTTAGTCTCTATATGAACTGTTACCTCATCTGTAAAATGGGGATACAGATAATATCTACCTATAGTATTGTGAGTATTAAATTAGCTCATATACATAAAACACTTAGTTTTACATGTGGGATAAGTACATGGAAAATGTTAGGTATTGTAGTCAGTTTGTGACAAAGTGTGTGCTCGATAAATAGAGAATGAATGAAATATCTAATAGGTATATCAGCACAATACTCTTTCTCATTTAGTTTTTATAGCAGCCTTGTGGGGAACAGAGGCAGAAATTCTATTCCCACTTTTCAGATGGGGACCCTAAAGCTTGGAGGGACTTGCCCAGAGACCCACAATTAACACAGAGCTGAGGGACACATGGAACCTGGGAAGTGAGACCCCCTTGCTAGCTGCCCTCTCCTGCGGGTTGGGCAGCCTCTCCTTCAGCTGCCCCAGGGTGTGAGGAGGCCGGTGGGATTCAGTTCCAGCCCGTTCTCCTGCTCTGGGATAGGGGAAGCTGCAGAGTGCAGAATCCAGTGCTCTTAGGGGCCTCAACTTTGATCACTTTCCCTGAAAGTCTCTGAGTCACCTTTGGGATTTTCCGGGCCATAAGGTCCTGGAGGGTTAAAAACAAAAGTCCAATGTGTCGCAAGTTGACCTAGGCTTCCATCTGGGAAATGCGGGAGTTAGTGGGAGAACCCCAGGAAGTGAGACTCAGAAGAGCATATGCCTTTAACGTTTCAATGAATCGCAGTGATAACAATAATAATTTATTTAAGGTCCGTCATAACTAAGAACATTTATTTGGTGCTTCCGGGAGTGCACGCATGCTCTGATGGCACTCGGCATGCTGCACTCTGATCAGTCACATCTGTGCCTGTTGTACTTGTCAGTGGAGATTTTCATTTAACCCCTGAAGCCCAGAACCCAGCTCTGTGCCTGATACCCCAAAGGAGCCCCAGTGGTTGTGGTATGACTGACCAAATACATGACTAGATCTAGCATCTTCCTTGTTCCCCACACAGCTCCATTTTACAGATAAGGAAACTGAGGTTCAGAGAGGATAAATGCTTCAATGAAGGTAACACTTGTGAATCCAATTTCTCCAGGAGGCCTCATGGTTTAATGACGAGGAGCCAAAGTTTTCAGGTCAAACGGACCTAGGTTCATATTCTCAATCTGCCAGCTACCTGCTATGTGATATAAGTTACTCAACCTCTCTGAGCTTCAAGGGTGTTATTGGTGAAGAGGGAACAGTAATAATAAATATTTTATCTGGTTGTTTTAAGGATCAGCCTAATGCATGCAAAAAGACTGGCACACTGGCACAAAGAAAGCGCTCCGCAAATGTTGGTTACTGTTATCACTATTCTTATCATCTTTGTGATCCTTTTCATTGTTATTTTTTCTTATTATGTAAAAGAATGTACTGCACTATTGGTTATTTTGATTATTGAATATGCACCTGGCATATACTAGGATGATGACCAATTAGTAACTGTCCTTTCTTTTTGGGAATTTCACTTTATTGGTCCTTTTCTTTCTGGGGGTAGTCTAGTGTAGCCTCTGCTATGACTCATGGCCCCAGAGCTGAATGTTTTCAAGGGGTTCATGAAGCCCTGACTCTTGCTGATATGGGAGCATGGAAAAGGATGACGAAATTGGGGGTGATGACCCAGGAGTAGGCTTGCTACAGTCAGGTGGGCAGAAAATATTGCTCAGCTTCTAAGCAAGCTGAGAATCACTTCAGGACAGCCCCAAATTGCCACACGTATCGTGCTCTGCTTGAGCGAGGTGGCCATATGAGCTATTTCAGGGACTTTCCAAGGAATTCTGGAAGCTTCTTGCCAGTCCCTCTCTCAATCTCTCCTTGGGGAAGGAGGCTAATTCTTTTTATATCTCTTGAGATACGTTTTCTCTGCAAAGACAATTCGAGGGCCAGCAACTTGAATAATATTTTATAATCTAATTAGGAGCCAGGTTGTCTCTCCAACATGGGGTGATCGCACTGATGGGCCTATACTCTATCAGGTTGATAAACCTGGGAGATGCTTACAATCTTTTCATGATCCAGAAGGGGAAACTGAGGTCAAGTGTCATGGTTGGGAAGAGACCCAGACTGTGGGACTCATCACGAAAGAGTCGGCATGAAGGAGTAGGAAATGTAATTCAGCCTGGGCTACAGCCTGGTTTTGCTGTTTATTACCTGAGTGACCTTGGGCAAAAACTCCAATACCCTGGACCTCAGTTTTCTTACCTGTGAAATGGGCATAATGATACCTTCCTCCCAGGAGCAGCAGAAAGCATAGAAAACACAATGGAGAGAGAAGCCCCTAGCATAGTACTTGGCATAAAATAAGTCCCCCTTTCCTCCTGCCTCTCCTTGCTTCCTGAAATAAAGAGGGGCTTTGGAATCAGACTGGCCTGGGTTCAAATCCTGTGTGAACTTGAGAAAAGAATTAACTTTTATGGGTCTTGGTTTTCTCATTTATAAAATGACAACAAGGACAACCACGCTGAGGGTCTTTGAGGAATCCGAGAAGACAGATGTCACATAGGAGGCCCTCCTAGACAACGCTGCTTTCCTTCCTTCCACTCTCCTCCGGGATTCCTTCTGCAGCCTCACAGGCTGGGGTTCCCTATTCCGAGCTAAGGCAGCAGGGAAATGTGTCTGCAAGTCTCTAGCCTCTCTGGGCAGGTACAGTGTACCCAGCTCAGGGCTCATCAGCAGAACTGGTGGTGCTGGGGACAGGACACTCCCTTCCAGCCCTCAGGCCACTTCAGGACACAGATCCCTCAGGGGGTGTCAAACCCAAAAAGGATCACGGTAACAGTTTCCAGAGGGGTTGTTGGAGACTTGGATGCATAAATAACCCCTATGAGACAGCCCCTTGGCATGCCTTCCTTGTGGGGAGTAAACATTACGTTATTCAGAGAGACACTTAGGTTTCAAACCACTTCATATTTAATCAGCAATCATGCTCCCTTCCAAAAGCCATTCCAGGAAAAACATCAGTTTAATTTTTGACAAGAAACAAGGCATTCTGAAAACTTGTGCACATAGCCCGAGCCTCAAGGGACAAACTCATGGCTCTGTTTCGAGTCAGAGGTGGTGTTTCAACCTGGTACATTGTGGCCAAAATGATGCACTTCAGTCCGGTGTTTGCAGTTGTCCTGAGGAGCGGTGCTGGATTGTTGGGGAACAGAGGGAGGAACGAAGGCTGCAGGCAGAAGAGACTTGCATTGGAATCCCATCTGCGCCTTTTATTAGAGCCGTGCCCTTCAGCAAGATGTTTAACCCCTTGGAGTCTCATGGTCTTTACCGTAAACTAGGAATAACTATGTCTGCTGCTTGGAAGGTTGGGATGAGATCTAGCCAATGCATTAGGTCGAGCCGTATGAAATTGCCATTTTTGAAGGTCAAAAATGATAGACTATTGGCAATCGGCAATTTCATATGCTTCCAGCTACTAGATAAGGTGCCTGGCAGATGTGAACAGTCTCTTAACTGTGCTAAGCATTTTACAGAATCTCAAAACTTTAGTAGGCTTAAGAAGTGGGGGCTGAGGCCGGGTGTGGTGGCTCACACCTGTAATCCCAGCACTTTGGGAGGCCGAGGCAGGTGGATCACCTGAGGTCAGGAGTTCAAGACAAGCCTGGCCAGCATGGCAAAACCCCGTCTCTACTAAAAACACAAATTAGCCAGGCGTGGTGGTGGATGCCTGTAATCCCAGCTACTCAGGAGGCTGAGGCAGGAGAACTGCTTGAATCTGGTAGGCGGAGGTAGCAGTGAGCCAAGATTGCACCACTGCACTCCAGCCTGGGCAATAAGAGTGATACTCTGTCTCAAAAAAAAAAACAAAAAAACAAAAAAACAAAAAAAAGTGGGGGCAGAGAGGAATGGGTAAAAAATCTGATTTAGAAGATCTTTGGGGGAGCCTAGAAATCTGCATTTTAATGAACTTGTTATTACTCCTCCAGGGGACTTTTTTTTTTTTTTTTTTTTTTTTTGAGACTGGGTCTTGCTCTGTCACCCAGGCTGGAGCACAGTAGTGCAGTCATAGCTCACTGCAGCCTGCAACTGCACTCCAGGTGATTTTGATGAGGTGAGGCTTAGCGCTCAGTTGATCAAGGCTTTGAATGAATAAAAACCTGAAAAGAAGGGAATAGAATAATAAACTGCAAATCCCTCTCCCAACTGGCCGTCTAGGTCTGTTTGTTTGTTTTCTTTTTTTGATCCAGATGGGTGTTGCAAGATTAGTGTGTGTGGGTGTGTGTGTGTGTATGTGTGTGTGTGTCAGAGAGAAAGGGAGAGAGAGAGAGAGAGTTCACGCATGCACTCACAAGAGGGCACTTGGAAATCCCTCTGATGGCATTTAAACCACCTAACTCTAGTATCTGGGACTTCTCTTCCCTTTTGAATTACCTCCATTTTTGGATCATTCTGAGGCAGGGGTTGGTCAATATGTATTATACCCTCAGTAGCTGTCTTCAATATTCTAATATTTAAAACAGTTTCAGCTGTTTCAAAATGTCCTTAAAAGTTGGAGGAAGAGGATTAGCCAAGAGGTGTTAGCCAATAGGGAAACATAAATATCAGATCTGGAAGTGTGTTGTGAGCCTGATCCCAGCTCTGCACATCTCAGGTGAGGAAGACGTGAGCCAGGAAGGCGATGGCACCTCCCAAGGTTATGCAATGTGAGTTGGGGCAGAGGTGGAGGTGGAACTCAGGTGGAACTTTGCTTTCCTGGGAGCCTGTAACTAACCTTACCTTAGTCTCCTGATCGCTGTATGGACTTAACAAATCCTGCGGGATCTGAGTTTCCCCAATGTGTACCTACCTGACTTCTTTCAAATGCTCCTTCCTGTTGCAATTTATACCGTACACACATCTTCCAGGTAAAACAATTCTATTAATTCTTCTATTTATTCAATAAATATAAATCAGGTACACTGAGGATGCAGTGGTGAGCAAATCAGGCATTATTCTTACCCTCATGAATTCTACAGGCTTCATCTTCCCAACAGGTGTGAGTGCTCTAAGGTAAAAGCAGTGGAACTTACATATAATGGAGAGACCTGCTCTAGTTGAGGCTTTGTAGAGGTTGCCCATTCTTTACTTTGTGATGGGTACCTGGTGATGAGTCCAGGCTCCAAAATATTTTTGCAAAGTTTTTTGAATCCATACTAATCCCAGGCACCATGCTGGTCTTTATAGCTTAGCTGTAGATGTAGAAGAAAGGAGGATGAAGCCAGAAAGACTACCGATACTCAAGCCAAGTTGATGTTGGCAAAAGCGTCATATCTCACACAGTTAGGAGGGAGTCCTACTTCCTCTGGGTAGGCGGTCTTGGGGTCCCCACAGACCTCAGAGGTGCTACCTGTGTTGCTTGGTCTTCAGCTCTGTCCCCGCACCTGCAAAACAGAGACAATAAGACTCTTTCCTTCAGAGGGGTTGTTGTGAGAATTAATAGAAATAGCATGAAGAAGTACCTAACTCTGTGTCTTAACTTGTAATGCCTGAAGAATATTAACTGTTTCCTACAGGAAATTTTCTCCACACAAATTGAACACTATGTGGCATGGACCAGGCTTGAGCTAGGTGTGTTGGACTCCTAGTCCAGAGCCCGCTAACTCTACGATGCCCTGAGCTCTCGTCAGGATAAGTTGTGGAATGTTCCAGAAAACCTTAACTTTATGCTTTCAGTCTGAACTTTATTTGGGAGATATTAGGGATCCACTGTGCTCTTTGAGCAAAGCATCATATGACATAGTCGCTTTTAGGTGATGAACGGCTAGGTGAACGTGGGGGTTGAGGAGGAGATGAAAGCTAGAGGCCAAGAGTCCATTTGATTTGGACTATCTCATGAATTCAGTTCTATGGGAGCCCTCAACCCCTGAAGCAGGGCGGGGAGCAGCTGGGAGGGACAGATGGGAGAGTGTTCATCTCCCCAACAGAAGCACTTAGCGGCTGCCTGGGTCATTTGAGCCTGGTTCTGATTTCATGGACATGGCGCATCACCTGTATCCTCAGTGTCTCCTTCAGTGCCTGTTGCTGCTGGGTTGGCTGGTGACCATCTTGTTTTGCCCTTTGAAGGAGGCAATGGCTTCAGACACCAGATTTAAATTGCTGTCACTCAAAATTAAGGGGGTAATCACTCTGCCAGTCACCCATTAGAAATCATGTCATAGTTATTTTTCATGCTAGATCCTTTCCAGACATGGTCTGTAGTTTTCACAGCAACCCTGAAAAATGGGCATTATTATCTGTATTTTACAAATAAGGAACCCAAAGGTCTGAGATGTTAAACCAATAAACAATGTGACAAGGAAACATAGTTTACCAAGTGAAAGAAGTAGAAAATGAGCCCAGCCTGCTCTGAGCGTGAAGCCTCTTGCTTCCTTCTCAGCCACCTTTTAGAGATGCTCCTCTTTTCCAGATGAGGAAACCTAGGCTCAGTAAAGCAAAGTGACTTGGCTAAAATCATGCAGCTAGCACAACAGCTGAGTACCAGATAACTTTAATAGAGGGTTCACTATGTCTTGGGCAGTGGGCTAAGACCCTAATGTACACTATCTCATTTAATTCACAAAACAGCTTGCTTTATGTCACATAATAAATGTGAGAACTGGTATTTATGATCAGGCTTATCTGACTTCGGGGTTTTCAGTGGTCCGATTCTGCTTTAAAGAAGACAATCTCAAGTCCTCAGTGGGAGAGAGGTCATGTTGGCTAAGAAAGCACCTAATCAGAATTTATGGGGTAAAGCTGCTACAAGCCACCACTTCCTCTGAATGCAATTCCTGTCCATTCTTTAATGATAGATAGAAACCTATGCAGTGAGGATCAGGAATGTCTGGCCTCATGTAATGGGCATTTGAGTGAAGTGCACCAGTTATTTGTTACAATCAACAAAGAGATAAAACCCTAAAGACACGAGGATGGCTGAGTTCAGATGGATGAGTGCAGGCTGCCTCTCTGGGATCTTTCTTTCCCAAGGAAATTGATGGAAGATGTGTCAGGTTGAGCTCACAGCATTCCAGCCCAGAGGGTCAGCTGTCCGAAACCTGTGCATGCCCTCCACCCAGAGATGAGGGGGCTGGGGAAGGGTCCTCACAGTCCCTGACCCAGTAGTGGAGATGAGGCCCTGTCTGCTCTGTAAATACTGCAGACATTCCTGGGAGATGAAAGACAGTTCCACAGGCAGCATCCTAAGCTCCTCCAAACTCCAGGCATGCACTGGTCATCTTAGCCAGCTCTCTCTTTAAACAACACTGTATGATACAGTGACTGCTGTGAAGGGCCCTGGAGGCTGGATGGCAGCAGTTTTATCAGAAGCACAATTTATTTTCTATGTGCATCCCCAAGAGAGTGATCACATTATTGATTTAGAATAATCATAAAGTTAATGGATATTGTTAGAAAGTTTTGCAGCTATATTGAGAGCTTACATAGCCACAATCTCTTTCCTCCCTTCTAATAGCCCATAAGGAGTGTATTGTTATTATCCCCACTTTATGAGCTAGGCACTAAGTCCTGGAAAAAGTAAGTTATTTGTCCTTATGCCTCAGCTACTAAGTAATAGAACAAGGTCCTTTGCCCAGGATGCCTAACTCTGTCTCACCTTTTACCTATCATGTGACTTAGAGATCACTTTGTTCAACTTCCGTCTGCCTCCACCACATATTGGACAGATGGGTATCCCATCTACTCGAATATTCAATGTAGCCCATTCCAGGGTTGGACAGTCATAATTTAGTGTTAAATGTAATGGTAACCATTTTTTGAACTCATAATAGATACCGACCTATATACTCAATGCATATTGCTTCGAATCCTCTGATCAACTTCACATGGTTTAAATTTAAAGAAAATGAGTCTTACAGAGCTCAGGTGACTTGGGCAATGTCACCCAACCAGGAAGGAATGGAGCAGGGATTCACATTCAAGTCTGTTATATGACAGACTTCCTGTATTTATCCATAGCCTTACACTTCCTTCTTACGGTGAATGGAAATCATCTCTAATTGCCATATTGATGTCACAGTTCTGTCCTGTAAAAGCACAGGACAAGCCTGCTTGCTTTTTCACCAGTGTGTCCACCTGGCTGGTGCCAGAAGACATATTTGCCTTCCAAGTGTTTTCTCCTCCAGGTGCAGAATTTCCAGTCCCTCCATCTCTTCATAATGGGATCGACTCTCAGATGGTTCACGTTCCCACCATTCACCTTTTAACACAAAGCATAAAGTGGTAGAAAGAGTATGGGGCTTGAGGTCTAATAAAGTGGGCTCTTTTTCAGCTTGGAATTTAATAGCTACTTTCGTCACGTGGCTTCTGTGAGCCTCATCTATTACATGCAAATTCGACCTAATTCTCAAAGTTGTTTTAAGAATGTAGCATGTGAAATCAATGATGTGATGTTTTCTTAGCAAAAGGTAGATAAAAATAGATAGATGTCCAAGGTAGCATTGTTTATAAAAGCCCAACAAATCAGAGGAAGCTATCCCTTAAAAGAGAAACAGAACCAACCTAAATATCCACAACAAGAGAATGGTTAGGTCACAGTAGTACATCAGTGTACTGGAATATTATATGGACATTAAAGTTTTTCTTGAAAAGAAATGGCTTTGATAGAATGCTAATTAAAATAATAGAGATATTAAACTTTATCTCTGGTATGATCTCAACTTCACAAGAAGTGAGACTAGAGTAAAACGTATTCCAACATTAACAGCAATTACCTTAATAATTATCTTAAGACAACAGACTTAAGTCTGTTGTATGTGTGTGCGTGTGTATATGTGTGTGTGTGTGTGTACATATATATATATATATATAAAATCCTTCTTTGCATTTTTCTATTTTCCAAATTTTCTGCAACGAGCATGAGTCCTTTTGAAAATCAATGCAAAATATGAGGCTCAGAGTGGGGCACAAAGAACACCCCCCAAATAAGGCCTCACTGGCCTAAAGATCAATTCGTGCCTTTTCAAAACTCATTTGTTTTTTTGCAGTGTCAAAGTGCCATTTCAGCGTCTGTCCTCTGCTCACTCATCTCTTTTGGCTTCACTATCTTGATTTGACTGGGTTCAAAGAGGAAGCAAATACAATAGACTAAAGCCAGTCTTTAGGAACTGCCTGGGTTCATGCTGCAAATAGGATGTGCTGATATAGTCTTTAAAAAAAAAAAAAAAAACAAAACCCACAACACCAACAACCTCTTTAACATCTCAGTGAATAAGCAGCACAATGAGAAAATTACCTCCAAGGTGATATTCTGGCCATGTTCACCTGCTCCTGGAGCATCAGCTGTCCCGGGCATGCCAGGGCAGGGCAGGCTTCCAGATGAATGAATCTGGCCTAAGATGCCAGTGGGTAATCTGGGGACAATGTGTCTTACCAGGATGTCTCCTTAAGTTGCGTATTCTGTGTCCAAAAATATTTTAACTGATTGTCTCTGGAAAACTGCTGTCTCCTACCTTCTGGGAAGGGCAGTAGGGGAAAGGCAAGGTAACAGAATGTTTTCTGAAGTTGCTTCCACTCACATGTTCAGAAACTGTAGCAGCAAGCTGCGCCCTCTGTGAGTAAATGGTACTGAAAATGGCAGGACCTTTGCCTCCTTCCTGTCCTGCTCTTAGAGTGGCAAGCCTTGGGGCCTTACAACGCAACTATGTGAGAAGGGAAAGAGCATAGATAGTATGGGGTGCATCTCCTTTGTCGTTACTAAAGAGAAGGCATCAAGATCTTTCCAAGGTAATCCAGGCAGCAAGGCAGGATTAGAACCAAGCGTGCCTGGCCCCAGTTATCCTTTACAGCACTGGAGACAGAACCGGCGATCATCTGTTCCACAGTCCCTCCCGGAAATGCCAATGTCAGTACCACCTACCACCTATCCAGTATCTGCTGTGCACCAGGCACTGTGCAGAAATGTTGAAATCTGATTCCATCTGTTATGCGCTGCATTATGTTCCCCCCCAAATAAGTATGTTGAAGCCCTAACTCCTAGCACCCTAGAATGTGACTGTATTTGGAGAAAGAGTCTTTAAAAAGGTATTTAAAATGAGGTCATTAGAGTGGGCCCTAATCCAATATGACTGGTGCCCTCTGAGGACACAGAGGGAAGACCATGTAGGTCACCAGGAGAAGATGACTATCTATGAGCCAAGGAGAGAAGGCTCAGAAGAAGCCAACAGTGCCAACATCTTGATCTCAAACATCTAGCCTGGAGAACTGTGAGATCATAAAGTTTTGTTGTTTGAGTCACCCAGGTCTGTGATACTTTGCTATGGCAGCCCTAGCAAACTAATGTACCATTTTAGCCATAGCCTTGCCAGAAAGACCACTGGTCCCAAGTGACAAATGAAGAAACTCAGGTCCAGAGTGGTGATATAACTTGCCCAAAGTCACAGTTAATAAGAAGACTTTGATTAGAACTCGGTCTCATTGACCCCAAGGCCTGGGGCTTGACCTTTACTCTGAGAAGAAATGTATGTGAAAGTGCATTGCAAACTGTAAACAGTTATTAAACGAACACAACATCAGAAGGCATTGCTTCTTATTTCCACTATGGTAAAGTAACATTCTCTTTATAGGAAATTCCAGGTTGAACCTGGTCTTTCTTCCAGAAGGGCATTTCCTGGGGATACTTTGCCCTTTAATCCCAGGGGCCTATTTTCAGTTTAGAGAGGGTCTTCCCAAATAATCTAAGGTTGCAAGGCATTGTGAGGCAGCAATTTGGAGCTAGGACTCTGTTTCTCTCCATCTACTGGAGGCATGGGAGTGGGCAAATCACAGAGTCTCTCTGGGCCTTTGAGTCTGACCTTCATACATTTTGGATTGTTCTGCCAACTTCTGCTATCAAGTTCTCTGTGGGCATTTTAGTGAAGTACTCTTTTCCTGTACGCCACCCCATCTCACTACCAATCACAACATGCGTTTATTGTTCCCACCCTCTGCCCTTGCCTCCTTAATGGTGACTCATCCCTTAAATCATGGCTCAGCGATCACTTCCTCTGGGAAACCTTCCCAGCCTGGACCAGGACAGGTTAGCTCCAAAAAGGATGCATCCCTGCCAGAGCCTCAAACTCCACCTAGTATATGGTGAACTCTCAACAAATATTGGTGCATAAATTAATCTCCTCTTTTATTGCCCTGTCCTGTGCGTTCCTTTCACAGTCCTTATAATTTTTAAATTATGCAGTTGATTAATGTCTGTCTACCTGACCCCGACCACTAGACTGTAACTCCATGAGGGCAGGAGTGTTGTTTTGGCTCATCATTCCGTTCTAAGCACCTAGCAGTGTCCTCAAAATAGTAGGCACTTGAAAAATATTAATGGAATCAAATTAAAGTAAGGAGATAGGGAGGTTTTGATTCATCCAGAAGACATGTCACCCAAGTGAATTTCCAGGGCTTAGGAGAGCTCCCTCTACAACATTCATTAACACACTTTTTTTGTCCATCAGTCTTCTCTTGTGTCTGGCAATGCATTTACAAAATTGTTAAGAAATTATCTTGACCTCTATGTGGTCACGACCTGGAGGGAAAGGCTGGCATTGGAGGTGGTGGTAATAATTCAGTGCTCTAACTCCAGGCAGGAGCTGGGTTCTGAGCAAATGCACAGCTGCGTGCAATCCATGGAGGTGTCAAAGGATCAGGGAAGGCAGAGGGGAGGCAATTTTTGAGCAAAAATATTGAAGTCTGAGTAAGTGTACACTTAAGGGGAAAGGAGGAAAATTCATGGTAGGCAGACGAAACACTTAAGCAAAGGCCTAGCATGTTAAAGAATGTGGCTCGCTGGGGGACGGGCAATTAGCCTGCATTCCTGGAGCTCTGCTGTGTGGGGGAGGGGAGAGGAGTTGGGAGGTGAGGCTGGGAAGGTGGGGTGGACTCTCTGGAGACCTTTGTAAAAGGAGGGAAGAGCAGGTTGTCAGTCTTATCAAGCTGGGACTCAGCTTTTGTCCCCAGCACAGGCCCAGCTCCTTTGATCCGCAGCAAGGCCATTGTTTCCCCAGCAGTGCCCTCTCTGCTTCACAGGGGAAAATGTGGTCTTTGTTCTCCTGAGACTTTTTATCCAAGTCCTGCCCTGGTGGGGACAAGCTGGGAGGGGCTCCATGTGAGGATCCAGTCTCTGGCAGCTGGGGGACAAGGCCAGCCCCTGTACCCTTTCCTCTGCCTTGCGTGGGCTACACAAAGCCCTTAGAATCCTCTTGCTCAGTACAAATCATGCTGGGTTGGGGGTGGAGAGAGAATTGTGGGCAAACACTTTCAGCTTCTTTATTTTGAAAAACTGTTTTGTTTCCAGCTCAGTCATAGTATAAATCAAGTGCAGTAAGTCCTGGTAAAAACCTGGGTTTGATCTTACCTGAACCACTTAATGGCTATGTCACCTTGGATAAGACATTTCACCTTTAGAGTCACAGTTACTTTCTCTGCAAAATCCAGGAAATAATACTATTTACTGCACAGCATTGTCATGAGGTTGGTGCATTCATTCATTCATTCATTCATTCATTATCTATTAAGCACCTACTCCATGTCAGGCACTGTGTAGTTCATTCTCCAGTGTTTCTTTACTGCCTAGGCACAGAGTAGGTGCCAGGCAGTAAAGAAACACTGGAGAATGAAATGGACTTGATTGTGCCCCACCCCCACCACCCCATGAAGCTTACAAGGGAAGGAAGACATTAAACATATGCTTGCACTTGTAAGTATTGCAAGAAGAAATACAGCTTGCTACGGGAGCACAGGACTTCACTGAGTCTTGGCTGGGGGTGGGACAATCAGGGAAAGGGCCCCCAGAAAAGCGATGCTCATGTTAAGATTTGAAAGACATGGATAAAAAGAGCCTGGTCCATGAGAGATGGTCCAAAAATATTAGTTCCCACCCCCTGTGCCTTGGATAAGATCCCTCACCAACACCTGCTGGGTGTGAGTGGGCTTAAGAAGCTCCCCCTCCCCTCTAGGGAAGTTAGCTGAAAAGAAGTGGATTCTGGGAATTGCTTCCAGGGGCCTGGAAATTGATGAAGACACATACAAGGGAATGAACATGGGGCCAGCTGTGACATTTTCTGTGTGCCTTAATGAGAAGTGCTGGGGCTGTACTACCCGGAGCTGAACTCTTGGCCCAGCTTGCCAGGCTGGAGGAGGAGGGAGAGATGCTTCACAGACTGCAGCGCTTTGTGAGGGGAAAACAAATGGGTCTGTAACTTGATCGAGGCAGAGGGGAGGCTGCCAGAGCTGTGAGCCTGAAGAATAGCTTTCAGAGGAGCGTCGGGGGAGGAGGCAGCCTCTTCCCTCAAGCTAGGGGATGTGCAGAGCAGAGCTGGCTCTTGGAGCGTCCCCAAATCCGGATGTGTGGGCCATGCTGCTCTGGGCACCCCTGGGCTGAGTTACTCACCTATATCCAGTACTTTGTATGAGCCAGGGACATTTACAGAGGGTATCAGAGTTAGTCCTTGCAGCAACCCTAGTTGGTGGGGGGTACTTCTACCCCAGTTTTGCAGATGAGAAAACTGAGGTTCAGATAAGTCAAGTAACTTGCCTGAGGCCACACAGCTAGTGAGTGGTGAAGGTGAGATCTATATTTAGTTCAGTATGACTTTAAATCCACATTCTTCCTTATATATCATGCTGCTAGATAATTTTTCGATCAATATTTCCCTCTGAATTTTTAAAATGTAATAATGATAAGAGTCCCTTGTCTGTAATATGCTTAACAAAGCACTCTTGCAAATGCCATGATGCTTGCCCTGTGAGTTGAAATGTTTTTATCCTCAGATTAGAGATGAGGAAATGGAAGGCCAGCGAACCTGGTGGATCTCTTAATGCCACATAGCAAGGAAGTCAGGGAGCTGGGTAGATACCAAATCTCTTGCACTTTCCACTACTATCTTGAGACCCAGGTGGGCTCTTCAAGGTATCCGCTGACATCCAGACCTTCTCCTGATTCTTAAAATTAAAAGCCCAAGCACAGTTTGTTTTTCTAACAGACTCAGAGTGTTCACTCTTTCTGACTCTTGATAAAGCCAGCAGTCAAAATCCCCTTTCCTAGGGCCCCTCCTTCTGAGAAAGGGATGGTTAGCCATGTGTATTTTTCACTGGGGCTCCCACAAAGAATGTGCATATAATATGAAACATATGTCATCTGTGCTTGTGGGAGTGCCCCCACCCCGTGCCCTTCCCTGCACAGCTGGGAGCCCCATCTGCAGGAGCCCTGTGCAGGGGGATGGAACCATACACACCTAGAGAGGGGCCCGCCAGACCTGCCCGCCTCCTGCAGGCAGAACTGGGTACCGATCCCCTCTGCTCTCCTCAGTTCTCCATGGGAGTCCTGGTCTCACTGTGTTTCCATTCTTGGCAAAGAACTGTGGAGCTGGGATTCAAATCAGGTGTGTCTGAGGTCAAGCGTGAAACGTACCTAGCATGGGCTACAGACATATCGGTGGATGAATTAAAGAATGAATTGGGGAAGAACACTTCTGCCTCTGGTCTCCATGCAGTAGGTGCTCTTTAAAGTTTATTGGAGGAAAGAAGAAGTACACTATGATGGGTGAGCTTCATAGTGGGTGTGTTTCTGGAGAACTCTGGAGCTAAAGGAAGCACATTGCTATTTTGTCCTTTCCCTTTTTAGAAGATAGATTGTCAGGCACAGTGGTTCTTGAACTTGAGGTGTATTGGCATCACCTGGAGGGCTAGTTAAAGTACAGATTGCTGGCCCCACACTGGTCTTTCAGATTCCACAGGGCCAGGAGTGGGGCTGGAGAATTTGCATTTTTAACAAGTTTTCATATGATGTGATGCTGTTGGTTTAGGGCCACACTTTGGGAATTACTGGTCTGTAGGAAGAAGGATAGAATGGTGGGTGAGAGCTTGTGAGAAGGAAGGATAAGAAATGAGATTATACCATGCTTAGAG